>NC_092140.1:36493595-37804595 GCF_043159975.1 Macaca nemestrina
GTAAATGGATAAAACATTTGCCATTTTCTGCTTGAAATAAGAATTCTGATACATTTATAGACTTTGATTATGTAACATTGTTTATTATTATCCTTCTATTTGGGAAAAATATCTTTATGTAATAAAAATAAGTTAAAAGTTAAGTTTTCCATAATTTTCACATTCATGCCTTAGAACAGTTAACAAATGAAAATTCCTTTTGGTACTAGATACTTAGTTTTTTTCTCTATTCTAATACTAATATACAAAATACTTTTATTTCTGGTGTATAGGTTATTCATTTTTGTTTTATAAAATTCTCTTGTATAAATTTGTTACAAATACAAAGAGTTCCTGGTCCAGAAGTATTAGTATGCATTCAATAATATATCCTATCACAATAAAAGTAAATTGGCTTCATAAGAGCATATCTCATTTCTAAATTTCACTGTGTATTTGATAAATAAAAATAAAAGATTTGTCAGGTGCTTTGTTAATGTTAAAATGACCTGGCTGGTATTTTAATTTATCAAATCTAGACATGAGCTTATTTTAAAATCTAACCATCATAAAATCTTTTGTAATTTTCTCTCTTGGTTGTATGAATAGGGAATAGCATATAAGAAACTAATGTTACAGCTGTGGCTTTTATTGTAGAACAAGTTCTTCTGGATCAGAATTCTCAAACTCCTCCTCCAAGCCCTTTCTCAGTGCAAGCTTTTAATAAAGGGGCAAGTTGCAGTGCCCAAGGATTTGATTATGGACTCGGAAATAACAAAGGTAGGTGTTTAAAACTAAGTATTTTACTTACCTAACTTCAATATTTTTTATTACCTTCTCTTGTATACACTTTTTATTTGTGTTCACCCAGAAATCTTTATTAAATTAAAATTTGTTTCTGGAAAGCTAATACAAAATGTTTACAAAGGTCTTCTTTTCATAGTATTGTTTCTTTTTTTTTTTTTTTTTTTTTTGGTTTGTTTGGTTTTGGTTTTGGTTTTACCAGTTTGGGCTTAAATTTCTGAGTGTGCTTGCTTATTTTTTTTCTATTTAAAAAACACTCATTTTTATTTCATATCCTAAAGATTCTATTTCACTAAATCTAGTAAAATGTTATTTTTATCATCCACTTATTAGGATGGTAAGGTTAATGAGCAACAAAGAACTTTCTCAAATGATCCATTTAAAATCAGACTATTACTTAAATAATCAGACTATTACTTAAAATAATATTTTAAGTAATGTTACACATGAGCTTTATAAAATTTATGTGGTTTTGAATTTCTAACCCAGTAATCTTAATTTAGAATTATGTGAAATGATATGTTTGGTTTTAGTATCTGTAATAAAACCAGAAAGTTGTAAAAATTAAAAAATCCAAAGTCATATGAATATAAAATATATATAGCTGTTTTGGCTGCATTAATGGAAGAGACCAGCATCATGGACTGTCCAAACAATAGTTAATTTTTAAAAATTTATGCTGGAGGTTCATCAGAAATTGCATTTTTATGTGAATTCACACACTCTTGTTCTTTCCTATGTACCTGATCTAGACTCCTTCAAAATCAGCCCTAGTGTCCACAGGTAACATACAGCTGGGTCATGGGTAAAAGGGAGCAGATAGCCTACGTGGAAATAATTTTATTTTAATTTTATTTAAATTAATTCACAGGACTTGATTCCAAGGGACAAATACAGTGTCATTATACCTGACTTGCAGAACAAGTGAAAAAATAAAACGGTGAACAAAATACAGAATTACATCAATGTATAAGGAATATTCTGTTTAAAATAAAACTACTTCTATTGAATAGCTTCGTTACTTTCCACAGAGTATTTTTATGAAGGAAACCTAGCCACAAGATTTTTTTTTACTCTCTTGGATTAGCCTATCCCATAGGATTGGGTATTATCTGCTCACTTACTTCGGGTACCTGATTTCCATTAATTTAAGCTAGATCTTTGTACTTACATAGTGTAAATGCTTGGTGGTGTTTTCTTTATGTCCCTTTCTCTTTACCTTTGTCAACTCTTAAAATCTCAGCATTTGCTTACTGCTACTATATCTCTATATAGTAATGTTTTAAAGCCTTGTTTAACACAAGTTGTATGCTTTCAGTCTTTAAAATGTCTGTCATTGTACTGATAGCTATCACAGTAAATCAGTCTTTATAATTTATTAAAATAAATGTAAATGTTTAAGAGACACAAACATTGCCGAGAAAATTTGTTATTATGTAGAAATAATAAAGTATTACTTTTTAAACATGTGATTTTTGTGAATATCGTTCAAAAAATAGCATGCCTCATGCCAGGCATAGTGGCACATGCCTATAGTCCCAGCTACTTGGGAGGCTGAGGCAGCAGAATCACTTGAGGCCAGGAGTTTAAGGATGTAGTCTGCTATAGTCGTGCCTGTGAATAGCTACATGCTCCATCCTGGGCAACAGAACGGGATCCTGTTTTTTTAAAAAAAATATTAATAAGTCTGCTCTTATTAACAAGCTTTTAAAATATTTAGATGGAGCAAAGAAATAATAAATTTAAATTTGATGAAATATATCTGACTTTATTATCTGTAACAGTAGTTCCCATTTTAACTCTTAATACTGTCCAAAATCAAAGAACTGTTTTTTGTAAAAGCTTTTTTTTTCCTTAAAACAGTATTTTAGAAAATTACTCATGATCGCTAATTTTTTTTCATATAATCTACAGCATTTACTTATTATTGCAAAAGAAAAATATGTGGCTCGTGTACACAGTTCTTTCCACATAAATCTATCCCTTGTAGGTACTTCAGTTGAAATTTTTGCATATGAAACTTTATTATATTTAGGAAATATGACTAGAAGGTTAGTATTTTACAGTTACTGCATCACCTAGTCTGGATATAGTTCCCTCTCCCCACCTCGAGCATCATTTAAACTATTTAATGTACATATTCTCACAAATAAGAAATTATCCATCAGATTATTTCGTTATCTTAAAAAAAATTTTGTGAAACCTTTTGGTTCAAGGAAAAATGTTAGAATTGATATTTTAGATACTATTCAAATTAGGTAGCTCATAATCCTTTTTGTCTTATAGGACTTACAGATTTTTAAATTATTCCTCTAAGCAAAATATTTCATGCTTTTAAAGTAGAATTTCTTTGGCAGTAACAACTTAAAAAAGAAAATATTAATTTATAACTATAATGTAAACACATTGCTATGTTAATAACATACTTTGCCCCATTAATTCTGCTTTTTAAAAGAAAAACTGCTAATTGCTTATTTTCTGCATGAAATATACTGCCGATGAGGCAGGGTGGTATTAGTCATTGTTGGGAATTATGAAGAAGGCATCATTTACTTAGATCTTCATTTATGTATGTTCAATATTGAAGCAATTTATCACTGATTCTTCATAGAGTCTTCATTCTCCCATACATAATGAGAGATGTTATATATGAATGTAAATGGATTTGTTTTTATAGATGGGCTTCTATATAAGATTTGGTGGGGTGCTTCCATTAAAAAAAAAAAAAAAAGCATGCAAAATTTGGTCCCTAATTTGAGGATGATTAATAGTCACCAATTTTCACTCATTTCTGAATTGGCATGGTTTTATTTAGTGTTCAACTCTATCTGAATGTCATAAAGCACCATTTACTTTGCCATTTTGGATGTTAACGAATAACGAGTTGCAGTTTTGACTGTTTTACCCACTGCAGGTGACCAACTGAGTGCCATATTGAATTCCATTCAGTCACGACCCAATCTCCCAGCTCCTTCCATCTTTGATCAAGCTGCAAAACCTCCCTCTTCCCTAGTACACAGCCCATTTGTGTTCGGACAGCCCCTTTCCTTCCAGCAGCCTCAGCTTCAGAGTAAGTCTGTCAGCCTTACCTGCCTCATCAAGCATTTCTGAAGCTTTGTTCTGAGTTATTTATCAGTTACTAATTAGTTATCAACTCACCTGACTGGTTTTTTTAAATTAGGATGTTATCCCCTCCCACATTTTTGAAATATTTAAGCTATTCTGAGCTAAGACATTCTGCAGCTAAGACATTTAAAGTTGCTTTAAAGTTCATATGCATGACTATGGTAAGCATCACATATAGGGACAACTTTCAGTGGATTTTTGTTACTTTAGGATGTCCCAAAAGGATAAAGCTGTTTCACTCTATCAGTGGGTAGAAGAAAGACTGTACTTGTTTGGGCAGGTTTGTTTGTTTTTTCTGAGTGAATTTGGTATCTATGAAATGTATGACAATTTAGGTTTCCCGGTTTTCTCAAATTGTTGTTTCCTGTCTTTATTTTTATTTTTTTGTTGTTCCTTATATGTTAAATTGATCATTTGATTCTAGTTCTGCCTTTTAGGATTGCTCTAGTCCTTCATCCATGATAGTAATTCACATTGGTTTGGAAAAGATACCCCAAAAAAATTATACTTAACTGAGTGTTCTTTTTTCTTGACCTCCTGAACCTTCCATGTAAACTTTTCAAAGCTCTATTCAGTGTGACAACAGTGTGCTCTTCTTGGCATTCAGTTCTCATTAATTGAATCAGTTAGTTTGTGAAAGTCTCAGCTTCTATACCATTGTTCAGATTCAATTGCACAACCTCTTTGCTTTGGTAAAGGACATTCATACTTAGGTCTAAGTTATTTTTTAAACAAAAATACTTTAATAACTGTTACTAGGGTCATGTAAAAGAGTGCTAGCTGGTTTAGTTTTTATTAAGAACTAGGATAGTATGTAGCTAGCAAATGATGTTATTCATTACTTTATTCACTTTAGGTAAAGGGTATACAAGAGTATAAACTTTTCTGGGTTTCCACTATCCATTAGGAAAGTTTAATTAATGAAACTAATTAGTTTGGAAATATAAGTACTATCAGTTTCTAGCTTATCATCTTCATTCATGTATAATATTAATTTGAATGTTGAGAAGAATTTCAAATAAACAAAATAGTGTCACGTGTGTGAAATAGTTTTTTCCTTCTATGATAAATATTATTTCAGAAGAATGAAAAAGAAGTGAAGAGTTAGTTTATTAATTTTGTGTTGCATCAGACTTTTTACATTTACATGTACTACTTAAGCTTCAAAAAGTTTTAAAGGTAGGGACAAGGGGAAAAACGTAAAGGAAAAACATCAGGATCATTCAGGTAGAAAATTTATACTAGAAAATTTAAATTCATTCATATTCAAATTCAGTTTTAAACGAAAAATTGCCTATGTCATAGCAGTAGCAGACAAAAGAACTAAGGAGCAAGGAGAACCTTTTTGTTCTATCTAAAGAATCATTGCAAGTCTTTACAAAAACAAGCGTAATTACTATTTTTATTTTACCAAATTTAATTAATAAAATATTTCAAAACAATAAACAGTAATAAAAGTTGATTTGTGTCTTCCAGGGAACAACAGTTTCTAGGTGACATTGCGTCAATACAATTTTATTACATACGTGTTATCAGTACCAGCACTTTATTTACCACTGTCTTGGAGCAAATTTGAAATCATGGCTTAACTATGTTTCAATTAGCAATTTTCTGAATCATTACTTGCCTATAGTCCAACAATGGAAATTACTCAGGTCTTGTTTTAAACTTCTTATTCGCAACAGGATGTCACTAAATTTTGACTTGCAAATTCCAGAAAATGGAAGTCTCAATCTTTAGCATAACAAAAAAAAGTATGGAATCTGAAAATAGTTTTAATTTTTTTAAATAGTTCAGAATTGTATTTTTTACATCATATTAGGAAAGGTAAATGTGGCAGAGTGCCAACATCTGTTAAGACTCCCCAAGCACGATATTCTTTCCTGAACCTCACTGCCATGTATCCCACTAGCATATCACCTATACTTTAGAAGATGGTTTATTCATAGTGAACTTCCTATGCTATTTAGTAAAATGAGAATCATTTTTGTCTTATACCCTTGTGATACTAAATAAATCATTATGTAGAAGACCGTATTTACTGAATTTTGTTTATACTGATAGTCGCCACTGTGTACTAAACACTGTACTTAAGCACTTTAATACAGCCTCATTTGAGATACTGTCTCTTATCTCTGTTTTACAGAGACAGAAACAGAGGCTTAGGGAGGATAAATGATTTGCCCCAGAAACATACATAGTAAAATGGTAGAGCCAGAACTTGAGGTCAGTTCTGTTGACTACAAAGGCTGTTTTAAAAATTCAGCCTTACCTCAGTAAATATTGCAAAATCTGTCCTAATGTATATATATTTTAAATTTATATTTAAACTAGGTCTGACATCTAGAGTATTAGCTTTGCCCAGATTTGATTATTTTTCTTTTTATAGTTTGATTTTTTTTAAATGTAACAGTAGTTTGAATGGAAAAGAAGATTTCCTAAATGTCATAACTCAAGATCCTGGTTAACTAGAAAAATTCTACAAAGAAACACATCAACTGATGCATGGTTTAACTTCATCTAGCATTTCTATGAGCATTATTATCTGTAATTCTTTGGGGTTTTTTTCTGAATCATAGTTTTTTCACCTATCTTTGGAAATTTAAAAGTAATCTGGCACATTAAGTTAATTTGATACCTTTTCTTTAGAATCAGGCAACATTTTATTCTGTAAAATAGAGTATTTGGTAATTTTTAAATTAGCAAAATTATTTGATTTTGCATACATAGAAATTATTTCAAGTGTTATTCTAGTGAAGTAGAATGTTACAGAAGTGAAAGTTAACAAATTTCCCTTATGTGTGTACACACAGAGACAGGAAAAAGAAAAGTGTGTATATGGGATTTTTCTTTACTGTTCTGTAATTTATTTTTTAATGTTAAAACTTGTTATATAGTTTTTAGAATTGGTAAGCAATTTGGCAATAAAATTGTAGTGGACCAAAGTGGAGAATGGTATCTGTGGCTGCTTTCTTTAAGAATATTACATTCCTTATTTTCATTATCCCCATTTCTCTTGAAAGCTTCATTTTATGTCCTATAGCTTCTGACAGTGTCTTACACATCACAGGCATTCAAGGAGTGTTTATTGACTATAGGTACTTAAGATTAGCATTTCATCAATTTAAGATCTTGTGTTTTTCTATTATGATATTCCAGTGTTTCCTCAGAGAACATCTTCAAAGAAGAGAATTTATTTCTTTCACTTAGTAATTGAAGCCAACTATACCATGACAGTATGATGTATGATAATTGCGGGTTTATACTGATTGAATTCTAAGCAAGATTCTCCAACTGAGAAACTATATTGCAAATGGCTTCATTTAAACATAGCATTTTATCACTTTCTACCTACTGCTCCAGAGGGTGAATAGTTTTTCAACTTTTATTTATTTATTTGTGGTAGAAAAATGGCAAATAAAACTGAAGACAATTTACTTTTCTCCCAGATACTTTTTTATAATTTTTTTTTATTTTTTAATGTTTTAATTTTGGTGGGTACATAGTAGACATCTCCCAGCAATTTTAAACATGAAATATATAATATATGTCAAAATACATAGTACTTTCAAGCACAGATATGATAGATCTAGATTAGCTTGCAACAGGAGTTTTTCTATTATACTCGTAAGTCACATTCTTATGTGGGACAAAAAAAAATGTTAAATGTGACCCCAAAATCCATTTGGATATCTGCATGACTATTTATTTACATTTGAGAATACAAACACACTGAAGTACTATGTTTACTTAGCTTGTAGAAACATAGTCGTGGGAAGACTTTCAGCTCAGATTTCCCCTCTGGCTACTTACTAGCTCGCTAAGTTATTTGACAGGTCTGAATTTTTGTTAGCTCATTATAAAATGGAATTCCCAATAAATGTTATCTTTTGTTATTATTATTGCCTTTTGATGCAAATACTTAATACCTCTCATGCTTTGAGGAAAGTATAGAAAAAGTCCCTCTCTAAAAGAGAGCAGTCTATTCTCAGTGTGGAATGAGCTGCAGGAAGGGATTTAGAAAGGGACAAATGAGGTTTCCTAGCTCCTTTTGGGTCTATTTTTGCAATATAATTTGATTACTTGTTTTAAGATTAATTCTTAATGTATTTAGACTACATTCAGATGTTAGCGTGAATGTTAGCATAAAAGCCAAGTTTGTTTGTAAGGCTTAGACTGGGTCATTTCTACCCTGGATTATAATCTCAGCACTGTATTTGTCAGTTTGTTGTTTGCCTGCTTTGAAGGTATGTGGATGAAGCACTTGATTTAGGAAGGAGGACCTGTGGGATTTAATCCCTGTTTTAGAAAATTAGTCAGCATTGGTTCAAATATCGAAGTTTAATAAAACTTTTCCACTTCACCCTATAACATCTGTCACAACAACCAACATATTTATTTTAGTTTTGGGTCTAACATCTCCAGCATCCCTACAAATACTAATCATTTTATTCATTTACTGAGCTGAGCCATCTTCTCAGTGACATAAAAGCCTTGACCCAGGTATTTTGTTTTGCTGCTTCATCAGTGATTTATTCATCCACACTTTACTTCATCGTAGGAATTCAAACTGCAAAGAATGCTGATGTTTCTAAAAGACATTTTGTCCCAGTCATTTGTTTGCTTTCTCCTGGCTTGATTTGACCTTTTATCTCTCCCTCTTCCCCTACCTCTTTATTGGCTACTGTGTTTATTTCACCCTTCATTACCATCTTTCTTTAGATGACTTACTCATTCTTCCATTTATTCATCTGCTTTTATTAAGTATCTACTCTGTGCTAGATTATGGTGATGAGCAAGGTAAAAAACAAAACAAAACAAAAAAACCATGATCGCTGATCTTGAAGGCTTCTAGAATGTTGTAAGAGATAACATAGTTAAAGAAAAAATGATGGCATGTTTTAAGTGCAACAAGAGCAGTAGTCACAGGATGCAATGGAAACACAGGAGAGAAAGCGTCTGGCTCAGCTAGGAGAGATTAGAGAAACATTCTAAAAAGAGGCAGGTCCTCCTCAGAGTGTTGAAGGACTTGTGAGAATTTATCAGGCAAGGAGGAGTGAAGATGAGGAAGGAGGTTAATGGAGCATTCCAACTAGAAGGATAAAATGAGCTACATTACAGAGATCCAATGAATCACAAAGTATTTATTGAGTCCACCTATGTGCCATGCAGTGTACTAAGCACTGTTCATGCAGAGGGCCAGTTTGGAGTAATGAAACTCCAAAGTTTGATTAGAATAGGCTCAGCAGAAAAGGGGGAAAGAGAAATTGGAGACAATGAGTATAGAGAAGTGTGTCAAGATTTGATCTAAAGAGAAGATACGAGGAGAGAAGATAGAAGATCTGGAGAGGTTTTTGTTCCGTTTTGTTTGTTAATGGGAAAAAAAAAGTTTATCAAGGCTGTTTTCTAATGAGAGTAATTCAGTTGAAAGAAATATTAATAATGCAGGAGGGTGAGGAGAATTACTGGCACAATATTCTTTAATGGAAGAGGGGATGCAGACCAGGTATAGTGGCTCACACCTATATTTCCAGCATTTAGGGAGGCCAAGGTAGGAGGATGACTTGAGGCCAGGAGTTTGAGACCAGCGAAGACAACGTAGCAAGCCCTCGTTTCTATAAAAATTTTTTAAAAAATCAGCTGGGCATAGCGATGCACACCTGTAATCCCAGCTAAGTGGGAGGCTGAGGCAGGCAAATCACTCAAGCTCAGGAGTTCAAGGCTGCAGTCAGCCATAATTGCATGCCACCACGCTCTAGCCTGAGCAACAGAGTGAGACCTTGTCTCTGTATGTGTATAAAATCAAGAAGAGGGGATACAGTCCAGTGCAAAGTGGAAAGGTTGGCTAAGTAGGATCATAAATAGTTACCATCATAACAAGCAAGAAAGAAGAATGTATATTATTGGGAGCTGTTTTTTCTAAGTAAAATAGGAGGCAGTTATCTACTCAGAGTTACCATGGAGAGACTGCGTTGATTGAGGAAAGAGAAGATATGAGATAGTAAAAGCTAACATATGTCAAATATTTATCACGTGCCAGGCACCATTCATGGGAATCAACTTTGGTCCCCATCCAAGAACATTGTTCATTTGAGAAACTTCAGGCATGTGCAGCTTTAAGTGACCTAGTGACAGTGTCTTAGATTAGAGAGGATGGGGCTGGATCATGAAGGGTCTTGTAAGCCATACTTATTTTAGACTTTACGTGTAGTGAATAAACGGAGAGAGCACGTGGAGGAAGTTGTTGTGCAGAATTTTAAATAAAAAGTGATATGATCAGTTTTACATTTGTGACAGATAACTGAAAATATTATGAAAAAGGTCCTGGAGAAAGGGAGAATGTTGGAAGCAAAGAGTCCAGAGAAGAGCTGAGTAGGGTTAAAGCTAAGGTTAATTGCAGGGAGAATGTAGAAGAAATATTTACACAGTAAAATGCTTAGGACCAGCCTGGACAACAAAGCAAGACCCTGTCTCTACTTAAAAAAAAAAAAAAAAAAAAATAGCCAAGCATTGAGGGCTGCACCTGTATTCCAAGCTACTTGGGAGGCTGAAGCAGGAGGATTCCTTGAGTCCAGGAGTTTGAGGCTGCAGTGAGCTAGAATCCAGCCTGAGTGAACAGAGCTAGACTCTGCCTCTTTAAAAAAAATAAAAGAAGTGACATGCTGATTAAAGTTAGGAGCCAGTCTCAAATGACATCCACTTTTATGCTCTGTTTTGAAAGACAATATCTTACCTAGTATCAAGAATAAAGAATAAAACCATCTTTTAAGAAAAAATGAGTTCAGTTGGGTGACTTAGCTCCAATTGGCTATAACTTGAAATTGAGAAACATATTTAGCATTCTCATAGTTAAAAATGGCATTGTTGACTGACAAGTGGAAAATATAAAATTATTCATATATTACATACATTTTGTTAAAAATATTATTAAAGCATTCTCATGATTTTGCACTCAATTTAGAAAGGATTAGGTCTGCTACATCTCCCACTTTGTTATTCTCTCAAACGTCTGTACTGTAGTATATTTCATTACTTAAGCTGAACAAAACAAAATGTTCATTTCTTATAATCAGACGTCTCGTCCTTATCATCAGATTTTCTTTCCTCCTAAGTTTAAGAAATGTGCATCATTAGCAACCAGTATGTCTTATGATGGCATAATTTCAAGTGTTCTAGGGGCCTAAGAGGTTATCCAGCTCTCATTTTGAGATGAGAGAATTCTTGCTGACTTGCCCAAAGTCATAGCTGGCTAATCTAGGACTTGAACATGAGAGTCTGCTAACTCACTCCAGTGGTTTTTTCCAACTGCATCTCAGTTATCTTACATAGACTGCAAGAAGTGAGAAAGACGAGGTCATTTAGTCCAACCTTGCTATTTTATATTTTAAATACCTCGCAACATCCCTGATAAACTTTTGCCAGGCCGGTAATTAACAGTATCACAAGGCCGTTCTGATTGTCTGTATTTCTCAGTGTTTGTTAGAGCAGGGATCTCCAACCCCCCAAACCGCAGACCAATACTGGTCCACGGCCTGTTAGGAACCGAACTGCGCAGCAGGAGGAGAGCATTACTGCCTGAGCTCTACTTCCTGTCAGATCAGCAGCGGCATTAGATGCTCATAAGAGTGCAGATCCTAGTATGAACTGTGCATGCAAGGGATCTAGGTTGAGAGCTCCTCATGAGACTCTAATGCCTGATGATCTGAGGTGGAACAGTTTCATCCTGAGACTATCCCCCAGCCCCCCATTGATCACGGAAAAAAATATCTTCCAAGAAACCAGTCCCTGGTCCCAAAAAGTGTGGGGACCATTGTGTTAGAGAAACAAGGAAACCCTCCTCCACCTGCCACATAAGAATAAACGAAACAATGGAACAGTTCCCCTACTTTCCATAATTAACATGTATTCCCATTTTGAGGCAGTGAGTTGCTGGCACCTGTTTTCTCCTTTCTCCAAACAGTACTTTAAAAGTATCTTATCCTGGCTGGGCGCAGCGGCTAACACATGTAATCCCAGCACTTTGGGAGTCTGAGGCAGGTGGATCACGAGGTCAGGAGATTGAGACCATCCTGGCTAACACGGTGAAACCCCGTCTCTACTAAAAATACAAGAAATTAGCCGGGCATGGTGGCGGGCACCTGTAGTCCCAGCTGCTCGGGAGGCTGAGGCAGGAGAATGGTGTGAACCCGGGAGGTAGAGCTTGCAGTGAGCCGAGATTACACCACTGCACTTTAGCCTGGGCAACAGAGCGAGACTCCATCTCAAAAAAAAAGAAAAAAAAGTATCTTATCCTAAAAGCACTTCTGTTTTTGGTTTAGGTTTTAGCTGTCTTTATGCTACATAAGCATTGCCTCTTTGTCAGGATGTCACTTCTGGAGGCAGGAAAGGGTTATGGTTAATGCTAATCACTTTATCAAAATGTCTGATTTCTCTGATGTATAATTAATATTTTTCCCTTGCAACTAATAAGCAATGTGTGGAAAGTAAGATTTTTTACTTTTAAAAGCATATCCAGCCTTCTTGTGTCTCAAGTTAATGTTTGGGAAGCAATACCTGTCTCTTCTTATATTTTGAAGTTATTCTTTCTAAGGCCTAAGATATATACCCATCAAATGATGCTCAGAATTTTTGTCTCAGCTATCACAAACCCTGAAATGATACGCTTTTCCTAAGTGTTATTTTCCTTAACTATATTTACTGGAGATTTAGAACATATTCAATAATATACTATGAGTATGTTTTCTTCAAGTCCAATTATGTGTAGATGTCATTTAGAGAAACAGTACATTTTATGGGTGATCCATTTTATGTATCCCCTCTTCTTTCCACATTCAGATCATATGGATTAATGTCATAGTCTAGTAAAAAGCTTGTTTCTATTTTATCCTTAAGTTTAAAATGTTGTTTTTTCTTTCTATTAGTATAATTCTTTTAGTGTACTAACATTTATGTAAATAAGTCTTACATAAATACTAACATTTATATAAATAAATCTTTAGCCTAATTCTTTTAGCATGCCAACATTTATGTAAATGGATCTTAGTTTCTGTTCCATGTCCTAAGCTCCTTTACCATTCACATAATTCTATATTCCTCCTGATAAGTTTACTACAAAGAAGAATATTGGATGTATTGATTATGCAGTGATACTGCATCTAAAACTGTCAGTCAAGAATGGCTGCCATAGCTAAGAGTATCTACTAATCATCACTGTCACTTTTTTTTAAAATTTTATTTATTTATCTTATTTTATTTATTTATTTATTTATTTTTTTGAGACAATTTCACTCTGTCGCCCAGGCTGGAGTGCAGTGGCGCGATCTAGGCTAACCGCAACCTCTGCCTCCCAGGCTGGAGTGATCCTCCCACCTCAGCCTCCGGAGTAGCTAGGACTGGAGGCGAGTGTCCCCACACCTGCCTAATTTTTGTATTTTTTTGTGGAGACGGAGTTTCACCATGTTGCCTAAGCTGGTCTCAAACTCCTGGACTCAAGCAATTTGATTGCCTTGGCCTACCAAAGTGCTAGGATTACAGACTTGAGTCACTGTGCCTAGTCCTGTCACTTTCTAAAAAATCCTGTGAAGCACTAATAGAAGTGGGAATAATAAACACACTTAATTATGCCTGTTTTTAAATCTGCATATTGTTTGATTAATCATATCTTTTGGCCAAGTGGAAGGCATGAATTATACCTCGTCTCTACAAGGACCAATAAACTAGTTTCTAAATATGTTTTAAATAAATAATTTAAAAGTTAATTTCCCAAATATCCTCAACTATAAAGTTAGACCTATTTACTGTTTTGTAGGAGCCTATTGCTGTCAAAGTATCTGAAGTTCTATTCAGAGAAAAATAGAAATGCACAATGACTGGGATTTAAGTTGAGTGAGGAAAGTCAGCAACACTGTTCCCATCGTTCTACCATAAATGTGGCAAAATCTTATTGTTTGTGACAGATCGGTAGAATTAGATTTTCTTATATCTAAATAAATATATATAAATACATAAATGTAGGTATGTATAGCATGAACAGAATACAGTGCTATTTGAACATTGTCATAAGACTTATTTATAAAACTTCCTCAAGTTCTTTCCAATATCTTGGTTAAGATTACCTCTAAGGTGGGAGGAGGATGAGGATTGAAAAACTACCTGTCAGGTAATGCTTGATTACCTGGGTGACAAAATTATGTTTACACCAAACCCCCATGACACAGAATTTACCCATGTAACAAACCTACACATGTCCCCCTTGAACCAAAAATAAAAAGTTGGAAAGAAAAAAATTGGAAAGAAAAAAAAGGAACTTAAAGAGAAAAAAAAGATTGTATCTAGTAGTTTTGCTAAGACTATAATATTTCTGACTGCTCCACTCTCTCCTCAAGATTGAGAACTAAACAACATGAGAAGCACAATTGCATGCCAAAGATTCTTCTTGCCTATGGTTGTTTGTAGCATCCCAGTGGAATGTCTTTGAAAGTAAACTTTTTTATCTGTATTTTCTCACCTGCTCTGAGTATTGGTGGCAGTGATATATGCATTGTAATTAGACACCTAGCCTCCTGAATATAATGTATTCCAATTGTATTGTCTTTCTGAATAGCCTGTTCTCAATTCTTTCAACATTGCCTGCCAATAATTTAGCAAATTATTATTGAATGTCACAACTTGATTATAGAACATAGTAAGAAATCAATAAACACCAAACTGAATTTAATGCTAAAACTTACCCTTTTTAAAAATGTATTACTAATTTTTACTCGTGAAATTTAACATTTCCAGTCATCACTTAGTTGTTGACTCAACACTCAAAAATAATATATGCTACTTTTAAAATCCCAAAACCTCCAGATTTGTGTATTGCCACCAGGTGATGACAGTTGATTTTAATATTTTTGCACATCCTTCATTTTGAACAAATCTGTAAACCTCAAAAGATGTCAGGTGCTGCAAAAGGAGCTCTTACGCTATTTAAGTGCCATATAGTAAGGAATTAGTTGACAGCTGATGCCTTGATTCTTCCAGTTTATGGTTCCAACGATAAGGTCAGGGTCCTGATACAGCAAAACCACCATTTGTCTTTGTTAAACAGAAATGAGAATGCATTCCTTATTAGAAAGAAAAGTTACACAGTTTTATTATCATGAGTACTTTAAAAAGACTTGAAAAGTACAATTTACAATGAACTCAAAGTTTCTATGACTAGGAAATGATATGACTCAGGGAATTTAATACTTGGGATCCAAAACAAAGAAAGCAAAATGACCCATGAAGAACCATGTTGTTTATAAGGGCAAACTACAGGAAACAAACAGCATGAACTTCACAGGAGCACTGGAAACAAAATCCTGACTCTTTAAAATTGTTTTTAATATTATTCTCTTTAACTTTGTGATACCCAAAAAAGAATCAAAATTTTGTGGAAATGAATAATAATTGGTTGTCTTACCTGTATTAACAAGATTTTTTAAAAAACTTTATTATTTCTGTCAAATGATTTTTAAAACACCTATCAACTTTTTTTCTTTTGGGTATAGATATCAATATATCTCTTATAGCTTGCTTCCCTTTTTAAATTAAAAAGTATAAATCTTTATAAAAATTAACTGTAACTTTATAAAAATATGTTTAAACTTGAGCAGATTTTATAAAAATTTAATGTGTAGAACATGTGTTGTTTCCAGCAACAGCTTAATTTCTTTAGTCACTTAACCTTTTTTAGACTTTCATTTTTTAAAATATTTCTTTTTTTTTTTCCGCTCTTATTCATACCTAGGAATCCAGTCTCTCTAGCCTTTGTAATACATTGAAAAGACTTGAAGGCCATTTTGCCTTCAAACTTTTTTCCAGGAGTTTGTCCTTAAACCTCTAACATCTTATCTTACAAGTTTCCTCGTAGTTTTTCACATTTCTGTTTATGTATGCTTCCAGTTAAGATGGTATTCTGATTTCCTGTTGCTGTGTCTTCCTGCTATATGGAGTCTTCACAGATTTTTAGCAGCCAGGCCAGAAGGTTGTATTCCTTCCTACATTGGCAGGTTGAATTCTCCCTGAATTAACTCTTCCATTCAGAGGCTGCCACCGTCCTAGTTCGTGTCTTGAAGAATTGTATCACTCTCCTAACTGATATTTTAACAATAGCTGCAAACTCCTTACTATATGACACTTAAATAGCGTAAGAGCTCCTTTTGCAGCACCTGACATCTTTTGAGGTTTATAGATTTGTTCAAAATGAAGGATGTGCAAAAATATTAAAAATGTAACTTTTTAAAACTTAGATTAAGATGGTTTTATGCCGTGTATGTTGCTATCTACTCCTCCTATTGTCTTTTGAGCTCACTGCATTCCAGCTTTAGTCCCTATCCTCGGAAATTGCTGTAGTCAGTCTGGGACTTTTGTGTTGCCAAATTCAGTTGTCGATTCTAAGATGTCATTTTACTTAATCTGGCAGCAGTGTTTGATGGAGTTGGTCTTTCTTCCTAGAAACACATTCATTTGCCTGCTGGATGTTTCCTGCCTTACTGACTGCTGATTTCTAGTCTCCTTTCTACATCCTCATCTATTTCATCATCTAGAAATGTCCTAGGGCTTTGGCCTCTTCTAGGCGTCACTCCCAAAGTGGTATTCTGCAGTCATGAAGAATGACACATCTGTAGGCATATGACTCCCAAGTTTCTCAGCACCTGATATGATGTATACTTATTTGTTCATTCCCTCTCTCCTTTCTCCTAAATATGGACTCTATGAGAGCAGGGACTTTGATCCTGTTCACCACTGTGTCTGCAATGCATAGAATAGTATCCAACACGTAATATATACTCAATACTTTACATTGAGTGACTTCTTAATTTATGGGTCATTCATCATTAATCTTGACCATAATAATGAATCAGTCGAAAACAGCACTTATTGTGTTTTAAGCAAAGTGTGTGTTGTGTCTAGTTTATTTCAGTAATACTAAGACAGCTATCTCCTTATTACCTGAATTTATTTCAGTACAACCGATTAATTTTGTTTTAATTGCCATGAGTTAAAAATTTTAAATATTGTGAGTTGTTTTAGATTCAGATAGATATGTTTTTTAGCTTACTGCTTTCAAACGACTACACTTTAACGGTTCTGTTAATTCTTCAAAAAAAAGGTAAATTAAGTACTTCATTTCCTGCATAGTAAATCATTGACATTCCTAACATTTTTCAGTGACTTATAAATTTTCTTTGCTTTGTTTGTGTTGTGACATGTTGTGTAAACAAGATTTGGTATCAGAAGTAGGATCTACAAAACAAACACTAAATACTGGGGTTAGTACTACCGTTTTCACTGAAGATGGACCCAGAAAAGTAGCCAAACACAGTGTCACCCTGAGTCCGTTCTGAGATACATACCGGAAAATTATAGTAATCGGTTCATTCAGGAAACCAGGTGACAATAGGTTAAGCCATAAGTAATATAAGTAACATTTCTTTATCTTCCACTATTAAAAAAAAAACTTGTAAATCTTTATTTAAATGAGCACCAAATTAAAGAAAACCAAACAAAAGAAACACAAGTCTAAAATGAAATGTTCAATTTTGATTTGTCAGAGATATGAGCCTTACTAAGTTTTAAGTTAACAGATTTGGACATTAACACATATTAATCTAAATTAATTAATTCAACCTTTGTTTTCAGTTTTAGAGAAATGTAAGCTTGTTGAAAAATTTAGCAGAATATAAACTATTTAAAATAACTGTTGATACTTGCATACCATTTGAAATGCTTTGTTTTTGCTTGTGTTCTCTGCTAAATTTTTTTTCCATTGAATCTGTGCTGCTTCTTTGCCAATGTTTTCCACTGTAGAATCTCCATCTTGCAACCTTGCTTCTCGTGAGCGCATTTACAAAAATTATGGTGTAGCTGGGCCTGCCTCTGCTCTCTCATCTCTGTCTCACAAACTGAAGGGTGGGTATACATGCATTCATGGATGGGCCATTCTTAATGAACATAGGGAGTGTCATTAAAGATGTTTCCGTTCATCTCAGTCATGTTCATGTCATTCCATTTTTTTAATTTAAGTTTATCATTTTATTTAAATTTGTATATGTTTGAGTAATTTATGATGCTCCTATTCAGTATTATAATGTAGATTGTCATAATAGCTATGCATGTTTATTACATCTATAGGTTAAACATTACTCTTATTTAATTTTAAAACTTTATGAGATCTTTAAAACAGGTATATAGAAAGAAAGAATTACCTAATGGGGGAATTTTTAAAACCATTTTTATCAGAAAAAGATGATATATGTGCAAGGCATAAAGCACATTTTTTAGTCTTAAACTTGTTATGTAATATAAAAATCACTTTACTATTTTAGTTTTTTGTGAGAAAAACTGATAATGAACTTAAAGTTTTTAAGTTTAAATTAGTTATTAGGACCCGTGTGTTTGTTTATATCTATATGTCAACCTACCTGTCCTGTCTAGCATAAATTTTTCTAATATTGTTTTCCTAGTAACTAAGTTTTAATATTTTAAGCTTAGAAATGTTTAAGCTGTTGACAATTGACAAAATTTCAGACAATTTAAAAATATGATTTTGGTCTTTTAAAACCCTACAGATGCCTACTTAAATATTTTGTCTTAAAGTATTATTTAATTAAATTTAAATCTTGTAAATATTTTAAAATCTTGTATTTAAAGAAAATTTTATCAAAAAGAACTTTTACAGCAATGCCTAACATATTGTGTGAGTTTCTCAACTACTGATTTTCTTTTTTTCTTAGAAATAGATAAAATAGCTATATATTTCTCATTATACAATTGACGGTATAAACATATAAATAGGAAATATAAAAATAGAGTAAATAGTATTGTACAACCTGTGCTATATAGTATACAGTATTGTGTGTAATAGCATATAGTATCATGTAACCTGATATATACTATATATCATGCCATGTGATATATGCATGAGGTATTACGATATAGTATGATCCTGATAATTTATGATTTTGGCATGAAAAAATATGTGGGTAAGTGAATGAATACTTACCATTTAACATGTTTAGTAACATTTAATTTGCTTGCCCTAAGTTTCTATCCTGTCATTATTTCTTCAAGATTCCTTTAAAGTTAGAAAAATATTTGCCTATTATCACTTAAATTTAAAAATACAGTCATTAAATAAATTAGGAGATGAATGTGAAAGTTTTATGTATAGTCTGAAGATTTTTAGCAAACTATTTGTTTATATTTGTTGATATTTTGAGCAGCCACAACATAATAATTTTAGTAATAATATGCTGCAAAACATTTGAAACACAAATGAAGAAGATAAACATAAATTAGCACTTGGGCTTACCCCACTTAACAAGCATAGTTTTTTTAATATATAAAATATATTTTGGAAAAATAAATTTTTCAAGAAGATTTAGTTATCGTTTGAGAAATACATCAGAGAAAGAAACGTTTCTGCCGTTATTTATGTGCTTAAACTTCAACAGGTATTTAGCTGTCACCACTTACAGATCTTAAGAAAATATTCACCACTATTAGAGATATAATAAGATATACAGATGCCTATTCTTTCTAACACCATGTAATAAACTTTTTTGCTCACGTATGACAAGTGGTGTTCCTGATATTTGGCAGATTCCATTTGTCAGGCAACCACAGAGGTTGTTTTCATGATGAATAAATACCTGCCATCGTAAGTGCATGCATTCCTAGAATAGAGGTATCATCAGCAGGTGTTCACCATTCCTTTGCTTGCAGCTGTTGTGCAGGTCAGCCACTGGGACACATCTGACACAGGGAGTAGGTAATCTTTGTCACAAACCCTTCCCATTTGTTAGAAATCCTACACAAGTTGTCCTTTTTTATCAATTAGAGAGAAAACCTCTTTCAGTTCACAGACGGATTTTTTGGAGTAAGGGATACCAAATATAAAAGACTTACTAATTGTTTGTCTAGATTCCCAATATGTGTGGTTCAGTTTCTGAAATAAATGTAATGATAAAGGTGATAAACATGTCTCCAGCTGTCAGATTAATAACAAAAAACAAATACTCCAAACATCACATACTCAAAATTAATGGCCATGACTACTGATGTTTAATCTATGAAATATAATTTGTTTACCAAGTTTGCCGTATACTGTTACTAGGTCAGTAAGATTAGATGGGCAGCAATTTTTTAAACTACTTTTGAACAGTTTGAGGGTACTTATTTGTAGATCACCTCTGTTTATCTGTGCTCTCCCAAGACAGCATTGACAGTTAGAATTCTAAATTGGGATTTTTTAACCCTTTTTTCAAAATTTAGCCCCATCTGTTAATACTCTATTTATAAAACAGAGCACATAATATGATAAAGGAGGTTCATGATTGAATAATGAAGCTTTGCAAGAAACTAAAAAGCATTATGTTTTAGTTACTTTTTTTCATCCAAAGAACAGGAAAATGTATCCTAAATATTGGCATTTTGCAATTAAACATTTAGTTCATCAGTGTGCCCTATCTAAAGTACTTGCCATACTCTATTATTTCACCATGTAATTACTCAACATGCAAGCATCTAACCCTCACACATCAGTAACTACTGTCACCTCTGTCCTGTGGCCTTGGGAGCCTTAATTCTAAAAAGTAGACTTCTAGAGAAGCTGAATACTTGGGAGTAGCAGAAGAAAAAAAAAATCAAGAAAATTGGAATATATTACTCATTCAACAAATATTTATTGAATACCTACTGTATTCCTGGACTCATTCATAGTATTACATAAGTGAAGAGTAACAGACAAAAATACCTGCCCTTGACAAAAATGGGGGCAGATTCTCCAGCACTACTGTCCTGAGCCATAGAGAACTAGAGCGTGACTATACACACTTAACACATGCACACAAGCATAAAAAGCATTTTTCTACATAATCTGAATTTGTTCACTTCCTTTTTTCTTTAAAAAAAAAAAAAAAAAAAAAAAAACCTGCCATTAGAACCAGTTAACAAATGCACCTTAATTTCCTAGGAACTCTCTTTGAAAAAATATGAATACTTCCAGATAGGTTTATGGATTTTCAGTTTCTTATACCACTTGAAACCCCTCAGTCAGATTGCTTTTCTCCTAACAACTACTGGTATCACTTGCACTAAGAGTAGAAGCTTTTATTTTAAGGAGGAAAGGTGATGTTGAAGTTTGTACCGTTTACTTGGGTCACAGACAGCCTGGCTCTAATGCCTCAAAGAAAAGCATAAAATAGAATGAAGGAGAGACACTAAATGAAGCCAGGATGCTAAAAACAATTAATGTCCATGCAGAAATATCTAATGGTTTGCTTTAGAAAAGGGAGGTAATTCTTCTTTTCATCCTGTTTTTCTGTCATTCTCCTGACTCCTTGTTTTGAGGGTCCACAGTTCAGACTTTTACTACTCATTCTGAGGATCCACCATTTCTGTGGTTTCCAAGGGGACACAGCCTCTGAGTTCTAAGCAGCTAAGCTTACTGAACTTTTGGAGTGTAACCTGTTTATAAGTAATTAAATAATAGCTTCAGGGCATTCATGTGCTCATTATAAACTAGTCTAATCTGATCATAAAACAGAGTGCTTCTTTGGCAACTCTTTATTAGCCTAATCGTATTTATGCATACACTTAAAAATTATAATTGTGTCTATGCATAAATTCATTTCTCTAATTCAACAAAACCCATACCATTGCCCTAAGGATGCGACATATCACTCTGCTGGAAATTTAGCACTACTTCACATTTAAAATACAAGTTTTAACATTAAATAATTTCTTATTCCCCAAAAAATTAATTTCTCTTTCTAGTCTCTCACTGAATTTAAATTCTAACCAGTTATTGCACTAGGGCAGAGGTTGAGATATCACTGATAGTTCACACTGAGTTTGTTCAGCCTGTTTTGCATCCATGAAAATAGTTTTTGGTGGTAATGGTTGTGTAATGATGTGTAGAAATTTTATTGGAAATATTTCCCCCAGAATTCTTCAAGTGTTTTAGTATGTGTGACAAACAATAAGAATTTCATAGCTATGTTTTTTATTTCAGTGTTTAGTGGCTAAATCATTACTAAGTTATAATTTTATTAATAAGTTTCACTATAAAATGGACCATACAGGTGATCGAGGAAACATCTCAACATCTTCTAGACCAGCTTCTACATCAGGAAAATCAGAGCTGTCCTCTAAACACAGCAGATCACTTAAACCTGATGGACATATGAGCCGGACTACTGCTGATCAGAAGAAGCCAAGGGGCACAGACAGTTTATCAGCTAGTGAATCCCTCATCTTAAAATCTGATGCTGCAAAGTTGAGGTCAGATTCCCATAGTAGGTCATTGTCCCCTAACCATAACACCTTGCAGACATTGAAATCTGATGGGAGGATGCCTTCTAGCTCCAGAGCTGAATCCCCAGGACCAGGTTCTCGGTTGTCATCTCCTAAGCCAAAGACTCTCCCAGCCAATAGGTCTAGCCCATCAGGTGCTAGTTCTCCACGCTCCTCCTCACCACATGATAAAAATCTACCTCAAAAAAGTACTGCTCCTGTTAAGACAAAACTTGATCCTCCTCGGGAACGTTCCAAATCAGACTCTTACACACTTGATCCAGATACCCTCCGCAAGAAGAAAATGCCCCTCACAGAACCTTTGAGGGGACGGTCAACATCACCAAAACCAAAATCAGTACCAAAGGATTCTACAGATTCCCCAGGATCTGAAAATAGAGCTCCCTCTCCCCATGTGGTACAGGAAAACCTCCACAGTGAGGTGGTCGAAGTCTGCACCTCAAGTACTTTAAAAACAAATAGTCTAACAGACAGCACCTGCGACGACAGTAGTGAATTTAAGAGTGTGGATGAAGGTTCAAATAAAGTTCATTTTAGCATTGGAAAAGCACCACTGAAAGATGAACAGGAAATGAGAGCATCCCCCAAAATAAGTCGAAAATGTGCTAATAGACACACCAGGCCCAAAAAAGAAAAATCGAGTTTTCTTTTCAAAGGAGATGGATCCAAGCCTTTAGAGCCAGCCAAGCAAGCCATGTCTCCTTCTGTGGCCGAATGTGCCAGAGCTGTGTTTGCTTCCTTCCTCTGGCATGAAGGCATAGTACATGATGCAATGGCTTGTTCTTCTTTCCTAAAGTTTCATCCTGAACTTTCCAAAGAACATGCTCCTATAAGGAGTAGTTTAAATAGCCAACAGCCTACAGAGGAAAAAGAAACCAAGTTAAAAAATAGACATTCGTTGGAAATATCATCTGCACTGAATATGTTTAATATTGCACCCCATGGACCAGATATATCTAAGATGGGTAGCATCAACAAAAACAAGGTATTATCTATGCTTAAGGAACCACCTTTGCATGAAAAATGCGAGGATGGGAAAACTGAGACCACTTTTGAAATGTCCATGCATCACACAATGAAGTCTAAATCTCCTCTTCCCTTAACTTTACAACATTTAGTGGCTTTTTGGGAAGACATCTCTTTGGCTACTATCAAAGCTGCTTCCCAGAATATGATTTTTCCAAGTCCTGGTTCCTGTGCAGTTCTTAAAAAGAAAGAGTGTGAGAAAGAGAATAAGAAGGCCAAAAAGGAAAAAAAGAAAAAAGAAAAGGCAGAAGTGAGGCCCAGGGGTAATTTGTTTGGAGAGATGGCCCAGCTGGCGGTAGGAGGACCAGAGAAAGATACCATCTGTGAACTGTGTGGGGAGTCACATCCGTACCCAGTGACCTATCACATGAGACAAGCTCACCCAGGTAAATGATACTGGCGAATGTATGTATAAGTACTTCTTTCTTTACTGAACCGGATCACTTCATTTGAGCTGTTATATGAATTTTGGCAAAGGATAGGGAATTTATAGTATCTTAAAGTACATTATCAGTACAGGGTTTTGCAAAAAACAGATAAAGAAATTCTAATATTATGATGACAAGGTCATTTAGTGCTATTTCACTTTCATGTAGCATGTTTTAAAAAATGTTATGTGTTACCCAAAGGGTGTGCCATTAATGTGTCTGTCTCACACAACAGAATCAGTGGCGTGCCCATACACATGGGGCATCTCCTTTGATTTTACTATTTTCCTGTTCAGAATTGCAAATTAAATTAGATTATATTGATTTCGATAGGCTTTTTCCTATGGAAGTGATATTGTTTTATCAGAAGACTGCATTTTCAGTAAATGTAATGATTTCTGTAACATTGACTAATATTCCAAATTCACCTAATACAAATTTGTATTTGTAATTTTTTTCTTTGTCTACATATTATACTTCAAATGTTTTATGTGACTTCTGAAAATATATCATTGTTATAGAACTTTTATACTCGTTTTGTCTAATTTTATTGACATAATTAAGTATATCTAAATGTACCTATAGTCTACCTCTCTTTTAATCTGCCTGAATAGAAACTAAGTATCTCTCATATTTGGGGTATCGTTTAATTAATTGCTTTTTGATCAAGTAAGCTATTTTTCTGATATAGTTAATAGCCTGAAAAATCAGATATCTATTTCAGTATTTTGCTTTCTTTGAGAAGGTAAATCTGTCGTTAATCTATGAGTAATAAGGATCAAACTATTAAGGACACTTGGAGTGTTAAATATTTATTTTTGGTATTGTTTCAAGGTTGTGGCCGATATGCTGGTGGACAAGGTTACAATAGCATTGGGCATTTTTGTGGAGGATGGGCTGGTAACTGTGGTGATGGTGGCATAGGAGGAAGCACTTGGTATCTGGTATGTGATCGCTGTAGAGAAAAATACCTCCGTGAAAAACAAGCTGCTGCAAGGGAGAAGGTATTTTATTCCATTCGGAGCTATAGTTTTAATGATATGGATACACTTTATAAAAATAGCTTTTTATGATCATATTACATCAGATAATTCCGCATAGTTGATATAAAAGATCAGCTTTTACAATGGAAATCATATACAAATTTAATATTTGTACTACGTCAGCTGCTTTTAATTTTAAAAATTAACTATATATTGGAATAACACTAGATAACCTCTGCTACCTGTTTTTTTGGCTCCTTTGTTTTCCTATTCCATAGCTACTCTCTCTTTTCCTTATTCACTCTAGTGGCTAACCTAACTAAAAAATTTCACTGAATACACACAGATGATTTACTTTTTAAAAAAATGAATTAGATTTAACTAGTTAGGTGTTAAATTTTTCTGAAGAAAGAAAGGAAGTATAGTTTGTGTTTAATACAGAATAGTCAGCCCAGGATGAATATGAAGTGAATGTTGTTTTTTATAATCTTAGTATTTTAAAATAGCTTTACAAGTGTTTAGTAATTTTTATTGGAAACTCAAAATACTTAGCTTAAGAAACAAAAGATTTTAATATAAGTCAGAAAAGATTACTTTGATTTTTTTTCTTTGCCAGGTCAAACAATCTAGGAGAAAACCAATGCAAGTCAAGACCCCTCGTGCCTTGCCCACCATGGAAGCTCACCAGGTGATTAAAGCCAATGCACTCTTCCTGCTCTCCCTGAGCAGTGCAGCCGAACCGAGCATTCTGTGTTACCATCCTGCAAAGCCATTCCAATCTCAGTTGCCCAGCGTGAAAGAAGGCATTTCTGAGGATCTTCCTGTGAAAATGCCTTGTCTCTACCTTCAGACATTAGCTAGGTAATAAAATTTTGTTGTTGTTTTTTAATCACCTTTGGATTAACAGTGATTGTTTATTGATATCTAGGGTAGTTCAGTATTTGACCTATACTTTATTAGATACTGTGTACTGTAAAGAAACTTCCAGGCATTTATTTTTTTGAGTTGCCTTGACTAACATAATGACTTTATGGTAGTAGGTATTTAAAAAATTTTAAAAATGCTTCATTAGGCCGGGCGCGGTGGCTCAAGCCTGTAATCCCAGCACTTTGGGAGGCCGAGACGGGCGGATCACGAGGTCAGGAGATCGAGACCATCCTGGCTAACACGGTGAAACCCCGTCTCTACTAAAAAATACAAAAATCTAGCCGGGCGAGGTGGCGGGCGCCTGTAGTCCCAGCTGCTCGGGAGGCTGAGGCAGGAGAATGGCGTAAACGCGGGAGGCGGAGCTTGCAGTGAGCTGAGATCCGGCCACTGCAGTCCAGCCTGGGCAACAGAGCAAGACTCCGTCTCAAAAAAAAAAAAATGCTTCATCAATTTACATTGTTATTAATACAAAACATGTCTTAGAAAATAAGACTATAGCTATCTTTCACTCTTTGGTAGGCTGACTTCAGTCTGTTAGTGTGAAATGCTGAAGTAGAAAAAGTTGGTGTTTTCTTAGCAGTCTTTTATGTCATAAATTATTCATTGTTAGCATTTAAATGAATACTAACTGGGCACCTGCCAGCCTTGTGCTAGGCCCTGAATGAATGAATGAATGAATATAACAAAATGCTGGCTTCTATGTACTCATACTGTGATGTCAAGTCAGACATGTCAGTGAAACATTTGAAATGCCATGTGAGGAGTGCTACAATAGAAGTATGTATGTAGGATGCTGTTACAGCATAAAAGATGGAGAGTATCTGAATCTTCCCAAGGAAATCAAAAAAGGCTTCCCAGAGGGTCTGACCCTTTAGTGGAGTCTTAAAGGATAAATAGAAACCTGTCAGGCAAGTGATGGGAAGAAAGCAACGCCTGGAAGAATAACCCAGGTGAGTAAAGACACAAATGAAATCTCATTACACATTTGAGGAATCACAGGTTGTTAAAGGACTGACTACTAGAGGAAATGTGTGAAAGCCCGTTCAGAATGATTGGTTCACCCAAGTAATGTCGGGCCCTGTAGCCCAGGTTAAGATTGCATTTTATCCCATGAGCAGAGGAAACAGTGGAAAAATTTTAAACAGAGAAATACATGAATTGGTTTGCAATTAAAAGATCACTGTAGAATGTGGAAGCTAATGTGGAGACTAGATAAAAGTGCATTACTAGAGATAGAGAGAAACCTGTTAGTATTCTATTTTCATATATTGGACCTGAATGGTGCAGCCTATACTTTCACACATCATGCACTGACACTCCAAAAGAGCCTTTCATATACCAAAATCAGATTTTTTTCATCAGCTGACAAATGAAGATATCTAGATATTGCCTGCTGACATGGCTTGCCAACCAACAGTTCCATTTTGGAAATTGTCCTCTTTGTGTGGCAGAGTTGTGTGATTTTTTAAATTTTGTGCTTACTATTACAATAAAATGAATAAGCAACAAAAATGAAAACGTGAGACTAAATACATTTGAGACGGAGGTGGAAATCATCAGGTATGCCAAATACAGTAGATCTTTAGTGTGAAGCATACCACTCAGTGGACTTAGGTTAGCAACTATTTATTCATTTTGAAAAGGAAAGAATCAAATTGTAAAACGTGAAAAATGCTCACACAGCATTATTACAGACTTTTTTTCTTTTTAGCTCTGGGGAATGGGCACCCCCTCCACCCTGAACCACAGAAAATTTCATATATCTAATATTTTTCAAATATGATCTTATGTATGTTCCTACCCAAAAAAGTAACTGCCTGTATTTCAGTGGTCTGTGCAAGAAATAATAAGCATGAACCAAGGCAGTGGTGATAGGGAATGAGAAGAGAGAATGGCTCTGAGAGGAAACCTAATATCATGGGCTTGAAAGATGATGATGGTAGAGGGCTAAGCCTACTACAACACTGGAAATATTTTAGCTTAAGCACCTGGATGGTTGGTGGGATCATTCACCAAAACACTGGAAGATGGAAAAGCTCTCAAAAGGAAAGAAACTTAGTTCACTTTTGGATTTGAAATGTTTGTGGTACCTGAAATGTTGATGAATAACATTATCAGACTTTTATTTTCACCTACCTACATCTACAATTATTTTAATACTTTGCCTTTAACTGTGATTTACGTGTGCTGCTTTTCCTGTTATGAAGGAGATTAAAAATGGAGAGGATCTGTATTGCCATCATACTTTAAGTTATTGGGTTTGATTTAATGCAGGCATCATCATGAAAATTTTGTGGGCTATCAAGATGACAACCTATTCCAGGATGAAATGAGATACCTACGTTCAACATCTGTACCTGCCCCATATATATCAGTAACTCCTGATGCAAGTCCTAACGTATTTGAAGAGCCAGAGAGCAATATGAAGTCTATGCCACCAAGGTATTTTAGTTCTCTCCTGTTTGTTGAATAGCTAGTGTTTGGTGGAAGAAAGACTTTGAACTAGAAAAGAGTCCTTTTCTAGTTGTTGTTTCTAGTTGTTTCTACTTGTTGTTTACAGTGCCTCCTAACTTAGGTATGGTAGTATCAGAGTAAAGAGCTTCTCGAAAAGCTGAATAGAAACATGTTATAATAATATAATACACAAGAAAATAGAGGCCAGGTGTTGTGGCTCACAACTGTAATCCCAGCACTTTGGGAGGCCAAGGCAGGTTAGATCACCTGAGGTCAGGAGTTCGAGACCAGTCTGACCAACATGGTGAAACCCTGTCTCTACTAAAAATACAAAAGATTAGCCAAGTATGGTGACACACACCTGTAATCCCAGCTACTCAGGAGGCTGAGGCAGGAGAATTGCTTGAACCTGGCAGACAGAGGTTACAGTGAGCTGAGATCATACCACTGAACTCCAGCTTGAGAAAAAAAAAAAGAGTACCACTGAAACTTTTTTAGAGGAGGAATGATGTGATAAAAATGCAAAGGTAGTCTCACAGTGACAATTGAGAAACTGACATATGGATTAAAGAGATATATTTTGTAGGAAAAATAAGTGTGACTTGTTGACTAACTGGATAATGAAAAAGGTAAGTTTAAGATGACATGAAGATTTCAGGCACGAATAACTGTGAACATGGTATCATTGGAAAGGAAGACGTTTGCTGAATGAAAAGAGAATGTGCTTGTTAAGAGCATGCCACTGCGTTACTACTATATAGCTATAATTATAAACTAATATAATCACAATAGAACATATATATCCAAATGAGGTTTTTTTGTTGTTGTTAAAAATACATACAACTTCTCCCCTCCCCAACTGCATGGATTACTCGTCAGAATTTCTTTGAAGCTGCTCTTGACATTTTCTCCAGAGTGCAGTGTAACCTTTAATATCTTTAAAAGTAATAAAGTATTTCTAAAGGAGATACACTGTTTAAAAGAGTCAGAAACCATTTTGATGCTAGTCTGACAAGTGTGATTCTCATTGGATTATTATTACCCCTTAGGATCAAAATTCAGAGGCTGAGGCAAGAGGATGACTTGAGCCTAGGATTTTGAGGTTACAGTGAGCTATGAGTGTGTCGCTGTACTTCAGCCTAGGTGACAGAGCAAGACTCCATCTGTTTAAAAAAAAAAAAAAAAAGTTGATGGATAAATGAATTCATTAAATCAGTGGTTCTCAACTGGGGGCAATATTTGCCTCCCTGTTGACAATCTGGCAATGTTTGGAAATAACTTTGTTTGTCACAACTGGGCTAGTTGAGTGGGCATCCTAGTGATTTGAGGCCAGGGATATTGCTAACCATCCTGTAGGAGGCAAGACAGCCTTCATAACAAGGAATTACCTGTCCCAGGGTAGCCATTCAATTAAAGCTGTCATCTCTGCTTTCTTCTTTGGATTTTCTTGTGTTGCTTGAATTCTTTCACAAGCATTATTATTTTTTTGTAAAAAAAAGAAAAAAAAACAGTCACTTTTTAAATTTGTGTAATGTTTTCTTTAAGTTAGTAGAAAACTTCCTCTGAAAACAGAGCAAATGTCTGTGCTTTATAGTAACACCATATATAAAGTGAATTAAGTTAATGTTTCCCTGTCTTCTAGTCATTCTGGAACCAAACAACCTATACTAACACCCAGGGACATTTACTGCCAATCAGTTACGTACAATGTTTATAGTCTATGCAAACAAGAATGTACATAAGCTTAGAGAAGTGGTGAGTAAAGAAAACACCCAGGCAGTTAGCCATCCGTTGGAAAATAGACAATTTTACCAAGGGACACAGGATTTCAAACCTGGCTTGAATGATGGAAAAAACTCCAGAACCAAAGGTGAGCAAAAATATTCCAATTTGAATTGAGGTGACAGAAAAAGGAGCTCACAAAAAGAATAGTTTCTAAATTTGTTTTAGAGAAATAAGAAAGAGAAGAGATTTCTCTTTTTTTTATAAAATGTGTCAATAAAGGAAATTATATAGCTCAAGATCTTAATAACTTTTTAAGTATTTTTAAATGTTGCTTTAATAAATAGAAAAACTGTTAGTTTACTTAAGCCTGAATAAAACCATTAAGTTCTTTTATAGAGTATAAATACAGCACTGGTGCCAAAAATCAGTTTGTTCCCTCTCATGACACCTTGATACAGCCATCCTCCAAGGGCTTTGGGCAGTGTTTCCCAAGAGTAAGAAACCTCACAGAACACTGAAGACACCAAAAGAAAACTTTGGAGCCAAATTTTGCTTCCTATTTTATTAGGTTTTCATGTGTACATAACCATTTTCTTTCTATTTGGTGCACTTATGATTGTATCTGCCTGTTTTTCCTGAATATTACAACACATGAGTTCCACCCCAGTGCTTTTGATTCTAAAAGGAGCTTGGAAGCCTTTCTTCTTTTTCATTTAATATGCAAAGTAGATTTAAGAAAACCACAAGTTTTAAGGTACAATGCTGAAATCGGTCCAAATGTTACTGCATTTGAAAAGATCGAATTATGATTCAGAGAGAGATTGTCAATTTGGCTTTGATTTTGTTTCTCCACGTGAAATCTTGAGTCACATATTTTGCATCATTATAAGTGTAGTTACATTTCATTTAGCTCTTCTGAGTTTGTATCTGTTGTATTGTTCCATCTACAGTTTAGAAACCAGTCCCATAACTGATACTGATCTTGCAAAGAGAACTGTCTTCCAAAGATCATACTCAGTTGTTGCTTCCGAGTATGATAAACAACACTCCATTTTACCTGCACGAGTTAAAGCCATTCCTAGAAGAAGAGTTAACAGTGGAGACACTGGTAAGTATGAGGATAAAAAAGAATATTGAGTGATCTGACTACTACAAATAATAAAGAAAATGGTTTTATTTGCACATAATTTTTAAAATTTAATTTTTGAAGGAAAAGGCATGGGATAATTTCTAACGTGTGATTGACATTCCCTCTGTGTGACACAGCTATAAATGTGCATCTCTAAATTTTGCATCTCAGTTGAAGGGAAATTGGTGATTGTTCAAGAATAAATTGGCCTTTACAATCTTACTTCTTAGGTATCTAAGCCAAATGTTACAGCCATTATCCCTTCCACTAAACTTGTGGACCGGCAGTTCCAGTGATGTACACATTCACGGTTATCTCTCCACCCCAATAGAAGCTTGTAACTCTTGCAGCTGCCATCATTCTAAATAGATAAAAAAACTTTGGGGATATAAATAGCCCTTAATCAGTTAGAAAAAAAAAAAAGAAGAAGAAGAAGAAGAGTTACATGATCTGGACCAATTGGTATCAATAGCCCCAAATTGGGGTGGGGATTCTACCTCAAGAATAATTAAAGAAACCCAAGAAGAACAGGATAATATAGTGATAAATTGTCAGAGAAATCACTTGCTAAAATGAAGATTTGGCCTAAAAATGATAGTCAGATGATTAAGTATTTTATTGAAGACTTTTAAGAAAAACATTATTGAAAATTGCCCAGCAATTTATAGGTTCATTCAACAAACATTTTTGACCTCCTGTTGAGAAATGTTTCTTATAAAGCCATCTTTTAGAAAGTGATGCAGATGAGATGTAGATTTCATTTAGAATATAAATCACTTAGCTTTTAGAGTGTTTTAGAAAATGTGAACTGTAGATTCAGCTCTGGATTCAAAACCCACCTCTACAACTTAATGGCTATATGACTTTCAGAGAGTAACATATTTAATCTTTCTGAACCTTGGTTTCTTCCTCAGTAAAAGTTGAAATTGTTATGATTTGTGTCATGTGCAAAAAACCAATAACAAAGGCTCTAAAGTGAATATGCTAGATATTATCTTAAATATATATGCACTGCCTATGAAAATTAATAATTTTCTTTTTCTTTAATAGAAGTTGGTTCTTCCCTTTTGAGACATCCGTCTCCTGAGCTTTCTCGGCTAATCTCAGCCCACAGCTCTCTTTCTAAAGGAGAACGAAATTTCCAGTGGCCAGTTTTAGCTTTTGTTATACAACATCATGATCTAGAAGGTCTTGAAATAGCAATGAAACAGGCCCTAAGGAAATCTGCTTGTCGAGTTTTTGCTATGGAGGTATGAAGACATTAATGAAATTACTGATTCCTTGATCATACAAATCATGTGATGATTCTATTTAATGATGCCACTTTTTTACCAACAGAAATTGTATGAAATTAAAAGGCATTAGCCAATTAAAAGTATCAAGTGTTCATATAAAAATTAGACTCTAAAGTTTGTGAATATAAACGAATTTAGAATTTCATATTTCAGCACTCTAAAGAAATTTATTTCTGTATTGCTTTATTATTTGAATCTTGAGATTATCTTTTTTAAAAGCTTTTATACACTCAGAATGTCATTTTATTAGAAGGAAATGACAGAGTAATCATGGAAAGAAGATAAGGAGTAGGGCTTTTGAGTTATAAGTGAACCAGTAATAACTTCTCTGGGCCTTTGGCCTCTGGAAATAATAGGATTACTGTATATTACAGGCCTGTATATAGTAAATCTTTATTTTTATCAAATGTGATAAATAACTTACCACTTCATGGATGGTAATTATATGAATATATTTAAGTAAATGGTTGCTTTCGTAGAGCTTGAGATATGCTTTGTGTTCATCCAGATGCAAGTTGGAAAAAATGTGCTTGAATAAATTAATATTAAAAAGAATTTTCAAAGTAAAAAGTGGTTTGAAAAAGTGTTTTGGTATTGTATTTTAGAAATTATTTTTCCTATTATTTAAAATTAAAACCCCAAATTATTAACTGTTTCAAGTTCCGTGTGCTTTCAGTGAAATAAAGGTCAGATTTTCAAGGAGCCAAGCATAGTATCCCATGATTGTAATCCTAACACTTTGGGAGGCCAAGGAGGGAGGATCACTTGAGCGCCAAGAGTTTGAGACCAGCCTGGGCAACATCGTGAGACGTCATTTCTACAAAAAAATGTTTTAAAATCAGCTGGGTGTGGTGGTGCGCGCCTATAGTCCCAGCTACTTGGGAGGCTGAGGTGGGAGGATCATTTGTGCCTGGGTGCTTGAGGCTGCAGTGAGCCCTGATCACACCACTGTACTCCAACCTGGGTGACAGAGCGAGACACTATCTCTTAAAAAGAAAAACAAATAGTAAAACTATAAGGTATTACTTTTTTTAATTAAAAAAGATTTTCTAGCATCTTTCTTTGAAGCCCTAATCCTTGGAGGTACTTTATTTCTGAGTACGTTTTAACTCATGTATTTTATTCTTAAACTCATTTAACTATCATTTCTTCAGGCTTTCAACTGGCTTCTGTGTAATGTCATCCAAACCACTTCTCTCCATGATATTCTGTGGCATTTTGTGGCATCACTGACTCCTGCACCGGTGGAACCAGAGGAAGAAGAGGATGAAGAAAATAAAACAAACAAAGAAAGTTCAGAACAAGTAAATGAGATTTTTATTTATTTTGATTGTGCATATTTTTGTAGAAACTGGTAGTATACCTTCAAATAGTCCAATAATTTGCACAAAATCATTCACAGATCTAACTTGAGCAAAAAGAATATTTTAGTGCTATGGGCAAAGTATTAACAGTGAGACCTGGATTTTATAGAAGGCAGCCTGTATAATGGACAGAGCATTGAACTAGGGCACTAGGAGCCTGAGTTCAGCCTCTTTTCTACCCTGTTGTAGTTGTATGACTTGTAGGCCTTGGTTTCCATGTCTGTAAAATGAAAGAGTAATCTAGATGGCATTTATCTTATTCCCAGCCACTCTGAAATTATGTGAATGGCATTTTAGGATAATTTCCAAGGATATCAGGCAGCATTATCATAGTCAAATTCTTAAAACTCACAAGGAAACAAGATACCATGAGCAAGAACTAGCAAAAACAATAGGCAGCAGAAATAGACCCTCAACAGTGGTTGTAATTGTCTGTGTAAATGTAGAATAATGTGTTAATATGCTTAAAGAAATAAAAGAGAAACTTTAAAATATGAGAAGAAATTGAAAGAAGGAATATAATGATGAATTTGATAAAGAACTAAAGAAAATGTAAATATTAATCTAAGTATAATTGATATTTTAAAGAATTAGTTTTGAGATTTTATAGCATGTCAGTGAAAAAATTGGTTAAATATAAGAGAATGACAGATTTGATAAAGAACTAAAGAAAATATGTAAAAATTAAGTATAATTGATTTTTTTTTTTTTAAAAATCAGTTTTGACATTTTATAGCATGTCAGTGAAGAAATTGGTTAAATGTAAGAGATCTGCAGAAATTATCTAGACTTCAACACAGAAAAAGTAAATAAAAAATACAAGTTGCTAAGAGCAATGAAGGGCAAAATGATGTATAACACTTACCTACTTGGAGTTTCAGAAGGAGAAGACAGAATGGAAGAGAGACAGTATTTAAGAGTTAATACTTGAGAATTTCCCAGAATCGATTACAGATAACAACCCATTTCAAGAAGCCCAGTAAACCCCAAGCAGAATAAATACAAATCATAGTGGGCAAATTATAGTGTATTACCTGAACACCAAAAACAAAGCAAGAGATCTTTTACACAGCCACAGGAAAAAAATATTAGCTTTCAAAAGAGGGACAGTGAGAATAATTGCTTAATTTTCGGTAGCAACATTACAAGTTTGTTTGTTTAAATACTGAGTTTGTTTAAAAGGCTGTCAGTTGGCTTTTTTCAACATGCTGAAAGAAAATGCTTGTTAACCCAATTGAAGGGTCTTTGAAGAACAAGACCAAAGACATTTCCAGAATAAAAACTGAAAGGAATGGCCAGGGAGTGTCAATGAAGAGAAAAGAAAGTGTAAATATGAGGGCATATCTTAAAAAACATTGACTATGTAAAAAGTAATGATATGTCATGGTGATCTACAAAATGATAAAAGATCAATCCTGGATATGTATCTACCTAATACTGTAACCTTAAAAAAAGTAACAATTGACAGACTGCAAGGAAGAATAGGACAGTCTGCAGTTACAATGTGAGATTGTCATATACCTGTAACAGCTATCTGTTCCTGCATAACCACCCCAAAACTCACCGGACTAAAACAGTTGTTTATTTGCTCACAGTCTGTGGGTTGGCAATTGCAGCAAGGCTCCACTGAGAGGAAGGGCTCTTTCCTGTTTTGGTTACATAGTGTGCTTCAAGTGGTATCCCCTGAGCTCTTTTATCCTCCAGGATGCTGGCCTAGGTTTGGTAGATGCCAGAAGCATTCAAGAAAGCGAACACAGAAGCTGCAAAGCCAAAATGGCGAAGACTAAACTCAAAAACCATGCTTCTGCCACCTTCCGTTAGCGGGTATAATTCACAAGGCCGGTCAAAATCAAAGACTGAGAAATAAACTCCACCTGTTGATAGGAAGAGCGACAGAGAATTTGTGGCTGTTTTGTGCGTAGTACCATAATACTCTTTTTAGTACTGGATAGGTCAGGCAGAGAAAAAGAATCAAATAGTACACAGATTTGAATGATTGACAGTCTTGATAGAATATACAAAACATTGCATATGGTTGTTTACATTCTTTTCAGATACACACAAATGTCTATGGAAATCGACTGTTTACTGGACATATGAAACAAGTTTCAACAGACTTTAAATAATTGGTTTTCTTCCTACCATGTCCTCAGTCTTTATTGCTAGTGTATAAGAATTAGATAACAAAACAATAACAAGAAAAATATTGAAATGATGGAAATTAAGAAACGCTTCCAAATGAGTTGCATCAAAGAAGAATTATAACAGAAAATATTTTAAATGGAATGGCAATAATAGTACATCTCAAAACTTGTTGTTTGGCAGAGTTCTAGTTATAGTTATGATGGAACAGCCAGTGTCAGGATTAGTTCTTATAGTAAACAACAAAAAGCTGGACAAAATATTTAAAACAATTGTTCATAGGCTCTGAGCAGTGACCAGTACAGGGCTATAATCCTTGAGAGAAGAAAAGTGCATGAAGTGAGCCCCACAATCGGGAAAAGAGCCCAGCAGAGTATGTTGGTTGTGTTGGCTGAGATCAAAGTTTGGGGCTGTAACTTTGGGATGTGGGAAGCACGGCACCAGTGCTATAGAGCTGCAGAAAGGGAGGCTAAAATTTTTGCATAAAAATATCCCTGCCGTCCTGGCCACTGTTAGACTGGGCATGCAATTTCTCTGGAAGACCTAGCAGTGGAAATGAATCGTAAACTGAGAAATGAACAGATTCTTAGCTTCAGAGCTGGGTTCTAAAGTTTTAGCCCAACCAGAGGTGGGGTGAATGAATACTCCTGGCATGCACCTGAAACCCAAGAAAGATCATGCCCAAGGAATACACACCATGCCTTAGGAGTAAGGGTAATGCCTAAAATCAAGGGCAAAACTGAAATAACCCCAGTCTAACAAAGTTGAATGCCAGGTCTTGATGGAATCTAGATGGCCTGCTATCTCCCTGTAAGAACTAAACTACATTCTTTAGAAGAAGATAATGTAAACCAGAACTTCTGTATCAGTAATCAATAGATACACAAAGAAGGAGGTAAAAAGCAACCATCTTTTAAGTAGCTCAGTGACATAGTTTAAAAAGTTTGATGAGCTTACATTGGTAGCAAGATGGAAGAACAAACATTCTTTGCTGTGGAGTAGCAGCTTCTTAGAGAATGGTTTGGTAAGATCTATCAAAATTCACATTAAAAATCATTCAGTAATTCCACTTTCATGAAGTTCTCCTTGTATATGCATGTGTGAAAAGACAAATATACAAGTTGATTCATTGCAGAATGTTATATAAAAACAAAAGATTGGAAACAGCCTAAATGGCTGTTCTGAAATGGACTGATGAAATAAACTGTGGTATTTTTATTCATCAGAATACTATGCAGTAGGATAATATATGTTACATACATATCTAATAAGTAATAATCTCAAAGATATATTATTGTTAAAAGGGCACAGATCAGTTTGTTTAGAGTGCTGCCATTTGTATAAATGAACAATATTTATAGACAGCTCAAGAAACTGGTAATAGAAATTGCCAGTGGGAGGGCACCTAGGTGGCTGGGCTTTAAAGACAGGGAGACTTTTTATGATTTTTTTTATACCTCTTGAATATTTTATTATGATGTATGTTACCTACTCAAAATGATAAAAAGTTATTCCATAGTTAATATTATTAATGGAGCCATCTGAGGGTTTGAATGAGAAATGAAATTCAACACCTGCTTCTCTTTCCTAGCTGTGGTCCATCTGCCTAGAAAGGAACTTTTTTTTCTAATTCACATAAAAATGCTATATGAGTTAGTGGCCACCCCAACTTTTAAACATATGTTATTTTTTATACATAAACATACACGCAAAACATACCTACATATATGTATGTGTGTATATACATACACGTATCTGTATATGCACACACACTACACATACACATGCATACACATATGGATTCACCCTACAGGTAGATTTGTGAGTACACTAGAATGGATACATTTACTCATTTGCATGCTGATTTTACTTGTGACTAAACTTACAGCTTTTTTCCCTAAAATAATACAAGCATAATTAGTTAACTGGATACAATTTGGTTTTGTTGTTTATATTTGTGTTACACGACCATTTTTTAAGTATACATGTCTTTTGTGAAGAAGATTCCTTCCAGCACACACACTGATAAACTTGTTTCAATTTCTGCCTTAGGAGAAAGATACAAGAGTATGTGAACATCCACTCTCAGACATAGTGATTGCCGGGGAAGCTGCTCATCCTTTACCACACACCTTTCACCGCTTGCTGCAGACCATCTCAGACCTTATGATGTCTCTCCCCAGTGGCAGTTCATTACAGCAAATGGCCCTGAGGTAATTTTGTATCCACATATCCTAGGTACATTGGACAAGAGATTTTATGGATATTCAAAGTATGAAATGCTCCAAAAAAAAGCTCTTTAAATAGTAAGATAGAATCCCTACATTATACAGATGGTGCCTCCCTCCTTATAGTCATAATTTTTAGAATGGTCCTTCCTCTTAGTTAACACTTGTTTGCCCTTCTGTAAAATGTGGCTAATGTACCTCTTAGTGCCCTAAATTATCACTGTAACAATCTCCCTCACTTTCCCCACTCTCCTACCTCAAATCACTTAAATGTTCTAAAAAGAGAGAGGGAAAGTGAAATCTCAAAAGCAAAAACCAAAATAGAGTTTTGACTTGAAAAGAATCTTAGGAAAAACAGAGCCTGTTTATATGCTGCCAATCCTGAAAGCACCTTAAGGAGCATCACAGATGCTCAACAGATTCCAATTTCAATTTGAAATGTATTGAGAGTTTAGCATTGCTTTTACACTGTGAACCTTGTTACTAGATTCACATACTGGACTCACACTTATAAATAAATTCTCCTAATTAATGTGTACAAGAAATAGATTGATGGAATGACTGGGCTTCCCATGTTTCTAATGATAAGACCAGTGGAAGAGAGATTTCTCTTTGTCCTCCTCACAAGATTTTTGAAATACAAGATACATTATACCCTGATGAATTAGTATGGCATTATAAGATTCATGAATTTGAGGGGTCGTGACAGTTGGTGTAACACTTGTTTACACAACAGATTCATTACCCTTTTTACTTCTGTAGCCTTGATCTTCATCTGTCTAATTTTTTTATATTTAAAATGGGTCAACTTTCCTTAGTTTTACCTTGTTCCAAAGAAGTTACCTTTATTTCTCAAAAACAAAAATAAGAGAAATGATTTTCTTCCCTGAATTTTTAAAATTTCTATATTTTACTAGAACATTAAAATTTCTTGAGCTATTAGCTACAGAGTACTCATCTAAGAGTTCCTTAGATATTCCTGGAAAATAATTGTTTCATATATTGCTTATATATCACCTTTTTAGGTGCTGGAGTCTCAAATTCAAGCAGTCTGATCACCAGTTCCTTCATCAGAGCAACGTCTTTCATCACATTAACAATATTTTGTCAAAATCAGATGATGGTGATAGTGAAGAGAGTTTTAGCATCAGTATACAATCTGGCTTTGAAGCTATGAGTCAGGTCAGTCATTTCACAGTTATTATCCTGGTTGTCTTGTTAGTTAATAATACATCAAAGGAGAAACTGTAAGTTATTTATAGTCAATTTGATCCTGTCTTCCATTATGTTTTATCCTATATCTGTTTGTTTTATCATCGTGGAAGATTTGCTTTTAAGTATCATAAGTACTTGTATTTGTTTCTGATAGGAATTATGCATAGTAATGTGCTTAAAGGACTTAACCAGCATTGTTGACATAAAAACTTCAAGCCGACCTGCCATGATTGGCAGCTTGACAGACGGCTCCACAGAAACCTTTTGGGAATCAGGAGATGAAGATAAAAACAAAACTAAGAATATCACCATCAACTGTGTAAAAGGAATCAATGCCCGCTATGTGTCTGTTCACGTGGACAATTCTCGAGATCTTGGGGTAAGAAAGCAAACTTGATTTATGACTCTTTATCTCTTTTCAGACCTTTAGTATTCATACACTCTCATTTCTGAATTTAGCAACAAGCTTTATCATCTGGAATTTCACCAACCAAACGTCATTGCTATAATCCCCAAATCTTAAGTCTAAAAACAAATTAATATGATGCACTGTGGAATTCCATTTCTGAAAAGAGATCTGATCACAAATATACCATGGCTACAGCTAAGCAAAATGAAAGTCTGCTCTACAATTTTCTGCTCTCATGCCCTTGGGTTAAGATTTTCCTGTGACCTGGAAGTCCTCCCCTTAAACTCCGCTGAGCAGTTCTCCCAAGGTCTCTCAAACTCAGCAGAGAAATTCTAAGTAACTCCTCTAAAAAATTATTCTTTCCCTCTGCTGGGTTTTTTATTGTATTACTCTGGTGGCACCTAATAATAGTCTTTGACCTGTAGTGTAATGAACTTTTTTTATTATTTTTATTTATTTATTTATTTTTTTTTTGAGATGGAGTCTCCCTCTGTCACCCAGGCTGGAGTGCAGTGGCACAATCTCGCCTCACTGCAACCTCTGCCTCCAGGTTCGCGTGATTCTCCTGCTTCAGGCTCCTGAGTAGCTGGGATTACAGGCACACACCACCATGCTTGGCTAATTTGTATATTTTGTTTGTTTTGAGACGGAGTCTCGCTCTGTCGCCCAGGCTGGAGTGCGGTGGCACGATCTTGGCTCACTGCAAGCTCCGCCTTCCGTGTTCACATCATTCTCCTGCCTCAGCCTCCCAAGTAGCTGGGACTACAGGCGCCCACTACCATGCCTAGCTAATTTTTTGTATTTTTAGTAGAGACAGGATTTCACCATGTTAGCCAGGATGGTCTCAATCTCCTGATCTCATGTTCCACCCACCTCGGCCTCCCAAAGTGCTGGGATTACAGGCGTGAGCCACCACACCCGGCCTAATTTTTGTATTTTTAGTAGAGACAGGGCTTCACCATGTTGTCCAGGCCAGTCTCGAACCCCTGGCCTCAAGTGATCTGCCCACCTCGGCCTCCCAAAGTACTAGGATTACAGGTGTGAACCACTGCACCCAGCCTATCTTTAAGTGTCTACTTCTTTGCCACAGTCCTCATGAAATAAATAAGTTTCAGACTGTCCCAAATAATCATAATTTATATTCTCTTTAGCCTAGTTCGTCCACATGTTTCAACTGAGTTAAATATTCTTTTATAAAAGGCACTAAAGAAAAAAGAGTCCTATTTACTTGAGTGTTAACAACCAAGAAAGAAATAGCACTAACTGCCAGACTGCCTTTCTTCTACCCCATTTAGAATTTTTTTCCTCAGAATGGATGTGGCTTTTTAGCAGATACAGTATTAATGGTTCCCTTGAACCATTGCCTGGCTCCTTCTGTGTTATTTGCATATTTCCTTTCTCAGGAAGAGCCACAGTGGTAGGATTGGGTCTCAGATAACCTGGATGCAGGCCAGTCTGCAATCAGAGCAACCTCCAACTCCTGTACATCAGTGCAGGTTCTATTCCTCCCTGGTATTGAATAAGTAAAAGAGGCTTAGCTATTTCCTCTTCAGACCCAACAATTTCCCCTGGTGTAACTACTTTATCTTACTGGCAAGTCAAGTGTAACAAAGTAAAACATTTTTGTGACTAGAACTCAGTGTTCAGTGCAAAGCTATCTTTGGCTCATGGTACATTTTAAGGCAGGACATACTCTCCCTCAGAACAATGATTGCAATCAATTTAACATTTCTGTCTTTTCTAAGAGGAAATAATCATAACAGTATTCATTTTCAAAATCCCCAGCATGTAAGCTGACATCTACTTTCCTTTTAAGAGGCTTCCTCTATGTTATAGGTTGAGCATTCCAAATCTGAAAATCCAAAATGCTACAGAATCTGAAACTTTTCGAACACAGATGGGACACTTAAAGGAGATGCATATTGGAGCATTTCTGGTTTTAGATATTCAGATTTGGGATGCCCAGCCAGTAAGTATAATGCAAATACAGTATTTCAAAATCCTAAAAAAAAAACCCTAATCCAAAACACTTCTAGTCCCAAATATTTCTAATAAAGGATACTCAACATGTATGTATGTTTTCCTTGAGTTATGTACCTCCGTGTTCCCCAGTCTGCCTACCACAGAGCCTTGTACACAGCGTTTGTTGATTTGAATTTGAATTGTATCAGCCTACAGCACTCATATTATACAACTCTCTAAGGAATTAATGTTAATCTATTTCTTGATGTGCTTTGCATAAAACTTATTCAGCCTTAAGATGTTTGGCACTAGTATGAACGTGTATTGACCTTGTACTGTTTGACATTTATTTTGTGTATTAATGTTGCCTTCCCTAGTTTGGCAAGTATCTTGGGGGATAAAACCTCCTCTTGTATATCCTATTTCAAAACTGTAAGGAAGTCTGGGTACATTGTGACACTCATACGTATTTGTTAGTTCAGTTAGCTTCCCTCTTTATACTTCCAAAAGTAATGAGAATATAGCAACAAGAATCTGACGTAAGTGACAAGCAGATTTGTTGAAAGGCTTCATGAGAATGGAATCTGAATATTTACTTTGAATGAGGAGAGGGAATGTCAAGCTATGAGAGAGCACGTGGAGAGAGGCTGAAATGTGCAATTTAAGATGGAGTTTGTGAGAATAAGACTAAAGTTGTAGGAACCATGGTTAGTTGGAGGGATGGGGTGGGGTCAATCAGGAAGGATCATAAGAGACTGGCAGAAGATGTGGTATTGATGTGGTATTGGTAGGTCATGAGAAACCATTATAAGTTCTGAAGCAGGAATATAGCATAATAACTATATATATATATATATATAAAATTGTATATATAAATATACCATTGTAAATTGTCTATTTCAGAATAAAGTTACCTCAATGACCTTCTTAACTGGCAAAGCAGTAGAAGATTTGTGCAGAATAAAGCAGGTAATTAAAATTCTGTCATAAATGTTTTGCTATCTAGAGAGAAATTTCTTCTTCTCAGCCTTCACTACTGAATTCCACCTTTGGCACACAACCAAAGTATTATAGGGAATGATCTATTTACAGAACACTAAATTGACAAGTGGTCCATACGTAGGAATAGTAGCCACCATCCCTGTGCTAGACATCTCACCTATTGTCCTAAATGTTCCCCAGTCATGAGCAATTATATTGTACCTACAGTCTGCCATACCCCACTCCCCAACACTCAAGGTATTTTTTTTAATTAATTAATTAATTTGTTTATTTATTTATTATTATTATTATACTTTAAGTTCTAGGGTACATGTGCATAACGTGCAGGTTTGTTACTTATGTATACTTGTGCCATGTTGGTGTGCTGCACCCATCAACTTGTCATTTACATCAGGTATAACTCCCAATGCAATCCCTCCCCCCTCCCCCCTCCCCATGATAGGCCCCGGTGTGTGATGTCCCCCTTCCCGAGTCCAAGTGATCTCATTGTTCAGTTCCCACCTATGAGTGAGAACATGCGGTGTTTGGTTTTCTGTTCTTGTGATAGTTTGCTAAGAATGATGGTTTCCAGCTGCATCAAGGTATTTTAAAATTTATCACAGATCTCATTCACACTTAAAGCCTTAATTCACCTATACTTTAGTTAAAACAGGTTATTGTCCTCTGGCCTGAAAAATCTGTCTGTTATAACACTTATAACAACGCAGCTATATCCAGGTTGCAAGTCAGTTTAAACCAACTCTAGAAACAAGTTTTATCTAGGCATGTGTCTGAGCAGCTCAAGCTTCTCCCTTACTTGTGTTAGTGAAACTTTGTCAAAATTGTTCCTCGCTGACTACTTTATCTCACAAAAAGTTGGCCAATTTCTTGCTCGCTTGCTTGTTTTCAAATCACATTGAAGGAATGAATTAAGATTTTGGACTAAACATATAATAAATGTTGTTTAAATTGTTAAAGAATTTGGGAAAATAATCCTATTCAATGAGATTGTGTTTGTTTATACTTAATACCCCTTTTAGAAAATTGACATTATTAATTAAAATAATGTCAACTTAATGTCTATGTAAATCACATAGAAATCCCCAGGTCATTTCTTGGTTATTAAATGCCATAAGAACAGTTTTTATTTTATGAAGGGAATAGTGTCAAAAACTATTTCACAGTATATTAACATTTAATCCTTGAAAAAAAAAGTCATATTCTCAATGGAAATTAGTGAAATAAGGAATCACAAGTGTGAAGTTATATATTATATAATTTTTGTTCAAAAGTAAAATAAGTAACTGCACATTAAAAGTCCTGTATCTTTAAATGGTTCTTTAATGTGAGGATGCACAAAAAAAGATTCTGATCTTGTAATGTTTCTGCTTACAGACAATACAGGTAAAGCACAGTCATATAAATTATTTGTAATTATTTCAGTCATATAACTTTGCTTGGAAGCCATATGGTAGTCAGGCCTGGATTTTAATTCTCAATTCCACCTTTTACTGAAAATCCCTTAACCTGTGTTAACCTTAGTTTCTTCATCTGTATATAGCTACTATAAATAATATCACTTATCTTCATCAGGTTGAAATAAAATAATCAGTGTGAAATAACCTTTACTCTGTACAATTCTTTGTTATTTGAGCTTGCTGATACCAATGCTAAATCTAGCACAGTGATAAAAGTGATCCAGCTGAAGCAGGTTCCTGCCTCTTTTCTGCTCAACCAGGTTGATCTGGATTCCAGGCACATTGGCTGGGTAACAAGTGAACTTCCAGGAGGGGATAATCACATCATCAAAATTGAATTAAAAGGCCCAGAAAATACACTCAGAGTTCGACAAGTCAAAGTCCTCGGCTGGAAAGATGGTGAAAGCACAAAAATAGCTGGCCAAATTTCAGCCAGTGTGGCCCAGCAGAGGAACTGTGAAGCTGAGACTCTGCGAGTATTCAGACTGATTACGTCTCAAGTGAGTGTCCTTACAACATAGTCTAGCACGGGATAATTGATGTAATATATTTTAAGAGTGTAACAAAATGTTCTGTGAAACTTGTTATAGAAAATTCTGGCTACAAATGTTGCCCATTTTTTCTTTTCATAGCCCTGAACACCTGAGTTTCATGCTGCATTTGTAATTAAGAAAAGTAGTAGTGTAAATTAGCAACAGTAGTATATTATAAAACCTGTGGAATCAGCTGATGAGTCCTCTGGCTATTACAGTGTTAATGCCTGTCATTAATTCCTTCTCACATGCATATCTTCATCAGGTATTTGGAAAGCTCATCTCTGGAGATGCTGAACCTACACCAGAGCAAGAGGAAAAAGCACTATTGTCATCACCTGAAGGAGAAGAAAAAGTATACAATGTATTTATTTGTATTCTAAAGATATTTCTTTCCCTTTTTGTTCTTTTTTCAGTGAAATAATTCATGTATTGTATATTTTGATGGATATGTAATAATAGTTTTATGCAGTTCATATTTTTTCTTAGAAGATGAAGGAACTATCTAAAAGAAATTCATTATTCATGTATAATCTAGCTAATATTTTAAGTAACAGCAAATTTGCTCTATGCTTTGGGTTTTTGTGTTCATTTGTTAGCATTTGTAAAATTTACTTAATCATTTCTGTGCTATACCCCATCAATTATCTTCTCCCTCTTCCATTGTCCCTGTCCTTCACAGTTCAGCTCAAAAGTACTGTCTTCTTCATGAACTTTTTTATGATTTATCTTCTTCTTGAAACTTGTTTATGATTTCCCCAAACAAAAGCAGTTTTCTCTCTGCTGGAGTTCATAATAATCTGTATGTGTCTCTTCTTCATTTTTCTCTTATGTTTATCTACATAGATGCTTTACCTCTTCTACTGAACCATAGCTTCTTAAAGACCAAGTCCATGCCTAATTTGTGTTGTATCCATCATGGTATAGTCACATACATGTTCAGTAGATTTTTATTAGAATAACTACTCTTTATTACTGCTCTTGAAATTTCTTCTAAAAATAAAGTTGCTTTACTTTTTTGGTCCTCACTAAAACACTATACCTAAGACTTTTGTACCTTATCCATTTCCAAAAAGAGAAGTCAATTCTGACTAGTCTCAATATTCTAGTGTCTTTAAATGCTGCAAATAATCACCTTGGCAGCCCTTTGAAAGATAAATTTCAAGGATTTCCCTTGTCTCATCCTGTGTTTCCTAATACAGTAGTAGCTAAATCATTGCCCTGTTTTTGTTTGAGGTCTGAAAAAATAAGATTTCTTAAATGCTGGTAACTTCTTTCAGCATCTTTTGGAGATATCATTTGAATGACTATAAGACTGTGTAACTACCCATTAAATCAATTGAATTTTAGCAAATGTCGACTCTGTACTAAACAATTGTGAGAATGGCAAGCCCTCAAAAAGCCTGCATTCTGTTCTTGGTTATGAACCCTCTGCATTCCCCTCACCCCCCAAAAAGAAATCAACAAAGATGCTACATAGTATATAAGCAAGTTATTAAATGTGTGAAAAAATTGCACATGACATAGGCTTTCAGAGTACCTTGAGATCATTGTGCCTTGGAGTGGTCAGAGAAGGCTTCTTAGAGGATGCTGGACTTGAGTTAGATCTGAAAGAGAATGAAGGGATTCAAATGAGATTAGTAGAGAGAATGGGAGCAAGGACTGATCGGAAAGACTCGCCTAACAGTAGGAGAGTGTACGTTGAGGAGTTAAGGCTGAATAGGAAAGGTTATACTGTCACTTGGGTGCCCATGAAATAACATGATTTTTAAGATAATCTTTTTTTTAAGTTAGATTATTAAAGCATAATTTACATACAGAAATTCCTCATTTTAAACTGTATCATTCAATGAATTTTTACTCGTGTACACTAATGAAATCATTATCACAATCAAGTTTGTTTTGTTTTGTTTTGCTTGAGACAGGGTCTCTCTCTGTGACCCAGGATAGAGTGCAGTGGTGTGATCATGGCTCACTGCAACCTCAACCTCCCAGGCTCAATGGATCCTCCTGCCTCAGCCTCCCAAGTAGCTGAAATTACAGGTGCACGTCACCGTGCCCGTCTGATTTTAATATATTTGTAGAGATGTGGTTTTGCTGTGTTGCCCAGGCTGGTCTCAAACTCCTGGGCTCAAGCAGCCTGCCAGCATTGGCCTCCCAAAGTGCTGAGATCACAGATATGAGCCACCATGCCCAGCCCACAACCAAGCTTTAAAACACATCACTCCCCAAATTTCTCTCATGTTCCTTTGCAGGCAATCCCCCAGCCTCACACTTAGAACCTAGCAACTACTGAACTATATTCTGTCAGTGGTGTGTTGCCTTTTCCTGCATATTATATAAATGGAACCACACAGAATATAGTCTTTTGTCTTGTTTCTTTTCACTGTAGTATAATGCTTTTGAGATTTATCCATGTTGTAGCATGTATCCATGGTTCGTTCTTTTGGTTGCTGAGTTTTCCATTATATGAATTTGCCACAATTTGTTTACCCTTTCATTTTTTGATGGATATTTGGGTTGTTTCTGCTCTGTGGCTACTATTAGCAAAGCTGCTGTGAACACTTACATACAGATCTTTGCAGGTCTTTTACCAATTATGTGTTTTCAAATATTTTCTCCTAGTCTGTGGCTTCTCTTTCAGAGAGCAGAAGTTTTCAATTTTGATAAAGTCCAGTTTTTCTGGGGTTTTTGATTCTTGATTTTTGTGTGTGGTCTAGAACCCAAGGTCACACAGATATTCTCTTCTTTTCCTTTAGAAATGTTATAGTTTTGGTTATTTTGTTTAGAACTGTATACATTTTAATTTTTATGAACCCTCTGCATTCCCTGTGAACCCTCTGTGCAGGAATTGAGGTTTACCTTTTGCATATAGATGTTCAATTGTTCTACTACGATTCATTAAGAAGACTATCATTTATCAATAGTGAATTTACCATAAATGCGTAGATCTGTTTCTGGACTCTATTTTGCTCCATTGATCCATCAGACTGTCTTAATTACTGTAGCTTTATAAAAAGTCTTGATATCAGGTTCTAACTTTGTTCTTTATCTAAGTTATTTTGGCTACTCTAGATCTCTTGCTTTTCCATATAAAGCTTAGAATCAGCTCGTCCGTTTCTTTTAAAAAAAAAAAAAAAGGATGGAATTTTGACTGGAATTAACACCAAATTGATAATTTAGGGAGAATCACCATGTCAATAATATTGAGTCTTCGTATCTGTGAACATGATATATATCAGGGGTTTTTTTTTACCTCTTTTTAAAGTTTCTCTCAGCAGTGTTTTGTAATTCAATGTACACATCTTGTACATATTTTATTAAATTTATTCCTAAACATTTAACGTTTATAAAGCTATTATAAATGGTATTTTTTATTTCACTTTCCAGTTGTTCATTTCTAGTATATAAAAATAGAATTGATTTTTGTATATTAGATTTCTACCCTGTGATCTTAAATTTATCTACTAATTTCAGAAACTTTTTATAGACTCTTTGGGGTTTCCTCAGATAATCCCGTAGTCTTCAATAAATTTGGGTTTTTTCCTTTCTAAACTCTATGACTTAAATTTCTTTTCTTATTTTACTGTGTTATTGCATTGATTAAGCCCTTAAACACCATGTTGAATAGAAGTAGTGAGAACAGATAGCTCTGACTTGCTCTAGATCTTGAAAGTATAAACCATTCATTATTAAATGTGATGTGAACTATAGATTTTTGGGGGGTAAATGTTTTTAATAAGATTGAAGAATTCTTCTATTCCTAGTTTGCTGAGAATTTCTATCAGAGTGGATTTTTTTTTTAAGAGATCTGATCTTACTCTGTCACCCAGACAAGAGCACAGTGGTACCTTTATATGTTTCTCTTTCTCCATTTCTTTTATTCAGTAAGATAATCCATATATTGCTATGCATTTTAGTCAACATGTGATATTAGCTTATATACAGTTCATTTTCCTTAAATGAACAAAAAAACTAGGTGATAGTAGCTACATGACATAGTGCTTCTTTTAGAGGTAATAAAAATGCCGTAATATTGACTGATGATAGTTGCACATATCTGAATGTACTAAAAACCATTGAATTGTATGTTTTAAATAGGTGAATAGCATGGTATGTGAACTATATCTCAATAAAGATTTTTTTTAAAAGCAAAAATAAATGATGAAAGAAGTAAACAAGAGTAAGATGAAAGAACTATCTAAAAGATTCATATATAATCTAGCTAGTACTTAAGTAGCAAATTAATGCTCTATTCTAAAAATTCACTTTCTTTAATAGATAACAGGACTGTTTCAGTCATCTGTTTCTTTTTGGGTAAGCTTTAGTAGTTCTGACACTGAAGCAATTTGTCCATTTCATCTAAGTTTCTGGATTTATTGGCATAAGTTGTTCATAATATAACCTTATGTCCTTTTAATATCTGTAGAACCTGTAGTGATGTCTCTTGGTGATTTGTGTCTTCATTCTTTTTTTCTGAAATAGATTCGCCAAAGATTCATCCATTTGATCTCTTCAGAGAACTAACTTTTTCTTTCATTGATTTTCCTCTATTTTTGCTTTTTTAAATGATTTCAGCTCACATCTTTATTTCTTACCCTGTGTTTGCCTTGTACTCGTTTGTTCATCTTTTTCTGACTCCTTAATGTCCAAGATTAGATCACAGACTCCAAGACCTTTGTTTTCTCATCTAAGTATTTAATGCTATTATTTTCTTCTAAGCACTATGTTAGCTGCATTTCACAAATTTGGGGTATTCTGTTTTTATTTTCATTCAATTCACAATGTTTTCTTATTCCCATTTTGATTTCTTTTTTTTTTTTTTTTTTTTTTGAGACAGAGTCTTGCTCTGTTGCCTAGGCTGGAGTGCAGTGGTGAGCTTGGCTCACTGCAAGCTCCACCTCCGGGGTTCACGCCATTCTCCTGCCCCAGCCTCCCAAGTAGCTGGGAGTACAGGCGCCACCACACCCAGCTAATTTTTTGTATTTTTTTGTATTTTTTTAGTAGAGACAGGGTTTCACCACGTCAGCCAGGATGGTCTCCATCTCCTGACCTCGTGATCTGCCTGCCTCAGCCTCCCGAAGTGCTGGGATTATAGGCATGAGCCACTGCACCCGGCCCCATTTTGATTTCTTCTTTGACCCTTGGGTAATTTAGAAGTACCTTGTTTAATTCCCAAATATTTGGGAATTTTCCTGTTAGCTTTCTATATTATTAATTTCTGGTTCAGTTTCATTGTGGTCAAACTATATACTTCATATAATTTCAGTCCTTTTAAAATTGTTAAGATTTGGATTCTGGCCTATAATATAGTCTGTTTTAGTGAATGTCCATGTGCACTTCAAAAGAATGTGAACTCCACTGTTGTTCTTTGAGGGGTTCTATAAATATCAGTTAGTTCAAGCCGATCAATAGTATTCAAGTCTTTAAGAGCCTTAATATTCAAGTCTTTAAGAGCCTTACTGGTTTTTGGTTTTTTGCTTATTTACTTGTTCTATTTGGTACTGAAAGAAGAGTTTTGAAGTATCCAACTAACTGGATTTGTTTATTTGGAATTCATTCTACCTGGTAGCTGATCTCAACATTCTGATGGACTCCAAAAAAAAGTTTTGGTTTTGTAGACGATCAGCTTTTTCCTCATTGTTAGGGCGAAAGGGACATTCTCTTGTGGCTCTCTATCCTAAGAAATGTAAAACCAAGCATCATTTTTGATTCTTAAAAGAGTTTCTTCAGTTTTCTTACCTGTAAAGTAGGCACAATATTACAGTTTACCTTCTGGGGTTGTTGTGAAGATTAAATAAGATTTTGGGTGTGTGTGTGTATGTGCGCGCGTGCATGTGTGCATGTATGTGTATATATACACACATATCTGTCACTTAGAAGAATAACGTGCACTATAATAATAATAAGCCTATAAAATTTTAGTCTTTATTTTTTTCCTTATGATACATTTCTTTGATGACTGTTAGTGTTCCAATAGCTTAATTTAAGACCACCATCATCACAGAGGTTTGTTAGAACACTTTCCTTTTAAACAAATGTTATTTTCATGGATTGTTCTTCAAGCAATTAAATGTGGGATGTGAACTAATAATGTTTATAATTTAGAAATAGGTTCAATCAAAGCAACTCAAATTGACTACATTGAAGAAATTTGTGAAAAGATAATATACTTCTCTGGATTTCTTAAGTTCTGAAATTTTGTTCTTTTTATGGTCACTTTGGCCAATAGTGATTTCTTCAAACTTTATCCTTTGTCTTAGCATTATAAGCCTCAATTTAAAATAAATTTGCTTTAAAAATATATACACAAAATTATTTCTCAAGATACTTTGAAATATCAAATATACAAATTTTATTTAAAGAGACCGCTTCATTCTTTCTTTTTCTTCTTTTTCTATGTAAAGGCAACATCAGATGCTGACCTGAAAGAACATATGGTTGGAATTATATTTAGCAGGAGTAAGCTGACTAACTTACAAAAACAGGTTGGTTAAGAGCTATTTCATTGTCTTCATTAGTTTTTTTGTTTGTTTGTTTGTTTTGTGTGTGTGTGTTTGTTGGGTATAAAGCAGGGATGTCCAATATTTTGGCTTCCCTGGCCCACATTTGAAGAAAAATAATTGTCTTAGGCTACACATAAAATACACTAACACTAACAATAACTGATGAACCTAAAAAAATTTTTGCAAGAAAAAAAACTCTCCTAATACTTTAAGAAAGTTTACAAATTTGTGTTGGGCCACATTCAAAGCCATCGTGGGCCACATGCAGTCCCGCGGCTGCAGGTTGGATGAGCTTGGTATAAAGTATTTTGAAAAATTTATGAAGGCTTCTTTATGCTCACCCTTTTATAGGTCCTGCAGAATGTGCCTGCCGTTTTTTAGAGAGGAATGAGTATTTTGGCATACCTTCATCATTTTAAAGATTTTAATTGTGAAAACTTGCTTACCTTGCTGCTGTTTGTTTTGGGTAGATTTTTTATTTGGTGTCAAATACCCAGTTATATCAGATTTGACTTGTATTTCCCATATTTCTTTTCCCCCATTCTTTTGTATGTTGGCTGAGCAATTAACAGTGTTAACTATACCAGTGTTAATATTTTTAAATATAACCAGGTGAGGAAATAGCACTATATTGTTCATATAATGGGGTGCTCATAACATAAAAATATCACTTCAAAAGTCAAATAAAGTACAGATTTTAAATTAACCTGTTATTCTAACTTTTTTGAGATGGCGTCTCGCTCTGTCGCCTAGGCTGGAGTGCAGTGGAGCGATCTCGGCTCACTGTAAGCTCCACCTCCTGGGTTCACACCATTCTCCTGCCTCAGCCTCCCAGGTAGCTGGGACTACAGATGCCCACCACAACGCCCGGCTAATTTTTTTGTATTTTTGATAGAGACGGGGTTTCACCGTGTTAGGATGGTCTCAATCTGCTGACCTCATGATCCGCCCGCCTTGGCCTCCCAAAGTGCTGGGATTACAGGCGTGAGCCACGGCGCCCGGCCCTATTCTAACTTTCTACACTATTATTCTTTTCAATAAATTACAACATGAATTTATTTTTGCTTTATCTTTCCAGCAGTGTTTCATTTAATCTTAGATGCTTTCAGTTGTAAAATGTCATGTATAATTTCAGTATTGTGAATCTCACCAGCTATAAAGCACCTTATGAACATAATGGTAAACCATGAGAAAAAGTGTCTTCGGTGATAAAATTGATGATTGGTTTTTGATGTGCTAAACTGCAAGCATAGGCATTAATAACTTGCATATAATTAGTTTACACATAGTAGTTGATTTAAATATTTCCATTTTTATTGTGGCTCCCCTAGCTTTACCTGTTTTTGAGATGAGTTAAGAGAATGACATATAATGGAGAATTAACTGGGAGAATAGTATTAAAATTGGGTGTCAATTTACATTCTTGTCTTATTCTTTTGTTTGCTTGTTTTGCTAGGAGTAGTAAATCAAACTTATATTTTTACATGTTCTATGCTAACTTTAAATAGGTGTGTGCTCATATTGTCCAAGCTATTCGCATGGAAGCTACCAGAGTCCGTGAAGAATGGGAACATGCTATATCAAGCAAAGAAAATGCCAATTCTCAGCCAAATGATGAAGATGCCTCCTCTGATGCCTACTGCTTTGAGCTGCTCTCTATGGTTTTAGCACTGAGTGGCTCTAACGTTGGCCGGCAGTATCTGGCTCAGCAGCTAACTCTGCTTCAGGATCTCTTCTCGCTGCTTCACACAGCCTCTCCTAGAGTCCAGAGACAGGTGACTGATCACACCACAGCCTTGCCATTGCTTGTGTTACTTGACCATTGTTAAAAGTTGCAATGCAAAGATAATTATCTAAGGACCCTAAATATAGATTTTTATTTTGTAGTTTATTTTGTTTGGGGCCTGTATTTTACTCCTTTTTTTTTTTTTAACTGTTTATTATGAGAGTATAGAATACTAAAATATGTTCCATTTTTAATGTGTTGTGATAAAAGAGTATTCTGGCTACTGATTACCATATTACCATGAAATATATAATGTCATTTAGCCCTGACCAGAAAGAAAAGGTATTTTTTTTTCTTGCTGCCTTGGGTTAGTAATTACCACTACTATTACCATTTGAATATTATGTATATCATATTTCCTTCCTTCGCAAAATGTAAAATAGTGTTTAAATCGTATTTCTTTTCTTAAAGATTTTGAAGTTACAGAATGGTAGTTAGGTACATTAAAAAATGAAGCCTGGGACAGTGTGCAGTGACTTATGCCTGTAATCCCAGCACTTAGGGAGGCAAAGCTGAGAGGATCCCTTGAGCCTGAGAGTTCAAGGCTGCAGTGAGCTGTGGTCGCTCCACTGCACTCCAACCTGGGCAACAAAGCAAGACCCTGTCTTAAAAAAAAATGAAAAAGAAAAGAAAACCTTAAAATACCAGTCTTTACATGGAATTCTCTCATTTTATTTTTCTTACCAGGTAACCTCTTTACTAAGAAGAGTTTTGCCTGAAGTAACCCCTAATCGTCTGGCCAGCATCATAGGAGTGAAATCCCTCCCCCCAGCAGATATCAGTGATATCATTCACTCAACAGAGAAAGGAGACTGGAATAAGCTGGGTATCTTGGACATGTTTCTAGGATGCATTGCCAAAGCACTCACTGTACAGCTAAAAGCCAAAGGAACCACCATCACAGGAACAGCTGGTACCACTGTGGGCAAAGGAGTTACAACAGTTACTCTTCCAATGATTTTCAATTCCAGGTTAGTTATTGCCTCTATTTTAGTACCAAAACAGAATAGAGTGAGCTACTGTTCAGAAATTTAAGACATAATTTCAAATTTTACCTTGTTAGGTTACTCACGAAATAAAATCCATAAACAACTGGCTCATATATAAAAAGAATGTCATGTATATAATAAAAGTATCAATTACAATTAGTGGGGATTAGAAAGTAAGCTGAATATGTGATGTCAGAATATTTGGATATCCATGTTAAAAAAATTCTAGATACCCGCCTCCCATCATACGCAAAATTAAACTTCAGTTTTAAGTAATTTTTTTTTTTTGCCACAATAAAAAGAAATAAACATGGGGGAATAAAGTAAAGTTCAGGTCAATTAAAGCTTTATGTACATTTCTTTTTAAAACTGTACTAGGACAAATTATAGAAAAATATTTTTGTAATCTTCAATTTGGTAAGATCTTCTTAAACAAAACACAGAACCCAAAGTCATATAGGAAGAAATTTATAGATTTGACTATATAAAAATGAAAATTACTTGGTAAGTGATAATAATTAAATGTTTTAAAATATAAGCAACTAAGAAAAATATTTAAACCTATATAATAGACAATGACTTATTAGCATAATATAGGAGAATGACTACAAATCAATTTTAAAAAGGCAAACAACTGATAAGAATAATAAATGACAAAAACAGTCAGTTCACAGAAAAAAACTTATAAATGCCAGTAAACAAATGAGAATACCTCACTACTAATCAGATAAATGTAGATTAAAATAATTGCAAAGTGTCTTTGATGCTTTGGTAACATTATGAGGAAATAGGCATTTTCATCTCATATAAATTGCTGCAGCCTTTTTGGATATCTGTTTAATAATATCTATATTTTAAACATGCATATCTTTTGACCTACCAATTCTACTTCTAAAACTTTCATACATTTGCACCAAGATATATATACAAGGATGTTCTGTAATTGTGTGTAACAGTAGAGAATTAGAGACATCTGGAACAGTGCTTCTTGTGGAGTCAATCCATGACAATATGCAGACAACATCAGAATGTTAATCATTGTATCACTTCTTCCTGTAGTCTTGCTATGAAAAAAGTCAGCTGAACTAAATAGTAGTGTGCTTAGCGATATAGTGAATTTATGTTCTGGCACAAGCTTCACATTATCTGCATATGCACTAGAAATAAGTTGTGTGTGGTTCCTGGACTGTACTTCTAAAAGATGCACACAGAAATAATGTGCAAACAGAGAAATACTTGGAAACTCCAATTGCTTTAACTGCTGTCTTGGGATTTGGGGTAATGGTTTGATGAATTTTCTTTTTAAATGTTTTAATTGATTGTCACTTAAAAATCTAAAATGCTGCATTCTGAAATAACATTTTTATCTTTTTCATTTGTAAGTGCTACTGATAATTTATTGGCTTTGTAAATGCTAATTTTTCTTGTAGTTATCTCCGACGAGGTGAAAGTCATTGGTGGATGAAGGGCTCAACCCCTACCCAGATCTCAGAGATCATCATTAAACTTATCAAGGATATGGCAGCAGTAAGTTCCCATTCTTCTGACTGTTTTGGCAGAGAAGTGCAGCAGGAATCTGACTGACAAAACAGCTTACTCTGCTGAACTGATAGGAGTTGTAGATTAGTGTAACTTTACTTAAAGACTATTTTTAGTATGTTAATTATCATGCTGTTTGTCTTTTCAGTGAGTGATAAATTTGTCATTTATGTAAACCATGTTCATTTCCAATTTTCCAGTTAATTTGTGTGAGAATTGTTACGTGACTTTAAAATCTAGTAAAATAAAATATGCCCTTTCAGACCCTAAGAAAGAACTTGATTCCAAAAACCTAAAGGAAAAAAGGGAGAAGAGAGCTCTCGGAAGTGGAAGTTTCTCATTCTCCTCAGTCTTCATGGTTTTTAAACTCTATTCTTCTTTATTAATGTCCTATGCCCTCTGTCTTAAGATGGTGGCTTCCAAAAGAGATCTGGGAGTGTGGAGGTCAGGGAGTTACTTTACAGCATGCCTGGCTCTGATGAGTTGCTCCTTGACATTTGCCACACATTCTATTGTATTTCTAGGAGACCAGCCTGAGAAGGACAAGATAGTGTGGAATGTAGAGTCAGAGGGAATAGAAGGCAGCTTGGAGAAGGAGGAGGAATTGAACCGCCCCTTAAATCGTGTGGATATAAGAAGTGGGAGGATTTTCTGGGGGAAAAATGAAATTCTATCACTTTTCCCAATAGCATGGACATTTTCTCAACCTCTGTGGCAAGCAGACTTTCTCAGGGTGTTCATTGGATTAAAATATTTAGGAGTAGTACTTAGGAACACCTAAATTATATGACAGCTAAATGTTTGTTCATTACAAATCAAGGTAGCAAATAAAGATAGTTGCAGTTTGAACCTGTTTATATTTTAGGTTCCAGTAATGCTCATCTAAAGCAGTTAGCTTCACTGTGTAAATTTTATGCTCAAACATAGATAACCTTAGTATTTCTGTTTTTATCAGATGTGAGAGGAATTACCCTTGACTTTCCAGGAAAAGAGTATTGAGCACTTAATTATTTATTTATTTATTTTTAAATATCAAAATGATGATTAGAAGTTGAATTTTGCATAGGATCGCAAAGAAATTTTAGTTCAAAAGTCTGTGCCCGTGATCTAAAATTCCATGGTCTCACTAAAAACAAATACTTCCTTTTGATAGGAGATGTTATTTAAGAAAAAAGAATTTACTATGGTAATATATTTCTGGTTACTTATTAAAATATTCTGTTCTACTCAACAGGGTCATCTGTCAGAAGCTTGGTCCCGAGTGACAAAAAATGCTATTGCAGAAACCATCATTGCCTTGACCAAGATGGAAGAAGAATTTAGGTCTCCAGTGAGATGTATTGCAACAACTAGAGTAGGTTTTGCTTTATTTTGTTTTGTTTTAAATTTGGTCTGTATCATTGCATGTTCTTTTTCAGTAATAGATTTAAACAAATTTTAATCACTAAGTCAATGTAATTATTTTTTGACCAAATACTGTATTTATTGAAAAAGTATAAAGAGCTTTTATATTATGAACTAGTCATTACTTCTCACTGTTATGTGTTCTGTGTCACTTGTTTTTGTTATTGTTTAGGAAGCCAAGGATACACTGGTTAGAAAAGGCTAATTGCATTGTACGTTGTTTGTGTGTTGTCTTTCTAATGATCTGTTTACTGTAGTTTACCACAGTAAGTTTCATGTCGGCATTATGCTGTGATAGACCAAAGGTCCTTTGGAGACAAGACCCCTGCCTATACCTGGTTGTTCTAATGTAGAGCCTTATAACTTACTTAGAGGGTTTATAGGTCTTATTTCTAAAAAGCAAGAAGTGCTTGTCCCAGGGCAGGGTCAGGGTGGAAATCTCTGAGGAAATGAGATTGCATTCTTCGGATGACACATTTATAGTAAGTTTTAACCTACTAGATTTCATGTCCCATATGCTTCCAGAAAAGATTTGAGATTTCCTTGAAGCAGGGCAGTCTGACAACATTAGGAAGAAGTGAATGCTGGTAAAAATTGCTTATGTTAATCCTCAGAAATCTGAAAAAGAAGATAAACTGTATATCCCTAGGGCAGAAAGAGTCAATGTATGCCATCTTACTATTGTTGACTGTGACACCGGAAGCAGGTATTTTTGACAGTAATCCTTTCCCACCACTCATGTATTGCTTTCTTTCAGTCTGCATTCCCCTTCCTCCTTGCATGCATTATTTGTCTTTTTCTATTTTTCTGTCCCTATTTTAACATCTCTTGCTCTCTGTATCCAATGACACATGCGCTTCTTAGAGTTGAGCTAGTTAAGTCATTTTCTATTCTTCATTAATGAGGGGATATATCATTCTATATAAAACTGAAGCTTACCCTTTAAACCTCAGAAATTTTTAACAATTTCTGAGAACAGTTGTCTTTTTTTTTTTTTTTTTGAGACGGAGTTTCACTCTTGATGCCCAGGCTGGAGTGAAATAGTGCGATCTTGGCTCATTGCAACTTCCGCCTCCCAGGTACAAGCAATTCTCCTGTCTCAGCCACCCAAGTAGCTCGGATTACAGGCATGTGCCACCATACCCGGCTAATTTTTTTTGTATTTGGTAGAGACGGGGTTTCACCATGTTAGTCAGGCTGGTCGCAAACTCCTGACCTCAGGTGATCCACCCACCTTGGCCTGCCAAAGTGCTGGGATTACAGGCATGAGCCACTGTGCCCGGCCATATTTTTGAGAACATTTTCTAAAGCTTGTTAGACGTTTATGTATTTCTGACAAAGTGCACTGAGTATAGTATTAGGCCTTCTGGGGCAACAAAGACTTCCGAGGAAATTTTATTATCTAGAAGGATTTAATGTGTACCTGATACTCATGGGACTATACACAATTTAGCAGTTGCTGTACCACCTTCTTTGGCATTTAATGCTTCAGTCAGGTGATACTAAATGGAAAAATATGCAGAAGGCATTAGTACAGTAAATATTAAATATGCCAATTCATTTATTCATATGTTGTTTACATAGTAGAACAATAAAGGATAATTTTATTTGTCAGATAGAAGACGAGGGTTCATCAGAGAAAAGTCACTTGTTCAGTAGATATCTGAGTGCCTTCTGTATGCATGGCACATAGGACAGTGATCGTGTATACCTGCTACCACATCAGGAAGACTTGAGTGCCACTGAGTATCTGTGTATTTCAAAATCAACCAGCATTTATTGAGCTGTTGTGATGTGTCACAGTCAGCATTTCATAAGTCTTTCCTGAAAATTCAGTAGTGTAACAGCTTTCCCTTTCAACAGCTCTGGCTTGCTCTCGCATCCCTATGTGTTCTTGATCAGGACCACGTAGATCGTCTCTCCTCGGGGAGATGGATGGGAAAAGATGGACAACAAAAACAAATGGTGAGATCAGAATTTTGTAAAAATTTATCTTGCTTTCCTTTACAGTAAGCTTTAGCTTAGCTTAAAAACAAACAAACAAACAAAAAACACATCAATGTACACAGTTAGTGGATCTCTTGAAAGACTGTGTCCCTTTGGCCAAGTTCATCTCACAAGTCTATTTCACTGAGAATCCCTTCTTCATAGTATATGGAAACTTCAGGGGCTTTTAAGTGTATAAAAGAGCTTTCTTCTTCTTCTCTGAGTCATGTTTGTATCATATCAAAATTTATTTTTAGCCAGAGTCTGATTCAGTGGCTAGATATTTTCCTAAAATGTAGTCAGTCTTATAGTAGGAAGGAAATAAAGCAATAACACAGGCAACATGACACACCACCTGTTCACATATATACTTAAGTAGGTTTGATGGATATCTTTAAGTTCACTAGAAGGGAAAACTTTCTATAGGCCCTTTACCATTTTCTTATTAATGTTCAAGTTTCAAAAATAAACAGTTTATTCCTTTGGCATACAGAATGTTTGGATACATAATGGGGCAGACATTTCTTAAGTCTCTAAGTAACAAAGTATACCTGTTCATTGTATTAATCATTGAACCTGCAAAGTGCGTTAATCATTGAATTTGGAGTTTTGAGAGATAATTTTTATAGTTAAGTACATTTGCAATAATTTCTATCTAATATTCAGATTCTAAATTCTTAATAGACTTCAGAATAACCATTTATTTTTGTAAATAAATTACATTCAGTTTGTCTGAGAGTCTGGGACTTTCTTGTTAATCTAATGTAACATATGGAAATGTCTTATTTTAGCCTATGTGTGATAACCATGATGATGGTGAAACAGCAGCAATCATTTTATGCAATGTCTGTGGAAATTTATGTACAGACTGTGACCGATTCCTTCACCTTCATCGAAGAACCAAAACTCATCAAAGACAGGTGAAGATTTTTGTCTCTGGAGCATAAAATATGTTCAGTGAATTTTGAAATAAATGTGTGTCGAAGAGGCTTGGTGTTGTAGGGGGAGAAAGTGGACTTCGGAATCAAAGACCTTGATTGAGTTCACAGCTGTCTCACTTACCATCTATAAATAGCAAGTTGTTTTATGTTTAGAAATACTTAATTTCTCCATTTATAAAAAAGGGACTGCTGTGAAGATTAAAGAGAAAATTGGAAATATTCAAAACTTCTTAGGGTACTTAAATGAAAGCCATTATTATTATTGAATAATTAAATTTTATACTCTCCCTTTCAGTGTGATAAATAAGCATATTTTTCCCTGTTCTTTAATGAAATAATAGGTCTTCAAAGAAGAAGAAGAAGCTATAAAGGTTGACCTTCATGAAGGTTGTGGTAGAACCAAATTGTTCTGGTTGATGGCACTAGCAGATTCTAAAACAATGAAGGCAATGGTGGAATTCCGAGAACACACAGGTAAAAGGTTTAAAGATTAAGCCACGCCTTTAAAACTCACAAAAAAGATTAAACCATGCTGACTGATTATAACTAAACTGTGAATAATTTTGAGTGATATTCTGATGTTTAATTATGACATCATTGTTCACTGTCTACGTTATTATATTTACTAAATATATAGTGTTCTATGGTGGAGAGAGCATTAGACCAAAAGTCAAAAAACCTGATATGCCACTAACTAGCTGTGTGGCCTCGAGCACGTCACTTAACCTCTCTGGAACTCATTGACTTCATTTATAAAGTGAGAGGGTCACAACTAATGGGGCTCCATAGATAAAATAGATTTCTACTGATAATTCCCTTCTAGTTCTGCTAGTTGTTGCCCCACAATAAAAATTGCTGTACTTGTTGATCACTAAGATCTCTATTTATTATAAAGTTGTATGATTTCATGATATTTTTAGAGATTTTTGTAGACCTAATGCTTCTGAAGGTTTTGTGAATGGTACTGTTTCCATTGATAGCAATAAAGTAATTAACAAAAATGAATAAACATTAAACAAAAAGTAACTTATGTATGTTAAATGTATTTTTATCTCTAAAACATAGTTTTCATTTTGCTGTTTTTCTAAAGTAAATCTTGTATATTCCTAGTTCAAAGTTATGTTGAATCTTACAAATTCTCAGTTTTCAGCACATCTGCAGTCTGTCATTTGACTGACACAAACTTCCAATGTTGGAGTTAGGTGTAAATCTGAATCAATTGAATTCTAGGGTGACTTTTCATGCTGCAAAGGCATGACCTTCTTTTCTTATAGCTGATTTCTTCCTCCTATAATCTGTCAGTGCTGTATATTACATTAATAAATGTTCTAATGTCAAACCATCCTTGTAGTCATGATATAAACTATCCTTTTTAAATAGATTTTTCTGTAAATATTGCTGAATTCAATAATTGATATTAATTATAGTTAGATTTTTATATCTGTGTTTAAAAATCAGCTTGGTCTGTAATTTTCAAACCTTCACATTCTTTTTCTTATTGCTCTGTTCTTGTTTTATGGATTCTGTTTCTTCTTTAAGTATTTCAAACATATTTAAATTCCTTTTCAAATTGCAGAGTTCCTGAGGTAGGAATTCTGTTTTTCAAGTTTCATACTCTGATGATAGGCTTTATACTGTGCCTTATAATTTTGTTATATAAAGATACTTAAAGATTTCCCTAACTTCTGTGTAGTTTTATTTAATTTTTGGGTTTTTTTTTTTATGGTATTGTGCATTTGGAGTCAGGGGCTTGTCACATCTTCTCAGTCTGGTAACTTGACTAGAAGTCTAGTCTGTTTCTTTCACTGAAAAAAATATGTTAGTCAAGAATGTGTTTGGCTTCAGATAGGTCTTTAATTTCTTTTTTGTGTGTGTCATTATTTACTTTATAATTAGGACAACTTAGAAACCTTCCGTTCTAAAACTGTCAGGCTGATTTACCAAGGATAGCAACTGATATAAACCTAGTTTGCTTTTTAAAATTTAGTTCTGTTAAAATATGTGGAAAACATATCCATCAGAAGGATTTTTATTTTTCTGCTTGAACCTAGGCAAACCCACCACGAGTAGCTCAGAAGCATGTCGCTTCTGTGGTTCCAGGAGTGGAACAGAATTATCTGCTGTTGGCAGTGTTTGTTCTGATGCAGATTGCCAGGTGAGTATATAGTGACACAGGCTATCCCATTGAGCAATGGTCCATGTTCCCCTGTGACACCTTTACTTCACATAGATAAGAGTTATAGCTCAGCATCACTTCAGCGTCCTAAATGAATGTATTACCTATGTGAAGCGTCAAATGCATTACCAAAGTTGGAGAATGGGTCAAATAAAGCTCTCAAGCCCAAACCACACTCTTTTTGTGTGTTTTTCAGTTACCATGATCATATGTATTTAATGTTTACTTTTGTATTAGAAACAGTTAAAAATTTATGAACTGTATTTCCTTTATCCCTTACACACATTATTCACTTATTTCCTTAAAATACATTTTCAACATCTAAAAGTTCTTTAGTCCTGAACATATATAAACATATTCTATGTTGTCCAAATGTTTTTGGTTTCTCAATTCATTTAATAAGAATGTGGATATGCTCAGAGAGTGAGAGGTACCTTTTTAAAAAAAAAAAAAAAAAAAAAAAACACGTTTTGGTGATGCAGGGAGTGGTGACTGGGAAATTATACATTGGGGAGCTTTTTTTTTTTCTTTTTTTTTTTTTTTGAGACAAGAGTTTGGCTCTGTCGCCCAGGCTGCGGTACAGTGGCGTGATCTCGGCTCACTGCAACCTCCGCCTCCCGGGTTCAAGTGATTCTCCTGCCTCAGCCTCCTGAGTAGCTGGGATTACAGGCGCGCGCCACCATGCCTGGTTAATTTTTGTATTTTTAGTAGAGACAGGGTTTCACCATGTTGGTCAGGCTGGTCTCGAACTCCTGACCTCATGATCTGCCCACCTCAGCCTCACAAAGTGCTGGGATTACAGGTGTAAGCCACGACTCCCAGCCAGGAACTTTTTGCTTCATATCTGTGCACGATAACAAAGATGAAATTATAATTTACTTATCAGCATTCCCTTTATAGAGAGTGGCATTTTTTAAAAATCTCATCAAAAAAACCAGACTTTGTTAAGAAACCTAATTTATATTCAAACAAAGATTAGAAATAACTTTACTTTGTTGTTACTTGGCCTGCATAGATACTTCCTGTGGGAAAATAATCTGTGGAAATTTATATAATAAGGAAAATTACCAGAATGTGTGCCTTTTTAAATACTTGTGTAACATTGTAATTCATCTTTAACAGGAATATGCCAAGATAGCCTGTAGTAAGACGCATCCTTGTGGCCATCCATGTGGGGGTGTTAAAAACGAAGAGCACTGTCTGCCCTGTCTACACGGCTGTGACAAAAGTGCCACAAGCCTGAAGCAAGATGCCGATGACATGTGTATGATATGTTTCACCGAAGCGCTCTCAGCAGCACCAGCCATTCAGGTTGCCTCAGCTTTTAAAGTATTGAATGTATCCAGACATTAACATGGGGAATATATTTGTCAAATAAACAGTTGATTGAGGCCGGGCGCGGTGGCTTACGCCTGTAATCTCGGCACTTTGGGAGGCCGAGGCGGGCAGATCACAAGGTCAGGAGATCGAGATGATCCTGGCTAACACAGTGAAACCTCGTCTCTACTAAAAATACAAAAAAAAAAAAAAAAAAAACTAGCTGGGCGTGGTGGCGGGCGCCTGTAGTCCCAGCTACTCGAGAGGCTGAAGCAGGAGAATGGCATGAACCTGGGAGATGGAGCTTGCAGTGAGCCAAGATCATGTCACTGCACTCCAGCCAGGGCAACACAACCAGACTCAGTCTCAAAAAAAAAAAAAAAAAAAAGTTGATTGAAAATTTTTTTTTTATATCGCTAGGCAGAAGTGTTCTTTTAATCTGTGCATCTACCAGGCTAATGAGGAGTAAAGTCTGCCTCTTTATGCTGTGCCTCCTATGTTGCATGCTCAGCATTAGTTTGTGAATTTGTGTGAGCCTCTATAATCAACAGAATGTATAAAATGTTCAGGGGGGATTATTAGATTATCCCCCAATAGCTAAGGCTCTTCTTAATTTCCAAAATCCAGAATGGTATTTTTACAACATTATATAATTGATCTATACATAATGATAAATACTTTTATACATATATAAGTTACTGTGCACTCAATAAGTTTTTTTAACTTTTACCCGTTGCTTATATTTTCAGTTCTCATGATTCCAAGATAATAATAGTCTCCAAAACAAAATCATAAATCAGTAATTTCTTCTTCTTTCTGTGAGATACAAAATTGAATAATTTTACATTTTTTCCTAACTTGGCTTACTTTATGTAGGTGGCATTAATATATGAATGGTAAAAAAGTAGGAGAAGCCGAAGGCCTAGTTAGTAGTGTCCCAATTTACTATAATGAAATTTAGTAAATAATAATGTCCCAATTTCAGTGTCCCATTGAATTTTCATTATAGCAAATTTCTTGATTTTTCTCTTACCTTCTTTAAGTAGTGCCTTGCATTAAATAATCTCCCAGTCACTCAACTGTTTATCATTATTATATTTGCTTATGTCCTTTTCTTTTCTTTCTTTAAGCTGGATTGTAGTCACGTATTCCACTTACAGTGCTGTCGGCGAGTTTTAGAAAATCGATGGCTTGGCCCAAGGATAACATTTGGATTTATATCTTGTCCCATTTGTAAGGTATGGAAAGAATCTGAAATCGTGTACTTTCTTTTTCTTTTGTTCTTTCTTTTCACCTTTCAAAATAAACATATGTCAGCATTTCTTGGTTTCCTCTCCAGTTTACGTTTTACACACCAGTCACTAGCAATTTCTTCCATTCTCATTCATGTGGAATGAGAGAGATAGAAACAGAGAGAATATAATCTCTCTGTTATAATGCATCTCAAAACAGTAATTGTCCATTTAAAACTGATTACACTCTGTTAAACATATTACATGAAAAAGTTCATTTAAACATCCTGATGCATTAAGGGGCGTGCATCTCTACTCAGACCACCAGAGAGGTCAGTTGACATAACATGACAACGACTACTAAAAAGAATGATCCTCTGGTGTTTGTAAAAACTGATACCTGCCATTAAAGAGTGAAATTGGAACCCTCAGTACCACTAGAACAGATTCTTTTAGAGCTTAGTTAAAACAAGGAGAAAGTTCCTGGCATTTTGACACGTTTCTACAAAGGTAGTCAGCAAGTAGGAAGTTGTTTTGGCAAGCTAATAATGATTAACAAAAAGCTCTTTTTAAAGAGTGTGGCAGCATTTTCCCTATTAATTCATCTTTCCTTTTTGTTCTATTAAGCTGTTCCTATTTTCTTATCTTCATATTTGCAAACTAATATGAAGAGTATAATATGGAAAGACTTAGTACAATCATTGTCTAGATAGACTGAGGAATAATCAAAAAGATTGTAGTATTTTGCTCTCCCCTCTCATATGTTGCCGCAAATATTAATAGATACATGAAGGTTTTATAGCAAATACTACCTGTTCACTTCTGTCACCTGGCATTCTGCCTTCCCCTCAAGGAAGCATTACGCACACACACACACACACAGACAGCGTGTCTTATTTGTGGCAGCAAGGTAACTTTATTTCCACAATAGCTAGGGCAACAGGAGATATATTTCAGACTCAGGAAATATAAAGCTAATAAAATGGAATTTTCATTCTCTGTGTCCCGTTTGCCCCATTTTCCCTGCTCTTGGGAAAATATGGGCTTCTAAAGACTTTACAGGGTGTTTTTCAAATGACATTTTATTTAGAATATGTGTGCTGTGTGGTTATCTTCTAGCACAATGCTTGGCACTTAGGTGCATAGTAAGTATGTGTTGAGTTGATTGATAAATGATTCTTCTAAAGGATGTTCATTTTTTATTGCAGAACAAAATTAATCACATAGTACTAAAAGACCTACTTGATCCAATAAAAGAACTCTATGAGGATGTCAGAAGAAAAGCCTTAATGAGATTGGAATATGAAGGTCTGCATAAGAGTGAAGCTATCACAACTCCTGGTGTGAGGTTTTATAATGACCCAGCTGGCTATGCAATGAATCGATATGCATATTATGTCTGCTACAAATGCAGAAAGGTATGCTATAAATTATACTGAGAAGTTTTAAAAACTAGAGCTTACCTATATGATTAAGAATTCAAATTGTACAGTGATAGGGATCTAATTATTCCATCTTAAGCCTGAAGTTAAAAATAAGATAGCTTGGTACAGTGTTTCCCAATGTTTCCAGTAAAACTAGTTTACTTAACTTGTTTGGGGATTCTTTATTTAACCTGAACAAACTTTTGGAGACATGCAGTATTTCTGTATACAAGCCACTTCCCATCAGTAATAACCTGTTTGCCCAGGGCAATTCCTTCTCTAATAAACTTCTCTCACTTGACTCTGCTAACCATTCCTTCCTTAAAACTCTTAATTCCTTGGCTTCCAGGACAGCACTCTCTTTTTCTGTCCTCCTTCCTTCCTGGTCAATTATCTTTAACTACTTCTTTTTTTTTTTTTTTAACCTACCCCTTACATATTTGTTTTCCCAGAGCTCTGTTCTTGGCTACTTAATAAATACTTCTTACCTTGAGTGACCTCTTTTACATCTATACCTTCACCACGTATACCTTTATGACCTTCCAAAATTGTTGAGATTTAGTTACAAATATCCAACTGTGTACCAGACATTTGAATCTTTCACACATACTTCAGAGTTCACGTGTCAGGTATTATATTCATCAGTCTTGGCCGGGCACAGTGGCTTACACGTGTAATCCCAGCACTTTGGGAGGCCAAGGTAGGCAGATTTCTTGAGCTCAGGAGTTTGAGACCACCCAGGGCAAGATGGCAAAACCCCATCTCTACAAAAACTACAAAATTTAGACAGGTAGGTTGGCATGTACCTGCAGTCTCAGCTACTTGGGGGACTGAAGCAGGGGAATCGCTTGAGTCCAGGGGGTTGAGGCTGCAATGAGCTGTGTTCATGCCACTGCAGTCCAGCCTGGGTGACACAGTGAGACCCTGTCTCAAAAAAAAAAAAAATGACTTTACCAGTCTCTGATCTTTATTGACAAAATCCTATCAGTTCTGTCTCCAGATCTCTCTTGAGTCCTTTTTTCTTTCCATTACATCTCCAGCAAACCTAATCATTTTCCTTGGTAATTACAGTAGCCTTCTTCCTGAGCTTGGGTGTAGAACCCGTAATTCCTCCATTGCATCCCTTACACTGCTGCTAATTAATACTTCTAGATCTGAAATCTAATTGTATCATTTTTCTACTATAATACCGTAGCCCAGTCTCCCTCTCCAGTCTCATCTCCGAAGGTGCTATCATTTGCTCTACATTTGCTACAACATACCAAATAACTTGCATTTCCCAGACTCAGCCCTGTCTGCCCACCCACTGACACCCCCCTGCCATTGCACAGTCCGTTGCTGTTCAAAGGATGCTCTTCCCTACCTCCACCTACAAATTTTACTCTGACCTGGCACGCCCAGCCCCATACACACATGCTGTCATGCAGAGCCTAATCTGTCTTGTCATACCTCAGCCTTCAGCTCAGGTTTCACCTCCTCTGTAACATGCCTCCATCTCACTTCCATCAACACCACCACATGATTTTGGTATCTTGCAGGCGTCTAGCATAGTACCACTTATTCTGCATTGTGACTACTGGACCACTTATCTCTCTGCCCCACTTGATAAGTTCCTTGAGTAGCATAGTACTGCCTATTCTGCATCATGACTACCACTTATCACTCTGCACTACTTGATAAGTTCCTTGAGGACACAGACTATGTTTTTTCATTTTTCCATCTCTAGTACTTGGCACTTATTAGATACAGAGTTAAGTGGAGAGTGAATAAATGAGTGAACGAATGACTACATGAGAAAGATGCATAGTCCCCCAGTGTAGCCAAAAGAAAATACAGGATGAATGGATGTCTGAGTAGCGAGATGATAGCTAGAAAGGCAGATAGATACGTGCACACCCAATAGTGTACATTTATGAAACTTGTATTGTTACAAATAACAAAATAGTATTTCTGTGCGTTTCATGTACTAAACATTATAAATGAATATTGTGCTATTTCAGAGTAGCAATCAAATGTTTAGGAAGCCAAGCAGAGGATATAGAAAAGTGAAACAGCTGGAGTAAGCAGTCCCCAGGACAAACCAAAATACTTCCAGGGTTAGGTTTAGCTGGTGAACGACCGTTTATAACCTCTGCATCAGTGGATCCTGTCTTTGAACCTGTTTTTCTAGTATAAGTAATACATTTATATTGACTCAGTTTGTTTATTCCCAATCCGGACATAGCTTTTTCACTACGAGACATGATGTGCATGCAAATTGTCCCAGTTCCTTGGTGTCACTTATTCTCTGCCCAGGGCAAAATACAGATAAATCACCCATCATGATATTTTTATTTATTCATGATAATTTTATTTATTCAAATTCTATTCAATTGTCTCTATTGGAAATTGTTGAGTTCCTGCCTATTGCATAACTTTATAACTATGAGCAGTATTGTGAATAGAATTACCAAATTTGCCTTTTTTTTTTTGTTTTTTTTTTTTGTTTTTGAGATGGGGTCTCACGTTTTACCCAGGCTGGAGTGCAGTGGCATGATCTCAGCTCACTGCAGCCTCCACCTCCTGGGCTCAAACAAGCCTTCCACCTGCGGCTCCTGAGTAGCTGGGACCACAGGTCCACACCACCACACCTGGCTAATTTGTTTGCTTGTTTGTATTTTTGATAGAGATGGGTTTTGCCATGTTGCCCGGGCTGGTCTTGAACTCCTGAGCTCAAGGAATCTGTCTGCCTCACCCTCCCAAAGTGCTGGGATTACAGGTGTGAGCCATCATGCCCAGCCTGCCTTTCCTTCTTAAAAAATGTGTGATCAGAAGATGCTTAAAAGTACTTTTTTCTTTCCCATTAGCCTTGGAATTATGATTCTATACTAATTACTTTTGCAGTATTATAAATTGAGAATTGCTAAGCATATTTATTAAAATAGTAGAAGGGAATATATATTTTAACATTTCAAAATGAGAAAAGTTTCTCAAACTTGACCCTGAAAAAAGCATACCTTTTACTACTTAACATTCTGTTGATATTTATTTGGAATATTATGCTTTTTTGTCATTTTGTTTTAATAGGACAATGTATCTCCCTACTTTAAACGTGAACCCATTTGAGAATCGAAATAGCTTTAGGCCAGGCATGGTGGGTCATGCCAATAATCCCAGCATTTTGGGAGGCCAAGGCAGGAGGATCACCTGAGCCCAGGAATTTGAGACCAGCCTGGGCAGCATAGGGAGACCCTGTCTCTACAGATAATTAAACAATTAGCCAGGCATGGTGGTGTGCACCTATGATCCTAGCTACTCAGGAGGTTGAGTTGGGCGGATCGCCTGAGCCCGAGAGGTTGAGGCTATAGGGAGCCATGATTGTGCCACTGTGCTCCAGCCTGGGCAACAGAGTGAGACCCCGTCTCAAAGAAACAGAGAGAGAGGAGGAAGAGGAGAAGAGAAGGGGAGGAAGGGAAGGAGGGAAGTAAGGAAGGGAAGGAAGGAGGGGAAGAAAGAAAAAGAAGAAATAGTTTTATTTTTTACCCTGATCCACCCTACATACAGTCAGCAATACGGGCATGTACTTGGCATTTCAAGGGATGATCTAGTAGATATTAGTATTTTCTAAAACCCCTTGATCTGACTTTCACTATGCCCATACTGTATCTCCCATGCCAGAGTTTTATTTTTTCCTGCTGTAATCTAGATGTGTTTTCTCCACAGGCATATTTTGGTGGTGAAGCTCGCTGTGATGCTGAGGCTGGACAGGGAGATGATTATGATCCCAGAGAGCTCATTTGTGGTGCCTGTTCTGATGTTTCCAGGGCTCAGGTAGGCAAGACATTGTATTAGAAACAACAGTTTAGAAATGTTAAATAATATTTTTTTTGAACAATAATATGGTGGGAATATAAATCAGGCTTTTCTCCTCAGTATTTTCTGATATTTGTTCAGTGTTGTATAATTTTTCACATTATTTCATATATATTATTACCTTTGGGTAATTATTTTATAATTTTGTCTTCCATGAAATGATCACCATAGTTAAACAATGTAATAAATTTACTTATTTTCTTAGTTTCTTAAACCTGCAGTGAAACTTTTAGGTTTTCCCCTCTTCAGTGAAATATTCCCAGTATATCTGTGAGATTATGAGAGAGGTTAATTTCATTAATTTTCAGTTTGACAGGCCATAAAACATTCATAAAGAAATTAAGTAGCTTGCTTATTAAATCAGATAGATTATGATGGAAATGGGATTAGAACTTGGATCTTTGTCCAGACCTTTTGGGCAGAGCCACATATTTATTTGTTAGTTTTCAAACATGTGTATCATCAGTTTTTCAATCAATTTTTAGAGTTATGTATGCCCTCAAAATATGAATTAAGGAGCTATCTCTGTATATGCCTATCTTAAGTGTGATCGAAATAGTCTCACTATGATCTTGTGTCTGTCTCTTCTCTTTTGCTATAGATGTGTCCCAAACACGGCACAGACTTTTTGGAATATAAATGTCGCTACTGCTGTTCAGTGGCTGTCTTTTTCTGTTTTGGAACAACACATTTTTGTAATGCTTGTCATGATGATTTTCAAAGAATGACTAGCATTCCTAAGGAAGAACTACCACACTGTCCTGCAGGTATGCTTTCAATGTTTTAAAATCACGATTATGATCTATATACCGTAGTTTCGTGTAAACATTAATATGAACGCTCTTTGTTTCAAGTGACAGAAACTCAATTCAAACTAGTCTAAAGAAGCAGGAGGAATTCCTTGATCCTTGTAAGCATAGGACTTTCTGGGTGAAGTAGGAAGCAAGCTGATCATCGTGAGTGAGGAGTTAGCTCTGACGGAGCAGATCTCTCGGGGAGTGAGAATGCAGTCTACTAAGGATTGGTGAAAAGATGGCTGTTCCGCACTAAAAAGTCATATGAAGTTCAATATTACAAAACCATTTAAAAGGATTCAGTGGTTTTTTTTTTTTTTAATGAAGCCTGGAACCATTGCCATAGAAGGAACAAATGATTTAATCTAGAATGGCTGGGAATCAGCAGTGTAGTGAGCATCAGAAAGTCAAGGGAATTAAAGAAACCACTCAGAATACAGGAAAAATGATTGTCTATGAAAAGCAGGCTGAGGGGAAAGAAGTATGAAACCAAAAAGAAGCTAAAAGTACTGGAAGAGGACAGGAAGCTGCTGGTAACAGTGAAGTGAAATACCAGGCTTCACGGAAGTGAGAGAAGTGGAAGGAGAGGTCCATGCGACCATAGGAGAGAATTTTACATATGATGTATCTGAAATTAGTGAAAATACATGCACAAGTACATACAACACAATATACCATGTTGTCAAAGCTGAAAAACACATACTGCCATCTGTTGCTTATCAGAGTGCAAGTGACAGACCTCTCTGGAAAACAGCTTGATAGTGCCTCTCAGAATTACCGGTGTGTGAACCCTTCAGCACTCCCTCTTCAGGGATATAGCTACAAATGTGAGGACAATAAAAAAGGGCAAATAAACAAGGTTATTAACTACAGCATTGCTGTGATCATAAAAATGTATAAACAATGCTAGTATCCAGTAGGGTAGTAGCTAATATGCATCAGTAAAAAAAAAAAAAAAAAAAAAAAAGGCGTTTCTGTGTGCTGATTTGGAAAGATATTTAGGAGATAGTATCAGATGAAAAAAGCAAATTAGACCGGGTTGGGTGGCTGACACCTGTAATCCCAGCACTATGGGAGGGCAGGGTAGGTGGATCACTTGAGGTCAGAAGTACAAGACCAGCCTGGCCAACATGGTGAAACCCCATCTCTACTAAAAATACAAAAATTAGCCAGGCATGGTGGCGGGCACCTGTAATCCAAGCTACTTGTGAGGCTGAGGCCGGAGAATCACTTGAGCCTGAGATGTGGAGGTTGCAGTGAGCCAAGATTGCGCCACTGCACTCCAGCCTGGGCGACAGAGCTGTTTCAAAAAAAAAAAAAAGCAAATTGCAGAACAGGGTATGTAGTATGCTGCCTTTTGTGAGAGGGAAAATTAGACTATCTAGTCATATTTACATAGAGAAACCCCTGGAAAGATACTCAAGAAACTAATACTATTGATTAACTATTGGGAAAAACAAGAAAAAGATGAGGGTAGAGACCGGGGAAGTGGCTTCCAATCGTATCATTTTTAACAGTTTGATTTTAAACCATGTGAAACATATACTATCCATTTCAAAATAAAGATGAGTAGGGTTTTTTCAAGTATGACTACTTTTTACCATTTGCTCATGTCAAAAATTGTTTTACTGTTTCTCCTCAAATACTGTTTTTTTAAATAGAAGTAGCAGGCTTTGAAGGAAGCAAGGTCAGAATGATGTGAAGCCAAGGTTATGTAGGATAATAGACAGAATAGAGATGTGAGCCATGCATGGAGGGAGGGGATGATGTGTTGGAGATCAGCAAGTGAAGGGAGTGTGGAAAGGGCAGTATTCTAGATGACTCTAGATGACTTTAGCTTGGAGGAAGGGCAATTACTGAATGAAAGTTGTAGGTTGTGGTCTGGAAATAGGAACCAAGAGAAAGATCAGTCACACATTGTAACCATATGACTGGAGGAGCTTGGGAGATAACCAGCCTCCAGTTGAGAAAGATTTAAGGCAAGCAGTGTCTTCAGGGGAAATCTAGATTTTACTTAAAGTTTCCTCTGCCTTAAGAAACAGAAACAAGTATGCTAAAAATAAGGAAGTTAACAATGAAACAAGTTCAGAGAACTCAGTGGTGGGTAGTACCTGAGAGAGGAGGGTCAGGCTTCCCCTCATACAGTCACAGGATCAGGGCAGCCAACACAAAGGAATCACAGGAGGGAGGCAGGGGAGGAGCCAGAGTCCGCAGAAGGAAGGAATGACCTCGGTCCTGGGCATTTTCACACATGCTTTCTCAATTTTTACAACCTACGAGGAGATGGTATTATCCCTATGTTATCAAATGGAAAACTGAGGGCTAGGGAGGTTAATGAACTGGCCTAAGAAGTACACTGAGATTGAGGTATACTCTCCCAGCCTCACACATCCCTCAAACTCATCCATTCATTTAGAGAACTGGAATAGAATAAAGGAGATCCCACAGGGATATGGGTAGGGAAGATGGCCATATACAGTTTACTTAGAAGGACAGAAGAAGCAATTCTCTAACCACTCTCAACCCTGTTCTAATATTTTTAGATAATCAGTCTTCATCCGTTCAAGCCGCTATAACAAAATACTGTAAACTCGGTAGCTTATGAACAGTGGAAATTTATTCTCACAGTTCTGGAGACCAGGAAGTCTAAGATCTAGGAACCAGCAGATGAGGTGTCTGGTGAGGGCCCACTTTCAGCCTCATAGGTGGCGCTTTCTTGCTGTTGTGGAAGGGCAGGGGGCCTCTCCTGGGTCACATTTATAGAACAGCACTAATCCTGTTCATGGGTTCCACCCCATGACCTCATCACCTCCCACAGCTCTACCTCCTAACACCATAACATTGGTGTTACTGTTGTAGTCTCAGCAGTGCACCAAGATATAATAGTCTCTCATTGTCTGAGATAATGCCCGGAGTTCTTTTTCCTATCTCCAAGATGATTAAGGAGCACAGACAGGAAGATGAGGTTAGAGCGAAAGTTTAACAAGCAAAAGAAGAAAGCTCTCTGCCAGCAGAGAAGGGGACCCAAACGGAGTGCTCCCTATGAGGCTGGGGCCCAGGGTTTTTATGGACTGGAAAGGGGAAGGAATGGGCTTAGTCTCCCTGCTGTCTTGGAGAGAGCCTGACTCAGCTGGGCCCGGGACCTTGGCCCAGGAGCCCACTGGAGCCCACTGTGCCTATGCCCACAAAAGGAGAGAGCCCCCTGACTATACGAAGGACAAAGGCATTTCTTTTTTTTCTTTTTGAGGTGGAGTCTCGCTCTGTCGCCCTGGCTGGAGTGCAGTGGCGCAATCTCGGCTCACGGCAAGCTCCGCCTCCCGGGTTCACGCCATTCTCCTGCCTCAACCTCCCGAGTAGCTGGGACTACAGGCGCCCGCCACCACGCCCGGCTAATTTTTTGTACTTGTAGTAGAAACGAAGTTTCACCGTGTTAGCCAAGTTGGTCTCGATTTCCTGACCTCGTAATCTGCCCGCCTCAGCCTCCCAAAGTACTGGGATTACAGGCGTGAGCCACCGCGCCCGACCGAACAAAGGCATTTCTATCCCAGGTCTTGTCCTTTATCTGATGGAAGGTTTTTCTATCTGTGCAGCCGTGGGCATGTCTTTAGGCACAATGCCCTGTGCTAGTTCCCTCATCGGTGCCTGCAGCTTGACTTTTTTTCCCCAGGCTGCTTTTTATGTTATATGGGGATGAGGCACTGACCTGTGGACCTGGGGCTCTCCGGGGACCCTTCCCTTGCTATCTACCTAAGGCAAACTAACTCCTTTCATTAACACGTCAGTATATAAATTTGGAGGGGCACAAACACATCGAGACCATAGCATAATCCCTTTATCCATTTCTTTCTAAAATTTTTATTGACTACCTTCTTGTGCCAGGATACTTAATCTTCACAGCACCCCATGAGTTAGGTATTGCTGTGCTTGTTTTAAAGATGAGGAATCTAAGAATCAGAAAAATTAATTTTACTTCAGTTTCATATCTACAAAATGAGGATAATAGTTTCTGCCTCCTATGACTGTTAAGCAGTTAAGTAGTTGATATACTAGAACAGTGCCTCAGTAGTAAGCACTCAGATGTTTGCAGGTGTGTTCTCACTATTTTTATTTCTCACCATCATGTTGGATTATGAACACCTCGAGGATGGGAGCCATGCACTCTTCATCTTTAATCCCAAGTACCTGACAATGTCATTCATACATTAGGCATGCAGTAAATATTTGTGGAGTAAATGACTCATTTTTTTCCTTGAAAAAACCCAAGGGCTGCAGTCTGTGTCACCACCATTGATATGTTGTGTATCTGAACTAGATCTGCCATTGAGTGTCCCCATCTTGCTCACTCTCCCCCACCCACTGGTGGGGTGGACACCAATCTGCAGTGTGATTTGAAGCAGGAGCTACTGAACTTTCTAACAGGAATAGTTAACGTTCTAGCAAACCTCTGGCATCCTCCCGTGCTGACCCATCCTGGGTCTGTGCCTGCATTTGTCTGAGGTGGCACTCATTGCTACTCTCATGCCTGTTAGCTCTAACCTGAAGTTGACTTCTCTGTCTGAGATTAGCTGTCTTCAGTTTGACACTTACTCTCATGTCTTGGTCTTACTCTTATATGGAACTTACTTTTTATTCCTCTAGATCAGGCCTCAGTTTGTGGTTGTTCAGTAATAGTAGTAATAGCCAACATTTATTGAGTATTTATACTGTGCAGGCTAAGAGCTTTATAAATGCTAGCCTTTTGTCCATCGTGGTTTCCTTATGTCAGAGATGTTTTTAACCCAGAAAAGGTAAAGTAAATGAGATGTCATTCCTCATTGATCAGTGTAAGCTCATTCCATCCAATCGCGTGATATTTTTCTCTCAAGCACAATCAGAATTTACATTTATTATTTTGAAAACTAGCTGTAGAAAACTAATGCACAGTTCCTATTCCTTCATCTACTATTAAATAGGGACTCTGCTTTCAAGTATAATAAGCCTAGCGTGTTTTCCTGACAAAGTAAGCCTCCTCGTTTCTAAAGAAACTAAAAATCTTTTTGAAATGATATGAAACCCATGACGTGAAGCACATTAATATAATAATTATCTTTTTTAAAATACTGTTTTGGGTACATTTTATACTTTGACTATTATCAACAAATTCATATCTTCCCCAAAGTGTTTTTTCCACTTTGTATTTTATAATATTGTTCATATTTTTAACCTGATCAATTTTCATTTTCCTGCTAATATCCTTCAGCTACTTTTAAAAATTACAGGAATCATTGGCCTTCCCATTTTACCAGTGTGTGCTTCCCATTTTACCAGTGTATGCTTTTTTATCAGTGAAGATAAAAGGGAAAACACGGCTTCTTTAAACTTAAATTTGTTTTTACTTATAGAATATTCTACACAAAAATCTCCCTGTTTTCTATTCAGAAAAATAATGTTCTGCCAGACTAAATTGAGGGGTTTTGTGACCTTTTTTGTTCATTGCTCTTTGTTTTAAAATGATATATCTAATGCATTTATTAATAGAAGAAGATCTGTAGCTCAAAGTGATCCTCTCTAGGCAGGATATAGTAAGAGATCCCGTCACTACTTCCATTATACATATCTCTGTTATGTTGAATTTTTTATAGTGAACATTTTTTACTTTTGTGATCAGAAGAAAAATTGCTAATTGTTATATTTGTATAACCATAGTGATGTTACTTCTTTGAATAACCTATCAGTGATTTACATTTCTATAAGATTTATATATGTGTGTTCTTAAAACATTATTTTCCTTTGCCTCCTTCAAATTTATACAGGTCCCAAAGGCAAGCAGTTAGAAGGAACTGAATGTCCACTCCATGTTGTTCATCCACCCACTGGGGAAGAGTTTGCTCTGGGATGTGGAGTGTGCAGAAATGCCCACACTTTTTAGAACACTCAGATCCTTTGTCTACAGAGAGAAAAGTTGCCTTCATCCCCCAAGAGGATGCGGTAAAGTTTAAACTCTGCTCAGGATAAGGACGGGACCATTTTTACATCCATGAAAATGAACCATTCACAGTACAAGAAGGATGCCAAATACCATGTACATAATTCTTGCTATGGAAAGTTTTCCCCATTATTTTGGTTTATCTTCTTTTGAACAAATGACATCAAACTTGTGAGGTGTTTGCATGTGGCCATTACCGTCATTGGCCTGTGAAGCATTGGACATTTATAGATAATTGATATAAAAGAATCGCCATGCCCATGGGCTAAGAACGATGCTGGCTTTCAAGCAAAAAAGAAAAATAATCATTGTTTATTGTATACTGCCTTTTTGTAATCCTGTACAATTGCATCACGGGTGGGGATAAAAAGAGGAATATTCTGGTTTATTTCCTAGACTGTTATTTAAAAAAAAAAAAAAAATTGTGTTAGGACAGCATATAAATGTAATAAGTATCACACTGTATATAAAGATATCAATGTTTGTCCTGTATAAGAATTACTAAATTACAAATGCAATTTCATTTAAACTTCTAGGTTAAGTTTGAGCCTGAAATTTTAATGAAGTGCAATACTGAGTGTGCCTCATTATCTTGCAGCTGTAAACATATTGGAATGTACATGTCAATAAAACCACTGTACATTTTTATACAGTGATAAAGTCTACCACTGTGGGAGGTGTTGTTTGAGAAACAAAATTTAAACACCTTTAAGGTCTAAAAATCTAGTTTTCTTCAGAAAGAAATTTACTAACACAACACAATCAAAAATTTCATAACTGTTAGGAAAAATAAGAATAGTAATGAAGTGCAATGTTGGAATCTTGAACCCTAAGCAGATGATCATATATATATTCATAGGTAGATGTATTCATACCAAAGACAGAAGAAAACATTTAGGAAATTAATCAACTTCTATTTTAACTAGCAGCATTTTTAACTTTTATTTATTTATTTATTTATGAGACAGGGGCTTACACTGTCTCCCAGACTGGAGTACAGTAGCGTGATCTCAGCTCACTGCAGCCCCCACCTGGGCTCAAGCGATCCTCTAGCTTCAGCCCCCTCAGTAGCTGGGGCTACAGGCATGCACCAGCACCATGCCCAGCTAATTTTGTATCTTTCGTAGCGATGGGGTTTCACCATGTTGCCGAGGCTGGTCTCAAACTCCTAGGATCAAGCAATCCCCACCGTTTCAGCCTCCCAAAGTGCTAGGATTACAGGCGTGAGCCACTGCACCCAGCCCTTTTTGAACTGTATATAAAGTAATGAAATCAATAATTTTTATTCATTTTCTATAGACAACGGTGTGTTTAAGTACATCTTTTTGACACTTGAGTCACAAAATTGCCAAATTATTGATTGTTGACTCATCATACATCAGATTAGCAAAAGTTTTTTTTGTTGTTGTTATTGTTTTTGAGACAGTCTCACTCTGCCGCCCACGCTGGAGTGCAGCGGCACCATCTCGGCTCACTGCAACCTCCGCCTCCCAGGTTCAAGCGATTCTCCTGCCTCAGCCTCCCCAATAGCTGGGACTACAGGCATGCGCCACCTCACCCAGCTAATTTTTGTATTTTTAGTAGGGATGGGATTTCACCAGGCTGGTCTTGAACTCCGACCTCAGGTGATCCGCTCGCCTCAGCCTCCCAAAGTTCTGGTATTACAGGCGTGAGCCACCACACCTGGCCAAGACTAGCAAAAGTTTTAATCACATTTTGTTCTAAATTCCAACTGTGGGAAATATAGAACTTAATTTGTCAATATAGAAATTACTGACAAATTTAATGACATTTGTGTTAAGCATTTATGAGAAATTTAAATCAATCTTTGCCTTGAAGGAACTTAAAATATAAAACAAAGATCAGATCTAAGCACAGGTAACTATTTTATAGAATGTTCTAGTAAGTTTCATAAAAATATCCAAGCCAAATTCTTCAGGATTTAGGAAAAATCATTATTGTTTTGTTGTTATTGAGAGTGTAACTAAGAGGCCATTTAAGCTGCATTTTGAAGGAAAAGTAGCATTTCAAGGAGCAGAGATGTGGAGAAAGGCATGAGAAATACCTAAGTAGGAAAATCTAGAATATGATCGAAGAACAGTAAGTATGAGTGTTCAGACTTAGGATTGACTGCAGATGTTTCCAGAAAACACAAAGCAGGTAGACTAAAGCTGTTCCTAGGTGCACCCCTAAGAAAACTGGAGGGGAGAATGCAGTGAGGCCACTGTGAGTATATTTGACTTAAACTTACAGGCCACAGGAATGGAACTAACCTTCAGAATGCCACACAGATAAGAGACTTTATGGACACTTAACAACTGTGAAGAATACCATCTTGCGTCAGTTAACTTTGCTGGCAAACCGGTCAGCTCAGTTGGTAAATTGTAGAGGAAAAGAAACAAACTATTGAGATGGCTTAGCTAAAAAGGCCATCTCAAGTTATGAAACGGATAAAAGCAACAAAGCCCTGTAGTGTATACTCACAATGACTTTAACTTATCTTCATTTATGAGGAAGCCACTTTTAGTCAGGTTCTCTAGCACCTCAAAACCGGAGAACATAAACATCTTAGGAATAAATTATGACAAAGCACAGGAAGGGGTGGCTTTGGCAGGCATTTTTAGCTCAAGCATCCTACACACAAGGACCATCCTTCAAACACTGCGTGTAACATCCAAGGCAGGAGACAGAAAACAGAATCACAATGGTAGATGTCAGTGAATCTTTCTGGAAAGAAATTTTCTGTTACATTTTCAAGCCTAGGGAAAGCCATTTTCCTTAGTATTATGGCTAGATTGTTTAGGCCTAAAATCTCCCTATTCTATCAATAAGCTTACTTGGTTTTGTTTATGGGTTTTTTGAGTTTTTTTGTTTGTTTGTTTGTTTTGAGACAGGGTCTCGCTCTGTCACCCCAGCTGGAGTGCAGTGGTGTTATCTCGGCTCACTGCAACCTCCGCCTTTTGGGCTCAAGTGATCCTCCCACCCCAGCCCCAAGTAGCTGGGAGTACAGGCACGAGCCACCATGCCCGGCTAATTTTTGTAATTGAAACAGGGTTTCACCATGTTGGCCAGGCTGGTCTCAAACTCCTGAGCTGAAGCGATCTACCTGCCTCAGCCTCCCAAAGTGCTGGGGTTACAGGTGTGAGCCACCGCACCCAGCCTCAACAAGTTTATTTGATAAAATAAATGCAATACTCCCTTTATTCACTTTTCATTCAGAATGTTTAGTAATTTGTATTGTTTTTCAGATTTTCAGCCCATTATATCTCCCTGCCCACTATGTCACCATATTCTACCTATACATCATCACGTGTTTCTGCTATTGGCTGTATGATGGAACACTGCGGCTCATTTTCCTGAAAGCTGCCGATAGTGCATAGACTGCTGGGATGGAAACCAGCAGCTTTGAATTCAAGCCTTGGCTCTGCCTTGTTTTTGCCTGGGTGGCCTTGAATCAGCCCATACCTTTTAAAATCTCAATTTATTAGAAATTATGCCAAATCTAAATCAAATGAGAAAGTATATACAAAAGTGCTTTATCCCACAATGAACTATTCAAGAGAGAGCACAGGCGAGGACATTTATTCAACACCTCCTAAAGGGCAGGCACTGAATTTAGGCATTTTATTTAATCCTCCCAGCAACTCTGAGAGTAAAACATTATTAATCCCCTTTTGGCTGTTTAAAGAAATTATTTGCACTAGATTCCAGCTGTAGCTTAGCTTCAGAAAAAAATCCTGAGATGTGAATTCACAGCTTTCTAGATTTAAAGACCAAGCTCTATCACATCATGCAGTTATTGTTACATTACTGCTAGTTCTATGAAAAGAAATACTAATTTATGAAATACAGGTTGAGAATCTCTTATCCAAAATGCTTGGGAAGTGTTTCTGATTTTGGGTTTTTTCAGGTTTGGGAACATTTGCATTACCAGTTGAGCATACCGAATCTGAAATCCAAAATGCTCCAGTGAGCATTTTATTTGGGTGTCATGCATGTCAGTACTCAAAGTTTTAAATTTCAGGTTTTCGAATTTGGGATGCTCAACCTGTAGTAACAGGACATTTGTGGTATGGCCAAGGCTGCACAGGGGACAAGACAGCATATGCCTCCAGGAGTGTTCAGTGTCGTCGGGAGGTACCACCACCCAGATCTCCCTTCAGAGGAGGCCCCACCTCAAAGAGTCCACTTAGCTGACAGCCTCCAGCTTTAATCACCCCCACATATGACCCAATGCCACGCTCCTCCAGGGCAGCCCCAGCCTGTGATAGAGTTCAGCTGAGGTTCTCGGGCCTGGCCATTTCTGCGCAAGCGGCACTCCTGCATGGGCAGTCTCGCATCAGAACTCAGGCTGACTGAGACTGCCTTAGAGCTGCCCTGTAGTCAGAGGCTTTTCCTACCCAATCTTTCCTTCTCTCTCTTCTTTCCTAGATGCCAGACCTGCATCACAGTCTAACGGCTCTCCCTGCGCACTCCTGCTCCCTCACCACTTCATCTTTCATAGGCATTACCCCCAACAGATTTTCTGCACTTCTCACTTAATCTTGGCATCTGCTTCCTAGAGGACCTGCCTGACACAGGAGGGTAATACATTTTAAATGACTTACTTATCGCCTCATTTCTCAAATGTCTTAGGGTGGCTTAGAAAAAAATAACAAGACTATAAAAAAAATATACTGGAGGGAGTTACAGTGAAGAAAATTTATGAAAGAAAAAGTCAAATGGGAAAAGGCATTCCAGGGAGAGATGATGGTGAGAACTGAGGCATTAACGTGTTCCTCAGAAGCATCAGGTAAGCTGTTTTGCTTTGTTAATTTAATAAATATTTGAACACCTGGTCTAGGTCCACACTTGACGGTACACTCTCATGAGGGGGTTAGTAACCATGACTTCTACAGAGAAGGTGCTTGATGAATGAACTGCATGAGAGTCTGTCAAGATGTGCGGCGCACTCTGCCAGGTGCTAGACTGAGACAGCCATGGAACACAAATACAGAATCCTGTAAATAATGCAATGTTATTAAGGACCTTAATCCAGGTTTTATAACCATAAGGCAAAGCATTTATTGAGGGCTTACGGTGGCCCAGCACAGGCATGACAGGTAGAATAACCATCCCCCGAAATCTGTCCGCGTCTGAGCCCTTGGGGTGTGTGAAGTTGCTGCCTTACCTGGCAAGTGGACTCTGCAGATGTGATTAAGGGTACAGACCTTGTGATGGGAAGAGTACACTGGATTGACCCCATGGACTCAATGTAATCACAAAAGTCCTAATATGGGAAAGAAAGAGGCAAGAGGGTCTCGGTCAGAGAAGGAGATGTGAGGATAGACGCAGAGGCCAGAGATAGAGACTTGAAGATGCTACACTGTCGGCTTTGAAGATGGAGGAAGGGGCCAAGCACCGAGGAATGCAGGCAGCCTCTGGGAGCTGGCAAAGGCGAACACAGGTTCTCCCCTGGAGGCTCCACAGGGAATGCAGCTCTGCTGACACTCTGCTGTTAGTACATTTCAAAATTCTGATCTCCGGAACTATACAATTGTAAATGTGCTGTTTTAAGCCGCCGGGTCTGTTGCAATTTGTTATAGCAGCAATAGGAAAGGAATACAACGGGCTTCACAAGCATCATGATGTGTTAATCTTCCACAAACCTACAAAATATTATCTTTTTACAGATGAGGCCACTGAGTCTCACCAAGAAAAAGAATGGAAAGTATTTCAATAATTTTTCATGTTGATTACACAGAGAAACAATATTTTGGCTATACTGGGTTAAATAAAATATTAAAATTCATTTCACCTGTTCCTTTTTTTAGTGGCTTCTAGAAAAACATAAAATACATATGAGGCTTGCACGCATTTGTCATGAACAGTGCTGGCCTAGAATCTCATTCTCAACAGTTTGATTTTATCATCCATCATTGGAATTTTTTTTTTTTTAAGCAAGAGGCATGCACGAATGTGTGCTCTAGGAAGATGAGGCAGGAAGCAGGTCAGAAGGTGGTTTGAAAAACAACACCCCTGGATAAGACCAGTTAGGAAGTTATGGCTGTAATCTCAGAAAGAATTGATAAAGGCTATAATCAGAGTTACAAAACACACTTCCTTCCTTTGAAGAGTTTGCAATCGAATCCTAGATAGAGTTAACACACAAAGAGGTGGCTTACAATGAAAAGGGTTTAGTTAAGCTGACTTGCAGAGCACATGCTGTATGATTCCATTTATGTAAAGTTCTAAAAACAGGCAAAAATGTATGATGATAGAATTCAGAATACTGGTTACCTTTGAGAGGGCATTGACTAGGAGGGTGCATGAGGAATCACTGGGTTACTGGAGTATTTTTTGTCTTAATCAGGATGGTGGTTACTCAGGCACGGACAGTGTAGCAATTCATCACACTGTACACTTAAGATTTGTGTACTTCGCCGTTTATAAATTATACCTCGGCAGGGCATGGTGGCTCATGCCTGTAATCCCAGCACTTTGGGAGGCTGAGGCAGGTGGATCACCTGAGGTCAGGAGTTCAAGACCAGCCTGGCCAACATGGTGAAACCCTGTCTCTACTAAAAATACCAAAAATTAGCCAGGCCTGGTGGCAGGCGCCTGTAATCCCAGCTACTTGGGAGGCTGAGGCAGGAGAATTGCTGGAACCTGGGAGGCAGAGGTTGCGGTGAGCTGAAATCATGCTATTGCATTCCAGCCTGGGCACCAAGACGATACTCCATCTCAAAAAAATTAATAAATTATACCTCAGCAAAAAAAAAAAAATAATGTCATAGAAGATGACTTGGATACAGACCAGATTATACATTAGTTTATAATGGCAGGCCTAAGAATTTCCCTTCAACCTTGCAAAGAGGGAAGCACTGAATGCTTTTGAACAAGAGGAATAATTGCAATCCATGCTTTATGAAGATGAACAACACTGACCAGCCTTCCAAGGCCCAGCAAATACATCAGTTACTTCCCTCAATTATTGAAGTGGGAACAAATGACTTGGTGTTTGGTAACAAATAAAGGTAGCGTCAATACAAAACCTTTAATTTAATGGAGCACAGCACATACCAGAATGCTGAGTTCCTAGAAAGAGAAGAAATATGTTCCTAGTGCCTAGAAAGGGGATTTAGCAGGAGATTCACTGGCTTCACACACAGAATGAGGGACCTCATGCAAAGGCCCAGAAGAGAAGGGGTCCGGTAATTCCCAAGTACACTAATGGAAAAATGGGTCCAATGTTGGTGTCCCACTGCAAGGGGTATTAAGAACCTGGACATTTTAACACAAAGAAGTACAATCTCACAGTTATATCCAAGATATTACATGAAAGAATCAAGCACTAAAATACTTTAATTAGAAAGTGCACTTTGTCTCAAAGAGTCGTATCTATCAGACCAGTAGAAGGGGCAGCACGAAACAATGCTGCAAGTGTGTATGGTGTTTAATTCCTAAATGTCCACATGGAGGATGTGAACAGGAAATAAGAAAATCTGATGGAATTGTAGAAGAAGGTCAATTCGGGGTCAATTAATGAGCTGTGTGAAAGTGCCCACCTGGAAAGAATAACTCCAGCTGAAGCTCAAGATGTCTGTATTAGTCTGTTCTTGCACTGCTATAAAGAGCTACCTGAGACTGGGTAATTCATAAAGAAAAGAGGTTTAATCAGCTCATATTTCTGTGGGCTGTACAGGCTTCCGCTTCTGAGGAGGCCTCAGGAAACTTACAATCATAATGGAAGACAAAGGGAAACCAAGAGCATCTTCAATGGCCAGCAGGAGAGAGAGACTAAGTGGGGTGGGAGAGGTAGGTGCTACACACTTTTAAACAACCAATACTGGGGGGGATGGTGCTAAACCGTTAGAACCACTAGGGGGTTGGCGCTAAACCATTAGAAACCACTCCTATGATCCAGTACTCTGGGATTACAATTCGACATGAGATTTGGGCAGGAACACAAAACCAAATTGTATCAATGTCCATGCCTTTTAGTAAGTAAACTGTGTGCAAATGGACATTCAAAACCTATGCACAATTTGGGGCCTGATCAAAAGTAATCGTATCTGTGTCATTGTGAAGTAATATGGGGTACATTTGAAAAACAGGCAGTGAAAGAGATTTTTGCTCTTCTGGATTTAGTTTTAACCAACAAGAATGGAACTGATTGACAAAGTGGACACGACAGGAGCTGAGGTCCTTAAACCTGAATGTCATATAGGAAAAATGCCACATGCCTAAAAAGGGAGCATGGCTTAATATCATTTACTTTAAAGGCAAAAGTAAAAGCCAGGGGTGAAAATAACAAAGAAATCCCTTTTGGTTACACCTACAAAAAATATTCTAATGAAGCCCTGTGGAACACATATCCTTGGTAGTGAAACAAATATTATCGGTAACTAGTGAGCCCATCACGGGAGCTATTCAAACAGAGGCTAGGCTGATAGACATCTGTCAGGGATGCTGTATTACAATGGTAGAATGAATGGGAAACCATCCTCTATTGGAAGGGAGTAGAGGGAGCAATTTGAAATTTAACAGAATCTTTTTTCCATCTGCAAGGCTGAAAGAGAACCATTTTCAGCTAGTGTGCTGTTTCTTGAAATGCATGCCAGGTCCAGAAAATAGTCAAGAGCATTTTAGCGCTTGCCTAGGTTACGGCTTTTCAAGGACAAAGCCAGTCCTGGCAAGAAAAACACTTTTCACATAGGCTGTTAGTGCCCCTTTGGTGGTGTTCCTGCTGCTTAAGCCAATGAGAGAGAAAACATTACAGCTCTTGCGGCTATGAAGGCCTAGAATTGAAACAGCCACTGCTGTCCTCACTTGTAGAGTTAGGGCCAAAAGTAATAGTGGGACAGGAGAATAGGGTCCTGAGGCAGGGAACCCAAGGCCAATTCATGCTGACTTCCTAGAACTAAATCAAAAGGAAACCCCCAACTTTCCACACCTAAGTAACAGAAGGAACAAAGGCTACTCCCTTTGCAACCCCCGTTTCTGCGTGGCAAATGAAAACTTGAAAGTACCTCTGATTGGTCCCCTCCCACAACCAATCAGGCTGGCCATGGACCAAGGCCTCATTTGTATGGGAGTATAACTTTGTAACTTCAGCCTCTGATTGGTCACTTTCCACAACCACTCAGACATTTGCATAAAATGTAACTTTGTAACTTCCCTTCAGCCTCTGATTGGTCCCCTCCCACAATCAATCAGACTGATCACAGACCACTACTTCATTGACATGGGGTGTACACCAAGTAACCAATGGGAAAAACCTGTAGAGGGTATTTAAACGCCAGAAAATTATGTAACCAGGCTCTTGAGCCATTTGCTCAAGCCCACTCCCACTCTGTGGAGTGTACTTTTGTTTTCATTAAATCTCCATTTTTGTTGCTTCATTCTTTCCTTGCTTTGTGTGTTTTGTCCAATTCTTTGTTCCAGAAGCCAAGAACCTGGACACCCTCTACTGGTAACAATAGTAACAATGATGTAGCCAGCATTTACTGGGGATTTACTGTGCGCCTGCTACTGACCTTTTTGTTCTATGGATGTTGACACATTTAATTTTCACAATAACGCTATGTGGTATATATTATTATTATTCCATTTAACTTTATTTTATTATTTTAGAGATGGGGTCTCACTCTGTCACCCAGGCTGGAGGGCAGTGGCACTTTCTTAGCTCACTGCCACCTTGCACTCCTGGGCTCAAGCAATCCTCTCACCTCAGCCTCCCAAAGTGCTGGGATTAGAGGTGTGAGCCACCGTGAGCAGCCTTATTCCCATTTTATAGACGAGGAAGCTGAAACATGAAGAAGTTAAGTAACCTGTCCAAGCTTGCGTATCCTGTAAATGGCAGAATGAGACTCAAAACCTAAGCTCCAACCCAATCCACATCTTCTCCATCCAAAGCTGGAGCAGCTTTGACTGAGCAGTGGAGGCTTGAGGCTTTCAAAATTTCAAAGCCTGAGAAGATGCCTAGGTGACACTATACTAAAGGACCTGAAAGAAGAGAGCTTCAGGAAAAAGAGATCAGAGAGTGGAAAAGTACATGTGGAGCATTCTCCTCATAAAACCCTGAGTCCATAAGGCCCTTGCCTTGTATGACTCAAAGGAATGACTAAATTTGGGTGAAAAGCTCTGTTCCTCCCCAACTTAACTGCTCTTTAGAGATTTATCAGCCCCTCAGGAAAGAATTGCGTGCATCTTTCTTCTAGTGATGTCTTTAAGTTTGATTTCGTTCTAGGAAGTCGGCATAAATCGGTCTTCGGTTCCCTGCCTCCAGCCCCTGTGGTTGATCTGTCAACTTGGAAAACAGGAAATCTTTCAAAAGGGGCAGTAGTCATGCCCAGTGACTTCTGGGGCTCCATCCAAGACAGGGCCATCCACAGCCACCAGCACCCCTTTAGGACCAGGCAGAATCATCTTTGGTCAAAGGGCAGCTGTGGAGAGGATGCAAGGCCCCACTCCCGGACATAAGACACAGCAAGACCAAATTCCATGATCACCTTTCAGTGAAAAGCAACAACATTTGAGATCCAAGGAGCAGCCTTTCCAGATCAAGTTTGCAATGGTAAGGAGTCTTGATTGCAAGCAAAAGAAAACAAAGTCGAAAGAACTTTGAAAAGCAAGAAAAAAACATGTGAGAGCTGAACTACCTCTTCCAGTCTGTGGGAATAGAGCAGAACCAGGGCTGGTGGCTCCAGCTCCATCTCTCCTCAAGTTCCTCTCTATGTATCTGTTTTCTCTTCTTCTTTCTCAGTGCAGGGCACCTTTCTCTGCTTTGCAGGCCATGTGGTAAAAAGATTACCTAAAGCTCCTGGGTTGATGTGTTACAAGTCTAAGCACCCAAGGAACAGACTACTTTCTTTCTGCCGGTATTAATTCCAAATTCCCAGCAGAAAGACTGTCCCAGCTTGGATGGCCCCTGTCTCTATAAAGAGGTTTACCATTCACTGTGGAACATGAGAAATTGGTGAATCACAAAAGAACAGGGTTCTTTGTATTATATGGATCCTCTGACTCATAAACTTACTTATGACTGTGTCCACTCATCATCTTCCCATTCGCCTCTTAAGATTCTTCCCTCCTCTGCGACATCTAAGTCCCTATCTATTCCTCAGGACTGATTTATTTTGGGTTAAGTCTAGGTAACTACACTATGTAATAAAATGTAAGTCCTGTTTTGCCACATTCTTTCATCCTTGGAAGAAACATTTACAGACTGTTTTAGGAGCCTAGGATTGGTGAACCAAGCAGACTAAGATTCATGGTTTTTTTGTTTGTTTGTTTGTTTCATTTTGTTTTGTATTTTTGAGACAGAGTCTCGCTCTGTCACCCAGGCTGGAGTGCAGTGGCTCAATCTCAGCTCATTGCAACCTCTGCCTCCCGGGTTCAAACAATTCTCCTGCCTCAGCTTCCCAAGTAGCTGGGATTACAGGTGCCTGCCACTACACCCAGTTAGTTTTTGTATTTTTAGTAGAGATGAGGTTTCTCCTTGTTGGCCAGGCTGGTCTTAAACTCCTAACCTCAGGTGATCTGCCCACCTCAGCCTCCCAAAGTGCTGGGATTACAGGCAGGAGCCACTGCACCTGGCCAGATTCCTGTTTTTGCCATGCTTATATTCCAGGTGGGAGATGGATACTAAACAACTGATGTACAATTCCTAATAAGCTAGGAAGTGATATATGCTGTGGGAAAAGAAAAAGAGGAAAAAGAGGATCAGGCATGTTATTATCACTGTTTTGGTTTTATTTATTTCTTGGTTTTGTTACACTGTTGTATTTGATTAACTAATAAAAGTTGAGTATCTCTTACCTGAAATGCTTGGAACCAGAAGTCTTTTGGATTTCAGATTTTTTTCAGATTTTGGAATATCTGCATATACATAATGAGATATCTCGGGAATAGGCCCCAAACCTAAACATGAAATTCATTTATGTTACACAGACATTTTATACACTTAGCCAGAAGGTAATTTTATGCACTATTTTAAATGATTTTGTGCATGAAATAAAGTCTTGACTGCATTTTTACTGTGGTCAGGTGTGGAATTTTCCACTTGTGGAGTCATGTCAGCAATCAAAAAATTTTGGATTTTGGAGCATTACAGATTTCAGATTTTTGGATTAAAGATGCTCAACCTGTATTTATTTTAGCATTTTTGCATTTATTTTCATTGTGGGCCATGGGGCTATGGTTTTCCTTTCTTATTTGGTTGGGGAATCATGATTATACTAGCTTCATTAAGATGACTTGGACCACTTTATTTCTTTATCTTTTTTCTCAACTGTATAAGAAGGGATTAGGTCATGCTGTGCATGGTGGCACACTCCTATAATCCCAGCTATGAGGCTGAGGCAGGTGGATTGCTTGGGGCCAGGAGTTTGAGGTCAGCCTGAGCAACATAGCAACATAGCCTTGTCTGAAGAAAAACAAAATTAAAGAAATAAAAGAAAAAGAAAAGAAAGAAAGGATTAAACTCTTAGAAATCTGATAAGGCTCATCTCTAATTCCATGTGGGCTTAGGGTTATTTGGGAGGAAAAGGCTTTGATAATTACTTCAATGTTTATAATGAATTCAAATTCCCTACTCCTTGTTACTAATTTTGACCTGTTATTTTTAAAAGAATTTATTCATTTTATTTAGGCTCTTTATTTTATTAGTTAATAATTATTCATAACATATTTTTAGTATTTTAAATCTCTATAGCAGCTATATTAGTTCCCCTTTTTAAAATTTCTGTACTTTGTTAATTTCCAACTTCTCTTCTTTTACTAATCAATTTGACCAGACATGTGTCTACCTCATTTGCCTTTTGCATAAACCAGTTTTTGTTTTTGCTAATTCCTCTATTTATTTTTCCTATCTTACTGATTCTTTCTCTTGTCTTTAGAATTTAACTATCTTCCAGTTATCTACTACTGTATAACAAAGCACTCCACACTTAATGGATTAAAACAGTATTTCATTATTGTCTCTCAGGGTTCTGTAGGTTCACCGAGCTTTGCTGGTGGATTCTCAGTTTGGATTTGTGTTTGCAAATAGATAGCAGCCGGCTGGAGTCATCTGGATGCTTAACTAGGACAGATGCTCAAGAAGGCTCACCCACATGGCTGGCAGTTGATGCTGACTGCTGGCTGGGAGCTCAGCGGGGGCTGTAAACCAGCACACTTCTTTATGTGACTTGGACTTCTTATTAGCATGGCAACTGGGTTCCAAGAGGGAGTCGCTAAGGAAGAAACATGCCAAGAGATGCAGACATCCAGACAAAAACTGCAAGGCTTTTCATAAGTTAGCCTTGGAAGTCCTAGAATGTTACTTCCTTTACATTCTCATGATGGAGCAAATCACAAAGTCCAGCCCATGTCCAAGTGCATTTCCTCTTAAAGGCTTGTGAACTAAAGAGACACGTGATCTACTCATATGGAACCAATATACAATGGTGAAATAGGCATACCATAGTAAATTCTCCCATTTATAAAGGGGAGAAGAGGAAACAATAGCAGTCACTTGTCCATGGTGATTCCGAAATCTACCTGGAAACATGTAACTAGTTTCTTAATTACGGTCCAGTCCTGCTTCCTGGAAGTGACTTTCAGTAGCTCTTGGCTCTGCCCTCTGGGTCCTTTCTCTGCACTCTGAGTCACCATTCCTTCTTTATAAGAAACGGTCTGTGATTGCTGATAAGTTGTTTTATGGACCTATATTTAAATGACAGAAGATGGGAGCCCCAAGGACTCTTCATTTTCAACTGTCTCTGTATCTTTTATTCAAATTCACAGTGTTTCTGTTAATACAATTTTCTTAAACATATTGTATGTTTCCTATGACTCTTACCTTGGTTCACTCCTTCAGAAAAAAGTCACACCCATAAATCTCCTTGAGATATATTCCTCTCTGGTAGGGCTGAGATTCAAGATGCTATGGTTCAATGCTTTTAAAATTCTTAGAAGTCTAGGGAGCATACACATAAAATCCTTAAAAGATCTCTTAACTAGCTAAGATGGTCTAAGAGGTACCACCTGACATTGTTCTAACATCCAATAGGTGGACTCTTGATCTGAACCTTACTCTGAGGCCATGTCTTACTGATAGTACCCAGGCATTTATCATTTCCCTAAAGGTCTTTTTAAATTTTGTGAATCTTTTGATGGAAGGAAAGACTGTTGCAGGCCCTCTATCTTTCCTCTAAATTCTACTCAAAAACTAAACAGTTACTTCTGTAATTAAGTTCTCTCTATCTGAACTTTTACTTTTCTTTTTCTTTCTTTTTTTTTTTTTTTTTTTTTTTGAGATTGGGTCTCCCTCTGTCACTTAGGCTAGGCTAGAGTGCGGCACAATGATCACGGCTCACTGCGCTGCAGGCTGGATTTCCCAGGTCTCAAGCGATCCTCCCACCTCAACCTCCTGAGTAGCTGGGACCACAGGCATGCACCACCACACCTGGCTAATTTTTGTATTTTTGGTAAAGACAGGGTTTTCCCATGTTGCCCTCCCTCAAACTCCTAAGTTTAAGTAATCCAACTGCCTCAGCCTCCCGAAGTGCTGGGTATCTGAACTTTTTCATATGCAACCAAAAGAAAACAGCAGATACGCTCAACCTCCTGCTTGGTGATTTCTTTCCTTTTTTTTTTTTTTTGACAGGGTCTCACTCAGCCACCCAGGCTAGAGTTACAGTGCAGTGGCGCAATCTCGGCTCATTGCAGCCTCCATCCCCAAGCTCAAGTGATCCTCCTAACTCAGCCTCCTGAGTAGCTGGGACTACAGGTGCATGCCACCACGCCCGGCTATTTGTTTGTAATTTTCATAAAGACAAGGTTTTGCCATGTTGCCCAGGCTGGTCTTGAACTCCTGAGCTCAAGCAATCCGCCTACTTTGGCGTCCCAAAGTGCTGGGATTAGAGGCGTGAACCACCATACCCAGCCTGCTCAGAAATGTCTTTAGCCAAGTCCAACAATTAAATAAATGCATTTCTCTATTTTCCATGTTGCCATAGACAAATGTTTCACTGGGTTTGCCATCATTACGTGAAAGATATCCAAAAATATCCTGATTTCTCTGTACTCCATTAACAATTCCTTATTGTCTTTCCAGCACTCACTAACAATCTCCTTCCCTTCCAGCTTCTGCCTGTTGTGCAAAATTCCTACAGCTAAAGTTGTACAGAAGATGAACTCACAATCCAAAATTATAAAATACATGAGGAACAACCCACCATGAGCAAACATTGACACGTATCATTAGACCCCCAATTATTTCATATGATTAACATGATTTAAGAAAAAAAGAAATTACAAAGTGAAAAGAATATCAAGAAAGATCAGGCAGATATGAAAAATAACCAAATAAAACTTTTAGAAATGAAAAACACAGGCAAAGGTAGTCTTAGCAAAGACTAAATAGACTAAATTAGTGACTTGGAAGACAGATATACAGAAATTACAGACAGAAAAGTAAACATATAAAATTAAGAGATATGTAGATACACCTCCCAAGGCAGAAAAATTTCAGTAATTTATATAGACATTTCCCCCTCAAGGAAAAGTTGCAGTTCAGGTAAATCCACATTCTTCAGTGTTGGTTGCACATAGTGACTTTCTTCCAGTACAAAAAGAGAGGGAAAAAAGTAACTTTAAGTAGAACAACTTGATCTCAACCTTTGATTAATGTTGACATCAACAAGGATAAGTCGTATTAATAGATGTAGCTTTGATAGGATGTGATGAGAACAGTACTTTATACCTCTGTGGTTTTCCTTCTAAAACATCCACAGTCCCTATGTAATTATGAGAAAAAAACCTAAGACAAACCCCAATTGAGGCACATTCTACAAAATACTAAAGCAGTACTCCTAAAAACTGTAAAGGTCGTCAAAAACAAGGAATTACAGGATGGTATTTAAGGAACTACTGCAACATAATCTAATCTATCCTGATCATTGGTGTACCAAGGCTGGGGTGGTGTGGGAATAGTCTACACCATTCTACATGGTGAAGGGGTACATTGTCTGTGGATAATTGAAAACAATAATAAAGAGACTAATTGTTCATCTGCTTTTTATTACTACATGCATTGGCAATTCCAAACAGGGTCAGTAATAAATTATTTTTCCCTGTTGGATCAATGTGCTTCACACTCATCCTTTCTCCCACCCACCATGCCACTAATCTTGATGATACAATTGATAAATGTAAATAAGTACTGACTGATTGAAAAAAAAAACACGTTTCTTTTTTCAAAAAAAGAAAAGTGAAATAAAATCTTTGCCCATAACAGGGAAGAAAAGGGGTATTCAATAGGTCAAGTGTGCCAAGGTCCTTGTCTTGTTTAGGAGGAGAATAGATCATACTGGTGAAAAAAAAGAACTATGATTGGAATGTGACATAACTAATGTGATACAATATTAACGTAACCCAACCCATGCTCATCATGTTTACTGAATTGGTTTAATGTATTTTGCTGATCATTTATACCGTTCACCCAACTTTAAATAAATGGGCCTGTATTTGACTTATTTGTTTTTCTTTGATAATTATCACTGTCTTTCTTAGAACTTCCTATTGTTCCTCATCATCTAGTCACTGAGAGACCTAAAAAAATGTTGTAGTTCAGGTAAATCCACATTCTTATGCTAGTAGAGACTTTGTACAGTTTGATTCAGTGATCTGACAGCTGGCATGCCCTTAAAAAATACCAAACAGACAACACTGGCATTTCCCCACATTGAATTCATTTTATTATAGAAACAGAGTCTCACTCTCATCCAGACTGGAGTGCACTGGTGACATCATAGGTCACTGTAACCTCCTACTCCTGGGCTCCAGCCGTCCTCCCGATTCAGCCTCCTGAGTAGTAGCCGGGATTACACCAAGCCTGTCTTAATTTTTTAAATTATTACTCTTTTATTTTTTTGTAGAGACAGAGTCTGGACATATTGCCCAGGCTGGTCTCCAATTCTTGACCACAAACAATCATTCTGTCTTGGCCTCCCAAAATATTGGGATAACAGGTATAAGTCTGTACCACTCCTGGCCTCACAATGAACTTCGGTGTAACTTTATACATGGCTTCCCAGCTCAATTTCTTGGGAAAATGGGAAGAACGGAGAGCTCCCTGGGCACCGCTGCTTTTCAGTCTCTTACACATGGGTCTGAGTGTTCTAAGACACCTTTGAATGGAAAATTAATTTCTCTCTTTTTTTTGGAGGTGTAGAGAGGAATGGCGCATGATTCAACTTATGATATTGTACCTAAGAATATATCTAACTTTAAGAAAACCCAGTATCAAAAAATCCAAACTTTAAGTCAACTAGGTAGCAGTTACACACAAAGATGCCTTGATTTACAAAAGGATTCACCAGAGGTTTTCTTTTCAGCAGCTTTGTAATCCTTTACTTTCCCCACTGTGTTTCAAAAGCTATTTACAAATTTCAGGACTCTATTTCATAAAGCAAATGTCGTTTTTAAAATGTAATAACTCTAATGATAAAAGTCACTTTACAAATATATTGGGAAATACAAATTTTGAAAAATAAAAATCATCTGCAATCCCAGCGTTAATACTGTCACTATTCTGGTACAATTCCTTGGCATCTTTTAAGCACCACTTAGGCACACCGATGCGCGGGTCTTCAGAGACTGTAACCCCTCGGTTTCAGGCATCGGGGCGGCCACCCACGGGCCGCGGTCCCTAGCAGGCTCCGGGGAGACTCCTTCCTTTCTTTTTTCTGCTCCACCTCCCTAAACCTTCCAGTTTCAGCCACAGACAGTCTCTTCCACATAAAGCTAGCTCCAGCCCTCCCACATTCGGTCTCAAAACAACAAAAAAAATCCCCTTCAAGCGGGAGTCACATCTACGGCACGAAAGCAGAAGACCGTCCCACAGCGGGGAGACAGGGGAGACCGCCGCGCGCGCTCCCGCTTGGGCGCGGCCCCACCCCCGCCGGGCTCCGCCCGGCTCCGCCCCGCCCCGCCCCCTCCCCGCCCCCTCGGGCCGGGACGCGCCGGTGAAGCGCGCGGCCGCGAGCCCTGGGCGCCATTTTAGACTCGCTGTCTGTAGCAGAGGCGCAGGAAGCATACGCGGTGGCAGCGGCTCGCTGAGGTAGTCTGTCGCGGCGCCGGGGGTCCCTGAACAAGGCGCAGACAGCGTGGGACTGGGAAGGAAAGCTTCTTTCTGGGCAGCCAGAGCCGCAAAGGTGGAGCCGCGTTGGCGCCCTCCGCGGGACCAGCGCCTCGGATGCGGGAGAAGCGCGGGGGGCCGCGGCCGCGGGAGCGCAAAGCGGGGGGCCAGGGGCGCCTCATGTGAGAGCCGCGGGACCTGCGGCCGCCGCCGTCCCCGGAGCACGGGGTGGTGTGTGGGGGAAGCCGCCCCCGGCAGCAGGTAACGGCTGAGGGACAGGGCCGAGCCCTGCTGCGACGGCGGGGCCGGGGAGGGACCGCGGACCGTCTGTGGGCGGGCCGAGGGGGCGCGGGGGCCGGGGCGCGCGCTGGCAGCTCCTCAGGAGTGCCGGGCGTGGCGCGGGGCGCGGCACCCAGACCTTGGAGCTTGCTTGGGGGCGTTTCCCCGCTGTGCTTGCTTCCAAACATGTCAACAAGGCGTGGTGCGTGTGCGGCGGCCGCCTGCAGCGTGCCCGCGACGCCGCCGCTCCGGGGCTAGCCGCGGCTCCTGCCTGGCTTTATGACCCTTGGCGCGGGCTGGGGACAGGCACCGTGGAACTTGCACTGTGTGGGGCTCTCCCGGCGTCGGCTACGCCGGTGCTGGGAGCTTGAGCAATGAGGCACTGAAATGTCAAAGTGCCCAGGGTGGGGCGCATGAGAAATGTCAGGGGAAGCCAATCGGGAGGTGGCGCAGGGAGGAGGGGACGCCCCCGCCGCTTAGCCAGGCGAAAAACTTGGTCAACTTGAGCGGCTGCGCGCCTGCCTTTGGCGTGGGCGGTCCTTTAGGTGGAGTTGCAGACAGGGATCAGGAAGCAGCCGAGTATCTCCAAGCTGAGAGGTGGGAGAGATCATTTTTATTTCGTCGTTGCTAATGTCCAGTTGAGTGACCCAGACGTTTTAATTAGAATCCTCCTTTTCTAACTTGAAAAAAAAAGTAACTTAGTTTCTGTTATCTCTGAAATATTTATAAAAGTACCATCAACTATCAGTTTATCTCTATGACCTGTGGACACATTTTCGCCACCGTGTGCTCTCTAAACATTTAGTTGTGAGTTAACCTCTTTATAGTGTTTTACTGTATTTCAGCCGAAGAATGCATAGTAGTTTGATATTAGTGAAAGCAGAACAGAAAGGAACTGTGATGCCAAAATAGGCTTTTTAGAGTTAACTACAAATGGGCATTTAAAATTACTGCATGGCCAGTGTAAAAGTGCCTAATACAATGATGGACACAGCTAGCTGTTCACTTCTGGTCTTGATCTAATGATGAAGTTGACTGCTTCTTTCAAAGTTTTTTCTTTTTTTAAGACAGGGACTCACTTTGTCACCCAGGCTGGAGTGCAATGGCGCGATCTTGGCTCTAGCTATTCTCCCACCCCAAGCTCCCTAGTAACTGAGACTACAGGCGTGGGCCAGCATGCCCTGCTAATTTTTGTATTTTTTGTAGAGACGGGTTTCATCGTGTTGCCCATGCTGGTCTCGAACTGCAGAGCTCAAGCGATCCGCCTGCCTTCTCCTCCCACAGTGCTGGGATTACAGGCGTGGCCCACGGTGCCCACCTCAAAGTTTATGGAACATAGAGTTAGCTCACTAACTCCTTGTGCTGCTCAGCTAGCCTGTGGTCTTTCCTCAATAGTTTGCTATTTAGCAATTTGTAGTCGTATCAGTCCCTCACCAAAAGCTCTGGTGGCCTAAGTTGCATTATTTGGGGCCTAGAAACTTTGCAGGAAATTAAACTGCCAGAGTCCTGAAGAGGCCTAGTTTTGGTGCTCTAGGTTTCTAGAATCTAGAAAGTCTCATTGACGTTTTATAGTACAGCTTGGTCCTCCACACTTCTGTTGAAAGATAAGAGGTGTTTTCACTTTGACAAAAATAGGAATTATAGGGTCCATTGATGTAAATTATTTGCAGGCTGGAAGATGCTCTGAGATGTTTAATTTTCTGTATAGCAGAGTTTCATGTGTAAATAGATTTAATAAGATACTATTAAAGTAGTGTAAATTTTTTCATACATAAAGGAAACCAACTTGGAAAATTGACATGTAAAATTTTTATTAAGTGTCCACTGGCTCCTGTTATTTTCATGCAAAAATGAGGATAGTCCAGAGGCTGTTTTTATTGGAATTTGGCCTTAGATTTTTTTCCATTGCTTATTGCACTGTAATTGTGACATAAACATATTACATAGGACAGTTTACAGACTTAATTCAGCTATTTGTAAACTGGTAAGTGCTTAAAATATGCTTTGGTGATCATATAGTGTTTTTATATCTAGATCAAGAGATACTGTCCCTTAGTGTTGCATACTGTTAAAAAAATTTTTGTCAACTTCTTTAACCTGAACTTGGAAAGGTATTTAAGTACATTTTATTTAAAACAGTACTATAATAGACAAAAGAAAGTTTCTATTTTTAGGACCAGCAAGGTATTTATTAGCAAAGATTATTATGTGAATAAGGCTACCTTTTTTTACATGTATATATCCATATACTCTCAAGTAAAATGAATCATTCCGTCTTTAAGTTGTCTAGTTCTGGTTTTAGAAGATTGTTCTCCAGAAACAGGCAATCAGTATTCTATAATAAGGTGTAGAAATCATGAAGACTGTCATTCTTTTTTGAATCTCTGTATCTCAAAATTGTGAGTAGTTTTAGGTGGTCAGAAGAGAAATTATAAGCTCTGGATAGCAAACACTTTGTTCTTTGACCCAAATTTTATATACTAAAATTAAAATAAGCCTTCAGGGTAAGTTAAAGCAGAAAAATGGGTCATAATGACAGTGTTATCTCAACCTCTAGTGAGGGATTATTATTAGGAGAGACAATATTAAAGATTACAATGTAGATTATACACTTTTCTCTAAACTTATAAAAAAAAATCTATTCTCAGAGTTACACATAATTTCCAGTCTTCCATCAAACTACCTTCTTGCTGTCACCTCTGTCATTCTGTGTTCTTGTTCTCTCCCTGATCAGTGGGGTATGTGTAATATATTTTATTTACATAGTTGAGAATAGGAGCAGTGAAGAATGGGCAGTTGATTGCACATATGCTAAGACGTCTTAGACTGACTTTCATGGCATTAAGGTCAGAGGCCTCTGCCATTCTCTTTTTACTCTCCAGCCCTCAATCCTCTTTCACAAGTTTTTCGAGGTACTGGATGGAGAAAGTCTGCAGAAACATCTCTTTCACAGTAATGCATATGCATATCCTTCATCTCACACAGGAATGAGAAATTCTTTTATGCTGATAGGCCAGAAGAGAGTTGGAACAACAAGCCATCTTTCTGAAAGGTTGTCACCCCAAGTTTAGGTCAAAACCACTACCCTGCCGGAACTGTTCTCTAGAAACAAAAGTATTACAGGCTGTAAACTAAATAACTACCAGTGAGTGGTCTGCAGCCATTTACTTTAGAGCCTGCTGTACGTTTCCAACAAACAAATCAAAACAAGACCTTTTAAAAAATCCAATTACACAGTAATGCATTGATAGTAAAAGAAATGTGTAAAACATAAAAAGGGAAAAGATGTTTGCAAGAAAAAAAATTACCTGTGATCTGCCATCTACTGTTAGTTACTATAATAATTCAGTGAGTCTGCTTCCAGGGTGTGTTTTCTGGTACACAAGCTTGCTTGCTCTCTCTCTCTCGCTCTCTCTCTCTCTCTCTCTCTCACATACACACACACACACACACACACACACACACACACACACACACACACACACTCTATCTCTCGCTCTCCCCCCCCCCCCTTCTCTTCCTCTCCCTCTCTTGATTTTAAAGCAAAAATAGAGTCGGGTGTGGTGGTGCATGCAGATACTCTGGAGGCTGAGGTGGAAGGATTGCTTGATCTCAGGAGGGCAAGGCTGCAGTGAGCCATGATTGTGCCACTGCACTCCAGCCTGGGTGACAGAGCGAGACCCCATCTTGAATGAATGAGTGAACACAATGAATGAATGAACGAATCATTCTCTGCCTTCTGGGTGGTAACCCCGGTTTTTAGCGTGTTGTATACTTTAATGTCGTTAATGCTGGACTGCTTTCCTATACAACAGTCATATCTCCCCTTTGAAAAACCTTAATAATATTGCATTTCTCACAGAAACCCTATGTTTTATTAAACTCATTTTGCAAATTGAAGCACAGGAATATCAAGTAATTTGCTCAAAGCCACATAGCCAGTGAGAGGTAGAGCCAGAATTCAAACCCAAGGAGCTTGGTTCCAGAGCCTATTCTCTTTAACCATAAAACTGTTTTGCCATGAAAAAACTATCTTTCAAAGAAACTAATGGAATGAAAGTGCTGAGAATACATAGAATAAACAAATAGGTATAATTCAGAAACACAACTTGGGGAAAACAGTGCAGTAGTAAGTGATGTGTTTGAAGAAGCAGCTACATTCCAAACCAAACAATTCATAGCTGGGGTGGTTTTGCTTATTTTAGGCAGAGTTAGAAATGTCTGGCAGGTAACACATAGCCCAGTGCCTGTCTGTGGTACGGGGTGGTTTCAGGAAGAAACTGTTCCACCTCAGATCATCAGGCATTAAGAGTCTCATAAGGAGCACACAACCTAGATCCCTCACATGGACGGTTCACAATAAGGTTCGCACTCCTATGAGAATCTAATGTAGCTGCTGATCCGACAGGAGGAGTTCAGGCTGTAAAGCTTGATCACTTCCTGCTATGGGGCCCAGTTCTGGTCCTCGGACCAGAACCACAGGACCCCTGTATAGACTATTAAATGTGGAACATCTGTTGGCTACTTAATTAACATCCTCTCTGGAGGTTCTTGAGACCCTGGTCGGCCTCAAATTCAAGAACGAATATCCTTAGATGACTTTTAAGAAACCTTTACAAAGTATCACTGTAGGTTCCCTTTTATATTCATTTAGTTAAGTTGACCACAACTTTTGAAATATAAATTGTTAGTGTAGTTTCAAAACCATAATAATCTTTCTCCCATGTAGTATATTATACTGTATATTATACTGATAAATGTAAATGTTTAAAAACATATGCCAAAAAAGTATAAAATTTATAAACCATTGTTGGCTTTCATTGGCATTTTTCAAAATAGTTTGTTTTGGTAGTCTTGAATTACTGATCCAGTTTTTCCTGCATATTTGTGTTTGTGTATATAAACACACATCTCAGTGACAGAAGAATGAATTTTGAGTTTATTTCTATTCAAAAGTTGAGTAGGAAAAAAACTGATGCATTTTTCGGAATAGGATGAAACGAGGAGGAAGAGATAGTGACCGTAATTCATCAGAAGAAGGAACTACAGAGAAATCCAAGAAACTGAGGACTACAAATGAGCATTCTCAGACTTGTGATTGGGGTAATCTCCTTCAGGACATTATTCTCCAAGTATTTAAGTATTTGCCTCTTCTTGACCGGGCTCATGCTTCACAAGTTTGCCGCAACTGGAACCAGGTATTTCACATGCCTGACTTGTGGAGATGTTTTGAATTTGAACTGAATCAGCCAGCTACATCTTACTTGAAAGCTACCCATCCAGAGCTGATCAAACAGATAATTAAAAGACATTCAAACCATCTACAATATGTCAGCTTCAAGGTAATATTTTAAATCCTTCTTTTAAAAAATAAGTATTTTTAGTGGCTTTTGTTTCCTAAACCGGTACATCTTCTCATGCCTTTAAAATATTTGCTTTTTCAGGGAAAATGCTTAAAAATTTAGAATTATTGTATACCTTAGAAGCTGTCACAAAATAATTATTATATTTGATGGAGCTAAATTACTCTGTTAATTATTAATCATTTCTTAAAACAGCAAAAGCAGCCACTAAATAAGCATAAGTCATTGATAAAGCTGTGAATTACATTGAATTATTGTGAACAATTTTGAGGAAAAAGAAATATAAAATAAAAATTGCGCGATTATAATTGAGTAGAACTTAATTGCTATTTCTGTCTAACAGGAACTTAGTGTTACTTACTGATGACTTTTTGAAATGGGATCTTCAAATGAAAAGGAAGCTTAGAAACTTTATGTAGAAGATTTAGATGAATATATTTTAGAAAGAAATAGAAAAAGGTACATGGAAGAATGCCAAAGGGAACTGTTTATTTCTTTTTGTTGCTGGAAGGAAGGTATTGGAAATCATGCAGTGATGAGATAAATGAAGTGGGTGGCTTTTTGAGATATCCAGAATAATTTAAGATATCATAGCTGGATGTGCGCACTTGTAGTCCGATAGTCCCACCTTCTCAGGAGGCTGAGGCGGAAAGATTGCATGAGCCCAGGAGTTTGAGGTTGCGGTGAACTATGATTGTGCGGCTGTACTCCAGCCTTGGTGACAGAGCGAGACCTTGTCTCTGTTTAAAATAAAAAATTACAGTGGTTTGTGTGAGGCTTGTCATGTTTTGTTTGGTTAATGAATAATGAAATATGGGCATGTTTACTGAATCTTTAAACACCAGATTTTGTGGTGATAAATAACTTATTGAAAAAAAAACAATGCATGAATACTTGATTTACCTGGATGTAGCAATTGCTGAACAGTCCAGGCTAAACCTAGGCAAAACAATAGTTCTTAACCCAGAGCTTCTGGCCATAACTAAAATCTTGTCTTCCCTTGAAGAAGGTGATTTCCTCTTAGATGGAGATTACCTGCTTATTCTCCCATGTGTGTCCAAGGAGGAGGAGAGAATTGGTGATGGGAATGGTTGGATATGTTTTCACCTTTTTTCCCAGAAAAACGCACAAAGGCACTTAGGCCACTGATTGCCAGGTTTTACAAATAAAAATGTAAGATGAGTATTTAAATTTGAATTTCAGATAATCAATAATTTTTAGTATAGTTACATCCCGTTTAATGTTTGGGACATCTTTAATACTAAAAAAAATCTGCTGTTTACCTGAAATTTAATTGGATGTCTAGTATATTATCTTGCGATCCTACCTGGGGGTAAGGGTAGGGGGATCAAACAAAAATTCAGGACTCATCCCCATACCCCCAGGGGAGAAGGCTGAAGAGGTTTCTGTTTGGTTTTAGTTATCTTTGAGTTGTCTAAGAGTGTTCTAATGGTAAATCACATACAAAGATGCGTATAATACATTCCTCTGATAGGTCTTAAAGTCCAGTTCCACCTAGTAGATTTGCTGGGTCATTTTTATTCTTTTACAGCCCTGTGATATAATTCAGGTGTATCTAGTATAACCCTCATAAAATCATTTGTGCAAAAGTTTAACATTTTTATTAGGGTTTGTTTTTTTTTTCCCCTGAGGAAATAATTTCTGATTTACAAAAAAGAGTCACATCACAGGATTCTTCTGGGCTCTCCTGATAGTCTTCACCAATTGTAGACCAAGGAGGCTTATAGCTAGAATATTTAGTCTAGAAGAGAGGTTCTCTAACTTTATGTGCATCAAAATCACCTGGAGGGCTTAACCCGCCCCCCCCCCCCCGCGCCCCCCCCAACAGTTTCTGATTCAGATGGTCTGGGTTAGATATCAACATTTGTTCCCATTCAAGTTCCCAGGTGATGTTGATTCTGCTGGTCCAGGGACCACGTATTATCTATAAGTAGCTCTGAAACTAATATAATTAGCACATTAGTTTTACCATCCACTCAACATTTTTGGGATAAAGTACTGTATCTGAATCTGGAAATTAATAATATCCTTTTAACTATTGTTTTAAGGTGCTTCCCAGGAAACAACTAACTTTTTGATGGATGAACTCCTTTTTACATCCTTGAGGGATTTTTTGGCCCTATTATCCTTCCCTTAGGAAATGTCTTTGCAGAAGTATGTGTGAGAATAGCTATCTCTTATTTAGTTTAGATTTTCATGCCTGACTGGTCCAGTACACTCATTTTACTTCACATTCATCTTTCCATTGATAACATTAATGATGAATCCCAGGTTGTGATACACATGTACATTTTGAGTAAATACTCAGTTTCTAGTGCATACCATAGAGCCTGTATTTACATCTATTACGTGATCCACTACCAAATATATAATTATTTTTTAAAGACTATAAATTGATTTACTCCATTAGTTTATATAGTCACTTTGGAATAAATCAGTGTAAAAGCCAACATTAAATATGTCTCTTATAATGAAAGCTAGGTCTTGTCTTGACAGTTGCCCTTCTACTTTTTCAGAGAGACTCAGAAAAGGTTAAAGTTGGAGGTGAGGGTGGAGGGTGGATGATTGAAAGAATGTTCTTTAAGTTATAATGCAATAAACTAGTAATGATACTTCTATGAAATGAATATGTGTACAGAGAAATATAAATATATACATGAGTAATCTTGAAGTCTGGGTATTTGGGGAAAAAAGTAAAAAGACAATATAATGTACATGAGTAATGGTGTTTCTTTTCTAAGGTGGACAGCAGCAAGGAATCAGCTGAAGCAGCTTGTGATATACTATCGCAACTTGTGAATTGCTCTTTAAAAACACTTGGACTTATTTCAACTGCTCGACCAAGCTTTATGGATTTACCAAAGGTATCTGGTCTTCTTGTTTTATTTTCTATTACTGAGAAATCCGGTGAAAGTAATAAACCTTTTTTTTTTTGTATTGACAGTGTGAGTATAAGGAAAGTAATATATATACATAATGGAAAATCAGTTACTATTTACAATGAAAAGAAATAGTATTTTTTAAGCTTTTTTTTTTTAAATCACTGTACTTCTAAATTGGTATGGTTAAAGAAATTTAGACAGGCGTCTATAGGAAGTACTCAAAGAAATTCAGTAAGTAAAACAGAGTCAACCATATTAGAAAAAAAGGGACACATAGATACTCATTTTGGGGCTTCCAGAGCAGATTGGTGAAGTTAGAATCAAAAGTAGAGAGTGCCAGTATTGAGAGCAGGTCTAACTTATAAAATCTTTTGGCAAATGTTCTGTAAAGATTTAATCTTGACCAAGGTTAGTATCAGCACAGTTTAGATTAATTTACAGGCTTAAAGACATCCTTTATTTGGGGGAAAAGTTAACATATATTCATATATATATTCTAACGTGATCCTGCACATAATCAGAGATCGTGTCTCTCTCACAACTATTCTCTTAAAATACAAAAATAATAAGGGTACATTTTTAGAAAGGTGGTAAAGGTGTCTGAGTATGTTAGCTAATGGTTAGTAGGTTAGTCTCCAACAATAATTGATAAGTTTTTTCCCCAGAAGACACTGAAAACTAAAATACGGACATCCTTTTAGGTACCTGGTAACATACTGGGATGATTGAGGAGGGAATATAACTGAATTGAATATATAACCCAAGTGGTGGTTTCAGTAGAATGTCTGTACCAAATAAATCACCAGTTGATGTCAAAGTCTTAATTGATTTTGAAATATTTTCATTACATATGTATATTTTGAGATAAAATGTTTTTCTTCATGTATAAAATAAGGGAAATGGGCAGGAGAATCTAATTTTTTTTTTTTTTTTGAGACGGAGTCTTGCTCTGTTGCCTAGGCTGGAGTGCAGTGGCCAGATATCAGCTCACTGCAAGCTCCGCCTCCCGGGTTTACGCCATTCTCCTGCCTCAGCCTCCTGAGTAGCTGGGACTACAGATGCCCGCCACCTCGCCCGGCTGGTTTTTTGTATTTTTTTAGTAGAGACGGGGGTTCCACCGTGTTAGCCAGGATGGTCTCGATCTCCTGACCTCGTGATCCGCCCGTCTCGGCCTCCCAAAGTGCTGGGATTACAGGCTTGAGCCACCGCGCCTGGCCCTAATTATCTTAATATTTTAAGATCCTAAGTACAGAAGTTAGATCAGCATGGTACTCCGACTTAATGTGTAAAAATCTTCTGAATAGCCTCCTAAATTTTGGATTTGTATCCCTTTTTCAAATTCGGGGTGATTCTAAGTCTCCTCTTCCTGTGAGCAGTCCAGGTGATTCTGATTAAGATGGTTAAGGAAACTCACTCTAAGAAATACGGGTTACATGGTATAGCGCCACCTTCAAGCTTCAAATGGGAAATGAAACAATCTGAATTGATTTTTAGTGTACCTACCATAGCTAAAATACAAATGTACCTACTGACTCATATGGTATATTTAAAAATACCATATTAAAAGATATGTTGAACATAAGTTTTCTTTTTTTTTCTTACCATTATGCTTATATCTAGTACTAATTTGGGAACCATGAATGGAGCTAATGGAAAGAATGCTTCTTTCCTTATTAAGTGAGTCTAGGATACTTAATACTGTTTTTCTTTTTTTTTTTTTTTTTTTCCTTTTATGGCTTTGGTAGAAGATTGAAATAGGGCATTGCAATATTTTGGAAATCTTGAGAGAACTGAAGACAACATAGAAGAAATGTTTTTGACCAGAGCTAAATTGGGGAAATGGAAAAAGACGTCAGTGATGCAGTCATTAGACTGCAAATGAAATATGTTTGTACAAGATATAATTGAGTTTGATATGAAAATATTAGGAGAAAGATGTTAACATTTAAGTAAATAGTTACTTAATCAAAATCTAAGTAGTTAACCAGTTGTTTAATCACAGTAGGGAAAAAGTAAATTAGGGAATTATGACCAAGAAGACAGTGTTTTGGTTGGGTGTGGTGGCTCACAGCTATAATCTGAGCACTTTGGGAAGCCGAGGCAGGAGGTTCCGTTGTGGCCAAGAGTTTGAGATCAGCCTGGGCAGCATAGCAAGACCCGTCTCTACCAAACAAAAAAGTTAGCTGTGCGTGGTGGCTCACACCTGTAGTCCTAGCTACCAGGGAGGATGAAACAGGATTGCTTAAGTTCAGGATTTCAAGGTTGTAATGAGCTAAGGAGGTGCCACTGCATTCCAGCCTGCGTGACAAGAACAATACTCTGTCTCAAAAAAAAAAAAAAAAGTAATGTTTCATTATACTTTCTTGGCTCTTAGCCTGCCCTCATCCTTTTTCACTCCTGTAGAGAATTTGTAAAGCTAACTGGAGCATGAAGTTGGTTTTGTAGAGAGGAATATGTTGGACCATGTATTAGCCTGCCTTTACTCTCCTAGATTCTTTGCCTAATGGTTTCAACTCATATCTTAGCTCCGACTGAGAGCTGCATACTTTGAGAATGCTTTAATTCCTGTTTGCCTACATTGATTCCTTTAGGTCATATTCTGTCCAACAGATACATAACGTGTGTATGTGTTTATACACACATACGTACGTACATATATACATATATATGATACATGATGAATGATTTCCATTGGTGCTTTTGTGGATCAAAATACATTAAAATAGAAGACTTGAAAATATTGTAGATAACATTTGAAGGAATTTTAAACTTGGAATTTTAAGTATGATTTTGATTGTTTTAGAATCAAAATTTCTATGAGTTTTCATATCTCAAATGAGTCTCAGATTTTAAATAGATTATTATATTAATTTTTAATGATGGTGTTAATAGTTACTGTTTAGTGGGCATACCTATCAAACAGAAAAGAAATGCAGTTTAGTGTTATAAAACACTAGGGTTTCCAGATACGGCAAAGTGAAGTATCTGAGAGAGATTCTCATCCCTGGTTCCAGAATTCCTCTTTTTACTTACCAGTGGTTTCTCCAATTTAGAGACACTTATTCTGAGGCTTGAAATGTTTTTTTCCCCTACACATAAATAGGCTCTTCTCAAAGATAACAGATAGTCACCTCTTTTGCCATACTCCCAATAACAGAGTGAAGGGGTGCCACCCCTAAAACATTTACAAAATATTAATGTCATTGTGACTCAGATAAACTGTAGTACTAGGAAACCCCTCAATTCTCATTCCTAAAAATTGAAATAATTTTTTTTTTTTGCTTTTCAGTCTCACTTTATCTCTGCACTGACAGTTGTGTTTGTAAACTCCAAATCCCTGTCTTCGCTTAAGATAGATGATACTCCAGTAGATGATCCATCTCTCAAAGTACTAGTGGCCAACAACAGTGATACACTCAAGCTGTTGAAAATGAGCAGCTGTCCTCATGTCTCTCCAGCAGGTATGTTGTGTTTTTTGCTAGACACATTTTCGTAAAATGCATTGGTATGTTCATCAAATTAGAAAAAACTATGATCATTAACCTTAAAGGTGGATTGATAAGACTGCTTCATCTCTTTAAAATATTTTTAATATAGTAATAGAATAGCATAAGTAATAGAATAGCATAAGTTACTAGCCTAGACACTGGCTTTCAGCTTATTTTCCAATCTTATTTGGTAAATTTATGAATAGCACATGCTAGAAAATGGACAGGAGAAAAAGAGGAAAGGACAGTATGAGGTCAGCCTGAGGTGTCCCATTAAGTACAGTAGAATTTTTTCTCATTGTAGTTGAGCTAATAGGGTAAGTTTTGAGTCAGAGCAGTCACATAATTGCTTTTCTTCTCACTATGTAGAGGGAGAAGAGTTGTACTAAGTGGTGGCCTTACATTTTGCAAGATGGTGTTTTTCTCTAAGTTGAATTTTGGAGCCAAGAACCCATCAAATGGGAGAAGAGCATTATAAAAGCTCTTTCCAGTTTCTCTTATATAGGATTTTCTGAGCATTACTGAATTATTCAGTTTGAGATTATTTAAATTCCAGGTGGTTTGTATTGAAAAGAGAGTGTAAATCCTACTACTATATTATATATACTGCTATCTGCTGCTTCATTCCTGACTCCTCCCACTATTGACATGTTTGCTGATCCTTTAGCTGTGTTATTTCGGAAACCTGTTCTTTAAGGGATAGTGTCAAATCTTTGATCTTTACAAAACACTTCCAACCTTCTTGCCATCGGTAAAGGTCAGCCTTCTCCCAAGAAATGATTCCATTTTAGATGGAGATTGCTTGCTCATTCTCCCAAGTCTCCTTGCTCATTCTCTTTTCTCCCACAGGAGGCTCCTGGTGATGAGAATGGCTAGGTCTGTGGTTGTATTTTCTTAGCTGTCTCTGCCACTTACAGATTACCACTGAAGCTATTATAAACCAGAAGTTAGGAATAGGCTTTGGCAGTTCTTATATGACTTTTATTACATTTTTTTTATTTACTGTATAGCTCTGCTCTCAGAATAAAGTCTGTGCTTCCTGGCTTCATAGTGTACAAGGTCCTTTGTATCTTGATCTCCATCTGTCTCTTGCTGGTCACTCACGTGGAGCTTTTACTTGGGTCCTGTGGAACTACAGATTTTTGTTTGTACCTTTGTTTGTGGTTGCTCAGTACACTTTACCCTGTGGAATACTTGCTCAAATGTTTTAACTTCACCTTGCTAACTGCAGCCAGCCCAGGCTTCAGAGTTCAGCTTAGATGTGATCTGTGTTGACCCGCCTGTCAACATAGGAGAAGAAGGGAACTTCTCCTTTCTGGTTGAGATTTCCCACCTGTGTATTTCCAGAACACTCTGAACGTTTTTGCTAACATTTACCACATTGTATGAGTCTTTATGTCTCTGATTTCTCTATAAAACTGAGAGTTCATAGTTCTCTTTATTCTGGTATATCCTGTGTTCATTCATTTTTATTAAATATACACAACAGTTCTGATAGTATAGTATAAGCTTACCTGATACCACTTAATTGTAACTGCCCAATGAGTTCACCTTGCCGGTTGTCCAGACAACTGATTTATCAAGATGGGAATTGCAATGGAGAAAGAGTAATTCACACAGAGCCGGCTGTGCAGGAGACTGGAGTTTTGTTATTACTCAAATCAGTCTCCCTGAGCATTTGGGGATCAGAATTGTTAAAGATAATTTGGCAGGTAGGGGCTTGGGAAGTGCTGATTGGTCAGTTTGGAGTTGGAATCATAAAGGGTCAAAGTTAGGTTTTCTTAATGTTTTCTGTTCCTAGGTGCCATGGCAGAACTGGTTGGGCCAGATTACCAGTCTGGATGGTGTCAGCTGATTCATCTAGTACAGGGTTTACAAAATATGTCAAGCACTGTTCTTAGGTTTTACAATAATGATGTTATTGCCAGGAGCAATTTGGGGAGGTTCACATTCTTGGAGCCAGAGGCTTCATGACCCCCACATTGTAGTTTCTAATCTTGCAGCTAGTTTGGAAGTCCTGCAAAGGCATACTGGACCCCACACAAGAAGGAGGGGTCTTTTCATGAAAGGGCTGTTACCAGTTTTGTTTCAGAGTCAAACCACGAACTGAATTCCTTTCCAAAGTTAGCTCAGCCTATGCCCAGGAATGAACAAGGGCAGCTTAAGGGTTAGAAGCAAGATAGGGTCGGTTAGGTCTGATTTCTTTCATGGTCATAATTTTGCAAAGTTGGTTTCATAGTGACTTTTGGACTAGTACTTCAGGAAAGGAAGGGAAGAGAAAGAATACATTTTAATACAACCGGGCACGTTGGCTCACGTCTGTTAATCCCAGCACTTTGGGAGGCTGAGGCAGGCGGATCACAAGATCAAGAGATCCAGACCGTCCTGGCCAACATGGTGAAACCACATCTCTGCTAAAAATACAAAAATTAGCTGGGCGTGGTGGCGTGCGCCCATAGTCCCAGCTACTTGGAAGGCTGAGGCAGGAGAATCATTTGAACTCGGGAGGCGGAGGTTGCGGTGAGCCGAGGTTGTATCACTGTACTCCCACCTGGCAACAGGGCGAGACTCTGTCTCAAAAAAAAGAAAGAATACTTGCAATACTTTTTATTTGAAGAGTATAACCGCATAAGATTTCAGCTGAAATTTCATATTTACATATTTTCTATCTATATTTTGCATATGTGGACAGTTTTTCTGAGTTGAAATTAGGGACTGTATTCTACTTTCCTCACTGAACATTTAATCAATTTTTTTCCATTTCGTATAGTTGTTATAATTGTCTGTAACTGGACCTCTAGGTTAGTATGCCTGTTGCTTTCTTAATATTAATTATCAGGTTGAACTAATGAACATTTAGTTGCTTAGTTTCCTTGTTGATAAGCCAACGTTGCATTATAGTTCTAAGGCTGGACACTTGTTTTTACCTTTTTTGCTGTGATTAAAAAAAAATTGGATTATAGCAGTTTGCTTGTATTAATTTCTTACTTAGGGTACATTCTTAAGAAGTGGAAGTCCTAGGACAAAGGGTCTTTGTGTTTTTGTGCTTTTTGCCATGTTGTTTTTTTTTTTCCCCAATGAGTTGTATGAGTTTACCACTACCAATCACCAGCTTTGTAACAGCTTTATTGGTATATAATTCACAATTCTCATTTAAAATGTACAATTTATTGACTTGTAGTATATTGATAGAGTAGTGCATGCATCCCCACAATTTTAGAACGTTTTTATTATTCTAAAAAGAAATCACATACCTCTTAGCTGTTGCCCCCAAAACCTCTATCTCAGCCATCCGTACGCAACCACTAATCTATTTTCTGTGTCTATAGATTTGTCTGTTCTGGACATTTCATATAAATGGAAATCTACCTTTTGACTTATGAATAATGCTGCTTGTGTGGACATACGATTTAATTTCTCTTTACGTATATACCTAGTGATCATATAGTAACTCCCCATTCGAGGAAATGCCAGGCTGTTTTCCAAAGCTGCTGTGTACCACTTCACATATCCACTAGCAGTGTCTTCTAACACTTACTTGTCTTTTTGATTATAGCCATCCTACGGGGTGTAAACTCATCGTGGTTTTGATTTACATTTTCTTGTTGACTAATGATGTTGAATATCTTTTTTTTTTTTTTTGAGACAGGGCCTCACTGTCGCCCAGGCTGGAGTGGAGTGGCGTGATCCTGGCTCACTGCAGTCTGGACCTCCTGGGCTCAAGCGATCTTCTCACCTCAGCCTCCCAAGTAGCTGGGACCATAGGCACACGCCATCATGCCCAGCTAATATTTTGTATTTTTTGTAGAGATGGGGTTTTGCCTTGTTGCCTAGGCTAGTCTCGAACTCATGGGCTCAAGTGTCCCTCCGACCTCAGCTTCCCAAAGTGCTGGGATTATAGGCGAGAGCCACTGTGCCTGGCCTTGAATATCTTTTCATGTGTTTGTTGGACATTTGTATATCTTCTGTGGAGAAATGTCTATTCAGATTCTTTGCCTGTTTTTCTTTTTTTTTGAGACAAAGTCTCCTTGTTGCCCAGGCTGGAGAGTGCGGTGGCGTGGTCTCGGCTCACCACAACCTCCACCTTCCGGGTTCAGGTGATTCTCCTGCCTCAGCCTCCTGAGTAGCTGGGATTACAGGCGCCTGCCACCACATCCGGCTAGTTTTTTATTTTTAGTAGAGACAGGGTTTCACCACGTTGGCCAGGCTGGTGTCGAACTCCTGACGTCAGGCGATTGGTCTGCCTCAGCCTCCCAAAGTGCCGGGATTACAGGCGTAAGCCACTGCCCCTGGCCCCTTTGCCTGTTTTCTAATTTGGGTTGTCTTAATTTATTGAGTTGTAATAGTGCCCTACTTTTATTTTACTTTTGCCACTGTTATGTTTTTAAATACTTGGAACTATGTATTAGTTTTCTTACTGGTCCATAACTGACAGCTCTACACAAAGCAGCTTAAACCAACACACATTTATTGGCTCCACTGTTCTGTACATTAGAGCTGTAGGTAGGGCTCAAGTGGCTTCTCTGCTTAGAGTCTTAAAAGGCTGAGAGGAAAATGTCAGGAAGACTGGGCTCTTACTTGGAGGCTCTGCAGAAGAATCCACTTCCACACTCATTCAAGTTATTGGCTGAATGTAGTTCTTGTGATTGTCAGACTGACATCCAGTTTCCTTATTGGCTGTCAGCAAGAGGCTGTTAGGGGGTCTTTCTGCTCTTAAGAGACTGGTTGTGATTTTTCTTTTTTGGCCCCCTCTAGCTTAGAGCCAGCAATAACACGTTGAGTCCTTTGCATTTTGAATCTCTCTGACTACTTCTGCAAGCAGAGAAAACTGCTTTAAAAGGGGCTCATGTGATTAGACTAGGACCATCCAGATAATCTCTTTTATATGGTCAGCTGAACCATATATCATAATCATGGGCATATCTTATGGAATTCACGGATGCTAGGCATTAGGGTATGGGATCTTGGAGGCCGTTTTGAGCATTATGCCTGCCACAACTGCTTTGTAGTTATTAAATGATACTCCAAAGTTTCTTTTATTTGCATTGTTGGTTACCACTTCCCGTGTGTGTGTGTGTGTGTGTGTGTGTGTGTGTGTTTTAAATTATTATTACACTTTAAGTTCTGAAGTACATGTGCAGAACGTGCAGGTTTGTTACATAGATATACATGTGCCATGGTGGTTTGCTGCACCCATCAACCTGTCATCTACATTAGGTATTTCTCCTCATACTATCCCTCCCCTAGCCCCCCAACTCCCAACAGGCCCCAATGTGTGATGTTCCCCTCCCTGTGTCCATGTGTTCTCATTGTTCAGCTCCCGCTTATGAGTGAGAACATATGGTGGTTGGTTTTCTGTTCTTGTGTTAGTTGGCTGAGAATGATGGTTTCCAGCTTCATCCATGTCCCTGCAAAGGGCATGATGAACTCATCCTTTTTTATGGCTGCATAGTATTCCATGGTGCATATGTGCCACGTTTTCTTTCTTTAGTCTGTCATCGATGGGCATTTGGGTTGGTTCCAAGTCTTTGCTATTGTGAACAGTGCCACAGTAAACATACGTGTGCCTGTGTCTTTATAGTGGAATGATTTATAATCCTTTGGGTATATACCCAGTAATAGGATTGCTGGGTCAAATGGTATTTTTAGTTCTAGATCCTCGAGGAATTGCCACACTGTCTTCCACAATGGTTGAACTAAGTTACACTCCCAGCAGTGTAATAGCATTCCTATTTCTCCACATCCTCTCCAGCATGTTGTTTGCTGACTTTTTAATGATCGCCATTCTAACTGGCGTGAGATGGTATCAGAACAGAGATGTGCTTAAGGTTACCTTGAGTAATCAGGGTATATTTCAAAGTATATAAAATAGCCAGGCATGGTGGCATGTGCCTGTAATCCCAGCTACTTGGGAGGCTGAGGCAGGAGAACCACTTAAACCTGGGAGGCGGAGGTTGCAGTGAGCCAAGATCGCACCCCTGTACTCCATCCTGTGTGGCAGAGCGAGACTCCATCTCAAAATAAAAATAAAGTATATACCTACCTGCAGAAAACAGAAACTTTGTGGTTGCTGAATACTGAGACATTACTCTGTTTTCTGGTGACTCATTCTGGCAATTCAGTTTATCTTTTCTGATAATTCTAATGCCTCTCTTTTCCCACTGTTATAAAGCTATGGCTTATTGGTGGCCTCTGTCTTGTCACTTCTTAAGCAGTAGTTAAGTGCATGGACATAAGAGTTACTTAGCCTGTGTTTGTATTGCAGCTTTGCTATTTTTAGCTAGCTGTCTCCACTTCAAAATAGAAATAATACTTTTCCAGATTTTTAAAATTATTTGTGGCATAACCTCTAGTACCTGGCATATCATACTTGTAACAATAGTAGATGAAAATATGTATGTTTTGTTCCTATCCTTGTTTCTAAACATAAGGAAGAAATGGATTGAGTGGGTTACTTACCAGGTATTATAAGGTGCCTCTTTGGGGTAGAATTCTTATACTAGGCCGGGCACAGTGGCTCACGTCTGTAATCCCAGCACTTTGGGAGGCCAGGGCAGGTGGATCACTTGAGATCAGGAGTTCAATACTATCCTGGCCAACATGGTGAAACCCTGTCTCCACCAAAAATACAAAAATTAGCCAGGCATGGTGGCACACGCTTGTGGTCCCAGCTACTCAGGAGGCTGAGGCAGGAGAATCACTTGAACCCGGGAGGCAGAGGCTGCAGTGAGCTGAGATCACACCACTGCACTCCAGCCTGGGCTACAGAGTAAGACTGACTCAAAAAAAAAACAAAAAAAAACAAAAACAGAACTCTTATAGAGAGATCAAATATTGACCTTTAAAATGTCATCTATTGCTAGGATGATAGTTTTGGTAAGTTATAAAGCATAGCACCCTAAGTATAGGGAATGATCTAAGGGAGCTGCTTTCTGGGTGTGTTAGAGCTTCAAAACTCATAATGTATATTTCCATTAATGTGAATTGAGTAGTTACTTTGACATGCTTATTTAGTGATATCTTGGTATTTTTTCTTATAAATTCGATAAGCTGCCTGTACACTATTAGCAATGAGACTGTTGATCATTTGATAGAAATCTTTAGTTTGTAAATATTTTATTTCATTACCTAATTCATAGTTTTATATGGTTCTATCTTACTCTGTTTTAGGTTTTGAACTTCAAAAAATGTCTTTTGGCTTCTGTTGCAGTGATCATGTAATTACTTAACCTATAAGTTTAGTGTTAGTAATAATTTTTTTAAAATATGGTACTGTCTGTGCATTACTGGAATGCCCTAACCTTAGTGATGGTGTATTTTTTTAATGACAGAGTTAATTAATTGAGTTTTATTTCTTTTTCATAGATGGGATTTAGAATTGGTTTCATTTTCTTGTAGACAAAATTAGTAATAGATTTTGAATGTTTGTGACTTCCCTTCCAATTCAGCTATACAGATTTTAAGTTACATAGTTTTGTGGTAAGGGAACTGTGACAGACATCTGTGGGACATGTACTTGATTGAATTTTTGAACAGATAAACTTTTACAAAAACTTGCAAATAATTTGTTTTTTTTTTTTTTTTTTTTTTTTCTTTCAAGGTATCCTTTGTGTGGCTGATCAGTGTCATGGCTTAAGAGAACTAGCCCTGAACTACCACTTATTGAGTGATGAGTTGTTACTTGCTTTGTCTTCTGAAAAACATGTTCGATTAGAACATTTGCGCATTGATGTAGTCAGTGAGAATCCTGGACAGACACACTTCCATACTATTCAGAAGAGCAGCTGGGATGCTTTCATCAGACATTCACCCAAAGTGAACTTAGTGATGTATTTTTTTTTATATGAAGAAGAATTTGACCCATTCTTTCGCTATGAAATACCTGCCACCCATCTGTATTTTGGGAGATCAGTAAGCAAAGATGTGCTTGGCCGTGTGGGAATGACATGCCCTAGACTAGTTGAACTAGTAGTGTGTGCAAATGGATTACGGCCACTTGACGAAGAGTTAATTCGCATTGCAGAACGTTGCAAAAATTTGTCAGCTATTGGACTAGGGGAATGTGAAGTCTCATGTAGTGCCTTTGTTGAGTTTGTGAAGATGTGTGGTGGCCGCCTATCTCAATTATCCATTATGGAAGAAGTACTAATTCCTGACCAAAAGTATAGTTTGGAGCAGATTCACTGGGAAGTGTCCAAGCATCTTGGTAGGGTGTGGTTTCCCGACATGATGCCCACTTGGTAAAAACCGCATGATGTAGGGCATGATGAATAGCACCTTAACTTCAAGCAAATGTATTATAATAAAAGTTTTATTTGCTGTAGTTCTGATATAATTCTACTATTTTGTGGCACAGAAATTTGATATCTTCAGTCAGTATATGTAAAGATTGTTTATTGGAAGACCCATGAATGAGTTTTGGTCAGAAAACTCCATTTGTTTCCTTAGGGTAATAGCAATCATATCTCCGAATTTTTTTAAATGTGGTTCAGATGTAAAAGTAATAACCAGTTATACATGTTAAACAGTTTACAGTCTAAAGGAAACAAAACCTGTATGTTATAATATCCAAGAAGTACTAATAGGTTTTCTGAAATGTTATATTCTCTATGCATTTAAAAAAAATGTAAACTTGACATTTTAGGGTCTTCAGTTATACATACACCTGTTATAAGGTGTTTAATATAGCTCAGGAAAGTGAGCATTTTGTGAGAAAAATGAATTTATTGTATCTAATGAGAAAGATTGGATGAATGTTCTCAAATGTTACAAAGCTGTTAAAAAGGTATATATAAGTAATCGGAACACTTAGAAAACTGATAAATGTCACACAGTGGTATTATAGAAGGATAATACAGAGCCAAGATCAAATTAAAAGACAATAAATGGAACAGAAGGGAGGCAATGTTTAGCTTTGTATAAACTTTTAGGTTTGCTCTGTAATCTGCTAAACCATATACATTCTTTTGTGATATGTTACCATGTATGTGGCACTTGAGGCACTGTATGTAAAGTAAGGAATGCTTTACTAGTTCTCCTTTGTTTTATCTTTGTTTAAACTAGCTTTGAAGTATTAAACAATAATTGAAATGAAAAGCTTATCTATTTTAAAAAGCCAAATTTAAATAAATATAGAACTTTAAAATGTTTATCAGTTGTTTCCATGAAAGAATATTAGTTTCCAGTAAATTTTAGTGATGGCTCACTCATTTTTCCGTTTTGGAATTACATAGTTATATAAGTAGAATTTTTAAAACTCATAAAGGGAGCACCATTGTACAGTCTAGCATAAAAAGCAAATTTTAAAGAGGATATATTTAAGTTCATAATCATTTTTCAGTAAATATTGCTCAGTGAACTGGAAAACTTTAATAGAAAAATGTCTGCAGTTTTGTGATTGTTAATTTGGTTAAACTGATATTTTATATTATTTAAGTTAGGTAACATTTTATATTACTTTCATATGAATAAAGGTAATCCATGCATTGTAGAGCCTAAAAATGTTGCGTTTTTTTAGATGATATAAACTTTGATTCTGGGCACTAGTGCTAGTAGATATTACTGCCCTTCTGAGGGAAATCAGAAGTGATTTACCCCCAATGGAATACATTAATTCTCGAAGTGGCTCCTTTCAGTAGTGTGACTTTTAGAAAATATCTCAGTAGTTAAGGAAGCTAACAGTCTTAGATCTTTTAAAATGGATGACCTTCTTAAGAATAAAGCAAAAGGTGATTTTCTACATAATTTATGCTTTCCAAAAGTGATATGCTCTCCTGCAGCAACATATAAGTGAGAAGAAAAAAGGCTTATCTAGACTCGAAAATTAAAAGCAATTATAGTAATATTTCCCCTCCTCCTAAATAGTAAAAAGCTCTGATTGTACAAGAATTACCTGTGCTAGTCAAGTTTTTTTTCCTTGAACAACTTTGGAAAAATGGATTTGACAGTACATAATCAGTTCTAACCAAAGCGTGTATTTGGAAATTTACTTTTTGTACAAATTGAATTATATAATGCTTAAAATACTTTAATTCACTTTATAAGCAAAATGCATAGTACTTAATTTGTTTATACTGTAAAGTATATGTTAAATGCTTTTATCACTTTGAGAATAAAAAGTTACTAATGCTGTTGTATTTTACTTTTTAAAAACTACACATATTTGACTTTAAACTTAAAAATGTTTCAAATCCATATTTGATGGATATAATATTGAATATTAAACAATGTTTATGATAGACTTGCTTTTTTGAAGATACGAGGTTAGGCTCATGGAACCTAGTCTTGAAATAAAGTCTGATGCCTAAAGAAATAGGAAATTTAAAACCTACCATGAAATGCAAATTTTTAAATGTTTATACAGAAAATAAGGAATGGGTTCTTTCTGCATTCAGAATGAGAACTTATAAAACACATTATTTAGACAAAGAATTAGTCTTTAAGGGTCCTAGAACCCAACCAGTCTTTTTAGAGATAAATGTCTTTATATAAATTAGAATAGTTTTCAACTACTGAAATTATTTTCATTGTCTTACTGGCTTTCAATTTGGTAATTTAGGCTGTTTTAACCATATCAGAAAAAATAGGTATGATTGAAGATTAAGTCAATTTAGTGCATTTAAAGAACCTTTTTGTATTTTTGGGAAAGTTTAGGCTGAAAGGAAGGAGTTTGTGTGAAGAAGGTTCAAGCCTCCACTACGTCCTTTAACACACTATAGTTAATCTCTACCCCACACATAGATGATAATCTTTTCACAGACTCCAACCCCAGTTTGTGGGGCTGGTTTTAATTTTTACCAGGCAGGAAAATTCCAGCTGCTTGCTGACACCCAACTTTAAAAAGGGCACAAAGCCTTTTACTCCAAAAGTGAAATAAGAGCTTATCCTTAGAATAATCAGTCCAATAAAAGGATAAATAATCCTAACTTGTTTTAAATAGAGAAAATTTTGAAAGGAAGGTTTGAAGAGCAGGAAACTACTTGGATGATAAAGGGTAAATAATGACGAGGATGCTAGAAACACTGGCCAGCCTGTTTGTGAACAGGGAAAAAGCATGTGTGTAGTTTTGGAACATCACTCTTTGTATAGCCTGCCAACAATTTATTTAAAACAAATCTTACAGGAACTGTAATCCCAGGTAATTCAGTAAGTGCCACCACAGCAGACCATAAAACTGGATAAGACTTCCTAAGACTTGATTTTTTTCTTGAATTTTTAAGGAGCCACCAATATCGAGGGTTCCAAATAAAGTTTAGTAGATTTTTTCACTGTCCGTTTTCCTCTACCTGCAACAATGTATTAGATGACACTTTGTGGGTATACTTACCTAATTTTGAGCCAGATTAGTGAGAGGATATACTCACTGTAAAGCCCCAGTCAGACAAAAAATACATTTTAACATCTACAACATTTTTTTGAGACAGTCTGTCTCACTCTTTTGCCAGGCTGGAGTGCAGTGGTACGATCCCGGCTCGTTGCAACCTCCACCTCCTGGATTCAAGTGATTCTCCTGCCTTAGCCTCCCAAGTAGATGGGACTACAGGCATGCGCCATCACGACCAGCTAATATTTGTATTTTTAGTAGAGACGAGGTTTCACCATGTTGGCCAGGCTGGTCTCCAACTCCTGACCTCAAGTGATCTGTCCACCTTGGCCTCCCAAAGTGTTAGGATTACAGGCGTGAGCCACCGTGCCCAGCCTACAACAGCAAAATAGAAACTGCATTTAAGTTGTACTTAAGTTATAATTAAAGTAAATCACATTACATCATATTGTTCAAAGGGCAGCAAAACTTAATTGGCAGATTTCTGCGTGGCTATGTTTTGGTTTCTCAACTACTATTTTGAAAGCATGTTCTTGAATCATCTTTATCTGAAAGCTCTACATCTTGTAAGTAGAGTTGACAGGTTTAATTCTTAAGAAATACTTTTGTAAATGTTAATGCTGTCTGTGCTGTAGTTACCTGAATCTATAGTGCTTTCTGTCTTCATTAAGATTCTTAGGAACAATGAAAAATCATGGTTTTTTTTGAGACGGAGTCTCGCTCTGTTGCCCAGGGTGGAGTGCAGTGGTGCCATCTCAGCTCACTGCAACCTCTGCCTCCTGGGTTCAAGTGATTCTTCTGCCTTAGCCTCACGTGTAGCTGGGATTACAGGCACGGGCCATCACGCCCAGCTTTTATTTTTTTATTTTTTTTTGGTAATTTTAGGAGAAACGGGGTTTCACCACATTGGCCAGGCTGGTCTTGAACTCCCGACCTTCAGCAATCCTCCCACTTCAGTTTCCCAAAATGATGGGATTCCAGGCATAAGCCACTGCACCTACCCAAAAATCTTGAATGCTTTTTTCACATAACTATTAGAATGTTGTTTAAAAATTCCAGGTACAGATGTCCTCATTTGTTTTTCCTACATAACCAAGTTCTTTGATTTGCAGTTGACCAAAACTTGGTACAAGAATCTTTGTCTCTTCAAGGCAGTTCTGGAAATCCAAAATCCTGAACTGTTTTTCTAGAGCAATTTTCCTAAGAGTTTGGCAGACGTTGGTGTTGCCTGAGTTTAGCCACTAGATGGTGATAATGCACAGATCCAAGTTTTCTTGTGACATTGTAAAAACAATTAGCAGGTTAAAGAGGCAGTATTAATTTGGAATGTTTAGGCATTATTATCAGGAGTAGACAGGCTAAATAGGAGGTGTGAAAGAAAGTTCTCCCTCTGTATTTGAGGAAGATACCTGGTGACTGGGTTATTTTCAGACTGTTGTGGAACTAGTTAAAAAAAACAACAGTAAAAATGAATTCCTAGACAAAATAAGACCAAAGACACATAAAATACAAGCTCCAATTTTTTTAATTAGACCCAACAGAAACAAAAACACTCCAACAAATTGCTTTAAAAGTTTATAAAAGCTTCCTGTCAGTATCTGTACTTATTTCCTCACAGACTAGTAACATCTGGTTGGCAGGCACTGGTCTGAGGACCACACTTTGGTGCTAAAAAGCCTGTACTATAGTGCATCCAATTCAGTCGGCAGAACCTGGGTTCAAGACCTGACTTCATTACTACTAGCTGGGTAGCCAGAGAAAGATCACTTAGCCTTTCTAAGGTCCAATTTACTCATTTGGATCAGGCTAATTACATCTATGATTAAGCTTTCTATGAACGCTCAGTAATAATGTACTAACCTCTCAGGAAGCACTTGAATATCAGCTGAAACTGAATCACATAATTGGTACATTTACATATTAAATGTGAATTGTTTTCTCAGACATCCACTCCATCTTCTTACTGACTGGTGTTTTATCCTTGAATAGAAACGTGTTCAGTTGATCATCAAATACTTAAAGGACCTTGAAAGCTTGTCTGGCTCTAATGAAAGCACAGCTGAACTCGGACCGAAACCTGTCCTCTCTCGGAGATGTGCAACCTCTTCCACTGCGCTGACAGCTTTGTGGGAAGAGGGAGAACTACAGGAAACAGTGAAGAAGTCAGACGCTGCCTGTTTACGCAAACATGTCTGCAGCCATATACCTGCACACCCCGGCTGGAAGAACTGCGGAAGCACTATGCCATCAGCTTAAAGTCTAGGTGACTACAAAACCCGGGAAGGTCTGGCACATAAACTACATGAGGCAAGATCAAGGATGACAATTTGTTCTTTGATATTATCACTGCCATTCACTGTGACCTGCCAAACATATACAACTTCCATCTTTACAGCAATCCTAAATCCTAGGATTTAGTGATGTTAGGTTGCTTAAATAACACAAGCCAGTTACTACCTAGTTCCAAAATGCCAGCCAGAAATGTGTGTTAACACTGGATTTGCCACATCTAGAAGCACAACCACTCCAGTTACGGTTTCTAAACGAATCTCTAAAGTTATGTGAATGGACTGTAATCAGACTATACTAAACTTGGTTCCAGAAGTTATAAAAGTTGTAAAGTCAGTCTAAACTAAAGCACTTGAGTGAAAAAGTGTAACTGCCATACCAGAAAAAAGAGCTCCCATCATGAAAATGTCACTGAAGGTATTTTTTTTATTTTTGAAGGTATTTTAAAAATCTCGGCACATCATATCTATCTGTGGGACCTTGGGTCCAAAGGTCCTACATAACTGATATGTACCATAATTCTCTGTATTAACAAAGGCTCGGAAATTGAAACCAAGATCACTTAACTTGCTCACTTTGGCCAATATAGTATGAATTTCAGTTTCTTTCCAAGAGAAAAGTCCTGAGATGTTAATATGCAGCAGTTCTGCTGATGTGCATTTTAACTTCCTGCACCAAGGAAGAAAAGCTAAGAAATTCACAAAAGTAAAATCAGCCCCTGAAAAACAGATGCTGGTGATTGGCGAAAAAAGAGCAGTAGAATTAAGGTGTTTTATAAACCAAAGAGTGTTTTGTTTTTGTTAGGTAAAGGGATTTCTTCATATGTTATTTTGATAAAAGGGAATTTCATAGGTAAAAACCAATATTCAAAATTGTAAAACAAATAGAACTCTCTGTGCACAATCACTGCATCAAAAATTTGCAAGAGATTCAACAGAAATTCTTTAGTTGACAAATGTGGTTTGAAGGGGTAATAAAATCTTTTTATGGCTAAACCAAGAGTCTTGTTTCCTGTTGGCCCAAAAACAGATGTTTCATTTCCCAGATAAGTAGGTTCTCCACTGTAAAGAAATATTCTTGTATAGTTCGTTTCTATGTTCTTGAACTCTGCTCCAAATTCAGCCAACTTGCTAAAGGTCCTTAACACAAACTGGGAACAGTCGTAGGAATCAAACCATGTCTCTGCCCCTTTTTCTGGGCTGGCTTTTACATTCCATGTCTCGTAATAAATTCCTGTTTCATTGTCCTGTTTCACCCACTTTGCCATTTGATTGAACATGTTTCCTAGTTCAAAAAAACAAAACAAAGTCACCTAGTGAACGAAGCTAATCATGTTAATTTTTTTTTTTTTTTTTTTTTTTTTGAGTCAGGTCTCCTCTGTTGCCAAGGCTAGAGTGCGGTGGTACAATCACAGCTCACTGCAGCCTTGACCTCCCAGGCTTAAGTGATCCTCCCACCTCAGCCTCCTGAGTAGCTGGGACTACAGGTGTGGGCCACCAAAGCCAACTAATTTTTTACTTTTTTTTTTTTATTTGAGAACAGCCTGGGCAACACAGGGTCTTGCTGTATTGCCCAAGCTGGTCTCAAACTCTCAGCCTCAAGTGATCCTCCTGCTTCAGTCTTCTAAAGCACTGGGATTATAGGTGTGAGCTACCATGCCTGGCCTAATCATATTAATTTTAAGTAAAATGTTCTAACTTGATTAAGACTATGGATGCATGTGAGTAAACAATGGTTTTGGATTTCCACACCTATGGAACCAAAAAAGAGCCCGCATTGCCAAGACAGTCCTAAGCCAAAAGAACAAAGCTGGAGGCATCACACTACCTGACTTCAAACTATACTACAAGGCTACAGTAATCAAAACAGCATGGTACTGGTACCCAAACAGAGATATAGACCAATGGAACAGAACAGAGCCCTCAGAAATAATACCACACATCTACAACCATCTGACCTTTGACAAACCTGACAAAAACAAGAAATGGGGATAAGGATTCCCTATTTAATAAATGGTGCTGGGGAAACTGGCTAGCCATAAGTAGAAAGCTGAAACTGGATCCCTTCGTTATACCTTATACAAGAATTAATTCAAGATGTTTTAGAGACTTAAATGTTAGACCTAAAACCATAAAAACCCTACAAGAAAACCTAGGTAATACCATTCAGGACATAGGCATGGGCAAGGATTTCATGTCTAAAACACCAAAAGCAATGGCAACAAAAGCCAAAATTGACAAATGGGATCTAATTAAACCAAAGAGCTTCTGCACAGCAAAAGAAACTACCATCAGAGTGAACAGGCAACCTACAGAATGGGAGAAAATTTTTGCAATCTACTCATCTGACAAAGGGCTAATATCCAGAACCTACAAAGAACTCAAACAAATTTACAACAACAAAAAAAACCCCATCAAAAAGTGGGCAAAGGATATGAACAGACACTTCTCAAAAGAAGACATGCATACAGCCAACAGACATATGAAAAAATGCTCGCCATCACTGGCCATCAGAGAAATGCAAATCAAAACCACAATGAGATACCATCTCACACCAGTTAGAATGGCAATCATTAAAAAGTCAGGAAACAACAAGTGCTGGAGAGGATGTGGAGAAATAGGAACACTTTTACACTGTTGGTGGGATTGTAAACTGGTCCAACCATTGTGGAAAACAGTATGGTGATTCCTCAAGGATCTAGAACTAGAAATACCATATGACCCAGCCATCCATTACTGTGTATATACCCAAAGGATTATAAATCATGCTGCTATAAAGACACATGCACATGTATGTTTATTGCAGCACTATTCACAATAGCAAAGACTTGGAATCAACCCAAATGTCCATCAGTGACAGACTGGATTAAGAAAATGTGGCACATATATACCATGGAATACTATGCAGCCATATAAAAGGATGAGTTTGTATTCTTTGTAGGGACATAGATGCAGCTGGAAACCATCATTCTCAGCAAACTATCACAAGAACAGAAAACCAAACACCGCATGTTCTCACTCATAGGTGGGAACTGAACAATGAGATCACCTGGACTCTGGAAGGGGAACATCACACACCGGGGCCTATTATCGGGAGGGGGGAGGGATGGCATTGGGAGTTATACCTGATAGAAATGATGAGTTGACGGGTGCTGACGAGTTGACGGGTGCAGCACACCAACATGGCACAAGTATACATATGTAACAAATCTGCACGTTGTGCACATGTACCCTAGAACTTAAAGTATAATAAAACAAAACAAACAAAAAAATGTGACCCAAGTCACATAAGGAGTTACCAATGGAAGAGTTGCTGAACTCTTTTCATTACTAACCAACAATGCAGCATGTGCAACAAAATTCTAACTTTCGGCAACTTTCCAATACATCCAAAAGAAGAAAAAAATCTCAAAGATAAAATATTTAAACTGCTCAAGAGGGCCTCAAATATAAGATCATATACATTTTGGGAGGCAATGTATCAAAGCAGTTAGGAGAATGGGCAATGGGGCGTAACTGCCAGGGCTAGAATCCCACTTACTAAGCTGTGTAACCACTCTATGCCTCAGTTTCTCCATCTGTAAAATGGGCAAAATAATAGTAACTACCTGCAGAAGTTGTGATGATGAATGATGTGATATATGTACAGTACTCAGAACAGTGCCAGAACCAGTCTATATGAGTAGTAGCTATTATTTTTCATCATAAAAATATCACTAAAATTTTTTCAGATATAGTTAACATATCCTTTAATCAGGCATTTTATGGATTTCTCTTACTATTTCGTTTAGAAAGTCCAATTTAATTGTACAAAATGTTTTATCATTTTATTCATTTTTATGATAGGAAAAGAGCATTTTTAGGGAGAAATGCAAAGATCAGAGATACACTACTCATCACCTACAGGTGAAGTTCTGCATGAGTAATAGTTTGGGTCAGAGTTTAGCGGTTCCACCAAAAGCAAATGCAACATAAACAAAGATAAATAGATGAGACTTAATTCAACTAAAAAGCTTCTGCACAGCAAAAGGAACAATCAGCAGAGTAAACAGACAACCCACAGAGTGGGAGAAAAAAACAGACAACCCACAGAGTGGGAGAAAATCTTTGCAATCTACACATCTGACAAAGGACTAATATCCAGAATCTACAAGGAACTCAAATCAGCAAGAAAAAACAATCCCATCAAAAAGTGGGTTAATGGCTGGGGAGTGGTGCTTCACTCCTTTAAACCCAGCTCTTTGGGAGGCCGAGGTGGGCGGATGACCTGAGGTCAGCAGTTTGAGACCAGCCTGGCCAACATGGCAAAAACCAATCTCTACTAAAAATACAAAAATTAGCTTGGCATGGTGGCGGGCACCTGTAATCCCAGCTACTTGGGAGGCTGAGGCAGGAGAATCGCTTGAACCCAGGAGGTGGAGCTTGCAGTGAGCCGAGATCATGCCATTGCATTCCAGCGTGAGCGACAAGAACAAAACTCCACCTCAAAAAAACAAAAACAAAAACAAAACAAAACAAAAGGGTGGAGGGTTGCTAAGGACACAAATAGACAATTCTCAAAAAAATGCTCAGGAAAATGCAATGCAATGATCAGGGAAATGCAAATCAAAACCACAATGTGATACCACCTCACTCCTGCAAGAATAGCTGTAATCAAAACATAAAAAAAAATAGATACTGGCAGGATGTAGTGGAAAGGGAACACTTCTACACTGCTGGTGGAAATGTAAATTAGTACAACAACTATGGAAAACAGTGTGGAAATTCCTTGAAGAACTAAAAGTAGAACTGCCATTTGATCCAGCAATCCCACTACTGGGTATCTACCCAATGAGGAAAAGAACTCATTATATGAAAAAGATACTTGCCCATGCATGTTTATAGAAGCACAGCACAATTTGCAATTGCAAAAATATGGGACCAGCCCAAACACCCATCAATCAATGAGTGGATAAAGAAAATGTGGTGTATATATACCAAGGAATACGACTCAGCCATAAAAAGGAATTAAATAATGGCATTTGCAGCAACTTGGAATAATGGTCTCCAATTCCATCCAAGTGAAGTAACTCTTCAGGAATGGAAAACCAAACATTGTATGTTCTTACTCATAAGTGGGAACTAAGCTACGAGGATGCAAAGGCATAAGAATGATGAACTTTGGGAATTTGGGGGAAAGGGTGGAGAGGGGTGAGGGATAAAAGACTACACATTGGGTACAGTGTACACTACTCAGGTGATAGGTGTGCCAAAATCTCAGAAATCACCATTGAAGAACTCATTCATGTAACCAAACATAACCTGTTCCCCACAAACCTATTGAAATAAAATAAATAAAAAATACAAGAGATGAAAAAAATTCCCAAAGTTTAGTGGTTCCAGAAGTACATTTTACAAATGACCTCTAAGTAAAACATTACTGAAATGTTTCCATAGAAGTATTACAATTTCTTTCATTTGGATTTTGATGTAATTATCAAATATTGCTATATTTTCAAAACTTACCTGATATAGTCGCTACTTTAACTAATGTACCATTTTCCTTCCAGTGAACATCATCAATTCCCTCAAAAAAGCAGGCAGCGCCTTGATTACACCAGAAAGGGGCATCCATTTCAGGTCGGAGATGGGGAAATGTACAGTTGCCAAGTTGGAAGAGTTCATACCATTCCATTGTGTAGTTCTTGCCAGTTAATGTACTCCTGAATCCAATGGCATCATGCATAATTTTCTGTGGAAACACAATACACGTATAAAAGCAACTGAGACATAACCATGGGTCCAGGTAACCTGATAGGAGAAAATGTGGCACATCACAAATGCATATCAAGTAGAACAGCTGTTCAGCTGTTCTTCCATGCTGCTATTGTCATATCCACTCTGTGGCCCCAATCTCCAGGCCCTCCTCCACCCTGGCTTTGGTCCCTACAGCTCATTTCAAATAGGAGGCATGCATATTATGTGGACAAGCTCGTAATTTCCTCAGAGCTTAGAATAAGCTGCGGAGCCCCCTGCCGGTCTCCGGAAGGAGCTCTACAGACCTCACGTGGTGATGGGTTAACCTGGAAAAGTGACTACAACAGGATCTGGAAATCAAGAGGTGTTTTCTGCCTACCCTGCCCCTTCTGGGTCTCTTCTCATCTTCCAGGAGCTGGATACAGGAGCTGGATTCAGATTCATAATATTACAACGGATAATGGTGATTACATTTGTTGTCAAGATTATAAAATCTAATAGTAACTATTTTTGACTACTCATTTTAAATGTACTAAGAGAAACACCAACATGATCTAAAGTCAGCCATCTAAGTAGTGATTACTCCCTAAAAATCAACTTAATAACCAAATCATTGAATTAACCAAAGTTGTAAGACCAAGATGCATCCTTACCAAGTGTCCCAGGAGGTCTCCATATTTAAATTCCCATACTGGGGCTTGTAATCGAAAGACTTCAATGTCATCATCACCCTCCATAACTGGGATAGGTGAGCCAGTTGGACAGAAAGTATATTTAGCTTGACAATAAGGATCAGGTTTTGGACGGGAGTCAAAGCGTCTAATAAAGAAAAAGAAACCATCTACTTAGATTCCAACAGGAATTGGATTCTTCTCCCATCTTTTAGAATCCAGTAACATTTTTAGGGGACCATTCAAAGGTCAGACCATAGTTAATAAATATAAACATACATTTTGTTATCTTGTGAACAAACTTCCAATAATGTTTTTAATAGCAAATGATAAACTCAAAGCACTCTGATAAATCCAGGATTCCCTGTTCCCTGATCCCACTGTGAAAATTTTGAAGACAGGAATCCTATCTTAAAATTTTATAGCTCCAGGTCATAGTAGACATTTGCAAATGTTTACAGATTAAATGAACATTTTTCCAATGTGTTCAGTTTTACAAACAATCCATACATTAAGATTATTCAGATGATTATGAGTCATAGTATATATTTTATATTTACTTACGAATTAACATTCAACCAATATGTATTGAGGTTCTACTAGGTATATAGGGAACTATAGGAAGAAGGAGGGAAACAAATTAAAACACTGTTGCTTTTCTCTGTGGGTGGGAGCTGCAAAGACATTCAACAAGTAATGAGTGTGGGATGTGCTAGACTAAAGAAATGAGTTCTACCGGCACAAAGGAAGGACAAATCATTGTTAACCAGGTATGGGATGAATGGGGTGGGGAGGGCAAAGAAAGAGATGAAGGCCAGGCCTACGTTTTTAACGTACTTGGCTAGAAGGTTAAGACAGAAAGGCAGAGGAAATGTTAAGTATTATAAGACAAGCCTGGCACATTTGGTCTCCGGTAGGTACGGAAGACTAGGATTCAGGCTTCAATGCACGAGTGGAGACAGAAGAGACTGGCAGGGGCTGTCATTCTGTCACTAGGAGAATGTGCATGGAATTCCCTGCCTTACAACTGGGGGGGGGGGGGGGGGGCTAAGCTTAAAGGATGTTAAGTAGCAGATCTGATAGGACTGAATTTGCTATAAAGTAAACCTTATTTCATGAATTAAAAGAGGGTAGGGAGAGAGGCCAAATTAAACATGAGAGATCAGTTAGAAGGTGACCTCAACAATGCAGGCAAGAAAAGAAGACCAGAGAAGGCCATAGCAATAGGACTCGAGGAGCACCACAGTTGAATTCAGCTCAGCAGACACACTGGTCACCCATAATCTGGCATTGGGAAAGAAGGAAGTGGTGGCGACAAGAGCTTCTATCTAAGAATCCTAGATCCCCAACCCAGATCTACTGTTTTACAATCCCAACAAATCAACAAAAATTTCTATTTTAACTTAAGAAGTTAAAATCTTTATGCTGACCAAAAACATTAACAATGCTCCCAAAAGCTTCTGCCACTTGGGTACAGTGTTTTATAGGCACTTACCTGGTTTAAACAAATACATAATCACATAGAGATTGCACTGACCCACAGCAAAGTCTTTTAGTTCAAAGGTAATTTAAATGTGAACTTAATAAACTTAAATATTATATTCAATTGAGGGGATCAGATGGGGGCATGTACTTAATATCTGAGACTTAAAAAAAAAAAATCCACTAAAAAGCTATGGTCAACACCTTGCCCTAATGTTCAATCAAAGCGTTTGGATTTACAATTCTTGTTCTATTGAGTAATTTTGACTTCTTACAAACAGTTTTTTACTAACATTTTCCAGAAAACTAGCTTCAACCACAAACTTCTCTTTCCACGTAGTATATTACACGAAACAAAACAGTGCTGCAAACCTTTCAGTGAGCAGAATACACTAGCTAGATTTGATAACAGCTGGCATTCTGCTAGATTTAATCCTTCCAGCAAACCGATAAGTGCTACCACTATTCCTATTGTGTGACTCAGGGCATGTGGGCACAGAGATTCTGAGTAACTTTCCCAAGATCCCTGGTGATGATGGAGCCAGATTTGACCCGCAGCAGGCAGAACCTAAAACTCGCTCCTCACAAAGAGGAAATCCTGCCTTCCCACTCATACTGTCATGCAAAATAGCTGTTTTTATTTTTCAGGTTTGTTGTGTGCAGTTTTAGCTGTTGATTACTTATGCTGGTATGTTAAAATTATGTCCATTATAAATTGAATTAAAATAATGATGCTTTTGGTTTAAAGAAAAACAGCTGTTTTCAGAAACTGCTGGTCGTTCTCCTGCCTGATGTTGACACCATGTTTTCTTTCTCTGTGTTTAGCTATCTCTGACCGCCGGAGGCTGTGTGTCTTCTCTGTCAAAGGCTGGAATCGCCTCCCAGGAGTGCGGGCCCTGTCCTCGTCTTAGGACCGGCGTCCTACCTCCAGGCTGAAGACCGGACAAACGCGATGACTATCTTCCCGGTCTAACCAGGACTGCAGGAGACGGGGATTCCGGGATGCGGGACTTTTGAGTGCAAAACTGGGAAGTTCCAATAAGGACTTCGGATCGGGTTCTGATCAGGTTCAAACCAGAGCGAGTTGGTCGCCCAGTAAATTGTACCAAATGTTCTGCAGTAATAACTAATGACAGTGCATGATATAAATAAATGCGACAGACAGTGTTTTTAAACTACTCAATAAATCAGCTACTTGTATCCAGAAATCCCTTCATTAAATAACATTACTCTCCTTTTCTGCTGCCACGATTCGGGACTGTCCTGAGTCTGCCGCAAGTGGCCAGAGGGAGGAAAGATCCCAGGGCTGTGCATAACAAGCGGCTGCGACTCCCCAGTCCTCAACTTTGCTCTCAAGTGCGCTCCGAGCATCACCCGGCGCTGCCCCCGCGCCGTCTCCTGATCCGACACAAACCACCGTGCGCTGGGCTCCCCGCGCGAGCACCCCGTCCCCCATCGGCAACGCCGACTGCGACCCCGACCCCGACAGTGCGCGTGCCGCCGCACTCACTTGTAGGGCACCGGCCAGTGGCGCCGGGAGAGAACGCCCGAGGCCCGGGGCCAGCCCGGAACCGCCGCGAGCCATAGCAGCGCCACGGCCGGGCACCAGGAAGCGCGTCCCCGAGCCGCGCCCGCGCCCCGCCGCATCTTGGCGCCCTGTGCGGTGTCTAACTCCGGCGCCATCAGGCTGCACCCAGTACTTCCGGATCCTCTGGAGGCCTGCGACGCCTGAGGGAGGAGCATGCGCGGAGCCGCCAGCCCAGGACGCGGGACGCCCCACCCCGGCTAATCAGGCCCAGAGCTTGGCAGCAAGCGCAGGTTCCGGCGCGTGACGCCTCCCCGCACCCTGCCCGCGGCGGCTGCCGCACTTTTCAGTCCAGGAAGGCGCTTTGGTCTGGCTCCCAGGAGAATTCGATCCAGACCTGGGGCCTCTTCTTTTATGAACTGACCTGTCCCTGCCCAGCAGCCACCACCAAAACCAAACCAAAACCGAAAATCTGTCACTGGGGCTCCTCCCAACACCGAACTTTTACCCCATCACACAGGGCCCACGCTAGGTGTCAACAAACGTTGAGTGAATGAGAATGTGTATTTGGGGCTGAGGGTGCGGAGCCGGGGGTGCAGTAAGGAAGAAGAGACAATAGTGGGGAAATGGCTTGTCCTCACCCGACCTGGGCTGGTGATAACAGTGGTTAACACTGACAATAATGTGGTCCCTGCCACTCCCCAAGAGCTTAGTGGGGAAATGACTTGTCCTCACCCGACCTGGGCCAGTGATAACAGTGGTTAAACACCGACAATATGTGGTCCCTGCCACTACCCGAGTGCTGCCGAATCCACCCCCTCCCCTACCGCTCCCCCCACCGGCAGGTGTTCCTTGCTTGGATCTGTCACTTAACTGGAAAGAAGCTTCTGCATCACCTTCTCTTCTCTGACTCTTCAACCATGTCGAGAAAACAATGGCATCAATTACCTGACTTTTGAGGAACCTCTCATGGCTTGCTTTGCTGTTAGGCACAAATACTGACTTAAGTCTGTACGTAGTACATTCAAGGCCTTGCCATAGTCACTTGTTTTTACCAGAGAGCAGTTTTGCAGAGCCTTAGACCGGGACTTTCCAACTCTTTCACTTCACCCACAACTCGTGTGAAGCATCATAATGTGTGTAAGGCTATGGGAATAAGCAAGGTGGCTTCGGTAGCCAGGGATGACCACCACAATCCATTGGAGGGTGTGTGGCTTGTGGGGGTGTCACTGACTTCCTCGGGCCCTCCAGATCTCTTCCACAATCCATTGGAAGGTGTGTGGCTTGTGGGGGTGTCACTGACTTCCTCGGACCCTCCAGATCTCTCGATTACAGATGGGACTGAGTACCCTGCCCTGAACACACACTCCTTTGCCCACTTGCTGCACCAGGTGCGGGGCTCCTGCGGAGGTTCAGACCGGGCTGCATTTTCCCACACATCTGTCTGAGCGTTTTGAAAGCTACCTAGCTCTCCTCCCTATACTATGGCCAAATTCAAAACTACCAAGGCTAAACTGGCTTCTTCAAAGACCTGCCCAAGTAACAGCGGGAAGCATTCTAGCCCTGAGGGCTGAAATGTAGTATCTGATTCGAAGGGCACCTGAAGTATTCCCTGTGGACCCACACTTGAGCCTGGCTTAAAAAGCAATTAGCAGGAACAGCTTAAAAACAAAAACAAAAACCAACACAAAACAAAAAACAAGAATTAGAGTGTTTACAAATCCTGGAACCATACACTAGAGGGCCACAGTAGAACCTCCCATTCAGTTCAAGACTTCCCAGAGCTACAAAAACAAATTCAGGTTGACCTGGTTCAGTGGTGGAGACCTCTGGTCCTGCTTCTGCTGTCTCTGTCTTCTCACTCTGGTTTGTGGGGAGCTCTCATGGTAAGAAAGCACTTCCTGGTATTGGATTTATTTATTTATTTTTTTGGAGACGGAGTCTCCTTCTGTCGCCGAGGCTAGAGTGCAGTGATGTCATCTCGGCTCACCGCAACCTCCACTTCCCAGGTTCAAGTAATTCTCGTGCCTCAGCCTCCCTAGTAGCTGGGATTACAAGTGTGTGCCACTTGTAATTTATTTATTTATTAGAGACGGTGCTTCACCTTCAATTTGGCTCCTCGGTCCCAGGAACACCGTAGCCAGAGGCCCCTACCTCAGAATTATTTTCAGCTTTGAGAGCCAGATGTGGTGGAAGAGGCCCTCCCATGGTTGTTGGTAAACCTCCTTCAGCATTTGCTGTAGTGTCAGGAGTATCAGTAAGTGGGGGCAGAGATGCCACCCCAAAAAGCTGGAACTTCTTCACTCTTTATTTCATTTATTCGAACCAAATAGTTAACAAAGTCTCTGCCAGCATTGCTCTGTGCATCTTTTTTATTGGTGGAATTTCCTATGCCAGTGTAGTTATACCCTTCCACCTGAACCTCACACATGAATTTCTGCCTATTTTTGTTCCCCAATGCTCTAATTTCATAGGATGGGGTCATTTTCCTTTTGCCACACCAGGCATAGAGAAAATTTTTAACATCACCCATGATTGAAGTGTCTTCTTCAGATCAGCCTACGCTTCCCGGTGCCCAACTCTTAGGACCATGTGGCTCTGGCCTTCCACGGTGACAACAGAGACACACACAGCAACTTGCATAAAGGAATCGGCAAAAATAAAAAATAAAAAATTTTAAGGAGAAAAGAAAGGAGGTTGTTATGACACTTTATGATTTGCTGTGGTTTGAGAGAAATATTGTTTTCTGGTAATTTTGAGGCTGGTTTTATCAGTCCGCGCTAATGAATACCAGGGCAGATTAAAGTCCAAGCTGATTTTTAGTTTCTCACTTACAATCTCATTTTTTATCTTAGGCGTTAAAAACATTATTCTGAGAAGGAGCTTCACCAGTTTGCCTAAGAGCTCCGGCCTTAGACACACTAATTTTCTACTCTTTTTTTTTTTTTTGTAGGACAGGGTATCACTTTGCCACCCAGGTTGGAGTGCAGTAGTGCAATCACAGTCACTGCAGCCACAGCCTCCTACCTCAAGTGATCCTCCCATCTCAGCCCCTATAGCAGCTGGACTACAGGAATGTACCACCATGCCCAGATAATTTTAAAATTTTTTGTAGTAATAAGGAGTCTCACTATGTTCCCAAGCTGGTCTCTAATTCCTGGGCTCAAGTGATCCTCCTGCCTTGGCCTCCCAAAGTGCTAGAATTAAAGGCATGAGCCTGGCCCTGACACAAATAAGAGGTTAAGAAAATCTTGAAGGTAACCAAAAATTAACGAACCCCCAAAGTGTTTCTGAAACTTGGATATACTTACCTGTTGTTTACATGATTAACTGGTCTAAACAAATACATCAACTATATGTAGGTTCTATTTTCAGAGTTTTGACAATTTCACTTGCCATAATTTATTTTAGTTCAAAGATAATTTTATTTTATTTTCATTTTTATTTTGAGACAGGGTCTTGCTCTCTTGTCCAGGTTAGAGTGCAGTGGCATGACCATGGCTCACTGCAGCCTTGACCTCTCAGGCCCCAGCGATCCTCCCACCTCACTTCCTGAGTAGCTGGGACTACAGGCCTGTGCTACCATGCCTGGCTAATTAAATAAAATGTTTTTGGTAGAGTCAGTCTCACTTTGTTGGCCATGCTGGTCTCAAGCTCCTGGGCTCAAGTAATCCTCTTGCCACAGCCTCCCAAAATGTTGAAATTATAGTCATGAGCCACTATGCCCGACCCAAAGATAATTTTAAAAGCATAACTTAAGTGTGAATTTAATAAAATTAAAATTTATAATATTCACTTAAGGAAGAGATTGGAGTGTGACATCTACTCATTAGGTGACACTTAAAAACAAACTGTGGAGCCATAATGAATACCTCACCCTAATCCTAAATCGAGTGATTTGGATTTATAATCTTTCACTTGTTACATTACATTTTTTAGACAATTCTTTAATCTTGTACTTGTTTATTGAATATATTTTTTAGTTCTGTTGTGATCGGTTTATCAATAGCCTCAAGAAAATCGGCTTCAGAACAAAAACTCTTTTCTTTGTGTTGTTAAATAAAACGTATGAGAGGCCGTGGTTTTGGACTGAGCTCCTGCATTAGGTCGCAACAGATTGAACCAAAATGGGGTCACTTGTGCTAAGTGCCATGTAATCAAGCTGAAACGTAAACAAGAAAATTCCCAAATAGACTGGCTTTTCCCAAAAACAAGAGATTTACAGCAAGCAATCAGAAAAGGCCCAGTCAGCCTGAGTCAGCATGATAAGGAAGTCCTCTCTGCTTTAACCCTTTATAAGGAAAGTAACCTGAAGTAACCTGATGTTAACCAATTCACTTTTTGTATTTCGGTTTCCCTATTTCTGTTCAAGTTACCTTAGGAGAACCAACTGGTCTGCCAGGCTTATTGAAGCTCCCTCTATTTTGAATAGCAACTGCCTGTTTTATGAGTCACTAATAAAAGCCAATTTGACATTTTAATCAATTTTTTTTTCTTTTTTTGAGACAGAGTCTTGCTCTGTAGGCCAGGCTGGAGTGCAGTGGTGCAATCTCAGCTCACTGCAACCTCTGTCTCCCGGGTCCAAGTGATTCTCCTGCCTCAGCTTCCGGAGTAGCTGGGATTACAGGCATGTGCCACCAGGCCCACATACTTTTTTTTTTTTTTTTTTTTTGAGACGGAGTCTTGCTCTGTCGCCCAGGCTGGAGTGCAGTGGCGCGATCTTGGCTCACTGCAAGCTCCGCCTCCCGGGTTCACGCCATTCTCCTGCCTCAGCCTCCCGAGTAGCTGGGACTACAGGCGCCCACAACCGCGCCCGGCTAATTTTTTGTATTTTTAGTAGAGACGGGGTTTCACCGTGGTCTCGATCTCTGACCTTGTGATCCGCCCGCCTCGGCCTCCCAAAGTGCTGGGATTACAGGCGTGAGCCACCGCGCCCGGCCGGAGTTTTAGTAGAGATGGGGTTTCGCCACGTTAGCCAGGCTGGTCTGAAACGCCTGGCCTCAGGTGATCTGCCTGTCTCTGCCTCCCAAAGGGCTGGGATTACAGGTGTGAGCCACGGGGCCAAGTCAAATTTTGTTTTTGTTTTTTATTCAACATATATCAAGGAAACTAACGTGGTGCAAACAGTGAACAGAAATACACTAGTATCAAGGTTTTGACACAGATGACATATACTATTTTTAATCTTTCCAACAACCCTATGCAAAAGGTGCCACTTCCTACCTTCAGACTGAGGAAATGTTGGTACAGATATTTTGAGTAACTTCTCGGGATCACATAAGGCAGTGAGGGTGGAGTGAGATTTGATCTTGAGCACTCAGACCCTTACTAAGTTATCCTGCTTTTCAAATTCACACCTTGTCCTCCTTTTCCTCCTCATCCACAGTGATGATGATGGATGCATGTGTGTTTCCCACAAGCAGTTGCTCTTTGCCCTGTCTGGTGTCGACACCATGTTTACGTCCTCTTTCTAAATCTGGGCGTCACTGACAGTAAATACCCTACTGGGTCAAGGGCTAGAATCACCCTCGGGGATTTACAGTACTCCACCTGTCACTTATGAGCAGCAATCTACCTCCAGGTTAAGAAAGGTAGGTTTCTTCCTGAAAGCAGTTGCAGGGTTTATTCAGCACCCAGGATGTAAAGGCTTAGTGAATTTGTATTGGAGGAATGTGGGACTAATAATTTAAAGATCCAGTAGGGAAAGTAGTGTTTGCTGGAGATTGCAGATTTCATCTTTTTAATAATAAAAGAATAGTTCCTCGTTTCCCGCTGGAACCATGGAGAGTGTCAAAGAGAAGAAGAAGCAGAAGGTTCCTGCTGTACCAGAAACCCTCAAGAAAAAGCAAAGGAATTTCGCAGCGCTGAAGATCAGATGCCTGAGAAAGAAGTTTGCCCAAAAGATGCTTCGAAAGGCAAGGAGGACGCTTATCTATGAAAAAGCAAAGCACTACCACAAGGAATATAGGCAGATGTACAGAACTGAAATTTGAACGGCAAGGATGGCAAGAAAAGCTGGCAACTTCTGTGTACCTGCAGAACCCAAATTGGCGTTTGTCATCAGGATCAGAGGTATCAGTGGTGTGAGTCCAAAGGTCCAAAAACTGTTGCAGCTTCTTCGCCTTCGTCAAATCTTCAGTGGAAACTTTGTGAAGCTTAACAAGGCTTCGATTAACATACTGAGGATTGTAGAGCCATATATTGCAGGGGGTACCCTAATCTGAAGTCAGTAAATAAACTAATCTACAAGCGTGGTTATGGCAAAATCAGTAAGAAGCGAACTGCTTTGACAGATAACGCTTTGATTGCTCCATCTCTTGGTAAATATGGCATCATCTGCATGGAAGATCTGATTCATGAGATCTATACTGTTAGAAAATGCTTCAAAGAAGCAAATAACTTCCTGTGGTCCTTCAGATTATCTTCTCCATGAGGCAGAATAAAGAAAAAGACCACCCATTTTGTAGAAGGTGGAGGTGCTGGCAACAGGGAGGACCAGATCAACAGGCTTATTAGAAGAATGAACTAAGGTGTCTACCATGATTATTTTTCTAAGTTGGTCAGTTAATAAACAGTACCTGCTCTCAAAAAAACACAGAATAACTTTTCTTCAAATATCTGGTCAATGAATGATGTTGTACAGAAGAAACCCAGGGAGCATCCTACCTGAAATTTTATTAACAGGTAACTTTTATTTAAAAATTATCAAATAAAATGCAAATTATCTGCATTTTTCCTATTTATTTCCTGTGATCAGATAAGAAAACTAGGCAACACATACGGCGTTTTGGACTTTCTAAGAACTTGCTAAGTTTGTGAGACAAAATGTCATGAGGAGCAGCGGCATCCTAGCCAAGGCCGCCTGCTTCCACTGCCCTTAGTTACAGCCCACAGTTGTATCCTGATCTCAGACTCTCCATGTTAAGTGTCCTAAGAATTTTTTTTGCCCTCCAGCTCCGATGAAGATGCAATGGGGTCTTTTCTTTAGTCTTCCCTGTCAAAAACATCACTTCAACTTCCAGCTTTGGAACTGAGCAGTTAAAAAAATTATTGCACACAATTAAATATTTTAAAACAATTAAAATATTGCATATCAAAATCGACATTCTCTGTTGAAATAAGTTGAATGGAAGTTACTTTTTAGTAGTCCAGCAAAGGATAGAATCCATTTTTTCCCCCTTGCTCTTTCGTTTAAAGATAATTTTCAAATAAAAGTTATCTATTAATAAAAATCTAGCTTATGGCTTCCTGGCGCCCTCTCTCTTCCCTCCCAACGAAAAGGACAGAATCTCTGCAGCTTCCGCAGGACCCGCGAGGCGCAGGTTCAGCGGACAGATCTCTCTCCCACCTGGGACCCCATAGCCAACACGCCAGCACTCCAGTGGGGCTATGCGCCAGAGCGGGATCCGCCGCAAGGGGGCGCGCGGGCGCAGCCGAAGGTGGGAGCTGGCGGCTCTACACGCAGCTTCGGAAGTGCTGTGATAATATGGGGCTGCGCGGCTAGGTCCCGGCTGCGCGAGGCTGGGTCCGGGCTGCACGGGCCTGGGGGCGCCACGGGGGCGCTTTCTCTTTCCTCTGAAGCCTGCGGAGTGGCGGGGGCAACCCATCCCTAAGCTGTTTTCCTTCTCTCAGTCTTCTAATATTTATGTTATGTTATGTTATGTTATGTTATGTTATGTTATGTTATGTTATGTTATGTTATGCCATGCCATGCCATGTCATGTCATGTCATGCTATGTTATCTTTAAGTTCCAGGATACATGTGCAGAACGTGCAGGTTTGTTATATGTGTATACATGTGCCCTGGTGGTTTGCTGCACCCATCAACCCATCATCTGGGTTTTAAGCCCCACATGCATTAGGTATTTGTCCTAAAGCTCTTCCTCCCCAGGGGCTTCTAATTTATTTATTTTTTTTAAACGGAGTCTCGCTCTTGTCGTCCAGGCTGGAGTGCATTGGAACGATCTGGGCTCACTGCAGCCTCCGCCTCCCCGGTTCAAGAGAGTCTTCTGCCTCAGCCTCCCGAGTAGCTGGGATTACAGGCGCCCACCACCACGCCCTGCTAATTTTTTTTTTTTTTTTTTTTTTTTTTTTGAACAGGAGTTCACCAATTTGGACAGGCTTGTCTCGAACTCCTGACCTCAAGTGATCTACCCGCCTCGGCCTCCCAAAGGGTTGGGCGGGCCTGAGTCACCGGCCCGGCCTGGGGCTTCTCATTTTTTAAACCATATCCAACACGCCTTCCTCCGCACAATCCTCTGGATCTCCAGCGACCCAGCTGGGCTTCAGACAAAAAACAGGCAGCAGGGATGTTCGCAGTCCAGACCAGCCCGCCCCTCACCGGCTGCCCCTTTGCCAACAGTGTTTTGTTTTTTGGAGGGGAGGGGTAGGGAGTAAAACATATGTAACATGAACTTTACCATTTTAACCATTTTTAAGTAGTGTGTGAGCGACTGGCATTAAGTGCATTCACAGTGCTGTGGAGCCATCTCCACTGTCCATCCCCAGAACATATTCATCATCCCAAACTGCAACTGCAAGCGTGAAACACTCACTCCTCATTCTCCTTTCTCCCAGCTCCAGGCAGCCTCTATTACATTCTACTTTCTATCTCTAAGACTTTGTCTACTCTAGGTGTTTACAAGTGGAATCATATACTCTTTGTCATTTTGTTACTGGCTTATTTCACTTGACCTGTGTCCTTAGGGTTCATCTGTGTGGTAGCGTGTGTCAAAATTTCCTTCCTTTTTAAGGCGGAATAATATTCCCTTGTATGTATAACACCACATTTTGTGTACCATTCATCTGTTGATGGACATTTGGGTTGTTGCCTGTCGTGAATAATGCTGCTATGAACATGGGTGTACAAATACCTGTTTAAGTCCCTGTTTTTAATTCTTTTGTGTATATACCTAGAAGTGGAATCATGGTAGTACTCAACTTCATGAGGAACCACCATAGCCGCTGCACCCTTCTTTTTAATAAGTTAAAATATACAGTTCATTAATTTATTTGTCTACAGGACTTGAAGTTTGAAGCTGGAGGGCATCTCTGTTCAATTTCCTGGCTGAGTTTCCCTGGGAGGAAAAATGACTTCTTTAAGGTCATCACTAGGTAGTGACAAAGTCAGTCCTAGAAGTCAATTCTCTTTTCTCTAAAACTTAGGAAAGGAGATATCTAGCACCTGTTTCACTTGAGGGGTATTAAGATTAATGTGGGTGTTATTCATTCATCCTTTCCATGAGTAGTTATTGATTTCCTAATAGGTGAAGGGCGATGTCTTACACGCTGGGGTTTGTGAGTATTTAATGAACTCAGGTCTCTGTACTTGAGGTGAAGACCAGGAGAGGTACATGGACTCACTGTGTCTAGATTACAACCCAGTAAATGCCTCAGTGCTTTCTTATCAGTTCCAAGGGACATGCACATGTCGAAAACATGTTTCACTCCTTGAGCATGTTGATCTGATTATTCTGTTAAACAACTGAAGGCCAATTTGTTTGGAGAGTTCTTTAAAATCAAATCCATGGTTCTTAGCAATTTTTTTTTTTTTTTGAGCATGTTGATATGATTATTCCGTGAAACAACTGAAGGCCAACTTGTTTGGAGAATTGTTTAAAATCAAATCCATGTTTTTACCTTTTTTTTTTTTTTTTTAACAAACGGGGTCTTGCTCTGTCACTCAAACTGGAGTGCAGTAGCACGATCAAAGCTCATTGTAACTTCAAACTCTTGAGCTCGAGCAATTCTCTCACCTCTGCCTCCTCAGTAGCTAGGACTGCAGCACACACCTCCATTCCTGGCTAATTTTTTAGTTTTAATTTTTGGAGGGGAGGGGGAGGGAGTAAAACATACATAACATGAACTTTACCATTTTAACCATGTTTAAGTAGTGTGCAAGCGACTGGCATTAAGTGTATTCACAATGCTGTGGAGCCATCTCCACTGTCCATCCCCAGAACATATTCATGTTGCCCAGGCTCATCTCAAATTCCTGGCCTCAAGCAGTCCTCCCACCTTGGCCTTCCCAAACTGCTGCTATTACAGGTATGAGCCACCATGCCCAGCCTGTATCTGCATCTTTCTTGTCCTTCAGAATATTCAAAGTCTTTTCACATATATATATATGTGTGTGTGTGTATATATATATATATATGTATATATATGTGTGTGTATATATATATGTGTATATATGTGTGTGTGTATATATATGAGATTCCAAGCACATATATGTATGTATATATGGTATGTCAGATAGGAGCTATTATTCAATTTTGTAAAACAGTATATGAAGAATGTTTAGAATCTTAGCATATACTTTAGTGAAATACAAAGTTTAGTAACAAGAGGCTGAGACTCTTGATTTTATGCCTCCCAGCCCTAATGCCACCCTTTCAGAGAGTCAAGGGACATTTGATTCAGACCAGCCTCGTGCACTTCCTGGGAAGCTGACCTGTGAGTTTTCGGTTGGAATAGAAGCCAGTGAAGAAGGTGTGGCTCAAAGGCAACCCCCAATATACAGGTGTCTCCCCTGAGCTTCCTCCTTTGCCTCCAAGTCCTCGTGTTTCTCCAGATCAGCGCCCCTGCAGGATCCCAGGGTTGGGGATAGGGAAACTGGAGTGATGTCCTCCCCTCTCAAGTGTTTCTGAGGATGAACCGGGGGGTGACCCAGAGCTTGGTGGGGCTGGATACATGGAGTTGAATCAAGCGAGAGCTACCAGATGCCCTGCCTCAGGGTCTTGGCATTGAAGCCTCTGGGGTTTTAACTCACAGTCCTGAGTTTTATCTTCCATTTGCTTTAGATTAGTGGTTGCCAGCCCTGACAAACAGAATCGCCTGGGGAGATTTTAAGCTGGAGCAAGGCTCAGGCTACCTCTTCACTCCCAGAGCTTTCCACTGAATTCGCCTCGTTGGTGCCCAAGCTCACCAGGTGATTCTAATGTGCAGCCAGCTTGAGAAGCACTGCTTTGAAGAATCTCAAGGGCTGATTTAATCCTCCAATGTTTTTGAGTCCTATATGTTCTTATCTATAAAATTATGTACTCTCGTTCCCTTTCATCTATTTAAAGAAAGAAAATATATATATATATATATATGTATTTATCTGAAAATCCACCTCTCTGTGATCTATCTGATCTCCCTTCCTTTTGGAAGCTAATTTATAGCTCTTTTTTTCCCCCTCTAGAAGGCCCCTGCACTTTCTTCTTTGTGGTTGAGCTATAATATTTGTAGCTGATGTTGGCCCTGAAGGCATACAGAATCACTTTGTGGCTTTCGGTCTTGGCTTTCTGGTTTAGATTCTGAGATAGAGTTGCTTGATTGTTTTCATAGAGGCAATGACATCATGTGTTTTCATTTCTATTTTTGAAGGTGAAGGTATTTGCGCCTAATGTTGAGCAGATGCTAGTCGTTACTCACTTGAAAGAGAGCCCAACAGAAAGAGGAGCAATGTGCTGGCGGAAAGTGCCAGGAGAGCCCGGAGGGACGTCCGAGACTTGGCAGACCTGAACTTGAGCGAGCTTGATGCTGTCATTCTACCTGGTGAGTTAGCTGAAAACTGTGAGGCCAACTGTTCGTTTTAATTAAGGCTCACGACTCTAAAACCTTCTTTCCCAAGAAGTGGTGCAGGCTCAGCTGCCATTTTGAAATCTTCTGTGCCTGGCTCCAGGTCTGTGGTTCTCAAACTGCTGTACGTGAGAATTACCTAGAGCTTTTAAAAACTCCAGTTGCATGGGTCATACCTGAGACCAGCGACATGAGACTCTCTGGGGGTGGAAACCAGTATTAGTGTTTATGCTCCCCAAGTGATTTCCCAGTGCCCTATCGAGGGTGACCAGTGGGTCTCAAAGTTGGCTGCACATTGGAATCACCTGGTAGGCTTCACAACCATCAATCCCTGTGTCCCACATCCAGAGATGGTGATTTCATTGGTCTAGGGTATGGCCTGGATTTCAGAATTTTAAAAAGATTCCCAGATGATTCTCATGTGCAGATAAGTTTGGGAACTACTGCTCTATGCCAGTACTTCTTCAACTTCAGTGGATGCGTGACTCACCTGGAGATCTTGTTACAGTGCAGATTCTGATTCGGCTTCCAGGCAACAGGTGGGGTGTTGCAGGCAGATCACCCTTTGAGGCCTTCAGACTTTGAAAATCACAGTAGAGGTTTTGCCTGTTTCTGGAGCTTTTCAGGGCAGAAATCAGTTTTAGATTGGTAACACTCCCTTTTCAAATAAAAGATTTAAAATTAGACTTTTATTTGACTTATGCTCAGTAAAACCATAAATCAATCTTTTATTGAAATAAATTGAAATAAAAGATTGATTTACTAGGCTGGGCATGGTGGCTCACACCTGTAATCCCAGCACTTTGGGAGGCTGAGGTGAGCAGATCACTTGAGGTCAGGAGTCTGAGGTCAACCTGGCCAGCATGGTGGAACCCCATCTCTACTAAAAATACAAAAAATTATCTGGGTGTGGTGGCATGTGCTTGTGATCCCAGCTACTCAGGAGGCTGAGGCAGGAGAATCTCTTGAGCCCGGGAGGCAGAGGTTGCAATGAGCCAAGATTGTGCAACTGCACTCCAGCCTGGGCAACAGATTGAGACTCCGCCTCACCAAAAAAAAAAAAAAAAAAAAAAAAAAAAAGATTTATTTACTTAAATAAAAGATTCATGTATGAGTACAATTTTCTCAGATATTTTTCTTTGACTTCTTTTTGTTTAATTCCCATCATAAGGAATAGTATGCCCTATATATATCTTTTTCAGACTAAACGAAGTTTGTTTTATTGTCAGATTATATCAGTTCATTCACAATGTTTCTAAAGTTTTTGGAGACACTTTGGAGATGTCCCACTGTGAGAACTGGGGACCATTGTGTTGAATCAGGAGTGTGTGTTGCTTGTTGCTATCTATACATATCTACCAAATAGGTCGCTAACTGCTATTTTACATATATAGTGTTCCGGACATTTATTGCTTACATTTCATGGCTTAATCAATAATTTATTATCTTTCTTGGTTCTGTGGGTTGAGTAACATAGAGGTCAAAGGAAAGCTTCCTCTTTGCCCTCTGAAGATTCTCGGAAAAATCAGCCCACGTAAGGCAGATTAATTGGAGAAAAGGCATACAAATTTAATTAATGTGTACACCAGGCGAATCACAGAGTGATTACCCTTCCCCCAAGGGAGTTCAAAAGCTTATACATCATCCTGGCAAAACAGGTTATAGGAAGGGGTGGAAGAATTCCATCGAGAGGATTTCTAGGGACAATGAATGAATGGATCAGGGAACAGATTAACTTGCACGTTATCTTGTGAAAGAGTCTGATCAGGTATGATGACATTCTTGGTCTTAGAGGGGGTGGAAATCTTTTGGTGCGTCTGGATCTTAGGCAGAAAAAGGAGCCCCGACACTAGCTGGGATAGCTGGACTTTGCTTGGGATGTCTAATGATGTTGCAGTGAGATAGAGGCTGGGGCTGCAGCTATCTGAAGGCTTGGCTTGGCTGGACGTCCACAACAGTGTCTTCACTCTCATGTCTGGTGCCTGGGCTGGGATGGCTGAAGAGCTGAAGGCTGGCCATGCAGCCACGTGACCGTTCCCTGTGGCAATCCTGGGCTTCCGCATACCTCGTAGGCCTCAGGGTGGTTGGGCTTCTTCCATGCGAGTTTGGCATTCCCCAGAACAAGGATTCTAAGTGTGAAAAGATAAACTTAGGCACATTCAAATTTTAACCAGTTTATTTGAATAGGCAGCTCATGAATTGGGCAGCTCTAGATGTTCTTGGAAGCAAGGCAAAAAAAAACCCAACAACCCCACAAAAAAAATTTGAGTTGTTAAAGTGAAAAGTCACTAGTTAGAGGTTCATTGGCAATTTCTGATTGGTAAAGTCTCTAGTTAGAGGTTGGTTGGTGGTTTCTGATTAGTTAAGGTTAAGTGTCATTTTTCTGGGCTATGACCATGAGCGTTCATTCTGAGTTGGGTTTCAGGTTGCTTTTGTAGGAACCCAAAGTGCTGAGCCCTCTCAACCTAATGTCCTCCCAATTAAGAATTTTAGCACAAAAGACTTGGGCTTTCCTCTTACAATCTAGCCAAGAAGTGTCTCTGCATCACTTCTGAAGCTTTCAGTGGATCAAGAGTGAGATTCAATTCAAGGAGAGGGGACCCCAAAAGGGCATAAATACCAGGATGCATGGATATTGGGTAACTGTCTTTGGAGACATGCTACACATTATGAATAAAATGTAAGTTTAGATCTATCTACAAAACCCCAGAGAAAGGACGAGGGAGATTCATTTTGAGTTGTGAATGTTTTGAGAATTCACTCTTTTCTTCAGCTGCTAATAAGGTTATCCTGAGAGATGTTTGTAAAGGTTATTGCTCCTGAGGTCTGGTGCTAATATTAGTGTTTTCACATTTAAGGCAGTATTGTTAGCAAATTAATGTCAAAATTACTGCTACTCAAAAAATCTTTTAGCACATAAGAGTAGGTTTTTGTTTTTAAAATGTACGGAGTTATCTCAAAAGCTTTTTAAAAGTTATAGTTCTACTTTGTACCAAACTTGAAATATTTAGCACAAATTAGCATCATGATAGATGTCCCAGATTGTATCTTCAGAATTTCAAACTCTTGATGCAAAATGGTTATTTATTATTATTAGGTTAATACAAGCCCTTTATGTCTATTGAGTCCACTTGCTATTAGGCTACGTTGAAGCTATGTAACATCTCTAATGATTGTGTGTGTTTTAGAATTTGTCATCAGTTTTTTACAAAAAGATCTCTGAGGTATCTTGACGATTATAGGTTGTGATACTGAGAGTCTTTTTTTTTTTTTTTTTTTTTTTTTTTTGAAACAGACTCTCGCTGTTGTCACCCAGGCTGGAGTGCAGCGGTGCGATCTCGGCTGCAACCTCTGCCTCCTGGTTTCAGGTGATTCTCCTGCCTCAGCCTCCCGAATAGGGAGGCCACCATGCCCAGCTAATTTTTGTATTTTTAATAGAGACGGGGTTTCACCATATTGGTCAGGCTGGTCTAGAATTTCTGTCCTAGTGATCTTCCCACCTCGGCTCCCAAAGTGCTGGGATTATAGGCGTGAGTTGACCACGCCCAGCTGCGGTACTGACCTTTTAAAAAAAAGTTAATGCAAAAGAAAAAAACAAAGTTAATGAATTAATTCAAAGTCACTATCAACTCTAGAAGACATTAAAGAAATACTATTTTTACATCCTAACCACATGTGGTATGTGTTGCTCTTCTATACCCTCATTCTTTGCCCAAGATTTGTTCATCCATTCTTCTTGTCAGCTGCCTTAATCCTGGGTCGTCATCTTTGCTGGTGGCTTTGGAATAACTCAGAGCTGCCCTGGATGGGAAAGACTGCTCTGTCGGCAGTTCTGTGAAGGACCCTTCAAGCCTTCCCCTGTGGGAGGAAGCCCATCGCTGCTGCTGCTGCATTTCCCCTGGGTTGGCAGCTGAAACCTTCCTGCTGGTGAAGTCACAGCAGGTCAGGATAATAATGTAGACAGAAGGAAAGATAAGGATAGAAAGCTGTCTGCCGAGTAAGCAGGTCCTACAGCACTTACCTATTTTCCTTCCTGCAGATGAATATAGACATGACCACTTTTCTAATAGCTTGACAAATTATTATTATTATTATTTGCTCTGTCACCTAGGCTGGCAGTGCAGTGCACTGCAGTGGTGTTATCATGACTCACTGCAACCTCGACCTCCTAGGATCAAGCAACCCTCCCGCCTTAGCCTCTCGAGTAGCTGGGACCACAGGTGTGCACCACCACACCTGGCGAATTTTGTATATTTTGTAGAGATGGGGTTTTGCCATCTTGCCCAGGCCGGTCTTGAACACCTGGGCTCAAGTGATCCCTCGGCCTTGGCCTCCCAGAGTGCTAGACAAATTATCATTCATTACGGGGCTGCAGCATTTGGTGATTGGCACTAGGATGGAGGTGGAGGTGATAAGGGGCTGTGGTTTAAGGTGATAAGACTAGATGGCTTGAATCATATGGAAGATATATTCTTTCAAACTATTGATACATTGGCTTACTCTGAAAGAAAAAGAAATTCAATGTGGCATTTGTGTTATCATTCAGCTGTAAGAATCAAGTGGCGCTTGCTTTAATTATTCCCTATTGATCCTAGTACATTTACCCTTCCCTTTTCTTACTAACTGGGTATTTAAGTGAAGCCTGATGTTGGGACAGATTTCTTCTGTGCATAATATCTGTGAGCTTTTGTTCTGAACTTTGCAGTGTTTGAGAGGCCAGTGTGAGCTAGTGATTTTAGCCTTCTTCACAGGCATGCTGCCAGGTGCCTAAGGAACATTTTTTTCCCCACTCAGTTATATCTTCTCTTCACGATATGTTTTCTGGTGATGACAGAGCCACTGCTGTACAGAGCCCTAGCTGTAAACATGGATGTGAGTAAATCCTATGGGGATGTTATCAACAAAATGGCACCGACATGTGCATTCATGGCATGGCCCTTCTTCATGGTTTTTTTTAGGCATAGGGTCTCACTATGTTGCCCAGGCTGGAGTACAGTGGCTATTCACTGATATGATCATTGTGCACTACAGTCTTGAACTTTTGGGCTTAAGCCAGCCTCCTGCCTCAGCCTCCCGAGTAGCTGGGACTATAGCCACGCACCACTGCACCTGGCTCTTTGCATGCTGTTTCTGGTGGAATAGTAAAACTGGTAGGACATGTTCTACAGCAGGCTTGAGATATAGTGCTTGACCTATAATATTTAGAAGAAATTGTTCAGGTAAAAATAGTTTAGCTCCTACCAGATGAATTACATACTCTTTGACTTGATGGTAGGTACTTTAATTATGATCTTGACTCACAGCTGAGGAGCAATTATACTGACATACATGGTTTCTAAAAAAGGTCATCTTGGTTAATTTTTAGAGTCAGAAGCAACACTATCATTCCATATTTCTGAAAGATGGTTATTGGGCTGTTTTAAAGTTTTTATTGAACCTCCAGGTTGGCTCCTTCAAGGTGCCAACTGTAACTGGCGTTGGTTGACTTGTTTGTAATAACCACACAAAAAGCCAGGATAACTTTTTAAGTGAGATGGAAATATCTGAATGTTGAATTCTGCATTTACAACTGTGCTGGAAGACTAAACTAATTTTATTATTACTATAAACACCTTATTTCTTGGAAGGTGTTTATTTTGTTCTTTTTATTTTTTATTTTTTTGAGACAGAGTTTCGCTCTTGTTGCCCAGGCTGGAGTGCAATGGTGCGATCCCAGCTCACCGCAACCTCCACCTCCCAGGTTCAAGTGATTCTCCTGCCTCAGCCTCCCGAGTAGCTGGGATTATGGGCATGCGCCACCAAGCCCAGCTAATTTTGTATTTTTAGTAGAGACAGGGTTTCTCCATGTTGGTTAGGCTGGTCTCAAACTCCCGACCTCAGGTGATCCACCCGCCTCAGCATCCCAAAGTGCTGGGATTACAGGCGTGAGCCACTGTGCCCAGCCTATTCTGTTCTTTATGATTCCAATAAAACTATGAGCCCCCCCCAACCTCCTTTTTTTGAGACAGGGTCTTGCCGTGTTGCATAGGCTGGAGTGCAGTGGTGAGATCTCAGCTCTCTGCAACCTCTGCCTCCCAGTCTGTAATGATCCTCCCACCTCAGCCTCCCAAGTAAGCTGGGGTTACAGGTGCACACCATCATGCTTGGCTAGTTTTTTACTTTTTTGTAGAAACAGCTTCTTCCTATATTGCCTAAGCTGTTTTTGAACCCCTGGGCTCAAGCAGTCCTCCTGCCACAGCCTCCCAAAGTGCTGGGATTACAGGCATGAGCCCCCATTCCCAGCTGAGCCATGAAACTTTAAAAAAGTTACCATGTATCATAAATTCTTTTGATGTGCCATACAGCTGCAAACTACTGGGCACCCAGGGTTTAAGCAAGAGCCTGAGTAGTTGCCTATGACATATTCACCTGCTTTGGATGTCTTGAATTATTACTCTCTGTGAACTATTACTGTGCTATTTTTTTTTTATGGTCAAAGAACAGAGGAAGAGTAATTTTACTAATGAATAATTTTTTTAAATAAGTGAAGTATTGCAGGTAGATTTTGTATTGGGAGAAGATAGTGCACACACATGTACATACTTGCACAACTCTGCTGGAATGAAAAGCAGCACATTTTGTCATGACTTTGCCCCTTTGCCCCCTGCCTTGTTTTCCTATAGCTTTGTTCTGTGCAGGGAAGTCTTGCCAGAATCGACAAGGAAGCTACCTTTGTACGGTGCCACTGGTCTTTTGCAGTCATAGGTTATATCATGGCCCAGAAAGAACTGGAAGCTTTTAATTCCATTAAAGTGAGGCTCACATTCTTTGGACTCTTCTGGTCCCTGAACCTAACTCAGCACCAGAAGCTTACGTTCCTACCAGGGGAGGGACAAAGCAAGCAGAGGCTGCCCAGAGCAGGCACAGAGCAGTTTCTTCATCTTATTTAATTATTTTGCTTATTGTCTCGCCACCTATAATAGATCGTAAGCTCATGAGAACAGGAGGTTTTGCCTATTTTGTTCATTGCTCTATTACCTGCACTAAGAATATCCCCTGGCAGATAGTAAGCCCTCAATACACCCATGTTAAGTTGAATGAAAGCCTGTTATTTACCCAGCATCCCCCAAAGAGTTTCCTTTATACAAACTATCACAGTACTTACGGTGGTCCCTGGGGCCTATCACACAGGAGTTATCTGACTATGATGTTTTTTAGATAAAACCTTCCAAGTGAAGTTATTATAAAATATGATTTATAAACATTCCTTTAAAACTCACATGTTCTTATTATAAGTAGCTGGGTTAAAATCATCACAGATCTTCATTAGAGAAATGCAAATCAAAACCACAATGAGATACCATCTCACACCAGTCAGAATGGCTGTTACTAAAAAATAAATAACAGATGCCAGCAAGGTTGTGGAGAAAAAGGAACGCTTACACACTGTTGGTGAGAGTGTAAATTAGTTCAAGCATTGTGGAAGAGAGTGTGGTGATTCCTCAAAGACCTGAAGACAGAAACACCATTTGACTCAGCAATCTCATTACTGGGTATATACCCAAAGGAATAGAAATCATTCTATTATAAAGACATATGCACATATATGTTCACTGAAATACTACTCACAATAGCAAAGACATGGAATCAACCTAAATGCTCATCAATGATACACTGGATAAAGAAAATGTCGTACATATATACCATGGAATACTGTGCAGCCATGGAAAGAATGAGAGCTCTTTTGCCTGCCGCCATGTAAAAGGTCCCTTTGGTCTTCATCTTCTGCCATGATTGTGAGGCCTCCCTAGCCATGTGAAACTATGGAACAGAGGTCGGAGGCTCCCATCAAAAACCATAACAGCATGGGGAGGGGAGAGGGGGGAGGGATGGCATTGGGAGTTATACCTGATGTAAATGACGCGTTGATGGGTGCTGACGAGTTGATGGGTGCAGCATGCCAACATGGCACAGGTATACATATGTAACAAATCTGCACGTTATGCACATGTACCCTAGAACTTAAAGTATATTAAAAAAAAAGAATGTAATATATATTTAAAAGAACAAAAACAAACAAACAAAAAAAACCATAACAGCGTGCGAATCCTGTGCCAGCAACTGAGGTGTCCAGGTTCTGTTATCAGAACTGACTAGGTGGCTGGCATGACCTGTGGAGGGGAAGGAAGAGCAGTGTGGTGCTGTGGCCCACCTGAGAGCCACATGGGTCAGGGGAGCCCCCACACCCCAGCTGAGGGAGGTGATGAGTGAGCATGCTACCTAGCCTGGAAAACAGTGCTTTTTCCTCAGAACTGTGCAACCCACCGATCGGAAGATCCCACACGTAAGCCCACTCCACTGGGGCCTAGGGTCTCAGCCATGGAGCCGTGGAGATTCTCAACAACCACTCAGCTAGAATCTGCTTAAGCCTGCCAAGTTCCCAGCTGAGGAGTAGCCAGCACCACAGCTGTGGCTGCCTGCTGTCTGAGCCATTTGAGCTCCTTGGGAGAGGCGCAGCAACCAACACTGGAACTGCTAGCTGCCTAACACACTAAGCTCTCAGGGTGGGGGAAAGGTAGCAGCCATCACTATAGCTCCAGGCCACACTTTTCTCCCCGCTGAAACCAGGGAGGCTGGATGGGTTGGTCCCAGGAGATATTTCCCACAGCCCAGTACACTGGCTGTGGCAGACTGCTGCCATAGTGCCTCTTCAGACCTGACCCTGGCCCATCCCTCCTCACTGGGTGAGGCCTCCCTGCAGGAACTCCAACAACTCCAGCCAGGGGCTCAGGGACAGAACCCTGATCTCCCTGGGTCTAAGCCCCTAGGGGAAGTGGGGTGGCCATAGTCTCCACCGCCTAGCTGACTTAGTCTTTCCTCCTGCTAGTTCTGAGGAATCCGGACAGCCCAGATGAGTGCATTTCCCCCCAGCAAAGCACACCCCCTCCACCAAGGGACAGTCAAAGTGCTATGTTAAACGGGTCCTGCTCCCTGTGCCACCCAACTGGGTGAGACCTGAGACCTTCCAACAGGGGTTGTCAGACACCCTACACAGGAGCGTTCCTACTGGCATCAGGTCACTACTCCTCGAGGTCAGAGATCCCAGAGGAAGGAGCAGGCACCCATCTTTGCTGTTTTCCAGCCTCCTCGAGTGACATCTTCAGGAGTGGGAGCGAACTAGATGAATAGGGCCTGAAGTGAACCCCCAGCAAACCGCAGCAGTCCTACAGAAGATGAACCTGACCATTGAAAGAAAAACCAACAGAAAGCAGTAACAACAGCATGAACAAAAAAGTCTCCACAAAAACCTCATTCAAGGGTCAGCAGCCTCAAAAATTTGAAACTCATGAAGATGAGAAAGAATCAACGAAAAAACACCGAAAACCTGAAAGGCCAGAATGCCTCTTCTCCAAATGATCGCAACACCTCTCCAGCAAGGGCACAGAACTGAACAGAGGATGAGATGGATGAACTGACAGAAGTAAGCTTCAGAAGATGGGTAATAACAAACTCTGCTGAGCTAAAGGGGCATGTTCTAACCCAATGCAAAGAAGTTAAGAACCTTAATAAAAGGTTACAGGAACTGTTAACTAGAATAACCAGTTTAGAGAGGAAGATAAATGACCTGATAGAGCTGAAACACACAGCATGAGAACTTTGTAACACATACACAAGTATCAATAGCCGAATTGACCAAGCGGAAGAAAGGATATCAGAGTTTGAAGACCATCTTGCTGAAATAAGGCATGCAGACAAGGTTAGAGAAAGAAGAATGAAAACGAACAAACAAAACCTCCAAGAAATATGGGACTATGTAAAAAGACTGAACCTGTGATTGATTGGAGTACCCGAATGAGATGGGGAGAATGGAACCAACTTGGAAATCCCACTTCAGGATATTATCCAGGAGAACTTCCCCAGCCTAGCAAGACAGGCTGACATGCAAATGCAGGACATACAGAAAACACCACTAAGATACTCCACAAGTATCTCTACTAAAAACACAAAAAATTAGCCGGGCGAGGTGGCGGCGCCTGTGGTCCCAGCTACTCGGGAGGCTGAGGCAGGAGAATGGCGGGAACCCGGGAGGCGGAGCTTGCAGTGAGCTGAGATCCGGCCACTGCACTCCAGCCTGGGCGACAGAGCGAGACTCCGTCTCAAAAAAAAAAAAAAAAAAAAAAAAAAAAAGATACTCCACAAGTAGATCAACCCCAAGACATAATCATCAGATTCTCCAACGTCAAAAAGAAGGAAAAAACGTTAAGGGCAGCCAGAGAGAAAGGACAGGTCTCCTACAAAGGGAAGCCCCATCAGACCAGCAGCGGGTCTCTGTGCAGAAATCCTACAGTTTTAAGCCTACTGGGGATATCAGCTTTAGTTAATACTGTGATGAAAACACACAGCTTACAGGGCTCAAGTGCAAAAGAGCAGTGGTGAAGCCTAATGTGAAGGTGAAGTCCAACTTTTATATAACATTTTCCTACCCTACAAAGCTGCACAAACAGGAAAGGAAGGGGTTTCAGGTTTAAAAGCCATGCAGAAAAGAAATAACATAGCAGACCTGAGGCTGCTGCTTTAGGAAGGGCTTGCTCACGAGGCTGGCCCTTGGCTGGTGTCTGGGAGCATAGCACTTTAACCCACTCTCTAGCTGATAAGAATGATTCATTGTATCTAGACTGCGCAAGCAGCTTGGTTTATGCTGAATACCTGCTTTCCTTCTTTGAATTTGGAATTCTGATTTTTTCTAGGCAGAGGGTGCCTACGTAACCAACCACAGAAAACGTTTGAATGCTGAGTCTCTTTCTAGGGCAGAAACATTGCACATACATTACTGAATTTTTCACTGCTGACAAAAGGAGCCCACTTCATGTGTCTCCTCAGGGGAGGGAGAGAGCATTAAAAGCCTATGCATGAATTTTTCCAGACTTTGCCTATGTCTTTTTCTGTTGCTCATCTTGTCATGTATCCTCGCACTGTAGTAAACCCTAACCATGGGGCTACTAAATGCTGGGTCCTTCTCATGAGTTGCCAAATGTGCACATGGCCTCAGGCATCCCTGAAACATATGCAATAGCCAGCACTAGGGCTCTTTAAAGATGGCAAAAATGTTTCTGGTGACTGAGGCAGTTTGACTCAGGGCCGTGGATGTGTGCTAAGGATGCAGAAGTATAAGGAGGGAGCTGAAATGGAAACTTTCTCTGTGAGCCCAAAGCCTTTGTCCCAGGCTCAGGGTGGGTTTCTCCCTGGTGGTCTGGCCTGATCCACATGGAGGGCTAATTTGCTAGTACATAAGGCCTGTAACAATAAAGATGGACTGAGCAGCATCTTTGGTTGTTCTCTCTAAGGGAATGAGAGGGAAAACACAAGCATTTGCCACAATTCCTAGACTTCAGATCAATTCCTAGACTTCAAATCAAAATTCTAGCCCCATCTCAGGCTCTGTCAGGGCAAGGCAGCTCAGAAACAGTGCTTGGAAGGAAGAGACAAGAGGACTCAGGTCTAACTCCAGCATTCCAATGCAAGGTCTCCACTGGCACTTTGGCTCAAAAATTCCCTAGCTTTTGACCCTCATGGAAAGGAGCCATGATCGGCTGGGCCTGGTGGCCCATTCCTGTACACGCCTGTAGTCCCAGTACTTTGGGAGGCTGAGGCGGGAGGGTTGCTTGAACCTGGAAATTCAAGACCAGCCTGGGAAATATAGTGAGGCCCTGTCTCTGCAAAAAATAAATTTAAAAAATTGGCTGGGCATGATGGTGCACACCTGTAGTCCAAGCTACTCAGGAGGCTGAGGTGGGAGTATTGTTTGAGCCTAGGAAATTGAGGCTGTAGTAAGCCATGTTCGTGCCACTGCACTCTAGCCTGGGCAACAGAGCAAAACCCTGACTGGAAAAAAAAAAAAGAAGCCAGGCACAGTGGCTCACGCTTGTAATCCCAGCACTTTGGGAGGCCAAGGTGGGTGGATCACCTGAGGTCAGGAATTAGAGACCAGCCTGGGCAACAGAGCAAAACCCTGACTGGAAAAAAAAAAAGAAGCCAGGCACAGTGGCTCACGCTTGTAATCCCAGCACTTTGGGAGGCCAAGGTGGGTGGATCACCTGAGGTCAGGAATTCGAGCCCAGCCTGGCCAACATGGCGAAACCCTGTCTCTACTAAAAAAAAATACAAAAAAAAAATAGCCAGGCATGGTGGCACATGCCTGTAATCACAGCTACTTAGGAGGCTGAGGCAGGAGAATTGCTTGAACCTAGAAGGCAGAGGTTGCAGTGAGACAAGATCACACCACTGCACTCCAGCCTGGGCGACAGAGCGAGACTCCGTCTCAAAAAAAAAAACAAAAAACAAAGAACAGAAAAGAAAAAAAGAAATCATCACCTAGAAAGGAATGTGGAGAGTGGATCTCTCTCCCCTCTCTTCCTCTGTCTGTCTCTTCTGTTTGTATGTGTGGGCCTGCCAGTGAAGAGGAGCCTTCAGCTCTCTACAGGCCAACATTTCCCCGATATATTCTCCTGCCTTCAGTTTACTCAGTGGGCGTAATGACCAACATCAAGGTCATCCTGAGTACTCTTGTCTCCTGAGAGAGTGGCTTCCCCAACCACTACTGGTGGTCTGAGGCATCTGTCAGGGCTTATCTGAGGATATTATTAATAGTCCTTAGATGTTGCCCCTAGAAACATCTGCAATGCCTCAAGAAAGTACAACAATTAAATTTACCTCAGGGCTATGATAAAAGAAATCTTTTTCTACCTTTTCTTTGATCAGCTGTATTCAGACAAATTCATCAGGGATTTGTGATGTGTCCTGTGAAACAGCATAATCCAAGTAACAAGAGAGAGCCAGCGATTCTACATGTTTCAAAGTACTGCTTCAGTTACATCCTACCAATTCTGATTTGTAGTATTTTGTTATTGGTTAGTCCTAAATATTTTATAATTTTCATTATTTATTTTGTGATGCAAAATATAAAATAAAAAAAATTTGTGTGTCTTCATTTACAAACACTTTGGGCTTTTCTTTTTTATTTTTTAGATTAAATTTAATTTTATTTTTTAAAGACAAGGTCTTACTTTGTTGCCCAGGATGGAGTGCAATGGTGCCATCATATCTCATTGTAGCTGCAATCTCCTGGGCTCAAGTGATCCTCCTGCCTCAGCCTCCTGAGTAGCCAGGACTACACGAACATGCGTGCCACTGTGGCTGGCAGCTTTTCTAATGATCTTGTTTAAATTATTGATCTTTAACTTAATTGCATTGTGATTAGAGTAAATAACTCTATGATCCAGTACTTTGAAGAGTTGTTGAGACTTGCATTATGGCTCAGTATTGGTCCACTTTGGTAAATGTTCTATGAGATTTCTAAAAGATTGCGATCTCTAGTTGTTGAGTAGAGAATTCCTATTGTATAAACATGTGGATTGTGTTTATTATGTAGTCCATTTATTTTTGGTTTCCTTGAATATCAATTAATAGGAGAAAGTGTTAAAAATCTCAGTATGGTGGTAGATGGATTTATTTCTCCTTGCAGTTCAATATGATTTAGGTGTAGGTAAGGTTAGGATTATTTCAGTTAGCTAGTGATTTGAATTTTTTATCATTACGTGGTGACACTATTTATAGTAATGCTTGGTCCAATACTAATATTTATTTGTTCAGCTTTCTTTTGTTAATATTCTATCCGTATTTCCCCCATCTTTTTACCATCAACCTTTCTCTATTTTTTACTTGTCTTGTATAAAGTATATAATTGGATTTTAGAAAGTCTCCTGATGACATCCAAAGCCAGAATGATAAATTTTTTATAAAAAAATGAAAAGACAAACCACAAAGTGGGAGAAAATTTTTACAAAACATGTATCTGATAAAGCATTTACACCCAGAATATATAAAGAGCTCTTATATATTCCAGGTGTAAGTCCATACCATAAGAAGACAACACAATCAAAAGAACTGGGAAAATGGAGGAGAATGAGTCATTAGGGAAATGCAAATTAAAACCGCAATGAGATAACATTACACGCTCACTAGAATGGCTGAAATAAAAATGACAATTCTAAGGTTTGGTAAGGATGAGGAGAAACCGGAACCCTAATATATTGCTGGAGAAAATGTAGCATGATAGAGCTACATTGGAAAATTGTTCTTTATAAAGTTAAAAATATAATTACCCAGTGACCCAGAATCACTCCTAGGTACCTATCCAAAAGAAATGGAAGCATATGTTCACACAAAGACCTGTATGTGAATCTCATAGAAACACTATTCATAATAGCCCAAACTGGAAGCACCCCAACTGTCTATTAAATAGTGAATGGTAAACAAACGTTGGCATATCCCTACAATGGAATGCTGTCCAGCAATGAAAAGCAAAAAAGTGCTGACACACATGTGGAAGAATCTCAAAACCATATGCCAGTGAAAGAACGCAAACACGTATGACTGCTTATTATATTATTTGATTTGTATGAAATGTCTAGAAACAACAAAATTATAGAGATATATCACTGGTTACTATGGGCTGGAGGTGGGAATGGGGATTGATCCCAGATAATATGAGAAAATTTCCTGGAGTAATAGAAGTATTCCAAAACTGAATTATGGTGATGCATGCACAACTCTATAAATTTACTAAAACTTACTTAACTGTACACTTAAAATGGATGAATTAATATATAAATTAAACATCAATAAAGTTGTTAAACATTTGAAAAACATGTTCAGGCAATCTTGGTCTTTTTAAACTGGAACATTTAGTCCATTTACTCTTTTTGTAATTATAGATATATTTGAATTTTTTCCTACCATTTTATATTGTGCTTTTTATATGTCCTTTTTTATGTTTCTTTCCCCCTTATTTTTTGCCTTCCTTAGGATTTTTTTTTTTTTTCTTTTTGAGACAAGGTCTTGCTGTGTTGCCCATGCTGGAGTACAGTAGCATGACCATGGCTCACTGTAGACTACGCCTCTGGGACTCAAGCAGTCCTCCAACTTCAGCCTCCTGAGTAGCAGGAACAACAAGTGTGTGTCACCATATTCTGCTAATTTCTTGATTTTTTTGTAGAGATGAGGTATCACTATGTTGCCCAGGCTGTCTCATCAAACTCCTGGGCTCAAGCAATTCTCCTGCCTTGACCTCCCAGAGTGTTGGGATTACAGGCATGAACCACCATGCCTGGCCAGATTATATTTTTCTAATTCAGTTTTTCTCCTTCTATTAACCTGGAAGTGGTACATTCTACTGCTGTTCTCAAATGGTTATCCTAGAAATTTCAGTGTGCATATAGTATGATTTGGCTGTGTTCCCCACCCAAATGTCATCTTGAACTGTAGTTCCCATAAACCCCATGTGTTGTGGGAGGGACCCGGTGGGAGATAATTGAATTGTGGTGCCATTTACTTTCATGCTGCTGTTCTCGTGATAGTGAGTGCATTCTCCTGAGATCTGATGATTTTATAAGGGCTTTTCTCCCTTCTGCTTGGCTTTTCTCCTTCCTGCTATCGTGTGAAGATGTACATGTTTACTTCCCCATCCACCATGATTGTAAGTTTCTTGAGGCCTCCCCAGTCATGCAGAACTGTGAGTCAATTAAACCCCTTTCCTTTATAAATTACACAGTCTCAGGTAGTTTTTTATAGCAGTTTGAGAATGGACTAATACAGTAAATTGGTACTAGGAGTGGAGTACTGCTATAAAGATACCCCAACATATAGAAGTGACTTTGGAACTGGGTAACAGGCAGAAGTTGGATAAGTCTGAAGGGCTCAGAAGACAGAAAGATATGGGAAATTTGGAACTTCTCAGAGATGTGTTGATTGACTTTGACCAAAATGCTGATAGTGATATGGACAATGGAATCCAGGTCTCAGATGGAGATGAAGAACTTCTTGGGAACTAGAATAAAGGTGACTCTTGCTACGTTTTAGCAAAGAGACTGGTGGCATTTTGCCCCTGCCATAAAGATCTATGGAACTTTGAACTTGAGAGAAGATTTACCTGGTGGAAGAAATGTCTAAGCAGCAAAGCATTCAAGAGGTGACTTAGGTGCTGTTAAAATCATCCTATTTTATGTATTCACAAAGATGTGGTTTGGAATTAAAACTTATGTTTAAAAGAGAAGCAAAGCATAGAAGTTCAGAACATTTACATCTTGATGATGTGATACAAGAGAAAAACCCTTTATCTGAGGAGAAATTCAAGCCAGTAGTAGAAATTCACATAAGTAACAAGGAGCCAAATGTTGATCACCAAGACAATGGGGAAAATGTCTGCAGGGCATGTGAGAAGTCATCACAGCAGCCCCTCCCAACCCAGACCCAGAGACCTAGGAGAGAAAAATAGTTTCATGGGCTGGGCCCAGGGCCTTGCTGCTTTCTGCAGTCTCAGGACTTACTTGGTTCCCTGCATCCCAGATGTGGCTAAAATGAGCCAAGGTATAGCTCAGGCCATGGCTTCAAGGGGTGTAAGCCCTAAGCCTTGGCAGCTTCCATGTGGTTTTGAGCCTGCGGGTGCACAGAAGTCAGAATTGAGGTTTGAGAACCTCCTTCTAGATTTCAGAGGATGTATGGAAATGCCTGGATGTCCAGGCAGAAGTTTGCTGCAGGGGTGGAGACCTCATGGAGAACCTCTGCTAGAGCAGTGCAGAAGGGAAATGTGGCTGGGGCACTGCCTAGTGGAGCTGTGAGAAGATGGCCACTGTCCTCCAGACCCCAGAATGGTAGATCCACTGACGGCTTGCAATGTGTGCCTGGAAAAGCTATGGACACTCAATGCCAGCCTGTGAAGGAAGCTGGCAGTCGGGGGGGGGGGGGCTGTACCTTGCAAAATCACAGCTGCCCAAGGCCGCGGGAGTCCCACCTCTTGTATCAAAATGACCTGGATGTGAGACATGGAGTCAAAGGATATCATTTTGGAGCTTTAAGATTTGACTGCCCCACTGGGTTTTGGACTTGCATGGGGGCTGTAGCCCCTTTGTTTTGGCCAATTTCTCCCATTTGGAATGGATGTATTTACCCAATGCTTTTACCCCCATTGTATCTAGGAAGTACCTAACTTGCTTTTGATTTTACAGGTCCATAGGCAGAAGGGACTTGCCTTATCTCAGATGAGACTTTGGACTTGGACTTTTGGGTTGATGCTGGAATGAGTTAAGACTTTCAGGGACTGTAGGGAAGGCACGATTGTGTTTTGAAATGTGAGGGCATGATATTTGGGAGGGGCCAGAGGCAGAATGATGTGGTTTGACTGTGTCCTCACCCAAATGTCGTCTTGAATTATAGTTTCCACAATCCCCATGTGTTGTGGGAGAGACCTGGTTGGAGGTCATTGAGCCATGGTACCAGTTACTTTCATGCTGCTATTCTTATGATAGTGAGTTCTCCTGAGATCTGGTGGTTTATAAGGAGCTTTCCTGCCTTCTGCTCAGCACTTCTCCTTCCTGCCATCATGTGAAGAAGGACGTGTTTGCTTCTCCTTCCGGTGTGATTCTAAGTTTCTTGAGGCCTCCTCTGTAATGAGGAATGTGAGTCAATTAAACCTCTTTCCTTTATAAATTATCCAGTCTTGGGCAGTTTGTTATAGCAGTGTGAGAACGAACTAATACAGCATACTTATTAATCAATATTTAGAGTTAATACGTTGCCCTTTTGTTGAACAATACCAGGGATTTGTAACACATTAACTATGATTGTTAGTGTTGCATTTTTAATCCCCATGACACTTCTATTATTTTCATACAGTTTAGTATTTATATAATTACATATTTACTTCTCTTTTTTCCTTTTCATTCTTTATTGCAACTCTGATTCAAATATTTTTGTACTGAAAGGTGATATATTGTAGTGCTTAAGACCATGGGTTCTAGAGCCAAAATGTGATTTTTCCAGACTGCTTTTTATTTCTGCTTGACAAATAGGGAAACTGAGGCAGAGGGATAATGGTAACACGCTCAAGGCTACATCTAGTAAATGGCAGAGGCAGGATTTAAATCCATCCATTCCCCAGTAGCACCCCTTGCACTGTGGAGGGCTTGGTAGTAAGCCATGGTGTAGGAGATCTGTTGGTGACACAATGCATCAGAGCCCTCTCCACTGTCAGAAAATATACATGCAGGTTCACATCCCTCTAAAGCCTTGGGGCTCATGAAGTCCACACATAATTCCTATGAAAATGTTAATTTTATAAGTAAATCACAGGTGAGTTGAATTTCACCCTTGTGAATGCTTATAAACTCATTTTTTTGGTGTGTGTTTCTCTTGATTTAAGTAATCGGAACTGTCCTGCAAAATTTACAGGAGAAGCCTCCTTCCAGATATATATAGTTCTGTTTCTGGACTCTCTCCATCTTGGTTCATTTTTCCTGGGCAAACTAAGCAGCAGACCCTTGCTTTATAAACCAAATCATTGAATCTCCCCAAATGCAAAGTCATTTAGATGTTGGTAAGCCTCAGGAGAGATTTGTGATAGAATTATTATATGCTGAAGAGTTTGAAGCCACCTCTGGTGGAGAGGGTCCTTTGAGAAGTGTAGTTAACACAGAACAGTCTTCTAGGTCTTCTAGATTTTCGACTATCTTTATGAGGCTTTCCACCATGTCACAGGACAGCATCTTGGAGGCATTGGCTCTGAACTTTTCCTCTAGGTCCTCCTGGCTCAGTGGTTCTCTCCAGTGCCCATAGAAGGTATCAGAGCGATGTGTGAAGGTGGCTCCATCCTTGAGGGTGACACTTATTTCACAGTACAGTGTGTTGAAGCTTGGCAAGTTGTCCGGAGGGTACTCCAGCTCCACCTTACTGAGCAGCTCTCTCACCTGTGGTCTGTTGATCTGGCATTCATGGAATGCTGGGACAGCGATGCTACCATCAAGCAGCATGGCACAGGCCACGTACTGGAATGAATGACGGGCTTCATGCTCCGAGTCTGGAAAGGGCCTGTTTACATACTGGACATTTGGTATCCTGAGCACAATTCTCTTAATGTAGTCAATTGGAAGCAGAGCTGTCTCTGCTACAAGGTTCTTTCTCACAGATGCAGCTGCGTCTGCCACCCAGTGGGTAGATAAATGCGCAGGAAAACGCTTAAAGGCCACATCCTGCTGGTCCAGCAGCCAACTGTAGGAATCTAGGTTTGGAAGGACTTTTGGGGAATAGTTGGCATAAAAGGCCCCAAATCCTGCCTCCAAGTCCAAGACCTGCTTGTTTCCTTGGAGACCCAGCATTGCCAGAAATGCAGCTTCTATCCCATGCTTGGCAGCATTGCCAATGTGGAGGGGCTTGGTCTGAGTGGCAGCATTGGCCATGGGTGCCCCAGCATGGGAAACAGCAATGGCCAGGGCTTCTTGGCACTTTGTGGAGCTAAGTCCTAAAAACTTGGATGCAGCAGCAGCACTACCCAATGTTCCTACCACGGAAGGGGGATGGAATCTGAAAAGCAAAGAAGCAGAGTTGGAAATGTACAAACCTTAATCACCAGGAGGCAGGATAGCATAGTCATCAAGAGCATTGATAATGGAGTCACACTGCCCAGGTTCAGATCTCAGCTCCATTACTTTATTAGCTATGTGATCTGGGGGAAGTTATTCAACTTCTCTGTAGATTTTTTCTTACACAAAATGGTGATAGGCCAGGTGCGATGGCTCATGCCTATAATCCCAGGACTTTGGGAGGCTAAGGTGGGAGGGTCATCTGGGGTCAGGAGTTCGAGACTAGCCTGGCCAACATGGCGAAACACTGACTCTACTAAAAATACAAAAATTTGCTGGACATGGTGGTGGGTGCCTGCAGTCCCAGCTACTTAGGAGGCTGAGGCAGGAGAATCACTTGAACCCGAGAGGCAGAGGCTGCAGTGAGCTGAGATCATGCTGCTGCACTCCAGCCTGGGTGACAGAGTGAGACTGTCTCAAAAAATATAATAAAAAAAAATAATAAGGCCAGGCATGATGGCTCATGCCTGTAATGCCAGCACTTTGGGAGGCCGAGGTGGGCAGATCACAAGGTCAAGAGCTCGAGACTATCCTGGCCAACATGATGAAACCCCGTCTCTATTAAAAAGACAAAAATTAGCTGGGGGTGGTGGTGCATGCCTGTAGTCCCAGCTACTTGGGAGGCTGAGGCAGGAGAATCACTTGAACCCGGGAGGCGGAGGTTGCAGTGAGCTGAGATCACACCACTGCACTCCAGCCTGGCAACAGAGTGAGACTCCATCTCAAAAAATAAAATAAAATAAAACAAAATGGTGATAATAATAGCGTTGACCTCTTAGAGTTTTAGGAGCTTTGAATAAATTAACATGTTTACAATAGTGTGTAGCACACAGTGAGTTCTTTATAAATGGTACCATTACAATTATTGCCAGAAAGGCAACAGCTATTGATTGCTGAAATCTTACCTAAGTAACTGTGAGAATTGTGGGCCTTGAAGAAACTGTGAAACTTCACTACCCAGTATTTCAATTTACTTCTTTCCTAGCAGGCTGGCCAAGTGGCAACATAAATCTGAGACTGAGCCATATGATGTGGCCGACATTTGACCATTTTTTATCTGCAGGATGAACAGTCAGGGTAAGGATATTCTGAATGTCCTCATTAGTCTGAGGGACGCTAGCCAGTCTCAGAATAGATTCTGCTCTGAGGATGAAATAAGGAATACTCAGTACACCCATGAACGCCAGAATGACATGAATCACCTTGCAACGAGAGGCCCAATTTATCTCATGGTCCAGGTTGCCCTCTCGAAGTCACTTCTTTAAATGTGGATGGAGGGTTTCGTATGTGACTGGTGTATTGACTTATCTACCTGTGCTAATGTTAACATCTTCCGCTGAGCTGGCCTCTAAGTCAGAAAGCTCTACAGAGATAATGATTGACAGATGAAGGGGATGTTGACAGATGAAGGGGATGTGACTACCTTTTGATGGGGCAAATTCTCTCCATACCTCTTTGGTATGTCTTTGGCCTCCTTGGCGAAATGCAGTAATCGGCCTTGCACTTCAATACCAACATTGAAAGCCAGCAGCAGGTCAAGGCCAGAAAACTTTGGACTCCTTGGCAGGGCTTCTGCTAAAGCTGTGAGGACAGGAAGGACAGCCCCAGAAGGGTGGGTGGCAGGGTGCCACGTGTCATCAAAATCCATGGAGTGAATCTATGTAAACAGACACAAACAGCGACAAAAAACCTTAAATTTTCCCTTACTGCAATGGCTTTTGGAACACTAAGGACTTAGTTTAGTAATAACCTTGTTTTATGTGAGATTCTTTTGATCTGATTCTCAGAAAAGAAAATCTGAGAACTGTCTGTGATTTTTTTCTTTTTTCTTTCTTTTTTTTTGAGACGGAGTCTCACTCTGCCACCTAGGCTGGAGTGCAGTGCCATGATCTTGGCTCACTGCAACCTCTGCCTCCCAGGTTCAAGCAAGTCTCCTGCCTCAGCCTCCGGAGCAGCTGGGATAACAGGTGCCCACCACTGCCCTGGCTAATTTTTGTATTTTTAGTAGAGATGGGGCTTCACCATGTTGGCCAGGGTGGTCTCGAACTCCTGACCTTGTTATCCACCCACCTCAGCCTCCCAAAGTGTTGGGATTATGGGCATGAGCCACCGCATCTGGCCTGGCTGTGATTATTAGTCACGTGGCTGGCCCGTGGGAAATGCTGTTCCTCTGCCAGAGGAGCGGAGTACCTTGGAGAGCAGCTTGTGAGACCCAAGGAGCTTGGGTCTTGCCCTGGTGGCCTAAGGTCCCTCTGCCATGGCCCCTGGAAAGATCTATAATCCCCTTTAAAAACAAAGCTGCAGAATCAGGTGGCTGGCAATTCCTTCCTCCTCTACCCTTTAAATAAGTTGCACTGCAAGTTTAATGTCATTTATTCCATATGAGGCCATATGTTTTTGTACCTTTTTATTATGAACTAATTTCAAACTTTTAGAGAAGTTGTAAGACAAGCACAAGAACTCTCAAATCCAAATTAACTTTTCAGCTATATATTTAAAAATCATTATTCTCTGCTTTAAGATTTTATTCCTCTTTCTCCCAGCCATTTTCTTTTTCCTTATATTAAAACACTAATAACCAGAAGTTCATTTAAAAATAGATTTTTATATCTATTTTCTGTCACTGGTACATTTCCCACTGTTTTCAGGACATTACTTTGGAATGCACCATTGGCTTTAACTTTCAATCTCCTGAGCTATTGTCCCCATAAATCATAAAAATATCTCAAAAATCCCAACATATCCGTTTCCAAGTTACATCTTGTAGAATACTTCCCCTGACACACAGAAAAAGCATAAAAATCATCCGTAAGATGAGAAGTACAGATTTTTGGTTCAGAAAATACAGACACTGTATGGCTATTGTTCCTTTCTCAATAACTATCTGTTGAATGGATGAATGAATGAATGAATAAAAAGCACATTACTGGAGAGAAACTGGCCCCAAACAGGAAAAACTGAGAAGAAATTTGGTCTGGATGTTGGGTTTTGTATTTTTTGCCATTTATATTCAAGGTTTCGAATTGGGATACCTTAGGGTGTTTTTATCTAAATCCTTCCATCTTTTTTCCTCTACTACAAAATCTCTTTGAAAAGCATCAATTTACTGTAAAAACATGAAAACCGAATTACTACACAGGGGAGAGGGTAAGCCACTTTATCTCTCTGACTTTCAGTTCTTTCATCTGTAAAATATAGAATTTGGGCAATTTCTGAGATATTTCCCGACTCTAAAATTATTGTGATTATCTAATAGTTGAAAAGACGTGTAAACCTCCTTACAGCCACACCGTTCACAAAAGCAGCATATGTGGGTGGAAGCCTGATGTCTGGCCGACCCCAAACAGTGCTGGTTATGTTGGAACTGTAGATCTGGAACAAAAGCAAATCAACCAGTGATAGTGTCAATACAGTATACCAAGTCACCATTTCAAGAGTTATTCTTCATCTTTGGAGGCATTATTCATGGTTCTGACTTGAACCTTTGCCACAGATAGAAGCCCTAGTTATTGAATTCCTCTCATCCTTATAGAATACACAACTTTCCTTCATGAAATGGGGAGGAGATGTTGCTTGATCCCAGATCATGATCCGGAAATACTCCAGGGAAGCACATCTGAAGTTACTCTTATTTACTCCTTGGGGTTAATACCAGGAGAGATGGACTAACCGTCTATCTCAAATACACCCTAGGGAGAGCAGGAGCTCTCACGTACATCCCTACTCTGCTCAGAGTACTTGACCAGGCTTTTCTCCAGAGAATAAGAATAAACTGTGAGATATTACTAGTGTATGATTTTGTTTGTTTGTTTTTAAGGTATGGTCTTGCTCTGTTGCCTTGGCTGGAGTGCAGTGGTATGATCTTGACTTACCGTAACCCCAACCTCTCGGGCTCAAATGATCCTCCCACCTCTCAGCCTCCCGAGTAGCTGGGACTATAGGCGTGTGCTATCACACCTGGCTAATTTGTATGTTTTGTTTTTGTTTTTATAGAGATGGGGCTTTGCCATGTTGCCCAGGCTGGTCTTAAATTCCTAGGCTCAAGCAGTCTGCCCACCTTGCCCTGTGGAAGTGCTGGGATTATAGGTGTGAGCCATTGTGCCTGACTGTGTATGGTTTTAAGACAGTGACTTAGTAAAGAATATGGATGACTATTAAAACTCAAATAATGGAACATAGAAAATTATTAAAATGATATAGAACAGTGCTATGTACATCAAGTGCTGTCTATAAAAAGAAGTATAGATTAAATGTAACACATATGTATGCGCTGGGTTTTATCTCTAACATAGACTTTGACCTTCTTACCTTGCTATATTGGCTGGCTTTGTGAAACACTTCCGTACTGGTTCCCAGGAACCCAGCACCCAGAGTGTCTAGAATCATCCTCTTGCTCCTCTGAATAACGCGATCTGTCAGGTGTCCCGCTTTCAAGCCATGGATAGTTGTGGCAAAGCTTTCTGTGATAGACTTTAAAGGGAAGAGTGTTAGGACAGGGCTACACCCCACTCTGTACTTACACACTTCTGTTCTGTAAAAAACCTTGAGGCACTTTTGTGCGAAGAGTTTTGTTTCTTTGTTTGCTCCAAGAAACAAAGTGGAAAAACTTTGTTTCTTGAGTTTTTCCACTCAAGAAACCCAGTTGATCAGATTTAGTTTAATTTCTAAAAAAAAAAAAAAGATGTGTACTAAGCATCTATTATGTGTGAGGCAGAGGGATGTGGGAGCACACAGCAGCCAGTTTCTCTCCTCAGTCGAGTTGAGGGGCAGCATAGCAAGCACAGGACACAGCATTGTGTGATGGATGGTGGTGGGGGGAAGCACAGAGAGTTGTGGGAGGAGGACGCGAGGGACACCTCGTCTGTGTAATAGGGATTTCTGTGGGGGCAGTGCGCAGCTGCTATTATGAGATACCTGCCAGGCACTGTGCTGAATGTCTCAAACATATTACCCTTTTAATACCCACAAGTCTCCAGGTAGTTATTTTTGCAGGTGAGGAGACTGAGACCTAGAAAACTAAAGTCACTAATTTTCACAGCTTTTAAATGGTGGAATCTGAACAGAAGCCCCTATAGGTCTAACTCCACAATCAGGGCATCTAGCTATCAAGTCCAAAATGGTCTGATGAACATGTACCTCAGAACCACCTGGAGTTCTTGCTGAAAATGAACATTTCTGGTCCCCACTCTAGACTACCAAAATTAGACTCTCCCCAGAAATGGAACCTCTGGAAGCATAGCTCAGGATTCTGTTTTCATTAGGATCTCTAGGAGGCTCTCAAGTGTTCTGGTGCGCTTATGTCCAATATGGCAGCTACTCTCCAATGTGGCTACTGAGCACTTGAAACGCAGCAAATTGAGATGTGTCATAAGAGTAAAATAAAGACTGAATTTTGAAGGCTTAGTAGGAAAAAAGGATATAAAACATCTCAATAATTTAAAAATATTGACTACATGCTGAATCAATGTTCAATTCATTGACCAGGTGCAGTGGCTTATGCCTGTAATCCCAGCACTTTGGGAGACTGAGGCGAATGGATCACTTGAGGTCAGCAATTCAAGATCAGTCTGGCCAATGTGGCAAAACCCCATCTCTACTAAAAATACAAAAATTAGCCAGGTGTGATGGTGGGTACCTGTAATCCCAGCTACTCGAGAGACTGAGGTGGGAAAATTGCTTGAACCTGGGAGGCAGAGGTTGCAGTGAGCCGAGATCATGCCACTGCACTCCAGCCTGGGCAACAGAATGAGATTCCTCTTGTCTTAATAGAAACATATTCAATATATTGATATCAATATATCAATAATATATGGGATACAGCATAAATAAAACACGTTATTAATTAGTTTCTTCTAAACATTTTCTAAAATTTAAATACTAGAAAATTTTAAATTACATATGTGACTTGAGAACCACTGCCTGCTCTTCCCTGTTGGTGGAGACATTGATGCTTGATCTGGTTATGAAAACTTAAGAGTAGTCATCAGATAATAGCGCAGGGTGATGAGAATGGAGGGTAAAGGTAGAAGTGGAAGTGAGGGCCGAGGCTGGGAGGTGTGAGAGAGTGGAGGGAGTTTGGCTCCCTTCAGCTGTGGAGTTGAATACAGGAGACAGAGGTGACAGGGAGAATGGATTTGCAACTTATGACCGAATGATGAACATTACGTCATGCTAAAGACTGTGATGTCAATGGGGAGCCGAAGTGCTATCTTAAGAAAAGTAGAGTTATGGTCAGAACTAATGTTTTGGAAAGATTCCTGTAGGCAATTGTATAGAGAATGGATTGGAGATGGGTAGACGGGGGCAGTGAAAGGACTGCTGCAGTAGCCCCGGTTCTGGATGGGGAAATGGCAGTGCCATTGGCCAAGACAGAGAACACAGGAAGAGGAGCAGCCTTCCAAGCAGTGATGATGGGCTCAGTGTAAACTTGTTGAGTATGAGGTGTCTGTGTTCATCCTACTGGAGAAGCTCATTCTGCTTCTACCCATAAGCTATGAAACTTAAATTTCATAAGCAGTGGAGTACTCTGCAGTTCCTTTAAAATTCAAATTCTCCAATACATAGACAGTTATTTTGTTTTCTACACATTTTCGCAGGACAGCATCTATTATGTAGAGTTAAAAACATCCACTCTTAAGTCAGGTTTCACTATCTGCTCACTACCTAGTGAATGTTGGATTGCTTCCCTTTCTTGCTCTGGTTACTACATCATTGCACAACTTAATTTGTCTATCTCAACATCAGATACTTCATTTTTAAATCTTAACTGTAAGGTGAGGGGCTACTGGATTAGGGGACCTGGGGTATCTGGGGTTCTCTGATTCTGAGCTCAGTGCCAGGACAGAGCTACAGAGATGGAACCCGTGCCTAGCTGAACATCCTTCAACCTGGCCACTGACTAGTCCCATTTACAGAGTCTCAAGTCAGATTTATCAAGTCAAGGAACACTTGCCATTTTCAAAAGGATGGGCTACTTTTCATGTCTCCGCGAGCTTTAATAGAAAGGTGGAGGGGGGTTTGGGGTGGGGGAAAGCAGGAGAGAAGATGGCTGGTAGAGAGAAAGGATGCTGGCACAAAGGTTTCAGATTAGGGTGGAAGAATAACAATCATGTTGATTTTCACACTGCTAGAAATTTGAGTTAAAATATTTTTAGGGGCAGAGGGAGAGAAGTAGAATGGGTTTATACTTAAGAGTTTCAAATATTGATTGAATCCCTGACTCTAAGCAAAACTACCTCTTTTAAACCTCTCTTCCAACCCCCACAAGTCTCACAGTTGGGGGCATGTAGTAATTGATCATTCATCTCTTTAGGGCTAGATCTGACCCAGGGGTGTCTTATGGAGGGATGTGAGACTGGGGAGCAGGTGGGGCAGGTGGATTGGTGACATGGAGCCCTGGAGGTAATTGCACCGTCCATCCATATGAGACCGTGCTGCTGGTGATACAGGAAGGTGGAACACCGGAATCCCCTGGAAGTCGTGAGCAGCACCCTGTGTGCCAAAGAACACATGGCTCTCCCTGGCCCCTGAAGGAATGAAATGTGAGGGAAATAAACACACAGCTGCTCAGCTGTCGGTGGGCCTTGCATTCATCTGTTTCTAAAATATCTTTCTGATCTGCTTGACCTTCTTATGGCATTTGCATCTCTTTTTAGTTAAATACAGTGATTATTAATGTATAAGTTAAGGCATAACATAAAGCCATTGAACAAATCAATTTCACAAGTTCTTTTTTTTTTTTTTTTGGACAGAGTCTCGTTCTATTGCCCAGGCTGGAGTGCAGTGGCACGATCTCGGCTCACTGCGAGCTCCGCCTCCCAGGTTCACACCATTCTACTGCCTCAGCCTCCCCAGTAGTTGGGACTACAGGTGCCCACCACCACGCCCAGCTAATATTTTTTGTATTTTTAGTGGATATGGGGTTTCACCAAGTTAGTGAGTATGGTCTCAATCTCCTGACCTCGTGATCTGCCCACCTCGGCCTCCCAAAGTGCTGGGATTACAGGTGTGAGCCACCGTTCTTACTATGAGTCCAGCACTGTTCTAAGTTCTCAAGAATGCCAAGTCAATATTGGATCATTCCTGCTTTAAAAAGCATGATCACACGACTGCACTCCAGCTTGGGTGACAAAGCATGACCCTCTTATCTTCTACAGAAAGTGGTGACAATAAATAGATTAACAAAAACACAATCTGGCAGTGTCAAAATGGACACATAAAACTAGGGGGTGAAAATTTAATGAACTTGTCATGATTCATCCCCTTGCTAACTTCGTACAATAGAATCATGTATCTCATTTGTAAAACAGTAATAAAAGCCACCATGCAGTTAATTAGGTAGCCCACAGGTTATAAGAAAAGTTAAAGCAGAGGCAGGTAGTTCTTAAAAGGAGAGGGCAACTGAAGAAATTGAGAAAGGAAGAAGTCTGCTAGAAAAGCAATTTAAGTAAGTCACATAAAATGTCACAATACCTTGAGCATCATTTTGTTGTTAAGAGGAGGTTCAGTTCAGGAGGAGTGAACCAGAGGAGTAATTTGTTTGCTGGATGTCTGACTGCCTTTATACCCTTCGCTCCTCTCAAACCCATTTCCTTTCATTTTGTTCTAACCCTAGAATTTCTATCATTTCAACATCTCCTGACTAGACTCACTTTAACTTCCCCTTTAAGGGACTGTTTAACTCTTCCATGGATGAAGAATTCAGTGAGGCTAGGATGTACAGTAATCTTGATCATATGATTCCTCACAGGCATCAGAAAACTTAAATTTATAGTAAAACTAGGATTGCCTTTTGTGCCTACATAGCTTATGTCAATACTAGAAGAATATCTACACTCTTTTAAGTAGGTATTCTACTTCTCAAAATGTATCCTAAGGAAGTAAGTATGGATGTATGGAAAATTTTAGGAAAAAAAACTCCACCTGCACACAAACAAAATTCATACCCTTGCTTATAAGATCGAAAACTGGAAACATGGCCATGTGCATTGGCTCATGCCTATAATCCTAGTGCGTTGGGAGGCCAAGGTGGGAAGATTACTTGAGGCCAGGAGTTTGAGACCAGCCTGGGCAACAAAACAAGACCTTGCCTCTAAAAAAAAAAAAAAAAAAAAAAAAAAAAAGCCAGGTGCAGTAGCATGTGCCTGTAGTCATAACTACTTGGGAGACTGAGGCAGGGGAATCACTTGAGCCCAGGAGATTGAGGCTGCAGTGAGCTATGATCACACGACTGCACTCCAGCTTGGGTGACCTAGCGTGACCCTCTCTCAAAAAAAAAAAAAAAAAAAAAAGAAAAGAAAAGAAAAGAAAAAAGAAAACAATCACATGCCCTCAAATTTTGAATCGGTTAGGTAAAATGTGGCATGTGCAATATTTAAGGTACACTCCCATTTTCCCCTTCCACTTTACCCTGTTGGTCACCATTGTCTAGGGACAAATGTGCTGACCAGTAGTTTCTGGCAACTTGAGATTAAGAACCTGGAAGGGCACTGGGGGTTAATGCCACTTGTCCCCAGCTTGTACCCTTGCTCATTCCTGAACTGCTCTTTTCATATTTGTACATCTCTGATTCTTGGTCCTCTGCCTGGCTTCTGGAATATAGTGCCTTCCTCCCTGCCATCCTGCTATTGCTGGAGTCTGCTTCAACACAGCTTGTCCAGGCCTCTTTGCCTATAATCAATCACTATGATATGGCTTGCCTGGAATTAACTCTGCTCCTCTGGGCAATTGCCACTTCCCCTGGATTGCCTAGTCCTATCCAATTGGTTTGCAGTTACAGTGGGTACCAAAAACAAGTGATTTCAAATCTGTGCTTGTTGTTCTAGATATAGTGCCAGAATTTGTCTTCGGAGAAGACTGCATTTAAATTATGGAGGAAATCTCCATGAGCCTTGAGGTTCCATTTCAATCCTATTACAGAAGAGTTTGAGACAAAGGAGTTAAAATGCTCTGTGTAAAAATGCAAAAGCCCATCTTTCTTGTGAGCAGGAGGTCGCTCTGTGAGATGAGATTAGGTAATTGTGCTTGTGTTGGTTGAAGCCTGTAGAGAAAGAATGTTAGGGCTCTGGAGACAGGGCTAAGAGCAGAGTCAGTGGGAACCCCCATGGATTGGTTGGGGTGGTGTGATGGCTATAGGCTAGGAGCTCCAGGGGGAAGTGGCCAGCAGGAAACCCTGCATGAAAGGACATAGGCAGACAGATTTAAAGAGCTGTGAGATCAAATATGTAATTTGAAGTTTATTTTTCAGCATAATAATTCCCTGGTGCTATTGTTATATCTTTAGGAAAATTTGTTACATACTAAACCCAGTGTTAACTATGTTTTGGGAAATGAAAGCAGAGAAAGTTGATCATGCACGGAGTAGAAAGGGCTGGTGAGAGAAGCTCAGAGTACCAGTCAGAGGGAGAAGAGACCAACAGCAACCAGGGGAATGTAGGTGCTTTTTGGTTATCCTAAGTAGTTAATGAAGAGTCAGTGGAAATCGGGGTGTGATTGTACATACTTGGGTGTACAGAAGAAGAATGCAGAAAGATGGGCACTTGGGGATGTTTGAAGTCTACTCATTAGCCAACTGCTACCTCAAGTGGGTTTCCCAATCATGCTGCAGACTGGGGAAACCCAGACCTAGGCTCTTTGCTGACATAGATGGTTGTTTTGTGCATCAAGATGCCATTTCAGATGATCTTTATTTTATACTGGTGGATTCCAAAACCACCTTCCATTAGAAGGATGGATTCCTACGTCAGAAGAACAAGATGAGTATTTTGGGGCCATTGTGTAAGAAAAATCACATTATAAGATTATGTGGTGCATTGCTGAATAGTCTACATAAATTGATGTTTAGAGTAATCTTATCAAGTTGAAAGGAAAGATAGACATCTAGTTTGATAAATGCTTAAAACTATCTTAAGCATTAACCTAGTTGAGAATTCTGGAGTTTTCAGCTTAAAGTCTATGTTTCCTCCATTTATATGCACGTAGTAATGTAGTAGATTCTTTTATTTCCCAAAAGAAGCTTCATGAGAGTTTTCACTAGTATTACTCCCAATTTAAATAAAAGAAAGTCAAGATCCCAAGAAGCTATATATAGATAGCTTAAAAAATATATATGATATATATATTAAATATATATATAAATATATATATATATATATATATTTTTCAAGTTGAGAGTGAGGTTTGGAGTTGAGGCTCCTCGGATCACTGTTACGTGAAAGTGAAGAATGGACTGTGATGGGCTCGACCATCTCACATGGAAAGGCTTCCTAAAGGAATGATGAGCTTTATCAAGTCACTTGAGCTTTAATGGAAGTTCCATCGTTTAGCTTCTCTGGGCCTCCAGTTTTGCCACTGTTGCATTCAGAAGAAGAATTAGTTCAATTACTTGGTAGTTTAATTATTTGCTTAATATTTTTATGTAACTGTGATCAGCTCAAAGACTAAGACCCTTTGTAATCAGAGTCACTTTCCCTTAATAAATTGTATATTGATAGCAACTCTTCAGTCAGAAACAATTGAAGATGTCCTGTTGCCTTTTGCTTCTAAGTCTAAATAGAAGCCAGAGCTATTGTGTTTAAATGCAGGTCTTCTCTTTGATCACTCCACCCTGGAAGAAGCAATATTGTGAGTCCTATGGAGAGGCCCACATAGGGAGGAATGGAAGGCTCTTGTTAATCTTTCCATAGCAAGTCAAGTCTTCAGAGACTGCAGCCTGGGTGGCAGCTTGACTCCAACTTCATGAGAGATCCCCAATGAGTCACCCAGCTAAGCTGCTGCAGGATTCCTGACCCTTAGAAACTTGAAGAGTTGAGATAGTAAAGTTTTGTTGTTTTAAAAGGAGAAATTTTGAGATAATTTGTTACATAGTGTATTAGCATTCTCCAGAGGAACAGAACCAACAGAATGTGTCTGTGGGAGGTGTGTGTGTGTGTGTGTGTGTGTGTGTATGTGTATGCATATTACAAGCAAGCTGGACACCAGTGGAGTGCCAGTCCACGTCTGAAGGCCTGAGAACCAGGAGAGTCATTGGTGTAGTTATAGTCCAAATACTGGCAGGCTTGAGACCCGGGAAGAGTAGATGTTTCCGTTTGACTCTAAAGGAAGGAAAAAAACCCTTGTGTCAGCTCAAAAACAATGGGTAGGAGAAATTCCCTCTTATCGGCCGGGCGCGGTGGCTCAAGCCTGTAATCCCAGCACTTTGGGAGGCCGAGGCGGGCGGATCACAAGGTCAGGAGATCGAGACCACAGTGAAACCCCGTCTCTACTAAAAATACAAAAAAAAAATTAGCCGGGCGCGGTGGCGGGCGCCTGTAGTCCCAGCTACTCAGGAGGCTGAGGCAGGAGAATGGCGGGAACCCGGGAGGCAGAGCTTGCAGTGAGCCGAGATCGCGCCACTGCACTCCAGCCTGGGCAACAGCGTGAGACTCCGTCTCAAAAAAAAAAAAAAAAAAAAAAAAAAAAAAAAAAAAAGAAATTCCCTCTTATCCTGGGATGGTTCTGACTTTTTGTTTTATTCAGGCCTTCAACTGATTAAATGAAGCCCATTCACATTAGGGAGGATTATCTGTGTAACTCAATCTATGATTTAAATGTTAGACATTCTCACAGAAACACCCAGAGTAATGATGGACCAGCTATCTGGGCACCATGTGGCCCAGTTAAGTTGACACATAAAATTAACCATCACACATAGCCATAGATAGTTAATAAAGCTCCAAGCTGATAATATGACTTATAAGGGCCCTTATAAGACTGTAGTTATCTCTTCATGCTCATATCAAGCTTAGCATCTGCCACCCACCACCCATTATGGGGCCATGATTTTTATTGCCTAAGGGACCTTTGTAGCAGTGATTCCCTTTTACTTCTTATGTTTTCTCTGCCCACCCTTCTACCTTTTTCTTCTCCTTCACGCTACAACTTCCCTCTCCTTATCTTTCTTCTAAGCCAGTGGTCTTAACTGGGGATGAGTTTGTTCCCAGAGGACATTGGGCCACGTCTGGAGATATTTTGGTTGCCACCAAAATGTGGCATCTTATGGGTAGAGTCCAGGTATGTTGCTAAACATTCTACAATGTACGGTACAACCCCAACAACAAAATAATTACCAGGCCCAAAATGTTAATACCACCAAAGTTGAGAAAACCCTGTCTAAAGTTTTACACACTTTTTACTTTAGGAAGTTACATCTAGGGCTGGGCTCATGCTTGTAATCACAACACTTTGGGAGGCTAAGGCAGGAGAATCACTTGAGCCCAGGAGTTTGAGACCAGCCTGGGCAGCATAATGAGACTCCATTGTGGCAGGTCAGGCCTCACTAACCCAGGCCTCCATAACAACTGTTCCAGCACTGACTGAGTGGTTAGATTAAACATATTAAAAGCTGTAGAGCCAGTGCCCTCTTACAAAGGCTAGAATGCAACAAAAACCCACCAAGAGTTTTGCCTAGGCCTTTCCCGGGTTTTAAAGCATGACAAAATAACGAAGGAATTCTTAACAGGACCCATTTAGGAGTAAACAAGTTTTATTGTGGGTCTGAAGCAACTCCCCAGACCTCCACAAACAAGCTTTATTGGGGACTATAGGAACTCTCCAGACCTCCATGATCTTGTCTCCATGAGACAAAATAAGGGTAGTCACTCCAGCACCTGAACACATTTAGATTAAGTAAATTTACTGAGGCCCCAGAGGAAGGTCTTCAGGACTCAGATCTTAGTTATAGATTACAAGAAGTTAATCATGTATGTCTGTAGATGAATGCACACTTACACACAGACATATTGCTTAGAAGGTATATAAGCTCTGGAAAACTTTGTAATTTTGAGTTGATCTGGTGGTAATTTCCAGGCCTTCTCCCTGTAACTGGTTACAGAAATTAAAACCTCTCTTCTTTCCCAGTTCATCTGCATCTCATTATTGGGCCATGAGAATAAGCAGCCTGACCCTCAGTTTGGTCCAGGAACACTGTCTCAACAAGAAAAATAATAATAATAATAAGAAGAAGAACTACATCCAAGAGCCCTCCACAACATCCTAAGTTTAGGTTATGTGCCCTACCTGTATGTTCCCATGGGATATAAGGTTCCCCTCTTTGTACCCTTTGTTAGATAGGAACATTCTTTTTAGGCAGGGAACTGATCTACCCTGTTGATCACAATATCCCAGGGTCTCACACAGGACTCCACACATAGGAGGTGCTCAGTCAATGTTGAATAAATTAATGCAAACCTGATGCTTTCAATTAGTCAGTCATATTAATACATGAAAAAATTTAACCCCTCTTCATCCCCAACAGAAATGTGTCAGGAGAATCTATTTTTTATTTTATTTTTTTTGAGACGAAGTCTTGATCTGTCACCCAGGCTGGAGTGGAGTGGCACGATCTCGGCTCACTGCAACCTCTGTCTCCCGGTTCAGGCAATTCTTGTGCCTCAGCCTCCCGAGTAGCTGGGATTACAGGAACCCACCATCACACCTGGCTAATTTTTATATTTTTAGTAGAGACAGGATTTTGCCATGTTGGCCAGGCTGGTTTCGAACTCCTGACCTCAGATGATCCACCTGCCTCAGCCTCCCAAAGTGCTGGGATTACAGGTGTGAACCACCACACCCAGCCGAGAATCTAGTTTGTAATGGCCATGGCTTTTATACTGTTCTGGAGCGCTGGTCTGCCAGCAAATAGAATACAATGAATAGATCTTTCTCTTCATCCTGATGACAGCAGCTCCCCTATAGGGGATGCTTGTGGGAGGATGTGAACTGTCAGAGTACACTGGAAATACTTGAAACAACAAATCAGGAATGTGAGAATAGAGACTATTTTTAAAAAAGAAAAGCCATTTTATCTGTTTAATTTTGTCCAGAATAGCTGATTACAGTCTTTGAATTTCAGTTTCCTTTTTTTCTGACTTGCCCTTCTTTGCCACTATTGGGTAACATCAGATGAGTCAATCTCTGGATTGTTATGATTAAGTTTCATCTGATTGTAAACCAATGTTTTAGGAGAGAATACAGCGGTAGCAATCAGGGTTCATTTCCCTGACTAATTTTTTTGTTAATTCATTTGGGACATTGAAACATATTTACCATGAGAATGGTTTTATAAAAGATGAAACTTGGGGCAAATTGTGTTTAATTTCTTTTAAAAAACAACAGCAACAGTTATCAAAATTGTTTCCACCTTAGGCCATTATCTATCTGCCATTGTTCTGGTTCCATTTTTCCCAGCCCTTAGGACAGCATCACAGTTTTCTTTTCTCTCTCTCTCTTTCTTTTCTTTTTTTTTTTTTTGAGTCAGAGCTTTGCTCTTCTCGCCCAGGCTGGAGTGCAATGGCACAATCTTGGCTCACTGTAACCTCCATCTCCCAGGTTCGAGTGCTTCTCCTGCCTCAGCCTCTGGAGTAGCTGGGATTACAGGCCCATGCCACTACGCCCGGCTAATTTTTGTATTTTTAGTAGAGATGGGGTTTCACCATGTTGGCCAGGCTGGTCAACAGCATCACATTTTAACAAGGAAGGTGTAAAACATTAAGAAACTATATTTAAAAACAAATATTTAGGAGAATGCCTCACAGAGTCAATGTTTATTTTGTATGTATATGTACATCCTGCCTTTGTTTTCTTTATTAAACTTTGTATGGAATTTTGTAAGTGTACAGGAAGGGATTAAGTTTCAGGGAGTATAAAGTGAGGAATCAGTACTATTGAATGGATGTGTGGCTGTAAAGGCATTGCTTAAATATGACCGTCTCAACATATTTTATTGTGAAGAAATCTTTCCATTTGCAAAAGCTCAGCATGGTTATAATGCATTCTCCAAATCATCCTACCTCCAGGAAAAGTATTGTTTGTAGCTTTCTCATAAGCATCAAATAGACTGTTAATGTTTTTAGTTAACTAGTAAACACTGAGTGATTATCCACGGGCTGTATTACCCTGTACCAAATGTCTGCTTAAAAACAGAGTAAAATGGGTTGATGCCTTATTTGAATAAATCCAGCAGACTTGAAAAAAAATATTCCATACAGAAATTGTTTATGCACATTTAGCAGACAGAATAGAATCGAGGTAGTTTGTGCTCTTTTAAAGTTAAACTTAAGTATAGAATTATCCCAGACTTCAAAAGCAATATAGTTACATATCTCAACAGTAGAAATCTAGTTACATTCTTTTGATATTCCCATTTCAAACCAGAGACTCTATTGGAATATCAAGTCTTTTTTTCATCTCAGAGCAATTTTCTACAATTTTCTGGATTCCGTTTCTTCTTTATTTCTCTATCTGAATATAGATTATTATGACTGCATTTTTTCTCCTTGTCTCCACTTGAGTTTTGTAATCTCCATAGTTTTGCATAGAATTTCCGTTCAATGTTCTGGTAGAATTGTATGACTTGGTCTTCTAATTACGAATTCGTTCTTCAGTTGTGCCCATTTGGCTTTTCAACTTTTAATATGGTTCTTATTTTGGCAATCATGTTTTTCTTTTATACGAACTCTTGTTCTCTGATGAGCATTTTACATAGCAGTATTTTCTTGTGATATGTCATAATGGTTTGTGATCCTAATGTCTCAAAAGGGAGTCACTCTTGTCAAGCAGCATTAAGCCCACAGTGAAGCTGCTCCTGCCTCAATGCGATAAACGTACGTGTAATGGACTGAGGTAATAGCACCTGCTGTTGCCAGGTACAGCTCAACACCTGGACCGAACCCAACAGAAAGTGAAAAGTGGCTGAGGATTGTTAAAGCAGCAAAGACCAGGCCTTCTCAGAGATGCCTTTGGAAACTCTGCCCGGAGTAAGTCTGAGGGCTTCTCCTTTCTTGGTGGCTGTCAGCAGAGAGAAGCAGCAACCCTACCAAGGACTCAGGACCCACTTGACTGGTGTGTTAGCCATTGGTCACCAGCACCGTTGCTGCGGTTTGTTACCTGCCTCTGATTACTACCTGTGCGTTGATATTAATTGCATGGTTGGTGGTGCGTGAAGGGCTCTGCATAAACAGTGAATTTGAACACATAGAATTGGCTATTGAGACATTGTGAAAGTGGAATCTTCTGTTGGAGTTAGTGCCTGTAAGTGTGAACTTAATTAACATATCCATTGGCATGGCCGGTAATGTCTTGTTTTATGAATCTTGTAACTTCTCAGTGTCTTTGAGAAAATTGCTTCAAATATTAAATACAGGTTTTCTTCTGGGACCTTTACAAGGCGTCTTCATCTTGGCAGCTCTCTTTCATGCTGTTGGTTTTACTCATGTCAAGTGATTCTGCGTTGTTCTTTCATATTGACAAATAACAGACTAAGTCAGATTGTAGTGTAGGGACATGACCCCCAACTGCAGTATTCCTCTGACTGCTGTCAACATGCCTCTGTGCCCTCAATTCCCCAAGCTAAAATGGCCGCCCCTAGGCTTGGAGATCATGGGGTCTGCTAGTCATTTCTTAAGGAAGCTCTTAAACTCAGCTAAAGTGAGAGGCATTGGTCAGGGTGCCAAAAGAGCAAGGCTGTTTAGCCATGCTTTCATATTACAGTGTTAACATTAAAAAAATCTGCAGGTCACAGACCTACAGAGAAAGCTTCAGGTTTACTCAGTATTATCTCATTTTATTTAATTAATTAATGTATTTATTTTTGAGACAGAGTCTTGTTTCATCTTCCAGGCTGGAGTACAGTGGCACAGTCATAGCTCACTCTAACCCCAAACTCCTGGGCTCAAGTGATCCTAACACCTCAGCCTCCCAAGTAGCTGGGATTACAGGTGCGAGCCTCTCGTCCCGCCTCTGTCATCTCATTTTGGATTACACCAAACGTTAGAATGTTCAGTGTCTGCTGTGGCTCCAATCGGCTGTGGCCAGGGCTGCTGAAGTCTCGTGGGACCTCCGTGGTCACTTTGTCTTCAGAGGGGACCGTGGCATGCCACACGTTATTGGGCTTGGCTCCTCAGGTATGATGATATTCCCTTAAGAACTGTCATCATCTGCTTTTCTTTTTCTTTCTTTTTTAATTTTTTTAGAGACAGAGTTTTGCTCTGTTGCCAGGCCTGGAGTGCAATGGCACGATCTCGGATCACTGCAACCTCTGCCTCCTGCGTTCAAGCAGTTCTCCTGCCTCAGCCTCCTAAGTAGCTGGGACTACAGCCATGTGCCACCACACCCAGCTAATTCCTTTTGTATGTTAGTAGAGATGGAGTTTCACCATGTTGCCCAGGCTGGTCTCAAACTCCTGAGCTCAGGTCTCGAACTCTTGAGGTTAGCCTCCCAAAGTGCTAGAATTACAGGCATGGGCCACTGCGCCTGGCCTGCTTTTCATATTTTTCATGTGACTTTGATTGTCCCATTTAGTAAATCATAGATCATAGTAAAGCAAGATGTTATGTTGCTATCTTGGTGATTTTATCCCCTTCCCCATTTGTATTTTTATGGTGGTTGGGGCTCTGAAAACAATACCTCCAAATGAAAACCTCAGAAGCAGCATCAGAAGCAAAGTCTGTCTCCAACCTTCTGCCTTCCTGTCCTTTGCCCCTCACTCTCCCTGAGGCAAAGCATAGAAATTAGAACCTCTTTTCCCTACAGCCAGCCATAGAGCCTAAAAATATTCCTCTAACCTTCCCCCACATTTCTGTGTAACAACTGGCGATAAAGAAATTAAGACTCTCATTTCAGGCTGGGTGCAGTGGCTCATGCCTGTAATCTCAGCACTTCGGGAGGCCAAGGCAGGAAGATTGCTTGGGTGCAGGAGTTCAAGACTAGTCTGGGCAACATCATGAAATCCCATCTCTACAAAAAATACAAAAGTTAATTGGGTGGTGACACACACTTGTAGTCCCAGCTACTGCTGGGGTGGGAGAATCGCTTGAGCCTGGGAGGCAGAGCTTGCAGTGAGCTGAGATCGTGCCACTGCACTCCAGCCTGGGTGACAGAGTGAGACCCTATCTCAAAAAAAAACAAAAACAAAAACAAAAAAAACAAAAGGCTTCCGTTCAGAGTGGTTCTACCGAGGAGAAAGGAATGCTGCACAGAGAAGCCAAGAAGAATCTGGACATGCAGGCCTTTCTGGGTTTCCCCAGTCAGTCTATTCCTATTAGCTCATACCCTTTTTGTCTAATCCCCTTTCTAAATGGTTGTCCCTACTTCATAGAACCTAAGCACAAAGATGGACAGTTTTCCCTGTATTTTTAGGCCTCCATCCTGAAGGCTTCCATGTCACATAAACCTATGATCAAGTATACTTGTTAAGCTTTTCTCCTGTTAGTTTCTCATTTGTTATAGGCGTATAGGCTACAGCCTTTATGATGGGAAAGAGAGGGATCACCTGGGTGATAAATGAGAATTCTAAAAATTGCTTTGTGAAATTAGAGGAGAGGGAGTAAGGAAGGGAGAGAGAGAAGGGGCAGGAGAGAGAGAATCACAAAGAGCCATCGGCTGATTGCTGAGGCTGCACTCCATGGAAACATGACCCATGGGATTATCCTGGCGAGTGACCACACATTCACAGGACTAGTTATCAGCTTTGTAGGGATTGATTCAATCCCAAAGTTGACTAAAATCTTGGGTACTGACTCTATTAACCCAAGTCACATGAGAATGAAGAATCAATCAGAATTCCAATTTATTAATTTGCATTGATCTGAATTTTATCATTTTTAGTACCTACAGGAGTCTGTTCTTGAGGCCCTTCTCTGTATCAAGGTGCCCCTGGGAAGGCAAGTTAACAATGCTCGCTTGGTTAGTAGGGAAAAAATGAGTGCTGAGGGCTCCCTCACACAGACCACTGAGAAGCCATGATATCATCCATCTCCCTGGTGCCCAAAACATATGGGTCCACAAGACTCTCTGCTACGTGTACTTTGCCAAATTCTTATCTTGCTCCTCATAAATTATCTTTATTTTGCGTTAGCCTTTTAGCCTTTATAGCCTTTATGAAACAAGCCTTTTAGCCTTTTAGCCTTTATGAAAACAAGGCATGCGTTAGCCTTTTAGCCTTTATGAAAACAAGGCATGAACTTACAGCACAATGCAATCAGACATTCCTGGATTTTAAATTTATACCCCAACACATTACCCTTGTTTTGTGAGTGGATAAGTGAGATCTGTACCCTCCAAGTAAATTATACAAAACAATACAGTCTCTGAATATTATAAGGAAGACAGCTAATACAAAAAGCTCACTATCATCATGTTTCAATGAGAAAAATTCTTGTCAGTTGAAATATGTCATGACTCATTCAAAGTACGCAAATTAGCTATGCATTTCAACATCTTAACACTTCCTCCAAATTTTAGGAAAAGAGTTAACATTAATATAGCCTCTTGTGATGTTTCGAAGACTTGATATTTCCCATATGACTACTTGGGTTCTGCCTTCCAGAATTCCTACTTTGTCTTGCTCCCTTCCTCCTTGCCTTCTTTTATACCCCTTGGTATTCACAAAGAACATATTTCCCCACCTGCCACTGTTTAACATCATTAATAAAATCTGGCTTGCAAAGATTTTCAAACTTTCTGACTATGGCTTTATATTTTGAATTAGTATTACCTTTCTCCCCACTAACTAAAAAAAAAAAAAATCCATCTTGCTCTTAGATGTGTGAAAATGGGAAAAGGAATAGTAGAAATCAGCAGAAAATCTTTTATACATGAGAGATAAAAGTGCTCTCATGTATGTGCTAAGGACTGTGGATGTGGAAGAATACGATGGTAGGGAAATATAATTAAAAACAAAATCTCCTTCCAACCCAGAAATCCTCTCTATTGAGGAAGCAGAGAAAGAAAACACATTTATTGTTGAATAAGTGTTAAACCAGAAAGTAATGCACATCACAGGCAATCCTCTAAGAGATGGCAAAGACAGAAGTCTCATCCTTTTATATAACCAAGCAGACACAACCCACTACATGCATGTTGTCAAGATAAACAATAACTAGTTCTCAAGTAAGAAGACATGACAGGACCATTTGTCGCACAGCTCATTCTAACTTTACTTGATAATTAGGGTGACCATCTGTATTAGCTAATTTTCTAGAAGAAAAACAAATTTCATATCATGATGACAGGATTGCTATAAAGATAGTAGTTTTTCAACATGGAGGCGTCCACCAAAGTTAGGCATTCCCGTGCTGGGTGTGAGGTGGCCCTCAGCATCCATTCTTCCCTTAATTAACCGAGTGAACATTGATAACTTGCCTTTCCAGGCACCTTGATACAGAGAACGGCCTAATAGCAGACTCCTTACAGTCACTAGAAATGATAAAATTCTGATCAATATAAATTAATACATTGGAATTCTGCTTGACTCTTCATTATCAGATGACTTGGGTTAGTGAGAGTCAGTCCCCAGTATGCTAGTCAACTTTGGGTCCACTGATTGACTCAAGCCCTGCAAAGCTGATAACTAGTCCTGTGACAATATGAGCCCATGGGTAATGTTCCATCTCATTTTCCTCTCTATCTATAGTATCTATTATATACCACATTCTGGGTGCTGAATGAATAAATATGGATCCTGGGTGCATATGGCAGTTCCAAGTCCTCATCGCATTCTGGTCTTTAAACAGTTAAGACGTAATATTTCAGTCTTGAGAGTGACATTCTGCTTGCATGCCCTAAATTGGACAATAGGGACTTCCCCGAAGGGTTTAAAATTGCCCTGTCTCTGTAAACTTCTGGAATTTTAGGGACCAGTTTCAGCTCAGACGCTAACCTTAGGGTGGGATGAAACCTGGGAGTGGGACCAGTTGCTATCAGGGAGTAATGAGGGGGAGTTTAGAGAAGCCTGGTGGCCTTCCTGGGAAAATGCCTTCATGTGGTCCTCTGTATGTCCATGGCTGGATCTAGCTTTGGTACTGAGGATTTAGAGACAATTTGCCACTGGGGAAATGACAGTCTCACTAACAAACTTGTGAGAGTCTGATGCATAGATCAGAATGCCAGCGTATCATTTTAGTTCCTTTATGTTACAAGGCTAGTCTCTTTCATTATCTGGGGTCCTTCCCTATAGCAACATGGCTGGGAAGCCAGATGAGTCATGGAACGTTGCTTGCCAAATGTGGAACTGGAATGAAGCAGTGGAAGGGTGTATTAGTCATGGTTCTCCAGAGAAATAGAACTAATAGGATATATGTAAATATATCAGGGATATATTATGGGGATTGGCTCACATGATTATGGAGGCCAAAAAGTCCCACAATCTGCCATATGTAAGCTGGAGAACCAAAAAGTGGTGTAATTCAGTCCGAGTCTGAAGGCCTGAAAAGCAGAAGCTCCAACATCCTAGGGCAGGAGAAGGTGTAAGTGCCAGTTCAAGAAGGAAGAGAGCAAATTTGCTCTTCCTTTGACATTTTATTCTATTTGGGCCTTCAATGGCTTGGATGATGCCCTCCCACATTGATGAGGGCGGATCTTCTTTGCTCAGTCTACTGATTCAAATGCTGATCTCTTCTAGAAACACCCCCACAAACACACTCAGAAATAATGTTTTACCAGCTATCTGGACATCCCTTGGCTTAGTCAAGTTGATACATAAAATTAACCATCACAGGATTGGAAGGACATTTACCAAGGCCTTGGGAAAGCCAGTTGGAAGTCCCTGCCCCAACATAGCAGATACTTCTCTGTTGGTATTTGCCAGATACAAATTCTCCCCAGTTTATGCTAGTTAGCCTCTGTTCCTTCTTTTTCTTTGTTCCCCTTTTAAAATTCCGTACTAATCATTCGCCTGTTGTTGCAACACTCAGATACGTGACAGCACAGAGTTCTTAGGCCATCTTTTCAGGATAGTTCTTGTAAGAGATTAAACTTGAGTTCCTGTAGCTGGTAAGATGGCAGCTTCACAGTTATGGGACATCTTCAGACATTGTGTCTCCCTGAGGCCATGCCAATTCTTGGAAGTCTCTTGTTTCATCTAATACTTGGTATGGGTCATTTATACACAACTCAGTCATTATCATGAATTTGGCTAGTTTAATCTGTATTTCTCAGTTCTGAGGTGGCTTATGTTGCTTCGATGTGCCAATAACAAGGATTAGGCCCAGTAGTATATGGAACTGATCATGTCTTAAAGTATCAAAATCTTAGGGTAAATAATAAGTAAAAAAGTTGAAGTACAAATAGGAAATCATCTGAGGAATGAAATGATTAAAAAAAAAAAAACAAGTCCAAAAGCAAGAAGTCTCTAGTCTTCTGCCACCATCCATGAAACTGCGATAGTCTTACTTGTTAGCTTGCACGTAGGGCACGTAGGGCAACATCTCAGACCATTCTCAGTTCTTGATGAAGCATCCTGAAGAAGGAAAGCATGCTTCGGAATTGCACAAAGCCACCCTATGTACTAGCAACAGCTTGGAAGGAACTAAGTCCAGAGCATAAATATAAGGAATAAAGAACCTGGGCCAGGCGCAGTGCTCACGCCTGTAATCCCAGCACTCTAGGAGGCTGAGGTGGGAAGATCACTTGAGGTTAGGAGCTTGAGACCAGCCTGGGCAACATGGTAAAACCCTGTCTCCACCAAAAAATAAAAATAAAAAAAACATTAGCCAGATGTGGTGCACACCTGTAATCTCAGCTACTTGGGAGGCTACGGCAGGAGAATCACTTGAACCCGAGAGGCGGAGGTTGTAGTGAGCTGAGATCATGCCACTGCACTCCAGCCTGAGTGACAGAATGAGACTCCATTTCAAAACAAAAAAAGAACGTGGAGATGATGAATAAGCAGGGACAATGTTTTCTTATCCTTAAGTTTCTCATTTACTTGCAGTTGGGCCCATTACAACTTCCAGCATCAATGCTGACAAACTTAAAAGATGCAAGACACTCAACCCTGGACACTAATAAACTCACTTTCAGGAGATTTTGGAACTCTGATGCCTAGGTAATGCCCCAGACCAATGAAACAGACTCTATGGGGGTAGAACCCAGGTATCGGTATTTTAAAAACTCCCCAAGTGATTCCATTTGCAGCTAAGGTGAAAGCCAGTGGTGTGGCCTTAAGTTCTAAGAGTTACTGATGATGATACATCCTTGTGGGTGGCCAGCACACACACATCTCTTAATGTGTACCCCAGAGATTTAAGGTGTGTTCCTTTTTTCTGATATGCACCTGACTGTGGGCAGAGTCCTGCCCTTTCCCTAGTTCTATCCTACTCTTGCTTGGTCTTTCTCTAGGACCCATAGATCTATTCAGATGGCTCTTCTTATCTGCTTGCATTTCTGACTTTTGTGTAATCTCTCACAAGTTGTGTTAAACTTCATTGGTTTATTGGTTAATTCGTTCAATTAATTCTTTCAAGACTCTAAGCACTGAAAAAAATGTGGAACCCTTATTTTCTTTCCCCCAACTTGTAATAAAAGTTAATATTTATTAAGCACTTACTATATAGAAGGCATTATTCTAAGAGCTTTGCAAATCTGATGTAATATTTAATTCTAACAAAAAATGCATTATCCCCATTTTACAGATGATAAAACTGAGGCAATGCAAGATGAGTAAATTCCAGTCACCTAACTGTTACATGGTAGAGCCAGGACTTAGAGACAGGCAGTCTGGCTCTAGAGACTACACCAAGTCACACTAACCAGTAACATGAATATGAAGAAGCTGAATAATGTGATTTTCAACATGATGTCAATTTTCATGCTTTCTTGAAAAAATGTTATGTTCTTCACAATTGTTTTTCTCATTATTTTAGTGTCTCTGTATAGTGGACATGCCTATCTCTGTGCTGGGCAATCCAGCACTGCTCTACTAACCCTTGTCAGACTTCCCTCCTGCGGTGACTGCTGGTTTCAATGCCATCCATATGTTCAAATGTAGGGAATGCTCCTGCCTGGTGAAATTTCAGCCAGAGCTGGTGGCAGGGTCTGCTTTTCCAGGGCCCACTCACCAGCATGGGCAGATTTGTTAAGTGCTTCTTTCCTGCAGTTAACTTAGCCACGGCCAGACTGTCCTGGATGCCTCAGACCCAAGACAGCCTTGATTTCTGTCTTAATAGAAAACAATAAAATCGGTCCATATTGGCAGGAAATTTACTTTAGAGCAGGGTGTTAGTTGTTTAGAGCAGTGGTTCTCAAATGTTTTGTGCATCAGAATCCTCAGTTGATCCAGTACAATCACAGATTACTGGGCCTTAACCCAAAGTTTCTCATTCAGAAGGTCTGGGGTGTGCCCTGAGAATTTGCATTTTAGGATAAGTTCCCAGGTGATGCCTGTGCTGCTGGTCCCAAGACGACACTCTGAGAACCATCGCTTTAGATCTGTGCTGCTGAAATGTGGTCCAGACCAGCAGTGTCGGCATCACCTGGGAACTTGCTAGAAACACAGAATCCTGGGCCACAGTCCCGATCAGCCCCTACAGAATCAGAATCCATGTTTAACAAGTTTCTCAAAATGTAATTTATATGCACATTCAAATTTGAGAGGCACAGGTTTAGATCCCCTGTCTTGATCCCATTCAGGACTTTCAATGTCAAACAAAGGAAAACCTTATTTGACAGCAATATCTGAAATAATCATAGCGTTAAACTATATTCTGGCCACAAAAAAGATGAAAGAAGATGATATGGGTGATTTGGGGCAAATCTGTCAGAACTCATTTCAAATGGCTGAGTGATATGTCCTTCTGACAGAGGAAGGGTAATGTCTTCATATTAATAGCAATTTAAAAGACTGTTAATATGCATATGCTCAATGCAGCTAATTCCGGAAGAAAAAAAGAACTTTTAAAAATAGTTTTAGCTCCTTTTATATCAGTAAAACTATAGATTGGTATAAAACATATACTCAATTTAAATAAGTACTTTGAAAATCAGAAATGAAAGCTGTTTGTTCTGGGTCACTACTGGTAAAAAGTGGGGAAAAGGGAAGCCTTTCCTTTTTTTTTTTTTTTTTGAGACAGAGTCTCGCTCTGTGGCCCAGGCTGGAGTGCAGTGGTGTGATCTTGGCTCACTGCAACCTCTGCCTCCCAGGTCCTGGTTCAAGCAATTCTCTGGCCTCAGCTCCTGAGTAGCTGGGATTACAGGCATGTGCCACCATGCCCAGCTAATTTTTGTATTTTTAGTAGAGACAGGGTTTCACCATGATAGCCAGGCTGGTCTTGAACTCCTGACCTCGTGATCTGCCCACCTTGGCCTCCCAAAGTGTTGGGATTACAGGCGTGAGCCACCGTGCCTGGCCTGAGAAGCCTATTTTCACTATTACTTTTACATTTTGGAAAAAGGATAAGCAGACAAGATAAAATGTATCAGGCTTGTTTTTTAAGTTTTTAAAAATAGAAATCATTGTCACTTTTCCTGAATCTTGATAAGAATGTTTGGATTTTGAAAGTCAAAGGATGAATGATCAGTGTCCACATATAGTGAGAGAAAATAATTTGCATCCGTCAACAGTTTCTGAGATACTGTGTGTGAGAATCTTCAAGCAATATCAAAAAAGCTGCTACTTCAAACCAAAAATGTGAAAATGGCAGCATTTAATATTACTGAAATATAAAATGTAAGTGCTACGGAAGTATGAAACTTAATAAGAAATAACAATTTTGAGTGCTTACTATGTGTCTGAAACTAAGCTAAGTGCTTTATTTATACTGTGCACAATCTCATTGAATCTTTACTGAAACCTTTTGGTTCTATGGTTGGTTGTATTTTACAGATAAGGAAACTGAAGCTCAAGGAAGCTTATGAATTAGTGTATATTCATATGTGCATATTTATTCATGTATATTTCAGTTATAGACATTCTCTGTCCAACCTATCTCTTAAAGAAATAATTATTAGCTTATTTTTTCCCACATGTTGCTTGTAGGAGGATAAAGAGAAAAACCTTCAAAGATTAACAGTTGACCCTTGAACAACATGAGTTTGAACTGAGCAAGGCCACTTATATGTGAATTTTTTTCCAATAAATATATTGGAATTTTTTGAAGTTTTGTGACAATTTGAAAAGGCTCACAGATAAACCATGTAGACTAGAAATATTGAAAAAAATTAAGGAAAAGCTAGGCATGTCATGCATTCATAAAATACATGTTGAGACTAGTCTATCATTTACTGCAACAAAATATGCACAAATCTATTAAAGTTAAAATTTACAGAGATATAGACCAATGGAACAGAACAGAGCCCTCAGAAATAATACCACACATCTACAACCATCTGACCTTTGACAAACCTGACAAAAACAAGAAATGGGGAAAGGATTCCTTATTTAATAAATGGTGCTGGGAAAACTGGCTAGCCATAGGTAGAAAGCTGAAACTGGATCCCTTCCTCACACCTTATACAAAACTTAATTCAAGATGGATTGGAGACTTAAATGTTAGATCTAAAACCATAAAAACCCTACAAGAAAACCTAGGCAATACCATTCAGGACATAGGCATGGGCAAGGGCTTCATGTCTAAAACACCAAAAACAAAGGCAACAAAAGCCAAAATTGACAAATGGGATCTAATTAAACTAAAGAACTTCTGCACAGCAAAAGAAACTACCATGAGAGTGAACAGGCAACCTACAGAATGGGAGAAAATTTTTGCAATCTACTCATCTGACAAAGGGCTAATATCCAGAACCTACAAAGAACTCAAACAAATTTACAGGAAAAAAACAACCCCATCAAAAAGTGGGTGAAGGATATGAACAGACACTTCTCAAAAGAAGACATTTATGCAGCCCACAGACACATGAAAAAATGCTCATCATCACTGGCCATCAGAGAAATGCAAATCAAAACCACGATTAGATACCATCTCACACCAGTTAGAATGGCAATCATTAAAAAGTCAGGAAACAACAGGTGCTGGAGAGGATGTGAAGAAATCGGAACACTTTTACACTGTTAGTGGGACTGTAAACTAGTTCAACCATTGTGGAAGACAGTGTGGCGATTCTTCAAGGATCTAGAACTAGAAATACCATTTGACCCAGCCATTCCATTACTGGGTATATACCCACAAGATTATAAATCATGCTGCTATAAAGACACATGCACATGTATGTTTATTGTGGCACTATTCACAATAGCAAAGACTTGGAACCAACTCAAATGTCTGTCAGTGATAGGCTGTATTAAGAAAATGTGGCACATATACACCGTGGAATACTATGCAGTCATAAAAAAGGATGAGTTCATGTTCTTTGTAGGGACATGGATGAAGCTGGAAACCATCATTTTCAGCAAACTATCACAAGGACAAAAAACCAAACACTGCATGTTCTCACTCATAGGTGGGAATTGAACAATGAGAACACTTGGACACAGGAAGGGGAACATCACACACTGGGGCCTGTCGTGGGGTGGGGGGAGGGAGGGAAAGGAGGAGGAATAGCATTAGGAGATATAGCTAATGTAAATGACGAGTTAATGGGTGCAGCACACCAACATGTCACATGTATACATATGTAACAAACCTGCACGTTGTGCACATGTACCCTAGAACTTAAAGTGTAATAATAAAAAAATTATCAAAACATATGCACAAACGCAGACTGCACATGATGCCATTTGAAGTTGAAAGAAATGTAGACACAAAGATTGAGTATTAAATCGTAATTATAACTGCATAAAATCATCTCCACATGAGCAGTTCATCTCTCCAGTAAATTGGGTATTACAGTAAAAAATGATTTCTCACAGTTCTCATGTATTTCTTGTCGTGTTTAGTGCAATACCATAAACCTTGGATAACATCATTAAACCCATTCAAAATGCCATTAGTGATGCTGGAAATGCTCCCAAGAAGCAGAGAAAAGTCATGACATTCCAAGAAAAAGTTGGATTGCTTGATAATATGTACTGTAGATTTTGATCTGTAGCTGTGGTTGCCCTCCATTTCAAGATAAATGAATCCAGTGTAAGGACCATTGTGAAAAAAGAAAAGGAATGTTGTAAAGCCATTGCTGCAGCTATGCCAGTGGGTGCAGAAATCTTGCACTTTTGGTGAAATACCTTTTTAAAAATTATTTTTATTTTTTTTATTTTACTTTAAGTTCTGCGATACATGTGTAGAACGTGCAGGTTTGTTACATAGATATACATGTACCATGGTGGTTTGCTGCACCTATCAACCTGTCATCTAGGTTTTAAGGCCCACATGCACAAAGTATTTGCCTAACACTCTTCCCACTGCTTGCCCCCAGCCCCTCAACAGGCCCTGGTGTGTGATGTTCCCCTCCCTGTGTCCATGTATTCTCATTGTTCAGCTCCCACTTATGAGTGAGAACATGAAGTGTTTGGTTTTCTGTTCCTGTGTTGGTGAAATACCTTTTTATTTCACGTTGAAAATGCAGCTTTTTATGTGGATGCAGGATTGCTATAAAAAAAGGCATACCTATATACTAATATTCAAAAAAAGCAAAGTCATTATATAACAACTTAAAAACAAAATGAAGTTGAAGGGTCTAATGCTAGAGAATTTAGTGTCAGCAAAGGATGGTTTGATAATTTTAGAGATTTTGCTTAACAAATGTCAAGATAACAGGAGAAGCAGCTTCTGCCAATGAAGAGGCAGCAGATGAGTTTCCAGTTGCCATTAAGAAAATCATTAAGGAGAATGGATATCTTCATGAACATGTTTTTAAAATGCAGATCAAAGTGCTTTATTCTGGAAAAAAAATGCCACAAAGGGCATTTATTAGTAAGAAAGACAAGTGAACAACAGTGCTGAAGGCAGGAAAGGATAGGCTAACTCTACCATTTTGTGCAAATGCTGTTAGGTTTATGATTAGGACTGCCCTTATCTATAATACTGTTAACCCTTGAACCTTGAAGGGAAAAGTTAAACACCAGCTGCCAGTCTTTTGGTTGTACAAGAAGAAGGCCTGGATAACAAGAACCCCTTTTTGGGGTTGGTCCCATTGATGCTTTGTCCCTGAAGTCAGGAAGTACCTTGCTAGTAAGTGACTGAACTTTAAAGTTTTTTTTTTGATATTGGGCAATGTCCCTGGCCACTAAGAACCCCATGAATTCAACACAGAAGGTGTCAAAGGGGTCTACTTGCTCCCAAACACAGTGTCTCTAATTTACCCTCTAGATCGGGGGTCATAAAGACCTTTAAGGCTCATTACACACTGTACTCTATTGAAAGGATTGTCTCTATGGAAGAGAATCTGAGAGAGAGAACATTATGAAAGTCTGAAAGACTTACCCGCGGTTAAAGATGCTATTATTGGGATAAAAAGAATCATGGAAGTCATTAAGCCTGAAATAATAAATTCCTGTTGGAAAAAACTGCCCAGATGTTGCCCATGACTTCATAGGATTTATGACAGAGACAGTCAAGGAAATAATAAAAGAGATTGTGGCTATGGCAAAAAAGGTAGGAATAAAGGGTTTCAAGATATAGATCTTGGAGAACTCCAAGAGCTAGCAGACATCACATGAATGGAATTAACAGGAGATGACTTGATGGAGATGAGTGCTTCTGAATTAGCGCCAGACAATAAAGAACAGAGGACAAAAGAAGCAGGGCTAGAAAACAAATTGACATTAGACAACCTGGCAGAAGCCTTCTAATTATTCAAGACTGCTTTTGACTTATTTTATGGCATGAATTCTTCTATAACATGAGCAATGAAACTAAAGCAAACATTGGAAGTGTCGTAGAACCCCAAATTCAGGCTCGTGTGCCTATTGTGCAGCTGGAGCCAAACAATGAGACATTGGTGCTTGGAGATAGGGCAGGTTTTTCAATTTGGCTAAAGTGGAAGCCACGGAGAACAAGCTCTCTCAAATCCATCTTAAGAAAAAGATGAAGCAAGGAGTTTTTATGCAGCTGGAGAGTAAGGGAGGGGGACTTTCAGGGAACCCAGGGGAGAAGTCTGTGTTTCTTCAGTCTCAGATAACACCTTGAGCAGCCAGACTTCTGGGTGTCAGCAGCTGGGTGAAACATTCTTAAAGGCGTTTATTTATTCTGCCAAAGTTTTTTGTGACCCTTAAGTTATTTCCTTCTGCTTTACAAAGAAATAGTACATTAGCAGTTTATAATTATATTGTGGGTAAAAAGGGATATTGGGCAAAGAGGGAGTGGTTAACATGTACCAGAAAGACAAGACAGGACTTGACCAGAATTTTCATTGTTTCAGTCACTAAAAATACAGGGGCACTGAAATCTAAAGGGGCCTGGTTGTAGAAGGATTAGTACCATATATATAGAAATATTTAGATAAATTAAAAAGCAAAGCCAAAAAATAATCAGACAGAATTAACAATGTATTTCCATGAAGTTACATGGTGATATGGTGTGGCCATGTCGCCATCCAAATTTCACCTTGAATTGTAATAATCCCTATGTGTCATGGGAGGGACCCTGTAGGAGGTAATTGAATCATGGGAGCAGTTTCCTCCATACTGATCTCGTAGTAGTGAATAAGTCTCACAAGGTCTGATGGTTTTATAAATGGGAGTTCCCCTACATAAGCTCTCTTGCCTGTTGCCATGTGAGACATGCCCTTGCTCCTCTTTTGCCCTCCACCATAATTGTGAGGCCTCCCCAGCCATGTGGAACTGTGAGTCAGTTAAACCTCCTTTTCTTTATAAATTATCCAGTCTCGGTTATATCTTTATTAGCAGCGTGAGAATGGACAGATACATATGTAATGTCCCTGCCTCTCCTGCCTCCCCTTTTATCTCCTCCACCCCTTCTGCCTCTGTCACCCCTGACACAGCAAGACCAACCCCTCCTCTTCCTCCTCCTTTTCAGCCTATTCAATGTGAAGATGACAAGGATGAAGACCTTTGTGATGATCCACTTCTACTTAATGAATACTATATGTGTGTATGTCTATGTGTATGTATATATGTGTGTGTACATATATATTTGTATGTATATATGTGTGTGAATATATGCATATATGTGTATGCATGTATATATGTGTGTACACACACATACATATTTTATGAGGCAAAGAACTTTATTCACCTTTGTTTCAAACTTTATTCCCAGGCTTCTTCAGCTTAATTCGCTGCAAAGAGTGAATTGTATATAAGCAAAAACTGAAAAGAGCTGCAGTGTCCAAGGGGCTTGGGCTTAAAAATATTAGAGATCTAGATTTTATTAGATCTGTAAACAAAACATTTGTAAAAAGCAGTCATAATGTGAAACAGCAGCTCCCAGTAACTTCTTCAAGTTTTATCTTCTTCAGAAGTTGACTCAGTTCAGTTTGCCTCGTGCTTGGAAGCCTCATCAAAATTCTCCACAAGATCTAGAACTTCATCACATCATCATCATCCTCTCCAGTAGCAAGTGGTGCTTTTCCTCCCACAGATTGTTTGGGCTGAGTGTTAGCCAGTCTCTTTGAACTAGTCAGACCATCTGCAGCACTGGTTTATGATAGATGCTGAGTAGCATTTCTGTCAGCTGCTTTGTCTCAGCATGGCCTGTCATGGTGAAAGTGTTTGCTGCCAGCGATGCCTGAACTTTAGGGTTGTTAAAGTGAATCACTGCTCCTTGGTGTGTAAACATATTCACCTCTTCAATACCAGAGATATTGTTTACCCCTAACTTCTTTAAGGAGAACTAAAATTTTTTATCCTCTGCTGTCGCTAGGTTTATGATCAGGACTGTCCTTATCTATAAAACCGTTAACCTCTGAGCCTTCAAGGGACAAGATAAATACTAGCTGCCAGTCTTTTGGTTGTACAACAAGGCCTGGACAATGAGAACCCTTTTTCTGGGTTGGTTCCATTGCTGTTTTGTCCCTGAAGTCAAGAAATACCTTACCAGACTGACTTTTAAAGTTCTTTTGATATGGACCATGTCCCTGGACACTCAAAACCTTATGACTTCAACACCAAAGGTGTCAAAGGGGCCTACTGGCCCTCACACACAGTGTCTCAGATGCTATGAACCACCTTTTTTCTGTGAGCAGTTCCTTTCTGACCAATGTGTACTTCTGCTTGCCGTTTGGTGAGTTTTTGGTTCATGATTGTTTCTTTCATCTTATCTGAGTGGAAAAGAGGCTGCGCGGGGGACTAGGGTTGGCACTCGAGGAGTCTCGGGTGAGACCAGCTGAGATTAGAAGCACACAGGGAGGCAGGATGGCAGCTAAAGGAATACATTTCCTTTTCTCTAGCTTACTTTATTGTAATATAATACACACAACATACGTGTTAATTAACATGTGTTATTGGTAAGGCTTCCAGTTAACAGTTAAGGCTATGAGTAAAGTTTTCGTGGAGTTGAAAGTTATAGTCAGATTTTTACTGCATGGGAAGTCAGCACCCAAAACAACCATGTTGTTCAAGGGTTGACTGTACTTAATTTGCCTTTTATTAGGATGAAGAATGTTTCCTGAGACCCACTGTCTTGGTTTGGCCAGGACTGAGGTGTTTCATTGCTAAATCCAAGCGGGTTTCAGGACAGCTGGCCATCTACTGGGATTTCAGGAAAGGGACACATTGAGACAAGCCTTTAAAATCAGATAGCTTGAGCTATCTCTAGTTTTAGTAAATAAGTCGCTTTTATGATTAAAGGGAACTAAAAGCATCAAAATGCCTTAAGGTCTATTTTTTTTTCTAGATTATAAGGACCTATTTATTTATTTTATTTTGCTTTAAGTTCCAGGATACATGTGCAGAACGTGCAGGTTTGTCACATAGGTACACGTGTGCTGTGGTGGTTTGCTGTACCTCTCAGCCTCTCACCTAGGTTTTAAGCCCTGCATGCATTAACTATTTGTCATGATGCTCTCCCTCCCATCGCACCCCCCACCCCACGACAGGTCCTGGTGTGTGATGTTCCCCTCTCTGTGTCCGTGTGTTCTCTTTGTTCAGCTCCCACTTATGAGTGAGAACATGCGGTGTTTGGTTTTCTGTTCCTGTGCTAGTTTGCCGAGGGTGATGGCTTCCAGCTTCATCCATATCCCTGCAAAGGACATGATCTCATTCCTTTTTTTTCTTAATGGATTAATGAATGCTAAATTTCCAATACTAGAACTGGCTTTTTTTTTTTTCCCCCAGCTATGTTTCTGGGCAAATGAGAATCACAGAGTGAAGCCATGGGATCGAACCCTTTGATTTGCCCTACCTAAGGGAATACAGAGAAGGAATCAGCTTCTCTGATTCTGTAGACATGTCTTGAAGCCTTTATGCACTTTGGATTTTTAAACTGACAAGTGAAGGAGCCTACTTCACTTGTAGTACATAAACAACCTAACTGTAATTTTGTATTGTGAGCTTATCTTTGGAGTGCTGAGGTATCATGGTCTGGTGGGCCTTTCTTAGGCTAATTTCTGTCCTGGTAGATGAGGCTCGTGCAGTATAAAGTTGAACCATAAATCTGTGTAAGGGCAGACCCATGATTATTCATTTTTAAGTGGGGATGTTTTTCCCTCCCACCTGTCCCCCACTGCTGAGAGTCCACTGGAGATAGGCAAGCATTCTTGTTGACTCCTTATGCTGGCTGGTGGGTAGTTTTTCTAGTGTCCCTAGGATAGCCAGATAAAAATACAGGGTGTCCAGTTAAATTTAAATTTCAGATAAAAAACAAAAAAATTTCTAGGATAAGTATGTTCCAGATACTGCATTGGACACACTTATATTAAAAGTTTATTTGTAATTCCAATTTAACTAGCTAGCCTATATTTTGATTTGCTAAATCTGGATAGTCTGGATATACCTTTTACTTAGGCTGAGGTCCTTTGTGGATTGTACCTTTATTTGGGGCCTTAGTGTAACTCCCCAAGTTAAGTAGGGTCTGCTTTTATGAAGCCATTAAAACCTCAGCCTCAGGTTTGTAATGTCAGCATCAAACTGGAAAGCCTTTCACGAGCATGACTGTTGCACTTTTGGTTCTTTAGTCTCCTGCTGTAGTTTCCATTTCATTGTCTTTGGCCCCTGCAATTCTCTTATTTTCTTCCAAGCTCAGGCATGCATTTAAAAGAACATTTTATTTTGCTCAGGGTTTTCAGGTGTTTCGAAGTGTGAAAACTTCAAACTTCAAATCAGGCTCTTGAACATATTGCCAATTCTGCATTATTCTGGAAGAATTAGATGGATGGATTCTTCTGCAGTGAAACAACATAGAACATAGATATTGAGATCCAGGTTGAAAAAAGTCCAACGACAGATTATCAGTTGATCTGCTCTTCCCCATAGTAGGAGATGGAAACCCAGACATGGGCTCTGTAACTGTTCACTGAGGCCTCTGTGACTATACTGGAGTGGGAAAAGTTAATACCCCACCCTCTAGACTTCCTAAGCTCTACAGGGGGGCGGGGAGAGATATTATGCATGATCATGTGTATTTGACCTAACACTTTGGGGAACTAAACCTCTTCTTGCTCTGAATCAAGAAGCAATTTATCAACTGGCTCTTTACATGCGGGACAATTTAATAGACAGTAACTAACTCGGGCCTTGCAAAAGTCACAGGAACATTGCATAACAAAGTTGACAGTACAATAGGATACTTTGAAATGAACTTTTTTTCTAAAACAAGTTTCAAAGACCAAAGGTGAAATACATATATGGGAAGAAATAATTAAAGAGCACTGTATTAATTTAGGAAAATGTAATTTGTAAGTCCAGGTGACTTAATTGCTCAGGTTATGTTATGTGTTATAGATGCATTATTGTCACCAAATATTCCAAACGCTCCCTGCAGTACCTGTCCCTGGGAGGGCTACCCATTTCCTTCCTGGCCATGTGACCGGGGTTTGGCCAATGCAGTGCTAATAGATGATTTGTGGTTTGTCCTATCTCTTTTCTCTTTGCCAGGACAACATTCCAGTGGTTATGAAAGGTAGAGTCACAGCCGACCTCTATAGTGGATATGTAGAGTGAGCAAGAAAAAAAGAGGCCTTTGTTTTTTAAGCCATGGGGAAGTTTTCAGGTTGTTAGTTACCGTGGCCCACTAACCCTCAAGCATGGTGCTAGGCACTGAAGGTAGAACAGTGAGCAAATTTGATGTACTCTTGTCGCTCGTAGAACTTACATTCTAATAGAGGTGACAGAAATTAGTCAAACAGATGAGTTCGTGTAACCATGAAACTGAGGTAGATGTTTTGAAGAAAACCAATTCTTGGGGAAGTTAAAATGCTTTTCTTTAAATGATATTCCACTTATTTTCAGAAAAGCCTGAGGCTGTTTACAAAATCGAACACAATGCACAATTTAAACCAGAGACAAATTAATATAGCAGAGAAATCAATGTCATAAGATCCTTGAGATAAATCAATTACTGCAGGAGAGCACAATAATTGTTTCTGAGTTTCCTAAAGATAAGGCAAACAAGGAAAACTTTGGGTTATATAATTTTTATTGTTTGACAGTGGGACAGAGGCAAACACTTTCAGGAACTAAACCTTTTCTTGCTCTGAATCAAGAAGCAATTTATCAACTGGCTCTTTACATAAGGGACAATTTAACAGGCAGTAACTAACTCGGCCCTTGCAAAAATCACGGGAACATTGTTTAAAGGGATGTTCTTCATATAAACGATATATAAAAGTTAGAGAGAATAAAAATCCTAATTAAGGGGAGTTATTTCTGCTGGGAGCTTAGATGATATAAGCCAGATTCTTGCTTTCTGCTAGGTAACCCATGACTGGGGGCAATACCTGGAAGAGGGGCAATGGATACTCTAGTATGATGACCCTTAGGACTCCCTTAAATATTGGAAGTCTCCCAGGAGCCTTTGGTAAAGGCTGGAATTAAACCGATTTGTCGTTGGATTTTTTCCAACTTGGATCTTAATATCTATGTTCTATGCTGTTTCACTGCAGAAGAATCCATCCACCAAATTCTTCCAGAAGAATGCAGAATTGTCAAAATGTTCAAGAGCCTGATGTCCATCTGTTGTCATGTGTCAGCTGAATAGGATATACCCATATCCTGTGGGTAGGATCAATATTTGCCTCAAAAAGAAGCATTGAATTTCCTCAAGTACTTCAAAAGACTAGTGAAGACAGCAGATTTTAGCACCAGAAAACATGGAAGGGATAATTTAGGTCTGAAAATTTTAGGGGCTTTTGTTGACAATGGACTGCTTCAGCCAAACGAGAACCTGGCGGGCTGTACCTGGCTCATCGAGTGGAGGAAGAGTGATCACTTGGTCTAAATCAGCACTGGTTAGCCGGAGTAAAGGGTTGCCACCATCAGAGTCATTACGCTTCCTTCTTGAAAGCTGCTTTGGGCCGGGCGCGGTGGCTCAAGCCTGTAATCCCAGCACTTTGGGAGGCCGAGATGGGCGGATCACGAGGTCAGGAGATCGAGACCATCCTGGGTAACACAGTGAAACCCCGTCTCTACTAAAAATACAAAAACTTAGCTGGGCGAGGTGGCGGGCGCCTGTAGTCCCAGCTACTCGGGAGGCTGAGGCAGGAGAATGGCGTGAACCTGGGAGGCGGAGCTTGCAGTGAGCTGAGATCCGGCCACTGCACTCCAGCCTGGGTGACAGAGCGAGACTCCGTCTCAAAAAAAAAAAAAAAAAAAAAAAAAGAAAGCTGCTTTGGCTGTATGAACCTGGGTAATGCCATAGACATGAGCATAGTGCCATGTGATTTTAGCAGAATGTTGGTCATTGTTTGTCATGATTTCTGTTGCAGATACATGTCTCTACCCTTAAACTTGAATATTTAAGAAGTGTATCTTTTGTAGAATTTCTGCAACTGAACACATTTTCTCATTGAATCTCCATTCTGCTGAATGGCAAATGCTAAATCTCAGTTGGTCCCGGGATCTCCCTGTTCTTCACCTTTCTGTACATTGTGGGGAGTGGGAGGACACTTATGTCATCTCAAGGCATCAGGTAGGGGACATCAGGTGTCAGGCCTTAGGTTGGCATCATCTATCTAAGCTGGCTTTGATAGAGACACCTTTGCTCCTTCTGGCCCCTGGTCTCTGGTGTTTGTGCTGTGTCAGCCTCATCAATTGAGAGGCCTCATGGGTTTTGCTCTTTTTCTGTTATTTACCCATCCTTCCTGGGCTCATGGGGAACACCATGAGCTCTTCCTTTGCCTCACTGGATTCTGGAGGCCCTGATGATGTTTTAGGCTTGTCTGCCCAGGCGCCCACACATTGATGATTTTTCTACTGTTTCCGCTCTCAATGTGGGAATACCTCTGTGGATGTTTCTGGAATGTTTTCAGTGTTAACAGATGTCCCCAGACCCATTTGGAGTTTCTGTTATTCACCCTTTCCCACCAGTGATGGGGACAGGAGTGGGACTCCATTTCAGAGATACCTTAATATCTCAGCTCTTCTCTTCCTCTGACTCCCCCTTACTCGCAGAATCCTTGTCTATTTTTGGGATGGAACTGGACTTATCTTTGATTTGGTAGGCATCTACATTCAGTGGTTAAGGCATATACTTTAGGCCTTGAATCCTGCAGCCTACATTTTCAAAGGCTTTAATACTAAAATTCTGGGATCTTGACTCTTTAGTTTTTTTCTGTTCTGCTATGGCAACCCGTCTGAAGGGCAGCAGACGTAGAAAACCATAGCTGCTCCTGAGTTGGGAGGAGGCTCATGGGTTATAGGAAGTTTGAGGAGAATTCACAGTTACTTTATGAAAACAGTGGACTGCTTCAATATTTTCATTTTCATGATCGAGGCAGAGAAATGTGTTGTAATAGTGCAGTGAGGTGGGCAGCGGCTCTTCACGGAACATGGAACAACCGTCTTCATGGAATAGTGGTCCCTTGGATCCTTTTAAGAATCTCATGAAAACTATAGATCTTTTCTTTAGAATATGCCCATTCAGACAAAATTAGGCATATAATATAATATCATGTCAGTGAATTTCAGTAAAAATCCTGGTGATAGAATGTTGTGTACTACATAGGGAGGCTTCTTAAAGTTTTATGCAAACTGCTGTTTTGTGCTTAGCTTTAAAGACCACCTAGCCAAATTTTATAGGGAAATACACAGCAGATCAAAGAGATGAGGTGATTTTTCCTGGGCCAGATAACCAGTGATGCTGCTGTCTTCTTCCAGAGCTTTGGATGACGCTGTAGGAGACATTTCACTCAGATTTATAGATGATACTAAGTTAAAACAGATAGCTGAGATGGTCAATCTCAAATCAAATTATACTATCTTAAGTGGTCTTGATAGGCTGAAGAGCTACACTAAAACCAAGACATACCTCTGAAAAGTTTAACAAGTTGCTTTCAGAGATATCCTGTAAGGCATAAGGGTGCAAACACTCTTGAATGCTCGTTGTTCACAAACCAGAAGTGTGACAGGGCTTCTTAACTTGTTGCTGTAACTTGCTTTACATGAATGCCATACTTTCCAAACCTCCAACAGTCCTGATTATCTATTTCTGGACAAGCTAGTCTGTCAATGTCCCCGCCTAGTGCAGACCAGTACAGAGTTCAGAGGGTTGATGCTCTAAACTATATACTCATAAGATTGAGCCTTAAGATTGTATTTGCTCCATCCACTTGCATCAGAATTGACTCATTCTAATAGTACCATGATCTTGGACTTCCCAGCATCCAGAACTGTGAGCAATAAATTTCTGTTATATAAGTCACCCAGTCTATGGTATCTTTTTAATGATAGCACCAGTTAATACAGTGTTGATTTTTGTCCTGTTAATTTTTTAAAAACCTGGAATGTACAAGCCTACCTCAGAGATATTGCTGGGTCAGTTCCACATCACTGGAGTAAAGCAAATATCACAATGAAGTGAGTCACACATTTTTTGGCTTTCCATATAAAAGCTATGTTTGGTCAAATGTAGTGGCTCATTCCTGTAATCTCAGCACTCTAGGAGGCCGAGGTGGGCAGATAGCTTGAGGTCAAGAGTCTGAGATCAACCTTGGCAATATAGCAAAATTCGGTCTCTATAAAAAATAGAAAAATTAGCCAGATGTGGTTGTGTTCACCTGTAGTCCCAGCTCTCAGGAGGCTGAAGTGGGAGAATCACTAAAGCCCAGGAGGTGAAGGTTGCAGTGAGCTGAGATTGCACCCACTGGACTCCAGCCTGGGTGACAGAGTGAGACACTGTCTCAAAAAAATAAAAAAGTTATGTTTACAGTATACTGTAGTCTATTAAGTGTACAATAGCATTATGTCTAAAAATGTATACATACCTTAATTCAAAAATACTTTATTCCTAAAGAATGCTAACATCATCTGGGCCTTCAATGATTTTTCTGGTGGAGGGACTTGCCGCAATGTCGATGGCTCCTGACTGATGAAGGTGGTGGCTGTTGAAGGTTGATGTGACTGTGGCAATTTCTTAAAATAAGACAAAATTAAAGTTTGTTATATCAACTGACTTTCTTTCACAAAAGAGTTGTCTGTAGCATGTGATGCTGTTTGATAGCATTTTACCCATGGTAGAACTTCTTTCAAAATTGGAGTTAATCCTCTCAAAGCCTACCATTGCTTTATCAACTAAATTTATGGAATATTCTAAATCGCTTGTTGTCATTTCAACAATGCTCATGGCATCTTCACCAGGAGTAGGTTCTATCTTAAGAAACTACTTTCTTTACTCATCTCTGAGAAGCAACTCCTTATCTGCTAAAGTTTTATCATGGGACTGCAGCAATTCAGTCACGTCTTCAGGCTCCACTTACAATTCTAGTTTTCTGGCTATTTCTTTTTTTTTTAAATTTTTTTTCCATAAGTAATTGGGGTACAGGTGGTATTTGGTTACATGAGTAATTTCTTTAGTGGTGATTTGTAAGAATTTGATGCACCCATCACCCAAGCAGTATACACTGCACTGTATTTGTAGTCTTCTAGCCCTCACCCTCCTCCCACTCTTTTCCCCAAGTCCCCAAAGTCCATTGTGTCCCATATCTTAGCTCCCACATATCAGTGGAAACATACCATGTGTGGTTTGCCATTCCTGAGTTACTTCACTTAGAATAATAGTGTCTAGTCTCATCCAGGTCACTGCAAATGCTATTAATTCATTCCTTTTTATAGCTGCATAGTATTCCACCATATATGTATATACCACAGTTTCTTTATCCACTTGATTGATGGGCATTTGGGTTAATTCCACAATTTTGCAATTGTGAATTGTGCAGTTGTAAACATGCGTGTGCAAGTATCTTTTCTGAATAATGACTTCCTTTCCCCTGGGTAGATAACCAATAGTGGGATTGCTGGATCTAACGGTAGGTCTACTTTTAGTTCTTTAAGGAATCTCCATACTGTTTTCCATAACGGCTATTCTAGTTTACATTCCCACCAGCAGTGTGGAAGTGTTCCCTGTTTACTGTATCCATGCCAGCATCTACTGTTTTTTGATTTTTTGATTATGGCCATTCTTGCAGGAGTGAGGTGGTACCTCATTGTGGTTTTGACTTGCATTTCCCTGATCATTAGTGATGTTGAACATTTTTTCACGTTTGTTGGCCATTTGTGTATCTTTTGAGAATTGTCTATACATGTGCTTAGCCTACTTTTTTGATGGGATTATTTGTTTGTTTGTTTGTTTGTTTTTCTTACTGATTTGTTTGAGTTTATTGTAGATTCTGGATATTAGTCCTTTGTCAGATGTTTAGATTGTGAAGATTTTCTCCCACTCTGTGGGTTGTCTGTTTACTCTGCCAACTGTTCCTTTTGCTGTGCTGAGTTCTTATCCATTCTGCGGTTCTGCATCTTTTAAGTGGAGCATTTAGGCCATTTACATTCAATGTTAGTATTGAAATATGTGGTACTGTTGCATTCATCATGCTTTTTGTTGTCTGTGTACTTTGAATTTTGTTTTTATTTTTGCTTTTTAACTTGTATTTTTATTTTATAGGTCCTGTGTGATTTATGCTTTAATGAGGTTCTGTTTTGATGTGTTTTCAGGATTTGTTTCAAGATTTAGAGCTCCTTTTAGCAGTTCTTGTAGAGGTGGCTTGGTAATGGTGAATTCTCTCAGCATTTGTTTGTCTGAAAGACTGTCTCTTTCCTTCATGTATGACGCTTAGTTTTACTGGATTTACAAAATTCTTGGCTGATAATTGTTTTGTTTGAGGAGGCTGAAGATAGGGCCCAAATCCCTTCTAGCTGGTAGGGTTTCTGCTGAGAAATCTACTATTAATCTGATAGGTTTTCCTTTATAGGTTAGCTGGTGCTTCTGTCTCACCGCTCTTAAGATTCTTTCGTCTTAACTTTGGATAACCTGATGACAATGTGCCTGGGAGAAGATCTTTTTACGATGCATTTCCTGGGTGTTCTTTGTGCTTCTTGTTTTTGGATGTCTAGGCCTCCAGCAAGGCTGGGAGATTTTCCTTGATTATTCCCCCAAATATGTTTTCCAAGCTTTTAGAATTCTCTTCTTCCTCAGGTACACCAATTATTCTTAGGTTTGGTCATTTAATATAATCCCAAACTTCTTGGAGGCTTTGTTCATTCTTTTTTCTTTGTTTTTGTTGGAATGGGTTAATTTGAAGACCTTGTCTTCAGGCTCTGAATTTCTTTCTTTTACTTGTTCAGTTCTATTATTGAGACTTTCCAGAGCATTTTGCATTTCTAAAAGTGTGTCCAAAGTTTCCTGATTTTTTTAATTGTATTTTCTTTAAGCAGTGTATTTCCTTGAACGTTTCTCCCTTCACTTCTTGTAGCATATTTTGGATTTCCTTGCATTGGGCTTCACCTTTCTCTGGTACCTCCCTGATTAGCTTAATAACTATCCTCCTGAATTCTTTTTCAGGTAAATCAGGGATTTTTTCTTGGTTTGGATCCATTGCTGGTGAACTAGTGTGATTTTTGGGGGGGTGTTGAAGAGCCTTGTTTTGCCATATTACCAGGGTTGGTTTTCTGGTTCCTTCTCATTTGGGTAGGCTCTGTCAGAAGGAAGGTCTAGCACTGAAGGCTGTTGTTCATACTCTTTTGTCCCATAGGATGTTCCCATGTTGTAGTACTCTCCACCTTTTCCTATGGATGTGGCTTCCAGTGAGCCAAACTGCAGTGATTGCTGTCTCTCTTCTGGGTGTAGCCGCCCAGCAAGTCTACCTGGCTCTGGCTGGTACTGGGGGATGTCTGCACAGACTCCCATGATGTGAACTGTCTATGGATCTCTCAGCCACAGATACCAGCACCTGTTCCTGTGGAGGTGGTGGGGAGTGCAATGGACTCTGTGAGTGTTCTTAGCTTTGGTGGTTTAATGCTCTAGTTTTGTGCTGGTTGACCTCCTGCCAGGAGGTGGCGCTTTCCAGAGAGCATCAGCTGTGGTGTTATGGGGAGGAAGGGGCAGTGGATGAGACCCTAGAACTTCCAAGATTATATACCCTTTGTCTTCAGCTACCTGGGTGGGTACGGAAGGACCATCAGGTCGGGGTGGGGCTAGGCTTGTCTGAGCTCCTTGGGTGAGTCTTGCTGTGGTTGCCGTGGGGGATGGGAGTGAGATTCCCAGGTCACTGGAGTTGTGTACTTAGGAAGATTATGGCTGCCTCTGCTGAGCCATGCAGGTTGTCAGGGAAGTGGGGGAAAGCCGGCAGTCAAAGGCCTCACCCAGCTCCCATGCAAACAGAAGGGCTGGTCTCACTCCCACCGTGTCCCCTTAACAGCCCCCAGACTGTTTCCAGGCAGAGAGCAATACGGGCTTGAAAACCTGCCCCAGGCTACTGGCCTCCTAGTTGTGAAAGAAAAGGGCTGGGTTTTTCCCCTGCATGGGGAGTTTGCATACTGGATTTGCGCCCTCCTGGAGTTCTGGCCAGGAGGCCTCTCACCCTGTTCAAATTGTTACTAAGTTCAGCTAGATTTGCTTCTTCCTGTGTAGTTTTACCGCCTGCTCCTCTCCTGGTGGATGCCTGTGGTGCCAGGCAGGAATGGCCTGCTAGGGGACCCAGCAAGCTCCTAGGGCCTTCCTGCTGCTTGCTCTACCCCTGTATTTCACTTGGCTCTCCACATTGGCTCAGCTCCAGGTAAAGTCAGAAACTTCTCCCACAAACAGAGCTTTAGCTTTTCCAGTGCGGGTGTGTGTTCAGGACAGGAGGGTCTCCCTTTCCCACTTCCACAGTTGGGGTACTCACAGTTTTGGGGGTTCGCCTGGGTTCTACAGGAGCAGTCTCCTTTCTTCAGAGGGTCTGTGGGTCCTCTCAGGATTGCCGTCTCTTGCTATTTCTGTCATATCTGCAGTTACTTCTTACACTGAAGTCTGGAACCTCTCCAAGTCATCCATGAGCATTGTAATCAACTTCTTCCAAACTCCTGTTCATGTTGATATTTTGATCATCTCCCATGAGTCATGAATGTTCTTAATGGTATCTAGAATAGTGAATCCTTTCCAGAAGGGTTTCAATTTACTTTGCCCAGATCCATCAGAGAAATCAGTATCTATGGCAGCAATAACCATATGAAATGCATTTCTTAAATAACAAGACTTGAAAGTCGAAATTAGTCCTTGACCCATAGGCTGCAGAACAGATGTTATATTAACAGGCATGAAAAGGACATTAATCTCCTAGTATGTCTCCATCAGAGCTCTTAAGTGAACAGGTGCATTGTCAATGAGCAGTAATATTTTGAAAGGAATCTTTTTCTGAACACTGGGTCTCAACGGTAGTCTTAAAACATTCAGTAAACCATGCTATCCACAGGTGCTGTAATCCAGGCTCTGTTGTTCCATTTATAGAGCACACATAGAGTAGATTTAGCATCATTCTTAAAGGATCTAGATTTTTAGAATGGTCAGTGTGCATTGACTTCAACTTTAAGTGAAGTTGCATTAGCCCCTAACAAGAGGCTCTGCCTGTTCTTTGAAGCTTTGGAGCGAGGCATTGACTTCTCTTCTCTAGTTGTGAAAGTCCTAGGTGGTACCTTCTTCCAATAAAATAAGGAATGCCTGTAGTTGTCTTCAATTTCTTGAAGGATTGTTATCTTCTCGGGTATAGAAGTAGGCTGGGTAGCTCTATAAGATCGAATTAGGACCAGTTGGTAAAAATTGCAGGTAGGCCACCTTGTGTTCAAGATTTAAGAATAAAATAAAACCTTCTAACAGAGAAATGGACTGGGAGTGGGTTGGCTGTCTTTGGAAGTTGAGTTTTATGGATGCCATATAAAGTTTCTTGCATTAATAAGGAAATTGACCTGGATGAATTTCAAAGTCTCTTCAACTCTAGGATTTTTTTAAGCACATTAAATGTTTTTGGAAACAACCAAAATAGACTTTTCTGACTTTGAAGAAAAACACATTTTTTTCTCAGAGCTTGGACTCCGTGGGTCAAATCTCTGACCAGCTATTATGACAAAAGATGCTCTGGCTACATAGAGGGTCTTAGTAGAGTGGTTTTATTTGACAACTATTTCTTGTGTGCCTATTATGAGTTATATGCTGTGGTAGGTAAAGGAGATACAAAGAAGATTTTTAAAAAGTGGTCTCAGTGGCTGGGTGCAGTGGCTCATGCCTGTAATCCCAACAATTTAGGATGCTGAGGTGGGAGAATTGCTTGAGCCCTAGTTTGAGACCAGCCTGGGCAACATAGTGAGACCCTATCTCTACAAAAAATAATTTAAAAAATTTAGTTGGTCATGGTGGTGTACGCTTACAGTCCCAGCTACTAGAAAGGCCAAGGTGGGAAGATCACGTGAGCCCAGAAGGTTGAGGCTGCCGCGAGCCATAATTGCACCACTTCATTCCACCCTGAGTGACAGAGTGAGACCTTGTCTCAAAGTAGTCTCTGCCCTTGGGGAAGCTGACAAAAATGGAAGAGAGAAATCTATAAAATTAATAAAAAATGATATTTATTTATTTTATTTTTATTTTTATTTTTATTTTTTGAGACGGAGTCTCGCTCTGTAGCCCAGGCTGGAGTGCAGTGGCCGGATCTCAGCTCACTGCAAGCTCCGCCTCCCGGGTTCACGCCATTCTCCGGCCTCAGCCATTTATTAAGAACATAATACATGGCAGGTGCTAGTTTAAATGTTTTTAATATTAACAATAATTCTATGAGATACCCATTTACAGATGAGAAAACTGAGGTATAAAGAGTAAAAAAAACTTTGCTCTATTTCACCCAATTATTGAGCACTGAAGCTCTTCCCTTAATCTTAGCACTATCCTTCCTCTTTCCTATAATATCTTTCCTTTGTACTGAATCACACCATGTCCTCCTGGTTCTCCTCCATCCTCTCTAACTGTGCTTCTCAGTGTCCTCCGTGACTGCTTTTCCTCTGCCAGGCCGTTTTACCTGATGTTCTCCAGAGCTCTGCCTAGGCTTTCTTCCCACGTAGATCCCTCTCCAGGGGTTCTCTGTAGGTCTCATGGTCCCTGATCACCAGTCAGGGGCAGATGACTTGTAGATCTGTCTCCTTAGCTCATTCTGTATCCCCAACCTTCAGGCTCAGACGTTCAGTTGCCTCTTAGATATCTTTACCTGAATGTCCATAGGTACCCGATGTTCTATGTGAAGTATACTGAATGCATCAACTTTATTCCTAAATTCACTTTTCCTATGTAGTCCATATCTTGCATGGGACCCCATTCATGCTGAAAAACTAGGAGCCATATTTGATTTTTCTCTTATCCCGCACAGTCAATCTACATGAGACCCCATCCATACTGGAAAACTAGGAGCCACATTCTTTGAATTTCTGAAGATAGGGCCCAAATCCCTTCTAGCTTATAGAGGTTCTGCTGAGAAATCTGCTGTTAATCTGATAGGTTTTCCTTTATAGGTTACCTGGTGCTTCTGTCTCACAGCTTTTAAGATTCTTTCTTTTGTCCTAACTTTGGATAACCTGATCACAATGTGCCTAAGGGAAGATCTTTTTGCAATAAATTTCCTGGGTGTTCTTTGTGCTTCTTGTATTTGGATGTCTAGGTCTCTAGCAGACCCCATGCACCATTCATCTTCCTGTTTCTAAGGTTGGGCACCATGTCTGATCCATGGCATATGCTCAATAAATAAGCTTTTGAAATAAATGTATTTATTGGAATAGCTAAATAAATAGAAAGGGTTAGTGTGGCATGACACGGGAATTGATTAAGTACCAAGGAGCCAGTGAACCAGGGATTACAGATTCTGCTTGGGAGACCCAACTAGGCTTCACAGGAGAGATGACATTCCACTAAGGCCTTAAGAGAAAAGGATGAGTAGACATGTGCTAGGTACAGCACAGGGGAAAAGGACTTTGTTGGCAGAGGGAATTTTCAGGGTGGGGTGGGCGGTTTGGCAGGGCTGGACACAGGGGACCTGAGGGGGGTGGTAGCCGGTAGGTGGGCTGAGAGGCAGTGTGCAGCAGGACTGGGGAGGCTGCCTCACCTCTGTCGTAGCCAGATGGACCCTGGCTGAGAACCCAGGGAAAGCAAGACCACCTACTATGCCAAAATTGGTTTTCCAGCCCTTTGCATGGGAAGAAGTCAGTAGATCACTTATTAACTTGTCAGCACACTGGAATTTTTAAGTGAAAAACCTCTCATAGAATTAGAAAATCCATATGTGTGATATATGGAAAACATTCAACAAATACAGTGAACATTTTTCTAACTTGTGACATGCATTCGCCATCAAGCATTTAAAAAGAGGTCCTGTTCTTTATTATTTTGTAAAACGTGTGTCACCTGATTGCATGATTTTTCCATTTCTCCTCCCTGACATTTTCATTCTAAGTTATATAATCATATGATGCTTAATTGCTCCTGCTACTTTTAGCAGCCTTCACTCACTGTTGAGATTTTTATTTCCATATAGCAATGATGTACCTAGAATCACACCACAATAATTATTGGTAAAGTTAATTGGAATCCAGCTCTTTTACTCTTTCACGTTTTATCAGTAATTCTCACAGTTTAAAGGGTTGTAATCTGTATAGCACCTGACACAGTTCTGAGCACTTAGTGTGTGCTCAATGAACTAGTGAGTAAAAAGACAGTATTGCTTTCAACTGATATGATCTTGTGATTTATAAGCATTCAAAAGTGCTGTTTTATTTTATTTTATTTTATTTCATTTTCAGATGGAGTCTCACTGTGTCATCCAGGCTAGAGTGCAGTGGTCAATCTTGGCTCACTGCAACCTCCACCTCCCGGGTTCAAGCGATTCTCTTGCCTCAGCCTCCCAAGTAGCTGAGATTACAGGGGCCTGCCACTGCGCCTGGGTAGCTTTTGTACTTTTTTGGTAGAGACAGGGTTTCACCATGTTGGCTAGGCTGGTCTCAAACTGCTGATCTCAATGATCCTCCCACCTTGGCCTCCCAAAGTGCTGGGATTATAGGTGTGAGCCACCACGTCTGGCCTGAAAGGTACTATTTTAATGTAAGGCTACTTTGTCTTCCAAAATTTCAGAGTCAAGTCCTTAAGACTTTTCTTCAGTGAAGAATAGGCAATTGCTGCAGCCCAGTATACTCTCAAGCCTTTTTGCAGAATCCAGAGTTCCTGAGGGGATGACTGTTGCACTTCCGCCATCTGTTAAAACATGAATTGGGTGGCTAGTATGTGACAGGGTTGTCTTAACAATGAAAAATACAGTGATCAAGGAGACCTGGTTTCAGCCCTAAAACCTTGCAATTTAGTACAGATAGCCATACTACAAAAACCCAAGTCTTCTAGAAGAGAACCAAGGCCATGGTGGAGCCACAGAGAAGAGAGTAATCAGCTCTTCACGGAGATTTATGAATGACTTCACACAGGAGGTTATGAGCTTGAACCAAGCCATAAGCGCCCAAAATATGTTCTTTTTTTTTTTTTTTTGAGGCCGAGTCTCGCTCTGTCGCCCAGGCTGGAGTGCAGTGGCGCGATCTCGGCTCACTGCAAGCTCCGCCTCCCGGGTTCCCGCCATTCTCCTGCCTCAGCCGCCCGAGTAGCTGGGACTACAGGCGCCGCCACCACGCCCGGCTAATTTTTTTGTATTTTTAGTAGAGACTGGGTTTCATTGTGTTAGCCAGGATGGTCTCGATCTCCTGACCTCGTGATCCGCCCGTCTCGGCCTCCGAAAGTGCTGGGATTACAGGCTTGAGCCACCGCGCCCGGCCGAAAATATGTTCTTACACTACAAGTAGAGGATAGTGGTAGCAGGATGTGCAGTGAAATTGGTGAAGTCAGGTTCATGGAGAACTCTGTTTGGCTTTATAAACGGTTTGCACTTTATCCTGTAAGCAAAGGGGCTTTTAATGGGAGAGTGAAATGGTCGGATTAATCACAAACATCATGCAGGGAGCAGTGCAGACAGTGGGTTCAGGGAGCGGAGTGGGAGGTGAGTGGGTGGGCTGTGCAATATTGGCAGGGATGCCAATTATAATACAACCCAATGGGCTGGGCACAGTGGCTCATGCCTGTAATCCCAGCACTTTGGGAGGCTGGCGTGGGTGGATCACTTGAGGTCAGGAATTTGAGACCAGCCTGGCCAATATGTTGAAACCCTGTCTCTACTAAAAATACGAAAATTAGCTGGACCTATGGTACATGCCTGTAATCCCAGCTACTGGGGAGGCTGAGACATGAGAATCACTTGAACCTGGAAACAGAGGTTGCAGTGAGCCAAGATCGTGCACTGCACTCCAGCCTGGGTGACAGAGCAAGACTCCATCTCAAAAAAAAAAAAAAAAAAAGAAAAGAAAAAGAAAAATACAACCCAACAACTATTAAAACAACCCAGATCTGAAACAACAAGAATGTAAAATTAAACAGTAACAGATCAGTAATTTTTTCACTGGGGGCCTGCAGTTTTGTCCCCAGGGGACATTTGACAATGTCAGAAAACATTTTGTCTGTCACAACTCATGAGGGCAAACTTAGCATCTACTAGGTCAGTAATGCTGCTAAACAGCCTACGATGCATAGGGCAGCACTCAACAGCAAAGAGTTATCTGGCCCAGAATGTCAATAGTGCCAAGACTGAGAAGCCCCGATGCAGATGGAAAGAAGAAACGGGCATAAGGGCATTTAGGAAGCAGAATCTACTAAATTTGGTGACCGACAGAATATAAAGGGTAGAGGAGAGCGTAGCTGAGGGTGATTCCAGGTTTCTGTTGTGGGTGTCTAGAGATAAGAAATATAAGAGGAGGAACAGTGTTTGGGGAAAAGAGGATAGGTTTAGTGTTAGACATACTAAACTGCCTGGGTGATGGGATTGATGGTACCCCAAACCTCAGTGTCATGCAATATACCTGTGTAACAAATCTGTACATGTACCTCCAAATCTAAAAAGTTGAAATTAAAAAAAATAAAGTTTAAATACATAGAGGATGTGAAAGTGAAGATATCCTGGAGGCAGGTGGGTTATGGACCAGGAGTCCAGATCGGGGATGGAGATGCAGATTTGAGAACCATCAGCATAGAGACCACCTTGAATCTGAATGTGCAATGAAAGTAACTTCAATTGATTTCCTTTGTGGCAGAGATAGTCAATGTTTGCCAAATGTTAGGGAATGAATGTGTGTGTCCCTTTAAAATTTATGTGTTGAAACTGTAAACCCCAATGTGATGGTATTTGGAGGTAGATCCTTTGGGAGGTAATGTTTCTGTTGTTTGATCCACCCAGTTCATGCTATTTTGCTACAGCAGCCAAAGCTGACTAAGACACCAAATATCCAAGTGTTGTTCTATACCTCCTGCCTTCTTTCTAGTGAGATTGGGGCCATGTGACTAGGTCTGGCCGATGGCCTAGGAGCAGAAGCGTCCCTTTCAGGTTAACAGGGTGAAGAATGTGTGTGCGGCCTCCTTCCCTTTCTTTCCCTGCCTCTGTGCCTGAGGAAGCCACGTGTTCCAGAGGCGAAGGAGAAGAACAGCTGATTCTTGACTGAACTTTGTATGAGTGAGAAATTAACCTGGTTTCAGCCACTAAGATTTCAGGGTGTGTTGCAGCTGCTGACTTTGTTTACCCTTAAGGATACATCCTGTAACTGAGTGAACCTCTCATTCTGTCTCATGGACAGGAAGCTTAATCTAATCCCTTCCAAGTCAGCTAAATCATGTTAATCTTTGTCATATAAATTTCCTTTCAGTTCTGAATCTCCTGAGAGTCGCAATGTGGTGGAAATGGGCTCTTGTCTGAGGGCATCTTGTGCTGCCATCGGCTGTTGTATAGACTTGTCTGATCTTGGGTACCGCCTGCCCTTCAGACTGGTTCCCATGGAGGTGTCCATCATCCATCTGGCCTCTGTTGCACAGACCACACTGTGGCTGCCTCCCTTGTCATGACTGTGGGACCCTTTTGAGCCCGCTAGTTCTCTAAGTCCTATCTATGCTCCTGTCCTTTGGGGTCTGATGAGAACTCTCTGTGAAGCTGCCCAATTCCATCTGCTTTTGCTTCTCACCATTCCATCTCTGCTTTCCTAATGGCTCAGAGGAGCTCCAGGTAGACTGAGGGGCACTGGTTCCTCTATTGTAAGACCCTCAGAATTATATGGAGCACCTTCATCATCTTCTCTTACAGAGATTGAGGGGATGCGAGTGGGTGCAGAAAGCATACTTACAGTGACTAATTTTTCCCTAATTTTCTGATAGGTTCGAAGCTTTACCTGACTAGGTAGGGAGGAGCAGAAAAAAATGGATTCTCCATCATTGAATCTTTTGCTAAATCTCTTACACACAGACAGGTAAACATTGTTCTAAAGCCAAGAAGTTGATGACCTTGTTCTTACATTCTTCCGGTTTTCCACATAAAAGTGGGACGCATGGTTAAATAAAATTCAGGAGCACACAAATCAGCAGTTCAGGAACATCCTCACTTTGGTTAAGTGTTGTCGTGGGAGTAGATGAAGGCAGTCAAGGGTGGGATGTAGAGCATCTCCTTGAACTTGAGAAATTAGAATCACCTGGAGGACTTATTACAACACAAATTATGGGCCAGATGCCTAGAATTTTGATCCAGTAGGTCTGGGAAAGGGACTAGTAATTTGTAGTTAGGGTTGCCAGAATTAGCAAATAAAAATAAAAAATGCCCAAAGATTTTAATTTCAGATTAATAACACCTTTTTTTTTTTAAAAAAAGAATAAGTATGTCCCAAATATTGCATGGGACATACTTATAATTTTTTTGGTTTTTTTTGAGACAGGGTCTCACTTTGCCACCCAGGCTGTAGGGCCGTGGCATGATCTCAGCTCGCTGCAACCTCTGTCTTCTGGGCTCAGGTTATTCTCCCACCTCAGCCTTTTAAGTAACTGGGACCACAGGCGTGTGCCACCATGCCCAGCTAATTTTTGTAATTTTTTTTTTTAAGTAGAGACAGGATTTCGCCATGTTGCCCAACTGGTGTCAAACTCCTGGGCTCAAGTGATCCACCTGCCTTGTCCTCCTAAAGTGCTGGGATTATAAGCATGAACCACTGTACCTGGCCTAATGTTTTAAATTGTAAAACGTATCCAGTACTTTTCTGAAATTCACATTTAACCGGCTGTCCTGTATTTCTTAAATTGCATTTCTAACAAGTTCCCTGGTAATGAGGATGTTGCTGGTTTGGAGACCACAGTTTGAGCCCCAGGGATAGACTCACATGAATACAGAGCCCTGGGGAATACCAACATTTAACCAGCAGAAGAATCTCAGAAGGAACATAAGTGAGACAGCAGAATTATAGGTGTTTTCTCAGAAGCCAAAGGAAGAAAAAGTTTCAAAAACACAGAATGATCAACAGAGTAGCATGTCACAGAGAGTTTGAGGGAAGCCGAGGACTAAAAAGAAGACATTAGATTTGTTAACGAGGAGGCCTTTGTCAAAGCATTTCAGCACAGTTAAGGGGGCAGGAACTAGCTTGCAGTGTTGAAGAGGGACCTGGGTGACACGGTAGAGGGGACAGTTTGCATGTGCTTATTCAGGGGGTTCATTGTGAAATTCAATAGAGGGAGATGTGGAGGCACTTGAAGGTAGTTCTTGGTCTCTCTCTCTCTTTCTCCTTAAAAAAAAAAAAAAAAAAAAATGGAAATAGAGACAGGGTCTTGCTATGTTGCCCATGCTGGTCTTCAACTCTTGGCCTCAAGTGATTCTCCCATGTTGGCCTCCAAAGTGCTGAGATTATAGGTGTGATCCTGCATCTGGCCTGAGGGTGTTTTTGAATAAGGGAGACATTGAATACATTTATAGCTGCAGAAGAAGCCAGTAGAGAGAGAAAGTCTGCAGTCACAGAAGAAAGGGAATAGCAAATGGGACACAAAGAGCAGGTGTTACCAGCTGGGGAAACAGAATAAAGATGGAACTAGGGAGAAAATCAGGGACGTTCATAGCTGGATTGATTGCAGACTCATCGTCTTAGCCTGGGGCAGTCAGATGTCAATTTTACAATTCGTCCCCTAAAGGAGAAAGAACATCCACTTGGAGAACTCTCTGATGCCCTTGATGGCTATTGTTGATGTAGAAAAATGTGTCTGCGTGTGAGAGAGAGAAGGGGTGTTGAAGAGTAGATTTAAAAATGCTGTGTGCTTATAATTTACTCTTTGAGCTGCTCTTTCATTTGGTTTCATGGAACCATTGTCACAATTTTCCCAAACTGATTTTACTTCCTCAGGGTTTCTTGTTCTTGTTGAGTAAACCATTTTAACTTCCATGTTGCGGCTGCAGCCTGTGATTTTGTGTGTGCCTCTTGCATTTCCTTCTAGGACTGCACTTCACTGACTGTTTTATCCATGGACGTCCCCACCCCAGCCTCCCTGGATGGCCTCTGAAGCTTTCCTCCTTGCCTTTCCCACTTATTTCTGTGTTACATTTTTTAAAAATTGACTTTATATATCAAATGACCTAAACCCACCATTAAAGCATGCTTTTTCTCTGTGGTATTACAACTTTCTCAGACTCAGGCTCTTTAAAAGGTCAGTGTCTGAACTGTAATCTCAGGAGCATCTCTGCCCCAGACTCACTTACAGACTTAGTCTTTAGGAGCCTCTGGAAGGGTGAATCTGGTGAGCACTCCAGTGACATTTTTGAATGACAAAGCGACCCACTGTGAGAGATTCTGGAAGGAACCGGGAGACCCTGAGGCAGCACCACCAGGGTCTTCGTCCTCTACTTTCACATGGCTTAGCTGTTCTCTGTTGGGGTCAACCTGGACTGTATCTCTTGGCCCAGAGAACTTGGAGGTGGGTCAGCAACACAAAGAACCAGCACCCACCAAACACGCAGAGGTGCGGGCTCCTCCTGCCAGGTCTGTAGAAAGAGCTGGTAAATGGCAGAAGTAGGCAAGCTATGGTGGATCATGGCACGGCGGTGGGAGGGAAGCCCATGAGACTTTGCAGTCAACTTGTCCTCCCCCTGTGGGGAAAGGCTGTGAGGTTTGGAGTTAATATCCATATTGTATCTTTACTATTTTAAATGTGAACTCCAGAATGTGCTCTCCTCCTCCTTACCCTTTCTCTATTTGTATTTGACTTAATGATTTATATTTAACATATTGGAGGTTTGATGCTTAATTTTAAAATCAAATTAATGTATTATTAATAAATAATATGTACTCAAGATATATTATTCATATATTAGATAAGTGTTACTTAAATGACTAATCGAATGCTACTTAGTAATAAGATTCAATAATATTATTAAGAAATAACATTTGTTAAAAAGTTATTTAATAACTGGCATTCCATTTCTATGAATACAGATTTAAAATATAGACACTATTTAATTGTGAAACACTATCCATGTTTTCTCACACAATACAATGACTAAGTATTGCATATAAGCATGTTCACATGTATTGATCCTATCCTTGTCATCGCCAGTGTTCCTGGATCTTTATTCCTCCTCTGCAGGGAAGAAGTGATGGGCGGGGGCCTAACAACAGTCCAGGGAGCACAGGTAGTTTCTGCTCCTGACTCCTTCCCAATTGGAGAGAGGAGTTTGGGGAAAACAGAATTACGTAAAATTACACACAGATACTATGATACCCATCGCTCTGGCCTCTCCTGGAAGTTTCTCAGTGGTGTTGACTTTGAAGTGGGTGGACCGTAGCAGACCCAGAAGTAGAAGGGAGCCGCATGGTGCCCAGACAAAAAGATCTGATGAAGATATGAGACACCTTTGTGGAATAGGGAGGGCTGATAACCCATTAAATAAACTTTTCATTATTGGATTTGGGAGAGAGTATGTGATGTGTTAAGAGGATCCAGAATGGAGTTCCAACTTGTGTAATTCTGAGAAAAGAATTTCTGGGATTTTTTTTGGTGTATCTCACTCTTCTGCTTATTTGAAAGGAGTTGAGAACCTGCACATTTGAAAGAAGGTGAGGACATATCCTCGTCCTTAACTGACACATGACTGACTGTATTTTATGATTGAATTATTGAGAATTGCTGGCAGGTAGTGACAATAAAAAGCAGGCTGACTTTTAGTTAGTTGTATTACTTCTTAATAACTTATTTACACTACAGGTGATATGTCTCATTTTTGTCTGCACCTGAGGCTAAAGAGATTTAGTGAACATGTTGTGTGGAATTTCTGTGAAGTTTGCTTACAGGCAACTGACCCAGTTAGGAAGAGTAATCCTTCTCACCCTGTTTCTTTTCTTCTTTCTGCAGCATGTTAGGTGAATGTGATGGTTAGGGCTTTGAAAGCCTTCCTGGACCATGAGGGGAACTTGAGGATGGAGGCTAGTGATAGAGTAAAACAGGAAAAGAGGACTCAGGTCTCTGATCATGTGGATGCACATGAAGGTGACCCCCTACTGAATCACAATCTTGTATAATCCCCTTTTGTTGAATTGGGATGAAAACTATGACTTGCTTCTAGTTGATAGAATATGGCAAAGGAGATGAGAAACCAGTCCCATAATTAGGTGACATTATTTGCAAAGGTGAAGGAATTTTGCAGCTGTAATTAAGGTTCCTAAGCAGTTGACTTTGAGTTCCTCAAAAGAGAAATTATCCTGGGTAAGCCTGAGCTAATCAGGTGAGCCATTTAAAACAGCCCCGACGCCTTCTCTGAAATCAGAGGCTCTAAGCGGCAGAGATTGCTTTTCTCTGTTGTTACCTTTGAAGAAACAAGACCACAGGAATTTTACAGCTGCAAGGAAATAAATTCTGCCAGCAACCCGAGAGATCTTGGAAGCGGATTCTTCCCTAGTTTCCAGATGAGAATGCAGTCCATCAAACACCTTGATTTTAGCCTTGTGAGACCACCTAACTAAGCCATATGCAGTCTTGACCTATGGAAACTGTGAGATAATCAACTGTTTTTTAAGCTGTTAGGTTTGTGCTAAGTTGTTACGCAGCACAGAAAACGAATACATCTGTATCCATGTTGTTGCCGTGACAGTCCAGGAATACCTGCCCCCAAGCTTCTTTTATATAAGCAAGAATTAAATTTCTCACTTTTTTAAGCCATTGTGATTTTCAGTTTTCATTTATAGTCAGCTGAACCCAACCTTAACTGATTCATGGCATAATGAAGAAGGATTTATGAAAGATGAATCATTTGTAGTTGATCTTGAAAAGTAGATATAGTTTCAGAAGGTGGAAACTGGTATGGCTGGAGGCAGAAAATAATTTTTATAGGGCAGAATGGATAAGGGAAAGTACTGGGTGTTTTAAAGAAATAAAGAATAATTCGGTTTTACTAGGTTGAGTGAAATTAGGCTGGAAAAGGAGATTAGAGCCAAATAACACATCCAAAAAGAGTTTGGGGATTATTTTTTAAGCAATGGAGAGCAATGAGGATTTTCTGACCAGGGTGACATTATAGCATGATCAGAGCTATGCCTTATTTTTACAAAATGCAGTATGAGTCAGTCCTCTTTAGGCTGCAAAAATATATCTCAAAGTAGATTTTATCTATCTTAAGGAGGCTTATGGGGAGAACACTGGGGAAGAGCAACAGGAACCAGAAGGTTACAGACCTTGTTATTACAAACTTACTGCAGCAGAGAATGAGCATCACCCCTAACCGCCACCCACCAAAGGGGAAGGAAGGGACTTCCCTGGCAGGTCTGGTAAAGATAGCATTGCTGGAAGCTGCCCTTTGATTGAGCAACCTTGGAATAATCCCAAGAGCCAAGGGGTGGGATACAGTGATTGGCCTGGGCCTGGCCTAGGTGTGTGTGTGGGGGATGTCTGCTACTAGATAAAGGAGCATGGGAAATAAAAACAAAACGGTTATTGGTGCAATTTGAATTTCACAACTCTGTCTTTTTACATCAAAACCTCAAGGACAGATGATACGCTCATTTACACCCCCACTAAGAGAATAACATTTTAGTTGAATTGACATTTAATTTAGGAGTTGAAATATGCACTAAAGGTTATTCATAGTTTTTAAAAAGTTTATTTCTTCTTACCACTATCAACATCAACTAAACTATAAACTATATAATTGCAACTAGTTTCCACTATAAAAGTTTTTAGTGCTTATTTATTTACTGCATGTCCAAGTATATAAAACACTATGTTATACTACGGCATCTCTTACTTGAATAAAAGGGAATTTCAGAGTGGCTATTTACAGGTACTTACAAGTTCTTGAAATTATCTAAGTGAAATACTGACTTCTTATTTATGAAACCAATGATCTTTTGCTCAAATGTGTTAGTAGACTTAGATACGTAATTGTTAAATAAAATCTCAGGCTATCTGAGAAACATACTGCTTTAACCCTTACATTTTACCAGGCATACTTCAAGTACTACCTGTGACGTGTTTGAAAAGTTTAGGATCTTTTCACAAATTCCTGGATATATTGAACATGTATACATTTTTACTTGGAAATATTCAAGCACATAAAGCTGACTTCAAATCTTTAATAGACACACAAAAACACCTATCTCAGGAATCAAAGAAGTAGCGTTTAAAATGCCCAAAATGACGTTTCAACAAATGAGGATGAAATACTTGGAAGACTTCCAGTTAGCTCCCTGGTGGGTGTAGCTGATGTGTTTCACCACTAGGTGCTACTCTTCCTCCATCACATGTTGAACTGGAGTCTCAAAAGCAAAGCGGATGCAAAGTCAACCTAATTCCTTATCTCCTGGCTCCCATTTAAACAAAAAATACGACTTTATTTCCTGTATGTACTCATTATTATAATAGAGTATTTTTGGAGTGGTTGGCTAAGCGCTTAACACTTAGGAAGTGAAATTCATATCTGCCTTCTACAGTATTACCTTGTGCCACATGGCAGAAAACTAAACATTATCAATACTCCAGTTGCTATTATTAAAAAAGATTATCAATACCCCAGTTGCTATTACCTAAGGAAGGGTCATAATCTCATTAAAAAATCACTGATATGTCCATGATTTTCCCTGAAAAGGTAGCATATAGTACATGTAAATTACATGTATCTCACATGTGAGATAACCTAAAATTCTAAATTATTAGTTATGTGTTACTAATCACCCAGTGGTGGTATTGATACAGTGTACATCTATGAAAGAGGCAAGGTATGGGATCTGTTTATAGTCCCATGCTAAATGTTTAAGATAGATGGTAGGCAGCTGGGTGATAAGGATCCCTGTTTGTTTAACTTGCCTGGAAGCATTTCTCTATCCTCTACTTGTGAACACATAGTAAAAATTTTTGAAGATAAAGAGACAAATCACTTTCATATTTACGTCCATTGGGCCCTTTGGAGAGGAGATTCATATATTTCCTAAGGCATCTGACTTTAATGCACAAATTCTAAATTATTGAGACTTTTAACTAACTTTTCTTTTCCCAATGGATAAAACATATGAGACAAAAAACAACTAAAAGTTAAATAAACTGATTTAAAAATCAAAAGCAGCCAGCAGACCAAGTTGATGCTTAGAACACATTCATTTCTTTCTTCCCTTCAATTCGGCCATCCAGTTTGATTGTTCATTCACTGATATTCATCCATTTATTCATTGATCAAATTTTTCTTGAGGAAGCTCATGTATTTCAGATGCAGAAAGGAAATGAAATGGTATCTATTTTGTGGAAGCTTAAAGTTTAGAGTAAAGAGGGCACTGGTGAGGAAGAGAGCTGGTCATACATATACACAGAAACTTGACACAGCGGTAGCTCATGGGTTCATCTTTCATTTAGGGGTGATAATAGATACAAATACAAGGATCTCTGGATGACTTTAATGCCCCTTGAAGCTAAGTAGACAAAAATGTTTCACTGTCTGAATAGATGTGTTGCTAAACCTACTGATGATTTTGCTATCCATTGCCTGTTAGCCCTCCAGGTAAAATGCTCCCAGCTGCCGGCCCTCATTATGCTATCGCAGCTGGATGTGGCCACAAGACTATGTTTTGTCCTTTTGATGTGACAGTGTTGGGCAGGACTTCTGGGACAGGTGGGTTGCCAGGTGTTGCCCGCTTTCCTCTTGACCATCAGCACATGACATAGTTGTGACTGGTGAAATCTATTCCCTTCCATTCTAATTGGGTCAGGGGAATGTGGGAATAAAACCAACACTTAGTTTTTGTTTTCCTCATATCTGTTGAGTCTAGTTTCCCACTTAAGGACCCATTTTGATGACAGAAACAAGAACCTGCTTCTTAACTTTGGAAGTAGGAAATTAGTCTTCAGCCAGACAGAAATAGATAGAAATGACATAATGATTAAATCTAGCAATTCGACCTCTTTAACACAAGCAAGAGTACAAGTCACCCACAAAGGTTACCTTTGAAGGTCAAAAGAGATTTAAGTGAAAGGTATATTGTTCAATCCAGGAGAAACTGAAAAGGCTGTGCTCTCACAGTGGACTCTAAGCTACAGCGTTCAGACGTGTGTTGATAATAAAGAAGGTTAAAGTGGGAGTGAGACAGAGACAGCTAAGGCTAGAGGTGGGAAATGATCCTCCCATTATCCCCTCTTGGTTAGAAACCCCATTATATTCTCTATTGGCTTCCTGGACCCCTCCTTTTAGGAGAAAATAATATTGAAGAGTAATCTGATGTCTTTGAGTGCTATTTTGAGAAAGCCCCACTCACCCATCTCCTCATTTGCCTCTTTCCACAGCTTGGATTCATTCGATCATTTTTAATAATTCCCTTGTCTACCCCTTCAACTCCCTACCTGGGTAAATCTAACTTTTAGCTTCACCTGAGTAGCTGAAAGTAGCTGGAGAAAAAAACATGTGCCTTTTGGTCTTCCTGTATGGGATGCATTTTTATTCCTATACCCTGCTGATAGGACAATCAGAGAGTTCATGCACTTTTCTTCTCTTGATTAAACATCTGGAGGTTTGATCAGGACCATTTGAGTATCTAACATATGTTAATATATATATTTGGCCTTCCTTCAGTGCTCTGATGAAGCAGTTAGGGCTAATCATTTGGTCAGCTGGAATGCTAACTATAGGGAAAGTATTATTCTTAAATTTAAAGGTGGTTAGGAGTTATTTGAAACTTACAACATCAAATAAATCATTATATGAATCATTTAAAGATACTCAGTTAAAGCAGGTTGAACATTATTTTGTCTATGGTATTAGTTTCTTCTTGGCATTCTTCCTATGCGGTATAAAAGAAAAATTTAACAGAGCCCCAGTCATTTTCTTAATCAGTCAAGTTCATTCAATGAATATTTGTTAAGTGGATTATGAATGTGATAAACCCAGGCTTGTTTTTTCAATTGTAAAATTTGGTTAATATCTGCATCCTCTGCTGAAGATAGGAACTCTGCCTGCCTTAGACATATCTGTATCCCAGCACCTACCATAGTGCATTACATGTGGAAGGTGCTCAAGAAATGGAGACGGCTACTTCCATTGACCAAAAGAGCATCTCTGAATATGTAGAGCAGCTGAGGATGGGACAGTATCACTTCTAGTTTAAAGAGCAAGAAGGATCAGAAGGATGATGTAAAAGGAATCAGATAATTTAAATATGTATATAAACTTCCTAACCATACAATAACTATCCCAGTGTGCTGTGGTATATTAAGGGCATCTTGTCTTATATTAAATTTGGTAGGGTAAAGTTAAACTTGTACACTATGTCAGTGTCACAATTAGACAGTTCCTGAGATGAACAAAAGCTTTTCCTTTCTATCTGTAGTATCTCTATATATCTATGGATGGGATATTTGTAAACAATTATGAAAACAGGATGATAGACTCCTTTGGGGAATGGCCCAAGTTTAAATAATTAGAGAGCTTGTGAAAATCTGTTTGCTTTTTTTTTTTTTTTTTTTTTAATGTTTATAGACTTTGTTTCTTAGGGCAGTTTTAGTTGTACAGAAAAACGGAACAAAAAGTATAGCAATCCTATATACTCTTCTCCTCTTCCCCACAGTTTCCTTTATTATTAATATCTTGCATTGGTGTGGTACATTTGTTATGATTGATTAACCAATATGAATCCATTGTAATTAACTAAAGTCCATATTTTGCATTAGAAATTACTCTGCATTGTACAGTTCTATGGGTTTTGTCAAACGCATAATGACTGCTTCAGTTTTTATACATCAAAAGAACTGATACAAGGTTTTGGTAGAATGAATAGGTGAGAAACCAATATAATTAAAAAATCAATTTGTGCAATAAAATGCTTTAAATTATGTGGAATGGTGCTATATTATTTAACAAATTTTTACTTGCACTGTAACATACTTATAAAAGTAGATATATTAGTAAATGTGTACTGGTTATACTTGTATGGTTGAATTTATTGAAATAAATGAATATTGCCTTTATATTTAGTCAAAGATTTAACAGCAAGAAAAAATTATGTCATTAAAAAAAATCTGCTCATCACTGGGTATTCAAGGAGCTCAGACATGATTGATCTACTGTTTGGCACAGGTTCTGAGACATAGGGAAGATATAGGACATACTAGGTATTTGTTATGATTATAAGTTCTCTAACATGATAGCTGTTAAATCAAGTTTGATCCCTGAAATTGGGAGGGAAGATTAGAAAAAAAATGCCTATTTTTGCATAAGCAGTTGGTGAGGAAAATTGTCTTCTTACATTAGAAAGGAAGTAGAAATCATGTAATAGTTTCTCAGCCCAAATCATGAGTCCCTTCTGTGTTGCCTGTCTATAGCTTAGATCTACAGCAATGAAGTCAACCCAGTTATTGTTTGATATGATTTGGCTCTGTGTCCCCACCCAAATCTCATCCTGTAGCTCTCATAATTCCCACGTGTTGTGGGAGGGACCCAGTGGGAGATGATTGAATCATGGGGGCGGGTCTTTCCCGTACTGTTCTTGTGATAGTAAATGGGTCTCATGAGATCTGATGGTTTTAAAAATAGGAGTTTCTCTGCACAAGTTCTCTCTTTGCCTGCTGCCGTCCATGTAAGATGTGACTTGCTCCTCCTTGCCTTCTGCCATGATTGTGAGGCCTCCCCAGCCACGTGGAACTGTAAATCCAGTAAACCTCTTTCTTTTGTAAATTGCCCAGTTTCATGTATGTCTTTATCAGCAGCATGAAAATGGACTAATATAGTAATTTGCTAACAGGAGTAGGGTGTTACTGAAAAGATACTTGAGAATGTGGAAGTGACTTTAGAACTGGGTAACAGGCAGAAGTTGGAACAGTTTGGAGGGCTCAGAAGAAGACAGGAAAATGTGAGAAAGTTTGGAACTTCCTAGAAACTTGTTGAATGGCTTTGACAAAAATGCTGATAGTGATATGAACAATAAGTTCCAGGCTGAGGTGGTCTCAGATGAAATGGGAAACTTTTTGGGAACTAGAGCAAATGTGACTCTTGCTATGTTTTAGCAAAGAGACTGGCAGCATTTTGCCCCTGCCCTAGAGATCTGTGGAACTTTGAACTTGAGAGAGATTTAGGATATCTGGCAGAAGAAATTTCTAAGCAGCAAAACATTCAAGATGTGACTTGGGTGCTGTTAAAAGCATTCAGTTTTATAAGGGAAGCAGAGCATAAAAGTTTGGAAAATTTGCATCCTGACAATGTGATAGAAAAGACAATCCTATTTTCTGAGGAGAAATTCAAGCTGGCTGCAGAAATTTGCATAAGTAATGAGGAGCTTAATTTTAATCCCCAAGACAATGGGGAAAATGTCTCCAGGGCATGTCAGAGGTCTTCACCAGCAGCCCCTCCCATCACAGACCTGGAGGCCTAGAGGGAAAAAGTGGTTCTGTGGGCCAGGCCCAGGGTCCTCATGCTGTGTGCAGTCTAGAGACTTGGTGCCCTGTGTCCCAGCCACTGCAGCTATAGGTGAAAAGGGCCAACATAGAGCTCAGGCTGTGGCTTTAGAGGGTGCAAGCCTCAAGCTTTGGTAGGTTCCATGTGGTGTTGATCCTGCAAGTGCATAGAAGCCAAGAATTGGGGTTTGGGAACCTGTGCCTAGATTTCAGAAGATGTACGGAAATGCTTGGATGTCCAGGCAGAAGTTTGCTATAGGGGTGGGGTCCTCATGTAAAACCTCTGCGAGGGCATTGCAGAAGGAAAATGTGGGGTAGGAGCCCCCATGCAAGAGTCCCTACTGGGGCACCACCTAGTGGAGCTGTGAGAAGAGGGCCACCATCCTCCAGACCTCAGAATGGTAGCTCCACTGACAGCTTGCACTGTATGCCTGGGAAAGTCACAGATACTCAACACCAGCCTGTGAAAGCAGCCAGGAAGGAGGCTGTACCCTGCAAAGCCACAGCTGTGAAGTTGACCAAGACTATGGGAACCTACTTCTTGCATCATTGTGACCTGGATGTGAGACATGGAGTCAAAGGAGATAATTTCGGAGCTTTAAGATTTGACTGCTCCACTAGATTTCAGACTTGAATGGGCCCTGTAGCTCCTTTGTTTTGGCCAATTTCTCCCATTTGGAATGACTGTATTTACTCAATGCCTGTACCCCCATTGTATCTAACAAGTAACTAACTTGCTTTTGATTTTACAGGCTCATAGGGGGAAGGGACTTGCCTTGTCTCGCATGAGACTTTGAACTATGAACATTTGAGTTAATGCTGAAATGAGTTGAGACTTTGGGAAGGCATGATTCGTTTTGAAATGTGACGATATGAGATTTGGGAGGTTCAGAATGATATGGTTTGGCTCTGTGTCCCCACCTAAATCTCATCTTGTAGCTCCCATCATTCCCACATGTTGTAGGAGGGAGCCGGTGGGAGATGATTGAATCATTGGGACGGGTCTTTCCCATGCTGTTCTCATGATAGTGAATGGGTCTCACAAGATCTGTCGGTTTTAAAAATGGAAGTTTCTCTTAACGAGCTTTCTTTGCCTGCTGCCATCCATGTAAGATGTGACTTGCTCCTCCTTGCCTTCTGCCATGATTGTGAGGCATCCCCAGCCATGTAGAACTGTAAGTCCAATAAAACTCTTTTTTTTTGTAAATTGCCCAGTCTCATGTATGTCTTTATCAGCAGCATGAAAACAGACTAATACATTGTTGAAGTGAACTTTCCTGTAAATGAGTACCTCTATTGTTCAAAACGTTTTTCTTTAACTTCTACTAGTTTTGTCCATTGGTATCAGAAGCAATACAGCTGTGCTATGGTCTAAATGTTTGTGTCCCCTTCAAATTCCCATGTTGAAACCAAATCCCCAATATGATGGTATTAAGACATGGTCTTGGGAGGTGATCATGTTCTCATGAATGGGATAAGTGCCCTGATAAAAGAGGCCTGCGGAAACTTGTTTGCCTCTTCCACTATGTGAGGACATAGAGAGAAGGAGCCATCTACACACCGGGAAATAGACCCTCACTAGACACCTAATCTGCTGATGATTTGATTTTGGACTTCTCAGCCATGATAACTGTTAGACATACATTCCTGTTGTTTATAAGCCACCCAGTTTATGGTATTTTGTTAGAGCAACGTGAACAGACTAAGGCAAGCTGCCACACTGCCTCCAGTACTACTCTCTTCTAGGCTGTTCTATGCTAAAATTTAAAAAATATTGCTATTACATTGTTTCTGGCTTCTTCACAAGCTTGCGTACACTCCTTCAAATACACTCTTCCCTATTAAGATAACTCTTAAGATTTTGATGCCTCGACTTAAACATATGTAAATACTAGGTGCTTTACTCTCAGTTATTGTGTTTCTACGATCACATCCTCAGCTTTGATCTGTAAGAGGAAAGATCTGACTTAAATAATTTCTAAGGTCCTTTCCAATGTTGACAGCGATTGTATTTGGTGTTTGTACCTGTGCATGTTACAGTCATGCCACTGTATTGGCTTCTTAAACTTGCAGTAGATGCAGACTTCCAGGTCACTTTTCATGTAAACTGCTAAACTGTGTCATAAGCAACTGCATAACTTTACATTTATACTTACTACATCCTCTCTTTTATGCTTCTCTTTTTCTTGCTGAAACCTATGTGAATAATTTTGAATGTTAATTCCATATTTGTTTGGTTAGTTAGCCCACTAAGCTCTGCATAACTATACATTTTATTAGTATAATTCCCACATATTAATTTATTGATAACAATTCAATAGAAAAAAGCTAAACAGAATCTTGCTCCTAACCCGTTCTCTTCTGTTATGCATTGTTTCATTCATCAATAATCTTTGAGTATGTCTGTTTTTATCAGCCATGTCTCCATCTAACTGATATTATTGTCAAGCCCACATTTCTCTATCTTGTCCAAAAAGATCATGAATGAGCTGTCAGATAGCTTGCCAAAATATACTTTTGTCTACAGTATTATCACAATGCTGAGATATTAGCAATGCTGAGGAAAGTGTTTTGTTTGACCCGACTTACTTGAGATCAGCTGTGTATAGTGTCTTTCCTGTTTCTCTAGAAACCCGTGACTCACGCAGGAAGGTAACTTCCCTCCCTATGATCTTCACCTGTGGCATGTCCCTGCTATTTTACTAGTCACTTTGATATTATACAGGTTCTCGTGGGCCAAGGACATGTGGAACCATCCATAACTTCTGGCAAGATCAGGCACACAGCAGGTGCTCTATAAATATTTGAAGGGATGTTGAATGCAATGTAAAGGGGAGATAAACTTCTCTTGCACCGTTGATACTTCTTCCAGTAAAATCTGTTGCAACCATGCAAAACTTCCGTTTCCTTTACAGTGTGCACATGTGTTCTTCCTGTTGTGGAGCCACTGTTGCCTGGAAGCTGGGGGAAACGCCATAGCTGTTGTTTGGGACGGTGCTCTTGCCCTCTTTAGGCTCCGTTCCTCAACATTTCATGGCTTAAGTCCCTGGGTTTGGAACAGATAAGAAGTCATTGTCTTTGGATTTTAAGGACACCTGGAGTTTTTAAGGCCCTCTTTAGAACACTTCTGCTCACCCCTACCCAGGCTTTACCTCCTAGATGTTGCCAATAGCTGAACTTTTAGTTATGGAGATAAAACTATGCCAACTATACCTTGAGTTGCAAAGTCTAGGTTGACAAATAAGCCCTAGAATTGAGGGTTCCCAGCTGTCTAGATTTTAATTAAATTTTCCAACCAGAGAGTAAATTTGTGTTAGAAGTGACTGACTCCTGGGAAGAAATGGGGAACTGCTGAGGAAATGCCATTTACCCTGTCCATTTTAGTTACTATTAAAGAGACATCATCTAAGAGAGACTAATAAACGAATTGAAGAATGAAGTAAGCAAACTCGAATTATAGAGGTTCAGTGGCAACGGGGAATGGAAGGGTGGGAGCAGAAATCTACATGCATGATGTCATGATGTATCCATTATGTGTCAGACATTGTGGAAGGAAATGCTTTGTATCGTCTCATTTAATCTCACAAGAGTCCCATGAGGTAGGTATTTTTGCTCCATTTTAAGATAAATATCTGAAGATTAGAATATTTAAATAACTATGACCAACATGTTTGATTTTAAATAAAACCAGGAGAAGGATATAGGTTCATCAAACTCCAAAGTGTATGATTTTCCCATCTATATTTTACTGTAGGAAAATAAACGTATTTTTTAGAAGTAAATTAACAAAGTAATGTAAATTTAAAGTTTGGCATATTTTGAGGCAATTTTCTTACTGTGAAATACTATGCATATTTCTTTAGTAACTGGAAAGCAAATTGGGGAAAGATATTTTCCCCCCTTAATTATATCAAATAAATGATCTTTCAATTACATAAGAAGTCAACCATTACAGTCTAGCCAGTGGCTTGGCTTCTTGTCCAAACCTCACAATAAAATATGCAGACTTTCTGGAACCACATATTAAAATATCTGCAGTTGAATCAGCCCTTCCTTCTAAGTAACCTAAACTCAATGCTATTCAGCATATTAGAGAACTCTAGGGATGAGATCTTTAAAACCCAGTGTCAAAAGGTGAATACCTGAGGATAATCACCTTAGTTTCACTGATGAAAACCGGCTTTGTCCTAATTTATTTTCAGACATGTGGGTCTGTCCTGCAGTGAGATGCCCTGTTTTAGAGCCCTAGAAAAAGATATCAACTACAACTTTGACATAAGTATAAAATAATAGTGTGATATTCTTGTGTAAATTGACGTTGAAGAAAATTTCCAAACAAATGTACCAAAAATGGTGAGTGATTCCAGCATCCCTCAAAGAAGTATATAGTCTTCAAAGTGACTATTTTGAATGACAACCTTCATTTGGGTGTTAAATGGGGTGGATATGACTGCTGAAGAGTTCAAAGAGCATGGAATGTGAAGTCAGGAAGCATCCGCGTGCATCCCAGCACTGCATCCCAGCCACCTGAGAGGTGTAAGTCAGCTAACCTTTTTGAGTTTCTTTCTTCATTTGTAACACAGGTTGGGTAACACCTCACAAAATTGTGATAATTAAGTGAACCTGACAATATGAGAAGACTCAAAACAGCAAAAACTCTAGAATGTGATAACTTATGTGTAGTTCATCTCTAAATTTAATATCATGATTGGAAACCAAGACTTTCAAATTCTTATGAAACAGCAATGATGTTAATAATTAGTCTTAGTCAGAAATTCCAGAATCACTCAAGTGATGAGGGCCAGCTATATTTGTGTTCAGTTTGATATGCAAAGCTACAAGTAGAATGCACTTGTTCAATTTTATGAAGCCCCAGAAGACCAGTGGATACTGCTTGCTTTGGGAAACTGGAACCTAGATCTCAGCAGTTTCCATGGATTCACTTTATCCTTGTCAAGAGTTAATGAGATCAGAATAAAACCAAATGAACATGGTAGGAACTTGGTGCTTTGCAAACCATAATGATATTTGAGAGAGCCAGAAATAAAATCTTGTTTATTTTGTGTACAGGACTGAATTAGGGAAAGATTAGGACAATAGTGTGTCAGTTCTATCCAGGGGCTCAAATAGAGATTCTAATTTGGGTAGGAGTACACATGGATATAAGGAAGGGTACAATAGACCTGGGAGCCTACTTGAGGGTGGAGGTTGGGAGGAAGGTGAGGATCCAAAGACTACCTATCAGGTACTATGCTTATTACCTGGGTGATGAAATAATTTGTACACTAAATCCTGCGACATGCAATTTACCTGTGTAACAAACCTGCACATATACCCATAGACCTAAAATAGGTTGGAAAGAAAAAAGAAGGCAGAAAGAAGAAATAAGGGCCAAGGAATTGACTCTTTCTTAACCCTAGTTCTTTCAAAGTGGCTACTTTGAGTTTCTGGTTACCAGTGCTGCAGAACATAAGCACGTAGACTTTAGAGTAGCATTTCTGCCCCCAGCAGAAATAGAGAGCTGTGCTATCTTGGTCAAGTTACTTTACTTCTCTTTGCCTTGGGTTTCTCGTCTGTAAAGGGGGAAAATAATATAACTTACTTCTTAATACATGTAAAGCACTCCTAGAGTAAAGGGGATTTAAAATGCAATGTTTAAAAGCACAGATTGTAAGGCTACACTGCCTGGATTCAAATCCCAGCTCCAGCACCTATTTACTGTATGATCTTGGGAAAATTAGTTCACTGTGCCTCAGTTTCTCATCTAAAACTTGGGTCTATTACCCAACCTCATAAAGTTATTGTTAGGATTAAATGAGTTCATACATGTATAGTTCTATAAATACGGCTGGCTCATAGTAAGTACTCTATACATGCTTGTTATATTATTATTATTTGTTTCCTGGATAAGCTCCGAACACCATTTTAAAGGTATAGAAATGAAAATTTCAACATTGTTAACTTTTGTTTCTTTGTTTGGCTCTATAAATCATAAAAATCATACTCTAGAGATAATCATACAATGTTGGGATATTCTTTACCATCTAGACCTGGTTTTTTGTTGTTGTTGTTTGTTTGTTTTTTTGAGATGGAGTCTTGTTCTGTTGCCTAGGCTGGCGTGCAGTGGTGTGACCGTGGCTCACTGCAACCTCTGCTTCTCAGGTTCAAGCGATTCTCCTGCCTCAGCTTCGTGAGTAACTGGAATTTAGACCTAGTATTTTGGCAGTGTCCCTTATATAACATTGTGTTCTTTTTTCTTCAGGTTAAATATTGTCACATCTTTTACCAAATCTTTATTAAGATCATTTTGCCTCCTGATTTACTTAATGTTACTCAATTCATCTCTGTATTCAATTATTTTTTCCTTCTGAATGCAAAAAGTCAATGACTTTTAAAGCCTGCATAGAGAAAAGATTCACACATATTAGGAGGGTGACAAATGGAATAAACATTTATTCGGGTCAATTTCTGATTCTGCTTCTCTTCCCCTTTCCCCTATAGTGTTCATTTTAATGTTTCTGCCATTCATTTGTTCATTCAGTATTTATTGGGAAGACTTGTCAAGCACCATGGTAAGTGGTGGAAAATAATGATTCTGACACTTGAATGGTGTTTTACAATGTACAGATCATTTTCACATATATTAAATTCATTCAATTCTCAAAGGCACTCACTTCATTTTGCCACAGTTCTTCCTCCCCTTTAACTTTATATTTCTCTTCATGTTCCTCATTTCTTTCCTTAAATCTTTGGTATGCAGAATACAGTAGTCTCCTTTTATACAAAGGGTATACATTCCAAGACCCCCAGTGGGTGACTGAAACCGCAGGTAGTACTGAACCTGATTGCTGTCCATTGGAACATGTTTCTCTTCATGTCTTCAATCCACAAGTTTAATGCCTTTTCCATTTTAACTACACACTTATGCACTCTGGGCCATACGTTTTGTGTTTTGAGTGTGACAGCAAAACTAGCACAAATTTTTCCTTCATAATTTCACAGAAAACTTCACAATGTCTACATTCTTATCATAGATCTTAGCAACCTTGGGATATGATTTCTTTCTTATGAAGTCGAGAACTTTCACCTTTTCACTTAAAGGAAGCATTTTATGGCTTCTCTTTGGCATATCTGAATTACCAGCATCACTACTCTTGTACTTTTTATTTTGTACTATTTATCTTGTACCATTTATTAAGCAAACTGAGTGTTACCTGAACACAAGAAATGTGATAGGGTGATATTAAGACAGCTGATCTGATAGCTGAGATGGCTACTAAGTGACTCATGGGTTGGGAGTGTAGAAGTGTGGATATTCATGTCCAGGCCAAGACGAAACAGGACAGTGGGAGATTTCATCACACTACTCTGAATGGTATACAATTTTGAATTTATGAATTAATTATTTCTGGAATTTCCATGTAATATTTTCAAACCACAGCTGACCATAGGTAACTGAAACCATGGTAATGGAAACTTTGGATAAGAAGGATTACTGGGGGGGGGCGGAGCAAGATGGCCGAATAGGAGCAGCTCCAGTCTCCAACTCCCAGCGCAAGCGACACAGAAGACCGGTGATTTCTGCATTTTCAACTGAGGTACTGGGTTCATCTCACTGGGGAGTGCCGGACGATCGGTGCTGGTCAGCTGCTGCAGCCCGACCAGCCAGAGCTGAAGCAGGGCGAGGCATTGCCTCACCTGGGAAGCGCAAGGGGGAAGGGAGTCCCTTTTCCTAGCCAGGGGAACTGAGACACAACACCTGGAAAATCGGGTAACTCCCACCCCAATACTGCACTTTAAGCAAACAGGCACACCAGGAGATCATATCCCACACCTGGCCGGGAGGGTCCCACACCCACGGAGCCTCCCTCATTGCTAGCGCAGCAGTCTGTGATCTACCAGCAAGGCAGCAGCGAGGCTGGGGGAGGGGTGCCCGCCATTGCTGAGGCTTAAGTAGGTAAACAAAGCTGCTGGGAAGCTCGAACTGGGTGGAGCTCACAGCAGCTCAAGGAAACCTGCCTGTCTCTGTAGACTCCACCTCTGGGGACAGGGCACAGTAAACTAAACAAACACAGCAGACACCTCTGCAGACGCAAACGACTCTGTCTGACAGCTTTGAAGAGAGCAGTGGATCTCCCAACACGGAGGTTGAGATCTGAGAAGGGACAGACTCCCTGCTCAAGTGGGTCCCTGACCCCTGAGTAGCCTAACTGGGAGACATCCCCCACTAGGGGCAGTCTGACACCCCACACCTCACAGGGAGGAGTACACCCCTGAGAGGAAGCTTCCAAAGCAAGAATCAGACAGGTACACTCGCTGTTCAGAAATATTCTATCTTCTGCAGCCTCTGCTGCTGATACCCAGGCAAACAGGGTCTGGAGTGGACCTCAAGCAATCTCCAACAGACCTACAGCTGAGGGTCCTGACTGTTAGAAGGAAAACTATCAAACAGGAAGGACACCTACACCAAAACCCCATCAGTACATCACCATCATCAAAGACCAGAGGCAGATAAAACCACAAAGATGGGGAAAAAGCAGGGCAGAAAAGCTGGAAATTCAAAAAATAAGAGCGCATCTCCCCCGGCAAAGGAGCGCAGCTCATCGCCAGCAACGGATCAAAGCTGGACGGAGAATGACTTTGACGAGATGAGAGAAGAAGGCTTCAGTCCATCAAATTTCTCAGAGCTAAAGGAGGAATTACGTACCCAGCGCAAAGAAACTAAAAATCTTGAAAAAAAAGTGGAAGAATTGATGGCTAGAGTAATTAATGCAGAGAAGGTCCTAAACGAAATGAAAGAGATGAAAACCATGACACGAGAAATACGTGACAAATGCACAAGCTTCAGTAACCGACTCGATCAACTGGAAGAAAGAGTATCAGCGATTGAGGATCAAATGAATGAAATGAAGCGAGAAGAGAAACCAAAAGAAAAAAGAAAAAGAAATGAACAAAGCCTGCAAGAAGTATGGGATTATGTAAAAAGACCAAATCTACGTCTGATTGGGGTGCCTGAAAGTGAGGGGGAAAATGGAACCAAGCTGGAAAACACTCTTCAGGATATCATCCAGGAGAACTTCCCCAACCTAGTAGGGCAGGCCAACATTCAAATCCAGGAAATACAGAGAACGCCACAAAGATACTCCTCGAGAAGAGCAACTCCAAGACACATAATTGCCAGATTCACCAAAGTTGAAATGAAGGAAAAAATCTTAAGGGCAGCCAGAGAGAAAGGTCGGGTTACCCACAAAGGGAAGCCCATCAGACTAAAAGCAGATCTCTCAGCAGAAACTCTACAAGTCAGAAGAGAGTGGGGGCCAATATTCAACATTCTTAAAGAAAAGAATTTTAAACCCAGAATTTCATATCCAGCCAAACTAAGTTTCATAAGTGAAGGAGAAATAAAATCCTTTACAGATAAGCAAATGCTTAGAGATTTTGTCACCACTAGGCCTGCCTTACAAGAGACCCTGAAGGAAGCACTAAACATGGAAAGGAACAACCGGTACCAGCCATTGCAAAAACATGCCAAAATGTAAAGACCATTGAGGCTAGGAAGAAACTGCATCAACTAATGAGCAAAATAACCAGTTAATATCATAATGGCAGGATCAAGTTCACACATAACAATCTTAACCTTAAATGTAAATGGACTAAATGCTCCAATTAAAAGACACAGACTGGCAAACTGGATCAAGAGTCAAGACCCATCAGTCTGCTGTATTCAGGAGACCCATCTCACACGCAGAGACATACATAGGCTTAAAATAAAGGGATGGAGGAAGATTTACCAAGCAAATGGAGAACAAAAAAAAGCAGGGGTTGCAATACTAGTCTCTGATAAAACAGACTTTAAACCATCAAAGATCAAAAGAGACAAAGGAGGCCATTACATAATGGTAAAGGGATCAATTCAACAGGAAGAGCTAACTATCCTAAATATATATGCACCCAATACAGGAGCACCCAGATCCATAAAGCAAGTCCTTAGAGACTTACAAAGAGACTTAGACTCCCATACAATAATAATGGGAGACTTCAACACTCCACTGTCAACATTAGACAGATCAACGAGACAGAAAGTTAACAAGGATATCCAGGAATTGAACTCATCTCTGCAGCAAGCAGACCTAATAGACATCTATAGAACTCTCCACCCCAAGTCAACAGAATATACATTCTTCTCAGCACCACATCATACTTACTCCAAAATTGACCACGTAATTGGAAGTAAAGCACTCCTCAGCAAATGTACAAGAACAGAAATTATAACAAACTGTCTCTCAGACCACAGTGCAATCAAACTAGAACTCAGGACTAAGAAACTCAATCAAAACCGCTCAACTACATGGAAACTGAACAACCTGCTCCTGAATGACTACTGGGTACATAACGAAATGAAGGCAGAAATAAAGATGTTCTTTGAAACCAATGAGAACAAAGATACAACATACCAGAATCTCTGGGACACATTTAAAGCAGTGTGTAGAGGGAAATTTATAGCACTAAATGCCCACAAGAGAAAGCAGGGAAGATCTAAAATTGACACTCTAACATCGCAATTAAAAGAACTAGAGAAGCAAGAGCAAACACATTCGAAAGCTAGCAGAAGGCAAGAAATAACTAAGATCAGAGCAGAACTGAAGGAGATAGAGACACAAAAAACCCTCCAAAAAATCAATGAATCCAGGAGTTGGTTTTTTGAAAAGATCAACAAAATTGACAGACCACTAGCCAGACTAATAAAGAAGAAAAGAGAGAAGAATCAAATTGACGCAATAAAAAATGATAAAGGGGATATCACCACCGACGCCACAGAAATACAAACTACCATCAGAGAATACTATAAACACCTCTACGCAAATAAACTGGAAAATCTAGAAGAAATGGATAATTTCCTGGACACTTACACTCTTCCAAGACTAAACCAGGAAGAAGTTGAATCCCTGAATAGACCAATAGCAGGCTCTGAAATTGAGGCAACAATTAATAGCCTACCAACCAAAAAAAGTCCAGGACCAGATGGATTCACAGCTGAATTCTACCAGAGGTACAAGGAGGAGTTGGTACCATTCCTTCTGAAACTATTCCAATCAATAAGAAAAGAGGGAATCCTCCCTAACTCATTTTATGAGGCCAATATCATCCTGATACCAAAGCCTGGCAAGGACACAACAAAAAAAGAGAATTTTAGACCAATATCCCTGATGAACATCGATGCAAAAATCCTCAATAAAATACTGGCAAACCGGATTCAGCAACACATCAAAAAGCGTATCCACCATGATCGAGTGGGCTTCATCCCTGGGATGCAAGGCTGGTTCAACATTCGCAAATCAATAAACATAATCCAGCATATAAACAGAACCAAAGACAAGAACCACATGATTATCTCAATTGATGCAGAAAAGGCTTTTGACAAAATTCAACAGCCCTTCATGCTAAAAACGCTCAATAAATTCGGTATTGATGGAACGTACCTCAAAATAATAAGAGCTATTTATGACAAACCCACAGCCAATATCATACTGAATGGGCAAAAACTGGAAAAATTCCCTTTGAAAACTGGCACAACACAGGGATGCCCTCTCTCACCACTCCTATTCAACATAGTGTTGGAAGTTCTGGCTAGGGCAATCAGGCAAGAGAAAGAAATCAAGGGTATTCAGTTAGGAAAAGAAGAAGTCAAATTGTCCCTGTTTGCAGATGACATGATTGTATATTTAGAAAACCCCATTGTCTCAGCCCAAAATCTCCTTAAGCTGATAAGCAACTTCAGCAAAGTCTCAGGATACAAAATTAATGTGCAAAAATCACAAGCATTCTTATACACCAGTAACAGACAAACAGAGAGCCAAATCAGGAATGAACTTCCATTCACAATTGCTTCAAAGAGAATCAAATACCTAGGAATCCAACTTACAAGGGATGTAAAGGACCTCTTCAAGGAGAACTACAAACCACTGCTCAGTGAAATAAAAGAAGACACAAACAAATGGAAGAACATACCATGCTCATGGATAGGAAGAATCAATATCGTGAAAATGGCCATACTGCCCAAGGTAATTTATAGATTCAATGCCATCCCCATCAAGCTACCAATGAGTTTCTTCACAGAATTGGAAAAAACTGCTTTAAAGTTCATATGGAACCAAAAAAGAGCCCGCATCTCCAAGACAATCCTAAGTCAAAAGAACAAAGCTGGAGGCATCACGCTACCTGACTTCAAACTATACTACAAGGCTACAGTAACCAAAACAGCATGGTACTGGTACCAAAACAGAGATATAGACCAATGGAACAGAACAGAGTCCTCAGAAATAATACCACACATCTACAGCCATTTGATCTTTGACAAACCTGAGAGAAACAAGAAATGGGGAAAGGATTCCCTATTTAATAAATGGTGCTGGGAAAATTGGCTAGCCATAAGTAGAAAGCTGAAACTGGATCCTTTCCTTACTCCTTATACGAAAATTAATTCAAGATGGATTAGAGACTTAAATGTTAGACCTAATACCATAAAAATCCTGGAGGAAAACCTAGGTGGTACCATTCAGGACATAGGCATGGGCAAAGATTTCATGTCTAAAACACCAAAAGCAACGGCAGCAAAAGCCAAAATTGACAAATGGGATCTCATTAAACTAAAGAGCTTCTGCACAGCAAAAGACACTACCATCAGAGTGAACAGGCAACCTACAGAATGGGAGAAAATTTTTGCAATCTACTCATCTGACAAAGGGCTAATATCCAGAACCTACAAAGAACTCAAACAAATTTACAAGAAAAAAACAAACAACCCCATCAAAAAGTGGGCAAAGGATATGAACAGACATTTCTCAAAAGAAGACATGCATACAGCCAACAGACACATGAAAAAATGCTCATCATCACTGGCCATCAGAGAAATGCAAATCAAAACCACAATGAGATACCATCTCACACCAGTTAGAATGGCAATCATTAAAAAGTCAGGAAACAACAGGTGCTGGAGAGGATGTGGAGAAATAGGAACACTTTTACACTGTTGGTGGGATTGTAAACTAGTTCAACCATTATGGAAAACAGTAGGGCGATTCCTCAAGGATCTAGAACTAGATGTACCATATGACCCAGCCATCCCATTACTGGGTATATACCCAAAGGATTATAAATTATGCTGCTATAAAGACACATGCACATGTATGTTTATTGCGGCACTATTCACAATAGCAAAGACTTGGAATCAACCCAAATGTCCATCAGTGACAGATTGGATTAAGAAAATGTGGCACATATACACCATGGAATACTATGCAGCCATAAAACAGGATGAGTTTGAGTCCTTTGTAGGGACTTGGATGCAGCTGGAATCCATCATTCTTAGCAAACTATCACAAGAACAGAAAACCAAACACCGCATGTTCTCACTCATAGGTGGGAACTGAACAATGAGATCACTCGGACTCAGGAAGGGGAACATCACACACCGGGGCCTATCATGGGGAGGGGGGAGGGGGGAGGGATTGCATTGGGAATTATACCTGATGTAAATGACGAGTTGATGGGTGCAGCACAGCAACATGGCACAAGTATACATATGTAACAAACCTGCACGTTATGCACATGTACCCTACAACTTAAAGTATAATAATAATAAATAAATTAAAAAAAAAAAAGAAGGATTACTGTGGGGAGTGGGAGGGGAAGCTGGTTCGAAGAGAAGGCAGTAGGTGGGGGAGAAGATGCAAATGAGATGAGAATGTAGGTCCAGAGATGTTTCCAGTATCCTCTACTTTAGGATCAAAGGACAGGTTACTTGCAGGCACACTGTATCTTATTCAGGCAAATACAAAGAGTTACTTGAAAAGGAGCAGTGACCATCAATGAGCAATGACTATCGTTAGAAACGGGGTTGAGACTAAACACAGGACTAGTGGGTTTCCAAATCCTCCCCAACCCCTTGCAATTAAGCATATTTAACATATTGGAGATGCTAAAAAGTCATGACTCCCTTCTCATAAACACCCAGGCCCTCAAGTCCCAGCATCAGAGTTCCCCAGTGGTATTTCCTTTTGAATGACCAACCAATTACAGGCAAGAAACAGAACACACAAAATTAACTAGAAAAACATTCCTTGTGTTTCAAATCTCCTGTTTCATTCATTATTATATCTCTCATGCTGGCTTCTATAAGGAAATACCAATGGCTTTTCTGCAGTAGACTAGCTGGTGGTGGATGACTACCTTATGTCAAGATGTAGAGAATGATGATAGTAGGCTGCAGGTAGTGCATAAGCACACAGTCTCACTCACATTTGAGTCTGTACTGATCACCTCAAGGGTACTTTGGAGATTCACAGGATACAAGTAGATGACACAATACATAAACTTTTAATGTGAGCTCACTCATAACCCAGGTCCCTTTAACTTGTTTGACCCTGTGCCTGGAATGCTCTTCCTCCAAAACTTCCCATGGCTGTCTCTTTCTTATTATTCAGTGCAAATGCCACTTTCACAGAGATGCCTTCCCCAGGCACTCTATATAACATAGTATTCCACACTCAGTCCCTCTATAACATCTTATAATTTTATTTTCCTTGTGGCATTCATCACCACCTGAAATAGGTTTACTTATCTTTATACTGTATTTATTTGTCTCCTTCTCAAGACTATAAGCTCGTAGAGGGCAGTGATTATTTTGTAACATGCAGCCTGGAATATAGTAGTAGGCCCTGAATAAATAGGGGTTGAATGCTTGGGTGAGCAACAGATATTTATCAAATGCCTGTAATATGCCAGCTCTGTTCTAGGCAGTGGGGGTGTAGCAATGAGCCAAAAAGACAAAAACTGCTGAATTCTTGGAGTTTATATTCTAATGTAGGAAAACAGTCAACAAATAAGGCAGGGAAGGGTAATCTGCAGTGAGGCTGTGCTGCATTAAGAAGTGGAATCAAGGAAAGGTCTTGCTGGGCAGACCTGAAGGAGATGAGAAGGGAGGGACCCCAACAAGGTGAGGAAGAAAAGACGGGAGGGAAGAGAAATGAGACTTTTGCAAGGATGTGCAAAGGCCCTGAGAAAACAAGAAAGGGGCTATGTGGCTAAAGCCAGCCGGCTCCTGGGGGCAGGGCAGGAGATGGGTCAGAGAGGGGCTAGTGGGACAACTCCAAACATGTAGAGTCTTGTAAGCCACTGAGAGGACTTTGGATTTTGCTCTCTCTGAGACAGGAAGCCACTGGCGAGCTCTGAGTAGAGGACATACCTGCCTTGGATTATAAGCAGGGTCCCTGTTTTTGTTCTGGTGATAAAAAGACTGTAGGAGCAGAAGTAGAAGCAGTTAGGAGACCAGTGCAATAATCCAGGCAAGAGATGATGGTGACTTGCTCCAGGGTGATGATAGGGAGATGGTGAAATACGTTAATAGTCTAGGAAGATTTTTAACACAGAGCTGGCAGGATTTGCTGATGCAACGAGCAATGGTAATTGTATAAAAATATGTACAGAATTGATACAAAGAAGGCTTTTCTTGGATTTGTAGAAAAGAGACTGGTTTTGTCAGGTCTGTGACACTAATATAACACCTAGTAGCACAACCACCTAGAAATCCTGCACTGGGACTTGGAAGTTTTGTATCATCTATTATTTATCCCAAAGAACAGAAAAAAAAAAAAAAAAGTGGTGAAATACATTCAGTATCAAAATCTGTACTTGCAATTAAGAGAACTGGTTTGGGGGTTGATCTCATTTCAGCACACTGACATGAGCGCGATAATTGTTCAGCAGACATAAACATTTCAAAATGAAAATGACATCTGTGAGGAGACTGAAGCTCATTGGGTAGTTACATAGACGGATACACATTATCAAGAACAAAGATCTTGCCTGATTTATCGTGATGTGCGGTCTATACTTCAAACTGATGTGATAACTGCGCAGACCCCTGACCCTTTGCTTATTGGACTACACTGAAAGCGCTTTGGAGATTATTCGCCTTTGCATTCCTCACTCCCTGGTGCCCTGCAAATAATAGCAGGTACACAAGAAACATTCACTGGCCTAATCATTTCTTGACATCCTCCTCTGCACTCGTCTCTTTTTGCAGCATTCAGGAACTCTTGTTTTTATACTCAAATCAGTGATCAGATAATCACTCATAAATATGACATTTCAGAACGTGCTGGAAGCAGTGCAGACCGTGTGTAGGGAGCCATCCAGAGGCCCCACCCACCTGGGAAACCAGGGAAAGCTTCCAGAGCCAGGAGGCAGTTCTGTGGGCTGCAGTCCGAGGGGATAAATGCAAACGTGCAGGCAGCAGGAGTTGAGAGATGGGATCCAGACAAGGGCCTTCAGATATGTAAATATCCCTCTCTGAGACTGACGGAAACTTGGAGAGGGCCGAAGAGTGACCAAAGCATGCGGGAGAGAGGGGGCGCCTGTACTTTTGGGAGGATAAACACGCAGGGGCCAAAAGTGGCTTTAAAAATTACGTTAGATCTGCAACTGTCATGAGTTTAAGGGCGCGATTTAACGAAGGCTGAATGGGACCCGGAGACCGAACGTTCCGGAGTCTTACCCCTTCACTTCAGTCTGGCCTCGAAGGCCCTGCGGGAAGAGGGCATTGCAGTTAAGAGCAGAGTTGGAGCTTGACCTCATTTTGTCTCTGCAGCCAGAAAATAAACTATCGTAAAGCATCCTACTGCGGGACACTGAGGTTTGCTTTTGTTTCTAGGTGTTTTTTTTTTTTTTTCCTTCTTCCAGGCTGGCTGCAAGGCAACTTGAACAAAATCTGGCTGCGCTCGGACTGGGGCGGCCCTTTCGTCTCTCCAGGTTTTTCGCGTCTCTCTACTTTCAGTGACACGACAACCGACGATGGCAGGCTGCAGCTGCACTGCTGGAAGCGGCCAGTTCCGCAAGCTGGAGGGCCGGAGGCTGCCCCGCATTTCCACTCCCGGGGCGGGAGGCTCCAGAAAGTTCACGTCCTCCTTCCAGAGTCCCTGGGTGCGGGCTGGGGCGAGAGGGGAGGGGGCGCAGTGATTGTCCCTCCAAGGAGCTGTCTTCCGAAGCCGCCAAGTCTCAGGCGGGTCCTCTTTGGAAGAGGGAGAAAGTTGGGCGGGACCACAGGGCGGGGCTGGTGGGTGGGGGACGGGTGGCAGTCCGGGCGCCCCCTGCGATCGCGAGCCGGGGTGGAGCCAGCAGCCCCGCGTGGCGTCCGCGTTTAAGATGCAAATCGAGTCCCCGCTCCCCCCTCCACCCGCCGGGTAAGCTAGGCTCCGCCGCCGCCCACGCCTCCTGCGCGCCACGGCACCAGAGCCGGCGGCTCTACTTAAGCAGCGCGCGGGCCGCGACCCAGCACTCGCCTGGAGCGCGCGGGCAAGGCGGGCGGAGCGCACTGGAGCTCACGGGGGCGCACAGCGGCGCGCTCGCACTGCTCGGCTCAGCGCGGCTTTCAGAGGTGGCGGCGGGGCGCAGGGCTGAGCGAGCGTCCGGGCTTTGGGGCTCCGGGGAAGGCGGCTGCAGTTCTTGAGTGCAGCGCGGCTCCCCGCCACTGTCCCGGCCCAGCCACCTCTCTGTCATGGCTCTGGCGGACAGCACACGTGGATTACCCAACGGGGGCGGCGGCGGCGGCGGCAGCGGCTCCTCGTCGTCCTCCGCGGAGCCGCCGCTCTTTCCCGACATCGTGGAGCTGAACGTGGGGGGCCAGGTGTACGTGACCCGGCGCTGCACGGTGGTGTCGGTGCCCGACTCGCTGCTCTGGCGCATGTTCACGCAGCAGCAGCCGCAGGAGCTGGCCCGGGACAGCAAAGGCCGCTTCTTTCTGGACCGGGACGGCTTCCTCTTCCGCTACATCCTGGATTACCTGCGGGACTTGCAGCTTGTGCTTCCCGACTACTTCCCCGAGCGCAGCCGGCTGCAGCGCGAGGCCGAGTACTTCGAGCTGCCAGAGCTCGTGCGCCGCCTCGGGGCGCCCCAACAGCCCGGCCCGGGGCCGCCGCCCTCGCGGCGCGGGGTGCACAAGGAGGGCTCGCTGGGAGACGAGCTGCTGCCGCTCGGCTACGCGGAGCCTGAACAGCAGGAGGGCGCCTCTGCCGGGGCGCCCTCGCCCACGCTGGAGCTTGCTAGCCGCAGTCCATCTGGGGGCGCGGCGGGCCCGCTGCTCACGCCGTCCCAGTCGCTGGACGGCAGCCGGCGCTCGGGCTACATCACCATCGGCTACCGCGGCTCCTACACCATCGGGCGGGACGCGCAGGCGGACGCCAAGTTCCGGCGAGTGGCGCGCATCACCGTGTGCGGCAAGACGTCGCTGGCCAAGGAGGTTTTTGGGGACACCCTGAACGAAAGCCGGGACCCGGACCGTCCCCCGGAGCGCTACACCTCGCGCTATTACCTCAAGTTCAACTTCCTGGAGCAGGCCTTCGACAAGCTGTCCGAGTCGGGCTTCCACATGGTGGCGTGCAGCTCCACGGGCACCTGCGCCTTTGCCAGCAGCACCGACCAGAGCGAGGACAAGATCTGGACCAGCTACACCGAGTACGTCTTCTGCAGGGAGTGAGCTCCCCAGACCCCGTCGCCACTCCAGCGCCCACTCCTTTTCCTGCCCGAGAGATGATTACAGAGCCTCTTGTCCTCGCTCTGTCCCCCAGCTGCCCCTCTCCCAATCTCCCCCTCCAGTATTAGCTGGCTGAGACCTGTCCGCCCACCTTCCCTCCACTTCAGAACCTGCAGCCGCAGATCCTCTCGGCTGCTTCATCTTCTTTGGACCTCCTGAACCTAGAGAACCCAGAGGAACTCCCACCCCACCCCCACCTACCACTCCATGCTTCCTCTACTCCCTGCCTCAAACCACCCCTCCCCCAGATGGTACTTCAATCTGGATCTATTGGGGCAGTGTGGCCACAGAGTCACCAAGTACCTGGGAATGATTGAATTGTTCAGAACCTGATTGGAGCATGTCCAATGTGTGGAAGATTTCCTTGAAATCTTCTCAAGCTCTTATGACTCACTGGGGGTTGAAGAGATCAGGATTGTTTCCACTGTCTGGGGTTAGCGTTTTACAAGGTCATTACACAGTCTTTTTGACCTCTTTTGAAGGTAGAATTTTAGAAGGCTGGATGGAAGATTCTGAGCCTGGAATTAGGACCCCATGGAGGCAGTCCAGTAACTAAACGAATAAAGTTTTGAAAAGTTACACGTGAAGTAGAAGAATCTAGTGCCGGGACAGTAAAGGATCTTTTCTCGTACAGAATGAAAAGGTCTCAGCCTGTGGCTTAAACTTATAGAAAGTGATCCTCCTGCCTGCAGAGGCACCCTTTTCAGCTGTTGCTCGCCAGAAGCCCTTGATGCCAGTGGTTGACATGGCAGCAGTTACTGGCAAGAGGGAGAAGGGACACTGCCGCCTAAGACTGCAAGGCTGCTCAGGTCTCCAAGCGCCTAGGGAGGTCACCTGGCAGTGACTGTAGGGAGCTGGGTCATAGTGCACGTCGTGGGTATTAGGAAACGCCTGTATTCTTGCAATGAATGGCAGTAGGACCTTCCTTTAGCTGTAAGACTTGGTGGGCGGGGTGGGGTGGGGAGGGAGGAAAGGGTAGGAAGGGTGGGGAGGGAGAAGCCGACATACTCGTTTATGATTTGAAAGTTGGAAATTTGTACCATCTGTTTTGAGTACATGCACATTTTAAAAATATCATATAGTAAATGCAAACATGCCAAGCATTTTATAAAGATTAATAACAGACCTACTCTTAACTGGCAGTTTGTTGAACTTACTGTTTTGAGTTCTAAACTTAGAGTTATTAATGCTTATATATAATCTAACCAAAGAGTTACCCAGTAGGGTTTTAGTTTTTGAACTTTTATTTTCTTGTTGATTATAAATCCTGATTTTAAAATCTGTTGAGCAAAAGAAGTTTCATTTTGGTTACTTAGACCTAAGATCACTTATTAAAAATCCTTATTTTCTCCAAGCCCAGCAAATGTTGACTTCTGGGCAAACCTGAAAACCTGAAAATACACTTTCATGCAGTTTGTTTGAAGTTAAGCGAAATCTTTTCAAATGACAGAGCTGCAGAGAACTCAGCACCAAGGGCTGCCTATCTGTAGATAGCTGTAAAATGGAATATTTTTAAATGAAGGCAAGTAAGTACTTAAAAGTGAGCTGAGCAATAAAATGGTCTAATAATAGGTAAATGCAACAGAAACAAAAGGAGACCTGGTTGCCTTATGCCTTTACTCTTACATGGAATAAATTCCCAATGCATATCCTATGTACACCATAAGTGAAGGGAAATAAACCTCGTCATGCTCCATGCTGTGAGGTGTCCTTTGAATATTCTGTGATGATGGAGAAGCCTATTTTGTTTTGTTTTCAGCATCTTTCTCTGATGTACGTTTTTAAGGATTTTGTAAGAGCTGTTTTCAGTGTTTAAATTAGTGCTATTTTTCCTTGTTTTTAAAAATGAATCTCGTACTGTATCTTACTATGTCCATACAGATGTTACAAATTGGAACAGTTTTATTCTTAGACTCATGTGATCCAAGCTGTATATACCATATATAAACATTTTACATGAATCATTTAGTTTTTTAATTCATTTACTAATGCTATAAAATTTCCTATATTACCCCAGTAATTTGCATCAGCTGGTGTATATATAAAGCAACATGTTTTGATGAGTTTCTTACATCCTTATCTATGGGGAAATTGGGTTAGGAAAAAATACATAATTGTAAAACTGAGTTTGCTCTATACTTTTTTTCTTGAGTATTAGTTGTATTTACTAATCATATGTTGATTAACTGTCTACTTAAAATCAAGGTACCTGTATTTTTAATCCACTAATTTTTTTTTTCAGTTGGGAAATAAGAGTTGAAGTATTTTATTGGACTAACATTTTTTGAAAAGTAAAATTGACTTTATATACAAAGCCTGTAATTTTGGGCAAAATGGAAACGCTTCTAGGAAGTTGTGCTTGCTTGTGTGTTGAGTTTGGTCTCAGACTAAATAATGCATCAGAATTTATCTGTTTGAAGCCTGAAATAATTTGGGACTCTTACTCACTGACCAAAATTCAGTGTTACAGAGATTTCTCTACCCTGCATGGTATTTTGTTAGATTGTTCAACAGGAAACACATGATTGAGAACATCTTGGGACAGATCAAAACCACTGACAGATGGCAAGACTCGGCGATTCTGATTTCCCTTCTCAAATCTGCTCAACTCCAAGAGTCTTGAGAAACTGCTAAAATTTTGCCTCTGTCACTCAAGTCTTACAAATGTTATCTTGTAAACCTCTGAGTTGAACTATTCCACTGTCTTGTACATAGGCATCTTATTCACTCCACCCTGTCACACCCAGCACCCCCTACATTATTTGAAAGACTGGGAATTTAATGGTTAGGTACAGTAAATCTACTTCTTTTTCCAGGGACCACTGTCCCCTCTAAAGTTAAAGTCAATAAAAGAAAACTGTCTATTTTTAGCCTAAAGTAAGGGCTGTGAAGAAAATTCATTTTACATTGGGTGGATAGTATAATACAAGTAAAATAACTTGACATGAACACTTTTAGATCGCTTCCCCTCCATGGGCTTTGGGCCACAAAATGAACCTTTGAGGCCTGTCAAGTGGATTGTAATCACCTGTAAGCTGTAATGGTGGCGGTATTGTGGGTTCATTTGAGTTAGCCTTCCAAAGATACCATTCAAATAACCTGGGAGAATGTCATAAATTATTGAGATAATTATCACTGCATGAATCTGATTCAGAAGCATGCATTTACATATGTTGCCCTAATTACCATTTGATGACCATAAATACAAGTGAATGACATTAGACTTTTAGTAGCAAACTTAATTTTTAAAAAGGAGTAGACAATAGTGGTTAAAAAAAAAAAAAAAGGTACCAGGTTCTGTGTGTTTGCACCAAGTAATTGAAATGTTTTTTGTTTAAATGTGGACCATGAACAGTATTCATTCTAGTTTTTCAAATGATATACTGTAGAAAATATTCCTTGAAGATGTGAGATTTAAAATTTTTTCCCTTTCAATGTTGTTTGTATTGTATTTCTTATTTGGATTTTTTGATTGATAGCACAGTGATAAGTTATAATACTAGACAAAATTGTCTTCTCTTTCAAACCAGAGCCATATATATGTCTGTATATATGGGACCTGCTGCTTCTCTGAGGAAATGCATAATCTGTTAATACTCAGACAAAATGAGCAATTGGCAGTGCTCATAATATATTCCAATTTTTATTGGAATTTTCGATGGAATGTTATTTCAATAAAGCCATGTAAGGTGAAACTTTGATAACTTCTTACTCTTCAAGTTAGGGTAAATTCTGATCCAATATTCAAATCATTTGTGTACTCCCACATGCAAAATGCTAAATTACGATGCAGACATTAAGAAAAGTATTGACTGGAGGGGTTGAATTCATTGAGACTTTATTTTATAGTCTAAATCACAAATACTTTACTCAATTTAGTTTTTAAAATAGTAAACAATATTTTTGTTGTAAGCCTATCAGAATCAATCCTTTGTTTGGAATTTTTTTCCTGTTTTTCCTTACTATAAATCATTTAAAAACTGAATTAATTTTCTTAGATGGCCTGAGTCCGTCTCTTGAGAAATAAGTAAAATACTCTTCAGTATCTGTAGCACCTGAAATAGGTCTTTGTATAGCCAGAAACAAGTTATGTTGAAGTTAGCTTTTCTTTGTCACAGTTTTGGACAATAAAAATCTAAAAGTATTAACACTTGATTTTCTACTGGGGCCCTTGAAACTTGTATGGAAGAAATTCAACCAGAATATCTACATTATAGTATAATCATGTATGGTAGGAAGATGGACTAGTTAATCAAGATTTGTTGTCACTTACATTTTTAGTGATTTTTTTCCAAACCAATTTTTTAAAAATTCTAAATGTGTTTTGAGGTATGTGTACATTAATTGTAATGTAAACTATTATACAACTGTTTTTGTGACTTTATAGGCAGGTAAATTTTGCTATTACTATTGAATACAAATGACAATTCATTTATGACCACTCAAACAGCGTTAGGAACCATTTAGTGACAAAGGATTAAAACATCATCGTGGATGTTAATTTTGAAGATGTAAATTATATGTTGTTTAAATTTTTCCAGGCATCTGAAAACCTTATCTGCTAGACAATGTAAGATTCACACAGAGTTATCTGGGATTCTGAAATTTTAAGTAGTACATATCATTAAACCATTTTCTCTAAATGTAAGAAGAGGAGAAAAAATTGTTATCAGATTTTTCTAATGACACAGAAATGTAAGAAAAAAATCCCTTTATATTGAAAAAAGATGCAGTTGAAGTCTTTTCAGACGTGCCCAAACTTTGAGAATTTCTTCAACCATCTAATGCTGTGAAGGTTTTTGTTCTCCCTGTTCACAACCAGTTGTATAACAGAAATACTAGCTACTGTTTTCCTTCCTGTGTGTGAAATAATGAATCATTGATTATGTGACTTGTTATGTATTCAATTAAACACTAAAGAATAAAACATTCACTCCTTTAATTATTCCTCTTGGCTCCTTGGCATGGAATGGCTTGAACACTGGTCTAATTTCATTTATGGGGTTCTCTAAATACTGGCAACACTTCCCAAATTGTTGTGGGACTACTGGTGAGCATTATGCCATCAGAACTCTTCACCAAAGAACCGACCAGCAGGAACAAGCACAAACAGCTTCTTTCCCCAGAGTTTATTGTCAAGAATGCCCAGGCGGTCTGGTACTTAATGTGGAAGAAATGTTTTTCGCAAACACTTTCTTTGACTTCTTTGCAGCATATGCCAATTGCTGTGTATAGGAACAAGGAAATAGAAGCTTTGAGATGTGCTTTAATTAAAAGTACAGTTCATGAGAAGGTTCTAAAAAATCTTGGGAAAGAGAAGCTGCATTTTGACGTGGGGACACTTTACTGCATAATCTCTAGTGGTTGATGTTCCTCCTCTCTAAAGAAGGCACAGTGCTGCTAAGATTGAGAAATCACAGAAACTCAAGTCATCTGGGTTATGGCACCGGAAGCCATGAGTCGGGCGGGTAGAGTGAGCCAGGCTTCACCCTTCCTCTTTCCTTTTGCCTGTACTTCCTCTGGATAGCTTTTGTTTTAAAAGTGTTTGTGTGTGCATAGACACATTATTTTTTGAAAATTCAGTACAGATTAACCCTCCTCCAGTAACCCATAGTTTTTCCTAGAGGCCAACTTTTTTCTTTTCCATAGAAATCACACCCGTTCTGTGTCTTGCTTTCTGTTAACCACATATCCTGGAGCTATTGCAATGCATGAACATGTAGCCGTGATCTACCTCATTTTGTCTGATAGCTACTCGATATTCTGCATGATACGCCATTGTCTAGATGTGCTGTCATTTATTTTGCCCGTCCTTTATTGATAGGCATTTAAATTGCCAGGTATTTTTTCCTACTCCAAAGAGTGCTGTACTGAATGCCTTTTTACATATATGCAAATATATTTGAGTCCAGCTTTTTTTGTATGAAGTGATGCCAAGAGAGAAATGACCAGGAGGCACTTTTTCCTTCTTGAGGAACTATGGAAACAGTGGGATTCACTGGAAGCTCTTTAGGAATCGGTGGGGGTGGTATGAAATCACTCTAGAGTCATTAGGTATGTAAGTGTGAAGTTTTATGGAGCTTTTATATTGGAAACAAGGCCCCTTCCCTTTGTTTTGTACTTCCTTTCAAATTTTATTTTATATTTTTTAAATGAATTATGACCAATACTTTGGTTTTTGGTATACAGTGTATCTAGAGAAGCCATATTATATCCCATACTTCTTAAGGAGGCACCTCAGGGGGATTTGGAAAAGGATGGGAAGCTATAGAAGAAATATGGGGTGCCTTCTGGAATCTCAGTTTTACTAATTAAGATATGTACCTATGGGTAGGGGAATTAGGTCCTTCCACTGGTAAGTGATTTATACAAATCTGTTTCATTTTATGGAAAGATTGAGAAATTTTCATGAATTTAAGAGAGAAAACTCTACATGTTAAACACACTCTGAACTTGTAAAATCCTAGGAATGAGTTCACCTTCTTCTGCCATTAGGAACTTGGTGATGGTGGTAGTGGCAGAGTTGAGAACCTCTGTTGGCATACACTGGGCTTGATTTTTGAGGGATAGTTTAGGGAAAATGTCAGCCTCCTAAGTTCTCTGCTTTACTATGCTCAGGTAAGAAGTTTCAATGTCCCTTTGGGACCCAAAGGCACCTTCTTTACACTCACAGATCTCCTAAGGGTAGCAGATGGGGCGAAGTAGAAAAGAGGTCATCAAGGCTGTTTTAGGCCATTAACTCTTAACTTGTCTGCTGCAACTTTCCCCCTTGTATAGCAGCCATTGAGGATTCATTTCATTCATTCAAAATCTCTTAGTACTTACTGCGTGCCACACTGTGCCAATCTGTTAGGGAAACAGGGATGACTAAGACACAGAAGTGCTGAGGATTAGTAAGAGAGCCAAATAAAGATAGAATAACTTGGTATTCAGAGCTAAGATAGTCTGAGCAACTGAGGGAGTCAGAAAGGGGGATACCTAAGTCATATCTTAGGCTTTCTAGAGGAGGAGAAACCAGAGCAAAGGCTTAAAAGTGAAGAAGAGAAAGAGGAGAGGCCTGCTAAGCCCAGGTCAGCTTAGTGAGGAATGATCAGGAGACAGCAAGAACTAGAAGCAGCTCAGTGTTGCTGAAACCTCATGGCAAAAACAAAAAGCCCTCTATGCCCACCAAAACAACAACAACAACAACAACAACAACCACCAAACCAAACCAAAACCAACCAGCCAAAAAAAGCATGGTCAGAGAAGCAGTAAGAGCCAGATCAGGGTGAGCCTCACATAACTCATTGTAAGATTTAAACTTTGGTTCTCAAGATTTGCTGAAGAATTTTCAGCAAGGTTTAAGGTAGTCAGAGAATTCAATTCTGCAGAGACCGTTTGGGGGCTCTGCGAGGGATGGGTTTGATAGGCATGGCCAGGAGTCAGAAACCAGGAAGGAGGCTGTTTATGGGAGTCCAGATGATAGGACCACATGAAGCCATGTGCAGATCTCCTGGCTGCAATGGGGGTGGTGGGGAATGGGTCAGGTTTTGTTCATCTTTCTTCTCCCTTCAAACCTGTCAGGTTATGCATGAGTGAGATTTGCAGTAATATTGGACACACCATGTTTGAATGAGAAACTCTGTTGCTTTGTTAATCCCTAGGTCTCATCATCAAGAGACGTAGAGTCTTTAGAGAGACCCCATCAATTATTTAGTAGGCACTGTGTTGAGCACCCATTATTATGCATACAAAGTCCCCAAATGCAAAGTCATCCTTTCAGCTTCAACAACCATTAATTGAGCCTCTAATATATTTGAGACACAGCCTTCTCCTTTACCATCACCAACAGAGAGCAAAATGGTCAACTGGCCAAGTACTTAGAGAAGTTAAAGTATTTCTATAACTACCAGACACGACAAAAAACTTAGCATCCTTGGGCTTTACACACATTTCATGGTTGAAATTTTATGAACACTGTCTTTCCCTCACAATTCTGTTAAATACACTTAACAACTACTAAGAATGATCTCCGCTTCACCCTCCCTCCTTTTTTTCAGAGTGAAAAAGATGAAGCATAGGAATGATAGATTCTAAAATTAATTATTTCGAATTGTCTTTTGTTAGAGTAACTGACAACATTTCCCCACTTATTTATCATTTCTTTTTTAATTATACTTTATGTTCTTAATAATTCATTATCCTTCTCCATTCTGCTTTCTAGGTGGATGAGGGAAGAGTAGAATCCAAAGTTAGAGCAAGCTCTCACTTCTGTATGTAGAAAGAAAAGGGCGGTGGAAATATCTTCTTGCTCTGTCTTTTCTTTTTGAAAAGCATTGAATAAAAAATCACGGTTTTGAAGCAAAAGGAATGCAAGAGAAATGAAGAGTTTAGGCTCATTGATGACTTGGGTTGCTTGCTTCTATTATACAGAGCAGCCCTAATTCTGTTATATAGTGAGCTCACCCTTGACATCTATTTGCCCATTTATAGAACAGAAAAAGCATTTATTTTTCTATTTTGCCCCAAGGCTCAACATAGTACATAATATGTAATAGAGCATCAATAAAGGTTTGTTGAATAAATTAATGAATGCTTATGTTAGTTCATTTTGTTTTCACATACAGGGAGAAAAAGAACTAACTTGAAATTTGCCAGTCTTTGCTTTTTTTTTTTTTTTTTTTTTTTGAGACAGAGTTTTGCTTTTATTGCCCAGGGGTGTGGAGTGCAGTGGGGCAATCTTGGCTCATCGCAACCTCTGCCTCCCGGGTTCAAGCGGTTCTCTTGCCTCAGTCTCCTGATTAGCTGGAATTACAGGCATGCGCCACCATGCCTGGCTAATTTTGTATTTTTAGTAGAGATAGCGTTTTTCCATGTTAGTCAGGCTGGTCTCAAACTCCTGACCTCAGGTGATCTGCTCACCTCAGCCTCCCAAAGTGCTGGGATTACAGGCGTGAGCCACCACACCCGGCCTCAATCTTTGCTGTTTTTTTTTTTTTTTTTTTTTTTTTTTTTTTTTTTTGAGACGGAGTCTCGCTCTGTAGCCCAGGCTGGAGTGTAGTGGCCGGATCTCAGCTCATTGCAAGCTCCGCCTCCCGGGTTTACGCCATTCTCCTGCCTCAGCCTCCTGAGTAGCTGGGACTACAGGCGCCCGCCACCTGGCCCACTGAGTTTTTTGTATTTTTTAGTAGAGATGGGGTTTCACCGGGTTAACCAGGATGGTCTCGATCTCCTGACCTCGTGATCCGCCCATCTCAGCCTCCCAAAGTGCTGGAATTACAGGCTTGAGCCACCACGCCCGGCCAGTTTTTGCTTTTTAAAATAACACTACCAAAGATCAATAATCCTCCTTTATACCTATATATTTGAAAAAATATAACTAGTTTCATAAATATATAAAAATGATTATCCTTTCATCTGACTTGAAAGTCAGAAAGATTAGGATGAGAACTAATTGATTCAGGTATCTTTTTTTCTGAATCGTTATTACAGGGCAGCTGCTCCAAAGCCCCATGTGAATTTCTGGCTAAAGGAGAAAATGCACAACAATGTTTCCATTTTATGATGAAAGTCAAGCTCACTGACAGCCATATTATATACTTTCCTCTGGGGCTATTATTTGGTACAGATTTTTGAAAATCTTAACTGGAAAGTTTCAAAAGGTGCCTCTAAAAGTTGTAGGAAAGAAATTTGACCTCCCTGAAATGCTGGAGTATACTATTTCAAATGTTCTGTTGGTGAGAGTTGTGGGTTTTAAAAATGACAGTTGCAAGTACTTAAAAAAAAATAAATGATCTGTTCAGTGATGCTCTGACCTTACAATAGTGAATATATTTTTTTCCTGCTCAGAACTCCATGTGTTCAAAGTATAAGTTCTCTTCATGAGCTAATGTCAGAAACGGAGCTGTTAGTTAAAATTTTGCTCACTAGTTTTGGGAATGTTACTTTAAAAACATAAGTACAGCAAAAACCAAAAACCAAGAGTGAAACTTTATTGTCTTGTTGTTGTATTTCTCCTCTGTAACATATACGTAGTCTCCTTCCCCCAGTATCTAAGAAGAACTCTGAAAAAAGTTTCATGTTATTATCATTTAGTTTAATTCTAGGTTTGGGTCAATTTGGGGATAAATAGGCAAATATTTTTGTGTTAGCTCTAACAGTTGAAAAGAGCTTTTGGGGTCTTGAATTCTTTGACATTCATCTTTAACTTCATTTTACTTTGTGGATCCAGACACAGTTGGTAAATCTACCAGCAACTTCCCAGTTAAAAGGATGATATTAGTGGCTATGAACTGAATGTGTGTATTCCCTCCAAATTCATATGTTAAAGTCCTAACTCCCAATGTTACTGTATTTGGAGGTAGGTCTTTTATGGAAATAATTGAGGTGAAATGCCATCATAAGGGTGGATTCCTCATCCAATAGAACTGGTATCGTTACAAGAAGAGGAAGAAAAACCAGAGTTCACTCTCTCCTGCTTACAAAAAAAAAAGAGTTCATGCGAGCACAGAGAGCTGGTGGCCACTGACAAGTCAAGAGAAGAGGTCTCAGAATGAAACACACTCTGCCGGCACCTTGATCTTGTCTCCCCAGTTTCCAGAACTGTGAGAAATAAATTTCTGTTGTGTAAGCTACACAGTCTATGGCATTTTGTTATGGCAGCTGGAGCAGACACATGTATTAGCTTTCGTTTAGTTATAGGAAACTAATCAGAAATGGTCTTTAGCCAAGAAAGAGTAGACAGAGGGAGTCACCTTATCTTGAAAAAAGGTTGAAGTTAATTTAAAATTGCCACAGGCTTTGGAGAGAAACTGTGTGGAGCTCACTGCTTTAATTGTGACATGGCATTACCTTACAGGGACATTTTAAAACGAGGGCTCGGAGTTGTATGGGGTTACTGTTGTTGTATGGGATTCTGTGAAGGAAGTTGATACTGGAGACATTTAGTAGCTGTCATCACCATCCAATTCGGTCCTTGTCTTTCATAAAATAAGAATGTCTGAAGTTCTTGTACAAAAAATGATATAAAAATGTTTTCCCCAATTCCAAAGTTTGCAGTTTTATGAGAGTTGAACAAAGAGGCTATTGGCTTATTAATTTTGAACTTAAAAGGAATTTTTGGTAGCTTATTACTGAAGATATGTTCCAAAGAAGTTTCTGTAGTTCTTATGGGCTGTGGACAGCTAAAATAGAGTTTATTAATAAGGCTAAGACTATGGGAAGCTAAAATTAACCTTATTAGTACAATTTTATGGAACTTCTGTCTTAGTAGTTAATATTTTGTATCTCTTAAACCAAAAAACGGTTTAGTCTAAAAGCTAACAGCTTTAAAAATGATTAGTATGCTTTTGTTTTAATATCATTTAGCCAATTTATATAGTATGTTTTTAAGCAAAATGAGAGATTTGTTCAAATAAATTTTCCAATTTTGCAGATACAAAAACATCCCAGTCTAGTCAGCAACCTTATATTCTCTCCATGTACTCTTTGAGACAACCAGAAGCGTCTTTGCACAGAAGTTGCTTTGTCTGTTGAAAAAGAAATAGAGGAAGAATGGGGTTACTCAGGCATTGGGTAGGGGGAATGTATGAAGCATAACTATGAAATGACAACAGGCTCTTTTTATTTTTTTGTATTTCATTTCATTGTAAATTGGCATATAAACTTGTATATATTTATCTTCTACGAGATGATATTTTACAATATATATGTTGTAAAATGGCTGAAATGAGCTATTTAACGTGCATTACCTTTTTTATGCTGGGAACACTTAAAATCTACGCTCTTACCATTTTTTTTAAATTTCTTGTCCACAGCATGAATACTCCCTTAGAGTATTCATGTATTTTAAAGAATACGACACATTATTATTAACTGTAGTCACCATGTCGTACAATAGGTCTCTTGAACTTAACTGAAATTTTGTCTCTTTTGACAAACGTCTCCTCCCCACCAAGCCCTCCCTGTCCCCCACTGCTCCAGGCCCTGGGAACCACCATTCTACTCTCTACTTCTGCTAGTTCAGCCTTTTCAGGTTCCACAAATAAATGACATCATGTGGCATTTGCCTTTCTGTGCCTGGATTATCTTACTAAACATAATGTCCTCCAGATTCATCCATGTTGTTGCAAATAACAGAATTTACTTCTCTTTTATGGCTAAATGGTATTGCATTGTGTATATACACCACATTTTCTTTATCTACTCATCTGTTGATGAACACTTAGGGTAATTCCCAGTCTTGGCTATTGAGAATACAGCTGCAATAAACATGGGAGTGCAGATATATCTTTGGGATACTGACTTCATTTCCTGTGGATATATACCCAAGGAGTGAGATTGCTGGGTCATATGGTAGTTCTATTTTTAATTTTCTGAGAAACCTCCATACTGTTTTCCATAATGGTTATACTCGTTTACATTCCCACCAATAGTGTGCAAAGGTTTCCTCTTCCCCACACTTTTGCCAATACTTATCTCTTGTCTTTTTCCTAATAGGCATCCTAATGTGTGAGGTGATATCTCATTGTGGTTTTGATTTGCATTTCCCTAATGATTAGAGATGCTGAGCATGTTCTAATATACCCATTGGCCATTTTTATGTCTTCTTTTGAGAAATGTCTATGTCTATTTTGGTCTTTTACCCATTTTAAAATCAGATTATTTGGTTTCTTGCTATTGTGTTGAGTTCCTTATATATTTTGTGTATTAACCCCTTATCAGATGTGTAGCTTGTGAATATTTTCTTCCACTCTGTAGGTTGTCTCTTCATTCTGGTGGTTGTTTCCTTTACTGTGCAGAAGCTGTTTATTTTGATGTAATTCCATTTGTCTATTTTTGCTCAAGTTTCCTGTGTGTTGAGGTCTTATCCAAAAAATCTTTGTCCATACCCATGACACAAAGTGTTTTCCTTATGCTTCTAGAAGTTTTACAGTTTCAGGTCTTACATTTGTCTTTAATCCATTTTGAGTTGCTTTTTGTATATGATGTGAGATAAGGACCTAATCCCATTTTTCTGCATGTGAGTATCTGGTTTCCCCAACACATTTATTGAAAAGACTATTCTTTTTTCAAAGGTACTTGGTACCTTTGTCAAAAATCAGTTGGCTGTGAATGTGTGGATGTATTTCTGGACTTTCTATTCTATTCTTAATGGTGAGCATTTTTCCTATGTTTATTTGCCACCTGTATATCTTCCTTCATAAAATGTCTATTAATACTATTTGTAAATGCCATTCTTCAAAACAATCCTTTTGGGAGACTACATTTATTTCAATAAGAGCTACAGGAAATCAATTTAAAATAATGCTTAGCAGATTATTAGTCAATAGAAGGGAGAGGCTATCTGTTAAAAAATGTTGATGTTGGGGAAGATATAAAAGTTCTGGAGATGCGTGGTGATGATAGTTGCACAACAATATGAATGTACATGATGCTATGAAACTGTACACTTAATACTGGTAGGAATGGCAAATTTTATGGTATGTATATTTTACCACAATAAAAAACAATATGGACTTAATGATGATAGCATGAAAATGTAGAACATTAACAAAGAGAATAAAAATTCTTGCGTAAACTTGCCAAAAAAATGTTAACATTGAAATCACCTCCAGATATAATGAGGAACTATGGAAAGTCATTCCTTTAGTCGTGCTATGCCAGTAACATAATGCTCCAACATATTAGCAATTCTTTATTTGGAAAAGTTATGAATCACACAATAAAATCAGTCTACTAACTTTTGGTAACCTTTTAATTTCTGAAAATTTGAGATAATCTGTATCAGTATGTGCTTACATTTGTATCATGTGATTTTCTATTTTTGGTGCTTTGTCCTTCTCCATTAGCTCAAATAATTAAGAGTTGGTGCTCAAATTGAATTGAAATGAATTTCCACCTAATTTGGAATTTCAAAGGGCTTTGCCAGAACATTATAATTCCCATCCCACAAGTCAGAGGAAGAAATGAAAGAATTAACATTTAGAGTCAGGAACCAAGTTTGCATTTCTAATGTTAAGAAAGGGTCTAGTATTAGCCAGGCATGGTGGCTCACAACTGTGATCCCAGCTACTCGGGAGGCTGAGGCATGAAAATCACTTGAACCCATGAGGCAGAGGTTGCAGTGAGCTGAGATCATACCACTGCACTCTAGTGTGGGTGACAGAGTGAGACTCTGTCTCTAAACACTGTCAGTGTTATATAAATTAATTTAATCTTTAGAGGGTTTAAAGCATAAGAACAGTCTTTATGGACTGCAAAGGTATACAGTGGAAAAATCACAGTTGCGATTTTAGGAGATTTCAGAATAAATAGATTCCACATGACTTGAAGCTATACATGTGATAAATTCTGCAGAATCCCCCAAGGTTCATCCGCACCAGCCTGCAAGCGTGAGATTCTGTCTCAGCTGTTTTGGTGCCGGCTTCCTGTGGGAAGTTGACTCTAAGGTGGAGGTTGCCAACTCAGGGGGAGGAAGATGGTCCAGAGTAATCAATTGTAAACTTGGGTAAAAATTTAAGCTGGGAAGAATATATAGCAGGTGGCTGAGAAGACAACCCGTTTGAAGTAGTTTGGGAGACTAGCCATAGAAATAGAGCAGTGCTTCTCAAGTGGTTAGGGTTGGAAACTTCTTCCCCCTCCCCAGGGAATATTTGGCAATGTCTGGAGTCATAACTTGGGAGAAGGGTGCTTCTGGCATCTAGTGAGCAGAGACCAGGATGCTGCTAAATATCATATTAATGAATAGGACAGCCTCCACAATTATTTGGCCCTAAAGGGTGACAGTTCTGAAGTGATGAAGCCCTATGATAGAAAGGAGAATGTATAGGTGAGCAAAGAAATAGCCATTGTAAGGGATTTGGCCCAAATGTGGACCAAGGTGTTGAATGTTACTGCACTGCACCAAAAAAAGGCCATATAACTGACCATATCTGAGATGGATTTAAGTGAAGGAGGGGAATGGCAGGTGGGTGGGCAGACTTTTCAGGGGTATTTTTGTAATCTTGGTCAGTGTCCCACTGGGGATAGCCAGGGAAGCTAGACCTGGAATAGAGTTGAACAGAAAGTCTTGACAGGCATTGTGTTAAGTCTGGAGACGAGCAAGACAATACCATAGCTTCAGGCAGCAAAATAAAGCAGAAGAGACCTTAGATAGATGAAATAGGGTAGGCCTGGGTAGGTGAACTTGAAAGAAAGTCTGAACAGTCATGGGAGGTAAAATGTAACAAAAGTTAGCAGGTTCTCAAAGCTGAGCGCATATGAGAGTAACTTTGAGAATTGAAAACAAATACTGATGCCTGGGCCCCATCTCAGACCAATGAAATCCAAGTGTTTGGGGGCAGTTTCTAGACTTCAGTATGTTTATAGACATTTCCCAAATGTTTAAAGACATCTCCCAGATGTTTCTAATGTGCAGCTAGGGTTGAGAACTGCTGTCTTAGGAAAATAAAGTCTAGGAGAAGGACACAGGGTGACTTGAACTGTGCACTCTGAAATATGCTGCCATCTAAGATTAGGGACTGCTTGTCCTCTGCCCTGGTGTTTTGCTACCTGTCCTTTACAGGGATGTGTGTGGGCAGAGGCTGGGAGGTGCACATCCTCGGTGGTTTTGCAGATGGCCTTCAAGGCATACCTCCTGATGATAAAGGAAGCAGAAGTAGGCAGGCAGGGGCTCACTTCTTATTACTGATGAATGACTGAGCTTTAGATGTAAACTTCCAGGGAGTCCCCAAATTAAAGTGCTGCGGTGCTAGCTTATAATGAAAAATTAAGAATAAATTACATAGACAATTAAGAACAATGTCCTATTTTGCATGTGCATATATGTGTATATATATGTACAGATATTTCAAGGAAAGTGCATCATAATTTTCTTTCTTTTTTTGTTTTGAGATGGAGTCTTGCTCTGTCGTCAGGCTGGAGTGCAGTGGTGTGATCTCGGCTCACTGCAACCTCCGCCTCCCGGGTTCAATCGATTCTCCTGCCTCAGCCTCCCAAGTAGCTGGGACTACAGGCGTGTGCCACCATGCCCAGCTAATTTTTTTTTTCATTTTTAGTAGAAACAGGTTTCACCATGTTAGCCAGGATGGTCTCGATCTCTCGACCTTGTGATTGACCCGCCTTGGCCTCCCAAAGTGCTGGGATTACAGGTGTGAGCCACCACAACCGGCCGGAAAGTGCATACTTTTCTCTACAAGTAGCTGGTAAAGGCAGCCTGTTGCCCAAGGAAGGACAGCTGGGCAGTATAGTGCCCCTGATGGCCTTCTTTTTGGTGGGGCATCTCTTTTCTGCCTTTTCCAGCTCTGAGAAAACCTTCCTTTCTAGTAGAAAGGGAATGTGAGTGAAAGCATTCTTTGTCTGGGACATATTCAAAGGGACTGAGTAAGTGACTGGTGGTGAGAATCTGTTCTGATTTCATTTGTCTCTGGCAGGGCCTAGTGGCAATTTAATATTCTTTATTATTATTTTACATGCAACTTCCTTCCTAGCTTATGATTCCTGTCAGGACTGTGTATTATTATCCATTAGTCATTTCTCTTGGGTTGGCCTATAATGCTTCAAAGGAGGGCTGGTGTATTTCAGTAATTTTGCTTACAATTTGATTTGTGTTCTCTAGAATCCCAATTTAGTTTCCTCAGCACATTTCAGTGTACAACAGCTGGGCCCCTGGATGGGATCATTTACATACGTTAGCAGCTGAAATCTGAGCGTCAGGAGCCCAGGATCTGGCCAGATATTTTTCCTAGAGCCTCACCTGACTTTTTGTTTTCTTTCCAGGAAAATTTTATTTTGTTCTTTTTGACCTTAAAAATGTTTTAACTAATAAATTTAAGTTCTTTGATTAGGTAATACATTTGCACAGATCATACATTTAAAAGTATATAAAGGTATACAGTGAAAATCTCCCTCCAGCCCGGTTTCCTTTTCATCCGTTTCCCACTCCTTTTCCCCAATGACTAACCATTGTATTTAGTTTCTTAGGTAGCATTTAGAGATTTTATGAACATTGAAGCAAATACGAATATATATTTTACCCCACATTATTTTCACACAAGTGGAAGCATAATGTGTACATTGTTCTGTATCCAAGTTTTTTTCATTAAATGATATATTTAGGAGATTTGTTCATATTAGAGCATAAAAAGCTTTCTCATTCTTTTTTTACACTTGCATGGAGAATATGTGACTTCTTCATATGGAAATACATATGTTTAACTTCTTAGGATCAGTGATCTATCCAACTTGGTGTTGTCTTTTTGACTGTGGCATCAAAAAACATTTTGTGGCATCATGGGATGGCTGTCCTCTTTGAAATATCTTCCTAACATTTTAAAATTTTTAACTGGCACAGGCCGGGCATGGTGGCTAACCCCTGTAATCCCAGCACTTTGGGAGGCCGAGATAGGTCAGGAGATCGAGACCATCCTGGCTAACATGGTGAAAACCAGTCTCTACTAAAAATACAAAAAATTAGCTGGGCGTGGTGGCAGGTGCCTGTAGTCCCAGCTACTTGGGAGGCTGAGGCAGGAGAATGGTGTGAACCCAGGAGGCAGAGCTTGCAGTGAGCTGAGATCACACCACTGCCCTCCAGCCTGGGCGACAGAGTGAGACTCCCTCTCAAAAAAAAAAAAAAAAAAAATTAACTGGCACATAATAATGGTACATATTTGTGGTGTACACTGTGATGTTTTGATATATGCATACATTGTATAATAATCTAGTAATCAAATTGGGGTACTAGCATGTCTGTCACATCACATTTATCCTTTCTTTGTGGTGAGAACATTTAAAATCCTTTCTTCTAGCTATTCTGAAATATAAAATATAATATTGTTAATCACAGTCATTCTACTGTGCAATAGGACACCAGAAGTTATTCCTCCTATCTAATGGTAACTTTGCACCCATTGATAAACCTCCGAATTAATATTAAAATGTCCACATTACCCCAAGCAATCTACAGTTTCAATGCAATCCCTATCAGGATACCAAAGATATCTCAAAGAAACAGAAAAACAATCCTAACATTCATATGGAACTACTCCAAATAGCCAAAGCAATCTTGAGCAAAAAGAACAAAGCAGGAGGCATCACACTACCTGACTTCAAAATAATACAAAGCTATAGTAACCAACACAGCATGAGACTGGTATGAAAACAGACACATAGACAGGTGGAATAGAATAAAGAAGCCAGAAATAAATTCATACACTTATAGTGAACTGATTTTTGGCAAATATGTCAAGAACACACCATGGAGAAAGGACAGTCTCTTCAATAAATGGTCCTGGGAAAACTGGATATCTACATGCAGAAAAATGAAGCCAGACTTCTATCTCTCACCATATACAAAATCAATTCAAAATACTTAAAGACCTACAACTGTAAAACTTCTAGAAGAAAACACTTCATGATATGGTTGTGGACAAAGATTTTTTTGGGTAAGACCTCAAAAGCACAGGCAACATAGGCAAAAATAGACAAATGAGATGACATCAAATTAAATTGATGTCACGGCAAAGGAAACAAACAACGGAGTGAGGAGACAGCCTACAAAATGGGGGAAAGTGTTTGCAAACCATACATCTGATAAGGGGTTAATACACAAAATGTGAAAGGAACTCAACTCAATAGCAAAAACTCAAATAATCTGATTAAAAATGGTAGAAGACCTAAATAGACATTTCTCAAAAGAAAACAGAAAAATGAACAGTGGGTCTATGAAAAATGTTCAACATGATTAATCATCAGGGAAATGCAAATCAACACCACGGTGAGCTGTCTCCTCACACATTAGGATGGTTGTTATGAGAAAGACAAGAGGTAAGTATTGGCAAAGGTATGAGGAAGAGGAAACCCTTGTACACTGTTGGTGGGAATGTAAATGAGTACAGCCATTATGGAAAGTAGTATAGAGGTTCCTCAAATTAACAATGGTACATATTTATGGAGTATAATGTGATGTTTTGATACATGCATACATTAGAACTATTATATAGAACTATTATATGACCCAGAAATCTCACTCCTGAATATATATCTTCAGGAAATAAAATTGGTATCTCCAGGAGATATCTGCACCCCCATGTTTATTGCAGCTTTATTCACAGTAGACAAGATATGTAATCAATCTAAGTGTCCATCAACAGATGAATGGATAAATAAAATGTGTATATACACAATGGAAAAAGGAAGGAAATCCATAAAATCCTTTATAAAAGAAGGAAATCCTGTCATTTGTGGCAAAATGATGAACCTGGAGAACACTGTGTTTAGTAAAATAAGCCAGTTACAGAAAGGCAAATACTGCATGATTTCACTTACACATGGAATCTAAAGAAGTTGAACTCGTAGAAGTAGAGAAGAGAATGGTGGTTACCAGAGGCTGGTGGAGGGGTGGGTGGAGGGGTGGCTATGGAGAGATTGGTTAATGAGTACAAAGTGGTCTGACTTTTTGAAATAAAGTCTGCCTTCCTATTTGTAACTATCTGTGTCAGTGATGCTGTCATGTGGATGATTTTTACAAAACATAGGTGTCTAGGCAACTTTTGAGCTGCAATGCTTTTATGAAAAGTCTTACAGAATAATCAGAGAACATGTTCTGTCCTACTTCACCGTCAGGTGAAAATATTGCCCCCTCACATTAGAAATATCTTTCTTGTTAGTCATACAATAGGGGAATCAATTTCTTAATTGGTCAGTAATCGCCTTGAAGGCAGATAATCCATTGACCTAAAAATCATTGTGATTGAGACCCTGAGCATGACTTTCCAAACAGCTGACATTACACAGCCATGACACGAGAAGGGCATTGTGTGAGGCTTGTGCATAACTCAGGTTTCTTTTCACCATTTTCTTTTCTTCCATTTAAATGCTTTAATTGTGGTCTTGCTTTGTGTAGTAGGCTGAAAAATGATACCCTTTTCCCCAAAGGTATCTACATCCTAATTTCTGGAACTGGTAATCATGAATAAAGTGGCTTTGCAGATGTTAAGGATTTTGATATAGGGAGATTATTCTGGGTATCCTTGTGGGCCCTAAGTGCTATCAGAACTGTCCTTACAAAGGGGAGGCAGAGGGAGATTTGAACACAGACAGACCAGGAGGAGGCCATGTTATCACAGAGGCGGAGATCGCAATGATATGGCTGTAAGTGAAAGAACGCTGTAGCCACCAGAAAGTGTAAGAGGCAAGGAATGCATTTTTCCCTAGAGGGAGGGTGGCCCTCCCAACACCTTAATCTCAGCATAGTAAAACTGATTTTGGACATCTGGCCTCTGGATTGTGAGAGAATATATTTCTGTTATTTTAAGCCACCAAGTCTGTGGCAATTTGTTTCAGCAGTCATAGGAAATGAATATAGTTTTGGAGAGTTTACCCTGTCATTCTTGGACAGGTAGTTTATTTATAGATTCATGATTCTAGTATTTTAATGGCACTGTATTTTTTTTTTCACTCCTGGAAATGGATTGTTAATTTACTTTATATTTTTCACTTGGTATCTCATTTGTAATCCATTTATTTCACTAAGTGTTTTCTGTTTGGGCAACTGATGACCAGCAGAGTAGATGAAATGTGTAGGATCATTGGATCTGCTTAAGTGGTTTGCAGATATGGAACCAAACATATAAGTAAGTAACTTAGAAGACTCAATATTCCAAGAAGGAGAGTGAATATTCTCTGCTATGTTTTAAACATTTCTCATTTCACTGCTTTACTCCCCTTTCCAGTTTCTGTGAGATAGATAGAGGCACTGTATCTTATCAGCATAAACTAGTGTTCTGTAAGGTACCTTAGAATTGAAATTACACTCTTTAGAGTGGCTACTGGTATGAGTTACAGAGTATTGTAATTCTGGGCGAAAGTGGGGAAAATACAGTCAGGATGTCCTTATCCTCTTTAGTCAATAGCAGAATACTGTCAGGCTTCACCTTTACTTCCTCTGCTGTTACTTGGCCATGATTCACTGGGGCTGGCTTGTGAGTTATATGACACTGTAATATAGATGTCACTGAGGATAATGTGGGCTTTGAGGGGAGCCTATTTTTACACCAGTTGTGGTACTCAGTGAAATGTTTCAGAAAAGCTAATGGATTTTTAGTTTCAGCCAAAGGGCCTGGAAATATGGATGAAACAAACTGCTAGGAATTTGAAAAATGTTCTTCATAAAAGTACTTCATGAATTTTTATATTAAAAACCAGAGAAATATAATTCTTTTTATAGTCATTGACCCCTCATTGTAACTGCTTCTTATAGAGGACAGTCAGAACTTTGTAATCAAGTTGGAAAAACTGAAATGGTTTTCTTTTGCAAAGAATTTTAATACATGCTGTATGAGGCGATGTGTTTGCTACACGATATCAATAAGCAAATATTTTTTGAAGACTTACAACTTCATAACAAAAATTATTAAGTAAATTCTCAGTTAAATGTACATGATCTATTTTCCCAAAAACCATGGGAGAACTCTCTTCAAAGGTAGGTGTGTTAGTTCATTCATGCATTGCTATGAAGCAATACCTGAACTGGGTAATTTATAAAGGATTCCCTATTTAATAAATGGTGCTGGGAAAATTGGCTAGCCATAAGTAGAAAGCTGAAACTGGATCCTTTCCTTACTCCTTATACGAAAATTAATTCAAGATGGATTAGAGACTTAAATGTTAGACCTAATACCATAAAAATCCTAGAGGAAAACCTAGGTAGTACCATTCAGGACATAGGCATGGGCAAAGATTTCATGTCTAAAACAACAAAAGCAACGGCAGCAAAAGCCAAAATTGACAAATGGGATCTCATTAAACTAAAGAGCTTCTGCACAGCAAAAGAAACTACCATCAGAGTGAACAGGCAACCTACAGAATGGGAGAAAATTTTTGCAATCTACTCATCTGACAAAGGGCTAATATCCAGAACCTACAAAGAACTCAAACAAATTTACAAGAAAAAAACAAACAACCCCATCGAAAAGTGGGCAAAGGATATGAACAGACATTTCTCAAAAGAAGACATTCATACAGCCAACAGACACATGAAAAAATGCTCATCATCACTGGCCATCAGAGAAATGCAAATCAAAACCACAATGAGATACCATCTCACACCAGTTAGAATGGCGATCATTAAAAAGTCAGGAAACAACAGGTGCTGGAGAGGATGTGGAGAAATAGGAACACTTTTACACTGTTGGTGGGATTGTAAACTAGTTCAACCATTATGGAAAACAGTATGGCGATTCCTCAAGGATCTAGAACTAGATGTACCATATGACCCAGCCATCCCATTACTGGGTATATACCCAAAGGATTATAAATTATGCTGCTATAAAGACACATGCACACGTATGTTTATTGCAGCACTATTCACAATAGCAAAGACTTGGAATCAACCCAAATGTCCATCAGTGACAGATTGGATTAAGAAAATGTGGCACATATACACCATGGAATACTATGCAGCCATAAAAAAGGATGAGTTTGAGTCCTTTGTAGGGACTTGGATGCAGCTGGAATCCATCATTCTTAGCAAACTATCACAAGAACAGAAAACCAAACACCGCATGTTCTCACTCATAGGTGGGAACTGAACAATGAGATCACTCGGACTCAGGAAGGGGAACATCACACACCGGGGCCTATCATGGGGAGGGGGGAGGGGGGAGGGGGGAGGGATTGCATTGGGAGTTATACCTGATGTAAATGACGAGTTGATGGGTGCAGCACAGCAACATGGCACAAGTATACATATGTAACAAACCTGCACGTTATGCACATGTACCCTACAACTTAAAGTATAATAATAATAAATAAATTAAAAAAAAAAAAACAAAACTATGCTCATTATGTAAAAAAAAAAAAAGAAAAGAGGTTTCGTTGGCTCACGGTTCTGCAGGCTTTACAGGACCCATAGCAGCTTCTGCTTTGGGGAGGCTTCAGGAAGCTTCCAATCATGTCAGAAAGCGAAGGGGGAGCAGGCACATCACATGGTTGGAGGAGCAAGAGAGAAAGGAGGGAGGTGGTGCCACACAATTTTAAAGAACCCGATCTGGGAGGCTGAGGTGGGCAGATAGATCACGTGAGGCCAGGAGTTCGAGACCAGCCTGGCCAACATGGTGAAACCCCATCTCTACTAAAAATACAAAAAATTATCCAGGTATGATGACACGCATCTGTAATCCCAGCTACTCAGGAGGCTGAGGTAGGAGAATTGCTTAAACCTGGGAGATGGAGGTTGCAGTGCACCAGGATCACATGACTGCCCTCCAGCCTGGGCAACAGAGTGAAACTCTGTCTCAAAAAAAGAAAAAGAAAAAAAAAAAACCGAGTCTCATGAGAACTCACTCATGATTGTGAAGACAGTACCAACGGGGATGGCGCCAAACCAATCATGAGAAATCTGTCCCCATGATCCAGTCACCTCCCACCTCAACACTGGGGATTACAATTTGACATGAGATTTGCTGGGGACACTGGTCCAAACCATATCAATAGGTTTGAGTCATTTGTAAATGTACACTGAATGCTTAATCTTGTTTGTGGGAAGTACCTAGTACTTTACAGTTGTCACATGGTCTCTCCCTTCCTTAATTCATTCTAAGGCACTGCAGAAAGAATTGATTGAAGAAAATATGACAATATCTTTGATATAAAATATTTAATTAAAGTGCTTATGAAGTGTCAGAGATACAAAGCAGTTGTGAGCAAGGTGGGACTGAGATCAAATTGAGAGAGAAGCTTCTTACTTCAGAATGGATTCTCCTAAACCTCTCATTATGTTGACAGATGGGTTATACATGTATAATTTTTATTTGTAAAATAAACCTTTGATAGTGGAAATGATGAAAAATAATTATAGGCTCCTCTGAAGGGACAATCTGAGAACTAACCAGAGAGATGACTAATGAATTATGGATATTATTTTCCAATGAAATCTCTTCTGTCACAGTTCCCTGAGAAATTTTATATTGTGTGTATTGAAGAAAACGAAAATCATCTAACAACACTCTCTGTTGTTTATTTGTTTATTTTATCTAAGAAAAAAAAACCTCAATTTTTTTTGTACAACTAATTCAATACAATTATCCTATAACCAGCCAAAAAATGTGCCAGAATAGCATGGTAGAGATATATGTTTTATATGATAAATATTTTAAAATATGAGTAAATACAATTTTATTAATTGAAACTATGATGAAAGCAGATGAAACTATGATGAAAACATACTCCACCTGAGTATATTTTCTTTAACTGAAGCAATACATATTAACTTACCTACTTAATATACTAAAAATATCAGAAGGTAGATGGTGAAATGATCTTAGATAAAGTTGAAATTTGCTAAGCTAAAATAATGAAGTGGTTGATTGGGGTGTGGAAAAGGAGATGAAAGAAGGGAAATAGAAATTTAGTTTCTTTGAATTTAGAGTAAAATGAGATTTGTGTTCAGAGAAGTGATGTGGGTACCTGGTCTATATCTGGAGGGAAGGAAAGGTGGAATCGATTGTAGGGAAGGTGAGAAATAACAATTTTGGTTTTTTAGAAATCACATGTAAGTATTTCCTTGCAGCCCTCCAGAGGCCGTGCCTTTGCTCCATGCTGTGAGTCCTGCTGCTAACTTCTGACTTCCTACTGTTTTGAGTTCTTGACATTGGCACTACCCAGCCCTCACACTTTGTCAGAAGTCCTGGCTATCTAAGAACCAGGCTGCTGGAGCTGAGATTCTCATTGGATTGTCAGCCAGAGAAGGTGTGATAGAGTGTAAAACATAGGATTTCGACACAGGAGACCTAGTTTTGAATCCTGGCACTGACACTTATTAACTGTGACCTTGGCGAGTCATTTATCTTCTTTGTGCTTCAGTTTTCTTACTATAAAATGGAAGGACCTGATAGTTTTTTTTTTTTGAACACTACATAAAATAGCATATATAAATGTTACTAAGAGTGATTTGTAAGTGGTAAGAAATCAATCCTTTTTTTTCTTTCTAAAGAACACCTTTTTGTTCAGCCAGTCATTGAATCATCTTCTCTTGGTGGCAGTGTGTATTCTAAAGGTTCTTTGGAGATATTACACAAATATTTTATTATTGTAAAATAATAATTGGGCTGGGCATGATGGCTCATGCCTGTAATCTCAGCACTTTGGAAAGCTAAGGTGGGAGGTTCTTTTGAGGTCAGGAGTTTGAGACCAGCCTGGGCAACAAAGCAGGACCCCATCTCTACCAAAAAAAAAAAAAAAAAAAAAAAAAAAAAAAAATTAGCCAGGTGTGGTAACACCTGCCTATAGTCCCAGCTGCTTGGAATACTGAGGCTGGAGGATCGCCTGAGTCCAAGAGTTCAAGCCTGCAGTGAGCTATGATTGCCCCACTGCACTCCACCTGAGAAACAGTGAAACTCCATCAGAAAACAAAAGAGCAGAAGAATTAAGGACCTGGCATGTGCATATGCCTGCAGGTACATATCACATATTTTGGGGCCTATTTTCTTTTCCTTTCTTCTTTTTTCCATATTTTTTTTTTTCTCATGAACTGCTTAGAGAAAGGTGGATGAGTTACTTTTCAGACTGGACTAACTTGGGCTGAGGTTAGAGAGATTAGCACAAATTTGGATGTTGGCATAGTGCTGTCAACAGGAACCCCAGACAAAGTTTTGTATTTTGTTTTGGTTGCTACAGTTTGGTTATTTTGGTGGCTCTTCATTTTTAAGCACCTATTCTTACTTCCTACCATTTTCCATTTTTGCCTCCAGAGAAGCAATACATCATGATGTTTGTGCAGTTGACCAGACCAGGTTATCTCAAAAACCCATTTCCCAAGAGCTAAGACATGCCTTAGGCTTATGTTTCTTAAGAGGAATTTCCCTGTACAAAGAGGAGTGAGTAAGCCCTTTATAGGGTAAGCAGGGATGGGGAAAGACCTCTTCCAACTTTTCTCTTTCTTTAAGTGTGATCCTTGCCAGAATTTGTAGGTGGAGGCCAGGATTTGCAAATGTAGGCAACAGACATCATATATTTAAATAAATGAATTAGCTGCCAATTTTTCAAATTCAGTAGATTTCCCATCCAGATCTATATTCAGGTTTCTCTGGGAAAGGTCTGTAACATCTCAGCAGGGTAACAACTGATGACAAATAACTGCCTTTAGAAGGACAAGTAATCACCAGTTCTCTCTCATCTCACATAATTGCTTAAATTACCTGTTTGGCCCTTGTAGGCATCAGGATTTGCCAAACACGCCCTACACTTAGCATTGCTTACCCACCACCACCTCTCCTGGCCACATCTTCCCTCTTCCTGCCCTGCCATCCACCCACACGGATAGATTTTTCCAGCAGAGCCCATGAGCTCAGTAAAAACAAGAACTGGTTTTTAGAGAAAAAACAGGGTTTACCATAGTAAACCAATCATATTCAAAACCACAAACCATAATTCCAGAAATGCCAGTTCTGTTTTTGTTTCATTTGAGGAGTGAATAATCTTATTTTGGAAGCTAAAACTATAATTAGAGCATTACAGTGGTAGCAGTATTATGGAATCATTTAAAAAGCACTGGTGATGATAAAGAAAGATTGGAAATAAAAGGATGAAAAAAGATAAATAGGGCAAATTCCCACAAAAAGAAAGCTAGCACAGCTATCTTAATTCATTAAAAAGTAAAATTTAAAGCAAAAAATCATTTCTAGGGATAAGGATAGCATGTTCAATTCCCTGGAGCAATGTAATACTTTTAGATTTGGATGCACTTAATAATACAGCTTCAAAATATACAAAGCAAAATGACAACTATGGAGAGAAATAAACAAATCAACAATCATCATGAGAAACTTGAACACATCTCTCTTAGTAACTAACAGTAAAATCTATACAGAGAGAAATAAAAAGGTACTTAGAACAACATCTAAATAAAGACACTACACATAAAAAGTGCAACCAAAGTTGTACGCAGAGGGAAATTTTTAGCCTTCAATTTGTATATTTTGGAAAACTTTTAAGTTAATAAATTTGAAAATATAGATGAAATCCTAGAAAAGTATACCTCCCACAAACTCACCCAAGGTGAAATAAAAAGGCTTATTTTATAGTGTTACATAGTGAACACTATGTGCCCAGATAACTTTACCAGAAGTTTTACAAAATCTTTAAGAAACGACTGTCCAATACTGTACACACTTAGAGAATAGGAAAAGAGGAAAAGAGTAGTGTCCAAAATAAAAAACTCTACTAAATCAACAAGTGACAGACATTCCTATAGAAAAGGAGGCAAAATAACATTTGAATAACTAAAAATATGAAAAATTCTTCAACCTCAACCCCTTCCCTTTCCTTCTTCCCTTTATATATATGTATATCTATGTGTGTATATATATATACACACACATATATATGTGCATTTGAGTGTTTACATATCTATACACATATATGTACATATGAGTAGTTACATATGTACACACATATATGTGCATGTATTTACATATATACACACAGGCACACACATATACATATATGTATACATATACATATATTCTTTTGTTCAGAGAAACAGTGGTCTTATTTATCAGTATATCCACAGAATACAGAACATGGAACAGGATCTGCCTCATAGTAGGTCCTTAATAAATATTTATATATACCTATAAACAAATATGTGTAGTTGAAATCATCCAAGTGGAAGAGAGAAAGCACAAAGGGAAAGTGAATAGAAGAGTAGAAAGCCAAGGGTGAAACTCCAGACCACTAATATGCAAAGGGTATAGAGATCAGGAAAGGGCCTGAAGAACAAGTGGGTGAAAATGGAAGCTGAGAAGGGAGAACATGTCAGTTATCAACTAAGACACCTTTGGCTGCAAGGAACTGAACCCCTAAGAGTGGCTTAGTCAGTAAGAACTTACTACCTCACATACAAGAAATCCAGGCATAAGTGATTCCAGGGTTAATTCAGCATTTCTTCCACATCAGTGCTCTGTTAGCTGTTCATTCTCCTGGCTTTCCTCTCATGGTCATCTCCCACCTCTCCCCACAAAAAAAAAGCTGTCACAGAGCCAAACATTAAAACTGAGTTCAAGAGCAGGAATTGAGCATTGGGAGGAACTTATCCTGAGATCCCATTGGCCAGAGCTGGGCTGGGTGTACCAACTCCTGCACCCATTACAGCCATGAGGAATGAGATTGCATGGATTGGTGTGAGCCAACATGATTCATATCTTGGAGCTAGGGGAGAAGTCTACTTCCTCCGAACACAACTGGCACGTGTTGGCAAGGTGCCATGCATGTGTGCACGGGGTAACCCCTGCTGGGTAGACAATTGGTAGTTTATCTGTCACTGGGCGTGTCACAGGATTCAGGGAAAGAGATGTGCAAGGAATTAGTTGTAGCTGGGAGGTGATTCATATAAGACAAGGGTTGAGTATGACTACTGCATTTGACGACAGAGACAACATTGATGGCAGTGGCAAAGACATTTTTTTGTGGAGCTGGGGGAGGAAATTAAGGGGAACAGAGAAGCTTATGGTGAGTTAAAGAGTAAATGGGGAGGCAGGAATGGAGGTCGGAACAGAAGATGACTCTGAAAGGTTTTGGCTGAGAGGGAGATCAGACAGGATGGAGCTGGCCTGGGCCTCTGCCCTCTCCCAGTCAGGAGCTCTATCCATTTAGCTCCAGCTGGGCCTGCACCAGTTATGGTATTCCCTGCCTGTGTGTTTCATCATTTTAAAAATAATTCCCACATATGATAGTCCTAACTTGTTACCCATTTTTCTGATCTTTCCAGTTATTTTTCTTTGACCCTTTTTAGTTCCAACATTTCCTTCATGAGAACTACATAGTGTTCACTTACAGATATATGAGTGAGTCAATACTTTTGTTGAATTTAAAATAACTTTTCTCGTGCTACAAATGATATTAATGATCATAAAAAGTACAACAAAATGGAAAGATGTGGAAGGAAAAGTAGAAATTATATACTATTTTAACGCATGCAGACAATTAGAGATAACATATTGCTATGTTTCCTTGAACTTTTTCCCCCTTGTCCAACTGTAGTTTTATTTTGTATAGTAAAATACCGCATATTCTGTTTTATAACTTGCATTTTTGATATTATATGATGAGCTTCTCATGAAACAGGCTTGTTGAATACAGTTCTTTGAAAAATATTCTATTGAGTGAATAGGTCATTTAACATTCTTCATTTGCTGAATGTTTACACTGTTTCCAATTTTTTCCTATATTTGTGCCTATCACATACTATCTTAGGATAGGTCTATAGCGTGGAACAAGTAGATCAAAGAGCAGAAAATAATTGTAATGTTTTTGGTAGGGCAGTACTTTGGCTAAATGGGGGTACTCTGGGTCATGCCTGGTTCCAATTCAGATTCTGCCATTTCCCAGGTGTCAGACTTTGAGTAAGTAACTGCACCAAGTCTCACTTTCCTAATCTGTAAAATATGGATCATGTGGATTATAGTATCTCCCTCCTAGAGTTCTTTATCTTTACAATTTTTTCCTTTATTATTATCTTTGTCCTTAAGTTCTATCTCCTAGGGTTCTTAATAGATTAAATAAAATCATTTATGTAGAGCTTTTAGCATTGCATCTAAATAAATATGAGCCATTTCTAGAAATGATACATCAATTTAGAAGTGTATATGCAGGGTTTATTTTATTTTATTTTATTTTATTTTATCTGAGATGGAGTTTCATTCTTGTTGCTTAGGCTGGAGTGCAATGGCTCCATCTCCACTCACTGCAACCTCCGCCTCCTGGGTTCAAGCAATTATCCCGCCTCAGCCTCTGGAGTAGCTGGGATTACAGGCATGAACCACGACGCCCAGCTAATTTTTTTTTTTTTTTTTTTTTTTTGTATTTTTTGTAGAGACAGGGTTTCTCTATGTTGGTCAGGCTGGTCTTGAACTCCCAACCTCAAGTGATCCGCCCATCTCGGCCTCCCAAACTGTTGGGATTACAGGAGCGAACCACCGTGCCTGGCCTATTTTATTTTTAATCTAATTTCTATGATGTTTAGAATAAGGGTTTTTACTCTTAAAAATTAATTTTTGGTCGGGTGCAGTGATCCGAGGAAGGCAGATCACTTAAGGTCAGGAGTTCGTGACCAGCCTGGCCAACATGGTAAAACCCCGTCTCTACTAAAAATACAAAAATTAGCTGGGTGTGGTGGTGCACGTCCGTAACCCCAGCTACTCGGAAGGCGGCAGCACGATAATCCCTTGAACCCAGGAGGCGGAGATTGCAGTGAGCCGAGATCGTGCCACTGCACTCCAGCCTGGGCAACAGAGCAGGAGCTTGCCTAAAAAAAAAAAAAAAAAAAATTAATAAATTGGCAAGTCAAAATTGTATATATACATATCATGTACATCATGAAGTTTTGAAATACACATATATATGAAATGGCTAAATCGAGCTACTTACATGCATTACCTCTTATACTTACCATATTTTGTGGTGAGAATACTGGAAATCTACTTTCTTGGCTATTTTCAAGTATATAATATGTCATTATTAACTGCAGTCACCATATTGTGCAATAGATCTCTTGAACTTATTCATTCCATCTAATGGAAATTTTGTATCCTTTGACAAACATCTCCCTAAACCCTGTCCCCTTTACATTCCTAATAACTGCCATTCTACTCTCTACTTCTATGAGTTTAATGTTTTTAGATCTCACATACAAGTAAGATCATGTGGTACTGGGGCAGGAGAATAAAGTCTGGAGGCGAGGAACCTAAGGCCAATTCATGCTGACTTCCTAGAACCAAATCAAAAGGAAAACCCCATCTTTTCACATCCAAGTAACAAAAGGATCAGAGGTGACTCCCTTTGCAACACTCCACCTTTTCTGTGTGGCAGATGAAAAATTGAAAGTACCTCTGATTGGTCCCCTCCTGCAACCAATCATGCTGGTTGTGGGCCAAATCTTTATTTGCATAGTATTATGAATCAGGCTGGTGGCGGGCCAAGTCTTCATTTGTAACTACAGTCTCTGATTGGTCACTTCCCACAACCAATCAGACATTTGCATAGGGTATAACTTGTAACTTCATGTCAGCCTCTCATTGGTCCCCTCCACAATCAGACTGATCTTGGGCCACTACTTTATTTACATGGGGTGTATACCAAGTAACCAATGGGAAACCTCTAGAGGGTATTTAACCCCCAGAAAATTCTGTAACCACGCTCTTCAGCTGCTTGCTTGGGCCAGCTCACCCGCTATGGAATATACTTTCATTTTCAGTAAATCTCTGCTTTTGTTGCTTCATTTTTTCCTTCCTTTGTTTGTGCATGTTGTCCAATTCTTTGTTCAAGAACCTGGACACCATCCACTAGCAACAGTATTTGTCTTTCTTTCTTTTCTTTTCTTTTTTTTTTTTTGAGACAGAGTCTTGCTCTGTCACCCAGGCTGGAGTGTAGTGGCGTGATCCGGGCTCACTGCAATCTATTCTTCTGTCTCAGCCTTCCTAGTAGCTGGGACTACAGGCGTGCACCACCACGCCCAGAAAATTTTTGTATTTTTAGTAGAAACGGGGTTTCACCATGTTGGCCAGGATGGTCTTGATCTCTTGACCTCGTGATCTGCCCGCCTTGGCCTGCCAAAGTGCTGGGATTACAGGCGTGGGCCCCCGCACCTGGCCAGCAGTATTTGTCTTTTGGCCTTGGCTTATTTCACTCAACATAATATCTTTCAGACTTATCCATGTCACCAATGGCAGATTTCCTCCTTTTTTTTTAAAGGCTGAATGGTATTCTATGGTGTATATATACCACGTTTTATTTGTTTATTTATTTGAGAAGGAGTCTCACTCTGCTGCCCAGGCTGGAGTGCAGTGGCGTGGTATTGGCTCACTGCAACCTCTGCCTCCTGGGTTCAAATTATTCTCCTACTTCAGCCTCCGGAGTAGCTGGATTACAGGCATGCGCCACCACGCCCAGATAATTTTTGTATTTCTAGTAGAGACGGGGTTTTGCCATGTTGGCCAGGCTGATCTCGAACTCCTGACCTCAAACGATCTGCCCACCTCGGCCTCCCAAAGTTCTGGGATTACAGGCGTGAGCCATTGTGCCCGGCCCACATTTTAGCATGAGGTTTTTTGGTTTTGTTTTTGTTTTTTAATCCACAATAATATATGTGACTGAAGTGTTCAGACACCTATGATTACCTTAATAAATTTGTAGTCAGTAAATTTTCAGCCTTTAGGCTTTTTTGCACAGGCCAAATATTTTTAGTTTGGAGGTAATGCTGTGCTGCGACAGAACACTCTCTAGAAAATATTTATTTTGCCTTTTACTGGTGTGTCTAGTTAGTGAATTCTGTGTGGAATCTCTTACATTTGATTAAAACATTTGAATTGATGTGAGTAATGCTTAAATTATTTACGCCTCAAAGGGCTTTTCCTACTTCTAACCAGCTTTATTCTCTATTATATATTAAGCCACTAGGACTAAACAAAGCTGTAAATTGGCTTTGAATAGAAATAATGCTTAGATCCGTGAAAAAATCACTGATCCCAAATGTAACCTTTAGGCCTTCTGCAATCTCTCAGAACAGAGAAAAGGCAATCTTATAACTTTTGCTGACTGCCAAAGGATTTTCAATAGCTAGTGCATTGATCTGCAGCTCTGAAAGTGTCTGACTTTTTTGTTTTTTTTTTTTCCTTTCTGCGTGGAGGCTCAGTTCCAGCTCATGGAAGTTTGCTGGCCCATGGATTTGCTTTAGTGTGGCAGTCATGGTGCTTGGAGTACTATCCGCACATAATGTGTTTGGGATTTGGGAATGATCTTCGGTGGGGTAGCAAGGGGAATGGGGAGTTAGAGCCCAGTTAACTCACCACATTGGCACTTTTATATACCAGAAATAGCACCTACTGACTTTTCCAGTTTTCACAAAGAACCTTATATGTTATTTTTTAGATATAGGCTTATTTTCCTTTTACGATAATTCAGAATTCACACAATTAGAGTAATTATTTATTATGCAATTTGCTTTTTAGGACTTTACATTCCATATCTCTGCCAAGGGTTTTGCAGTGACCTGTGAGAGACCTATATCACACAACTGTTTCACTTTTACACATTGTGCTAACTGGTTGAGGTTAGGTTGTAGGCTAAAATTGTCCATGATGAGGGTATTTATACCATGGAAAACAGCAAACACTACAAATCAGGACCCCTCCTGGCCCCACCTCCCCTGGGGCTGGCTGATAGCTGTTTATCAGCAGGCTACTACTCTTCAGATATTTTTGCAAGCACTAGGAATTTTAACCTATCAGGCTAAAGTTCAATAGATTTGAGGTAGAATAAAAAGGTTGGTTATCAGATACTGCTCATTCTACCAGTGGATACTCGTGAAATGCTATCATTTACTCAAACATAGTCATTTAAAGTATGACAGACAAATTGAATGTGGGAAGAAAGAAGCCACAAATAGAAAGCACACATTACAGTAAATGTAGCAAAATAGACAACTGAGATAAGAAAATAGAAAGCCAAAGGGAAAATAAAAATCTTGAAGAATGGACAGGAAGAAGACTGTGCTAAACAAAATTGGCACTAAAATTGAATTTGAGAAGTACAGAGAGGTTAAAAAAAAAGGCATAAAAATGGAATAGCTTTGAAAATGGTGAGCGGTGCTGACCTGGTGAAGTCATGTGTGCCACCCAAGCTGACCTTTGCTGAGACGGTGGTATTCAAACGGCCAGCCTTGGAAAATAACACATCTTCCCCTTGGCATTTTGGAACATATTTAGGGAATAGCATTATGAGTAGGTGACTGCATTATTTATTGTCCAAACTTGGGATTTTGTGAGTGAAATGGGGCACTATTGACAATAACTTCTGGACAACAATGTAAACTGGAGCCGTTGGCAGCAAACTGGAATGTATGTAATTATGGGCTTTACTTTCTACTGGCCACTGGTTTCTAATCCAATAGGTTAAAAGAACTTGACTGATAAAGATTACAATGAAAGAAATAAAATAAATATTGCTGGAGTCTATAATTATTATATGTAGACAGTTATTTTCTCATTATGAGAAAGTTAATAAAGGAAAAAAATGTGACTCATAATACTGTTGACTAAACAAGAAAGGAATGTGAAGTCTGAGGCTCAAATGTGGGAACCTTGTTGCCTCCTTGTCTCCTCTGACGTTGGTGGGGTCCTGGGGTAACTGTTCTTGTTGTAACTGTCAACTCTGGTGATAGTAGGCCTGGAAGCCCTCCTACCTCATTACTTATCAAGTCCTCTTACACTGTTTGCACTAATGTGTCTAGCCTTTTTTCTTCGTGCTGCCTAAGTGGTTAAGTTTCCCACAGCATGCAACACCTGAGTAAGAATCCTCAGTATTTCCCAAGAACATGGCTGCCTTCCACAGGACTCACAAACTATGGAGCTTAGTGATTTTCTTCCCTCAAACTCACCATCCTTCATCTTAGCTATATGTTTTAGCCAGCTACCAAAAATCTATTTCTCGGGAACTGGTACAGGTTTTCTCTAGAAAATCACCAATTTTCCAATTTTCTTTTTTTTTTTTTTTTTTTGAGACGGAGTCTCGCTCTGTCGCCCAGGCTGGAGTGCAGTGGCGCGATCTCGGCTCACTGCAAGCTCCGCCTCCCGGGTTCACGCCATTCTCCTGCCTCAGCCTCCCGAGTAGCTGGGACTACAGGCGCCCACAACCGCGCCCGGCTAATTTTTTGTATTTTTAGTAGAGACGGGGTTTCACCATGGTCTCGATCTCCTGACCTTGTGATCCGCCCGCCTCGGCCTCCCAAAGTGCTGGGATTACAGGCGTGAGCCACCGCGCCCGGCCCAATTTTCCAATTTTCATGCCTTCTCTAAGGGACTGTTGAATTATGCGCTCCACCTGTGCCCCAGTATCTGGGCACACCTTCCTCATGACACGAAGGGGCTTGGGACTGCAGGATGATTTCATACTCTGGTGCTTTGGCCAAATCTTCCAACACATTCATTTCACTTCCTAAGAAATGGATCAGCTTCTTTAAAAATTCAGTATGTGAGGCGAGGGACTTATAAATCCCTTTCCTGGCAGCTCTCTCCACAAGTATGTTCCTAGAAATCTAAGGTCATCGTTCTGTAAGGGAAGCTCTGGTAAGACTATGTTCCGATTCCTTTACCCTCAATATCAGAGTGAGCGTGCCATACTGGTACCATCCAATAGACCTTTCTGTGATGGTGGAAATGTTCTAAATCTGCACAGTTCAATATAATAGCCTATTTGCCCAATGTGGCTATTGGGCATTTGAAATGTGACTAATACAACTGAGAACTAAATTTGTAACTTAATTTGACTTAATTTCACTTACATGTAATTAGCCACATACAATGAGTGGCTCTGGTACTGGAAGGTACATCTTGGTACCAACCCAGATGCTGTAAAGTCAGGCTACTTGGTGATATCCTTGCTACGCAGTAGTCCAGCAATATTTCCCAATATTTCCCAAACAAGTGTGATCTGTAAGGGCCCACATTGATACACTGGGATCATTTAGAAGTCTTACTTTAATTTTCTCTATTATTAAAGAGCTGAATTCAAGAAAGGGAAGTTAGTTTATGGTGTAAAACAGCATTGCATCAGAATTTGAACTGCTTCTGGTGAAATACCACCTCCCCGCAAAAGCATAAGCATTTCTTCAGGCTCCCCAATCTAATAAGGTAAAAATAATATAAAATAATAGGGCTCATCAGAATACTATGAATGCTTGGCTAATATGTGAATATTATTCATATGAACTCTGTGACTACTGCCATCATCTCTGACTCAATCTCTTTCATTATTGTAACCAATGGAACTTTCAAATATTCCCTGTTCCTGAGAAGAACTGAGTATAGGTAAGAAGTGGTCAATGTTACAGCCATTGGTGGTACCAGTTGCTCCCTTCACAGGGGTGGGCTGAGAGCTCCTATGCTGGTCATCATCTCATGGCTGCTCCCTTTGCTGCCCACGTCATTTTCCTCTTTTGTAGACATGTCATCATGGACTCACAGCTTCTTCCAAGGCAGTTTTTTAGTTTTGCATGAAGAAACAGTGCCAGATGGCCATGCTTGGCATCTATAACTCTCATCTTTAATTGTCCCTGAGATGGGTCCCAAGGGCAGCCAATTCCTAGGGCCCCCAAAACGAACTATGCCACTGACTTCTCTCGGTAATCTGATCTGTGAATTATCATGATAGGGAAGCAGCCAGCCACAGGAGCTGAAGCTGAAAGATTGCTCAGAGAAAAGCCATGGAGTAGTTTTAGGCCATGAGGGTCACAACGGACCAAATGTAACTTTCTGAGGAAGTAGAAACAAAGAGTGAGCAGAAGATGCAAAGCAGAGAATGGACAAACAGATTGGCATATGAAGAGCCAGTCTGTAGCTCCAGGAAAATAAAAGAGACGCAAAGGAAGTTGCAGAGCCACTTTGATGACAAAGCCCTAGAATAAGAAGCCGCACACTCCTGCTGCTGAGGTTCTAGGTGAATGGGCATCTGATTGGTCCTGTCTCCATGAGCCTGACTCAGGCATTTGTTTTCTATGTGAGGCGGGACTGTTGGCTTCTCCTGGGTTCCCTAGTATATATATATCTATGTTAGCCAGGGTTTTCTAGAGAAACAGAATCAATATTATATATATGATTATATATTTGTAAATTTTATATTAGAATATAATTATATATTGTATAATGTTTTATATCATGAATTATATACATATAGCATGTATTGTATATATATCTTTATATATGTATTTATCTAGTGAGAGGTATTTATTTTAAGAAATTGACTCATGATTTTTGGGGAGTTGAAAGTCTTAAATTTGTAAGGCTTGAAATCTTGAAATTCAGGTAAGAGTTGATGTTGCAGTCCTGGGTACAAATTCTGCAGGGCAGCAGGCTGGAAACTCATTCCCAGGAAGGGTTGCTATGTTACCGTCTTGAGAAGAATCCCTTCCTTGGGAAACCTCAGGTTTTCTTCTTAATACCTTCAACTGCTTGGATAAGGCCCACAACATTATATAGGGTAATCTGCTTTAATCAGTTTACTGATTTAAATGTTAATTACATCTAAAAAAATACCTTCACAGTAACATCTAGACTGGTGTTTGGCTGAACAACTGGGCATCATAGCCTAACCAAATTGTCACATAAAATTATCCATCACAGGATCCCTACTCTAAATCTCCTGTTGCTTAAGGCGACTCTATTCTCTGTACTTAAGTTTATTCAGCTAGGAAGTGACAAAGAAGGTTTTGAGCCCAGCAATTTGACTCAGAACTTGCATTTTTAACCACTTAGCACTCATTTCATTTTGTCTTATAATTTACTGATCTATTTCTTTACTCAGAAACATTTACTGGGGACCTCCTGAATGGTAGTAGGCAAGGTATTAAGTTCTGGGAGATGGAGAGTAAATAATTAAAACATACAACAATATATTTATTAAATAGAATGAAATATGATTAAAATATGTATTACACATAATGTACATATTATATGTAAAATATATGTCAACGTTATGTTAAATATATTTTAAATATAATTAAAATATAAAATCATTAAAACTGAATATAGGGCCCAAAAATAGAAAAATAATGAATAAATGGGGAACCTACTATTTGATAGTACATAGGGTGACAATAGTCAATAATAAACTTAATTATACATTTTAAAGTACCTTGAGTATAATTGGACTATTTATAACTCAAATGATAAAAGCTTGAAGAGATGGATACCCCATTCTTCATGATGTGCTTATTTCACAGTGCATACCTGTATCAAAACATCCCATGTACCCCATAAATCTATACACTTACTATGTACCCACAAACATTAAACATTTTCTTCAAAAATCAAATATGATGATAAATGAAAGTGGAAGGTGCAATGAAGTGGGGCACCTACTGTGGTTGGCAGGTGGGTTTAGGAAAGGTTTCCAGTAGGCAACATTGAATGTCAGATTTGAGGATGAATTAGCATTCACTAGGCAGGAGGAGAGGATGGCGAGTGACATAAAGAATGATGCGAAGTGAAAGGCAACACAGGCAGGCAGGGCCAGCAGGTGCAGAAGCACTCAGCCTGAAAGGACAGAGCACGACTTTTTTAGGTAGCTAGAAGTCTCGATTTATGTTCTGTGGAGACAATGACTTGCATTTTCTTTCTCTTTCTCTTTTTCTTTTATTTTTGAGACAGAGTCTCACTCTGTTACCCAGGCTGGTGTGCAGTGGCACGATCTTGGCTCACTGCAACCTCCACCTCCCAGTTTAAAGCGATTCTTCTGCCTCAGCCTCATGAGTAGCTGGGACTACAGATGTGCACCACCATGCCCGGCTAATTTTTGTATTTTTAGTAGAGACGCGGTTTCACCATATTGGCCAGGCTGGTCTCAAACTCCTGACCTTGTGATCCACCCACCCCGGTCTCCCAAAGTGATGGGATTACAGGCGTGAGACACCGTGCCCAGCCTTGCATTTCTTTTTTACTTTTTTTAAATATCCCCCAACTCCACCCAGCCCTCAGCTACTTGGTTGAGGTCTCGTATATTCCATACTCTTGATTAAAAGCATTGAATAAGTGAATGAATGAGTAATAAGAAATACACACTCTATCTTGATAATCAAATTCTCCCATAAGTCTAGCTGCTGCTATCAGAGACCAAAAAACTGAGATCACAGGATTAACCTGGTATAATAATTCTTGTTCTTTCAAATAATTTTCCTTTGATGATGACATATTAAATTATTAACATTTCCTCTTTCCCTTCTGCATAATCAAGAACTGGTTATGACTATGAGCTAGGTAGACAGACAAAGAGCCTGTAGACTATAAAGAAACTTAGGCCCAGGAAATGGGATGTTGTAACTGACTGTGGGCGAACAGCTGTTGCAAACAGCTCCTGCTGGCAGCCTGCAATTAGGAAAGAGGAATCTTGGCGTTCAATTTGAACAGAACCAGTGGGCCATCTGGAGGGCCAAAAGGCAAGGGTGAATTGTGTGTGTTAGCAATGTTGCAGGTCATGATTGCTTATCATATAAAGGAGTGTTAATATGGAACAATGACATGTTCTACAATGTTCTATAATAAAATAAGCTATTATTGCAGCTTAGTTATTAGAAAGCATTGACCTTTGAATTCTATATTTTAAAACTTAGAAGGAAATGAGTAATTGGGTTTAATTTATGTACCGCTTAGAGGCAATCAGTAAGTAAAAATATGTAAGGTTTTTATCCCATATCCCAATAGCTTAGCACATGTAACAAACAGATCTATATATGTGTGTGTGTATACATACATATATAAAGTCACATGTACACACACATATGCACACACACACTATTGAGACTATGCAGAATAGTGAAAATAACTAGCACTTATCGTAACCGTAACTTTGTAGCAAAGAATAGCACAGAGGTTCATATGGGGTTGAAAATTCTACTTGTAGTAATTTTTTTAGGTACTAAGCTGGCCTAATAAACAGACTTTTGGCTATTTATGAATGTATTTCTTTTACTTTTCTGAGCCACACTTTCTTTAGCAGTAAAATGGAGAACCAAAGTAGCTGATCTTTCCAATTAATGAAATGTGTTTTTCAGAGGAGTTCATATATATAAAAGCGCTTTGAAAAGTGGAAGTTCTCATAAAATAGAAGAAGTATAGCTATGATTCATTCATTCATTTATTCAATATGTATTTACTGAGCACCTATTATATGCTAGGGACCATACTAACTGCTGCGGCCGCATTGATGAAAAAGACAGGTCTATTTGGAGAGGGTGAAGAAAATTGGAAGAGCCTTGTGAGATTTTACATTACCATTTAATAGGTGTATCATTTCAGTTAGGTGTAGAATAGAAGGTAATAAAATCTTTTGGGACTATGTCACCAGATGGCTATAAGAATCAAATGGGGTAAGTGTTGTAAAATGTAAAAAGTTCTATTCAGCTTTGATCCTACTAAGAAATATCAGCTAAGGAGAACAAAGAAATTCAATGAAGATTGAATCATGGAAACTTTTCCAAGCTAAGGTTAGTGATAGAAGAAGAAAAAGAAAAGGAAGTGAAAATCAGGCAAAAGAGAGAGGAAGCAGGAAAATGAGAGGCATTAATACATGGGAAATATAAACTAGTTGTACTAAAAATATTTTTCAGATTTTACCTAGTTTAATATAGTAAACTCTTTGGTCGTATTCCAGCAATATATCCTGCAAAATTTGGATATAAGTAAATTTAAAAAGCCTCTTTGACTCTTATTTTTACATTCTAAACTTAAATTTTAATTAATCTAATTCTAAAGTTGATTTCTATCTTAAAGGCATGCTCATCTACAAAAACAGCCTGCATTTGCAAGGTATCCTGGGCCTGATTTTTCATCAACTTTTCTCAAAAATGTCTTTGTTCTGAACTTGGAAAAAGGGCAACTACTGTTGCAAAAGGAAGACTCTGTCCCCTTGGCAATAGATGTCTAGTTGTGCATGGGAACACACGTTACGGCTAAGACTTGACATCGAAGTTTCACATTCCTAAAGAAAATTCTTGCTAGTCAATATCACTTGCATTGGTCTTGTGGAAGGAATTCAGACAAGATTAAATGCTTCATTGATGCAAGAGCAAAAGTAAGAGAGGAATTCTGGTACATTCTAGGTAAGAGCAGTATTTTTTCAAAGTGCATATGAAAATTTTCTCCTTGCTTTTTATGATTCCTCTAGTCACATTTTTGGTTTAAAAATCTAATCTTGTTTTAAGGCTCAAGGGATATATTGTTACCTTCTGGACAACATATAAAATGTTTAAAGGCAAATATATTTGACTTTTTTTTCACTCTGTCAGGTAGAGAAACTGTCATTTGAATCAGCAAAATGAATTAGTTTGACTTTGTATTTGGAACTTTTATAAAAGTAAACAACTTGTTTGTGAGTAGTTTTGCTGATAGTTATCTAGTCATCTTCTTTTGGTTTCTAGCACTTTGGCTGATGCGTTACAGTCCTTCTCTTGATGGAAATTAATTGTTACCTAGTTTGATGCATTCAGGAATCCCAAATTTTTTTTGCTGAAATAAAACCTCTGATATTTACGGGCAAGTTTTAATGATCTGTTTTCTTCCGGAATGAGTAACCTTAAAGGAGAAAATGCCAAGTCATAGTCACACTTTCCAAGCATGCATCACTTTTATGACAATTTTTTTTTTTTTTTCTGAGCATGAAGAATTTCTTCTTAGAACAAAAGCTTGGAGGAACAGAGGCATGAGGGTCAAAGCCTCACAACAAGTGGATCGTCTACAGAAGGAGCAGCTTACCTTACATTTATGCTGCAATCAAGAATAAAGGTAGATAAACCCTTCTTACATTGTCACCTTAGGGAGGAAAAGGTAATGAATGTTCATTGCTTTGTATCTCTTCTTAAATATCTCACCAGAAAAAGATTCTCTTGGTCAAAGCATCATCGCTAAATTCATCTCCAGAGGGCCACTGCTGTTTAATCGAATCTTTGCAAGATTTTACCCTAGTGTTCTAAAAAGAGAAATTACTCAGTGTGATATGTTTTATTATTTTCTTTTGAATAATTCCAGAAATAGTTCATAAAATATTTTGACCAGCAGGTGTTCCAGACCGAGTTTTGGGAGATTAGGTTGTCAAATTAAGACAGAAAGGTTACAGAATCTGGGTCTGTGATGCTTTAACTGTCACTGTGTCAAGTTGAAACGTTGCTGGATGTTATTTATTTCAGTGAATGAAACATGGAATAAATACTGTTTTGCTTATGCTTAGGTTTCTTGTTTCAAAATGAGAGGATAGGCCGGGTGCGGTGGCTCAAGCCTGTAATCCCAGCACTTTGGGAGGCCGAGACGGGCGGATCACGAGGTCAGGAGATCGAGACCATCCTAGCTAACACGGTGAAACCCCGTCTCTACTAAAAATACAAAAAACTAGCCGGGCGAGGTGGCGGGCGCCTGTAGTCCCAGCTACTCGGGAGACTGAGGCAGGAGAATGGCATAAACCTGGGAGGCGGAGCTTGCAGTGAGCTGAGATCCGGCCACTGTACTCCAACCTGGGTGGCAGAGCGAGACTCCGTCTCAAAAAAAACAAAACAAAACAAAACAAAACAAAACAAAAAACAAAATGAGAGGATAATCTTTTATGGAAAAATTTAAACACATTGAATTAATTACTGAGACATGAGGTAAAGAGGTATATGTTTTTTTGCTTCAGTGCATTTTTTTTCTGCTAAAAATATACATAACCATTTGGTCTGTTTTTTGCCCCAATTTTACCTCCGTTTTTGAAACTGATAGAAAAAAAACTCATTCCCCTCCAAAATTTCCATATGAGACAAATAATTGGCAGATGTTTATGCTACTCAAAAATAAAGTGATCAATCACATCTATGTCACTTTGTGATTTGAAAGAATAAAAAGCTCTTTGTGTGTATATGTGTGTCTTTTTCTTCATTATTTTGCATAATTTATTATTTATAATTTTTAAATCTTTTTCCATTATTTTGTGTAATTTATTTATAATTTTAAAACTAAAACTCATATCAAATATCAATATTGAAAGTTGACTTACTTGCTAATTGTTGAGTCATCAACAATTAAATTATCATAATTTTAAAATAAGTTATTGTAGTTTCAATTAAAGATCTCATTTTTTTTGAGTTGGACAAAGTAAGACAAAAGTCTTAATTCTATGTCTGATGTATATAAGCAGGGTGAACAAAAATTGGTTCTCAAAAAGAATAATGAATCCACTTACTTGTTTTTATTTTATTTACTTCTTTTCATTGTAAATTGACAAATTATAGTGTATATTTACGGGGTACAAAGTGAAATTGTGATTTATGAGTAAAATGTGGAATAATTAAGCAAATTATCATACCCATCAAATACTTATTTTTTTGTGGTGAGTGCATTTGAAATGTACTTTCAGCGATTTTGAAATGTATAATATAATGCTATTAACCATATTTACCACACTGCAGTGGATGAAGAAAAACTTACTCCTCTTGTCTAACTGTGCCTTTGTAGCTTTTGACCATCGTCTCCCCATCTCCCCATTCCCATCCTCCAGCCTCTGGTAACCACCATTCTGCTTCCTGCTTTTGTGAGTTCTGTTTTTGTCGATTCCACATGTAAGTGGAATGTGTTTGTCTTTCTGTGCCTGACTTATTCACTTAGTATCATAATGTCCAATCCCATCCATGTTGTTGCAAATAACAGAATTTCTTTCTTTATCAAGGATGAATAATATTCCATTGTGTACCAACTGCAAGTTTAAAAGAGGGATCTGCATAGAAAGACAAATATTTTTTAAATGTTTAGTTAAAAATTAATTTCCTGGCCGAGCGCGGTTGCTCACGCCTGTAATCCCAGCACTTTGGGAGGCTGAGGTGGGTGGATCACTTGAGGTCAGGTGTTTGAGGCCAGTCGGATCAGCATGGCAAAACCCCATCTCTACTAAAATTACAAAAAATTAGCTAGGCGTAGTAGTGTGTGTCTGTAGTCCCAGCTACTTGGGAGGCTGAGGCACACTTGAACCCAGGAGGCAGAGGTTGCAGTGAGCCAAGATAGCGCCACTACACTCCAGCCTGGGTGACAAGAGTGAGACTCTGTCTCAAAAAAAAAAAAAAAAAAAAAAAAAAAAAAAAAAAAAAAAAAAAAGCAAAAGCAAAAAACTAATTTCTTGCGAAGAATACTGGTCCTACCAAATCTGTTGGTGAAGAACCCCACTCTCCATGGCAAATTAGTTGATGAGGATGGTGACTTGAACTGAGTAGAGGAGGTAGTAAATGTTAACCACAGTTATTCTTCTGTATTCTCACTTGGATGTTATGAATGGTATAAGACTTTAGGGTGCTAGGGGACCTGAGATATGAATGAACAAAGTGAGCAGAAAAAAAATTATGAATTATTTGTTGAGAAGCTTTCAATTTAATGAAAACCACAAGGGTTTTTTTTCCCCTTGGATCAAGTGCTGAGGCCCCCAAAGCAGTGTCATTTGGTATGCCATTTTTAGATAATGGCCTTTCATCTGGACAAGTTGGAACTTTTAAAATGAAATTCGTCCTTCACGTTTGTTATTATTTACTTACATGTCAAAGGAATCAAGACCAACAGAACTTTGCCTTTTGCTTTTACATGGCTGAACTTTTATTTTTGGCTTGATATTAGAACTTCAGTGCTTCAAGTGTGTCTTCTTTGAATGGATATACTGAAATGGAATTGCCTTTCCAAAGAAATTGATGGGCGTTACTAAGGAGGCTACAAGTAATTGGAATTTTCCTATGATATTCACTTTTACTATAATATATTACAAATTTGTTGTAATTCCTATCCACTATCCTAGAATCAATCTCATTTCCCTTCTTTCACCATTTTCTTTTTGGTTATAGGTTTAAATAAGTTTAATGATCTGGAACTAGCTCCCCAAACTAATGAAATAAATATGTCAAAGGGATTCCTTTTTTCCATCTTGAGTTTTAATAGATATTCATTTTCTTACCATGCCGAAGGCAATTCTAGAATGGATTCTATTTTATTAGTGTTGAAATATACATCTCTGAAAACTCATGCTGTGGTACCCTATTGCCTGACTGGTCCTGTTACTAGCAGGGAATTATGTTTTATAACTTTTCTTGATGAAAATTTATGTTTGTGAAATTAACCAGAAAGTTTGAAGCAAAAACTTTTCTTATGTCTCTCTTCTAAAACTTAGAAATGGAATAATTAAAGATAATTTAGATTTTATTTTCCTACCCTGCCTCTAATTTATCATCTTAAATGAGCCAATCCTTCTACCATTCTTTCTTTCTTTCTTTTTTTTTTTTGTTTTTTTTGAGATGGAGTCTCGCTCTGTCACCAGGCTGGAGTGCAGTGGTGCGATCTGGGCTCACTGCAAGCTCCGCCTCCCAGGTTCAAGCGATACTCCTGCCTCAGCCTCCCAAGTAGCTGGCACTACAGACATGTGCCACCATGCCTGGCTCATTTTTTGTATTTTTAGTGGAGACAGGGTTTCACCATGTTGGCCAGGATGGTCTTGAACTCCAGACCTCGTGATCCGCCCGCCTCGGCCTCGCGAAGTGTTGGGATTACAGGCGTGAGCCACCATGCCTGGACTCCTTCTACCATTCTAAGAGAGGTTCCACTTTGGCATGTGGCTTCTGCCCTTCCATGGACCCTCAGGCCTTGTCATTTCCTGAGTGACTTGGACATCTGCCCAAATGTCACAAGCTTCTCAGGGTTTTGACTTACTCATAACCCTCTTCTACTCTAACCCTGTTCCTCTTCTTTTTCCATGGCCATGCTCTGTACTTTGTCCTTACCCATATTTTGGTTACTCAACTATTATATTCAGACATTTACTCTCTGAACATAGCCTCATATACATCTTACTCTTTGTCTCATTAGGCTCTCAAGACCCTCAATTACTTTACTTTTTCTTTCTCTGTCACCCACCTTCCATCTTCAATCCATTTCTCAATCTGTTTAGGTTTTATATTCTATCACTTCACTCTCTTTTGACACTATCAACTCTTTTGTCCTCACATAACTTCTTTCACTACCACTTGGCAAAATCCCAGGCCTGGATGAATCCAGCCGTCAGTCTTCCACACCTGAGTTTTGTTGATGAGAAAATTTCCCCACTGAATAGACTGGTGCCACCAAAGGCATAATAGGATCAACTGGCTTCTCAGTGCTTTGTGGCCTTGACTCCTTGCCACATCCCAGATTTGGTTAGTTCTTGCCCTGTGAGCTTCCCTACCAAGAGCATTTAAATATTGTTTGTTCTACTGAATTGTAACTCTTCATTTAATTGTCTGGCAGTACTAGCAGATGGTAAGCTCAATGAGGGCAGGGATGGTGTTGATCTTTCTTTCCCATGGTATCCTCAGCATCTAGTAGAGTGCTTGTCACTCACAAATATGTCTGTAAATATCTCTTGCATGAGTGCTATATGTGTAATGAAGAAAGATTATATGGCTAATGTTTATTAAGTACTTATGTGTTAAGCACTGTGCTAAATACTTTATGTCGTTCATCTCATTTAATATTCAAAGCAGCTACATACATTTCTATTATCTCCATTTTATAGATTAGCAACTGAGACTTAGAAGAATTAAATAATTTGTCCAAGCTCACATAGCTAGAAATAGTAAGAGTTAGTATTCAAACTCATTTGCTTCACTCTAAAATCTTTGCATTTTCATTTTTGTTTTTTCTGATCTCTTGAACAATCCTGTTGCTATTCTTTTTTATTGATTTTTTTTTAAAATTTCCGTAGGTTATTGGGGAGCAGGTGATGTTTGGTTACAAGAGTAAGTTCTTTAGTGGTGATTTGTGAGAGTTTGGTGCACCCGAGCAGTATACATTGCACCCAATTTGTAGTCTTATCCTTCACCCCCTTCCCACATTTTCCCCCTGAGTCCCCAAAGTCCACTGTGTCATTCTTATGCCTTTGCATCCTCATAGCTTAGCTCCCACTTATGAGTGAGAGCATAGGATGTTTGATTTTCCATTCCTGAGTTACTTCACTTAGAGTAACTATTGTTATTTTAATATGTATTTGTTTATGAGTTAAGCTTGAAATTTTAAAATTTATTTTTACCTCTATTTCCTCCTCTAAGAAGAATTGCCTGTAAATATACTTTAACTATCATGGTCTTTGTGTATTCTAATAGATTTGTAAATGCTGTTTACATATTAAGGACAGTAACTATTTGTCTCATAGTTGTTATGGATATTTTTCCAGTTGGTAGTCTTTTATTTCTCCTTATTTTAATAAAAAATTTATCAACCTCTTTCTTTGTAATTACTTTCATTGTTTTTTAGTTTCAAAGTTCCCCTCCATAAGACAAATCTTTGTACTTTTCCTTCTACTTTGTAATTTATTTTAAAAACATATTTAATTACTATATACAAGATTTATCTCATAAGGGTGTGTAGCAAAAGTTCAAATAATTTTTCCCCTAATAGTTTCTCCAATATAAATTGCTGAATCTTTTTTTATTTCCTATTAATTTTTGATGCCTCATACACCATATGGTAAATCCTTACATACACTGGAAACTCTTTTAGGGTCTTTTCCCACACTCTTGATATGCTTGGCATTCACAAGTAAATACTAGATTGATTTAAATGTTGTGGTTTTATAGTATGATTTTCAAATCTAATTGAGCAAATTCTTCTAAAACTCTTCTTTTTGTAAACTTCCTTAGCCATCCACATTCATTTTGCTTCTACATAAATTTTGAGATAGTTTTGATGAGTTTATTTGTCCAAATTAAATCTACAAACCACCAGTAACTTGGAAAGGATTGAAATGATAACATTTTCAATATTCTCACCCAGGAACATAGAATATATTTCATTTATTTGAGACGCCTAGATGCCCTAGAAAAAGAAGCTGAGGCTTTCTTTGTGCATGAGTCTGCACATTTCTTCTTCAAATTACCTTGTATTAGCAGTTCAAATTGTAATGTTAGGCCAGGTGTGGGGGGCTCATGCTTGTAATCCCACCACTTTGGGAGGTGAGGCAGCAGGATCACTTAATACCCAAGAGATTGAGGTTACATTGAGCTCATGCCATTGTTTTCCAGCCTGGGCATCAGAGTGAGACCCTGTCTCCCCGCCACCAAAAATAATTGTGTTGTTAATGTATGTACGGTAAATTTTGACCCAGTCTCCAATCTGGTGGGAGATCCTTGGGCAGGAGTGTTGATACTGAAAGTCTTGTGGGAACTGGCATGACAGTGCTTAGAGGTCTTTTTGGTTTATGGCAGGATCCCAGGAGGTTACTGAATAACAGGGGTTTGGTAATGGGCTGGAAAAGTTGTTTGGGGCCCCAGTTAAGTGTCTGAGTTTAAAGAAGAGCTCCAACCCTGTAAAGGAAGGGAAAAGTTCAGTCAGATACGGAGTTAGAAGGCCAAGCATAGTGTGCTCAGCAGTAGGGTAGGGTTAGCCCCAGAGAAGGGCACAGCTCAGTTCTGGTTCCCAAGGTTCACCCAGGCATGCTAGATATTGGTCTTCCTGTCATGGACTGATCTGAGACCTTATCAACCTCCTCCTCCATCAGTATCAGTTTGGAGAAATAGGTAGTGCTGTGAGTGTAGGTGGGTGGGGTTGGTGAAACTCAGTGGGTGATAGTGGTAGGGTGTTATCAGAGGTGAGGCAAGAGAGGTAATTTGGAGTCAGCCTGTAAAAGGCATTGCCCAAGCCCTTACCTGATAGAGCTCTTGAAGAGTGTGATCCAATTGTGGAGTCCAATTCAATGGAAACGGAATAAACATGAAACACTCATATTTCTTATTAGTTATAATTCTTTAGTTACATAATTTCACTTATATAAAAGGAGTAAGAGGGGACTTTTAAACCAAAGAATTAACTTTTGGTTTGCTCTGTGAGGATTGCATTTTATGAAAATTTTAGACCTAGGCAGTATTTTTGGTCATGTCGTGGCCTCTTGACTCTCTTATGTATGCAAATATTTTTGTTTCAGTACATTCAGGGAAAATAAACTAATTTTAGTATTAGCCTAATCAAAATACAGGAAGGCAGATCTGTTTAAATAACGTAATATGGTATAATCCAAAACTTAATATATTTGTATCCTGCTTTAGGCAAATTTAATATGTTAAAAGATTTACATAAAAAATCAATTGGAAGATACTTATTTGCTTTACAAAATTTTTGTCATACAATTTCTTAAAAAAAAAAAGCCAGATTTCCTCTAGGACATTTAAAATCTGATTTGGTGTACTACTAAATCTGATTGTACATGTAAATTTATTCTGATTAATAATCAAGTGGGACTAGTTAATAGGGATAAATATACATTTTTGAGTTTAAGTTTTAAAATATCTATGTGAGTATGAAGCTGAGTGCTGTGGCTGTGGTAGATCAAGAGGGCCGTTTTGTTCACTGTAGGCTAGGTAGAAGGTGATTGGGTGACATTGATGTCAAAACATGGGAATCTGATTTGAGCCTTAGTTAATAGAAGTCAAGGGTCCACAATGACAGCCTCAGATGCTGCATCTAGACCACACCGGGTACTTTCTGCCCCTCTTTAATGGGGGAACTGACAAACGCCATGCCTATAGAGGCAGGTGTTGTGAATAGAGGTTGATTAGAGGATGCTTGGCTTGAAGAAGAGAAGGAAATGAATATTCCATATAATATGTGGTGTTTTACCACATAGAAGCAGACTTGGATTTATTCGTTATTGTCTCAGACATAGGGTTCAAGGTAGGAATTACAGGGAGGCAGTTTCCCCTTCTTCCTGGGTGTCAAGAGATTTCTTAGGGGCTTCCTCTTGTATGAAGTGAGAGGTAAGCCTGGAGGCTTCTGTGGCTTCCCCCACTGACTGATTAGTCCAAATTTATCCCCTCATGTAAGCTTCTCAGCTATTATTATTTTTTAGTTATACTTGTATATCCCTTATTATGTGCCTGGCAGTGTTCTAAGCACTGCACAATTCCAGCTCATTTCACTTTTATTTTAACAACCCTACAAGATAGCTATTTTCTGCATCTTGTAGATGTGGATACTGAGGCACGGAGATGTTAAGTTACTCGCCAAATTAACACAGTAAGAGCCAGAATCCACACCCAAGCTGTCTGCTCTTTATTTTAGAAATATGTATTTTAAAGATTACATTATGCTTGAATTATGTATGTGATTGCACCATTCTTGGTACATTATTGAGCTGTGTCTGCAAATGACTTATTTTTATTCTTGTGATTATTTAAAATTTTTCTTATCTGGGAAGAGTTTCTGATTTACCTGGATTCATATATGTATGTTTTGCTAGAAAACAAATTAAAATGTTGTATTTTGCCCTCTGTGACCAAATTTTAAATAGTAATTTGGATGATTTGAAATTTCAACTTTTGCAGCTCGAGCCCCTCCTGCTTGGAAATTGCAGTAATTTTTTTTTTTTTTTTTTTTTAAGAAAAATGCTGTCTTTCACAATTGCTTTCTTCGTAATCCACGTGATTTCCTTACAATGGCAGGATCTTATGTTGTGCCAGTGGCTTGGAATAACTGTTTTTTTTTTCTCACCAAGTTTTAACTCTGTCATGGGTAATCTCAATACTGGAGAGTATAAGGCTTATTAAACACAGAATGGTGTTTGCTGTTCCTTTGGCTCATAACCTCAAAAGCCTCATCTGTTAGCAGACAGCTGGAACACACCCATCACAGCCTCTCCAGTGTTTGTGTTACTAGTTCATGAAGCAGAAAATATGACAGGTTCTGTATCTTTTAAAACATTTCCCTCCAAACACTAGTTAATCCTCTGACTTTCAAAGGCCAACAAAATTCATCTTTCTGCTGGTGGCAGAATATAGTTTTTTCCCCCAGACTAATGTAGATGCTGTTTTACTGACACTACGGTTTAACCAAGATGACTATAATTTTTTTATATGATATTAAACATTTTCAGAATGTGGACAAATTTTATGAAGAAAAATAAAATTATCAATCACTTAATTCAAGCCCCAATTTTTCCTTTTTTATCAAAAATGGGTAAATAATTTTAGATCTGAGGAATTATTATCTTGAATAAGTCCATAGGCAATTTAAAATATGTTCATAATGTATTTATTTAAGTGAACAATTTATCTAAATAACAATAACACAAAATAATAAATGGAAACACTATTCAAAGATGGCGCAGCCTTTTACCAATGTTGTTGGGTATGGAGTGGAACAGACTTCAATAGAGAGCAGGCAGGGATGAAGGACTGAGTGGGCAGGAGGGCTTTTTGAGACTCACTGGAGACTAAGGTAGTAAAACTGACAAAGTAGAGACAGACAAGTGGTTAATTTGTCTTCAATGGGAAGATGAATGTCCCTACTCCTGCTGACACTGAAGAGGAATCTTGTGACGCTTGTGTTGGGGTATTTAGTAGCACCAGTAACAGGTACCCTGGTGCTGTATCACCCAGAATGTGGCTGCTTGCAAGGCAAGAAACGAAAAGCCTGCAGCATGAATAGCTGGAAGTGAGATTAGCACTTGGGAGCGAGCAGAAGGAATGGGGAAGAGCTGGAAGGAAAGGCTCCTTGGATACTCCCAAGTTTTGACTTATGCAAGGAGAGGTGGAAGACTGAAAATAGAAACATGAGCACACCAAGGAACTCGTTATACCCTGGGAAAAGAAAGCAGGAACCAGTGGTAATGGGCAAACATGAGCGCTGCAGACAGGTGTCTCTCGGGCAGTCTCAAGAGCAATGTAGTCTATAAATGTATCAGCCAGGTATGCTTTTGGCTGTATGTGTTAGAAAGCCTGAATTCAATGTCTTTATTGTAAAGGGGGTTGTTTTTCATAGAAGATGCAAAATACATAGTTGGTTGTTGTTGGCACTGATTCAGGGACCCAGCAATGCTAGCAGCGAGGTCTCTTGATTCTTTGGAGGTTTCCTATCATGGCCACAGGAATGGTCTCACAGCCCAGGCATCATTTCAGCAGGACGAAGAGAAATGTCTTTTCTTGCTGAACTGTGTCACTTGCCATTCCTAGGTGGAAGGGGAACAAGGGAAGAGGCTGGAAGTGGGGTTGGATCATTCAGCCAACAGTGTTTGCCACAGCATTCTTTTCTGATAACTAACCTTTGTAATAGAATCTCTTGGGAAGCTTCCCCTTCCTCTATATTTCAAACATTCCCAGAAGTGCTGGAAAAGGAGGGTGTGTGTGTGTGTATGAAATACTCTGTGATTCCATGAACCTATTCCCTGAGAATTACTGGAATTAATGAACTTAATTATTATTATGGTGTCTTATAATAATGATGATAATGATATTAATAATGCTAGCACATTTGGTTTCCTATGTGCCCAACTCTGATTTACATGCTATATATAAATTACTTAAAATAATCTTATCAACCTCACATTATGAGAGAGGATCTACTATTATTATTCCCATTTTACCGTTTTACACCTTGGGCAACTGAGACTTTTCTTTTTCTTTTTTTTAGATGGAGTCTTGCTCTGTCACCCAGGTTGGAGTGCCGTGGCACAATCTTGGCTCATTGCAACCTCTGCCTTCTGGGTTCAAGCAATTCTCCCACCTCAGCCTCCCAAGTAGCTGGGATTATGGGCATTTGCCACTACGCCTGGCTAATTTTTGTATTTTTAGTAGAGATGGGATTTCGGCATGTTGGCTAGGCTGGTCTCGAACTCCTGGCCTCAAGTGATCTGCCCACCTCGGCCTCCCAAAATGCTGGGATGACATGCATGAGCCACTGCGTCCGGCAGAGACTTTTCAATGATTAAATCACCAATTCAAAGTCACCTCACTAGCAAGTGGGGAGACCAGGAGTTTCATCTTGCAGTCTGGCCCAGTCTCTTCATTATTTTGCTCTGCAACTTCTTCTTTGTCTTTCTTTATTTTTCACAAATAAAGAAAACAAATCACAATATATGGGCAAACAAATCACAATATATAAATTTATTTATTTATTTTTTATTATGTATATGGAATGTATACAATATGATGTTATAAGATACATATATATAGTAAAACGGCTACTATAGTGGAATAAATTAATTAACATATCCCTCATCTCACATAGTTACCCGAAATTCCCCCCTGTGGCAAGAGCAGCTATAGTCTACGCATTTAGCAAAGATCTTGACTACAATAGTCTTCATACTGTACATTAGATCTTTCAACCTGTTTCTTACATATTTAGTACTTTGTATCCTTTGACCTACATCTCCCCATTTCCCCACCACATGAAGACGCTGATAACCATTGTTTTATTCTCTAGCTTTGTGTGTGTGTGTGTGTGTGTGTGTGTGTACACATATACATCTACATCTCTATCTATCTATCTATCTATCTATCTATCTATCTATCTATCTAGAGAGAGAGACAGGGCTTGGCTTTGTCACCTAGGCTGGAGTGCATTGGTTTGATCTTGGCTCACCACAACCTCTGCCTCCCGGGCTCAAGGGATCCTCCCGCCTCAGTCTCCCAAATAGCTGGGACTACAGATGTGTGCCACTATGCCCAGCTAATCTGCTCTTTTTTTTTGGTAGGGACAGGGTCTTGCTATGTTACCCAGGCTGGTCTCAACTCCTGGGCTCAAGTGATCCACCCTCCTCAGCCTCCCAATCTGCTGGATTTACAGGTGTGAGCCACCGCACCTGGCCTATCTTTGTATATTTGACCTTTTTTTACATTTCACATATAAGTGAGATCAAATTTTTTTTTCTGTATCTGGCTTATTTCACTTAGTATAATGTCCTCCAGGTCCTTCCATGTTGTGGCAAATGACAGAATCTCCTTTTAAAATCTTTTTCTTTTTAAACTATTATACTTACTTCTTCAGCATTTTTCTAAGTTCTATCATCATTATGATTTTTCCTAATGATTCATTATGTAGTCCTGCAAAAACTACAAAGAACATAAATATGGACATTTATTTATCCTGTCTCTAACAAATAATATCACTGCTAGGCAAATCATACCTGGGCAGGTGAGATGGAAGGATGAGACGCTGCATCCAAATATGGTGAGGTTGGCAGGAGACAGTTGCCTTAATCAGTTTCATTCATCTTGAAAAGTCCAGTCCAGATTAGAAGCCATTAGGTAAAGCAGCATGCATGGTTCGCTAACTCAAAAGGCAGGCAGTTGAATTATTGCAGCTTATAGATAACTTTAGGTATAATTTATTTTGTCATCTACATGAACCAAACAGAATTACTTCCTGCTAGTGTTTTTCTTCTGTGTTAATGGTTTTGAACAACTAGACTAAATAATTTAGTTTTTATACTGAGAAAAAATTTCACAAAATGCCAATATTCAAACCAACCACTTTTAATCTATCAAAATTGAATAAAAATCTGTGTGAGTATGTGAGTGAGTATAAAGCAAGTATATAAGTATAAAGCAAATAACTGAACTGGCTGTTTGCAAATTTAAATATGTTAAATATTTTAAATTAAAATATAAAGAATAAAGACATTATCGACACATAAACTTGCCTGCCACGATGAGCTATAATTGCAGAAAAGGTATGGTTTGCTGGAAAGAGAAGTTGGAGGAGTGAGAATCAGGCCCATGTCTGCCACTGGCCTTTGATTCTACAGCCCTTTAAATGCTCTTTTCATTTTACAAGTATACGTTGACAATACTGTGCTATTTGTCCTGTGGCATGCTTCATTGCTTTCAAAAGGACAGATCCAGGTCGACAGTTTTGTTGGGCGTTTGGAATCAGAAAATAGAATCTTGGCTGGATTTATCTCAGAGATCATTTCTTCTAACACCCAGCTGTAGACATGACCCATGGAATGTTTGAATCAGTGTATACATAGCTATGTTGACTAGAATTTTATGGCATTTAATGTTCTGGTTTGTGTAGAATCTAAGCTCTTCTTAACTTTGCATATCAGATCTTGGAAACTGCATTAAATCTTTCAAGCCTAGACATTCTCCATTTGCCTTTAGGATAAAGTCCAAGATCTTTTGCATCTAAGCTTATCAACTAGCAAGCAGTCACTGCCTCTGTGGAAGAAACCAATTCACGTCCTACCGCCTACAATGTGGAGCTATCACAGGTTCCTTCCACACACTGTGATTTCAGTTACTTCACCCCTTTCTTTACATGCTTCCCTCAAGCTGGAGCATTGATTGTTGATCTTTGACTTGGCTAACCTCTTCGCCAACTCTAAGGCTCAGTGTAGGCATCCCCACCTCCACAGGGGTCTCCTTGATTGCCTCAGGTTGTGTTAGGCAGCTCTTGCTTATTTTCCATCAATATCGCGTGTATTACATGGTACTCTAGTACTGTGTCAATTAAAGAACAGCACTCTAGTAATTAATACAGTACTCGAGTACTGTATTAATTAAAGAACAGCACTCTAGTACTGTATATTCATTGCATTGCATTAAAATAACCTGCTTAGGTCTCCTCCTGCGGAGGCTGTGAATAACTTCATGGCAAAGACAGTGTCTTACTCATTTTCATATTTTCAGGGCTTACTACAGGATACATAGTTAATTCTCAATAAATATTTATGAGCTCTATGAAAAAAATAAGAAAGGAGTTAGAAAAAACACCCATGAATATTCCTGTTGCAACACATGAGGTCATTCTATCCACGAGTGGAATGGAATGAGTTCTGGGACTGCCCATACCCTGATAGAGACAATCCTGGTCGGGAGGCCTATATGACTTTCTTTGGACATCACAGGCCTGGGGTTGGCTGCTAATGCATTTTGGCCAGTGGCAGCTGTTGGTAGTTGAGGGATTTCTATTTGATTAGCTGTCCTAAGTAACGATGATATGAAATGTTTCTACTTACATTGTTAGTTAATATTATGTTGTCTTGCTTTCATTTTTGATAATTATTTTCTCTAGTTATCTAAAATAGCCCAGTATCTATTTATACAGTATACTACTTTCCAACTCATGTATCTAGCATATTGGAAAATTTAATACCAGCTAGCTTAGAGGTTGTAAATTTTTTACTAGTATCTAGATGCAGATTTATAGGTTTCATGTGTTAAATAGTTTGCCATCAGAGATCTAAGTCAAAACCAAACACCAAATGTTTGTTGTGTCTATTATGTGCAAAGCTCCGTGGCAGGTACAAAGGCAGGTAAACTATGGACAAGTGGAGGAGAGAAGGCGTAAGTACTTGAAAAGTTAAGGGCAAAATAAGGGTTAAACAATAAAACAGAAACAGCCATGATTTTGACAAATGTACAGATAAGTGCTATAAAATTATAAGCAGGCAAGACCACTGTGGGCTGGAGAGATCTAGGGAGGTTTTGGAGAGGAGAGGCTCTGTTGGGATTTTGAGAAATGGGAATGCCGCCTTCAGGCAGAGAGGAGGGGAGAGGGCTTTGCAGAAGGTGAGCGAGGATGTCGAGGAAAGCGTAAGCCTAGAAGCTGGAGGTGGACCTGTTTGGTGGGAGCAGAGCATCCATGGAGGGAAAGTCAGTGGAAAATAAGGGCTAAGGCCACAAAAAGAGAGCCTTTAAAGAGGTTATTCTAACAGTAAGATTCGTAAAAGCAGTTTACTGGGTAGTGTTTCTCAAACTTGAATGCAGCCATGGGTTCTCTTTGGACCTGGTTAAAAATGCAGATTTCAATTTAGTTGGTCTGGACTGGGGCCATATATTCTGCATGTCTAAGATGTTGCTAGTACCAGGACCTCACATTGATAGGAAGAGATGGAGGATTATGTGAAAAATGGTGAAGATCTGATTGGAAAATATGGTTAGTGACATTCTTGTTATATAACTGACTATTTCAGGGTTGTACACAGCACTTTGGAGGCATCAAAGAGTTATAGTTTCAGAAGGTGCATAATATTCAACCAGGGAGTAACATGGACAAAGTCTATGTTCAGTAGGTAGTAATGCAGTTCCACGGAGCTATCCTGGCAGAAAAAAAATTGGGTTGGTTTTCATAAAATATCATTATAAATTATATTTTATCAAAATGACACAACTTTAAAAATCTGGAGAAATTACTTGTTTAAATTAAATGGGGGTAACTTCTTTAGTATTTGTGTCTGTCCAGTCATTATTGGGTGAGAATTTTTTTGGGGGGGGCATATGAAAGGGGATGCAGCAATTCGTTTCTTGGATTAGATCAATGATTCATAACCCTGACTGCACCTTTAAACCAGCTTTGGAGTATAAAAAAAAAAATACTGCTCTACCTCAGACCAATTACATCCAAATATCTGGGGCTGGTGCCTGGGGGTTAGTCTTGTTAAAGGCTTCCAGGTGATTCAAATACGTATCCACGATTGAGATTCACTGGCTGATTGATTAGATTGTTTAACCCTGAATTAAAGTGCTGGTGGTTTTGACTCACAGATACTGTGGGCTTGACAGGAGTGAAACTGTGGGCTTGGTTGGTGCCGAGAGTCAGTCTGTGATCCTGGAGGCAGAATCACTGGGACCCACTTTCAAGAGGTTCTGGGAGTTCACGGAGCTGCAAACCGACGGAGGTGGTATCGGAGGTGTGCTAGAGACTGGAAATTCTGGTAACTAGGGAAGCAGGCAAGGTAACCAGAGACATGGATGTGGGAGCAGTTGCTAGGGAGAGGCAACAGCATCCTGCCAGATGGTGCCTGACATCTCCACGGCATGGAACTCTTTTTTAACAGACTGAGCTTGTTCTTGCAGCGCAGGGTCTTAGAACTGCCATCTGGGAAAGGCAGTTCAGAGCCCAAGAGCCCTTTGAAGTGGACAGGCTTTGGTGGCTACCGAAGCAAGGGCTGTGACCAGAAGGCAACACGAAGATGGAGTCTGTGAGCAGAGAACATAGAGAAGCTTCCAACGGATCCTATGAAGTGGGAGAGGATTCTAAAACAGAAGACATCAAATACAACTTCAAACACTTTCTAGTCCTCCTCCGTGGTGCTCAGACACTCTGCATCTGAATCTGTGCCAGTGCGTAGTCATTCATAAAGCACAGATCCTGCCATCCAGATCCTTGCCATACAAGCTGATGGTGTCTGGCCCTTGCCAAAGATGTTTCTTGAGCTTTAATGAGCTTCCCAATGGAACATGCCAAGCCCAGTGACTCTGATTCTGAAAGAGGTCTTTGGAAACAAAAGGAAACGAGGTGGCTTAATTTAAATATTTACTTTTCAGATGTAAAACTCTTGTAAGAAATAAATTCTTACCTTTTTCCAAGGACTTATGGTGGCAAACATTTGAAAATATCACATATCCTGGCACCAACACTCTTGAAGTGAACTTGAGGGCCCAGCCCCAATTTCAGGCTGCATCTGTAAGGGTGGTAATGATTACTTGGGCCCTGTTGAAATAAGAGGGATACAGTTGCTATGGAGAAGGTTTAACATGTTGGTTCCCCTCTGGGATTCCAAGTATAATAAACAAACAGGCAGAAAGATAAAGAGAAGAGCTTTCCAGGCTATGGAGGGATCAGAAAAACAGAAATTGTTATCTGCTCTCACTTTGAGACTGAAACAAGCAAACAGGGGACCACTCTTATTCTTGGCAAAAGGCTCTCACTGGTAAAATATGTTTTTTTCAGAGATCCATCTGAACCCTCCTAATGTGGGACCTTAGATTTGACAGTTTCTGGGGCAGAGGAAATATCTCCAAGACTTTGGTGTGGTGGAACGGCCGTGGCTGAGAGCTGAGGTGCAGCTGGCCACCTCCGTTCATTCCCTGCCTTCTTTCCGGAATGTGTAGGAGGACACATGAGGCTTAGGCCGGGTCTCAAACACAGGCCTGCCAGGAGCTGTGATGGAACATTTAGGTTTCAGTGGGAGAGGCCAGTTTTTATGCAACTTTTAAAGTTTGAGACGATAAATGGATAAGGACTTGTCAAACCATTAACCTTTAACTTTGCTATTAAATATAAAGCAAACTATCAACTTCATAGTTTCCTGGTTAGGAAGGCTTGGCTTTTTTTTTTTTTTTTTTTTGTAGAAAACTTCCTGCAACTGGGAAGAGCAAAACCACTTACAACAATAATTTGCTAAATGCTTCAGAGGTTAGATCAACTGCTATTATAAAAAACTAGTTCTTCCACCATGCGGGCCCAGACAAAGCCAGACTGCAGTGGACATCTGTTGTCATAACTCTTCCTTCTACTGTTATTAAAGCACCCCTAACTTTCCTTATTAAAATACATTATCTGGAATCGGGTAGGAATGACTGATAGGAGTTTGAAGTGTTCTCTCTCCAGGGAGCTCTTTTAGCAGGAATCAAAATCTCATGCCATAGGGTTAATTCCACATTTGACAAAGGAGGGGTTCTAGCTAGGCTGGCTCCCCATTCCTATGAGTTAAAACACTCCAAAAAGGACATGTAGGGGAGGGGCGGCATGATCAATTCCCACTGTTTGTGTGAGTGCCAGAGTTCTGTGGGGAATGGTGCCACTCCCCTTTCCCTTTTGGTGCCAGTGGTGATCTGTCTTCCTTTCCATCTGAAGTCCTCTGAGAGACTGGGATATTTCATGTTGACAAATTCAGCAATTCTTCTCTACCTAAAGCAAGGGGATGGAGTCCTGAGACACCTTGAGGAAGGAGTCCCTTTGGGGCTCCAGGGGGTGTGTAAACCACTGAAATTGCATGCAAATCTTTTTGCTTATTTACAAAGAGGATTAATAGCTTTCCTTAGATTCTCAAAAGTCTCCACAACACCCTCCACACCTGCCCTCTACCCCCTACCAACATCACAGATGCTCCATGTTGGCATTTCAGATAGCAGGGAGCGGGTGGAAGAAATTATTTGAAGTCTCTGGGGCCTTCCTGGTGCACAGCGCACATGGGTCAATGGTCAGGTCCTGCCAGTGCTTGCCAATGTACAGTCATCCATTAATGTCTTCCTACGGTGGTTTTCTGTTGAGTGTAGACTCAGCATGAACACTGTGAGCCTCTTAATTGAGCCTCACTATAGCTCTGGGAATCCCAAGATTGATATCTGAATTGTTCAGCATGTTTTCAGTTACAAGTTAGTTTAAATAGAAGGGCATATTTACTGGCTCTCATAAATGAGATATTTTGGAGGAAGACATGGATTTCAGGGGTGATTCAGCCAATGTCATCAGGAATCATTTTCTCTCTCAAACACAAAGATGGCTACCAAGACTAAAGGCTTTTATTCAGCTGGTTTAGTAGCCATGAAGTAAAGACTTTCCTTCCTTTGGTTTTTTTTCTTTTTTTCTTTCTTTGGTCCTCCCTTCCCCTCCTCCCCTCCTCTCTGTTCCTCCCTCCCCTCCCTCCCCTCCTTTCCTCCTTTTTTCTCCCCTTCCCTCCCTTCCCCTCCTCTCCCCTCCTCTCCCCTTCTTCCTTCCTTCCTTCCTTCCTTCCTTCCTTCCTTCCTTCCTTCCTTCCTTCCCTCGTTCCCTCCTTCCTTCCCTCTGTCCATCTTTCCATCCGATATCTCTAGGGTATGTCCTATGCTGGAGAACAATTTCTGTCAGCAACATTCCCTTGCATAAGCCCTTCACTATGGCCTGGCGAGTGAGGTGTTCTGATTGGTCAGGCTGTGGTAACATGCCCACTTTTGGAGCTGGAAGGAGTTGGTTAACTTTTCCTGAAACATACGGACTGAGAAGTGGGAAAGAGGTAGTTTCAGAAAAGGAAACTAAAGAGCTGTTAACAACAACAACCAAAAAAAAAAAAAAAAAAAAAAAGGGAAAGGATGCTGGGCAGGCAGAAGTAATTTATATCTGCCTCTATATCCTTCTGATTCAGGTATCTTCACCATTTTAGAGATGGAATGGATCTTAGATCATCTTATAGTTGAGGGACTTGTGACTCCCTGAAGATGTATGAAAAAAAGGTCAGGCAGATGCTTAATATGTGCCTAGAGGCAGAGCACCTTTGCCTTCACCAGCTTCACACAGTGCATTTGACAAAATCAGCTAGTCAATCACTGATTGACTTCCATTTTTCAGAGGAGGAAACCAAGGGCTCAGAAAGCCTAAATAACTTGCTTGAGGAGACACTGTCTAGCATTCATCTACAACCCCAGGGTTTGCAGAAGACCCTGGTCACCCAGATACTCAGTTAAACACAGGCTTCCTGATCATTTGGGATATGGTACACAATATCTACGCCCTGGAGATTTGCAATGCATTTATGTATATTAGAAATTCTGAGAAAATTATCCTGAAGAAATCTACTTAACTCTATTTAACCCAGAAACCTATTTGAATACCTTCCTCACGAACCACTTGTATCATACTGTGGGAAACTGTGTGCTAGCATTTTGCCTTTCCTTTAGGCTATAGGGTGTCCCGTGGGTCCAGGTCAGGAATCCAGGACACCTAATTTACAGTGCCCTGTGCTCCCTATATATCTGGTTCAGTTTCAGAAATTCCGGGACGCAATGGCTTTGTAGTTTATGGAAGTTTTGTCCCACTGCACTCTCCTGCCTTTACCATGCCTCATCGGCCACAGCAAAGCAGTTAGAGGAATGCTTTCAGCTCCACCTGGGAGAGAAATGAGGGCCACAATTCTGTGCTGGGGGCCTACTTGGGACTTGATAAGCGCCATGTGCCTGGGGCGCTCGTGTCGTGGGCAAGGTTAGTTTTGCTCTCAGTTCCTTTTGGGGCCACTGCCTGCTTTCTCCCAGGCCCCTTCCCTTTGGTATCACCCCACCCAGCTCTCAGCAGCAGTTCTCCAGGCCTTTCTTCTCTCTCATTACTTGTGAGTGTTCTCAGTCAACAACAACAGCAGCAGCAGCAATAACAATGCTGACTGGCAGCTTACTATAGGCCAGGAACTGTTCTAAGCATTATAGATGTGTTAACTCCTTCAGTCTTCAAAGCAACAATGCTCTAGGTACTTATTTGTTCCCATTTTATAGAAGCTGATTCATATCACATTTTATGCCCAGGGATTTGCACAGCTCTGAGGATATAGCAGAGAACACAGCAAACACATGACTATAGTTGGATTTATTCCCTTGGGGGCAGTTGTCTAAGGTGACCACCAGTTAATATAATATCCCAGAGACTGTGCATATATTAGTGGGCACTGGCAGTGTGCTCCTTCCCCGAAGAGCTCTGTTTTTATCAATTGTCTTGGGAAGATAGATGTCTTGAACTTAAGAATGAATCCAATGATCCTAATTTTAGGCCCTGAGAGGATGATGGGGAGGTGACTTTGGTCTAGGGAATCTTTTATCCCCGCTAAAAGCAGACCATTCAGGTGACTGTCTACTATGGACCTGCCTCTCACACGCCATCCATCTCTTCCTTTTTTCTACTTAAGAGAAACAAGCATGCTTTACAGCAGGGACGAGAGAGAGAGAAAGAGGAGGAAAATGCTCATGAGTCTATTTTTACCAAGACTTTTGGCCTATGAGAAAACTTAGGCACTCCTTTCAGTTTCCTAGTTTGTCACGGTTGTGTTTCTGCACACGCGTGTCCCCTGTCTGTGCTCTTTCCCTGTGCTCTTCTTCTTCCAGAGAGGAGCCCAGTGCCCTTATGTTACCCTGACCCCTGCAGTTCATATGAAAGGGTTAGTGCAAAATGTATTCGCTTTCCCAAAAGTTCTTACATTTCAAATAAGCACTTGGGCTTCGGCATAGGAATGTGGGGGGTGGGGACTTCGTTCAGATGAACTGGAATGTTTTTCTCACTGTCTCTGCCATTTTTTTTAGATTGTTCATGTTTGGCAGAGTCTAGAGATTTTAATGCAGCTGCTATGTGGTTGTGAGTCTTTAGGCTCAGAAATCAGATTAAGAAGGGAGGGGAAGAGAAGGGCATCTGGTAAGCGCAGGACTGGCAGTGATCGGCTGGGGTCAGTGGGGGCTGGGGGCAGAGGCAGCCACCAACGGCCAGTTCCAGAATAGGGGGAGGCAGAGGAGACTTGGAAGGTCTCTAAGTTGCTTGACCTATATAGGCATATTATAAGCCATATTATTGAAACCAACGAGGCAGACAGTGTCCTATAAATAGCAAACTGATAGTTCACTATGGAGGAAAGTTGCTAGGTTGCTACTCTGGCAGTAAACTAAGGAAAAATATTATGAATTGAATTGTGTTTCCCCCCATGCCCCCAAAAATGATATATTGAGGTCTTAACCTCCTAGTACCTCAGAATATGACCTTATTTTGAAATAGAGTCTTCAGAGAGTGAACCAGGTTAAAATGAGATTAAGAGGGTGGGCCCTAAACCAATCTGACTGCTGTTCTTATAGAAAAAGGAACTATGGACACAGAGACAGACAAGCACAGAGGGAGGGTGATGTGAAGAGACACAGGAGGATGCCAGGTGAAGGTGGGGGTAGAGATTAGAGCGATGCTGCCCTAGTCAAGGAACTTCCGAGCTGCAGAAGCTGAAAGAAGTAAGGAAAGATTCTTTCTCTATAGCAGGGGTCCCCAACTCCCGGGCCACTGGCTAGTACTGGCTGTGGCCTATTAGGAACTGGGCTGCACAGCATGAGGTGAGCAGCAGGCGAACGAGTGAGTGAAGCTTTATCTTTTAAGTACAGCCACCTCCCATCACTCACATTGCCGCCTGAGCTCTGCCTCCTGTCAGATCTGCCCTGCCAATAGATTCTCAGGAGCGAGAACCCTATTGCGAACTGTGCATGCGAGGGATCTAGGTTGCATCCTGCCTATGAGAATCGGATGCCTAATGATCTGTCACTGTCTCTCATCACCCTGAGATGGGACCATCTAGTTGCAGGGAAATAAGCTCAAGGCTCCCATTGATCTTACATTATGGTGAGTTGTATGATTATTTTATTATATATTACAATGTAATAATAATAGAAATAAAGTACACAATAAATATAATGTGCTTGAATCACCCCACAACCATCCACCCTTTTCTGGCCCATAGAAAAATTGTCTTCCATGGAACTGGTGCCTGGTGCCAAAGAGGTTGGGGACTGTTACTCTATAGGTTTTAGAGCAAGCCCGGCCAAGCTGACCCCTTGATTTTGAACTTCTGGCCTCCAGAACTGTGAGACAATAGATTCCTCTTGTTCTAAGTCACCCAGATGGTGGCACTTTGTTGCAGCAGGGCCACTTAGCCTAGTGCAGCTAGGAAACCAATATAAGGAAAGAAGGTAATTATATTTGCTGAGACTTCCTAGGTGCCAGGCACCATGAGAAGGGCATTGCATATTCAGTGCTTCCTTTTATCATCATGACAGTCCTGGGAGGTAAGCATTGTTAGGAGGTTAAGGAACTACTCAGGGCACATAATGAGTACACAGCAGATCCTGAGGTTTTAAATCAAAGCTGGAGTTTCCTGAGTTCCTCTCAGCACATTCCCCACACCGCAGCAATCCATGCCCTGGGTGGTGGTAATGGAATTGATGGTTAACCTGGGAAATTTTCAATGTGGGGCTACCCTGGGAATTTCGTCTGAGACCTTATTTCTTAATCATTACAATGCTCACCAGCCTCTTATTTGTTCATCTCAAATTGTCATCCTCTGCTCTATGACTCCTGTTTGAAAATTTCTGTTTCATCTCACTCCAGTTTTCCACATCTACCTCCCTCCATCTCTCTGGAGTTAGTGTCTCCTGAATCAGTTCCTAGCCTGGCTCAGGCCACATGAATTTCAGGAATTGTTTAGGAAAACAGAATTTGATTTGGGTGTCTCTAATGGCTTTGTCATTCCTTGTACTAACATTTAAACTTCTAAGGGTCCGATTTCAGTTGTAGGAAAGTCTAACCTGGGATGGAATGACTTAGGATCACTAGCCTCATTATTGTCATCAGAAAGAATTGGTTTACTGCATTAAGCCTGGTTATTTTCTGGGAATGGAGCATAGTAAGTTAAATAGGCATGACCCTCATCTACATACATATTTCCATGACTAGCCTTTACATTACACAAATAATTTAAAGTAGACTAAAGAAAGTATACACAATAAAATAGTGAAGTCTAAACTTGGAAAATAATAGAGCCAAGAGGTAAAGCATATTTGAGTAGATGTCCAGGTAGGAAGGAAACAGAAAATGCACATACGCTAAGTGTATCAGAGGGCTGAGATCCAGACCTTGTTGGAGAGGGTATAGCTGTGGCTGACTGGATGGCAGAAAAGTCCCTGTGATACTATGCTGACAGAATTATCTAGAAATTAGCCCTCAGGAACTTGGTAGTAATCTGCTTTCCAGGGTGTTGGAGACAGCTGTTCACAAGGAGGTATCTCATCAGAGGAACTCTGCTACAAATCTGCCCGAGGGGCTGTTGGGGGAACTGCTCGCTGCTGGGTGATGTTGGCCACTGTACCTCGTGGGACCTGAGCCCTGGAGAAGCTGCTCCACTGCAGGTGTTGGGCTCTGGGAAGCCACATGTGCTGTGCTGTGTTGTAGGAGGACCCTGGAGAAGCTGTGAAGCCTGCAGGAGCCTGGAAGGCATGCAGAAAAACCAGGAAACTAAATCCTTTCCTTCTGTGATGCCTCTCCAGAGCCCTCTACTGACAAAGTTTAACATCATGCCAGATGACAAACGAAAAACACTTAAAGGGCCCCAGCTTCATCCATGTCCCTGCAAAGGACATGATCTTGTTCCTTTTTGTGGCTGCATAGTATTCCACAGTGTATATGTACCACATTTTCTTTATCCAGTCTGTCATTGATGGACATGTGGGTCGATTCCATCAGAGAGAAGTATTGGTAAGCTTTCTTCCATTGAACAATTCTCCATATTAAAATAAAATGTTTTGTGAAAATTTGCTTTCAATTTTTAGAATATACCCTTTCTGTAGAGATCATGATTAAGTTTGCATTATAAAATGGAGATGTCTCACTAACTAGCTAGTGGTTAAGAGCACTGTCTCTGAAGCTAGTCTGCTTGGGTTCAAATCCTGGTTCTGTCCCTTATTCTGTGTGCCCTCAGCTGAGTTACACAGGCTTCCCATCTGCAATATAGGAATAAGGGCATTCACTTGATGGAGTAGTCATAAAGATTTATAGGTCTCAGAAGGTACCTAACACATCATCAGCACTATTCAGATAAAAACCAGTGCTTCCACATTAATAAGAGAAGCTGAAGAGTCATATATGTTTCTGCCAGTGTGTTTGCTTGAAGAATTAACCGCTGACTTGTTTATCCCTGGCTCCCCTAGTAAACTACCTTGAACACAGTATGCGGAGCCTGAACTTTAAACTCAGGGTTCCTGGTGATTTGGAATCTCTAGCAGAATAAAGGAAATGAAGTGAGTGGACAGATAGGCAGAAAGGAAGATGGAAATGCAGAGAGCAATAGGGTATCCACTGTGGTTTAGTGCCTGAAGCAGAGTGGAAAGCGAGAAAGGTCCCGTGATCAAGGATGGGAAGCAAGAGCAGGAACAGAGAGGAAAGTGGGAATCAGAGACAGGTAAGGCTTGACCCCTGCCCACTCCTCCTCTGTCCTCTTTGTGGATAACACACATTGCATACCCTAGCTGGGTGCCAGCTGATATGGTTTGGATTTGTGTCCCCACCCAAATCTCATCGTGGAGCTCCCATAATTCCCACATGTTGTGAGAGGGGCTGGGTGAGAGATAATTGAATTATGGGGGCTGGTCTTTCTTTTGCTGTTGTCATGATACAAATAAGTCTCACAAGATCTGATGGTATTGTAAGGGGGAGTTACCCTGCACAAGCTCTCTTTGCCTGCCACCATCCACTTAAGATGTGACTTGCTCCTCCTTGCCTTCTGCCATGATTGTGAGGCCTCCTGAGTCATGTGGAACTGTGAGTCCAATTAAACCTCTTTCTTTTGTAAATTGCCCAGTCTTGGATATGTCTTTATCAGTAGCATGAAAATGGACTAATACACCAGTCTACCACAGCAACATTTTGCCAAAGATTCAGTTGGCTTCTGATATGGTTTGGCTGTGTCCCCACCCAAATCTCATCTTGTAGTTCCCACAAATCACATGTGTTGTGGGAGGGACCACTGGGAAGTAATTTAATCATGGGAACAGTTACCCTCATGCTATTCTCTTGATAGTGAGTTCTCACAAGATCCGATGGTTTTATAAGGGGCTTTTTGCCCTTTTGCTCAGCACTTCTCCTTGCTGCTGCCATGTGAAGAAGGATGTGTTTGCTTCACCTTCTACCACAATTGTAAGTTTCCTGAGGCCTCCCCACCCCTATGGAACTGTGAGGCAATTAAACCTCCTTCCTTTGTAAATTACCCGGGTATGTCTTTATTAGCAGCATGAGAACAGACTAATACAGCTTCACAGGCTTGCTTTCTCACTTTTTTATTCTGCCAGAAGACTCTAAGGGGGAGAAAGCCATCTGGATGCAGTTACCAAAATAAGTTTACTTTTATTTTGAAGCAGAAATCTCAGTCAAAGGAGCAAAAGACCAGGGCCAGTTGCCAAGGTCTAGGAAGCTACAGGGACCTGGACTTTGTGGCCTTTTGTGGGAATGGTTGGCGGAAATGACTTCTCTAGGACAAAGCTCCTGGGTGGAGTCCCAGAACTTGCTCTAAGCAGACTCCAGGAAGAGCACAATCAGAGAAAGCCCAGGAACCAGCCCACCAGCTAAACTGCTGGTCTGGGAGAAGTCAGTAGTAGTGCTGACTTCATCAGGGATGGAGAAACAGCGAAACAATGCTTAGGCCTTAAGGCATAAGAATGGAGCATTCCTATTTTATTTTTTTTCCTCTATCAAATATATTCTTTAAATAATATTTTTATTGCAATAAAATATACATAAGATAAATTTTGTATTTTAACCCTTTTTAGAGTTAAAAAGAGTTACACTTCAGTGGCATTATATATATTCACATTGTTGCATAACTATCACCAGAACTTTTTCTTCTTCCCAACCTTTCTTTCCTTCCCAACCTGAAACTCTGCATCCATTAAACCCTCACTCCCTAGTCCCCTCTCCTCCCATTCCCTGGCAACCATCACTGTGATTTCTGTTTCAGTGGATTTTACTACTCTAGGAACCTCAGTGATATTGTTTGGATGTTTGTACCCTCCAAATTTCTTACTGAAATATGCTGTTGGAGGTGGGCCTAGGGGGAGGTATTTGGGTCATAGCGGCCGACCCTTCATGAATGGCTTTGTGCTCTTCTTGCAATAATAAGCGAGTTCTCACTTTATTAGTTCATATGAGAGCTGGTTGTTTGAAAGACACCTGGTACCTCTCCCCAGGTTCTTGCTTTCTCTCTCACTGTTTGACATGCTGGCTCTTCTTTGCCTGTTGTGATTGGAAGCTTTCTGAGGCCCTCACCTGAATGGATATAGGGGCTATACTTTTTGTACAGCCTGCAAAATTGAGAGGTGACATGCCAGCAGCTCTAGCTCGCGGGGCCTCCTCGGGCCTTGGTGTCCACTCTGGCGGTGCTTGAGTAGCCCTTCAGCCCGCTAGGGCACTGTGGTAGCCCCTCTCTGGGCTGGCCGAGGCCAGAGCCCTCTCCCTCTGCTTGCAGGGAGGTGTGGAGGGACAGGCGTGGGCGGGAACCGTGGCTGCGCGCCGCGCTTGCGGACCAGCGCGAGTTCCTGGTGGGCGTGGGCTCCGCGGGCCCACACTCGGAGCTGCTCGCCGGCGCCGCTGGCCCCGGCCAGTGAGTGGATTAGCACCCGGGCCAGCAGCTGCAGAGTGTGCGCGGGGTCCCCCAGCAGTGCCGGCCTGCCAGCGATGTGCTGGAATTCTTGCGGGGCCTCAGCTGCCTCCCGGAGGGGCACGGCTTGGGACCTGCAGCCCGCCATGCCGAAGCCTCCCCCACAAGCCGTGGGCTCCTGCGCAGCCTGAGCCTCCCCGACAAGCGCCACCCCCAGACCGCTGGCGCCAGGTCCCATCAACTGCTCAAGGGCTGAGGAGTGCGGGCGCATGGCAAAGGACTGGCCACCAGGTCAGCCTGCAGCCCAGGTGCGGGATCCACTAGGTGAAGCCAGCTGGGATCCTGAGTATAGTGGGGACTTGGAGAACTTTTATGTCTAGCTAAGGGATTGTAAATACACCAATCAGCACCCTGTGTCTAGCTCAAGGTTTGTAAATGCATCAATCAGTACTCTGTATCTAGCTAACCTAGTGGAGACTTGGATAACTTTTCTGTCTAGCACTCTGTGTCTAGCTAAAGGATTGTAAACGCACCAATCAGCACTCTGTGTCTAGCTCAGGGATTGTAAACGCACCAATCAGCACTCTGTCAAAATGGATCAGTCAGCTCTCTGTAAAATGGACCAATCAGCAGGATGGGGTGGGGCCAGATAAGGGAATAAAAGCAGGCTGCCTGAGGAGCCCCTGACAACCTGTTTGGGTCTGTTTCAATGGTGTAGCAGGTTTGTTGTTTTGGTTTTTACAAGATAGCTTGTTGTTCGTGCCTTGGGTTCATGCTGCCTTTAAGAGTTGTAACACTGCAACACTCACCGCAAAGGTCTGCAGCTTCACTCATGAAGCCAGCGAGATCATGAATCCACTAGCAGGAATGAACAACTCCAAACTCACCACCTTTGAAGCTGTAACACTCATTGTGACGGTGTGCAGCTTCCCTCCTGAAGTCAGTGGGACCACAAACCCACCAGAAGAAACTGCTGACACATCTGAACACTTGAAGGAACAGACTCTGGACACACCATCTTTAAGAGCTGTAACACTGACTGTGAGGGTTTGTGGTTTCATTCTTGAAGTCAGTGAGATAAAGAACTCACCAAATCTGAACACAGAATCATGAGCCAAATAAACTTTTTAAAATTAATATAAATTACTGAATCTCAGCTGTTCCTTTATAGCAATGCAAATGGACAAACACATTATATAAGCAGACTCATACAGCGTTTGCCCTTTTGTGACTGGTTTAATTCTTTTAGCACAATGAGGTAGCATGTGTTAGAATTTTCTTATTTGAAAGCAGAATAATAATATTTTGCATGTATATATACCACATTTTGTCCATCCACTCATCTGATGATGGACATTTGGGTTTTTTCCACCTTTTGGCTATTGTGAATAGTACCATTCACATGAGTGTATGGTTATGTGTTGAGTCCGTGCTTTCACTTCTTTTGGGTGCTGGATCCTATTGTAATTCTAAGTTTAATTATTTGTGGAACCACCATAGTGTTTCTGAACACGATTTTAAATAAACCTTTTTTTAATGGAAATTTTAAAAGACTACAAATAGTAAAAATAAAATGAATTCTGTGCACAACATCAGGTTTCCATAGTTTAGGATAATTATTTGATATGTAGGGTGGATCAGTTTATTCAACAAGTATTTATTGAGCAGTTAAGTACTGAATGATGCATTTGACATGATTCCTATCAGCTGAGGTGATGCTGGGTGGTGGTGATGAAAAGCTGCAGCTCCAGTGTCCTGCCGTGGCAGCATGGCTGATTAATGGTGCCAGCTGGCTTTCTGGGGTTGCCATCATGATTATGCTGAATACATACTTTCAGTGGGCTGTTATCAGCCAATAACTGAGTATGTTGCTGGCCTATTCCTGTGAGATGCAGTACTCCTCCAACAGTGACTTTGGCTCAGTGACTTTTCATTGGCCTGGCTGGATCTTTCTTAGAACTGCTCTGTGATCTGAGAGTGTACTCAATTTTTCTTTCTTCCCACTCTCCTTTCAAAGGAGTCAGACCTGCCTCAATCTCCAGTCTCTTCTCACCTTCTCCAGCTTAATCCTTGATCCCATAACCCTTCAAGGTATTTCTCCCAGTAAATCTCCTGCACATCTAATCCTGTCTGCTTCTTGAAGAACCTGAACTAACGCACCTGGGCTTGGGGATTTGAATAAGACTACCTTGAGCCTTTTATTGCAGACACAGTGGAAAACCCAACTCCATCATCAAGATTTCTGCAAGTTCTGGATCACTGATGTCTTCGTTCTGGCTCCAAATTATAAGCCCCTGAACTCCCACATTCAGTTCTGTCTCATTTCACACAGCCTCTCTCTTCCCTCTCATTCATCTACACTCCTGGCTCTCTTTCCTTGATTTCTTCCCAAACAAGTTACCACAAGCCCTTTGTGTGTGTCTCAGGCTTTACTTAAGTTTTGGGTCCTTTTCACATGTTAGAAGTGAAGACAGTTTGAACTTAAATATGACTCATTTTTGTTTTCGGTGTCCTTCATCCCCTGTCACTAGGAATTTCCCACTGCATTGCCCATCTGTGAGATGAAATCTTTTTTTATGTTGACTACTTTTCCCCATTCAGCCAACTTACTTTTCACTGCTTAAGCCACCCTCTAAATGCATGTGTATATTTCATACCGAGGAATTAGCTTTCTCTTAGTTTTTCTTTCCAGTCAGTCTTTGGAACTTTCCTGCCAAAATGTATCAAGGTATTTCCTAACCAATAACAATTTCCTAAGTGGTCTCCTGAATGCAATTAAAATAGGTGTTTTTCAGCTGCACTACACGTAAACATAGATAAAGACCAAGGTGAAGTAGATGCTGTGATAGAAATGTCTAGTGGGTAGCATGAAGGAGAGGACATTCGATTTGAAATGGAGGTGGGTGAGGTGGGCTATGCCATAAGCAGGGAGCCCAGCTGGAACCCCATTTGTTGCAGTCGACTAGAGGGAGGCAGCAGGGGCTGGAGAGGAGTGGAAGTGGAGGTACTGAGAAAGCGGCAATGTTTAAAAAAAGAAAAAGAAAAAGAAAAAAACTTATTGTCAAAGAGCTAAGTCTTATGTAGCACTTATTATGTGCCTTTCTAAGTGCTTTCCATATAACTCAGTGTGTCCTTCTAACAGAACATATTACTGTGCCCACTTTACAAAGGAGCAGAGTGAGGCACAGAGTGGGCGATTAAGCAACTTGTCAAATTTATAGAGCTGATAAGTGGTGGAGTTGGAATTTGGACTTAGGCTGGCTCCAGACCCTGTCGATCTTCCCCACTCCTCTCCCTTTAGCTCTAAGACCATGGGGCAGGCCTGGTAATTGTTTGAATGTGGGTGTCAGAGAAAAGGAATGGTCAGAGTTCATTATCTTAGAGGTTGGCACACTAACCTTTTCACCTGACCTCAAATGCAGGAATAGAAGCATCATTACTAATGCGTACTTAAATGTAAAATATAGCAGTGAATATTTATAGCAAGCCAATACCATTTATGTAAGCAGATGCAGTGAATGATGTGAGTGTTATTTATCTTTTGTAATACCATGTACAGAAAAATGATGGGTATTTCTGAATTTGAGTGTCATGCATCTTTTGATGTCCCCATTCCTTACAGCTCATAACTCAACGTTTTCCTGAGTTGTAATAAAATGTCTTCACTATAAAATGTCATCCTTCACCTGCAATTATAACAGAATAAGAATATGTGAGTGAAAAAGCACATTTTTATTCTTTTCCAGTTCTCATCTTTATGAGCTTAGAATAAAATAAAAAGAAGAGATGGTTGAAATATGAGTCTATGGATTGATTTCTGTGTCCCCTTTCTAAAGCAAGCCAGAAGGTGTTCATATTAAGGTAGATGTTCTTTATAAAAATGTACAGTTTCTTCAAAGATTGTAAGTCATTGACATACAATTGCATACTCATGTAAAGTTAGCTTAAAAGTAAAAAGACTTTCAATTTATAAATTTTCTGTGCTATTCCTTTAAAGCCTTATTTATTCTTCCTGAAAGCACTCAGTAAAACATGATTGCAATAAAAAATGAATGTCCTAAATGCAAGATGGAATCAGGGCAACAGCTATTGGTCTGGCATGTGCAAAATATTGACTAAATGCATAGCATAAGCTATTTGTATTCTTTATTCACAATCACTTAAGTCTAAGTGTTTAGAAACTAAGGGTAATTTTTGATTTATGTATACAACCTTCTGAGGGAAGAGTTTCTGAGCATTTGAAAAGATATATTTATAGGACTGAGTACATTCTGGGGAAGTCCCATGCTGGTGTGCAAGTGTCTCTGTAGTTTTTATCTTTATTATTTCCATCCTGTTTCATTCTCAGACCGTGGGCTATGGATGTTACTATTCAGTGACTGAGGCCCCAAACTATCATACTGATCCTGTTTAGTGGGCTTGACAGTGGGATACAGAGCACACACCAAAGGCAGGGAAGCCAAGACACGCAGCCGGCTCATGTGGTGAGTGGGCTCCCTGCACTGGCTTCTCCAACTTGGAGTCATGCTTAGGACATCATAAGGGAAACCAGTAGTCCCTTGCACCTGCTGTGAAGGTTTCGTTGACTTCTTTCTCCAGTCTGTCAGTTTGGCTCTGAGCTTGGTGAATGATGACTCAGCGATGGTTGGTTCCCTGTGTGGGAAGCAGGCAATGCTTCGGTTTGCTAACAGGTGCTTCTTCCTGAAGCAGTTGCCTCCTGCAGCTTCTGAGCCTCTTCTGCCATGTCATTCAGTGCAGTGGGAGTGAGGAGGCAGTAAACACGTCTATGCACTACCAGAGAAAACCAGTACATAGAGACTCTGCCACTCATGTCTACTAAGTTCTCTATTGCAGCTTGTTGGGCAATCTTTATGAACATTTTCAGTGAAGCACTCTGGATGCTTTTATAGCAAAGAGCCCTGCAGGCCATTATCCAAGCATTATTATCACCATTACCATCACCATTGTCATCAGCATAATCTTCACTGTAGAAATTAAAAATTCATTAAATAGTTAATTCTGGATGATTTTCTGTTTGATACTGAATCAAAAATTAAACAGTCTAGGTTCTTTCTGTCAAGGATTATGACTGAAGGCAGACACACTCATATGGGCATACATTTATAGGTATTACAGAAACAGAAAACCAACCTGATATCAGCTAACATGAGTAGCTCATTTAAAAGTGGGATTCATGATTGGATTATCAGAAAGAAAACTTTTAGGAATCTCAAGGAAAAGCAGGTAACTTGTCTCTAGTTAGTTAGTATTTCAGGGATACAGGACAGTAGTAGTGTCTATCTTTGCTGAGTCTTGGTGATTAAGAAGAGTGTGGGTGGGCGTAGAACAGGAGTTTCTATGTGTGCAGCTTTAGAGGGAGGATGAATGAGCTGATGATTGAGTTTTGGCCAGCTATACTTGAGATGGGTAGAAGGAGTAGCACCTTGGAAAGAATTCAGGTTAACGAGTCAGACCAGGATCTGAGTAACAGCCCCATTACCAGCTGTGAGATCTGAGGCAAATCATGCAATCAGAATTTTTTCACTTCTTTTTATTCATCTGTAAAATAGGGATAGTAACATCTTTGCCTGATGTATTGGAGATCCCTAGCATGTACCACAAAGAGTAATTATTATCTTGGTACATAAGAAGGGACAAGACAAATAACAACATCTGAAGGACCCACATCAAAAACTTTGGTGGCTTGGCAATGAAATATTATCTCACACTACTCAGAGTGCCTATTAATCAAAAGTCAGAAAACAACAGATGTAGTTTAGGCTTCGAAGAGAAGGGAATGCTTATACATTGTTGGTGGGAATGTGAATTAGTTCAGTCACTGTGGAAGGCAGTTTAGAGATTTCTCAAAGAACTTAATATAGAACTACCATGGGACCCAGCAATCTCATTCCTGGATATGTACCCAAAGGAAAGTAAATGGTTCCACCAAGAGGACACATGCACTCCTTTGTTCATCACAGCATTATTCACAATAGAACGACATGGAATCAATGGTGCCTATCAATGGTGGACTGGATAAAATGTGGTACAGATACACCATAGAATACTATTCAGCTATAAAAAAAGAGTGAAATCATGTGTTTTTCAGCAACATGGAGGCAGCTGAAGGCCATAATCCTAAGTGAATTAACACAGGAACAGAAAACCAAATACTGTATGTTCTCACCTAAAAGTGGGAGCTAAACATTGGGTATTCATGGACATAAAAATGGCAACAATTGACTAGGTGCGGTGGCTCACCCCTGCAATCCCAGCACTTTGGGAGGCCGAGGCAGGCAGATCACAAGGTCAGGAGATCAAGACCATCCTGGCTAACACGGTGAAACCCCATCTCTGCTAAAAATACAAAAAATTAGCCAGGAGCAGTGGTGGGTGCCTGTAGTCCCAGCTACTTGTGAGGCTGAGGCAGGAGAATGGCATGAACCCAGGAGGCGGAGCTTGCAGTGAGCCGAGATCACGCCACTGCACTCCGGCCTGGCCGACAGAGCAAGACTCCATCTCAAAAAAAAAAGGTAACCATAGACACTGGGGACTCCAGAAGAGGAGAGGAGACAAAGGGACAAGGTTTCAAAACTACCTATTGAGTACTATGTTTGCTATTTGGATGATGAAGTCATAGAAATCCAAAACTCAGCATCGTGCAATATACCCCCATAACAACTTCCACATGTAGCCCCCGAATCTGAAAAAAGAGGAAGAAAATGATTAGTGGCTTGGATTCTTCATGAGTATGCATGTCCTGAAGGTGGTGTGGCCCCAGGTTAAAATGTAGGCTTTGTGCTACAAGTAGATCCGCAATCTAAAGATGGTAAATTAAAAAACTTCAAAACTCTGTATTAAAATGAATTAATATGGATTGTTTCTGCCATAGGCACAGAACTCTATGTCCCACTGGCCTTTGAACAGTGGCTGTGGAGGCAGCAGGACAGGGATCTTTGCAGATAGAGGTAACCTTAAAGTGCTCCACACTGTATCTCTGCATATTGTCTGCCAGTGCTGAACCACAGCTTCCCTTTTATAAGTTTCCAGCTGGTTCCACAGTAGCCGAAGGCTGCCCAAGCTGCAGGAGAGAGGCTCTGGGATCCAGAGGACTTTGCACCAGAGGAGTGAGCTGAGGCTTGTTCCTGCCCCACAGCATTCAGCTGGCACAATGCCATGAGGATCTACCTTCAGAGCAGCCACCAGGTGCCTTGTGAGAAATGTGTGCAGAACAGACGAAAGTTGCACAATTTCTGACTTAGAAAACCCTTAGGCTAAAAGTTCTCAAACTTTTCCACCCCAAGATCCTCTGTCCTTCCTTTCTCTTCTCACCCCTTGCACAAGGAGACAGTGAGGAGGAGTAAGCATGGGGTCATTAGGAGACCCAAATTCTAATCCTGGCTCTGTCCTGTGTCATCTTTGGGTCCGCACTACTCCTTCAAAGCTTATGATCTCACCAGTAAATGAAGAAGGCAGACAGAGGTTCCTCTACATTTTAATGCCTGGGACATAAACTCTAGGGGTAGGTAGAACTATGGCCCTATGTGGCTCTGCACACAAAGGCCGTGGCACCCCATGGTGGCCCACATGCTTGGGTGCATGTGCTCAGGTCTGCGCTGTTTTGTTCCTCTTCTCTCCTGAGAGCCCCTGTGGCTTTCCGTTTTCCACCCACCTTCTGTGTAGAGCAGAGGGTGCAGAGAGAGCTCTCGCTCAGGAAGGAAGTGAGAGGAGTCAGAGTCTGCAGCAGGAATTGGAAACTCTGGGTCGCTTTGGGAGGGTGGGGATGGTGAGGCACCAGAAAGTTTTACATTCATTTCTATTTGCCTGATGCAAATGAAAACCAGGTCGCTAGGAGCCAGAGGCCATCCAATAAACATTGTTTCTGGGACAGGAATTGGGGTGCTTTACTTCCAGAAAATTCCACTACTCTGCTTTGGGACTTTTGCATGAAATCTTTCAACACAGCATGGTTGGCTCAAAGCTTGGCATGGTTCCTTAGCCAGTGGCCTTCCTGCAGGGCTGGTCAGGCTGCCAAAAATGGCTCATTGTGTTTTGGGACAGTGGGGCTTAGTGGAACCTATGATCTCATTCTCACACTTTCCTCTTCACAGTCCACATTGGAACAATAAATCTCATACCCAAGATGGGGCTAAAGAGGCTAAAATGAGAGCTGGGTCAACACATGGAAAATGAAGTAATGGAGTAGGAGAATTGTTATAAGAAAAAACTGCATCAATGTAGCACCTTTGTTATCTGGATATCCCAGATGAAACCTCCAGAAGGACTTGATTTCTTGCATAAGACACATCTAAGGCAATGAGATTATGTGGTCCATCGTATACTCTGCCTGGCACCTAGTGATGTATGTTCAATGGAGGTAAAAATGCAGAATATGCTCAGTAAGTTTTTTTTATGGTTTCTTAGAAAGGACTGCCATCCTTAGCACTTGGCATGTGAAGCAGCAGATGGAGTCACAACATTCCCATGGGAGTAAGGGCATGTGCAGAGATTTCTTTCTTACTCCAGTGCATTTATTACTGAGACATAGGAAGGACTATGGAATGTGATGCCTTTGCTCGTCACTACTCAAGACTCAATTCAGCCAAAATGCTCCTGTTCGAGAAGTGAACTTAGACAGTTCCTTTAATGAGGCAAGAAAGAGAAATTCCAATTTTCTCCCTGAGCTCAATGCAGCCTGTCTCAAGGGCTGAGGTCCGGATGTCGAGCTGGGCATGACTTGGATTTGGGAGGAGCAGTGTCAGCAGATCTGGAGGCTCAGCCCTAGATTGGAAACAGATGTCATGAAAGCAGAACGGAATCCACTCTGAACAAGCCCTTGGCTGCTGCCACAGCTCACATGGTCACCATCTGCTACAGTAATGTCCCCACCATGACACACTCCCTGCTTCTTCTGATAACCTTCCCATGTGAGTAGTGCTGCCTGACTTGGGAGGTTGTAAGTTATAAATAATGGCTTTAGTTCCTCAGCTTAAGCCGAGAGCAGAATTCTCTAGGATTGGTCCTAGCAAAGAGAGAAGTAGGTTGTTGCATTCATCTGCCTGTATCTTCTTCTCTCTTCTCTCTCATGTCAATTCTCTCTTCTCAATCATTCTCCCCTCCCCAGGCATCTGGTGCACTCTTACCTCACCAGTTGCATCTGTGACCAGGTTGAAGCAATGAACTTCTAACTCCCAATGCAGTAGAATTTACAGTTTGAAGAAAGCCACAGGAAGAAAACAATGCTTATCCCAGACGAATTGATTTTTAAAGACTGGCTTAGCAGGTGCTCAGCATTGCCAGCTCCTGGGATAGTGAAATCCTTTTGATCAAGGTGGCCTCTAGAGTGCCTTTGCTTCAAACCAGACCATCTGTGTCGTTTGCTATGCATTTGTGGCACTGACACAAATTAATTTATAATCTTGCCCTCAGAGTAGTAGCACTCAAGAACTGGTGCTGTTGGCACATTGTAGGCTGCATGGGGGACAATTTCGTCAGACATTTTGGTATAATTTAGCTGGGTCTCTAATTTTAACATAAGGTTCAGAATTTTAACATAAGGTTCAGACCTTGTACTAACTGTAGGGTATTGGGTGTCTTAGTTCAAGCTGCTATAGTGGAATACCATAGTCCGGGAGGTTAAAACAGCAGACATGTATTTTTCACAGTTCTAGAGTCTGGGAAGTCCAAGATCAAGGTGTTGGCTGATTTAGTTTCTGGTTAGGGCTCTTTTCCTGGACTGCGGATGGCTGATATCTTCCTGTGTCTTCACATAGCAGAGAGGAAGAGGGAGATAAGGGGAGAGGAGGCTGAGAGAGGGAGACAGAGAGAGAGAGAGAGAGAGAGAGAGAGAGAGAGAGAGAGATTGAGAGGAGAGAAGGAGTGAGAGAGCATGAAAGTGCTCTAGTCTCTTTATATAAGGATATTAATCTTACACAAGGGCCAGCCTCCCCCATTACCTCTTCGAAATTTAATTATCTTCCAAAGGTTCTACCTTGAAATACCATCATACTGGGGCTTAGGAATTCAACACATAAATTCTTGGGGCAGGTGGGGGGGACAAAATCATTCATCTCATAAAATTGAACAAATCACTTAATTTCTCTGGACCTCTACTTTGTCATCTGTAAAATGCAGATTATGCTAGGATCTACTTACAGGGTGGTTTTAAGGATTGAATGAGATGGTATATGCATAATGCTTAGAACTTGGTAAAGGCTCAGTCACTGGTAGGTCTTCTCTTTCCCCTTTCTTCTTAGCAAGCGTTTTTAGTACTATGGCATGTCCGCTCTAGTGTGTTAGAATCATGAAAACATAGAGCTAAAAGGAAGTCTACAAATGATTTCATCTAGTTCTTTTACTTTTCATATAATGAACAGAGGATGGAAATGTGCAAAAAAAAAAATAAAAAAATAAAAAATAAAGTTTCCCAGTGCTTTAGTGGCTGAACAGAGTCAAGACCCTTAGTGTTCTGACGTCAAGTCTATTGCTCTTTCAACAATCTCATTGTGTCTCAAGTACTAATTGTTATTTTAGTTACAAATCTGCCATTCCAGACTTTTCCTTTGGCAAGGAATTTGTGCTTACGAAGTCAACTTAATAATATATTTTTTTTAAATTAAAAGTAGAATGTCTAAAGATTTGAGGATGAGACCATCAAATGAATGACATTTGCATCAAAAACAGACCAAATATATTCTTCTCAGGGGGAAAAATAACACTAACTTTTATAGGCAAAGGTGACTTGAATAAAAATATCACCTGGCCCTTGAGATCAGATATCAGGAAGTGTATTAGTCCATTCTCACACTCCTATAAAGAACTACCTGAGACTGGGTAATTTATAAAGAAAAGAGGTTTAATTGACTCACGGTTCCATAGGCTGTACAGGAGGCATGACTGGGGAGGCCTCAGGAAACTTACAATCATGGCCGAAGGTGAAGAGGAAGCAAGCACATCTTCACATGGCAATAGGAGAGAGAGAGAGAGTGAAGGGGGAAGTGCCACACACTTTTAAAGCATTAGATCTTGTGAGAACTCACTCACTGTCACAAGAATAGCAAGGGGGAATATGTTACAATCACCTCCCACCAGGTTCCTCCTCTAACACTGGAAATACAATTCAACATGAGATTTGGGTGGGGACACAGAGCCAAACCATATCAGGATGATTCATCTTAGAAATAAGCTATTTTCAGCTACTCAGGAGGCTGAGGCAGGAGAATGGCATAAACCCGGGAGGCGGAGCTTGCATTTCACATGCAATTAACAGGCAACTCGAGAACATTGTTTAAACCTATTAATATTATGAAGAATGAGAAAAATGGTACATTCAGGAATGGGTGCAGAAGTAAAGGACAGATAAGTGTGGGATGAAGGAAAACAAGAGACAGAAAGGTCAAAGTTGGCCTTGTCCATTCAAGCTCTCTCCTAGGAGGGGGAAAGACCCACATCTTCAATGGCTTGATGCATTGACCCCTAAGACAGGTATGTTCCTGTTGTAGACATGAATGGACTGAATGTCATGTAATCTCAATCTTGCAACTAAAAATGTTGCCAGGCTTACAAAGTGGACTTCTTTTCTCATATATATTTCCACATTGTACTCATAACCAGAGAGACTGGGCTGGCTGTAGAAACACATGAGGATCTTGGATACTTGCATAGATTGATGTAGATGAATATGTTGGCTTTCTTGTTCACTCCTCAATCTCTGTTGACTTTTCCCAAGAGATGAATCCACTCATGGATGCTGACCATATCAAATACCAGAGCCTACAGAAGGAAGGACTTAGCCTTGTCTGAGAGAGGATAAGCCTGGAAGCCCTCCTGGTGACACTTCTAACTTAACCACACCTTCTTTTAAACTCCTTTAGATCTAATCAGGGCAATTATTTATATATGGAGTATTGAACTACATTTCCTTCAGCTATGTCAATGCTTAATTTCGACCTATTTTTCTTATCTAGGCTTTTGCTCTGCCTTCTCCTCCCAATTCCTGTTTTTCATTTCAAAGGCTACTTATGAGTCTACTCATTGTTGAAACAATCTTAGAAAGTGAAATGTGATTTCTCACCCACTGACCACACTTAACGTATGCTACAGTCTTGTCTCAGATGAAATGCTTTACCTATTTTCTAAGAAATGAATCATTTTTGGGTGTGTTTCCAAGAAAAAATCAATTTAATAATAAGTATATGTGTCTTTATGTAATATGTAATATAAAATATTTGTCTTAACAATAATATTTGACTTTATGATCATGCCTTAAGCAGGGAAGAATGTGACACAGGATTTCCCACCAGACGAAGGGAAAGAATAAAATGCACAAGACTGCCAATGACAAAGGTGCCTGCTGTAACAATAAAACAACAATAATAGTATCTCTCCATATATGTATATCACTTCACATCTGTTATGTACAGGCTCTTTTACATCATCTGCAGTGTTTTCAGAAGCACAACTGCCCAATGCAATGCTGTAGTGAAAAACAGTGTAGAAAGCCCACAGTCTCCATGGTGGGCACCTCAGAATGAAGGTGCATATCAGTCAAGGTAGATTCACTAGAGACAGCTATGTTCCTGTTGTAGAGATGAATGGACTGAAAGTCATGTAATCCTAATCCTGCCACTAACAATGTTGCCAGGATCACAAAATGGACTTCTGCTCTCAGTATGTATTTCTATGTTGAACTCATAACCGGAGAGACTGGGCTGGCCATGGGAGAAACACATGAGGGTCCTGGATACTTACATGGATTGATGTAGATGAATATGTATAGATGATATGTATATTCATATAAATATGTATATGTATATTCATATAAATAAGTATATGAATATGAATATCGTATTAGGCTCTTCTTGCATTGCTATTAAAAACACTTGCGACTAGGTAATTTATATTGAAAGGATGTTTAATTGGCTCACAGTTCTGCAGACTGTACAGGAGCATGGCGCTGGTGTCTGCTTAGCTTCTGGGGAGGCCCCAGGAAGCTTACAGTCATGGCAGAAAGCGAAATGGAAGCAGCATCTCACATGGTGAAAGCAGGAGCAAGAGAGAGTGGGGGGAAGGTGTCATACTTTTAAACAACAAGATCTTGTGAGAACTCACTCACTGTCCTGAGGATAGCACCAAGCCATGAGGGATTTGCCCCCATGACCCAAAAACCTCCCACCAGGCTCCAGCTCCAACACAGGGGATTATATTTCAACATGAGATTTGGTGGGGACACGCATCCAAACCATATCACTGCTATAACACAAAATTTGAATAAAGAATGTATAATGGCTTAAACATAATAGAATTTTATTTCTTGCTTGTGGAACATCCTAAAGAGTGTTTTTGGTTTTTTGTTGTTTGTTTGTTTTTTAGATTAGAGCTTCCTAGTGACAATTTAGGGACCTAGGCTCTTTCTGTCTTGTGGCTCTGCCATCTTTGCCTTGTGGCTTCCAAAGTGGTTATGTATGTTGCATCAGGCTGGCAGATGGGAAAAAAGCAAGAATTACTATGCATGGAAGTTTCATGGGCCAGACCTGAGAGTTGTGCACACTCCTCACAATCCATCTGTTGGAATTCAGTCTCATGGCCGTACCTCACCACGAGAGAGCTGAAAATTGAGGTCTAGCTGTGTGTCCAGGAAAGAAGAGAGAAGGCTACCAGTCTCTGCCACTTAAAAGAAGGCTGAAAAATACTGAAAAGCATAATTAAATTGGCAGCACCAGGGCATCCTGCCAAAGGGAACATGTTATTTTGCTTATACCATCAGTGGAGAGGCCTGGAAGTTCTGACTGGTATACTTTTTGGAGAAAAGTAGGAAGCAGGTTTCTGTAGGAGAGATGTGAAGTTTAGGGCAGAAAATAAAAATTCAGCCGCATTTACATTTCTAGAATCCTCTCTGTCAACTATAAATGAATGAGGCTCTTAATTGACATTTAGTTCATGATATTTCTGCATCTGACCCAGCTTCCAGCAGGGCATGGGGAATTATCTTATTAAAGAGCTTTGCCATGGGCTGTGGAAAGAAGTGGAAGGCCATTGTGTCCTGGGATTTTATTTTTTGACCTGATGTTCACTTGGCCTTCAGGATCAGAGGCAGAGGGCTCACCAGGCAGCAGGGTTCTAACAGGGTATAGAGGGATGAAATTGGTCATTGGAGCAAGAGAACACATTGCTTTTTCTTTTTTCCCCAAATTTCTGTTCTTTCCCTCATTTCCCTTCACTTAACATGACTTTTTTCTCTGGGAAAATATTTGGGCAGATCCCTTACCTCATGGCTTCCCCCAGCATCCTTCAAATTATGAAAAATGTCATCTACAGATATTTTGTATGGAAGTCCAAGGAGAAGAGTCACAGGGCCAGGCCCCAGGCACAACTGCAAAGGAGGGGACATGATTTGGGCACCTTTGCCTTTTCCTTCAATATGTATCTTCCCAGATAGATGTCTTTCCTGAGTTTATTTCTAGTGTTCTTGGTTGGAAAAATACCTGAGTAAGTGAATTTTTTATAAAATCTTAGCTGTTGTGTGGGAGTAGCAGTGGGTATTAGCATTATATCAGGCAGCTCTTCACACGTGTTCAGAACAGGTCCCCATTGACAGAATTTCTGGCTCTGTGGCAACTGTTGGGGGTTATATCCTGGGCAAAAATATTTTCATTGTTCTCAAAAAGCTATAGACAGCTACATAATTCTTGAGATCCATCTTCTTGGTGAAGTTGGTTGATTTCATCCCAGTCTTGAATGGGATTCATTTTCCCATATACATGGAACAAATCACTGGGTAGATTAAAAACAGTTCTCTGCTACTCAAAATAATTTTCTTTATAGGTCTGAAATTCTCATCTTTAGACATGTACTGAGTTAAGCAACTGGTAAATGTTGGAGATTTTATTTAGCAGGAGTGGTGCTGGAATTGGGGCATTTGGTCTACATTTAATGTAGCCAGGCACGGTGGTTCATGCCTGTAATCCCATCTCTTTGGGAGGCCAATGCAGGAGGACTGCTTGAGACCAGCCTGGGTAACATGGTGAAACCCTGTCTCTACCAAAAATACAAAAATTAGCTGGGATGGTGGTGAGTGCCTCTAGTCCCAGCTACTTGAGAAGCTGAGGTGGGAGGATGGTTTGAGCCCAGGAGGTGGAGGTTGCAGTGAGCCAAGATTGCACCACTGTACTCCAGCCTAGGCAACAGAGACACATCCTGTCTCAAAACAAAACAAAAAAGTGTAGCTCAAACAAGAAGTTTTTAACATTTTAATGTTCTAGGTATTAACAGATTTGACAGCACACTGGAAGAGATTGAAAGTCTCAGAACAGCATAGACAAGTAAGTCACAATTACTGTGCATTTCCCATCACAGTATAGAGGTGCTTGACAATGTCCCTTAAAGTCTTCTCTGTTTCCACACTTCTCATTAGTTTGCCCCATTGGTGTCCATTTTGAGTAGAACTACTGATTGCTTTGAACTCATCTTTTTATATACTCACAAGGCAAAATTTTTGTGTGTTCTGGTGAACAGACAGTCTTTATTTGGATTCAGATGAATTATTTTCCTCACCTCTTATTCATAGCAAATTTTACTCTACGCTGTAAAATTTAAATCAAAATATGGCAGCACATCCAGCAAGTCCCATGGCTGGGTGTGGTCATCGCTGACTGAGAACCAATGTGAGTACCTCTCCACACCTCCTAATTTATCTGAATAACTCTTAGGAAATAAGGACTTGAGGAAGTGTTTATAAAAGTACTAGAGTATGAGGAACTTCCACAAAGGGCTGAATATACAAAGATAAACACTGAATACCTAGGTAGTAGCATGAGGCTATTTTGTATTATAGAGGGTTCTGTGGCTTGAATTGTGTCTCCCAGAGAGACAGGTTGAAGTCTTAACCCAATACCTGTGAATATAACCTTGTTGAAAAATTGGGCTTCTGTAGATGGGCTTCTGTCATCAAATTAAGAGGTCACCCTGGATTATGGTGGGCCCTAATTTGATGACTGGTGTCCTTCTAAGAAGAGGCAAATTTGGATACAGGAATACAGAGACACACGATGGAAGCAGAGATTGGAGTGATGTCACTGCAACCTAAAAATGGCAAGGTTTGCCAGCAACGAACAGAAGCTAGAAGGAAGGCCTGGAATGAATGCTCCCTCAGAGCCTCCAGAAGGAACCAACCCTACCAATGCCTTGATTTTGGATGTGTAGACTTCGGAGCTGTGAGAGAAAAAATTTCCGGTGTTTTAAGCCACCCAGTTTGTGGCACTTTGTTGTGACAGTTCTAGGAAGACGGTGATGTGCAATTGGGCTTCTTCTCCATCATCGTAGCCTATGTTTCAGTTTTGCCTTGTGTGGGTATCATGGAAACCCTGGGAATGTCTACTGGTGGGGAAGTTACTTTGGTATAATGTTGTTCCCATTCGGAGCCGAGAGAATTGCTCTCTTTGTCTCTCTCTGTCTCTGCCTCTGTCTCTCTCCTCCCTCCCTCTTTCTCCTGGTATCTCAAAAACTCACTAGTTTGTAGAAGCACCATAGTGCTACCTGATACTTTCTTTAAAAATGTGTCTTGGCACAGGGTGCGGTGGCTCACGCCTGTAATCCCAGTACTTTGGGAGACCGAGATGGGCCGATCAACTGAGGTCAGGAGTTCGAGACCAGCCTGGCAACATGGTGAAACCGCTTCTCTACTAAAAATACAAAAGTTAGCCGGGTATGATGGTGGGTGCCTGTAATCCCAGCTCCTCTGGAGGCTGAGGCAGGAGAATTGCTTGAAACTAGGAGGTGGAGGTTGCAGTGAGCTGAGATTGCTCCATTGCACTCCAGCCTGGACACCAAGAGCAAAACTCCGTCTAAAAAAAAAAAAAAAACAACCAAATATATGACAGGGACCTATGTTTTTCTTTTTCATTTTCAAATGCTGAAGTTTTCAGTGAGTCCTTTCTTGTCAATACTGTAGGGTTTCAATCAAACAGCACCTGAAGTCTTTCAAAAACCTGCAAGATTGAAAAAGATTTCAGCCTGTTAGAAAGGGGAATAATAGGTTTCATACACCCTCCACATTCCTATAAATATCTCCTCTACCCTTGCTGGTAAGAACTATGAAAGCGATGTGGAGGGCGTGGTGGCACATGGCAGCATGAAGGGGAAGAGGAACTAGTATTTTGTGGGTTCTGCTGATTTACTGATTATCCCAGAACAGTTAGTTGAATCCAAGGAGCCTGTTAACACCATTCCAGCAGTCCCACAGCTGCCTTTGATATTTAGAATTGAGGAGGTTGAGGAAAACCCAGTCCAATTAAGCACGTGGTACTTTAATCAAATAGGGATTAAAAGCAAGGAAAGACAAAAATAGTACCTTTACTGATTTCTGGGAGATAATTAAATCAGACTTACTGCACAGGGACAGAAAGGATATTATAAGTCTATAAAAGAGGAGACCTTAAATTCTGCAACATTAAGTTAATGCTCCTGCATCAACTAAGCAAAGAAATTCCTTCATTGTTGGGTGATATGTGGAAATCAGGATAGTTAGAAGCTATTGAAAAAGATCACAAAAAATGAGCAATAAAATATTGTTAGCAATTTGAACATAATACACTATGTATATATTGAAGAGTAGATAAAATATTCTTTAAACTTGCTGCATAAAATACAAAATTCCTCAACACGGAGAGATGATTCACTCCTCTGCTGTTGGAATTCTTGCTGAATAACCCTGTTGCCAATTTCAATTGCTATTCCATTGACAGTAGTAACAAATTTCAAAATATACCAGTAGGTCTGGAGATTTTATAAGTATATATCAAGTGCAGGGATCTCAAGTGTAGAGGAGTCTGCTTATGACACAAAACAACAAGTTGGAAAGGAAAAGGGGAATGAATTAATAATCATCCAGACTAGGTCATTTTTAAGACTTGTGAATCTAAACCAAAAACTGTTAGATTCTATGTTTGATGAGTACAGCTTTTGTCATAATTTTGTTTAGAGAAGGAGTAAGTTGTTATTTAGCTATATTTATGGATAAACATTTTGATTAAATTCAATAGCAATAGGTTGGGTGTGGTGGCTCACACTTGTAATCCTAGCACTCTGGGAGACTGAGGCAGGAGGATCACCTGAGCCTGGGGAGGTCAAGGGTGTAGTGAGCCAGGATTGTGCCACTGCACTCCAGCCTGGGCAACAAATTTCAGAACACACCAACAAGTCTGGAGATTGTGTGTGTGTGTGTATTATATATGTATGTATGTGTATATAAAAATGTATATGTGTGCATATGTGTGTATACATATATATGTTTGCTGCCATTCTCCCAATAATAAAATCCTGAACTTTTCTTCTTTTTTTTAAAAAAATTTATAATTGCCTCTCTATCTCTACTGCCTCTGCTGTGCTCTGGGTCTTCACCAGCTTTCATCTGGACTTGTGAAACTTCCTTCTCTGTGGCCCCTTTGTCACTCACAAAAGCTTGTGAAATGTCTTAAAATGATGTCTTCTCAGCTGTTGTCATTTCCCTAGAGAGAGCTCCTGGCAACCTTTCTGCCTGAAAATTCAACTTCCCTGGATCCTGTTTACTCGCTGATTAAGAGAATGCATCTTCCCATATATACTAATTGCCCAGAGTGCAAATACTGATGTGTTCTTACTCAGGGTTTATTTTATAAGTAGCAGTAACAGAGTCCATGGGTTGTAGGCAACAGAAACTGACTTTGGGTAATGATATGGTTTAGCTGTGTCCCCACCCAAATCTCATCTTTAATTGTAGTTCCAATAATCTCCAGGTCTCATGGGAAGAACCAGATGGAGAGCATTGAATCATGGGAGTGGTTTCCTCTATCTTGTTTTCATGATAGTGAGTTAGTTCTCACGAGATCTGATGGTTTTATAACGGGCTTCCCACTTCACTGGGCACTCATTCTCCTTCCTGCTGCCATACGAAGATGGACATGTTTGCTTTCCCTTCCATCATGATTGTAAGTTTCCTGAGGCCTTCCTCAGCCATGCTGAACTGTGAGTCAATTAAGCCTCTTTCCTTTATAAATTACCCACCCTCGGGTATGTCTTTATTAGCAGCGTGAGAATGGACTAATACAGGTAATTTAAGAAGAAGGGAATCTCCTGGGAGGCAGGCACCTGGATTTGTTGTTGCAGCAAGACTATTTAATTAAAAAATATAATTCTCCAAAAGACAGTTGTGTCCTATAGGAAGGAGAAGTGGATACTGAGTTGTCAAAATATTAAACAGAAATACACACAACTATTACAAGAATAAATACTTATGTATTTTTATTTGATTTTTATATATATTAGATTGGTGCAAAAGTAATTGTGATTTTTGCCATTAAAAGTAATGGCAAAACTCCAGTTACTTTTGCACCAATACGTTTGTGTGTATACACATATCTATGCCATTTTTTTTTTTTTGAGACAGAGTCTGGCTCTGTCACCCAGGATGGAGTTCAGTGGCATGATCTCGGCTCAGTGCAACCTCCGCCTCCTGGGTTCAAGCGATTCTCCTGCCTCAGCCTCCTGAGTAGCTGGGACCACAGGCACCACCATGCCTGGCTAATTTTTATATTTTTAGTAGAGACAGGGTTTCACCATGTTGGCCAGGATGGTCTCGATCTCCTGACCTTGTGATCTGCCTGCCTTGGCCTCCCAAAGTGCTGGGTTTACAGGTGTAAGCCACCACCCGTGGCCTACGCCATTTTTAAAATAGTATCTTGCCATGATAGTGCTGAATACCTCATGATCAAAGTCTTAGATTTGACATGGCTTTTGAAGGGCATGAAACACTTATTTGAAGATTATTTTCTGGAGATAATTTTCTCTAACTGGAATGATTTCCTTTTTAGGACCTAGCTTGGAAGGAATGAGGGTAATGCTCTGAATCAAAAGCACATCTGTTGATTTATGGAGTGCTTCACTAGTGACTTGGACATAAACAGATAATTAATTTCACAATGATTGAAAAGGTGGATGAAAATGCATAGACAGAGAAAGTGAGAGGGGGTTGCAATTACAGCCCTCACCACAAAAATCATAACTATGAGGCAATGTACATGCTAATCAGCTGAGTTTAACTACTCCACAGTGTATATATACACTTCATCATGTTGTATATCATAAATACATACAACTTTATCAATTCAAAATAAATCTGGAAAAAGAAATTACAGCAGGATCTCTGGTCTTTGGACATATTCAGGGAAGGGATCTCAAATGTAGAGGGGTCTGGCTTATGATACAAAACAGGAAGTTGGAAAGGAAAAGGGGAATGAATTTGTAATCTAAACTAAAAACTGTCAGGTTTTATGCTTGATGAGTACATCTTTTGTCTTAATTTTGTTTAGAGAAGGAGTAAGTTGTTACTTAGTTATATTTGTGGATAAGCATTTTCATCAAATTCAATAGAAATAGTCTGGGTGTGGTGGCTCATGCCTGTAATTCCAGTACTTTGGGAGGCCCAGGCAGGAGGATCACTTGAGCCCAGAAATTTAAGACCAGCCTGGACAACATGGCAAAACCCAGTCTCTACAAAAAAAAAAAAATACACAAATTAGTCAGGTGTGGTGGCCTGCGCCTATAGTCCTAGCTGCTCAGGAGGCTGACGTGGGAGGATCACCTGAGCCTGAGGAGGTTGAGGCTGCAGGAAGCCAGGATCATGCCACTGCACGCCAGATGGGGCAAAAGAGTGGAACTCTGTCTCAAAAACAAACAAACAAAAAACCAACAAAAAACCCAAATTCCATAGAATTTGGTGTTTATTTTTATTTAATTAAAAAGTGGGATTATCACATTTTAAGTCAATATACAAATATACTGAAGAGGCCTGCCTTTTTTTTTTTTCTTCAAAAAGTGAGTACTGTTAAAGTATGTCCTAGTAATTTAAAAAACACTGACATTTATGATTAAAAAAACCCTCTTACATTTCTATGTTTTGAATTCTGATATCTTTTATTAGTGGCTTGATCTGTTATTACTGATACACATTCTCTGTGAACTACATTTGCTTTTAGTATAAGAGAATGGACATTTCAAAGCTACTAGTAGAGTTAACTATTATTTAAGTGGATAAGCAAAAAGAAGTTTACTTTGTGTAATTTCCTCTTAAATCCAATAAAGTTGTGGCTTTATTTTATTTTATTTTTTTACAATTCTGCCACGATAGTGTTCAGCTGAGGTCAGTCTCTGTTTTCCTTAGTTGTCCAATGGTGACTATCACTTTACCACCTCCAAGGCTGACTGTGTATGTAAGAATTACAGGATGGTCTACTCTCAGCTGTTGCCTTAGTGATATGGGGCTTTATGAGCTTGCCAATCATTTAAAAACTAAAGCAGGAAGTGAATAGTAATGTGTTTGGTCTCCAAGGTGAAAAGTCAACAGACTCCACATTACTGTAATTTTCTTAATGACTGAATCTTTAGCCATAGCATTAACATATGTTGTGTAGTTTTTTTGTTTTTTTTTTTTTTTGAGAAGGAGTTTCACTTTTGTCGCCCAGCCTGGAGTGCAGTGGCATAATCTCTGCTCACTGCAACCTCCACCTCCCAGGTTGAAGTGATTATCCTGCCTCGGCCTTCCAAGTAGCTGGAATTACAGGCATGTGCCACTATGCCTGGCTTATTTTTTGTATTTTTAGTAGAGATAGGGTTTCACCATGTTGGTCAGGCTGGTCTCAAACTCCTGACCTCAGGTGAGCCACCCACCTCAGCCTCCCAAAGTGCTGGGATTAAGGGCGTGAGCCACCGTGCCTGGTTTTTTTTTTTTTTTTTTTTTTTTTTTGAGATGGAAGTTTGCTCTTTTGCCCAGACTGGAGTGCAGTGGTGTGATCTCAGCTCACTGCAACCTCTGCCTCCTGGGTTCAACTGATTCTCCTGCCTCAACCTTCCAAGTAGCTGGGATTATAGGCACCTGCCACCATGCCCGACTAATTTTTGTATTTTTTAGTAAAGATGGGGTTTCACCATGTTGGTCAGGCTGGTCTCGAACTCCTGACCTCAGGTGATCCACCCACCTCAGCCTCCTAAAGTGCTGGGATTACAGGTGTGAGCCATCACACCTGGCGCTGTTGTGTAGTCTTGAAAGCAGCAGTGCGTAAATAGAAATGAGGACTTTTCAAACAAAATCTTAATCAAGGAAGTTTAATGTCGGGATAATAGCTCTCTGGGACCTGGGTGAGGTCTGGTGGAGAAACTGCTGGACCAGAAAGAGGACTTAATCATGGGAGAGAGCTTGTGTTAGAGATAAGCTAGGATGTTTTACCTTGGATAAGGTGGGCAGGGCTTCTCTCTCTGCGTTTCCTGCTATGGTCCTACTCCCTCGGCTCCCTCTCACTCCTCCCAAGTTCCTTAGAAGCCTCCATCTCTGGGGGTGCTTGCTAAAGCTGGGCTTAAAGGCTTTTCTTCGATTATTCTTACCGAATCTCCCTGGAGTAGGCTAATATTATCAACATTTTACAGATGAAGGAACTAATGTCACTAGGCCACAATTATAAAGAAAATGGCAAAGCAGAGATTGGAAAATTGTTCTGTGCTTAGTTACCTAAAAAAGGCTCATAATATTCATGTGATTAATTCCAGAGTAAGTGGTATGAAGGTTCAGAAATATCTGGAAAATTTCAGAAGGAAAACTGTCCCCCTACCTCCATGCAATTTTTTCCCTTTCTTTTTTTCTAAAAAAAAATTTCAGTGGGAAACTTCCTCATGCTTTCAAAAAACGAGACAGAAAAATTTTTCTCCCTTTTACCATCAAACATTTTTAAAATAGGTTTTTATATCTCAACCCAGATAAAGTGGAAAATTGGTTGTTATTCTGAGATCCAGTATTTTGAGGGTCCTGTACACACACTTAAAACAGTATCCGGAGTCAGGGTTCTGCAGCAAGAAGCAGAAGGAGGTGTGGCCACCAGCAGATGCTAAGTGAACCCTGTGGTGTTCATGTGTCATCAGCAGCATATAATAGCCTCTCCTTATCACAGTTCACTGAGGCCGTGAGGAAGGTTGATTGCCGGGCAGTGCCCTGGTGCTGTGTCCTTTAGGACACATGTTTGCAGCCATCTTAGGAACTTTCTTCCCCTCTGACTGTTTCTTTTGCTTATATCACTTGTCAAAATCTAAGGCAAGTAGAAGCAGAAGTTAACTTTGTGGCCAGGCATGGTGGCTCACACCTGTAATCCAAGCACTTTGGGAGGCCAAGGCAGGAGGATCAATTGAGCCCAGGAGTTGGAGACCAGCCTGGACAACATAGGGAGATCCCATCTCTACCCCCCGCTCCCCCCCCCAAAAAAAGACAGGCATGGTTGCATGTGCCTGTAGTCCCAGCTACTAGGGGTGGGGGTGTGGGGGTGGCACTGAGGTAGGAGGATTGCTTGAGCCTGGGAGGTTCAGGCTCCAAGGAGCTGTGTTTGTGCCACAGCATTCTAGCCTATGTGACCGAGCCAGACCCTCAAAACAAAAAAGTTAACTTTTGTAATGTTAGACCTCACAAATGGGGGGCTGTGGCAAATGCTGAAGAATATAGTATAATGAATCAATTGTTGATTTATTTCTTACCTTAACTCTATCTGGCACTTAGGTGAGCTTCATCACATCACACATCTCCAAGCCTCACTGATCTCATTGGTGAAATGGAGCCCATTTTCCTGGTCTTGGCAGGATGTTTTGAAGTATAACTGAGTTAAGAGAGGCGAAGGTGCTATATACAGCAGAAGCTAGATCTATGTTGGACACTTTGGTCTGACCTGGGATTATAACTTGGGCTTTTCAGACGAGGTTAGGATTCCACTTTTTGGCGTTGCATTGTAGCATCAGCTATCTACATAACATAGAAAAGTTCTGACAGAGCAGCACGGTGTTTGGAACTCAGATCTTGTGTTTCATAGATGATCAGTACTCCAATCTCTCCCAGTCTGTGAAACTGCCACAAAATTACTTGAAAACAGCATCTCACATTCTGTTTATAAAAGCATCACTGGCTAATCCGGTGAAACCCCGTCTCTACTAAAAAATACAAAAAACTAGCCGGGCGAGGTGGCGGGCGCCTGTAGTCCCAGCTACTTGGGAGGCTGAGGCAGGAGAATGGCGTAAACCTGGGAGGCGGAGCTTGCAGTGAGCTGAGATCCGGCCACTGCACTCCAGCCTGGGCGACAGAGCGAGACTCCGTCTCAAAAAAAAAAAAAACAAAAAACAACAACAACAACAACAAAACAAACAAACAAACAAAAAAGCATGACTTAGTCACCTAGGGCATAATAAATCTAAAGTTGTAGGGCTTAGAAAATGATCAGGTGTTAAGAGAAGCACAGAATGTACTATCATGTTTCGAAGGTTAATAAGCTTTTCCTGTTTCTGCTTTTTTTTTCTCTATAGCATTTTTACCATCTCACGTGAGGCTGCTTCTCCAGATGAAGCCGAGATTGAAATGTCACACCAGCAGGATCAATTAGATGATGTAGAATAGAGAGGCATTTGCTGACCTTAATCCACAGGGCAAGAATGATTGAATGGAGGAGATTGGATATAGGGAGACTCAAAGGTAGAGGCAATCAGTTGAGCATAGTTTAAACAGACACAAAGCAGTATAAATGGTAACTTAAGACAAAAAAATCTTCAGGATGAGTGTTTATTATGGGGTATACTTGTTCACTTATTGAATTCTGAGAGACTGCAAAATGAAATAAACACCTGTTACAAAAAGAAATAGTAGGAAAAGGAAGCAGGTATGCTTTTTGGAAATTCTAAATTTTTGTATCACTTAACAAAAGTGACAAGGAGAAAGATGCAAAATATATCCAGGCTGTAGGATGTCCTATGGAGAAGACAGTAGATGACGTGACTAGGCAACATGATAGCTGTCTTCCTGTAGTTGAAGTCTTGTCATTGCAAGAAAGGTTAGACATATTTTGGTAGGAATGGCAGAGGGGGGGGTTTGACTTAGTATAAGGAGTGGTTTCCCAATGTTTGAAACTTGACAAGCATTGTTGGAGCAGCCTTGCCCAGCTCCCTGTTGGTGGATCAGTGGATATGTACTGTTGAAGAGGGATTCTTGCATTAAATGAGAGAATCTCAGTCACCCCTCTAACTTGCCTTCTCTGGAGCTTTAAATCACCCTAGAGAGGTTTGAAATGTTTTGCAGCTTGTTCAGGCTCAGACCTGAATGAGCTTTGAGGCTCCTTAGGCTTTGATAGAATGATACTTCTCAACAGCATGTATGCACGTTGTAGGCCTGGGAATGGTTGCTGGTATATTTAGATTATGGGCAGCTGGTGTTAGCCAAGACATTTATTGGATTAGTCATCCCTAGTAACAATGATATGAAGTGTTTCTCCCTGATTGTGAGTTGATATCTGTTATGTTGACTCTTTCAGTTTTATATTTATTTTTCTTTTCCATTCAAACACAGCTTAACGTGAAATCTTCTGGTTGGGAATCTGCTTCCCACAATAAAGCACTATTTTTCTAGAGTCCACTGGTTGTTTCTATTTATGGATTTCAATTTTGAGACATCAATTTATCATAGCCGTGGAAAACTAGCAGAAGGCTCAGAGTAAAGCCATGGAAACCATGAAAGGACTAGGAAAACAAAATGAGAACATGTATTTTGGAGAGGTAAGGTAGAGGATCGAGTTTACACCTTTCTTGGCATGCCATTTCTCCTAGTGCAGCTATTTAAATACATATACATACATAGATGTTGATTAGCAGGTATAGAACCAATTGTGGTCTACTCACTTGTGAAGGCTAATGTAGAGGATATCTTCTATCAAGACATGGGCATGAGCATCAAGATGTTCCCATAGCAGGCACTCTACTTTAACAAATCTTCATGGATTAAATTGCGTTCCATGTTAGTTCTAATATGAGCAACATACTGCCAGTGAAGGTCATAAACTTTAAAGCGTGTTCCCAAGCAACACTGTGGCATCTTCATTTGAGAACATATTTTAAACTGAGTAGCTAATTATCTATTTAGAAGAAAAGCAGAGGAATAATTCTGAGTATGTTGTAAGGACTCAGAGTTCTTCATTTCACTCGTGTTTTGCTTGCATGTAAGCAAAGCACCAAATCCATAGTTCAAAGGTGAAGTAACAAATATATAAAAGATGACTACATAGAAAGAATTTTCTCATTGGAAATCTGTTTTCCTCCAATCAGAAAGACTGTGATAGTCTTGCTTCTGCACGATAAAAATTCCTGACAAAAATGACCATCTATATTGCTGATAGTGCCTAGCATGTATGATAACCTGTTGTAGTTTGATTTGGGGACAGAGAGGATAGACTATAAATGTGGGTTTTCTTTAAAAAGCTACTGCATGTAAGATATACTGTTTCAGAACAAATAATGCCAATAGGAATTAATAATTTCAAGTTGGAATATAGTTATAATTATACGGTTAGAGAAACATTCAGTTCCTTTGTTTCTGGCTAATGAGTTGTAGAGCAGATATTTGGTGGTCACCTCCCCAGTATCCATTACTTCCCTTCTATCACCTTGGGGTAGGGAGGATTGACTTCCCTCCCTTCTCAGTTGGGAAGCTTAGGTGGTGTTGATGCCACCACATGCCTTTAGGTGCAGGCTCTGATTGGCTTGTTCTAGTCATATCCCAGCCTCCCTGTCCACCCGAGAAGAGCATGTAACAAAGTCATGCTAATGAGAATGTGAATCCAGAGAAGACTTTTTCTCTGGAAAGAGATGTAAAGGTGTGAAGGCTGAAACTGCTGCATTTTGCTACTAGGAGGGAGAGCCCAGATCCTGTGAAGATGAAGCTGACCAGCTCTCCTTTCTTTAGGTTCCTCTTCTTTAAAATGGGGAAGATATAGTACTTTCTTTTACATGTGTTGTGAAATTAAGTTGGTTACCTTATGTAAGATGTTTAGAATATTAAGCACTCAATAAATAATAAAAATATTTATTCCCCCTCCCCAGAACCAATATAATAATTCTTTCAAACTGAGCCATCTGATTAATTACATTAATTTTTTGAATTAATTTTTTTCCTATTGGCTATATATACAAGTGATCGCTGCAAAATCTTGATTGCCTTTTATTCCACAGAATTTGTTTTGCCAGTAGTAGAGTCATGTTAGCATTTAAACTATATAAACATAGTCATGGTGGTGTTTTAACATTAAACCTTAGGAGTCTGGTCTTTGAAGAGCCATCTCTGAACCTCTAGGACCTCCAAAGTATCCTGATTCTTCCTTTCCAAACCCTCAGCTCTGTCTGGGAATAGTTTTGCAGAACCTTGGCAGTGAGAAGGAAGAGTTGTGATGCTGATTCCCAAGGCAGAGTATGAAGTGATTATATTTTCAAATGATAATTAACCTGAGGGCATCTGTTGAGCTCAGTTAAGGCCTGAGCTAATAGAAGTCTGCAGATGCCTGTGTTTAGAAGGCCAGAACTGTTCACAGTGGCTTCTGTGCTGTTCTTACTGTCCTAGTAACATTTATTCCTCTAATATTCATGCTTATTTGCTTATTACCTTAAAGATAATATTTACAGAGATAGAGAATAATGGTTAGAATTGATTCTAGAAGTTATAAATAATAGATTTTCCCTTGAAAAGCAAGGATTCCATTTTAATAAGAAACTTGTCAAGTTTTTGGTTAAATGTGACAGGACAAAGACATCTAATAGTTTATCGATACTCTCATAGTGCCATGTGAAAGAGATAGAAGCAATGTAAAGATATGTACATTTAGATCAAAAAGGGTCTAAAACATCACTTGCCTGTAGTTGGAAGAGTGGGATTGGAGAGGATGAGACACGAGGAGGAATGTCCAGGTTTTTACTCTGTGTACATCTGTATGGTTTGACTTTTATTTTATAGTGAATTCATGTATTACTTGTATAATTTTAAGAAATTAACCTTGACATGTCAATACTTCCACCCAAGTTGAGTTATACTTTCTAAAATTAATTGTTTAGATCAGATTATAGTAATCATTCCAGGTATTTATACTTGAGCCAATTGATGATTCAGATGAATTCAGACTTCATTAAACTTAAATGCTGGGTATACAGCTAACTCCTTATTTATGTCTGGTATATTACATAATTTAATGTTTCTGAAAGGCCATCTTGCCTTTCTCTTTTTTTGAGCACTCTCCCGGTCTCCTGGTTTTCCATACAGCAGATATTTGGGTTGCATTTACATCTGCAATGAATATTTTGCCTGAGAGGTTTGTTCTGATATAAAACAGTATGTTAGATTTCCTGAATATTTATGACTTTGAGCTTTCACCAGTTCCTGCTGAATGAGAATCACTTGCCTTGTGAGTGGGACTTTGCAGTAACCTCACACTCACAGCAATTAGAACTTGCTGCTGCAGTTGGATCTAGAAGCTGATGAAAAGTAGAAATTTTAAGCTGGATGGGCCTTTAGGGTCATTCATCCTAATCTTTCAGTTCATTTATGGGGAGAAAGAGGCCCAGGGAGCTCAGAGGAATTTTCAAGGTCCCGGTATTTGGGGTAGATGAGAGTTAGAAGATAGTCCTGGCTCATTCTGCTTCCTGCCACAAGATGTGGTGAGGAGTCATCCAGAATTCAGCCTGCTTGCTAAGTTTGCATCCTGGAAGCCGGAAACAAAGTTGAACCATGTGGGATTTGGGGAATCCAGAAGATAGGAAGTGAAATTAATGGAGTAGAATATGGTGCAACTAAATGAAAAAATGCAGGCTTAAACTGAGGAATATCCAACATCTGTATAGTAGTTGGAAAAGATGATTTTTTTTCTGCTTGTAAAAACATATACTGCATTTAGAAAATTCCTGAAAGTACAGAAAAGAAAATCAAAATTACTCCTGATTCCATTGCCAAGAAATGATTAAGACTGATATTTTGGGCCGGGGATGGTGGCTCATGCCTGTAATCCCAGCACTTTGGGAGGCTGAGGTGGGTGGATCATGAGGTCAGGAGATCAAGACCATCCTGGCTAACACTGTGAACCCTGTCTGTATTAAAAATACAAAAAAATTAAAAATACAAAAAATTAGCTGGGTGTGGGACTACATACACCTGTAGTCCCAGCTACTTGGGAGGCTGAGGCAGGAGAATCACTTGAACCTGGGTGGTGAAGGTGGCAGTCAGCCGAGATCGCACCACCGCACTCCAGCCTGGGCAACAGAGCAAGACTCTGTCTCAATAAAAAAAGGAAAAAAAAGACTGATGTTTTGGGATTATTTTTAAAAAATAATGTGTATACACATCAAATCAGATCATATTGCATACGTAATGTTTTTTATGTAATATTATATGATGAGGCCAGGCGTGGTGACTCACGCCTGTAATCCCAGGACTTTGGGAAGCTGAGGCAGGCTGATCCCTTGAGGTCAGGAGTTCGAGGCCAGCCTGGCCAACATGGTGAAGGTCCATTTCTACTAAAAATACAAACATTTGCTAGGTATGATGGTGTGTTCCTGTAATCCCAGCTACTCAGGAGGCTGAGGCACGAGAACTGCTTGAACCCAAGAGGTGGAGGTTGCAGTGACTCAAGATTGCACCACTGTACTCTAGCCTGTGTGACAGAGTGAGACTGTCTCAAAAAATATATATAAATCTGTATTCATATTATGACATTTTCCTGTATCATTGAGTATTCTGCAAAAATATGATTTTTAAATGGCTAAATCTCAGATTAAAAAAATCATTTGAAGTGGAACCATCGGAGCTGGATAATGTGGAATGAATCTAATAGAGAATTCAAAGAAAAGGGTCTAAGGTTTGATGCTGCAATCTGAGAGACATCAGCCTGGAATGAGTAGTGACAACAGCAGTGGAAAGCTGCCAGTCCACTGCAAGCAGCAACATGATGTAGTTTAGAGGCAGGTGAAAGAAAGTCAATTCAAAGCCACATGCTTAAGACAATGTAACAGTCTCTCATTTTGTCCACTTCCATTAACATGCATTTATCACGCAAAACAATGTTTAGGCTACAGGCTGGCCACTCCAGCCTGCCACTAGGTAAAGCCCTCATCCCCCAAGTGGAAGTGACTCAGATACATAACCATCCTTTGGAATTCGGGCCTTAATTATCCAGCCCACGATGTCTTCCTTTGACACACAGTCAGCTGCATGTGACACTTCTCCCAGAAGCAGGGTAATTACAGGAGGAAGAGGTAAAATTAAAAATAGTCTAGTAGGTCCCTTCTTAATCAGTTTTCCTGAAAAGGTGCGATGAAGAATGAGGTAAAGTCTTTGAAGTGCTTGGCTTTGTTTAGTTAATGTATTCCCATTGCCATCGGTAACTGGGAGCCTGCCAAGTAGGAAGCATGACCATCACCTTAAAGAAGAAAGTCGAATCCAGGATCAAGGCCTGTTTATCATCTGTGGCTGTGAGGCAGCTTAAATGATTAGAGAGGGGACCACTTCTGAAAAGTGCTGAGAGAATGCGGTTGGGACACAGATGAAGTCCAGCCCTTCCTAGTGCTCTGGGCTTGATATGCCTTTCTTTCCCTCTTTCCCCATTTCTACAGATTGTGAGTATATTAATCATTAAAGAAGCTAATCATACCTCAGTTCTAATGAATGAAACAGAATTCAGGTAGGGAGCATAGTACTTTAGCTGAGAAGAGAGTTTATGTAATGATTATAGGAAATGTTCCTCAGTCTGATAAATACTCACAAGATACAGAGAGCAATAAAGATGCATGGTCCCTTGGCTTTCTCTGTGTTTTCCTTGTGGGTTGGGTTGATGAGTCTGTTGCCAGCAGGGTATCGTTTCCTCCTGTGCAGAAATGCCAAATTTGCAGCTCTTGGTGGATGAGCTGGGAATGTGATTTCTTCCTTTCTCCAGTAATTTTCTGCCTGCCTGCATGAAATGCTAATGAATGTCTCACACATGATGAAGCAACGAAATGTAGCCTTATTTTACTATTTTTGGCAGATTCTGACTTTAGAAGGTCTAGGTCTTAATGTAACAGTGACAAGATAGTGTTAGCAGACCCTTCTCCCCCTTCATACAAATTTATACTCTGCTCTGCGTTCTGTGTTTCTGTGACATCCTCTGCATCCCATCTTATTCCACCATGCCTTCATGTCCAAGTCTCTGGAAAACGTCTAGCTCCAAGAAAAATAAGTTCTGAACTTGAATCTCAGACCAATTCAGACATTTATTATTAGTTGTAGCTGAGTAGCATTCATGCCAGGTCTTATTTATTAACTAGTGGGGGGTGGGATAGGGCATAAATAGGGAGTTGAACACACTTATGGGCTGCAGTTAAATGCCTAAATAATTTTATGATTACACCATCAAATGAATTGACTTGTAGGAGGGACTGAAGTGAAAACAGAGCTTCTGATAATCAAATTTTAATTGAGGCTCTTGGCTGATTAATAGTGCCAGTGGGAGAGCTTAATTTAGGCACGGTATCCTTCATTTGTGGAATCGATTGGTGGTACTCTGATACTCTGGCCACATCTGCAGGAGGGCCACCCGCAGATTCTGTGAGTGACAGAAGACTGCGTGAGGCACAAGGGCAGAAACGTGATAACAACAGAAACAGATGAGAGATGCTGGTTTGAGGAAGGGCTGTCAGCATTGACTGATGAGGAGCACACACAGGTGATGTTGGGGTTCACCCTGCTTCCCATTTGCAACCGAAGGCTGCTTGTGGTAGTTGAATATAGTTTATTTTGAGAGTAGAAGAGTGAGACAGACAAAAGAGGAGAAAGATGGGGTTTGTAAGTGCAATAAAACTTGGATCAAGGGCAGAGAGGAAAGACTGCCTGGGGATATATTCCTCAGTATGAATCCAGCTGATTCAGGTCCCCCAGGTTCTGGGGTTTAATTCAGACCCCATGTCTTCTATTTCTGTCCATCGTCACCTTTTGCTGTCCTCATTCATCTTCTCAATGACCTTAGAAATTCTAGTGTTTGATCTGAAAGGTATAATCTGAAAGTCCATGGCTCAAAATATGTCAACGAAAAGGCCCTTTGATCACTAATATATCCAGGAAAAGATGTGTTTCCTTTCTGTGTCTTGGTTTCTGTCATGTAGGAAAGAACTCAAAAGATACCACAATGGATAGATAACTTAGAAATATAGTAGGTCTGCTGTAGACCTGATTTCAGAAAAAGCCTAGAGCAGTGACTGGAAATAAGTATAACCATTAAGAAAGATGAGTTGGGAAAGTGCTTTATTTTTCTGAAACAGTGTCAATATCTGGAGAAAAAAAATAATGAATTACCATTTGTGGCTAGAATAGCAAAGGCCAAGAAAGTATAATTGAAGATTATAAAAGTGTGAAGACTCCAGATTGGGTTGACATGCACTGGCCCGATCTAGGAACACAAGTTTGTGAACCTAGAGAATGTACCTCTCATAGAAAAGGAAGAATTTGAAATACAAACGGACTTTAACAAAAGGCTTAGATAAATAACAATAATGAGCTATAAAGGGAGGTTAAAAGTGCCTGGAGGGTACATTTTCATTTTCATGTTTAATTCTAAGTGTTATTTTTTTAACCAATTAAACATACATTCTTTTGTCAATAATATGGAAAACATAAAGAAGAAAATAAAGATGAATTATAATCTCATTTTATAGACTTCTAACATTTTTAGCACTTATTTTTTGTAAGTTAAGGAATTAATTACTAGTATTGTTTTTACATGTTTATGGGGTACAATTGCAGGTTTCTTATATGCATGTGTTGTATTGTGAAGACTTTTAACATTTTGATGTATTAACATTTACTTTCCCACAGTATTTTAAAATTATCTTACATCATTTTGACTCTAATTTTACATTCTGCTTTTATAAGTTATGTAAACCCGAAGAATTCTTCAAATCTTCTAGAAGTATTTATTTTAAATGAGATTTTCAGATGTCATTGACTTTGGGGCACTTGCTATTTTACATACTGCTAGGAAAGAAAAAAAAGTGTTTCCAATTAAACTGACACAAAGCCTTAATGATAGCTTTGAATGATATTTTTTGTTGGTCACACCAGCCTTTTGATGCTTTGACATTTCTTCCGTCTAGTTCAGGGATTTGGCAATAATTTTTCCTTTAGTTGCATTTCTTGGCATGTAAGAGATGCTTCTTTTGCATAATCCTCAGAAAACAAAATGTAGCACGGCATCATCTACTTAGGTTCATAAACCACGTATGTGATTTGTTGCTTTGGAACAAAATATATCATAGTGATAATTCGTCCTATGATGAATATTTGCTTCATCAACATAAAATGTACCCACTGAGTCTCTGTTTACATGCTTTTTTTGTGTACACAAAGACTTTTCATCTCAATGCTGAATCACAGCATTACATTTGTAGGCATTTTATTTATTGTATTTAAAAATATTTAATTGACAAAGATTGAATATATTCAAGGTATATAACATGATGATTTGATATATGTATACATTGTGTAATGATTACCACCATAAAATTAATAAACACATCCACCACCACTCATGCTGTACATTAGATCCTCAGAGCTTATTCAACTCATAACTGAAAGTTTGTACCCTTTGACCAATCTCTCTCCATTTCCCTCATCTACTGGTCCCTGGTAACCATTCTACTCTTTGTGTCTATGAGTTCAACTTTTTTAGGTTCTACATATAAGAGATCATTCACTACTTGTCTTTGTGGCTGGCTTATTTCACTTGTTGCAATGTCCAAGTTCATTTATAGTTACAAATGACAAGATTTTCTTCCTTTTAAAGGCTGATTAATATTCTATTACATATACATATATATCTCACATATTCGTTATTCATCCACTGATAAACACTTAGGTCGATTCCCTATCAATGCTATTGTGAATAATGCCACAATGAACGTGGAAGTACAGATATCTCTTTGAGATACTGATTTCATTTCCTTTGAATATATAGCCAGAAGTGAGACTGCTGCATCATAGAGTAGTTCTACGTTTAATTTTTTGAAGAATCTCCATAATGGCTGTACTAATTTAAATCTCTACCAACAGTGTATGAGGGTTCCCTTTTCTCCACTCCCTTGCCAGCATTTGTTATCTGTTGTCTTTTTCATAATAATCAGGTGTGAGGTGATATCTCATTGTGGTTTTAATTTGCCCTTCTCTGATGACCAGTAATACTGAGCATCTTTTTATATACCTGCTGGTCATTTGCATGTCTTCTTCGAAAAAAAAAGTCTATTCAGGCTCCTTACCCATATGTAAATTGGGCTTATATGTTTTTTTTTTTTTTTTTGCTATTGAGTTGTGTGAATTTTTTACATATTTTAGATTAACCTCCTATCAGGTTTTTGGTTTGCAAATAGTTTTTTCCATTTCATAGGTTGTCTTTGAATTTTGTCATTGTTTCCTTTGCTTTGCAGAAGTTTTTAGTTCATTGGAATCTGCTTGTTTATTTTTACTTTTGTTGCCTGTGCTTTCAAGGTCATGTCCAAAAAATCATTACTAAGACCAATGTCAAGGAGCTTTTTCCCTACGTTTTCTTTTAGGAGTTTTATGATGTAAAACATTACATTTAAATATTTAATTTGTTTCAACTTAATTTTTATGTATGGTTTAAGGCAAGTGTCTAATTTCATTACTTTGCATGTGGATATGCAGTTTTTTCAACACCATCTATTGATGAGACTCTCTTTTCTTCATTGTATGATCTTGGCATCTTGGTCAAAAAACAATTGACTGGATATGTGGACTTATTTCTGGCCTCTCTGTTTTGTTCCATTGGTCTATGTGTCTGTTTTTATGCTAGTGCCATACTATTTTGATTACTGTAGCTCTGTAATAGATTTTTAAGTCAGAGAATGCGTTTCTCCTGACTTTGTTCTTTTTGTTCAAGATAGCTACTTGGGGACTTTTGTGGTTCCATACAAATTTTAGAATTGTTTTTTCTATTTTTTAAAAAAAAGTCATTGGAATTTTGATAGGAATTATATTTAATCTGTAGATTACTTTGGGTAGTATGGATATTTTTAACAATATTAATTCCTCCAATCCATGAACAAAGGGTATCTTTTATTTGTGTCTTCTTCAATTTCTTCCATTAATGTTTTACAGTTTTAGTGTAGAGCTCTTTCACCTCCTTAGTTAAATTTTTCCTAAGTATTTTATTTTATGTTTTGAAGATCTTATAAATGTCATTGTTTTCTTGATTTCTTTTGCAGATAGTTCATTGTTAATGTATAAAAACACTAACAATTTTTGAATGTTGATTTCCTATCCTGTCAGTTTACTGAATTTGCTTACTAGTTCTAATAGGGTTTTTTTTTGGTACAGGCTTTAGAGTTTTCTTTATGTAAGATAGCACTGTATCAGCAAACAGAGACCACTCAGCTTCTTCCATTCCAGTTTGGATGCCTTTTATTTCTTTCTCTTGCCTAAGTTCTGTGGCTAGGATTTCTAGTACTGTATTAAACAGAAGTGGTGAGAATGGGTATCTGGTCTTGTTTTGGATCTCAGAAAAAAAGCTTTTAGTTTTTCCCCATTCAGTATGATGTTAGCTGTGGGTTTGTCATATGTGGCCTTTATTATGTTGAGGTACATTTCTTCTACATCTAATTTGTTGAGTTTTTCTCATGAAAAGATGTTGAATTTTGTCAAATGCTTTTTCTGCATCTATTGAGATGTTTATACTCGTTTTTTATACTTCATTCTGTTAATGTGGCATATCGTATTTATTGATTTGCATATGCTGAACAATCTTTGCATCCCGGGGATAAATCCCACATGATCAGGGTGCATGATACTTTCAATGTGCTGTGGAATTTGGTTTGCTAGTATTTTGTTGAGGATTTTTACATTTGTATTCATTGGGGATATTGGCCTGTAATTTTCTTTTCTTGCTGTGTCCTTGCCTGACTTTGTTATGAGGGTAGTGCTGGCATCATACAGTAACTTTGAAAGTATTCTCTCACCTTCAATTTTTTAAAAAAAGTCTGAGAAACACTGGCATTAATACTTCTTTAAGTGCTTAGTAGAATTCACCCCTGAAGCCATATAGTTCCAAGCTTTTATATATTGGGAGTTTTTTTATTCAATCTCCTTACTCATCATGGTCTGTTCAGATTTTCTATTTCTTGTTGATTCTGTGTTGGTAGGTTGCATGTTTCTATGGATTTATCCATTTCTTCTAAGTTTTCCAATGTGTTGGTGTATCATTGTTCATAGTAATCTCTTGTGGTCCTTTGTATATCTGTAGTATCAGTTGTCATATCTCTTCTTTCATATAGAATTTTGTTTGAGTCTTCTCTCCTTTTTTGCTTGGTTAGGTTGGTTAAGGTGTTTTAATTATGTGGATTTTTTTTCCCTAAAAACCCCAACTCTTAGTTTCCTTGATCTTTTCTATTATCTTTCTAGTCTCTATGCCATTTATTTCTGTTCTAATCTTTATTAATTACTTCTTTCTGCTGACTTTGGGCTTAGTTTGTTCTTTTTCTAGTCCTTGCAGGTGTGAAGTTAGGGCAATTGAGATCTTTTCTTTTCCTTTATGTAGGTTATTTGTTGCTATAAACTTCCCTCTCAGCATTGCTGCTACTGCAGCTCATAAGATTTGGCATGCTGTGTTTCTGTTTTTGTTTGTCTCAAAATACTATTTGATTTCCCTTTTGATTTCTTCTTTGACCTATTGGTTGTTCAGGACTGTGTCGTTTCATTTCCACATATTTGTGAATTTTCTGAAGTTCCTCCTATTATTGATTTCTAGTTTTATACCTTTGTGGTTAGAAAAGATACTTGAGACAATTTCAATACTGGAGACATTTTAAATAGCAGCTAAATCAACGTGTGTGGTACCAACAATGTACATAATTTAGTAGAGGTAATGACAACACAAATGTCTGTCATCATGTTCATGCATGCATGGTAATGACAACTCCTTTGTACTTAACTCATAGGGATAATAAAATGCCATCAGCTGATGGGGATAATAATATGCCAACTACTATAAGACATATTCCAATTTCAGAGATGTTAAAATGTGGAAAAGGTGCATCTTAACATCAATGGGTTCACCTGAATTTAATTAACCATTTTACTCTTCTGGGGTATTAAAAATAAAATATAGCCGGGCGCAGTGGCTCAAGCCTGTAATCCCGGCACTTTGGGAGGCCGAGACGGGCGGATCATGAGGTCAGGAGATCAAGACCATCCTGGCTAACACGGTGAAACCCCGTCTCTACTAAAAATACAAAAATCTAGCCGGGCGAGGTGGCGGGCGCCTGTAGTCCCAGCTACTCAGGAGGCTGAGGCAGGAGAATGGCGTAAACCCGGGAGGCGGAGCTTGCAGTGAGCTGAGATCCGGCCACTGCACTCCAGCCTGGGCGACAGAGCGAGACTCCGCCTCAAAAAAAAAAAATTTATAGAAACTAAACTTTTTTTCCTTATAGGAAATTTTAAATAGTATTTTTCTTTGCATTTGTGATTTTTTGGGAATAGATTCTGAGAGGTGAAATTATTTAGTCAAAGAATATAAACATTTTAAAGGTGTTTGATCTTTATTTCTGAATTGCTTTACAGAAGGTAGTTCAAACTATACAGTCTGATGAACAATGTTATTTCAGTGTTGTAAACTTGACTTTATGAAAAAAAGCTGGCGTAGGCGGCCTGCAAGGTGGCCCCAACTATCTGAAGCGATGGCATGTGACTTTTCAGGTGAGGGCTGACACAATTGCAGCTTCCGCTTTGTTCTTTTGGACACATTCTGTGGGAAGCCAGGTGTCAGGTTTGGCAGACACTCAAACAGCCTGTGGAGATGCTCATGTATGGAGGAAACAAGACTTACAATGAGAACCAGCCTGTGAGTAAAATGCCTTAAAAATGGGTTCTTTTGCCCCAGTCAGGTTTTCAGATGTCCATGGTCCTTGTTCACAGCTGAGTTGCAACTTCATGAGAGATCCAGAGCCATAACTGCCCAGCAAAGCCACTTTCATGTTTTTGACCCACAGAAACTATGAAAGATTATAAATGTTTATTATTTTTGCTAAATTCGGGTGTAATATATTATGCAGAAATAGATAATGAATACAATAACGGTATTGTTTAATAAAATATGCAAAGATGTCACTATCCAAAAGAGAGTACATCTCTAGATGGGCCATTGATTTAATTATTCATGGCAAGTCTTATATTATTATGAGTACTTGGAGTTTCAATCTTAGCTTATTAGCTATGTGAACTTGGTCAATTCTTTTAGTCTCTTGGGTCCTGAGTTTATTTTTTTTTGTCTTTCAAAGGAGATAATGATACTAGCCTTAATTTCTTCAGATGTGTATTTTAAATTAAAAGGAATATTTTATGTTCCATAAAATTTGAAAATTTTCAAATTTTCATTTTAAAATTTTCAACTTTTAAAATCATGTGGAACATAAACCAGGTAAATGGATAGTATTTATTTATATTTTATTTATTTTAGACCTTAATTTTAAATAGGTAATACTATTTATACAGTTCAAAATTAAAGGCACACAAAATGGTAGGTATTATAAAGCTATCTTCCTAGCCTACACATTACATTCTCTACATTATATGGCACACAGTGATAATAAACATTGCCAATTTTTTTGTTATCTTTTTTGATAAATTTTATAAAAGCACATGTGTCTATATAGATCTTCCCTTGAAAACACGAATGATAGTATAATTACTTTTTTGTCGCTTGACTTTTTTCTCTCAATAATAAAATTCAGAGACCATGATATTTAGTATGTGGCCTAAATAGTTTTTCTTAAACTGTATCTTAAAATTTCTGTTCTGCTATTTCATTTTCTTTTCAGAGACTCCAATTATTTATATTTTTGATCTCTGCCTTAGCCTATTTGGGGTCTTATAACAAAATAGCATGAATGGGGTAGCTAATAAACAACAGAAGTGGCCTGGCATGGTGGCTCACGCCTGTAATCCCAGCACTTTGGGAGGCCGAGAAAGGCGGATCACAAAGTCAGGAGATCGAGACCATCCTGGCTAACACGGTGAAACCCCGTCTGTACTAAAAATACAAAAATTAGCTAGGCGTGGTTGCAGGCATCTGTAGCCCCAGCTACTCGGGAAGTTGAGGCAGGAGAATGGCGTGAACCCAGGAGGCGGAGCTTGCAGTGAGCTGAGATGGTGCCACTGCACTCCAGCCTGGGCAACAGAGTGAAACTCTGTCTCAAACAAAAAAAAAAACAAAAAATAAAAAAAACAACAGCAACAACAAAAAGCCCCAGAAGTTTATTTCTCACAGTTCTGGAGGCTGGGAAGTTCAAGATCAAGACACTGGTAAATTCAGTGTTTGGTGAGGGCCCACTTGCTGGTTTATAGATGGCTATCTTTTGCAGTCTTCTTATAGTGGGAGGGGAGAGGAGTCTTTCTTGGGCCCCTTTGAGAAGTGTATTAATTCCATTCATGAGAGCTTTGACCTCATGACCTAATGAACACCCAAAAGTCCCAACCCCTAATGCTACTACCTTGGGGTCTAGGATTTTGACATATGGAATTTGAGGGTACACAAACATTCAGATAATTGGAATCTCCTTTACCTGTATTCCATATTATTCATTTTCTCTCTAGTGGTTTTAAGGTCTTTATTTTTGTTTCCTTATTTCTATGTTTTATATCTTTTAGTGTGCATTTTTGCCAATGTTGATTTACCCTTGTGTTCTTTACAGTTTTATTGTTGCTTTCATGATAATTTTATTTTTTTCTTTTATTGTTCTTCTGATATTTGAGAGCTCCTATTTCACTTCCGACTATTGTCTCACTAATTATTCCCGATCGCTTAGTACTGTCACTTGATAGAGTATTATACTTTATGGCCAAATTTTTATCTCATCTATGGCTTCCTTTTTCTGGTGACATTCTTTTTCAGCTGTAATTTTTCCAGTTCCTATCCTCATAATACCTTTGGAGGCACCTTTTGTACATCCTTTTTTGTATGTGAATCATAAAGCAAAATAATGTATGACCTGTGAACCCATCTGTTAGTATGCATTCCTTTAAAAAATTTCTCATGTTGAAGAAGATGGATATTTCCTGGGCCAGCATTTTGGGGGAATGATGTGGGGAGGAGGCATGTCACATTCCAGGCTGGAAGGATTTTTTCTTATCTAGAATTTTATAACTTATTTTGCCTTCACTCTGGACCAAAACAGATGGATAGGCTGCTGTAGTTTTTGTTCTTTTTCATAATGTAGCACCTCTCTTCTCCCTGTCTCCAATTATAGGAACAGACAAAGATGGCTTATTTGTGCCATTCTTCATTCAGTTCCTGCTTCTTTTAGATGAGAATAGGTATAGAGAAAAATGCTGTCATCTTGTGCACCTCTATCCTACTGGAAATAAAGGGTATACCTCATGTACTCTTCACTTTGAAAAAGCCTACTTTGTTGGCTTTTTCTCAGATCTGCAGTCTTAGTGACCTATTACTCTTCTCTACGCTTTTGAAAGTTTTTCATTTTATTTGGATTTAACTATTTTCTACTACTGTTCAAAATGCATTTTGCTTTTCTGTTTCTTATTCTCCTTGGTGCTTCTGGTTGATTTCCAGGAATGGTGGGGTGGTGATGGTGATGGTGGGGAGGTGGGGAATTCTGACTTCATACCATCTTTTTCAAACCTGAAGTTACATTTTTAATTTTTTTGTGGTGCTCATGTGTTAAATATCTGTAGTCCCTGGGGTGAACGAGGCTGGATCAGGTGGCTAGCCTCCATATTCCTTCTTTCTCCTTAGACCATGTCCCCTCCTTCATTCACTTTACGGAAATTATTGTGCATGCTATTACATGTCAGGCACTGCAATAAGCACTGGAAAACAAAGACTAAACCACACGTGAGCTCTATCCACACAGAAACTGTAGGAGGTTATGACAATTAAACTTTCTAAAGAGCTTTCTAAAACAATTTTTAGGAGGGAGACTGATGTCTATTAAACATAAATAGAAATACATGCTGATGCTATAGAAGAAAGGTTCCTGAAAAACAGGATGAATTGGGATGTAGAACACAGAGAGGATTAACCTTAGATGGAGAAGTCAGAGGCAGCCTAGTGGGAAAAGCATAGGCTCTGGAGACTAATTCCCTCCATTCAAAACCCACTTTTGCTCCTTCCCAGCTGCATGAACTGGGGAAACTATTGAGCTTCTCTATGCCTCAGTTTCCTCATGTTTTGCTCACAAAATAAGACTCCCTCTGTAATGCATAGTTGTATATAAACCACAATAAAAAGCAGCATAGTAGAATGCTTAAGAACATGTATTTTGGAGAAGATTGCTTGTCTGACCTTGGATACATTAGCAAATGTTCTTGTGCCTCAGTTTCTTGATTTATAAAATAGGGGTGATAATAATGCTTATTTCATAAGATTGTTATGAGACTTAAATGAGTTACTATATCTAAAGTGATTCCGATGTTGTCTTGGAGATAAAACAAACCATGTACCTATACCTGGAAGGTAGTAAGCACCATCTAAGTATTTGCCAAATAAGGCATTTATCATCGTACTTGAAATACAGAAAGTACTAAAACATAGTAGCTATTATAGCAGGAGGGGAAAAGTAAGTAGATTTTGTGGCAGGAACCTGTAGTATTTCCTGTGATAGTTTCTATAGGCAAGCTACTTTTGAGAGGGAAGGAGCAGATCAGAGGTTTAGGGAGAAAGGAGAAGATTTGAAATAGCTGCTGTTGAGTTAGAAAAAGAGATGTCTGAGCAGTGTTGCCTAGTTGAGGTTAAATAACACAATGACTCATTGAAGCACAAATATAAGCATCTGTCTTGTTTTATATACCAATACTTGGTGACCTGGTTCTAGGTACAGAGAAGGCAGATTGATATGAGGCTACAGTTCTCCCAGATGTGACAGAACAGCATCAGGGCAAAGAATTCAAGAATGTTGGCAAAAGGTGGTTAAAGCGATAGACCATGAAGACTATGTTGAGTAGGGAAGGAAATAAAGAGAGGATAAAGTAAAGAGTGGAGGCGCAGAGTTCCAGGTGAGGTAGAAAAGCAATTGTAGTGGCAGCAAGTGAATGAGATGGATGGAAAGGAAAAAAAGTCCCTTGGAAATGCACACTGAAGAAAATAAGAAAGCATTTCTTCATAAGGAAGAATAAGTTTAACCTACCCATTTCAAGCCTCTGTAGGGCAGAGACAGCTTTAAAGTGGGAATAGCCTCAGGATCATCTTATCTGCATCATTAGAGGAAGAGTGGGAAGAGAGGTCTCCAAAGAAAAAAGTTCTTATGGGCTCAGAGGTCTAGCCATTTTACTTTTTCATGTGTAAGCCCTACTCCCTAGCATGGCAGACCACTGAGAAGAGTGACTTTCAGGGTGGAGTATATGTGTGTGTGGGAGGGTGTGAGAATATGGAGAGAGTTAGGAGAGTAGCCACTAAAGGTGATCAAGGTTGTTTGAGAGCAAACAAACAACAATTTTAGAGAAGACACTGCAGTCATAGTGCTATTGATTCAAGCAAACTTCTTACAAAAAATGAGACTCTTCTAGATTCTATGATAAAAGTGGAAGGTCTGCATTAAATCTGGGTCAGTATCATGTATATTACTCCTCAGTCAACCTGCATTATGTTGTATATTAAACAGAGCCTTTTAAAATAACATTCCTTTTGCTATGGAATGTATTCATTTCCCTTGAGTTGACATGTCTGATCTGTGAGGCTCTGGGCCTTGCAGTTGGTTTATATGGGTGGGATTCAAATGCGGGTCAAATTGAATATTGCTAGATGTTGAGAGTTTGGGAGAAAATAGGTGGGGTGAAATATCTCTGAGTTATAGTTGAAGTCACTGTGGCAATTTGATTAATTCATTTCAACAATTATTTACTGAGTGTTAACTCAGCATGAGTCAGGTGGTTTAAATAGAGTGGTCACTGAAGAGTGGTCACTGCCCTTGTGGAGCTCACAACTAAGGGACGGGACAACCAATTCCAACTTGCCTGCGATGTGTCTTCATCTTCTGTCATAAACTGTAGGGTTATATAAGGTTTCTTAGAATTCATTAATTGAATCATTTGTTCATTTAATACATTTTGTTCATTCTTTTTGAGTTCTGTGGTATGTCATGCACTGGTGGTTGGAAACTATCCACTCCTGTGATGTCCAGATGAACAACCTGTCATCAATATAATTTCCTGAGATGCTAAGAGTTAATTAGGGTCTGTCTTCTTTAAGTCACCCTAAGACCCCAAAGGTCTATGTCCTCTCCCAGGAATAGAAACACTGTTTGTGATGTGTCTTCATCCTTTTTTGGTACCTTCTATCTGCGTGCCATCCTAGTGACCCTCAGAGATCATGTTTCAGAACCGTGGAAATTTACAGGAATTAGAAAACTTGGAATTAGAAGAACTTGGTTTGAGTCTGGTTCTTCCATGGTCTAGCAGTGTGTGATCTTGGAAAACTGCTTAGCTTTTCTCAATCACCATGGTTCTCATCTTTTTCACAACAAACTTATAGATATTATTCTATCCATTTTACATTGAAAAAACCTGAGGCTTAGCAAGGTTAGGTAATTTTCCTGTGAGCCAGGGTTCAAATGCATGAAGTCTGACTTTGGTGTCCATGCTTAAAGACTCCTTTATGTCAATTATGAAGAGTTGAATACACTATCTGGTACATAGAATATACTCAATAAAATGCAGCTGTTATTTTGGCTATGATAACTCAGAACCAACACAATGGAAATATTTGCTAAAGGTGGAAGCAAAACATCAATGTTGGAACTGCACCAGTTATTTTGGAATAAGGAATCATTCGTATTTGACCTTGGACCCTAACCACATGTAAGACTAACCTTGATTAGAGTGGTAAATGTCATTTATAATTGAAGGATCTATTTTTTATAATTCTATTTCTGCTGTAATGAAGAATTACACTTTTGAGATTTTCAGTTAATGCTCTAGATAGCCCTGGATTGACATATATTGTACTAGGGCCCTTAAACCAAGAGCTAAAATAGAGAGATGAATCCTTAATCAATGAATTACAGATCCTGGTAAAATGTTAAATTTAAATAAAACATCCACAGTTAGTACTGTTTTGAGGTCTTTAAGAATGTTTGCATTCTACATGCACTAAAAACTAGGGCTAAATGCATATAGATTTTCATAAAGGCAGCACATATGAAAATCTTTGCCTAATGATGCACTATTATGTTCAGCATGGAGAGATGCAGTCTAATTTTCTTATAATTTCCTCCTCTATCTTGCTTCCTTTTTGTAGGTTAATCCTTTGTTAACACAGCTTCTTAGAGTGCTCTTGTTTTTCACTCCCAAGTCTTATTTTTTTCTTTATCTACCATAGAAAGATTGTCCTCATTCAATAGCATTTAGGTAGGAAAGAGATGTTCAAATGTCATGTTTAAGAATTTCTTTCCCTTTCTTCCCGATTTCATTCTATTCAAGTTTTCTGTTGTATCTGAAATAGCCTCTAAGTCCCTGGGGATGATAAAAAATAATTTTATGGAAGAAGTCAGAAGAAAAACTATTGTAATTTTTTTTTGTATGTGTGTGTGCTTATTTTTGTTTTTTTGAGACAGGGTCCTGCTCTGTCACTTGGGCTGGGGTGCAATGGCACGATCCTAGCTCACTGAAGCCCGAACTCCTGGGCTCAAGTAATCCTCCCACCTCAGCCTTCAGAGTAGCTGGAGCTACAGGTATGCACTACCATGCCTAGCTAATTTTATTTTTTTATTTATTTTTGTAGAGACAGGGTCTTGCTATGTTGTCCAGACTTGTCTCAAACTCCTGGTCTCAAGTGATCCTCCTGCTTTGGCCTCCCAAATTGCTGGGATTACAGGCATAAGCTACCATGCTCTTTCCATTTTTTGTATTTTACAACAGAGGATGAAACTTCATTTTTAATTATAATTTTGACCCAAATCATCTTGTTTGTATAGGCAGACAGGGCCATGACTTGTCTACATATCCATCTTCACAAATTGCTAGGGCGGGCAAACAACTTGTGAAATGACCAGAAAAACATGTGTTCTGTTTGATTTTTCACACAAGTATGAAAATCCAATTTAGATAATATCCATTAATGGACCCATTAAAAAGAATGTTCTTAACCTTCACGAAGTAAAGAAAAACTTATTCAAGGGCTGTCGGCAACACTGAGCTATGGCATAGCAGGTTTACACCAGCGTGTTGATAAGGTTCCAAAGTGTGGAAGGACAATGAAAAATCCAAAGTGGAACCAAAATATTCCAGGTTTTGAATGAAGAAGAAAAACTTATTGCTCCACACTTACATGAACACTTACAAATATGCAATAAAAACAGTTTGTGTTTTTAGAGGATGTGTCAATTCTTTGAGCTGAGGGAAGTCAGACTTTAGGCCTGGGACCTAACTGGAATCACTTGTTACTCACAATTTAGTATTTCATTTTTTGCAAAGTTCATTACCTTTCAAAGTCCAATAAAAATTTTAAAAAAAAGCAGGTGTCCTTTTTTTGCACCACTGTAAATGAGAATGTACTATGGATTTTGTCAAAAGCAATTCAGAGTATTTGAAAATTTGTTTAAGATACTCTGCTAATGTGTACTCTGACTGGTATATCATGCTTTAAATATTTTTTCTTAGTGAATTTAGACAAATTAACAAATCAGAATTTATTTTTCAGGAACTTGCTAAGAAACTCCAAAGTTGTATCTCTTAGTGTATATTTATTGAAAATTGCAAGAGCCAAGAAAGGGAGAGTTTATTTTAGGAGCCTCAGAATATATAATTAAATCACTCTGCTTTATTTCATAAAAGTGACTGAAGACTAACAGAATCCGTTTCTATCTCTAGTGTGATGCTGTTCATGATAGAGACAATTCATACGCCATAGAAGTTAATCTGCCCAATGGAAAAATGTTATAAAGGTTTCTGCTTCTGTTACTGAATCACGATTTTTTCATGTTTTTCTCTCCAGTGCATTTATCCTTACTAGAAAACTCTATCAGAAACCGTCAATCATCTGAGTAGGTAGACAGCCATAAAAGTAACCACGGACTTCATTAATGATGGGGGAAATGGCAGATTAACTTCTTTCTTAAAAACTAAGAGGCATCTAATAACATGCACTTTGATTTTACCCAGCTATGAGGGTCTGGAAAATGTCTTATTTAAATATACAGGTATTTTTATGGGGCCTTTAAATCTTTGCCTTAATACTGTAGTTTCCTCCATATGTTTGTTGTCAACTAACAGCTCAGAACTGATAAGCCATGTGGAAATGTTTTGTAAAGCTGCAGTTCTTCCTTTGTGACTACTGCTTCTTTGATTAAAGTTGAACTTCTTCCAAAAGAGAATGCAATTTGTTTGCGTATTTTTGTCTGCAAAACATGGCCAAGTATGGATACCTTTTATATGATAGGAAAGAGGGTTTAATTAGGTGTCTTTCAGTGTGATTAGAATGGATGTGACGTGCACATGCTTGTGTTTTGGGAAGATCACTGGCTGCAGTGAGGGAGATGAGGTGAGGCTGGAGCCAGGGAGACTAAAATGGGGAGAGTTACACAATCCCTGGGAGAAATAGTGATGGACTGGATGGAGGCAGTAGGAGGGAAATGGGGAAGAGGGAACAGAATTCAAGAATGTCCTGGGAAGTAGGTTCACTGGAAGGGTGTACCAGGGAGGAAAAAGGATTTATTATGATTCAAGCATCTTCCTTGGTTAATAGTAAATCACATTCATGGAGACAGGGAAAGCAGAGGAGAGGTACCTTTTGATACTTACACATGGTTGGCCTCCCAAAGTGCTGGGATTACAAATATGAGCCACCATGATATGGAAGCACTTTCTAGGAGCAGAAACACAATGTGAGATGCAACCACCTCTATGTGTCTTCAGTTGCCTCCCCATTAGAGAGAGCTGTTCTGCCCATCAGTTAAGAAGCTATCTGTGATTGGAGAGGGTGAGGGCGAGGGCTGGATGAAGGCACTAGATGGCTTCTAAGATTCCTTAAAGTCTGAGAGGTTGTGATTTTGTGAAAGTGGTTTGAAAAATTTAAGCTCAGCTTCAAGAGGACAGGAAATATGACACTTTAGTGACAGAACACACATGCACAGTGAGGAAAGATGGAAATTCCTCTTCATGTTCTCTTCAAATTGTGACAGCTTAGTCCCCCTCTCACCACATTGCAATATTCAGGCATAGACATTATGCATTATGTGAATTAAACATTCTGAGGAACGATCAGACAACTTTGCACTGTTATCCTATTTGTATTTGAAAATATAGAGCTATGTTTATAGTTGTTTGTAGTCTGATTCTCATTCTAAATATTATTTTCTGGCAAAGATATGATGTTTCCTAATACAGATGTGTGACTCTGCTAATTCCACATCAGAATTTGAACATACATTAGAGACGTTCACTTTTATTGTGGGACCACAATGCCATATCTGTTGTACCAAAGACTTGGACAGAAGTATCCATTATTCATGGGGAATCCTTAGGATTATATTCAATGGAAATAACCAAATGTGTTGGTCACATTTGATTCTATCACAGTCAGGCAGGTATGGCAGGGTCAAAAAGGGTATAACTTATTTTACAGAACAACATTTCTGATGGGATGGGACATGTAGATTCAAATTGCCATGTTGGGATTAGAACTAGTAGACTGGAAGTTGGTGGGGCTGTTTATGTAATTTCTTCTTCTCGATTACATGGACTTTATTATACTAAATTACAATTTGCCTCATTCAAATGCAAATGAATTTTTGAAAGCCCTGTGTGGGCGTCATCTAATTCTTTTGGGCAAGCATTGCTCAATGTTTCACTTACTTGAAAGGATTCAGTGATGCAACTGATTCAAAGAAAAAAAAAGTAAATTTGAAAGTGCTGTTCGTATTGGAAGGGATGGTATAATCATATCAAATTCACATCTGGTTTTATTTTGCTGACTGTTTCTCCTCTTGGCTTTCCTAAAGTATATGTGCCCTATGGGATATAATACTCTTTACTTGACTTTCCCTTATTTCCCGGAGTCTGATTCTTCCCAGAGTTATGCTCCCAATTAAATATTGACTATAAAAGTAAGGAACACAAAGGAAAGTTTTGAAAAGCATAACAAGCTAACAATGCTGTTATGGAAATGTGGGAATTCATTCAACAGTAACACTTCATTTTTGGCCTTTATGAACTAATTTTGCAGCAGACCAAAGTGCTCATAATGCAGGTCACTTTGTAAGTCACCAAACCTCCCTTAGCAGTTTATTTTAATGTCTTTTGTTCTAGCAGGAAGGAAAATAGTCCCACAGTTTTTAATACTCTCCAGCTGTTCATTGGTAAAAACTTCAACATGAAGCTTATAGGGAGAAAATTGTGTACTTAGTTTAACTTCTACAAGAGACTCTACAAAAGGCCTGAAGTTCTTTAGCCTCCACTCTCAGGATTTGTACCTTTCTCATCAGTCCAGTGACACTTACGTTGCTTCACAGGGCTTTACTGTGGTGATTCTTTGGTCACCAGTTCAGGTTACTTAGGGAACAACTAGGAGGTGTCAGATATTCTTCAGATTTTTTTCTGACCAGGTTTTTTTTGTTTGTTTGTTTGTTTTGTTTTTTCAGGTGGAGAACGTGGTGTAGTTCTAGGCAAGCCTTATGAAACATCCATCATGAAGGCTGTTTCATGATAAAAAGAGTGCATGGGACAAATAAGTTTGAGAAATACATTTAGAACTTCGAATTAGAAACAGCCTGTTAAAGGGTGCTATGGTCTTAATGTGTTCTCCCAAATTTATACATTGAAACTTAATCACCAACGTGATGGTAATTCAAGTGTGGGGCCTTTGTGAGGTGATTAAGACATGAAGATGGAGCCCTTATGAATGGCATTAGTGACCTTACAAGGGGAGCTGTTCACCCCTTCTGTCCTTCCACCTCTTCTTCCATGTGAAGACACAACACTTATCCCTTCTGCCTTTTCCATTACATAAAGATGTCTTAAAACAATGCATCTATAGATCAGGCCCCCACCAGACACGGAATCTCCTGCCGCCATGATCTTAGGCGTCCCAGATTCCAGAACTGTGAGAAATAAGTTTCTATTGTTTAAGAGTTACCTAGTCAAAGGTATTTTGTTATAGTAGTAGGAATAGACTAAGACAAAGGGTCTGAGAAATTCTGTGGTAAAGAAATCCTACTTAACTCTGCTTAAGTCAGTAGTAGAACACAATATTTAAGAGCACCAGGTTTGAATACAAGATAGACTTGGTCTCAAATCAATCCCAGATTCAATGTTAGCAATGAAACCTGGCCAAGTTACTTCTCTGTATGATAGGAATTCCCAGCTGTGCAAGAGGAATAATAAGACCCATCTCATCGGCTTATTGTAGAAAGCATACTATAATGTAGAATAAAACATTTGGCAAGGTGTAGCATCATAATCAGTATAATTACCCATTTTTAATATAATGTTATCTTATTTGACTGTATGACTTTTTGGGGCAACACATAAGAAACTACTCTACTAAGGAAATATGATGAGAAATGCTAGTCTGACAGACTGATATTGGCATCAATACTTTCAGAGAATGGAGAGGGCCAGGACTGCTTATATCATGTGAATTCTCTACTGAATTGGCTGATACCTCTCTCATAGTGCTGTCTCATGGGCAAAAAAATTACAAAATTTTAAGCAAATAAAGTAAAATTGAATTTAAAATGAAATACACAGAGGTTATTATAAACAAGACCTATATTCTGTCTTGAATATCAAAAGATAAGTTCTAGGATATAAATGTCCAGAAAGAAGCCTCAAGAGGATGAGAAAGAAGAGAAATTTGTTTCCTTATGTTAAGAAGAAATTACTGCAAAATTTTAACACCTATTGAAAAAGGATTGGAGCCATTTTTTTCATGTTTAATCTTTTTTTTTTTTTTTTTTTTTTTTTTTTTTGAGACGGAGTCTCGCTGTGTCGCCCAGGCTGGAGTGCAGTGGCCGGATCTCAGTTCACTGCAAGCTCCGCCTCCCGGGTTTACACCATTCTCCTGCCTCAGCCTCCCCAGTAGCTGGGACAACAGGCGCCCGCCGCCTCGCCCGGCTAGTTTTTTTGTATTTTTTAGTAGAGACGGGGTTTCACCGTGTTAGCCAGGATGGCCTCGATCTCCTGACCTCGTGATCCGCCTATCTTGACCTCCCAAAGTGCTGGGATTACAGGCTTGAGCCGCCAAATCATTTTTAAAGGTTATTTTTAATCGACTCAATAATTGTACATGTACAGTGTGATATTTCAATACAACATATACAGTGTGTAATGATCAAATTAGGATAATTAGCAAATCTATCACCTCAAACATTTATCTAGAGTCATCCTACAGTGCTAAGGAACACAGAACTATTTATTTTTCCTATCTTTCTGTAATTTTGTATTTGTTAACCAACTTCTCCCTAGCACCTCCTCATCTTTCACAGTCTTTAGTAACCACTATTCTATCCTCTATTTCTATGAGATGAAAATTTTTAACCTTCACATATGAGTGAAAACCTGTAGTATTTATATTTTTGTGCCTGGTTTATTTCACTTAACATAATGTTCTCCAGGCCCATCCATGTTCTGGCAATTATGGTTGAATAGTATTCCATTGTGTGTATGTATCATTTTCTTTATCCGTTCAACTGTTGATGGACACTTAGGTTGATTCCATATCTTGGCTGTTATAAATAGTGCTGCAATAAACATGGGAGTGCAGATTCTTTTTGACATACTGACTTCATTCTCTTTGGATAGATATCCAATAGTGGGATTGCTGGATCATATGTAATTATATGTTTAGTTTTCAGAGAAAATTCAATACTATTTTCCCTAATGGTTTTACTAATTTACATTTCCACCAACAGTGTGTAAGAGTTCCCCTTTCTCCACATCCTTGACAGCATTGGTTATTTTTTTGTCTTTTTTATAATAGCCATTCTAGCTGGGGTGAGATGATATTTCATTGTGGTCTCGATTTGCATTTCTCTGATGAGTGAAGGGTATTTTTTCATATACCTCTTGGCCATTTGTGTGTCTTCTTTTGAGAAATATATGTTCAAATCATTTGACCATTTTAAAATTGGATTATTTTGTTGTTGTTATTGAGTTGTTTGAGTTACTTGAATATTCTGGATATTAATCCTGGAGCCAAGTCATTTTTTAGAACAAAGATGAAGTAAATTAAAAGTTGAATAATCAAACTAATAATCAGCTGATTATTAATAAGGATCTTGTGGGTAATTGGTTTTTGAGCACCATTGAATTGTAGGAAAGTTTGTGTTTAACTAACTCCAGTAATTGCTTTTTTTGTTTTCTTCTCTCCTTCTGAGGTACCCCTCCCCTTTCCTTAATTCCTCCTTACCCTAAGCACTTTCCTCAGATGAGATAAAACCAACTGAGAACTGCTTTTAGTTAGCTAAATTTTTAAAAGGATCTGACAATTAATTCATGTATAAATATAAGGCAGGGTTTCTCAGCCTCTACTCTGTTGGCATTTTGGCCTGGTTAGTTCTTTGTTATGGGGGGCTGTCTTGTGCATTGTAAGATATTTAACCAAATCTCTGGCTTCTACCCACTAGATACCAATAGCATTCTTCATCCTGGTGGTGACAACCAAAAATATCTCCAGATATTGCCAAATGATTCCTGGAGGGCAAAATCCCTCTCCTCTCCAATGAAAACAATTGAGTACGAAGATTTTTTTACAACAGTTAAATCTGCACCACTGTCTGAGTTAATTTCTCATTTCATCATGTATAGTTTCTTTTTCTTATTTTATTTTATTTTTTATTATACTTTAAGTTCTAGGGTACATGTGCACAACGTGCAGGTTTGTTACATATGTATACATGTGCCATGTTGGTGTGATGCACCCATTAAGTCGTCATTTACATTAGGTATATCTCCTAATGCTATCCCTCCCCCTCCCCACAATAGGACTCGGTGTGTGATGATCCCCTTCCCGAGTCCAGGTGATCTTATTGTTCACTTCCCACCTATGAGTGAGAACATGCGGAATTTGGTTTTCTGTTCTTGCGATAGTTTGCTGAGAATGATGGTTTTCCAGCTGCATCCATGTTCCTACAAAGGACAGGAACTCATCCTTTTTTATGGCTGCATAGTATTCCATGGTGTATATGTGCCACATTTTCTTAATCCAGTCTGTCACTGATGGACATTTGGGTTGATTCCAAGTCTTTGCTATTGTGAATAGTGCCGCAGTAAACATACGTGTGCATGTGTCTTTATAGCAGCATGACTTATAATCCTTTGGGTATATCTCCAGTAGTGGGATGGCTGGGTCAAATGGTATTTCTAGTTCTAGATCCTTGAGGAATCACCACACTGTCTTCCACAATGGTTGAACTAGTTTACAATCCCACCAACAATGTAAAAGTGTTCCTATTTCTCCACATCCTCTCCAGCACCTGTTGTTTCCTGATTTTTTAATGATTGCCATTCTAACTGGTGTGAGATGGTATCTCATGGTGGTTTTGATTTACATTTCTCTGATGGCGAGCATTTGATGATGAGCATTTTTTCATGTGTCTGTTGGCTGTATGAATGTCTTCTTTTGAGAAGTGTCTGTTCATATCCTTTGCCCACTTTTTGATGGGGTTGTTTGTTTTTTTTCTTGTAAATTTGATTGAGTTCTATATAGGTTCTGGATATTAGCCCTTTGTCAGATGAGTAGATTGCAAAAATTTTCTCCCATTCTGTAGGTTGCCTGTTCACTCTCATGGTAGTTTTTTTGCTGTGCAGAAGCTCTTTAGTTTAATTAGATCCCATTTGTCAGTTTTGGCTTTTGTTGCCGTTGCTTTTGGTGTTTTAGACATGAAGTCCTTGCCCATGCCTATGTCCTGAATGGTATTACCTAGGTTTTCTTCTAGGGTTTTTATGGTTTTAGGTCTAACATTTAAGTCTCTAATCCATCTTGAATTAATTTCCATATAAGGAGTAAGGAAAAGATCCAATTTCAGCTTTCTACTTATGGCTAGCCAATTTTCCCAGCACTATTTATTAAATAGGGAATCCTTTCCCCATTTCTTGTTTTTGTCAGGTTTGTCAAAGATCAGATGGCTGTGGATGTGTGGTATTATTTCTGAGGGCTCTGTTCTGTTCCATTGGTCTATATGTCTGTTTTGGTACCAGCACCATGCTATTTTGGTTACTGTAGCCTTGTAGTATACTTTGAAGTCAGGTAACATGATGCCTCCAGCTTTGTTCTTTTGGCTTAGGATTGTCTTGGCAATGCGGGGTCTTTTTTGATTCATATATAGTTTCTTAATTACCAAAGACAAAACTCTGAACAGCAAATCATTTATAAGAAAGAGGTCAGGGAAGGATGACTTTGTACTCTACGTAATCATATAGGTGAGGTGGATATCTCCTTTATTTACCAAGTAGGCCAAATCTATTAGAGCGAGTAAACCTCCCCCTGAGTTAATGACTTCAAACAAGGCTTGAGGCTTCATCTACATTCATATTAAATTTTGAGTTCTAGGCTGGACCCGGTGGCTCACGCCTGTAATCCCAACACTTTGGGAGGCCGAGACGGACGGATCATGAGGTCAGGAGATTGAGACCATCCTGGCTAACATGGTGAAACCCTGTCTCTACTAAAAATACAAAAAATAAATTAGCCAGGCTTGGTGGTGGGCGCCTGTAGTCCCAGCTACTCGGGAGGCTGAGGCAGGAGAATGGTGTGAACCCAGGAGGTGGAGCTTAAAGTGAGCCAAGATGGCGCCACTGCTCTCCAGCCTGGGTGACAGAGTGAGACTCCGTCTTAAAAAAAAAAAAAAAAAAATTGAGTTCTATTTCCCATCTTTCACTGCAAATATTTTTAATGGTTGAGCATTAAACAATAAAAAGGATTTCCACTAGTCAATTGGACTTGGTCATTAATAAAGCAGAATGGATTGACTGGTAGCTTTTGTCCTTAATAACTGAGTTAGGTATATTATTCAACAAACCATATTGCAGAACAGCTCTTCCAACAAAGGCAAAAAATAAATTCTAAATGGATGATATTTCAGGGTATCTCTAAATACACATTTGGCATTGAATCCAAAAGAAGAGGGGCTGAGGTCCAAAGACTACTGTTTTTTTCTTTAATTTGCATTTGGCTTTGTGGGTTAGATCTTTTTGCATGTATGCTTCCCCTTTTTTTGCTCCTCAGTTGTGGTTCTTCTCTGTGAACTTTTGCTTAACAAAGAGGAACACGTATTGTGCAGTGAAAACACTGGCTGTAAATCATTTTAGCTATAAAATGTAGCTGCTTGGAGCCCAGTAATTGGGCCTGTGGTTCTGAAAATAAGGACTGCCAACAACTGAATGTGTTGTTTAATTGGTCCACAGGGAAAGACCCTGAGAGTGTCCAAGAGATGGTTTTTGACTTCCTATTGTTTTAGTTTTTCCACAGGACCTGCAGTATTCCCTTGCTAACCGTTTACCACAACCGGCTGTTTATTCCGTGTGGTAAAATACCACTGGCACCATGGAATTCATAGCACTGACAGAAGGGGAGTCTTTCAAAGGCTTGCATGCTTGGAAGGCAAAAATATGTGCACTTTGTAGATTCAGTGCAAAGTAACTGGGAACATTTCTTTATGGTCACAGTGTGGCTTGGGACACCAGCTACAATGTTATCTGTGAAACCCAGGTTGGTGACAATGTAAAATCCTTAAATTGGTCACAGAGCAAATAAATAATTTACTTTAGATATCTAAAATTTGCCCAGAATTCTCATTGCTCCGTGAAATCCATCCTTTAAGAATGAGGTTGTATGCTAGGTAATGTGCTAATTTCAAGTAAAAATCACGAAAGCAGAGCATGACCTGATGTGTTTGAATGATTTGTTCCTTGAAGTCAGATTTTAAGGAGATCTTTCTCTAAAGTTTGGAAATACAAATTCCCTGTGATGAGAGTAGGATTTAGTTCTCCCTCCGTTTTGCCAAACCTGACAGAATACGTTAAAATATAAACCGGCATTTATCTCTTTTAATTAACAAATGTGAATTCTGAGATCAAAAAGTGTAGTTCTGGGGATGTTGGGAGTGTCCATTCCAGAAGCAAAGAGGGGGCGAGCTGAGCCCATGGCTAAAGATCAACCCCTCTCCCTTGCGTGTCTGGAGAGCAACAGTGCTTGAATCCTGCTCTCCTCTCCTGGGTGTTGGAGTGTGAAATCTCTAGCAGCCAGCATCACAGGACGCTCACTCAAAGCTGACTGAACTGGTTAATGGGAGTCATCGCCTTCCTATTATTTCTTCTGGTGACTGACAGGCTGAGGGAAGGCTCAGGAACGTGGAGAATAATGGCCAGGTGTGTGAGTCAGCCCTATGTAGAATGGATCATAAAGAAGAATAATTCTTTTGGATGAAAATAATAGAAACCCTATTTAAAGTAGCTAAACTGAAAGGGGGAAATTTATTCACTGGGACTGAGGTGCCTAACTAAATATAAGGACGAGAATTCAGTCAGGACTGAGGAACTTGAGGCAGGGACTCACAGCACTAGAATATTCTCTCCAGTCCTGGATTCTGCTTTTTCCTGTTCAACCACGTCATCTTTTCTTTATTTGACCTTTGGCCTTCTCTGTCCATTGTTTACCCAGAGCATGAGGCATGACAGATAACAACATCCAAACATCCAGTTTTTCTTCACTGTCTCAAATCTCTGGGCACTGAGTTTAAACTTTCTGGGGAAGGACCTCCTGGTCTAGTTTGGATTAGAGAGGCAGCACTGCCCAAATGAATAGGATCAGTGGTGGGTGTCATGCTTCCAACAGGGTGGCTCAGGCGTTAGCCTTGGGACAAAGTAAGAGGAATGGTTCCTAGTAGGAATGATACCATAAGTGTCCACAACATAATCCAAATCACATGCAGATGAGGGGGAAAAAAATATCTGTGATTCCATGAAGGCTTACTATCTGGAAAGAAAGAAGTAAGGAAATATATCAATCACTTCATAGTTCATTTGGGGGCTATTGTGCTGGTGATATGGTTTGGCTGTGTCCCCATCTAAATCTCTCCTTGAATTGTAATAATCCCCACGTGTCAAGGGTGGAGACAGGTGGAGATAATTGAATCATGGGGGCAATTTCCCCTATATTGTTCTCATGGTGGTAAGTCCCAGGAGATCTGACAGTTTTGTAAATGGGAGTTCCCCTGCGCAAGCTCTCTTGCCTGCCACCATGTAAGACATGACTTTGCTTCTTCTTTGTCTTCTGCCATGATTGTGAGGCCTCTCCAGCATGTGGAACTGTGAGTCTATTAAACCTCTTTTCTTTGTAAATTAACCAGTCCCGGATATGTCTTTATTAGCAGCATGAAAACAGACTAATACAGCTGGCCAAGTCAGAAATGGTTCATATGGGAAGGAAAGAGTTGAATCTGGCCTGGAAGGATTTGCCAAATCTGAAGAGGTGCAGGAGAGAGAAGAATTTCCAGATAAGGAAAAGGCCATAAGAAAATAGGCCAGAGGGGCTAATGAATTCCCATTGGTGGCAAGGGGAAATAGGCTTAATTGTATCTAGCTATGCCTAAGGAAGACATACAAGATGACTTTGGGTAATTATGGTGGTGCCAGATTGCAGAGGACTTTGCAGGTGGGTAGAGGATTAAGGTTTGGCAAGCAAGAGTGAAACAGTAAAGATTTTCAAATAAAGAGTAATATGATAAAAATGAAATTTTAGAAGGTGAGTGCACAATGTATGAGATGTACTATATCAAGGCATTGAAGGCAGGATGGCTTCCTAGGAGACAGTTTTGGAGTTCAGCATAAAATAAAGATTCCCAGACCTCATCCCTGCTGTCAAGTCAGAATCTCTGAGATTAGGACTGGGAGTTTCTAGGCTTGGAAAATTCCTCAGGTAAAACGTACTCAGGATATGCCTAACTGATTACTGATCTGCTATTTGTTGGCTTGAGCAGTTACAAACTAAAAATGTTTATAGAAAAACTTATCCTTTGAGAAACACAGTGAATTCTTTAGTAATTGGAGGAAAAGGAGAGAAGAAAGTAATACATAATCCCAATTCTTAGCTAATTAAAGACTAACAACAACTCTTAGCAATCCAGTTTCCCCCTGTTTTTATGTATTTAATCATTATTTTATTTTGTTATTTCAAATAATGCAGTGATTATCTTTGAACCCACCATCTAAAAACTAAAGCTGGCATCCTGACAGTTACCAGGCCTCACCTATTACAGGGCTTTGTCTCCACCTCACTGTCTGGATGTTTACCCACCAAAGGCAGACATCACTCTGAATCCCATATTCATCATTCTCTTGCTTTTTAAAAAATATAGTTTATTGTATTTATACGGTTTTTCAACAAAGTCTATGTAGTTTTGGTTTAATTATGTTTGACTTTATGAAAAGGGTAGCACGCTGTATGTATTGTTTCGGTGCTTACTTCTGAAACTTACTATTACATTGCAAAAACTGTTCCATATTGTTGGATGCTGCTGTGCTTCAGGCGACTGAGCTTTTGGAGTGACTGTGGGAATGAGGCACCAGGACCTGCGGTGAGATCACCAATCACCCCAACAAGCAGCTAAGAGGCACTGAATGTTTCCAGCAATGTCACCTTCCCAGTGCAAGAGAAGAGAAGCCACACCATGGGGTGTCTTTTCAGAAAAAGAAGGAGGCCTAGCCAATGGATTTCCTGTCAACCCAAGTAGCTTAGAGGGGGCAATAGCTTTTTCCCTTTCCATACATGCAATCAGCTGTACTTTTTGCCTGCCTATTATTCAGAAAAATGGCCAGGGAAATGGGTGTTAATCATGGTTAATGTGCAAATTGGTGAATTCACCCTGATGCCAAGAACCAATTGTACATTCAGGCTACTTTCCTCAGATGATATATAATACGTATCTATAATATCCTGCCTTTATGCGAACATACTGTTCTATATAGTATAATGGTATATATCATATTGCTACACACCGAGTAGTGTCCTCCAAAAATTCATGTTGAAGCCCTAACCTCAGAAGGAGACTGTATTTAGAGATAGAGTCTTTAAAGAAGTAATTAAGTTAATGTGAGGTTATTGGTGTGGGCTCTAATCTGATGTGACTAGCCTTGAAATAAGAGAAAATTTGGACACAGACACATATGGAGAGAAGCCTATGAGAACATAGCAAGACGGTAGCCATCTACAAGCCAAGGAGAGAGGCCCCAGAAATAAACAACCCTGCTGATACCTTGATCTCATACTTCTAGCCTCCAGAACTGTGAGAAAAGAAATTTCTGTTGTTTACACTACCTGCTCTGTGGTATTTTATTATGGCAGCCCTAACAAGCTAATATATAATTGTTTTTATTATTACTAGTTTTAGCATAACAATCAAACTAACAGTTCCTGTGACTAGACATCCTGGGTTCAAATTCTGGCCTCACTATTTATGAGTTTATAAGATCTTAAATAGTTCTGATTCCTCCAAGATGGGGTAGATGCATTCCTTATAGGTCCTTTACAACTAAAAATTTTGGGCTTAATACAACACACCAGCATTGGAAGTCTTTGAAGAGTGAAAGAAGGCCGAGCTACCCAGGACCTCCGGACCTGAGGAATGGCATGGTAATGAGCTCCTGGGCTCCCTTATTTCCTCCTGTGTATCTTGCACAGGTGCAGCAGAAGCCTTTAAACCAGAGCCACAAACAGGCACAGACATAAAAAGCTCTGACAAACGCCTGTTTCTAGGGAAAGGACCAGGAAGCATTTTGGCAATACCTACCCTACTCTAGCCAATGCCAACCACCAACGGAAAAATGCCCTTCTACCCACTACCCCCTGCTGGGCAGAAGATTCCATTCTCCTATCCGGTGGTGCTAGCAGGACCAAATGAAACTGGGCTGCACAATTCTCCTGCCAGGTTGGTGTCAGTGGGGTCCAGTGGTGATTTGGGTCTCCATCTTGACCCAGCAGCAATGAGACTTAAGTGCATGCTGGGGCTCATCACTGCTTCTATTTTCTTCTGGTGTCAGTAGGACCCAGTGGGGAGCTGAGCATCCACCCCCATCCAGTAGCAACAAGGCAGAATTATGTGATGGGAGGCAGGCTAGTTGGTGCCCTGCTTCCCTCCCTTTTCTTACTTGGTGTCAGTGGAGCCCAGTGGGATGGGAGTTGGTGTCCTGCCTCACCAGGAAGGTGTCAGTAGAGCAGAGGAGGGAGCAGAATAGGAACACCCTATCTGCAATGGAACAGTGTGAGTCAGTGTCCCACTCTTGCCAAGGGAGGGTTTTCACGGCCCAGTGGAAACTTGGAAATACACACCCACCCAACCCTTGCACTACGCTTCCCAAGGGAACTTCCTGCTAAAAACAGAAGATTCAATAGGGTGTAGGGTTTCATAATAGAATATCTAAAATTCCCAGAATACAATAGAAAGTCATTTGTCATTCTAAAAACCAGGAAGATCGCAACATGCATGAGAAAAGCAAGCAGATGTTGAAGTGATCAGACAAAAATCTTATAGCAGTCATTTTAAAAGTTCCCCAGAAACAAATAAAAAATTCTTTTGAAACAAATAAAAAATTAGGAAATCTCAGCAAAGAAGTAGCAGTCATAAAAAAAACCCCATGAAAATTGTAGAATTGAAAAAATTCAGTAACCAAAGTAAAAGCTGCCTGGATGGGCTCAGTAGCGCGATGAAGATGATAGAGGACTGAACCAGTGAATTTGAGGACAGATCAATAGAATAGACTCACTATGGATAAGAGAGAAAATAGGCTGAAAAACAAAGGCCTTGGAGAAGTTACTTAAATTGTCTGGATTTTATTTCACTCATCTTCAAAATGAGGAACATAATTGTAGCTATGTCAAAAACAAATTTTGTGACAATTAATTGAGATATATAATAAAGGCTTATCTGATGTAATGACAGGCGCATAGTTCTCAATAAAAGTTAATCTGTGTAATTATTATAATTACCCTGGGTAGATAGCCATGTGATTTCATCTCTGTACAGTTAATTCAATTCAATAAGCATTTATTAATCACCAGCTGTACACCAATGAGAAGTAATATTTAGACTACATAGTCTGGTGGAAATGACATAAGGAGTTAAATTTGTATCCAGAATCTGCTACTTCTCAGCTGCATGATCTTGGACATGATTTTGAGATGCCAGTTTCTCACCCATAAAATGATCAAAGGACCTATGTAAAAGGGCTGCTTTTTGCAAGGATTAAGGAGCATCTGGTTCATAGCAGAGGGAGAAAATATTCCTCATATTCCTTGAATTTTTGTCACAGATTATTTTATTAGTTGTATTCAGGTATAATGCTATACAAAGAACTGCATATATTTAATGTATACATGTTAATGAGTTTGGACATATGTAAACACTTGTGATCCTATCACTGCAATCAAGGTAATAGACATATCTAACACCTCCCCAATTTTTCTCATCAAAGATTATTTTCCCCAACCTTTCAGATTTTTGGAACACACAGAAAAGTTGCAAGAATAGTATGAGAAACACTCATAAAACTTCCACTTAATCCAAGATGATTTGAACAAATAATTTGAGCATGACATTATAGTAATTTGTGGGAAGTATAAAAGAGGAGATTGGCTTCCTTCCTTTGACAAACTTTTACTCTAAATGAGAAGGTGACAACACCGAATCATAGAACTGTAAAGCTGGAAGGGGCTTTGGAGATGTACAGAGAGCAAATAGCTAGAATATGTGAATCCAAACGATAATTGCTGTTCTTAGGAGTTGAGGGAGAGGGCTATGTGGGGGAAAGGCCGGGTACAGAAAATTTCTTGAAAAAAGTACTTTTAATCAAGGCTTGGAAGAAGTCATCAACCTGGATGAATAGGTTCATCCATTCCTTGGAGAGGTAGAGCCTAGAACTGAGACAGACATGGTCAGAAGCTAATAGGGGATGTTACTGGAGTTCTATCTGTTTTCTTTGGCAAGCAAGGATAGAGAGAACAGTGAAAGGAAGACAGGAAGACAAGCCCCAGCCTCTAAGGGACCATTTAGGAAATGACTTTGGTGTTGAGCACAGTCTGGCTAGGGGAACGCATAAGAAGCAAGTTGCTGAGCTAATTAACCCATAAATACCTCTGCTCTTTGTCCTCTTCCAGGCCATAGAAATGCCTTACCCCTTTGGTTTATTAGATGTGTTATGCCGTCAGCAACAACTCCTCACCCACACTCACATATACACTCATATTTACTTCCATACATTTTCATACACACATATTCACACATTCACTCATACGCTCTCCTACATGTACACTCACATGCACAATCATACACTTACACATACACTCACATGACATATAAATGTACATAAACACACCCTATACACACAAGCAGTCACACACATACTCATATCCCCCACCATATATACATAAAATCATGTGAACAAGTCTCCTTTGAAATGTCCCAACATATTTATTTTCAAGTGATATACTTACTAATATGTGGACAATTTTCATAAATTAAGCTTAAAATGGTAATATAATTTACTACTTAGTTAAGGATGAATCTCTACCAATAGTAAGGTTATATATCAAATCACCTTCCTCCACATCCCCCAAAGCACTTAGGAAATGTTACTAAAAATGTTAAAACACAGAAACAACAGATTCTCATTTTAAAGTAAAATTGACAGCATCTTCCCAAACTTTCCTGGCACTGTACCATTCCTGTTACTATTACACAACAAAACCAATTTCCAGATCCAAAATAACAAATTAACCTGTTGCTAAACCATCTTCTCGTGGCTCTAGCCCCTACCCTACTTATTTTTGTAAATTTCACATTTTTATCTTTTCCAGAATAAATAGCAGTTTTTTTGAGAGTCTCTTTCTTTTTTTTATTATACTTTTATGTTCTAGGGTGCACAACATGCAGGTTTGTTACATATGTATACATGTGCCATGTTGGTGTGCTGCACCCGTTAACTCGTCCTTTACATTAGGTGTATCTCCTAATGAATAGCAGGTTTTTTTTTTTTTCAAACTGTCACCTTTTTGTGATTTCTCAAGCTTTAGTTCTGGAGAAAATCTCCTGAGATTTTATAACTTCTCTTAATAGACAACAACAGCAACGTGTTTCTGTTTTCTTTTTAATTCGCTTTGGGTCACCATATACCTTTTAATAATGACATACATTTCAGCTATAAACCTTCTTAAAATAACTAAGTGCAGTTTTGTTTACTGTATCCTTTCTATCTTTTTAGCATTTTAGATTTTATTTGATTTTATGAAACAGCCATTTATTTTCAGTAGGTCTTATAGGTTGTTTTTCTTAGAATCTTCTTTTTGTAGTGGTTACATTAATGTCCCAAGCCTTTGGACTTCTAGCGTTGATCTCTGGAACCTCTGTTACTTTTTTTCTTACAATCAATTACTCTAATTTCTTTCCCTTTCACCTCTACTTGTTTTTATAGAAACATCCTTTTTTTAAAATTTTGATATTGCCATTAACTTCACTACACATTGCCGCTTTGCTCTGGCTGTGAATAGCCTGCACAGGCAGATAGAGAACTAAAACACATGATAAAGAGTTCAATATAATTTGCACAAGGTCCCAAATATACATTTGTCATGCTGGGCACCTAATGGTCATATCTATCACTAAAGCAATAAAGGAGCATATTAAGAAGATATATTGGTGCTGAGTATGATTGCTTAAGAGAACATAAATAAATAAAATTTCTCAAATAGATAAACACCACCTGAGTTTCCATCTTACCGAAGACAATTGGGAGCCATCATGATAACCAGAAATTGCTTCTTCATTGGCTTCTTGGGTTTTAGTTAGGTAAAGGAGGGTCTGTAATTTAGATCAGGGCCATTGGCTCCATAATGGGAAAACAGGGACAATTATGCCAGTTAAACCAGCAATATTCCTCATTTCTGACCTAGGATAATGTTCTACAGAATGAGAAAGTGCTTATGTAACTGGGTACATTTAGTCTTATTTCTTTAAACTGGGTCTGTTAACCCAATTAGACAATTTTAGACTAGGCCAGTAGGAAAACTGGGTAAATGTGTAGTGACCCAGAAGTCAACTTGAGCATACCAGGAGATTAGGGGAGGGCTAGGGTCTGTATTCGTTTGCTTTGGTGCTGCTACTGCCTTCTGTATTCTGCCACCAAGTGACTTGGTGAGGATGCTGCCAATTAGGTGTCCACCTAGACTGGCTCTCTTTTTCCATTGACAGAAACTAGTCCAGCCCAGTTGTGCTTCTAAACTCACTTTTTATTCTTTCTCTTAGTGTTGCTGGTGTTATTGGTGGTTGTGGTAGAAATAACAGTAATAGCCTTTTCTGTGGCTCCTTGAAGTGTTAAAAGATCCTCACATGAATCCCCTTTCTGTTGTGAAATTGCTTGAATTGCCCTTCCCACTTGAACTATGAGAAAATCATCTCTGAAGAGTCAGGTGACTGGTTCAAGAGCCATACTCTTCTTATGCCTGGCAGAAATGTTTCCTGAATATCCATGTTCCCCTGCACATTTAGTAGTGCCCTCGTGGTGAGACGCAGCATTTAAGAGCCAGTGCATGACTGTCTGATTTACTTGCTTTTGATTTTTGCTGCCGCAGTGACCTGGAAGCCACGTCTTGAGATACTGAAGCCACAAGATGCAAGTGGCCTGGATTCCTGATTCACTGCTTGAAGGGAGCTACCCTGGAGAGCTGCTAGGCTTGCAGACAATTTTGCCCAAGAGAGAAATAAACATTTGGCATATTTAGTAACTGAGATATTATTTATTACTTATTACTGCAGCATAGGCTAGCCTATCCACCAGAGTAAAATGATCCTTCCTTTTATCTAGGTATTATAGTGTAAAATATATTTTTGTATATATCAAATTTCATCTCCACAAGAACTCTGAAAGTAAAATACTCTATTTCTACTTTTTCAGTATAATGATAATCAATGCTGCAGTGTTCAGATTGTTTTATGCACTTTTAGGCCTCTATTTTTCATTTATCACGACTAGGATTTTATATGTATTTATATAATTATTTGATCGATGTCTAGAGTCAAAGCTCCATGAGGATACTATAATCCCGAGCTTGAATGAAGCAGATAATGTCCGTTTGTTGAATTCAGGAATAAATGAGTGCTAGTACCAGCGGATGAGTGCATTTTATCCTTACGGACAAGCTACAGAAATTCTACTTTGAATCAGGGGAATTAATTGTGTGGTTTGAATAATCCATGGCATTTGGCAAAAGGAGCTTGATTAATTCATCTTAGTTGTAGGACTATATCTACCACTGGGACAAGATGGGCCATGTCCTTGGGCCAGGATATCCACCCTTCTGGCTGTTTTGATATGGGAAATACTGACTTCAGAGTCTTTGTGTTTTCATGTTAAAAATGTTGTATATCGATGAATGGACTTTATGCCCAGTTTATTAATATAAGTTGTAATGGCATTCCAAACTTTGTCACAATTCCTCTGGAGGCAGAGTCAATTTCAATGTATTTTATGCTTCAAGACCATACAGAAAAATACACGAAAGCTTTGGTGGTTGTGGTGTCATTGCTTGCATGAACATTAGAATCTGAACTTTTGACACCGTAGACATTAATTACAGATATTAGGTGTTAGTACAGGTACTGGTTTAGAGCTGTTTACATGAATACTGGGTGGATGGCACTCTTAATGAAACTCTTCAACATTCATTGCTGTTGTTTACACAAGAAAAATGATTCATCTTTTGTAGGGTGGATGGTAGATTTATGCTGACTTAGTCACATTTTCTTAGGCTGTTCTTCCTAGTAACTTATAGTCATTTCCGAGACAATTGCCTGGGACTAGCCTGGTCTGTGATCATGGAATTGCGTGACATTAACTGACAAATGGATAGATTAAAGCCATGGCTCTGACCTTATTAAAATAATGTGCTCATCATTCTAGGTTAAGAACATTGACTTCAGAGAACTCTTGGAACTAAGGAAAGCTAAAGGGATAAAACACAAAATTTAAATTTAGTGTGTGTTTTCTCTGGATTCAACCAGCAACACAAATCTTGCTCAATGGTATAATGGTATAAATCTGGCCACCATGGACTTAAGGATGACCATAATTAGATAACTTAATAATTTGATCTAATGAAGAAAATGCACTAGCACTATGCTTATTTGGACACATCTCTTCTTATCTGTGCCTGGGAACAGGATGTGTGATAACAAGATGTCAAAACAATTGCTGCACTGTGAGCTGAAGGAGGGCAGTCTACTCAAAGCAGACAGAAGGAATGATCAAGGGCACGTGCGAGAGCCATGGGCAGTGAGGAGGCTGTGACTCCAGACAGACCCTGCGGGCCTGTCGTCTGAGATGAGGCCATTAACTATAGCATGTCTTACCTGTAGGGCGGAATCACAGGGCCCCCAACAGTAAGTGGCCCAATGTCTTTTATGTCAAATACAGGGTAGACGCTGGAAAGGAAAGGCATGTAGGAACAAAAACTGCTTTTTAATCAAACCGTTAAAGTGAACGCAGAACCTGTAGAATAGGATAAAATATTTGCAAACTATGCATCCAACTGGGGACTAACATCCAGAATTTATACGAAACTCAAACAACTCAACAATAACAACAAACAACTCCATTAAAAAATGGGCAAAGAATATGAATAGACATTTCTCAAAAGAAGATGTACAAATGGCCAAGAAGCATCTGAGAAAAATACTCAACATCACTAATCATCAGAGAAATGCAAATAAAAACCACAATGAAATATTATCTTACACCAGTCAGAATGGCTATTATTAAAGAGACGAAAACCAACAGATGTTGGTGAGGATATAGAGAAAAGGGAATGCTTATACACTGTTGGTGGGAATGTAAATTAGTACAAGCCTCTATGGAAAACAATGTGGAGATTTTTCAAAGAACTAAAAACAGAACTACCATTCAATCCAGCAATCCCATTACTGGGCATCTACCCAGATGAAAAGAAATCATTATATCAAAAAGATATCTGCACTTATTTGTTTATCGCAGCACTATTCACAATAGCAAAGATATGGAATCAACCTAAGTTTAGCAACAGATGATTGGATAAAGAAAAATGGTATATAAGTATGTATATATGCATATACACAGTGGAATACTACTCAGCCATAAAAAATAATAAAATTACATCTTCTGCATCATTGTAGATGGATCTGGAGCCCATAATCTTCATTGAAACAACTCAGAAACACAAGGTCGAATACCATATATTCTCACTTATAAGTGGCAGTTAAATAATGTGAGCACATGGACATAGAGTGTGGAATGATAGATACTGGAAACTTGGAATGGTGGGAGGGGGGTAAGGGATAAAAAATACTTAATGAGTATATTGTATCTTGTTTGGGTGAAGGATGCATTAAAAGCCAGTATTTCATCACTGTGCAATATATGCATGTACCAAAATTGCACTTGTACCCCTTAAATTTATTTTTTTTAAACCCTGTTAAGTTGAGGAGAATCACTGTTGGTCAGATACCGATCTGTCAGTTCAGAGGACCAGAGGACATATGGTCCTCATGCTCACAGGAAGCGGCATGTCTTATGCTATCCCATCTAGGAAAACCTCCGTACCTCAGACTATGCAGATACTTCATTATTTATCTAGTTTCCTCCATAATTCCCTGACCAATTATCCATTCATTTGAAGTTACAGCATGTGCTACAGCATTGTGAGTTACTGCTATGAATTATTACAGAAACATACATTCGAGTATTTCTGAAATCATAGGTAACAGCACAGGGCTCCTGCCTATATGTTCCAAAGATTTTCTCAGCATACAAAGCAAAGAGTGAGTTAAACATGAATAATTGGAAATTCACATGGCTTGGGAAATAGATTGTGAAGGAGAAAGATTAACAGTCCCCTGAAAAAGGGGGAAAGGGTGATGTTTCTATCAAGGGAGGTGAAAATTGTCAGTGGGTTGTACAATGGAATGGGATAACACTGCTTAGGCCATCTATTTTCCTTAAATTGCCATGGCAGGAGTTACATAAGCAAAGGGTGCTTTTTAAAAAAAAATTTAATTGCACCATTCTCTTTTGGTCTCCTTCTCTTAAATTTATTTTAAAAGAAGCTTAAGAAGCAGCATGCAAAGCATCCAGAATAATTCAAAGTTACCCTCCAATGCTGGTAAATGTAAAAAAAAAAAAAAAGCTCTTTTTTTTTTTTTTGTATTTGAACAAAGTACATTTTTATGTATTGTGCGCAGTCTTGTTTTGTGGTAGTTTGTGAACATTTCTCATGGTAAGCAGACTTTTACCAGTTTGGCCATTCCTGAAAACAAGGCCCATGACAATTCTTTCAAAAATTTCTCTTAGAAGAGCCTTCCTGTGTTTAGTCTCATGGAAAGAAATGCTGGTTGGAAGAAAAGTCCTTTAAGGAAGAAAAACACGATACAAACAGCAAGTTTTATTAAAGCAACCCAATACTTCATTCCATGAAGTAGAAAACAAGCTTTCTTGGAAACTGGTGGCAGAAAGTGTTTCTAGATTGAGAGGAGAATGGGGATGTAGGAGAGGAGAAAGCGTGTTTCCTTATTCCATGCCAGGGCAGTGACCAGGGGATATGCAATAATAGCAAACATTCACATTGCACTTGCTGGTACCTTTCTTAGCACTGCTTTCTGCAGTTTAGCTCAATGAATCCTCCCACTCCCTGTGAGGCAGGTATATGTTTATCCCCTTTTGCAGATGGGAAACTGAGGTACAGAGAGCTCACAGGACTTGTCAGAGATTACACCAGTAGTATGTGGCCTACTGTAAGCCAGCTTTGCTTATAATGGACAAAGCGAAGAACTCAGGTGGTATGATGTATAGACTATTTATAGTCTAGAGAGACCTGTTAATAAAAATTATTCCCTTAATGCTCTCTGAGATTCTTGTCTTAGGGTCCAAAGACTGACCAATGAAAACTTCATTTGAGTAGCATACTGTATTCAAAGACAAGCTACAGTAATGTAATAATCCCATTTTCTTCCCTACAGAAATGAAGAAAAGGCATTTGGAAGGAGGAGTGAAGCAGTAAGTCAATATGCAGGGAGCCTTCTGGGCTGGGGAGGAACAGTGAGGGTGGGTGGCCAATGGGAGCAGCCTACCTTCCCACCAGGGTCATGGCAGAGGGAGAAGGGGGCAGAAGCAAACAGAAGAGGCCTGGAGAATGGGTTTTAGAGCCAGACAAACCTCACTTTGAAACCCCCTTATCACTTCTCAGGCTAGTTCCTTCATCTATCGAAGCTTCACTTTTCTCCTCTATTATCTCCTGGGGTGGCTTAAACATTTAATAACATCCTGAGGGTAACATACAGTATGTTACCTCCAGACACGAGGGTACAGACATTAGCACACATTGAAGGGACAAAAGAGCCCAAACTCCAGAGCCAGGTTGCCTGGGTACAAGTCCTGGGGACCTCACTCATTAGCTGTGTGTGAGTTAACAGGTGTAAAGTGGTTAGACTAGTCCATGGTACATAATACATGCTATGTAATCGCTAGCTATTTTCATAGTAAGCACTCAAAAAATAGCAACTGGCATTAGTAAAATATATATTAACCTACTTAGGCTTTGTTTTTCTAGCACATCCATGTAATGATACCTGTCAGCCTATAAATAAGCTCTTCTTGTTGGCATAGAACTTTCTTATACTCCGGAGGCTGAGGCAGGATAATCGCTTGAATCCAGGAAGTGGAGGCTGCAGTGAGCTGAGATCGTGCCACTGCATTCCAGCCTAGGTGACAGAGTGAGAACCCATCTCAAAAAAAAAACAAAAAGAAACAAAACAAAACAAAACAAAAAACCAACGTGTAATGCAGTGGGTAATAAGGTAAAGTTTTATTCTATTCTTTTAGGCTTTAAGATACAGTTATTGTAGGAGTGAAGAATTCCATCTTTTGGTTTGGATTGACAATCAAAGCAGGAATGTAAATTGTACCTGACCTTGTTCTCCAGATTATCAAGGAATGAGCTCCTGGCTTCCTGTTTAGCTTCCTGAACTCTGTGCTCTGACATGACACTGCAGAACTGGAGCTGCTCCAACATTTTGTTCTGGAGCAAGACGAAATGTAAGAACTCTTGCTGGGTGGCCCAGTGCACTTTCAAATACAGGTCGGTGCAAAAGTATTGTGGTTTCGGATCATGAATTTTAAATCATTATAACTAGGCTCAAACGTATCTTTATTAATCAAAGTAGGAACCACCACAATCAAAACATTTTCTTGCCAACAAGAAATATGTTTGTTTACTCCTGTAGAACAAAAATCCATGCTTTGGGATTCAACAACTCATGGAAAGCATTTTCTGCATCTTGCTGGTTGTGGAAGCGTTTTCCCTGCAAAACGCTGTTGAGATGCTTGAAGTGTTAATAGGTTGGCGAGAGGTCAGGTGAATATGGCGGATGAGGCAAAACTTTGTAGCCCAGTTCACTCAACTTTTGAAGTGTTGGTCGTGTGACATGCAGTCGGGTTGTGTCGTGGAGAATAATTGGGCCCTTTCTGTTGACCAATGCTGGCTGCAGGCATTGCAGTTTTTGGCGCATCTAGTCAGTTTGCTGAGCATACTTCTTGGGTGTAATCGTTTTGCCGGGATTCAGAAAGCTGTAGTGGATCAGACTGGCAGCAGACCACCAAACAGTGACCATGACCTTTTTTTGGTGGAAGTTTGACTTTGGGAAGTGCTTTGGAGCTTCTTCTTGGTCCAACCACTGAGCTGATTGTCACCAATTCTCATATACAATCACTTTTGTCACATGTCACAATCCGATTGAGAAATGGTTCATTGTTGTTGCATAGTGTAAGGTAAGATGATACTCCAAATGTTGTTTTTTTTTTTTTTTTTTTTTGATTTTTGGTCAGCTCATGAGGCACCGGCTTACTGAGCTGAGATTTTCACCTTTCCAATTTGCTTCAAACGCTGAACAACCATAGAATAGTCGATGTTTAGTTCTTTGGCAGTTTGTGTAGTTGTAAGAGGATCAACTTTGATGATTGCCCTCAATTGGTTGTGAACTTCGATGGCCGGCCACTACACTCCTCATCTTCAAAGCTCTCGTCTCATTTGCAAAATTTCTTGAGCCACCATTGCGTGGTACATTCAGTAGCAGTTCCCGGGCCAAATGCATTGTTGATGTTGCGAGTTGCCTTTGCTACTTTACAACCCATTTTGAACACAAATAAGAAAATTGCTCAAATTTGCTTTTTGTCTAACATCATTTTCATAGTCTAATATAAACATAAAATAAAAAGCAAGTAATTAGTCATTAACAAAAAAAAATATAGTGAGAAATGCCCATTAAAATGATGTATAACATAACCACATTTCTTTAAGAATGTATTCCAATATCAAATGACAAATTCCCAATAATGCAAAAACGGCAAAAATCTTTATTATTTTCCAGGGACCTGTTTAAATGCTTTTAGTACTTTGGCCTCTGTTTCAATGTTGTGAATGTCATTATACGCAAGGACATTTTGAACAAATATGAAATGCTGGCAGTTATTTTTCCAGTTAGTAGTTGTTTATTTATTGATTCATTCATTCTCCTAAAACATATTTAATGAGCATCTATTATATGCCAGGAATTGTTCCAATCATTGGGGATTCAACAGTGAATAAAACAGACACAAATCCTTGGTTTCAAGGTGCCTGCATTCTGATGATAGGTGTGAGACAATAATAACCAAGGTAACTAAGGTATGTGACATGTTGGTGACAATGTACTAGGGAAAAAAACAAAAAGGTTGGTAGGGTGAGAGGATGACTAGGAAATCCTCACTAAGAGGGAAATGATGTTCGATTAAGACCTGAAGGAGTGTGGAAATGAACTATGTGGGAAGAGCATCCCAGGCAGAGGGAACAGCAATTATAAAGACTCAGAGGCAAGAGATTGCCTAGCATATGTAGGGCAGAGTGAGGAGGCCACCAATGTAGCTGGAGAGGAGTGAGTTTTGGGGAGAATAATTGGAAATAGAGTCAGAGAATAGGGAAGAGTCAAATGATAGAGGTCCTTGCAGGCCATGAGTAGAAATTTGGCCTTACTCCTGGTGGGATAGGAAGCTATTACACGGTCTCGGGAAGAGGAATAGCACAACCTGATTTTCATTTTGCCAGAATCAGTCGGGGGCTAGATTGAAAACAGAAGTTGTAGGGGGTGAAAAAAGATCAAAGAAGAGTCCCCAATTAAGGGGCTATCACAGTGGTCTTGGGGAGGGAGGACAGTGACTTGGACCAGGGGGCTGGCAAACATCTTGGAATGGAAAATGGTACAGCCACTCTGGAAAGTAGTTTGGCGCCTTCTAAAATCAAGCCAACAAACAAATGAAAACTAAACTAGCCGTACGTTGACCATACAACTCAGCAATTGAACTCCTGGGAACCTATCTTGAAGAAATGAAAACAGGTCCACATGAAAATGTGTACAAATTTATGCACAGCAGTTTTATTTATAGTTGACAAAAATGGAAATAACAAAAATGTCCTTCTGATAACATCTGTGGATCTCAATGGTATTATGCAGAGTGAAAAAAAAAGCCAACCTCAAAAGGTCACATACTATACATTTCCATTTATATGACACTATTGTAATGACAAAATTATAGAGATGGAAAACAGATTGGCAGGAGTTTTGGATACAGAAGTAGGTAGGCATGATCATAAAGAGGTAGCATGAGGAAGTCCTTTGTGGCAATGTTTTAGTTTCTGTGTCTTGATTGCAGTTGTGATTACATGAATCCACACATAGGATTAAGTGACACACACACAGTGTCAATTTTCTGGGTTTGATATTGGGTTATAAATATGTGAGATGTAACCGTGGAAGGAATCTGGGTGAAATGTACGCAGGACCTCTCTGTGCTATCTTTGCAGCTTCCTGTGAAAAATATGATTAGCTGACATGGTGGTAGGGCAGAGGTGTCAGGGGAAGCAGGGAAGGAGGGAGGGCCTTGGGTCAGCAGAGTTGTGCCTCATTCTTGGAGTCTTTGTGTTCTTTGGGATTCTTGATAGTATTCTGGCTCCTTTTAAACTCCTGTAGTTGCATGAGGCTTAGTGCCCTTTAATAATAATAGAAGACGCTGATGAAGGCAAAAAATAAATGGAGCCAACAGAATTTGCTGACAGAGCTGATGTGGGGTATAGGAGAAAATGGAGCTAAAGTTGACTCCAAGAGTTTTGGCCTGAGCAACTGAAAGATTTGAATCGCAATTAATCATCAAAAGTGCTAGGTTGGGGGGTATATATTGAGAACTCAGTTTTAGGTATGATACATTTAAGATACCCAGTTGACATCTTTGGAAGTCATCAGCATGAAAATGGCATTTTTACCTATAAACCTAGATGACATTACCAAGAAAGTGAGTATAGAGAGAGAAGTGAATTTGGGGCTAAGTTTAGAATGCACCAACATTTAAAGATGTCAGAGATAAAGAGGAACCAGAAAAAACCAGGACACAGTGCCCAGACAAATAGGAGAAAATGTAGATGAGGGAGGTTATAAGAAGATAGTCATGATCTGTCTCAAATACTGCTGAAATGTCAACAAGATGAAGACAGAGATTTGACCGTAGCTTTAGCAGTTTGGCAGGTATGAGAGACGTCCATCGGGTATTGAAGGTCAGAAGGTCAAAGTTTAACTGGAGTGGACTCAAGAGACAACGGGAACTTGAAAACACTGCTTATAGTAGCTCCTGGGGAATCTTGCTAGAAAAGGGAAGGTGAAAATATAGAGAAACCTGGAGAAATTTTCTGTTTTTTTTTCCCCCTTTTTTTATGATGAGAAGGAACGAACATCTTTTGTTCTGGTGGAAATGATTAAGTATAGAGGGCAACTTTTATGGTATGGGAGAGAGGAGAGAACAACTGAAGAAATGTCCTTGAGGAGGCAAGAAGGTTTAGGATCTAGTGCACAGGTGAGGTAGAAGCAATAGCTTTTTCCGGGAGAGAAGTAGAGTTTGAAGGTGCAGATGGATGAGGCCATGTGTGCAGAGGGGCTATCTTGTGGGAGTTCTATTTGGGTGGATTCTATCTTTCCAGTGAAATGGTAAGCAAGGTCGTTGCAGCTATGGGTGAGAATGGGTGGGTGAGGCTGGAGGTTTGAAGGGGAAAAATAAACTGTGAAAGCATAGAAGAAGGAATGCACCAGGGGAACAAGTGCACCTTCTTTCAGCTGTAGCACATGTGTTTTATGCAATGAGATGTCTCTACCCTTAGTTTGGTGTATTTATCATTGCAATAAGTGCACTTCCTATTTGGTCAATGACTTGGCAATTCATACAACCCTGTGACCTCAAGTCTCTTTTAACCCCTTGAGAGGTTAATTTTGAAATTTTGGATTTTGGAAGAAAGAAAAATACGAAAGGGGAAGGAATGTCTTATTAGAGGAGGTATGGAAACCAGAACCAGGAGAACAAAAAGTAGAATAGTTGTTTATTTCATCATTTATGGAACCCATGAAAGAGTTTTGGGTCACTGACATGCAAACAATGACAGTTTCAGCTAAATGGAATACTTTGTGTATTTTTACTTGTGTTATATTCATCCAAACAAATATTTGTTGATAAGCTAGCATTATCCAAACAAATATTTGTTGATAATCTAGTATTGAGCCAGGAACTATGGTATATACCAGGAACTGGGGAGCAGATGGCCATTGTTCTCAAAAGCCCTAGGTACTGTGGAAGTAGAAATATAAAAGTGTGGTAAGTGGCAGGATGCAAAGGAAGGGAGATGCCCGAATGTGGCTGGGCAGTCAGTGGGCATGATTCAGAAAGAGACTCAACTAGGGATATTGGAATTGAGATTGACAGAAGGAGTGAGGGATAGCCTGGTGATGTGGGTTGTGAGTAGGAAAAAAGCATTTCATGAGAGGGTGAGGGCAAAGGTGAGAGGGTAGAAGGGAAGAGAAGCAAGGAAATAAGGACTCTGAGGGAAAGGCTACAGGGTCGGTGATCAAAAGTCTTGAGATAGGTCCGTGTGGTGGCTCACGTCTGTAATCCCAGCACCTTGGGAGGCCAGAGTGGGTGGATCACTTGAGGTTAGGAGTTTGAGACCAGCCTGACCAACATGGTGAAACACCATCTCTACTAAAAATACAAAAACATAAAGGCATGGTGGCGGATGCCTATAGTTCCAGCTTCTTGGGAGGTTGAGGTGGGAAAATTGCTTGAACCCAGTAGGTGGGGGTTGCAGTGAGCTGAGATTGCACTGCTGCACTCCAGGCTGGGTAACAGAGTGAGATTCCACCTCAAAAAAAAAAAAAAGTCCTGATATGGACAGGACCAGAACAGAGGGGAGCCATGGTGAGGAGAAGGGTGAGGAAAGAGAGCGGCTTTGACCCTGGGTACCTGCATTTTATTACTAAAGCTATCTTAGTGCAGCATCTTCTTACAAGGCTGGCTGTGACCTGGGAGAGAAAGAAGCATTGAACAGAAGGAAATAAAGAGGAGAAGGGAAGGGAAGAATATCAGCTTCTTGGTGGATGCAACTGGGATAGCCCCCAATGCACAAGGCCCAGCATTGACCCTACCTTTCCTTGGCTTCTAAATCTGCATAAGAGTTTTACAACTTGTCAGGAAGCCAGGGATGGCTGAAGAGCACTGGACTTGGAGACTTGGGTTCTTGTCTCCAATATAAAGTCATTAGGCAAGTTGTTTATCTCTGGGTCCTGATTTCCTCATCTGTAAAACCAGGTGTTTGATCTGAAGCTCAGATGCATCATTTCTAAAAAATATTCTCTTGTGCTATATGTTAATCGTTAGTGAGCATGAGGATATTATATTTAATTCCCCACTCAACACTCATGAAAGGCCTCTCTTTTCATGCTGCAGACTCTTCTAATTCAGGCCTCTTGTGTAGGGCATTTGTGATCCATCCACATCTATGCTCTTATTCTGTTGCTTAGTGTTACTGGTTTCCATGAAAGGTGATTTGGAAGTTTCACAGAGAAGATGAACTGTCAGTCTTAGAGGAGTGAGGAATATGTGTAATAACAATGATAAGATGATGATGAAGATGCTGATGATGGTGATTCTGATCTCCTATTCATTTTCCATATATCACATTGAATCCACACAACAAGCTTTGGATATAAGCATTTCCATTATCTGTATTTTACAGATAAAGACATTAGGCACAGAGAGGTGAGGTAGCCTTTTCAAAGTCATACAGCATTTGAATATATGTCATCTTAACCAGAACTCTATTTGAGTGTGTGAATAGAGAGAAAGGAGATAGAAAGGTGGAGGTTAGGGAGCACATTGTTTTTGAAATTTAATAGGAAGTTTCCAAATATCTAATGCAGAGCAATCCTATAAACTGACTCTCAGAAAGCATTTTAAGGGTTAATATACATTGCAAGATGACAGTTGTGACTGTACCAGAAGCAGAAAGGACATTCCAGGGAATAAGGTTCTTCAGTTTAGTTTACATGGAGAGAGTTTGAAATGTGTACCTGTTTTAAAAATTATTTTTTAAATTTCAACTTTCATTTTAGATACAGGGGTAAGTATGCTGGTTTGTTACATGAGAATATTGCTTGATTCTGAGGTTTGGGGTATGGGTCTTGTTACCTGGCTAGTGAGCATAGTATCTGATACGTAGTTTTTCAACCTGCATCCCCCTCCCTCCCTCTCCCCTTTAATAGTCTGCAGTGTCTATTGTTCCCATGTTTATGTCCACGTGCCCTCAATGTTTAGCTCCCACTTATAAGTGAGAACATGTGATATTTGGTTTTCTGTTTCTGTGTTAATTCACTTAGGACTATTGCCTCTGGCTGCATCCATGTTGCTGCAGAGGACACTATTTCATTCTTTTTTTATGGCTGCATAGTATTCCACGGTGTCTATATACCATTTCCATTGTCTGCATTTTACAGATGAGGAAATTAGGCACAGGGAGGTGAGGTAACCTTTTCAAAGTCAGACAGCATTTGAATCCATGTAGTCTTAACCGTAGTTCCATTTGAGTGTGTAAGTAGAGGAGGAAAAGGGGATAAAAGGTAAGTAAAAGTTCTTCATCAGTTAAGTTGTAGAGTTTCTTATTAAAAATAAGCATCCTCCATTAATGGGCACCTGGATTGATTCCATGTCTTTGAGACCTGCACCTCTCCCCTCATCTTCCTCCCAGTTCTGAAGAACATCTTCTCTTCGCTTCAGCTTCCTCTAGTCAAGAGGCAACTCACCTTGACCTGCCTTGTTTTGTCATGTGAGTCTACTTACATAAAAATGTTATTTGGGCCAGGTGCAGTGGCTCACGCCTGTAGTCCTAGCATTTTGGGAGGCCAAGGTGGGTGGATTGTCTGAGCTCAGGAGTTTGAGACCAGTTTGGGCAACATGGTGAAACTGTGTCTCTACTAAAATACAAAAAATTAGCTGGGCATGGTGGTGCGTGCCTGTAATCCCAGCTACTGGGGAGGCTGAGACTGGGGAATCTCTTGAACCCGGGAGGCAGAGGTTACAGTGAGCTGAGATTGCACCACTGCACCACTGCACTCCAGCCTAGGTGACAGAGTGAGACCCTATCTCAAAAAAAAAAAAAAAAAAGAAAAAAAAAAAACCAACGGTATTTGGAAGTAGTTACGATTTTCTGATTCTTTAAATGATTCATGTTGTACAAGGGCAATGTAATAACCTGCATTTGTGTCATACCTGACATTTGGCAAAGAGCTCACATAATATTATGATTAACATTTATTGAATACCTATTGTGTGCTAAGCTATGTCAAGCAGTTTTATATGGGTTATTTCACTTAATCCTCACAACAACCTTTTGAGGTTGATTTCATTGCTATCCCTATTTTACACATGAGAAGACTGAGACACACACATTAAGTTTTTAAGTTTAAGGTCACCTGACTAGTATAACAGGAATTTGACTCAGACCAAAATGACCAACTATAAAGCAGGAATCAGGTTTCCCATTTGTTACAAGGAAATTTTCTTCACATTTCAAATTTAATATGTGGCAACAATTAAACTTGAAATGTGATAGAAATATGGGGCTATTGCTGTTTTTGGTTTTATCAGGGACTCTGCACTCTACAACTTGAATGATGAAGAATATTTACTTTTTTTTTCTTTGAGACAGCGCCTCGCTCTGTCACCTAGGCTGGAGTGTAGTGATGGGATCTCAGTTCACTGCAACCTCCACCTTCTGGGTACAAGTGATTCTCCTGCCTCAGCCTCCTGAGTATCTGGGACTACAGGTCTGTGCCACCATGCCTGGCTAATTTTTGTATTTTTTTTTTAAGTGTAGAGAGGGGTTTCACCATATCGGCCAGGTTGGTCTCGAACTCCTGGCTTCAAGCAATCCCACCTGCCTTGGCCTCCCAAAGTGCTGGGATTACAGGCATGAACCACTGTGCCTGGCCAGAACTTTTACTTTCATCAGAAATCAAAACCTCCTCTATTCAACAAGTAATCTTTAATAATTTTTGGATCTTTTCTCTACCATGCTGTGAACCGTTTCTGTAAATAATGATCCCCTCCTTTGCAAAAGTCCTGCAAAAGAGGTCAATGGGTGAAGGAAAGAAATGACACATTTCAAAAGATCTGCTTTCCTCTTTCAAGTTCTTTTCTGGCCACTTCTTTTTCCTGTTGTGTAATCAAGCAACTCTGGGTCTGATAAGGCAAGTCTGAACCCTCTTGCTATGCATTTTTGGTGGCTGGTCTTTGTGGAGGTGCTGGGGCTGAAATTAGACCGACAACCCACTGGGCAGCATTAAGTTCTGCTTGGCACTTAGTGGACCCTTGATGCTCAGTAAGTGCTAATTACCAATGATGATAACAAGGCATAGAAATTCAGCCTGTTCTTACTGCTCAGCTTCCCTCTCAGGGGAGGGAACAGACCAGCATGAAAGAGAAATGGTGGCCACTTCCCTGTTTAATGCAAAGTTCCTTGAGCACTTTCTGCAGCTCTCGATCACAATTTGAATAATCTATTGTACTAAGAATAGAGGAACTAGTTTCATTTCTACAATGCTACTGGGATCTGCAATAACTCATTTTATGATGTTGTAGTTGCATGCAATTGTCTTGCTAGAAAATGAATAAGGATTTGGAAAATTTAATCCCTTGTGGTGATGCTGTTGTTTGTATTTTGTTTTTAACCTGGCTGAATGCCATTCATCTCCCTTAGCCTCCAGAGCTCTTCAGAAAGTCTCTGTGTATAAGGGATGCACTTTAGGGAAGTGAGTGCTTTCTGTGCTTTTCCTTTGGCTGTATTTTTGGTATTTTCTGCCTCCTGACTTAACTTGTGGTTTCAGGGACCCATTTCACATTGCTTCTGAGCCTGGGATGTATCTTCTGATATCTGTATTTTCTTACTGCTATAATTTCTGTTATCAAAAAACAGTAAAGGAAGGCTTTATTTCTGAAGCTAAGAGTAAGCTGAGAGATTAAATAAACACATTTCCCAGTGAGTATAAATGTTGAAGTACTAAAATTGCTAAATCTTTTTTTTTTTTTTTTTTTTTTTCTTGAGACAGAGTTTCATTCTTTTTGCCCAGGCTGGAGTGCAATGGCACGATCTCTGCTCACCACAACATCCACCTCCCAGGTTCAAACAATTCTCCTGCCTCAGCCTCCTGGGTAGCTGGGATTACAAGCATGCAGCACCACGCCTGGCTAATTTCGTATTTTTAGTAGAGACGGGGTTTCTCCATGTTGGTCAGGTTGGTCTAGAACTCCTGACCTCAGGTGACCCGCCCTCCTTGGCCTCCAAAGTGCTGGGATTACAGGCACAGGCCACCGTGCCTGGCCAAAATTGCCCAACTTTTGAGTAAAATGATACCAATCTAGAGATCTCTGGGTGATTTATGAATGTGTGAGTGTATCTTGTTTGAATGTTCAAAACACACAGCCCAAATGTGTGTGATGAGGTAAATTTTGTGACCATATGGTTAGTTTAGTACAACGCTCTCTCTAGGGGCAGTGGTGAGGTGAGGGGCTTCTGTTATGATCTATGCAAGGGTGTAGATGGGCACCCCACTTTTCATGTGTAGATGGAGTGTTGTGCTCTAGAGAGGAGAGACCTGCCCCTGGGATCTGGGGTGACTCAGAAGATCTGGAGCTTTGTGATTTGCCACTGATGTTTGCGTTGGAGCCATGGGAGGTGATTTTTGTACTTATGGAGGATGAATCAGCTCCCAGGCCAGGTTACCTGGAGAACAGGGGATAGTATTTGGAGCATCATAGCGGGTAGTTTAGGCTTCTTAGGACCTATAATGGGGAATTTTATGAGTCAACTTGGCTAGGCTATGGTGCCTAGTTGTTTGCTTAAACATGAATCTAGATGTTCCTATAAAGGTAGTTTTATTTATTTATTTATTTATTTTTAAAAGTTCCATAGTTTTTTGGGGAAACAGATGGTATTTGGTTACATGAGTAAGTTCTTTAGTGGTGAATTTGTGAGATTTGGATGCACCCATTGCCCAAGCAGTATACACTGAACCTGATTTGTAGTCTTTATTCCTCATCCTCTTCCCACCGTTTTCTCTTGAGTCCCCAAAGTCCATTGTGTTATTTTTATGCCTTTGCATCCTCATAGCTTAGCTCCCACTTGTGAGTGACAACATATGATGTTTGGTTTTCCATTCCTGAGTTACTTCACTTAGAATAATAGTCTCCAATTCCATCCAGGTTGCTGTGTATGCCATATTCATTCTATAAAGGTATTTTAATAGATGTCATTATCATTTAAATCAGTAGACTTTGAGTAAAGCAGATTACCCTTCACAATATGGATGGGTCTCATTCGACCCACTGAAGGCCTTCAGAGAAAAGACTAAGGTCTCTCCAAAAGAAGGGAATTCTGCCTCTTGACTGTCTTTAGACTCAAGACTGAAACACTGACTCCTGCTAAAATTTCCAGTCTGCCAGCTTACTCTACAAAATTTGGACTTGCCAAACCACATCAGCCAATTCCTTCAAATAAATCTCTAGCTATGTCATACATCCAGTTGGTTTTGTCTTTCTGGAGAGCCATGACTAATACAGAACCCTACTGAATCCTGTGTGGAAACTTCAGCATGGGTTCTTGGGGCCGCTGGAGGAAGCTTCACCTGGAACTGTGGGCAGCTATGGGGATTTGTAGTGCAGCTGCCACTTCCAGGGCAGCCTTAAGTCCCCAGTTCACTCAGGCTATGCCCTGTGGGTTGTGTGTAGGCATCAGTGGATTGTGGTAGCTCATGTCCCTTTGGCTTTTAAGTCTTATAGGTGACAGGTGAGTGGTTTGTACAGATTGAGTATCCATTATCCAAAATACTTGAGACCAGAAGTGTTTTGGATTCTAGATTTGGGAATATTTGCATATAAATAATGAGGTATCTTGAGGATAGGACCCAAGTATAAACATGAAATGTATTTATGTCTCATATACATCTTATATACATAGGCTGAAGGTGTATTTTATATCATATTTTAAATAATATTTTGCATGGCACAAAATTTGATTACGTTAAACCATCAGAAAGCAAAGGTGTCACCGTCTCAGCCACCCATGTGGACAGTCTGTTGTTGTCTGGCATCACCATCATTCCTGACTTTAAATTTATATGCTACCAATAAGCAATAATTTTCTTAGCACACATAAGTATTTACCAGTAAAACATATAACCTACCATTAATATAGGTATATTAATGTGTTTAGGGTAACTAAGCAGCACAGTGCCATCACCAGAATAAGCAACAGCAACAACAAACAATGCAGGCTTTCAGTTTCCACCTGTGGTGCTATGTTTTGATTAAAAGGTTATTGTCCACTGCGTTTTTTTTCAGGTGAGAAGAAATATCAAAAGCAGTTGAGGGACCAAGAAGTGGGTTCTGTAGGGAAAAGGAGACATTCTGTTGGATGGCTTTTAAAAATGTTCCTTCCAGAATTGCCTACTTCATTAACAATGGTTTTTGTCTTAGAATTCTCTGATTTTATAAATTGACATGATTTCTTGTTCTGTTATGGATTCATCATGCCCTTCAATAAGCCCATCACACATTTTCACCATGTTTTCTATAGGCACTTTTTCTGCAGTGTTAACCATGTCATCTTCTTATCACTGTTTTCACAGTCACGTTGATTGAGAACCATTTTGGCTATCTCAAGTCAAGATAGAACAAGTGGAGTCTCATTGATATTAAACAAACTTCTTTGATATCTACTTTTATCTTACTGGCAGACTGAAGGTATATTTTTTGCATATGTAAGGAGGTCAGACTCTTTTTTTCTCAATTGACACTCAGCATCCTTCAAAGTTACCACCTTGTTCATCATCACTAAACATAGTTGCAGGCCAGAGGTTTTGCTAGGCATGCACAAACATGTCTTTAATCATTGTGTTTCAGGCATTGGCAACAGCGTATACAGCATCTTTCATGATAACTCCTTTTGAAAACCTTCCACATCCATGCCTCTGTGCACTGTGGCTAGCATGCTGTTCTATAAAGTGTTTTTATATTTACTCTTCACTCATCTAAGGATACCCCGATCACATGGCTGAATTAATGAAGTCACACTGGGGAAAAGTACACGGCATAAAAATTATTTTTGATGAAAAGTTCAGGTAGAGGATGAGTAGAACAGTCATCAAGGAATAACAAAAGGTTGTAGCTCTTATCCAGTCCAGCTCTCCTGCAGTGATGATGAGCCACTGGTATAAAATGTCTGTGAAACCAATAAGAAAAGATGTCCCTGGTGATCCATGCTTTTTTGTTAGCAAAACTGTAACAAGAAATTCACTCTTTGCAAACAACAAGGACTCAAGCTTTTGCCAATCACAGCAAGTTTACATTTATGAATGCCTCCTGCATTAGCACATCCCAGCACAGTTATTCTGTCCTTGACATCCTTAATTCCTGTAGGGGTTATGTTATTAGCTGTAGTGAATATATGTCTGGGGCAAGAACACCAAAACACTGAAGTTTTGTTGGCATTATAAACTTGTTCTGGTGTCAGATTTCCATCAGGAATGACCTTGACAGACTCATCAGTGAATTTCTTCTCTGCTTCATGACCAGCAGATGATTTATCATCACAAGTCTTCAAAAATTTAATGCTGTATATTTTCTTAAACTTTTACAACCAGGCTGTTGAATAGTCACAATTTCCTTCAATTTCTAGTTCACCGTCATAGATCTTTGCTTATTTCATGATCAGCATACCATTAAGTGGCATGTATTCATTGCAACATTGACTGATCCACTCTTTCTATACACAATCAAGATCTTCATTTTGAGCCTTATGCAATGTTTTTCTATTTTCATTAACTTCTGTACATCACTTTCAGAATAGAACTTCATTGGTTTGTCTTTCTGTTCCTTCAGGTCATATATGGTGGTCATTCTAACACCATGCTCTTATGTAAGATGTTTCACATGTAACAGCATTGTCCAGTTTCTCCAAAAGCTTGGCTTTCTATGCTATGGATAAGCATAAATTTGTCCTCTTTTTCTTTTTACTGTTAACCATAGGGATATTTGCAGGCATTGTTGACATTTCCAATAATATCTTTACACCATAGAGAGAGAAAAACAATAAAACACAGTGAGTAATATATGTAGGTCTTGGCACAATATAAGGCATTGTGGGAAACTGCCGTTGGTGTGTCCAGCCTGTACAGATACCATTTTATTATCCTTTGTGGGCATGCTTGAGTGGGGGAATCTGGGCACACACAGAAAATATATTGCAGCTAAAAGAGACTAGGAGGATCTTTCTTCCTTGGGGGATACTGAATAAACTATGTTGTGTGCCTGCATTTTGGCTGTGACATCATGTCAACACTTTAAAAGTTTTGAATTTTGGAACATGTTGAATGTTTGATTTTCAGCATAGGCATGTCCAGCCTGGATTTGCATTCAGCCACTAGGCAGTTTTACAGTCCTTCAGTGGACTGAGATTTATTTCACCTACTTTGAGTATATGGCAATGTCTCAGCATCTCCACTTCTTGTATTTTAAAAAGTAGTGGCTATCTCAGCCAAGGTGGAATGGGAGGCTGTCTGGTAGGTAGCAGGGAAGATGTGGCAGAAACAACAGCATGTGTCAAGATCCAAAGATGGGGGACAGGAAAGGATGGGATGTTGTTGATGGAAACTGTGGGTTATAAGAGGTTATCAATTAAAGGAGCCTGTAAGAAGAGAGATAGAGACTGAAAGTCTCAAAAATGAAGCCAGGAAAGAGACAGACGAGAGTTTCAAATAATGGGGCAGGAATGTGATAGCAGGTGTGGAAGTCTGCAACTTCTTTTTAAACTGCCACATGCATTAGAGGTATCCCGGGTGCAAGGCCACAACAGGTGATTTAAATTTCTATGAACGAGATTGAATCCTTTTCTTTTTCCCCTCAGGGATTGTTTTCCTTTTTGCTTTTTACAGGTTTTGCTTTGGTCAGCTTCATTGTCTTTAAGTTTTGGCAGAAATTTCATCTGGCAATAATCTCCATAAATGTGAATTTAGCCAGATAATTTGGAGGTGCTGGGGTACTGTGTGCATTGTATGCTTTTAAAGCCTTGTCACCGGGGCTGGAAAGTGAACTTCCCATGAACATGTCAGATATACACTGTGGCACTGCAAGATATTTATATCTTGGCTTCAACTCAGTTGAATGCAATTACTACCTTGCTCCAAATAGACATTGCAATATCATTTTAAAGATTAATTAGAATGACTCTTATTTGTCCCTCAGACATTTTTATGACATGTAAATGAGAGACACTCCAGGTCATTCTCATTATAGTTATACTCGAATTTTCAGTTTAGCTTTCTATACAAGAACAAAGTTACATGGATTATATCAAAGCTATCATCAGTGGCATGTAAACCAAGAGATGGGGCATCTGGGGAGTTTGTTTTTTTTTTGTGGGGTCAGGAAATATTCTGGAATCGCTGAATTCATCTGTGCAAGTCCATTTGTAAAGATGGTGCCAGGGAGCTGCAAATGCTGAGAGATGTAGAATCTTTACCCATGTGGGAGTTACCAGGAAGCATCAAGTAACTGGTGATGGAAAGGAGTATAATTAATGTAGTCTCCATTGCTTCAAAAAGGGAGATGCAAACCAGTTATGCACAGGTGACGAATCTGATCCATCAGTTATGTCACCTGGTTATTTTGTCCCCTTTGCCTGTGATGCATGGTGTGTATTACACTTTCTGGCATCCATATTATAAATTTGACTACACACTGGTCATCCTTGTGCCACTTAACAAGCTAGTGTAACAAGCTACTGGGGCTATCCTGGCAGCTTGGCCAATGGAAATGGACACCTGGTGTTAGCCTGAAGGGGCAGGGACAGAGGCGAGCCCCATTGTAGCTCATAAATCCAGTTTCAGGCTTGATCTAGAGATCAGATTAGGTCACAAGTTAAAGATTGACTCCAGGACTCAGGAGGACCTCTACAAGTTACATTCTCCCAGGTTACTTAGAACCAATTAGAAATTCCATAGGATGTTCCAGACAACCCTGCTCTTCAGGTCATTTCTCTAAAAGTCCTCCATCCCATGATGATTTTGACGCAAAGTTTATAGTGCATCTGAAAATATTGGCTTTAAAGCTGTATCTCCTATGATTGAAATAATGTATTAGGGCAGTGGCTAAGCTGCCTTAACAAAGAGGTCTGAAAATTTAGTGAATTAAAGCTAAGTCACGTAACAGCCTATGGGTAGGCAGATGTATTGTCAGGGTTATCTACAGACCAAGGCCCCATCTCTCTTGTGCTGCCATCTCCATGTCCCTATTCACACGGTCAAAACTGACTCAATACTCATGGGAAGTGAGGAAGGAGTAGGGAGTATATGGGCAATGGTTAAAGGCATGCCTCAGAGGTTGGCGTATCACTTCTGCTTACATTTCATCATTGCCCAGCTATATTAATATGGACACAATTAGCTGAAGGGGTCATTCTCTAGCTGAGCTAAACTTGTAAAGCTTCTATTACTAAGAGGGAGAAGAGGAGAATGGGTGCTGGATGATAATTACTGTCTCTGCCACGATTTAGTTCTGAGTGACAGAAAATCCTAAGTAATTATGGCTTAAATAGGATACAATGGCTTTTTATTTTCCATGTTGAAGAAGTTAAAAGAAAAGCACTTGAGAATAGTAGTGGGCTTCTTGTAGTTGTTAGGGACCCTGAGTCCTTCTATTATGTTGCTCTATCATACTTAGCACGTGGTTTTCCCCTCGTGGTCCAAGATGGGGGCTGCTTATGCTCCTCCTGTTCCATGTGTCTTCCAGCCAGCAGTTAAAACAAAACTGAAAATGAAGGATGTATCTTGCCATTCTCTTTAGAAACACTCACATAAGTTGTATATAAGACTTCCACTTCCATCTTATCAGCAAGAATGTGGTCCATGGCTATACCTAGTTGCAAAGGAATCTAGTCAACTAGCTCAAAATCAGTAATTGCACTGCTAAGAAAGTGGAGGTGAACACTAGGAGCCACAGTCTGCTCTTTTGGTTACTCAGTGATTTCTTCTTTATACCTTTACCTTCTCCTCAGAGCAGTTCATGCCCAAATCCCATCTGTATTAATTCGCCTGGGCTGCCATAACGAAGTACCACAAACTGAGTGGCTTAAACAACAGAAATTTGCCTTACAGTTCTGGAGGCTACACAGTCTAAGATCAAGATGTTGGCAGTGTTGGTGCCTTCTTCCGGCTGTGAGGAAGAATCTGTCCCATGCTGTCCCCTGACTTCTGGTGGTTTGTGGCAGTCTTTCGCCTTCCTTGGCTTGTAGAAACATCCTCTGATCTCTGCCTTCACTTCACATGGTGTTCTCCTTGCATGCTATCTTGTCCAAATTTCCCCTTTTTGGAAGGATGTCTGTCATACTGGATTAGGGGCCCACCCTGTTCCAGTATGACTCCATCTTAACTAATTCCGTCTGCAATGGCCCTATTTCCAAATAAGGTGACATTCTGCGGTCCTTGGGATTAGGACTTAAACATAGCAATTTGGGGGCAGACACGTTTCAACCCATAAGACCATCCAATAATTGCACTGAGCTGCATAACTGGAAAACCTTGTCATCAGTTCCAGATGTGGCTTTGTGTGCCACAGCAGCACAGAAACTGAACTGCATAGGCCTCTTCCCCATACTCATCCAATATACCAAGGCACAGTAAGAAGAGCACAATTATGACAAAAGCTCCATTTTGTAAAAGAGAGTGAAGCCCGGTGGCTCATGCCTGTAATCCTAGCACTTTGGGAGTCTGAGGCGGGTGGATCACAAGGTCAGGAGATCGAAACCATCCTGGCCAACATGATGAAACCCTGTCTCTATTAAAAATACAAAAATTAGCTGGGTGTGGTAGCACATGCTTGTAATCCCAGCTACTTGGGAGGTTGAGGCAGGACAATCACTTGAACCCATGGGGTAGAGGTTGCAGTGAGCCAAGATTGTGCCACTGCACTCCAGCCTGATGGCAGAGCAAGACTCTGTCTTAAAAAAAAAAAAAAAAAAAAAAAGAGAGAGAGTGGAGAACAAATGGCAGTAATTATTTCACAGCAATTGTCTTATCGTGCTGGGCAAGACTCTCTGCCTTGGCATTAGAGGAAGCGCCATGGTTTTCCCCTTGGAAGTCCTGAATCTAGTCCATGGAGGATATGTTCTCTTGCTCATTGTTTCTTGTGGCCACTGGCTTTGCTCTCTCATTTTTTCTTCCTTGTTCATTTATCCCCACATTGATTCTGAGGTGAGCATCAGAGAATGCCCCACTGAAAGTTGCACAAGCCTCATGGCTGTCATAGGTACCCCCCGATGTAGTTCCAGGACCTGAGCATTGCTTTGAGGACTCATCTGTCACTGTCTTTTGCAGGCTAGGTTTGAGGTTGCTTTAGCAGTACAAGAAGGCTTACAATTGCTTTGCTTCTGATCAGTTCCATAGGTAAGAAACATACAGTGAAATATCTTTTGATAGAGGCCTGACTAGGTGGAAGCAAAGAAGGTACCCAAAGCACAAAGTTGAAGGAGGCATGCACTTTCAGGTGCTGCTCTGCCCTTGCCCAAGCCTGTGAATGAGGGCTTTAGTTTTGTGTGCTGGGCACTTCTTTTTTTGTTGGTGTTTTATTTCTTTTGAGACAGGGTCTCACTTTGTTACTCAGGCTGGTGTCGAAGTCATCCACCCACTTCAGCCTTTCAAAATGCTGGGATTACAGGTGTGAGCCACCACACTGGGGCCCCTGGACCCTTCTTTTGTCTCACCCTTGCCTGGGCCCTGAGAGATTATATTTAACTCTAAAGTCTCTGGCCTTTAATTTACTAATCTCTTGGCTTTGCTTGTGTTATTCCCCTTCTACCAACTTAATAATGGCTTTAACAGTGGATTGATTTAGCAAAATACCACTTTTATTTTTATTTTTGGCTTGCAGGCTCGTAAAATTTGTAGGACAGGACACCATTCTTATCTCCTGCTAAGGCTACTGTGTTGCTGCTGCCACAAAATCCCTCTTCACTTTGGCGTACATATGTTGACTTTTTCAACCCTGCCAGGATTCAGATTATGAGTCTTTCTGTCAAGTTGTAGGGGAGGCCACAAGCAGAGAGCGCTTCCCTTAGCCAAGTGATGTTTCCTTCGTCTCTGTTTGGAGACTCATTAGCTCCGACCTTGAGTAATTTTGGAAAAGGTGGCAAGAAGGAGCTAGTAAACATTACATTTTCCTTACACTGCAGCCTCAGTCAGCAGGTCATCTGCCTTTTAAGGTCAGAGGATTTCATTTTGACCAAGGGTTTTACCACTGCAAAATAAATGCTGTCAGCTTTCCCAGTCCTCAGTGCTTGAATTCTCAATGCCCACTATTTGATTGCATCTACTAAGTCGTTGCAATATTTTTAAATGTTGTCATGAATCTCTCCAATTTCAGGTTCTAAGTCCTGTATCAGATAAGATTACACCAGTCTACATGTCACAGAGAACTTAAATATGTTTAAACACACATGATATTTCTCTCATGTAAAAAGTTCAGAGGGAGGCGGTTTGTGGCTGGTATGAGGTATTTGGGCCCCTTCCTGCTCTCACCTCCACAGTTCCTAAGGTGCAGGCTTTATTTACATGGTCCAAAAGAGTCAGTCCTGCTTTAGCCACCACTGTGATGTTCTAGGCAGTGGGATGAAGGAAGGGTGAAGAAGGATGTGCTCCTTCTCTTAGAAGACTTCTCAGAAGTCTCATACATCAGCTCTGCTTACCTTGATTAGTCATAACCTAATTACCTGAGTGCACTGAGCTGCAAGGAACACTGGGAACATAGTCTGTATTCCCAGAGGCCATGGACCCAGCTAGCCATCTGTTCTCAATGACTAAGGAAGTAGATGCATATTTTAGACAGCTACCACCTTCCACCATGTGTTACTTGATATTATTTAAATTATAAATATACATATTTTACTGTAAGAATTATTTAATGTCTACTGTGTGTCAGGATGGAGTCAGATCCTATAGGGGAGTGGAATATGAGCAGGGCAAGAGGCTATATAAGGTCACAGAAATGAATATGCCATAGGTTGTCAAATACAATGTTAGTTTTCATACCATTAAAAAAGAACACCACTGCCATTTCATTGTAATAAATTTTTTGTTTTAGATATGCTAACAATTTCAGAGCTGTTTAACTGTGAAAAATATGCCTCTTAGAAATAATGTAATTAATGACTTCAAAGTACAGATTCTGGGATCAGATCTTTTTGGTGGCTTTATTTAGAAACCTCAGTGACCCTATACGTAAAATGAGGGTAAGAATAGTTCCTACTTCAGGCTGGGCACAGTGGCTCACACCTGTAATTCCAGTACTTTGGGAGGATGAGGCAGGTGGATCACCTGAGGTCAGGAATTGGAGACCAGCCTGGCCAACATGGGGAAACCCCATCTCTACTAAAAATACAAAAATTAGCTGGATCTGGTGGCACACGCCTGTAATCCCAGCTACTCAGGAGGCTGAGGCAGGAGAATCACTTGAACCCAGGAGGCGGAGGTTGCAGTGAGCCGAGATCATGCCACTGCATTCCAGCCTGGATGACAAGAATGAAACTTTGTCTCCAAAAAAAAAAAAAAAAAAAAAGGTTCCTGCCTCCAAGGGCTGTGAAAGGATTAAATGAGATGATTCACATGAAGCTTATAGCCCAACGTCAGACATACAGTAAGTGCTCATTAAATGCCGGCTTTTAGTAGCTTTAAGTAAAGAGTCCTGACTTTAAAATAGTTTACCCTCTAATGGGAAACACCACTAACATAATAGAGGCAACAAAATGGGGAAAGGAGAGGGAAAATTCCCCAGCCTAAGTTCTAAGTGAGAAACTGATGTTTCGGTGTGGGCTGTTTCATCAATTACACCAAGATGCATGGTTTGAATTCCAGGATAGCTAACACGTGTAATAAATACTATGCCAATTTAAATGATCTGAGGAAAGTCACCCTGAATAGTAGAAGAAAAATATTAGCCATTCAGACAATTCCAATGCGTGGTGTCTATTTCACACACAGCCACCGCCCCCCACCCCCTGTCTACGGTGGACCCGAGCAAGAAGACTGCGTCCCATGTGGAACTTCAGAGTAAATGGCAAGCCCTGAGCATCGCTGAAGGTTGTTAGAAGTTCCTCTTGACAGGAGACTTATGGAATGTGTTCTGCAAAGTTCTCACATTTTCACCAATGACTAGACAGATAAATTCCCCAGTGGCATTGCTCCTTGGAGGCAAAGATCCCACTCAGACAGATGAACTGTCATCTGTTTTCAAGGAATGTTGACTATTGCAAAAGAGTGGAATCATCTCCCCAGGAGAAACTAATTATAATAGGCTTCTTGATTCTTTGGGAAATCACCCTTTCCCATTGCATTTTCTTCTTTGGTATGTTTGATTTAGAACAGACCACATCTATCTTAAGTATGTTTATTCCCTTTGGTTAAGTGGTGCCTACAATATTTACAGCCTAGAAGAGTAAAATGTAACTATCAGTCTTGAAGAAACTAACCACCTGAAGTTTACCAAGTTGTCTCTTGAAACTTTTTGGCTTAAATTAGCTCATATGTTATATTGTATAGTTTAAATTTGGGAGAAAAAATTGAAAACCTGAGATTTTTAGCCCTCTCTCAAAATAGAATTTTATTGTATTCAAATAGATTTTTAAAGATGAGTTTGTCTTGCATAATAATTTATTTCTTATGTTACTTAAGGAGCAACTTTGGGATATGGCAATTTATTAATTATATTTATACAAAATATTTTCATTGGCATCTATAGGACCTGAATATTCCCTACATTCCACTCACTTGTGGAAGTTACCTGGTGATATGGTTTGGCTGTGTCCCCACCCGAATCTCATCTTGAATTATAGCTCCCATAATTCCCACATGTTGTGGGAGGGAGCTGGTGGGAGATGATTGAATCATGGGGGTGGTTCCCCTTACTGTTCTCGTGGTAGTGAATAAGTCTTACGAGATCTGATGGTTTCATAAGGTCTTAATTGTCATTCTCTCTCTTGCCTACTGCCATGTAAGACATGCCTTTCGCCTTCCACCACGATTATGAGGCCTCCCCAGCCATGTGGAACTGTGAGTCCATTAAACCTCTTTTTCATTATAAATTACTCAGTTTCTGGTATGTCTTTATTAGCAGCATGGAGAACAGACTAATACACTTGGGTAAGGTGACTTGCACAGTTGTAGTTCTTGTGACTAATGGATCAGCAGCCCCTTCCTGTGAGGGGCAGGATCTGATTTGTCATGGTGGCTGTGTCACTCAGGGAATCCTCCAGAAGACAGAAGAGGGGAGGGACCCATGTATGCAGTAATAGTCACTGCCTGGGAGGCCACAGTTCCTGTGCTCTGGTTGCTACTGGTGCCCTCATAGATGTCAGCGCTCTTGGTCTCTTTCGACCTGGAGAGCGGCTATCGGTGCTTTGTTTGGCATACACAACTTGCCCTTGACTTCAAATGACTGGGGTGTTTATCTCTGAGTTGCCATGGGTGGCCTTCTGCCTCCTGATCTATGTGCTCACTTCATTCTTCAGTCAGTGAGAAAACACCTTCTCCTTTTAGAGCCCAGCTCCCTTCCTTGGGCATGCGGCTGTGGGAAGATATCTTATAACATAGACACCAACATATACAGCTGTTTCAGTTATAGTGCCAAGCTTTCCGGTGACAAAGTGGCAAAATTCACATGGCACAGCGGCTTAGGGTCTTAGAGATACAGCTTTGCACACTAAAGAATTTTTTGTACATATTTCTCTCTTCTTTTAGGGTACATGGACAGTGCTGCCTGCAACATATTTGGACCCCAGAATAAGAATATTCACATACAAAGGGTCTAAATACTTGAGTATAAATCAAGCGAACATACTGTTATATAAAGTATATCTTATCTTCCTACTTGACAAATTTTCCTTTACTACAACAAAATTTCTATTTTTAAAATTTTAACATTTTTACTTTTCTGAACTGCATTTTGTGTTTTCTATTATAATTGTAGCTTGTTCTCAATGTCAGTGATCTAAGTAATGACAAAATAAGTTTAATTTTATTTGGAGTTTTAAAAAATTGAATACATTTGAATTCTATTTAAAAATATAAATTAAAATAAATGTAAACATTAAAATACAAAATCCCTTCATGTTTTCAAAAGCTTATTTTTCTGATGAAATATTTTTAAAAGAGCTATTGAAATTAAATAAGAAAATTCAAGTTATAATGAATGAATATCAAAGAGTTCAATCAATTATTTAAATGGAGCTGGAATTTTAATTTTAATTTTATGAGTATAAGTTAAATTATTTAAATATATCTATAAAAAATAAAACTGCTACTAAGCCTAGTCATCAATGTCCCTCTAGTTATTGAAGTGAAGAAATATCTCACTTTATACATGCTATGTCTGTATCTTCAGGTACAGTTTAAGAGGATAAACTTACATATGTATAACTTAAGACATGAACTAGTGTACTTAGTAATAAAGAATATTCCTCAGCTTCCACATGCAACAGTTGTGAATATTGTGCTAATTTATGAGTGTTTCCAGAGCCCTAATGTGGAACATAAAGAGAAGAAGACAATAGATGCCCAGTAGTTATGGGAAATTATACTTCATTATGCAAGAATTCATTATGCTCATAGTACTTGAGAGGATTATGACATGTTATTTGTTTTTCCCTTGCTTGAGCTCTTTTGCTGCTTGTACTCTGAAGCATTATTGATTTCTGAAGTTGGTAATGGCATAGCCCAAAAACCTTCGTGGCATTTGGATACAGTGATATTTTCTTTCAAAATCGCAGTGTATTAGTCTGTTTTCACGCTGCTGAGAAAGACATACCTGAGACTGGGTAATTTGTAAAGGAAAGCAGGTTTAATGGACTCAGAGTTCCATGCGGCTGGGGAGGGCTCACAATCACAGCAGAAGGTGAAAGGCACTTCTCACACGACAGCGGCAAGAGAGAAAATGAGAGCCAAGCAAAACAGGAACCCCCAAAAGCATCAGATCTTGTGAGACTTATTCACTACCATGAGAACAGTATGGGGAAACTGCCCCCATGATTCAATTATCTCCAGTTATTTCCCTCTCACAACATGTGGGAATTATAGGAGCTATAATTCAAGATGAGATTTGGGTGGGAACACATCCAAACCATATCACAGGGTAATAGATGTGAAGAGTTTTCCTGGGGCCTGAACAGTATTGGTAACAAGAGCAAATATTTAGGATTACGGATTGTGCTAAAATCCCATGAGACAGAGATGCCCAAGTGTTCTTTAAACAACGTCTTTTGCCTTGGTCTAGGGCATGGGGACCGCCAAGAGACCGAGTTATAAGGGGTAAGGTGTCTGTGCATAGCTTTGCACTGTACCTGCTAACATTTTGTCTTTGGATACTCAGATCCTGTGCTACTTCTCTCTCACCATGCCAGATTATCTCCTCATTCACCAAGCTTTTCCCTTAGGGACTTAGCTGTCTCTTCCTGATATCTGGCTTCCTTTGGACTTTTCCAGCAGACATATCTTTAATGTGTCTGAATATCATTGCCGTCATGATTCAAGTTCTTTCCTATTGACCTTTGGCTAGAATCTGTCTGCATGTCTATGAACATCCTGTGAGAGTGATAGACACGTTTTGCACTAAGACCCTAAGGACTTCTAGGACTATCGCCTAAATCCACATTCAGATCCAACAAAATTTCCGTTCCAGCCTACAAAAGCACCCTATTACACATAAAGTATTGTCTTTCCAAATGATTTCTTCTCATGAATGGTTTTTTTTTTTTTTTTTTTTGAGACGGAGTCTCGCTCTGTCACCCAGGCTGGAGTGCAGTGGCACGATCTTGGCTCACTACAAGCTCCACCTCCCGGGTTCACGCCATTCTCCTGCCTCAGCCTCCCAAGTAGCTGGGACTACAGGCACCCGCCACCACGCCCGGCTAATTTTTTGTATTTTTAGTAGAGACAGGGTTTCACCGTGTTAGCCAGGATGGTCTCCATCTCCTGACCTCGTCATCCACCCGCCTTGGCTTCCCAAAGTGCTGGGATTACAGGCATGAGCCACCGCGCCCAGCCTCATGAATGGTTTTTAAAATGACAAAATGTTCCAGATATTTAATGCGCTTTAAAGATAAGCATGGTATTGTTAAGAGAGATTAATCACTCTGCTCCTTGGTTCTTCTGTTGATCTTACTTCTTCATAGGAGGTTGTCACCACTCAGGTGACAAATCCAGGTGTAAAAACAGAGACCACTTTCTCTTTGTGGGCAATATTCTGAAGCTTCTAGTCTTTGGCTCCTCTAAGATCACTTTTCCCAGTTTATCTATAACTATGCAAAGCAGAGCCCACACAGCTAAATTATAATTAAAGTAGAGAATTTAGGGGCGCAGATTACTTATCGCTGAGACCAAGCTTTTAACTTTCTTTTTAGGTGTCTCTCATTAGTTCTGAGCTCTTTAATCCTACTGTTTTTTTCAGTGACTCTCTTGCTTCAGAACGGTAGATCAGCAGTTTTGATGCCAGTGCCACCTTTTCAGTTCTTCCCTTATTGACTTAATTTCATATCCTTCTGTAACCTCCTTCTCTTTCACGTTCTTCATCCTCCATATGGATTGATGTATGATAATTAAGGATAAGTCTTAAATCCTAGTTTCATCACTCACTAGAATGTGACTCTGGGAAAATTACCCAATCTCTCTAAGCTGCAGTTTTTCCACTTATAAAATGGGACTGATAATGCCTATCTTGTGAGATGGTGGGAAGGATTAAACGAGATAATTCAGGTAAATAATTTGGTAGAAATGATATACGCAAGATGATCACTAAATAGTGCCTCTCTGTTTTAACTTCCTCCCTTTTGTCTTTAGGTTGTGTCACATCTTTTCCTGAACTTTGGCTCAACTGAAGAAGGAAACTTTCAGGGGAATTCCAATGGTAAACAACAGAACCAGCAGTTTTACAATAAACTGCAGTGCTCCATTTCAAAACACAAAAATAGAGCATCTCTGCAGTGATGTACTGCCTTAAGGAAGAGCAAGATTTTTTTCACGGATGTTACCAAACTTTAATGAAGTACTTGTTGTCCTCTCCATGTATGGATTTTTGCATGATTTCCATTTTCCAATGAAGTTCAAGTTAAATAATTAGAACATCACTTTATATAAAATGCTGACAAATCTCTACAAAACTCACAAAACAGAAAAAATCAAGGCCAGTCCATCTTTGGCCTATAATCTGGCTCTCATGCTCTTCTAGTTTCTCCTGACCCTCTGTATTAGTCTGTCTTTACTGATAAAGACATGCCTGAGACTGGGAAGAAAAGGAGGTTTAATTTGACTCACAGTTCCACATGGCTTGGGAGACCTCAAAATCATGGTGGAGGGTGAAAGGCACTTCTTACATGGTGGCAGCAAGAGAGAATGAAGAAGAAGCAAAAGCAGAAACCCCTGATAAACCCATCAGATTTCACGAGACTTATTCACTATCATGAGACTAGCACAGGAAACAGCAGCCCCCATGATTCAATTACCTTCCCCTGGGTCCCTCCCACAACGTGGGAATTCTGGGAGATACAATTCAATTTGAGATTTGGGTGGGGACACAGCCAAACCATATCATTCCATCCCTGGCCCCTCCAAATCTCATGTCCTCACGTTTCAAAACCAATAACGCCTTCCCAACAGTCCCCAAAAGTCTTAATTCATTTCAGCATTAACCCAAAAGTCCACAGTCCAAAGTCTCATCTGAGACAAGGCAAGTCCCTTCCACCTATGAGCCTGTAAAATCAAAAGCAAGCTAGTTACTCCCTGATACAATGGGGATACAGGTATTGGGTAAATACAGCCATTCCAAATGAGAGAAATTGGCTAAAACAAAGCCCCATGCAAGTCCTAAATCCAGCGAGGCAGTCAAAATTTAAAGCTCCAAAATGATCTCCTTTGACTCCAGGTCTCACATCCAGGTCACGATGATGCAATAGGTGGGCTCCCTTGATCTTGGGCAGCTCCACCCCTGTGGCATTGCAGGGTACAGCCTCCCTCCTGGCTGCTTTCTTGGGCTGTCATTGCGTGTCTGTGGCTTTTCCAGGCACAAGGTGCAAGCTGAAGGTGGATCTACCATTCTGGGATCTGGAGGATGGTGGGCCCCTTCTCACAGCTTCACTAGGTGGTGCCCCAGTAGGGAGTCTGTGTGTGGGCTCTGACCCCACATTTCCCTTCTGTACTGCCCTAGCAGAGGTTCTCCATGAGGGCCCCACCCCTGCAGCAAACTTTTGCCTGGGCATCCAGGTGTTTCCATACCTCTTCTGAAATCTAGGCGGAGGTTTCCAAACCTCAATTCTTGACTTCTGTATACCTGCAGACTCAATACCACATGGAAGGTGCAAAGGCTTGGGGCTTCCCTGCTCTGAAGCCACAGCACAAGCTACATGTCGTCTCCTTTCAGTCATGGCTGTAGCGGCTGGCACACAGGGCACCAAGTCCCTAAGCTGCACACAGCATGGGGACGCTGGGCCTGGTCCACAGAACCACATTTTCCTCCTGGGTCTCTGAGCCTGTGATGGGAGGGGCTGCTATGAAGGTCTCTGACATGTCCTGGAGACATTTTCCTCAGGGTCTTGGGGATTAGCATTAGGTTCCTTGCTACTTTTGCAAATCTGCAGCTGACTTGAATTTCTCCCTGGAAAAGGGGTTTTACTTCATTTAGATTTCATCATCAGGCTGCAAATTTTCTAAACTTTAATGCTCTGTTTCCCTTTTAAAATGGAATGCTTTTAACAGCACCCAAGTCACATTTTGAATGCTTTGCTGCTTAGAAATTTCTTCCACCAGATACCCTAAATCATCTCTCTCAAGTTCAAAGTTCCACAAATCTCTACGTCAGGGGAAAAATGCCACCAGACTGTTTGCTAAAACATAACAGGAGTCATCTTTGCTCCAGTTCCCAAGAAGTTCATCTCCATCTGAGACCACCTCAGCCTGGACCTTATTGTCCATATCTCTATTAGTCTTTTGGTCAAAGCCATTCTACAAATCTCTAGGAAGTTCCAAACTTTTCCATATTTTCTTGTTTTCTTCTGAACCTTCCAAACTGTTCCAACCTCTGTCTATTCTCCAGTTCTAAAGTTGCTTCCACATTTTCAGGTATCTTTTCAGAAACACCCCACTATACTGGTACCAATTTACTGTATTAGTTTGTTTTCACACTGCTGATAAAGACATACCGAAAACTGGGAACGAAAAGAGGTTTAATCGGACTTAACATTTCTACATAGCTGGGGAGGCCTCAGAATCACAGCAGGAGGCAAAAGGTACTTCTTACCTGGAGGCAGCAGGAGTAAGATGAGGAAGAAGCAAAAGCAGAAACCCCGGATAAACCCATCAGATCTTGTGAGACTTATTCACTATCAAGAGACTAGCACAGGAAAGACTGGCTCCCATGATTCAATTACCTCCCCCTGGGTCCCTCCCACAACATGTGGGAATTCTGGGAGATACAATTCAATTTGAGATTTGGGTGGGGACACAGCCACACCATATCACCACCCATGCCACTATTTTGAGGCTGAGCAGTAAGAATGGGCTGTGTGAGAAAGATATGCTGCTGTCATGAGGTTTCAGGAGTAAAGAGGTCATGCTTTGGTTATTAGGAAACACTACTTCAAGTCCACCATGTAGTTTGCTACAAAAAAAAAAAAAAAAAAGCAATTTGTGCATTAAAGAAAATAGGTCTATCACAGAGAATTTTCAGGGTAGCGAACTGCCCTTAATGATAGATATTATAATGGTGGATACATGTCATTGTACATTTGTTCAAACTCACAGAATGTATATCACCAAGAGAGAACCCTAATGTAAACTAGGGACTTTAGGGGACTATGTTGTGTCAATGTAGGGTCATCAGTTGTACAAATGTACCAATCTGGTGGGGAATGTTGATAATGGAGTCTGTGTATGTCAGGGGACAGGGGATATATATGGGAAATCTCTGTACCTTTCTCTTAATTTTGCTGTGAGCCTAAAATTGCTCTGAAAAAATTAAGTATTAGTATTAAAAAAAAAAGCCTGAGATAAGTGAGAAAAAAATTTAATGTCTATTCATAATATTTCATGTCCTAAAGAGAAGAAAAATGACCTTCTCATAGAATTGAAATAATTGAAACTCTCTTTTAACATGTTAATTGGCTTTCTCTGCTTGCTTCGTTTTAGGTCTACTCTGTAGTCCTGAAAATTCCCAGAGTGTTCCCTCCCTCGTGCTTTTAATCTTGCTGTTCGAGGTTGAATTCCTCTCTTTTTGCCTCTCCAGGAATCCTAATTGTTCAAGGTCTTGCTTCTGGTCCTCCTGAGGCCTCCCTACCTCCTGTGGGTCCCTTCAATGATCTCTAAATTGTTTCAGTTAAATTTAAACTCTGTAGGAACAAGGACCATGTGCTGTACTTAAAAATGCCACATCCCTTACAGAGCCTGGTTATAGTTCTGGGCGTGTAGTAGGTGTAAACTGAATACGTGTTCACTATTTAAAAACTTCCGTTAACTTAATCGGAGAACAAGAAAAATTTGCGAAGTCTTTTACTGCTTTCAAAACATGTCTAGTATGTATGTTTCTTATGTTTTAAAATGCCTCTGCTCATTTTATTCTTGTGCTAATGCAGAGCAACAGCAGAGGGTGAACATCAGGTGTGCTTTTTTACATATGGTAGAGAAGGTGGAGAGATGCCATTGAAATCCATCTGGAAGAGTGAAGAGAGTAGAAACACCAAAGTAGTAAATAAATTCGTAAACATAGGAGAGAGTTTGTTGATAGCCTGAAGGAGCATCCCAAATGCATTAAAAACAACCGCAAATTCTCATGATGTTAAGCTAGGGGAACTCGGGCAAGTAATTGCATTTGATTTGCTTGTTTTTCTCGACTAAATCAAGAAAACAACATGTAAATGGAATGCAATGTAGTGGCCAAAGGAAAAAGGAAAACCCCAAACTCAGAATGCTGTGAGTGTGAAATGACCTTTTAGTTACTTTCTCCTGTTTTTTTCTGCTGCTGTTTGCAATTCAGGAAAGACAGCTTTTTATGCGTCTCTGCTAAACCTGCAGTAGCTATTCTTTCCATTTTTAAAAGTCTCTCAACAGATGCTACCTCCTGAAACACAAAACAGAGCAGAACAAAACAAAACAAAAACAAAGCAGAACAGTACAAACCCATAGATACTTCTTCCTCCTCATACCAAACTAGGCATACTCTGAAATTGGGGAAGAATAATTCTTTTTTATATTTATCTGTGTTCGATGGTAGGTTTGGGTGTGCATAGGTTATGATTCTTACAGCATTCTCATTTTAGAATATTTATGTTATGTTCCTTTTGCAAATCCACATCAGATAACATAGATGGGGAGGGTTTCTGCTAATTCTCCTGTAAATCATTCCAGTGGCTAAATAACAGAGATTGTTGTTAGATGAGTTATTGAAAATAAAGCACTCATCATTTTCTATTCTTTTGGCAGAAACAGTAGTTGCATGAGGCACTTAGGCATGGTTTGCTCTGTTGCTGATTTAATTCTTCCTCTTTTCCTTCCTTCTCTCCTTGCCTTCCTTCTATTTCTCCTTCTCTTTTCTCAGCTTGCTGTGCAGTGATTCTAAAACACATTGACCTCCCAAGGTCTAGCACTTGCCCACTTCGTATGGGAAGTACCCTAGTCTGAGTTTCCTGCTTTCTTAATATCTACTTCCACGGTTGCATGTTGTCTATGGACACATAATCAAAATTTAAAAACAGTTTGGCTCCCATGTTTAGCTACACTCAGTGTGATCTTCCTTAATGTTTGGCCCCTTGTGTCACGTAAATTTTCCTTGCATTTTAATACGCATTTTCCTCCAGTCCTTGTTGAATTCATTTGCATTGCTCTTTAGTTCTTGCTGATAATTCTTTTCAGTAATGGTGTCATATCAAACTGAAAAATCTGGAAAATAGTTTGACATTTATAAGGTATGTTTTGATTTTTCAGGAAAATAGATGTGCTGTTTTGTTTGTTTGTTTTTTGGTCTCATTCTCCTTCTCAATTCTTTGAAAAAAAATAACAGGAAGAAGCAGCTAAATAGTAGCCAATAGGTATTCTAGTATGTAATGAGGAATATTAAATAATCACTCCTAAAGCCCCTGGCGTTTGCCTATCATGGTGGAGACCAGTGACAAATAATAATATATCTGTAACATTGAATCAATAATGGTAGCCGGAGTGGTGAGCACCCTTGATTTTGAAAGCAGCTTTGAAACTCAAGTGTGCTAACAGTAGAGAAACTAAGAGAGAAGAATCTACAAGATGTGTTAAACTGAGAGTGAGGGAAGGACCCAGGGCAGTTTAGCTTGCAGCAGACGAGACAAAATGAGATGTGAAAGAGGGAGCAGACTCTGTTCACATTGACCCTGAAGGCCTGCTGGGTTTGCTGCCTTCTGGAAATAGTCTAGTAGAGGTTGGATGACTAAATTTCAGGAATGTTACCAACAATGCTTTCCTGTGGTGAGTGTGGGGCAGATGGTGTCCTTGGTCTGTGTGTGAGAAACAGGATTCTGAGCTGCACAGTTAAGAAAGTGCAGGGCATCATCAGGGGCAGAGAATGGAAATCTGGCATTGAGCTTTTCGGGGGGCTTGAAGCTCTGACCCTGTTACATGTGACAGCACCTCCTGCTTCCTGTTTGCTGTGAGTTTGAGGTTGCGGCCTGCAGCAATTGTTAGGGAAGTCTGTAAGCCTGCACCTACGGAGTGGGGCTTTGGGGAGCCTGGGAGGAGCACCACCCAGACTGGGCTCAGCAACTTGGTGTTGAACATTTCTTTTTCTTTCTTTTTTTTTTTTTTTTTGAGATGAAGTCTTGCTCCTTCACCCAGGCTCAAGTGCAATGGCACAATCTTGGCTCAATGCAACCTCCGCCTTCCTGGTTCAAGTGAATCTCCTGCCTCAGCCTCCCAAGTAGCTGGGATTACAGATGCCCATCGCAATGCTGGGCTATTTTTGTATTTTTAGTAGAGACAGGATTTCACCATGTTGGCCAGGCTGGTCTCGAACTCCCAACCTCAGGTGATCCACCAGCCTCAGCCTCCCAAAGTGTAGGGATTACAAGCGTGAGCCACCAGGCCCAGTTGGGGTTGAATATTTCATTTGGTGAAGCGATGAGGAAATTGATTTATTATTATCCAGGCCTGTATTATTCTTCTACTAGCATTACAAGAGGTTTCCTCTTGTTAATTTTAGAGAAGTGGGAAGGGTGAAGAGTAAAAACATTTGTGTCGGCCATTAAAGAACACACTTATGAAAGCTTACAAATCCTCTTAGTGAGGCCCTGAGCACAATGTGGACTGAATATGAAAACATCAGTTGGGACCTTGTGTCTCATCCAGGGACACAGCTGCTGTGGAGGTTTTCACTGCATTTTCAGTAAGGCATTATAGAGACAGCCTGTTCCTGTAATGACTTTGGTGTAGCAAGCTAATAGGAAGAAAAGAGATGGCACCATGGTCTTGGGAGAGAGAGAAACCATGTGAGAAATACATGAATGTACAGAGAGGGGAGAAATCATTGTAGGATGGGAATTTGAAACATGTAAATAGGAAAGGAAAAATAAATGTTCTTTGGATGCTAACAAAGCCAAGAACTAGATCTAGCAAATGAGATTGACTTATAGAAACACAAGTTTGTCTTCACTAAATAAGAGGAGAAGCAATGGAAATAATTATATGTCATGTAAAATAGAAGTCAGCACCTCTTCTTGCTATGCCTAGTCTTCTCTGTGAAGTGGAGCTTTCCTTTGGTGAAAGATGCATTATCTGGCTTACCCCTGCTCTCCAAGCTCTAGAAGTAGGCTCTTCTGATGTTCCTTGTTTTGACTGAGGAACCAGGTGGATCAATCACTGTAGACTTGATTTTAAAAAACCAATTAAAGATAGCTTTTTGCCTAGAATTTCATGTTGCTAGAAATCAGAAAGCTTAAGAAGTCTGTAAAAAACGACAGGGCTTAATTTGGTTTTCATTTCAACAATATTTTATCTGAAACATAAGAACCTAGAGGTGGTCCTTAAAAACTGGTAGTGACAATAATAAAATATCTGTGAATAATATATTCAGGCTGAGCTAGAGACCAACATAAATCCCAGTTTCTTGGGGAGGTGGGGAGGTGGAAGGATACTCACGTTTATGGAAGTGGAAAGAGAAGTTACACTTGTTGAATGCTAACATTGTGTCAGGCACTGGGCTAAGACTGCAATCTCATTTATTTGTCACAACCCTGAAATTAAGCATTATTATTGTTATGCCAAGTAGGAAACTGTGGTCCCATTATTTAGAAAAAAAAAATATGGACTATAAGTTTCTGAACTTATGTACTGACTATCTGGGCTTGGATTAAACATAAAGTTTCTACAACTTGCCTTTCAAGTCCATAAGATTTCTTTTGAGAATTTGTTACTTCTCTTTTTCATGAGAGTATATTGAAACACTAGACTTCTTAACATTGCCACTACCTGGATACTACTCCTGTTACTAAGATGGTGGAAGGCTGGAGACCTTCAAGCCATAATGCCACCTCATCCTCAAGCTTCACCTGTGGTGCCTGGAGACAACACCTGTTGAAACTTAGTTAAGCCCTGCAGCCAGACAGTGTAACGACTTGCTTGACCTTCCATTGACTCAGGTTAAGCAGCTCTCTCACTTGTAATGAAGAGGGCTTGGAGTAGCAGCGTGGAAGTGATATCTCCCTCCTGGAAGGTCCTTTCTTAGGGTGACCTCCACCCAAAACTGAACTTGTGTCAAGGGTTTGCATATAAGCAGTTTCTTTGGGATGTGATCCCAGGAGGCACTGCAAGACAGTGGCAGAAGAGATAAAAGAAGGGAAAAAACCGCTACAAAGTGTGGTAATGAGCGGGCTATTGCTGGGAGCAATTGGAGCTTCATCCTTCTAGGGACCTTCTGAAAGACTGTGGAACACATTTCAGAACCCTCCTATGGCTCTGCATTTATCCACCATTTCCTACCCTTCATTAATTGAGGGTTCCTTCTGGGGCAATTTCCAGCCTGCCAAGCCTTTTCCACTGTCAGAAATTGCCTACACAGGTGGAGAGAGGTAGAAAGGCATTTAAACAAGAATAGTACCATAGTTACCTTCTGCATGGGTGGAGGGGATATGGCGGGCCGCCAACAGGGTCTTCCCATCCCCCATCTCAGGGAGCTCTGAACCTGCCGACTCACGTGCTTTCTTCCCAGTGCAGGAGAGAACCTTTCTCCTGCCAGCCACATGCTCCTGCTTTAGCTTGTAGAAAAAGGAACAAACGTGTGCCCACACTTCTGCCTTCCAACACTTGTTCCCTATGGGGGCAGGCTTATGAAGGGAACTTCTGGCCTCTTTCTCCTCCTTACTAAGGATGCTCTAAGTGAAAGAAAGTAGGCAATGTGATTGTTGGGAAGCCCACTGGTCCTGGGCAGGCTTGTCTGTGGGATCAGGGTCCTTGTGTTTTGTGGAATGGCCCCTTTCCCCCATCTGTGACATATGTTGGTAAGAGGGCCAGGGCTTTCTTTGCTTCTGTTTTCCTGTGAGGTAAGCATGGACCTGGAAATGGGTCTGTGGAAGATTTCTAGAAGGAAACAGAGCCATTTTTTCTCTCGCTCTTGCCATCGCATCAGTGTCTGATTGTGTGAGGCTGACCCGTGATCCTGTGCCCAGCAGCTAGTCATGGTTCTGAGTTGTTTGTCTAATCTCTTTCTAGGGTAGACCCCAAAGTCTTGATTCAGAGAAGGAGAGGAGACCCCATTAGCCTTCAGACTTCAGTTTAGTTCTCCCACGTGTTTGCAAAAGATTCTACTTTGACTCCACTTGCCAGCCTCTAAGGAGGGTGATGCTAATCTCCATTTAGATTTTCATTCTTTGGGTGTTTGTGCCATTTTTTAGGACATTGTAGGTTTCTTACTTTCCAAAAGAGAGACAGGATATGGGCTCCAAACCCCACCCTGAATCCCTAATCTTTTAGTTATTAAAAATTTGTGACCTGAATTCAAATTTCAGTGCTGCCATTTTTAGTTGTATGAAATTGTCCAATTAAATGTATGGCAGAGGCACCTGACAGCTGTAACTGAAGCATACCATAAGGATGACCTATGGTTTAAGCAGAGCATTGGTTCAGAATTCTGAGCTAAGGAATCTGGGAGTGGGCAATCCAGAGACTGATCTTATCCATGAAGGACAATTGAACCCCTTGCCCATTCTTTGGAATGTAGGTCATACAGGGGATTGGGAGGCCCTTGTTTTAGGTTAAATGGAGGTTGCTATGAGAAAATGCTATATAAATTGTATGGATTTTACAAATGGTAGTGGTTCCCTCATACAGTCTGCCGCCTCTGTACTATCCCTGTGTGTAAGCGCCCCCAATAAACTCTGTGTGTCATTCCCTGTCTGCAAGTCTCTTCTTTGGCTTCTCAGACACAGTACTATCCCTACTGGAGTCAATAGGTGACTGGCACGACATTAAATAACCACCTAGGGCCTCAATTTTCTCTTTTTAAAAGAAAAAATGATGCCTGTCTTATAGGGTTTTAATGAGGATTTCCTGAGATGGTACAAGTATCACATATTACCTTGCACACAGTAGCTGCTCAGTAAAAGGTAGTTGCTATTAGCTAAGGCAACTTCAACTTCAGATTTTAATTTCAGTTACTATCCTCCTTAAACTCAAAAAATATGAAATGTATTTTTTATTTGCCCTATGGCAGTCAATACCTGGAGAAGTACTTCTTTCATAATACTAACAGTTAACTAAAGTTATGAAAACCAAGGTTGTCATTTGTTTTCCTAGTATCTCTTTAGGGAACTTCCTTCTCCCCCTGCAAGTTTTAGTCTGAAAAGTTTGAGTGGGGATAATCCCAACTCCTTGGCCTCAGAGGTTGGTCCAAGCCCAGGATTTGGTAATCTAATTTTGCCTGTTTTTCCTATGAGACCAGGGAGAGCTATTTGTCTCTTACTTTATCTTTTCCCTTTCCTATATGAATTCGTCATTTTTGAATGGGACCCGTTGTTTATTGACAAATAGGAGTGTTTGTGTATGTCAGGACACAGAGAGATTAAAGTGAAGCAAAAACAAGGCTCCTGGGGTGTAAAATTGAAGGAGGAAGCTCACTTTTAGGGTTTCCCTAGGCTTGCTTGCCTGACCTTACTTCTGTCCCTGGTGTGTCTGTACATGTGTGTGTGTATGTGTGTGTGTGCAGAGGTAGTGCTGGGGTGATGCCAACATGGAGGTGGTAGTAGTGGTGGATGAGCCATAGATATCCATTGGCTCCCTTAGAGTTTCTTGTCTTGAGAACTTTCTCCCTTCATCAAATCTATTCTCCTTTTGCCTGGGGGAACAATATCCCTTTGCTTTTCAGGAAGCAGAGGATAGCATAGGTACCAGCAAAGCCATTGGGATCACAGGCTTGTTGTTCTCTGCTCACCACTGTTTCATTTCCTCCCTCCACTCAGCTCTTCCCCTGGCTTTTTCCCTTAGATAACAGGGAAATCATCCCAAGAAAAGATAAGATGTCCTGCTTTCTCCTACAGCTCCCTCTGCTCTCTTTGGTTTTGTGATGTTGCATTGTGACTGTTCAAGAACATTTTCTGCCTTTCCCATGATCTGTCCTCACACTGAGAATTCAAGGCTTCAGTTCAGAGATTACTGGTTCCCTTGTTGTAGGGGATGTCTTCATTCTGCCTAGGGTCTGAGGAGCTGGCCCCTAGGTAGGCTTCCTGAATCAATCTTCACACAATACCTCCTAGGTTGGCCTTATAGTGTGTGACTTGTGGTTATGACAGTTTCTGTATTTCACTGAAGTGGGAGACATTCTATCTGTATAGTTTTAGATTTTTTTGGTGAGTTTTTATGTGGCAAGCTGAGCAAAAATGCTTTTATACTATATTAAGTGACAGCATATTCCCAGGCACATAGTAGATACACAGTAATTACGTATTAATTGTTGGTAGGGAGATCTGGGGTAGGACTTTAAAGGAGGCAGAGTGCAAAAGCAGATGTGAAGGATTCAGAAGTGGGGCACTGCTGTTACTGGCTGTGACTTCTACTAGGTACAAACTCTTGTCATTTCCCTGACCTCCAAGCTGCAGTCTTTAGGGGCATTGATTAAGAAGGGAGGGAGACTTCTCTTAGTCTTTCATCTTCTCTCTTACAAAAAAGCTCAGTTGTTGTCTAGTTTGCATATTTTTCCCTGCCCAGATCTCATGTTGAATTGTAATCCCCATTGGTGGAGGTGGAACCTGGTGGGAGGTGCTTTGATCGTGGTGATGCAGGTCTCTTGAATGGTTTAGCATCAGCCTCTTGCTGCTGCTGTTGTGATAGAGAGCTCTCTTGAGATGTGGGTCATTTAATGTGTGCAGCACTTTCTTGCCATGTTCTCTCTTTCTTGCTCCTGCTTTTGCCATGTGATTGCTCTGCTCTGCTTTCTCCTTCCGCCATGATTGGAAGCTTCCGGAGGCCTTCCCAGAAGCAGATGCCACTATGCTTCTTATACAGCCTGCATAACCATGAGCCAATTAAACCTCTTTTTTAAAATAAACAAATAAATAAATTACCTAATCTCAGGTACTTCTTTATAGCAGTGCAAGAATGCATTAATACAGTAGTGGAAAACCTTTTCCAAGTCTAGGTCTGAAGATCCAGCTATCAATAATGCAAGTAAGTGTAAGTTACTCTTGCATTGCCATTTCCAGACAGAGATGAGCTGTGGTGATTCACCACACAGGAGAGTCACCTCATCGCTGCCATCTGATTTGATGTCTCCTTGGAGCCAGGGTGATGCTTGTCTGGGTCTTTCCCAGGCTCCTCTTTGGACTAGCTGGCCTCTTTACTTGATCTAAACAATTTCTGATTTTAGCAAAATAGGCTACAGTGTAATTTAATATGTATTTTTTAATCAGAAGAATGCAGCAAGTTAATATAATTTCTAAAGACAATAATATTTAGAAAAAAATGTCTTTTTCTAAAAGTGGATTATTTTATTTCTGTTGGTCTCATGTTAGAGTCTAAAAGATAATCTTTCAAGGTTGTTTAGAATTGACTGATGGGCGTTTTCAAGACTGACCATAGCATCTCCTTTTCTAAGCCTGGTGAAAAAAAAGTTAAACAGGAATAAGTTTTTCTTGCTTTGAAATCACTATTGGGAGAAATGTGGATTTTTACACAACTGTTTGAGGTAAGTCCTTCCAAGTTTTCTAGTGTAAAACTACTATTTCTAGAAAAATCAGGAAAGGAGAGTTATTATAAATGATTTCTAGTAATATTGTTGGTTATCCTAGAGCCAGGCCTTTTTTATTTTCTTCAACAACTTGTTTGATTTACTGAGTCTAAAAATTCATTTTTCTGTTAAAGACCTTTGTCTCACTTATAAAATATATGATAATGTTCATATGATCTCAGTAAATCTGTCACATCAATAAATAATTTTGTTTCAGGTTTGGATATTCTAGAATCAGCTGCCCTCAAGTCTTCATGTAGACTTACAACATTTTAAGAGTCAGCGCATTATTGAAATTATTATGTTGCTTTATTTGACATTTTCCATTTCTTCTCTTATTAAATACATTTACTGGCCAGGCGCGGTGGCTCACACCTGTAATCCCAGCACTTTGGGAGGCCGAGACGGGTGGATCACGAGGTCAGGAGATCGAGACCATCCTGGCTAACACAGTGAAACCCCGTCTCTACTAAAAGTACAAAAAATTAGCCAGGCGTGGTGGCGGGCACCTGTGGTCCCAGCTACTCAGGAGACTGAAGCAGGAGAATGGTGTGAACCCGGGAGGCGGAGCTTGCAGTGAGCCGAGATCACGCCACTGCACTCCAGCCTGGGCGACAGAGTGAGACTCTGACTCAAAAATAAAAATAAAAATAAAATAAGTAAATAAATACATACATATATACATTTACTTTCATGGTATATTATACTGTGTAACTTCTTAGTTCTAAATAGCTACAGCAACAACATCTTTTAGATTCACTACTTCTTCCTTCTTAAACTATTTTAGTTTTTTTTTCCTGCTTTTAGCAACTTAGACATAAAATTTAAACGTATACCTTGGTGACTAAGAAACCATTTCTTGTGTGTATGAGTGGTTCCTTTCCACTGTTCCACATCCTTTTCTTTCATTCTCATCCTTTACTTCAGCCTACACTCTTCCTCTGAATGAACACTAATTTATTTTGGAGTTGTCATTAATTACTTTGCAACCAATTGCATCACCAAATGGCTACATAATTTGATATAACAATAGTCCAACACTCTGATATAATCTAGATAATACTGTGAAATTGAGAATATAGGTCAATATGTTGGAAAAAATTGAAGAATGAGTACTAGAAAAAAATTAAATTTCACATGCTCTAATCACCTCATTTTTTATTTTCTTTTGTCAAATTGCCTCTTTCTCATCCCCTTCTCCACATATTGCTTCAATCATGGTATTTTTTTTTTAATGGTTCCTCTTCCTTTCATCAGGTTCCATCTTCATTCTTCTCAAGATGTATTACAAAAGGAGCTGATTTAAAATTCACTGTCTGGTCATGAATAAACACGATAAAGAGAGATGTTAATGTAAAATTATATTATAAAATGTTTGTTTAAAAAACTCATCATCTTGCTCCCTTGGGGCTTTCTCTACTAAATTCACTTTAGCGAATAATGACATTCATAAAAAATCTACCCAAGGGCCTTCACGAAACAAAAAGAGCCAAAATGCAGCATTTCATGGCATGAAAATAGCTCAGAAGTTAAGAGGTAAGATCACTGCCTTTTGTTGAATTTGGTTGTTTGGTTTTCCAGTACTTCCCTCGCATTCTTTGTGAGTACATACATACACATAAGCACGCAAATGCACACAACACACATACAGATTAGAATTGGGTTTATTTTAATTTCCTGATTGTTTTTGTTCATCTAAGTGCTGTTTAAAATAAGTGAGGTTAATGGCAGTTCCCTCCCCTCTCATTCTGTCCTCTTCTCCAGTCTTCATTTCCCATGTGATAGGAACTTGTTGTTCTTCCCAGATAGTTCAGTTGCAATTGGGAGTTGCGATTTGAGTTGGTAGGTTCTCTCTGGGGCGCTGAGTAAAAGACAACTGTTTGCTCTAATGGCCTACACAGCTGCAAGAAAATCACTGTTTATTGCATTTATAAAAAATAAAATTTGCTGCTTTCCTCTTAGCTTCCTTTGAACCTTCTTGAGAAAATGATTCTGAAGGGCAGAATAGCAGACCACTTAAGGGCTGGGGTCTGGAGTTGGATTTGGGTTTAAATCCTGACTCTACCATTTACTATGTGGTATTGAGTAAGTTACTTAACCTTTCTAAGACTCAGTTTCCTCATACATCAAATAGGTATTTATGAAGACAAAATAAACTCATGTATGAAACAACCCTTATCACAGAAAATATGAAATATAATTCTTAGTATTGTTGTCTTAATAATGCTAATTTGTATTTGTAAACCAATTTATTATTTTTAAGTAATTTTAAAATTTATTTTTACTTTATTCCTAGTAGATTTCCACCTTTGAAGGAGTCTTACAAAACCATTGCCTTTATCTACATTTAGCAGGTATTTTTTAAACATTATGATTGGAACAACATAGAATTGGGCTGTTTGGGCATTAATAAAAAAATACTAGAAGCATCCATTCATTCTCTTTGTGTGCTAAATGTCTGGCCCAAGATAAGCATGAAGGCTGTGGAATTCAGTAAGGAAGGAAGACTTATTGGAGAGAGGAGTACATATTTAGAATTCTATGAAGTAGGCAATATTCTTCCTCATTGCACAAAATAGGTCAGGAGTCTGAAGACTTCCATTTTAGTCCCATCTCTGCACTAACTAGGTGTCTTAGCAATTAACCTTTTGGAATCTAGGCCTCTTCATTGATCAGATTAATTTTCCAAAAGAACAGCTTCAATCATGTTGTTCTATGACTTAAAAGCCTCTCCATTGCTCACTGAATTAAAGTCTAACCTCTGTGCGTGGCATTCAAAGTGCTGTAATAGTCAGGGTTTTCCAGAGAGACAGAACCTATATATATATATATACGAGAAGGGATTTACTAGGGGAATTGGCTCACATGGTTATGAAGGCTGAGAAGTACCACCAGAGGCCCTCTGCAAGCTGGAGAACTAGGGAGGTGGATAGTGTGGCTCAGCCCAAATTCAAAACCTCATAACCAGGGATGCTGATGGTAAAATTCTCAGTTTGAAGCTGAAGGCTTGAGTACCCAGGGTCACCTGTGTGAATCCTGGAGTCCGAAAGCCAGAGAACCTGGAGTTCTGATGCCCAAGGGTAGGAGAAGAACATCCTGGATCTGGAGGGCAGAGAAGAAATTTGCCCCTCCTCCACTTTTTTTGTTCTACCTGGACCCCTAACTAATCAGATGGTGCCCACCTACATTGAGGGGGGGATCTTCCTCGCTCAGTTCACAGACTCACATGCCAATCTCCTTCAGAAACACCCTCACAGACACACTCAGAAGCAATGCTTTGCCAGCTAACTAGGTATCCCTTAATTGGGTTAAGTTGATTCCTAAACTTGACCATTGCAGGTACTCAGCCTCCTTTTCCAACCTCCTCTGCCATTCTCCTACTATGTGTACCCCACTCTCCATCAGAGTGCTGTCCTTGTTCCCTGAACACTTCTGATGCTCCTCTGTCTCGGCCTCGCCCAGATGCCTTTCTCCATCTCTGCCATGCCCTCCTGCAGTGAACCCACTCTGCTGCCAAAGGTAGAGGTCTTCGCTCTATCTCATATTCCCTCAGCATCCCTTATCAATCACTTGCCACCCATCAATCAATCATTTGCCACACATCAGTCAATCATTTGCCACCCAGACCTATTCATTTTCTCTCACTGAAATATTTTAATACATTTCCTTCATTCCCTCTGTATTGTTTACCTTAGGTTAGACCTCTTTCATATCTTGCCTCTATTATTACAGTAGCTTCCTATGATGGTTAATTTTATGTGTCAGCTTGATTAGGCCATGGGATGCCCAGGTATGTGGTTAAACATTATTTTTGGGTGTGTATGTGAGGGTATTTCCAGAAGACATTAGCATTTGAATTGGTGGGTTGAATAAAACAGATGTCCCTCTGCAGTGTAGGTGGGCATCATTTAATCCATTGAGATCTAAATAGGACACAAAAGGGAGAAGGTTGAATACTCCCTCTCTGCCTGACTGCTTGAGGTAGGACATAGCTCTTCTGTGCTTGGACTGGAGTTTACCTACTGCCTTTCCTGGGCCTCCAACTTGAAGATCATGGGACTTCAAACTTCCTAATGCTGTTTGCCTTGCTTGCCCCCTTTCAATCTGTCCCTTCATCCTTCTGGCAAGGTGATTTTTCTTCTTTTTTGTTTTTTTGAGACGGAGTCTAGCTCTGTCACCCAGACTGGAGTGCAGTGGCACAATCTCAGCTCGCTGCAACCTCTGCCTCCCAGGTTCTAGTGATTCTCTTGCCTCAGCCTCTCCAGCAGCTGGGACTACAGGCACACACCACCAAAACTGGTCAATTTTTGTATTTTTGGTAGAGATGGAGTTTCGCCATGTTAGACAGGCTGGTCTTGAACTCCTGAACTCAAGTGATCTGCCCACCTTGGCTTCCCAAAGTACTGAAATCACAGGTGTCAGCCACCGTGTCTGGCCAGGGTAATTTTTCTAAAATGCAGTTACAATCATGTCACTCTCTTGCATACAACAATCCTTTGATGCTTTCCCATCAGTTTATACATAACAATCAAAATCTTTTCATAGTCCACCTTGTATTGTAGTTATATGTGCTTTTGTTTTGTCTTTCCTCTGCTATTAAAAGCCACTGGACAGCAGGGACTAAGTGTTACTCAGCTTTGTATTCCCAAAGTACCTAGTAGAGTAGCTTGCATATAGTAGGTGTTCCTTAAATGCCTATTACATGATTGTATCAATTGGAATTAATATTATCTCCTTTACCTTTCTAAAGGTAAATGCAATGATTAAATATGAAGAAGAGCATTGACAAGATGAAATGGACTCATCCTCAGCAATGTTATTTCACAAAGAAAACCTGAGTGATTCACATATTCATATGTCCATCTGAAAATATCATTCTCTCAACAAGCTACTCAATGAAAACTCATCTTCATATAGTTAATGCTGGAGAGCTAATAAACTGTTGTAAATTTCAAAAATAGGGTCATAGGTTCCTATACAGAGTCTAAAGAAGGTGGAGATGTGATGTAGTCTAGAGTTACCAATAGGGCAGCATGACTTGATGGGGCTTAAGACTTCTACACACAGCCAGCAAGCATTTAATGAGCATCCTTGAGGGGCTTAATGTTGCATACTATTACTCAAGGACTTTTTCTTATTTGCTAAGATTACTTGGTAAATCTATAAAGCCAAGTGGCCTATGGCCAGAGTTCAAATACTTTCTAGTCAATTATTCCCCTCCTCTCACAGTTGCAAGGCATGAAAAAGAGGAAATGAGATGAGATGGGATGGCTTTCGTCCTGGCCTACTTCAAGCACTGTTTCACCATAAAAATGGAACTCTCCACTGCTCCTCTTAAACAGATAAAATATTTTCTTCTTGGAATCCAATGACTCATCCCACTTGGACATAACTACATTCTTTCTAGGGCGGAAATCTTGAATTCAAGTGCAGCTGGCCAAGTTGAAGAAAGAACTTTAAGGCAGTTCTGGGAAAGAACTTAAAACCTTAGCCTTGATTATGAGAAAGAAGTTTTGCTCTTTGCAAAGGATTAGGAGCATAACTGTGCTAGTGAATAACACTCTCGGACTTAGCCAAAGAGTGCTTGGGTGGGATTTTGATTGCCATTATGTTTTTTGTTTTTTAAAAGCTAAGCATCTAAGTCTTCAAATTCTTGGATAAATTTAATTTTAATATTTAATTTTGGGCAATCAAAGCACAAAGAAGTAGAAACTGGAGTGAAAATGGGGTGGGTTAATAGATACTTAAAATAATAAAAGTGTCATTTTGCTAACTTCTTTTGTAGCTAAAATTACAGTTTTCAATGCTATATGTAATTGAAGATAGCCATCATCTGTGAGTGCTTATTATATGCCAGGAACTAAGCTAAGCACTTAACCTGCAAAATTTCATTCAATCCTTGCATAGACCCTATGTGATAGATGGACTACAATTGCCACACTGAATCAACATTTGCCTGATAGACCAATGGGCATTTATTTAACACTATTTAGGGATTAACGTGAAGCGGTGGCAAAAAAGGAAAGGTATAGCATTTAGAGGAATACATTATTTCACAGAATCTTAGTGAGGGAAGGGACGTTGAAGGACTAAGGCTGAGGCCAACTCTGTTGGGCAAGTAATCATCTCTTCTAGCTTTTATAAATTATGAAAATATATTTTGATTTCAGCTTTTCTGATCTGTTTCTATTGTCTCTTAAGTCCTTTAGAATCACTTCATACTATGCTGTCATCCAGGTGAAAGGGAACTCAGAAAGAATGTAATTAGCCTCATTTTCTAGCCAAAAACCTTGTGCAGTGGACCTAGAGGCTCTCAAACACCTGCTAAGGTTTTAGGGCCCATGAGCTGCATTTCAGTAGGTAACCAAGGCATTCTTTTGTGTATATGTTGCCAAAATCCCTTAAGAGCACCTATAGATCTTGACAATTTTCAGTACAAATCCTTTTCAAGTGAAAAATAAACAAGTATTTAATACTTAAAAATCTTTCTTTCTGTTTCAGATAGAATTCCAGGTGTCTGCTTCTTCCCTCCCTCCAACAAAAACAAAACAAGGGACTTGCATCCATTTACAGTCTATGAAGTTTAATCTTCATGCTATCTTACAGGAGGAGTTCTTCTTGCTGTGTTTCTGATATTGGCAAGCTGTTCCATTTTCTGCATACTCTCTGGTGTCCCTTAATGCTATACCATAGTCATTGCAACTCTGAATTCAAGCCTATATTAGTTATTTTTAAATTGCTGTTGCTTACTAATTTTAGGTTCATTTTCAGTCCTACCCTTTTCCTACCAATCTACCATGCTGCCGCCATTACCTTTACAAAACACACCGCAAGTCTTATCTGTATTAAACCTCCTTAAAACTGGTGATAAGCCCTCACTCTTCCTTAAGGCCTACAGGATAAAATACCAACTCCTCAGGGCTGGGGTTTGGAGCATAACTTAATTACTCACTTTTCTTCTTTTGCACATTGTGGATCAATTGTGAATTGGACACACAAGTCAGATGGGAATGAAAATGCAGTGCCCGATTCACTGCTGAGAATGCAGCACTGGGGCTAGGGCCAGAGGCAGGCTAAAACGAGGCCATGGTAATCTTTCCCCTGAGTTTACCTAAGTTCAGGAAGAGCTGCCGGGGAGCAGTATCACATTTTCTTTTGGTGCAGGTTTGGGGGTCTGGAGATTGCTTTAGAGGTTGAACAATCTATAACAAGCCTGTCTGCAGGGTTTGACGAGTCTCTAGAAATAACCTTTAGAATCTCAGAGGGAGGCCAGACTATTCGATATTCGGAAATTCAACAGGCTAGTCAATTAGACTGGGGATCAACCATGGCATGTTCTTTAAATCCAAGCTGGTTTTGGAGTTTCTGTCTCTGAATAATGTCTTTACCTTGTTGCCTCTTGGTCGCTGCACTTAGAACCATGGGCTGGCATAATGAGAGGGGCTGTCTCTTTAAAATGAGCCTGTCTTTTAAGGTGAGGAGTACGTAGCCAGAAGTTTTTGGTAAGGGCCTAGGAAATTAGGATTCCCCCAGTGCTCCTGCTGTTCCTGCAGGAAATTGATCTCCTTTCAAAACAGAAAACCCATACTTTGTGTCTTCTCAAGGATTGCTGGAGGGAGAAATGATCTCTTTGGTGAGGCTACGTAGGCCCTTCCCTTTCTGCTGTAGAGGGACAGCTTGGTCTGAAGCTTCTAGCATAATAAAGGCTGCAAAATACGGTCAGCCCATTTTAACTTTGTCAAAAGATATCTGCAGACACACGGAAATGAATTAGTTGAGTCCCAGGAACAACAAGGAAAAACCTTCCCTGCTGCTTTGCTACCACTTAACAGGCACCACTAACATCCCAGTGTTGACTGCCCAGGGTCTCACCTGTTGTCAGGCTTTCTTTTCATTTTAATGCCTGTTAATTCCAGCACCCCACTTCCAGATACCCATCTCTGCATTTGGCAGGATTGTTTTGGGTGCAAATGAGAGAAACTCAGCTCAAGCTAGATTATGGCTGGAAATACGAAAGTCTAAGGGGTATCTCTGGCATCAGGCTTGGCTGCATCTAGGGGTTTAAACTACATTATGAAGACTTTCTCTATCCATATCTTGGCTCTTCCCTCCGGTGGTCTGTAGCTTCAGAAAGTCTCTATTTTTATAACTCTTTCTGGTACCAGAGAAAGAAAGACCCTTCTTTTCCCAGAAATCTTATGTCAAAAATGATGAAGAAGGTCTGATTGGCACTCAATTTGGGGCTAATCTCCCTGATCACTTGCAGTGGCCAGAGGGATGAGTTACTCTGAACAGCCAGGTCTGAGACATATGTCATATGCTTATCTACCTCTGGAGCCTAGAGGCAAAGGTGGAAGGAGGTTGGGCTTTTCTGAAGGAAGAGAGTGGAGCAGACAAGAAACATATGTTCACTATACAGACTCTGTCACACTGTACTGTAATTGTGTGTTTATGTGTCTGATTTAGTTTCCACATCAGACTCAGAGCTGCTACATGGTGAAGATCACAATTTGTCACACTCAGAAAGTCAGATGGACATGGCTAAGTCTGGATTTCGTTCCCTTCATAAAGGAAAAAAAGAGAATTTCCCAAGCACTGCAGCCATGTGGCCATGTGGCATCTCCCGTAACCACCAGAGCCAGCTGGGTCAACACCCTTTTGGTCACACTGAGAAAGGATGCTGGCACAGCCCCTAGCCTTCAGCATTGCTGTTGTCTTGGAGGTCTGCAGAGAGGTGGCCCTGGCCAAGCCATCTGCTGAGCTTTTCAGTGCCCCACATGCTGCCAAATTTTCCCAGGCCGCAGGGGTTTCTGAATAGAGGATGGAGGATTCTCCATGACTCAGTGGTGCACACACTCAAGGGCACTGCTACCCAAATGGCCTATACTGCAAGTTCCTTTTTATCATGTTCTTTAAAAAATAAATGTCTTATGCTGAATTAATTTTAGCTTCACAGAAAAGTTACAAAGAGAGTACAGATTTTCCATACACCCTTCACCCAGCTCCTCCTTATGTTAACATCTTATATAACCCCGGTGAATTTGTCAAAACAAATGAATTAATATTACTATTAACTAAACTGTAGGCTTCATTCAGATTTCTGTGGTTTTCTCACGAATCATTCTTTTTAATCTTCCAGAATACCACATTGTCTTTAACCAGTTCATTTGGTTTACTCACAGAACTAATTCTCTGACCATCAAGATGCTGGTGTGGAAGGCTGATTGCCCTAAAGGTCTGCATCGATCATCCCTCTTTGTAAACATGCTGCTTGTAATGCAAAATATTAGCGCTTCCTATAAAAAGGTGGAGTCTATTTCCCCTCTCTGGAATGTGGGCTGGCCTGTAATTTGCTTTGGCCAATAAAATACAGCAGATAAGAAGATATGGCCATTTTGAGCCTGGGCCCCAAGAGCCCTCATTCATTCTCTCAGATTCCAGCCTCCTTCACAAGAAAAGGCGGAGCTAGCCTGCTGGATTGAGTACCTGAATCAGACAGGAAATATCCCAACTGAATATTGAGGTTGTACTAGACCCACCAGACCCCAGCTGAACTTCTAGCTAACTGCTGATTCATGAATGAATCCAGCCAAGATCAGTTAAGTCCTGGAGCATCGGGATCAACCAGGTGTACTGTCAACTTGTGAGCAAAATAAATGTTTATTAATATAAGCCACTGATATTTTGTGGTTGTATTTATGTAGCAGTATCGTGGCAATAGATAACTGATATGGCTGGGTCAGGATGGATTCTGGTATCAGCCATCCGGTAGCTCAGGTTGCACCATCACCAACAAGTTCAGTTATATTTGTCGAATTTTTCAGATTGGGGGACTTCTTGGGACTGGTCTCAGAGTTTTGTAACCAGCTTTAGTGAAAATTTCTTATAGGAGCCACATTTTTTTTTCACCTTAGTAGATTTGAATAGAAAACCCATGCATGGAAAACAATTTCTCCCATAACACTAGGGGGTTTCGGATGTTTTTCGAACCCTTGGTATGGTTGGTTGACTTGTGTACATTGAGTGCCATGATGGGTCATCACACTATGTCTCAAGTTTCTTTCTCTCTAATTTCAAAGACAAGAAATCTACACATATTTGCTCTAGGACTTTGCTGCTGTGGATATTTCCCAAATAAGCTGTCTGTATTGGCAGAGCTTTCTGCTGACTACAGTGGGTACAAGTCTGGAATTTAAATTTCATGTCTTTAGCCATCTTAGAGAAAAAAAATGTTATTTTTTTGTTTTCTTTTTTCCACCAGAGAAGCCAAAGTCATTTGAACAAGTATTCTCAAAATGGTGGGATGCTGCTTTGCGGGGCAAAATCAGTTTCAAGGGGGTATTCTGTAGTACAATGCTCATTAATCAACTTTGTTTTCTCAGTCTTGGAGCTAAATTCTAGTTTCCCTGGAGAAGGCTCTGGTTCTGTCATTAGAAGATCTCCAGCTTTTCCTCTGCCTTTTTAATCTCTTGGATATCTCCTGATTCCTACTGGGATAGTGGCAAGTTTCCCCAGGATTACAAAGATGCAGGCACTAGTCTCAAGTTTTTGCTATTCTCCCTTCAGGGAATACTTTACTCCTATTATAATTCCCTTGCAGGGGAAGTTTCCATACTTGTGGATGGGAAAGTAAGAGAGAGGGCAGCAATGTACTTCTGAGCTCAGATCAGTAGGAATTGCAAAGATCGCTATTATTTAGTTTTGCCACCCAGTCGTTAGCGTCTTACCCCTTAGTGGCTTGCAAGAGTGTGACACCTGCTTTGCAAACTCTGCAAGTCTGTGCTGTGGCTGTTCTTGTTAGATCCTCACTGATGCTGCTACTTCAGACTTAAGGGTTATTTTAAAATCACTTACTTGAGTGCCCCTTTCAACAACTGGAAGAAACTAAGGAGCTAGGGTTATCCCTCAGCCCTGCCATTCTGTGTGCTCAGGCAGCCTTGCCTATGCCTGAATGCATTACTCATTTTTTTTAATATTTGCATTTTGTTTAAAAAATTTAAAACATACAATTACTGTGAAAATTTAAGCATAACAGAAGCATATCAAATATGTAAAAAAATTACTGCCCAGAATTCTGTATAGTTGAATGTTTATTCCTGAAACATTCTTTCTTTAAAAATGTACATATAATAATCACAAAAATACATGGATATAGATTCAAAAGTTAAACAATTCAACAAGACTTCTAAATGAAAAGTGGGTTTCTTTGCTCCACTCCTCTCTACTCCTGAGTTCTAGTTCTCAAAGACAATTTCTTCATCTGTTTGTGTGCTTTCTTCTCTGATTTTCAAGTTTTAAGGTAGTTTCTTCAACTATCTGTTGATCTGTTTAATTAAAAGTGAGGCAATCTGAAGATGACGGAAGGTCTGTGTGAATGGATGGAGGAGAGCCACATAGAGAAATGAAGTGGGGTACTGACATTTTCTCAGGTCCCCACGAAAGACCTTATGCATTGGTCTTTTCTTCTGAGGCACTTCGGTTTGTTCAGGTAAGACTCTTTCAATCTCCTTCCAGGGCCCTGGGTAGAAAGGAAGATATACTTGGTCAATGCCATTCTGGGGGCAGAGCCACACAAGGGGCTAGGAGTCCATTAAGTATGGAGACTTTCAGTGTTGTACCTTTCTCCTTCTCTTCCCCTCCCCTTCTAAGCGGCCCTCCTCTATGCCTGGTGTCAGCATCTAGAGTGGGCTTTTTCAACCCGAGTTTTACAAGAGATTGAAACCCTACAGAAAATTAATTGAATATCTATTTTCTTTCTTCAGTTCACTCAAGAATGGTACATAGTTGGTACTGTTTTAGAAGCCTACAAGAGAAACTGATGTATTGTATTCAATGAATGCTTTAGGGTGTTAGGGATAAATTTTCTCCTGAACACTCGTTGAGAAGGGCTGACCTGAAGCCTTTTTGATTGAGTTTGTTTGTTTTTTGCTTTCTTGTTTTTTTCTCCCCAAAGAATAAATGTCTCATCTCTTGCTGGGGCAGGGAAGGGTAGTTGTCTGGATGCATGAGATGGGGAAGAGGATGTGGAGGTGTAACTCCCTCTTATAGGATTTTAGACACTCCTGTTTGCAGTTCCCTGTCCAACTTTTGGAGGTAGCGGGTACCTCTGGTGGCTGAGTGTTTCTGGGTTTCATGGAAACAAGAGACTTGCTTTATATTTGCCTTCTCATCCCCACACTTGGTGTTCAGCTTTTTCAGTTCCTTCCTACTTTTCAGTAAGGAAAAGTGTATTGATGTCTCTTTGCACTATGGAAACTGTGTTGACGCCTCTTTGCACTATTGTGTGCTCTTACATTCTCTCGGACCTTATGGGTTTATATCTTGATTTTATTCTTCTTATCTCGTTTTTGTGGGTTTTGTAAAAAAGTAACATCCATGTTCTGTGTGCTGTGAAGTCTTCAGTTTTTAGGCTTTTTAGGGTTTTTCTGAATATAATTTTTTGCTCTATATCAATAATTATATTCTTTGGGAATCTTGTCTGGCTTTTTAAAAATTGCATCATAAATTTCTTTAATAAGAAAAGGGGTTTGAGCTAGAGAGTTTAGAACTTTGAAGCAATTTTTTTTTCTTCCCATGGGGATTTCAGTAACTCTTAAAAGAACAGCAACAAAACCTAAATGTCACTGGGCATATTAGCATTTGATTATATACAGCATTTCTTCAAGAGGATGGATTTTCTTTTCTTACAATTGCCAATACTTTGATTAACACAGAGCTCATATTCATACCATTCTCATCATCCATTTTTCCCCATTATCATAAAAACAAAGCAGGAAGTCACACAAACAAAGCAGCTCTGGTGCTATATTTTCTCTGTGTGAACTTAACTTTGGCTGTGGTGTCAAGGATTTGGTGTGATAGTCATATCATATGTAAGCCCTCACACACAAATGTATATTTAAAACATATAAACTGGATCATAATGCACCTACTGTTTTGCAACATGTCATTTTTCTTTACATATTGTGAGTCTCTTCCAGGCCAGTACATAAAGAGCTAACTCATTCTTTTTTTTCCTGAAACATATTTGATTGTTTCTATTTTTTTCCTTCTATTCAAGGCAATATTGTAATAAACATGCATTGATACACATTGCTCATTTGTTTACATATTTCAGAAGGATTTCCTTCCCCTAGAAGTAGAGTTCTGAATCAGAGTCTGCACCCTGCACACTTTGATAGTTAAGGCCAATTGCCTTTCCAAAAGCTTCTGTCAATTTGTGTTTTCCCACCAATTAAGTGTCAGGATACTCACTTTTTCATTCCCTCTCCAAACGTATGTATGTCCTTTTCGTCTTTGCCTCTCTGATAAGCAAGACAGTATCATGTTATTTCACACGCCTTTTTTTTTTTTTTTTTTTTGTGTGTGTGTGTGTGTGAGCGAGGTCATTGTTCTTTGCTGTACTTCTAGTCTCCACACACAGATACTTTCCTCCCATTCCTGATAAATGGTTGAAGAGTGACTAGCTCAGTCCTAAGGTTTTCAACAAATCCAGAGGCTTGTTCATTAAAGGGTGGTTGTCCTGATAACATGAATAACCTGGGTAGCTTATCTTTTCTGCCTCCTGGTTCTGTAACTCTTGTTGCATTTGAGAAATATGCCAGGTCAGGACTCAACTGCTCCTTCCCTGGTGCTGCTTTCCCTTTGCTCTCCAAGAAGTTTGAACTCTCAATAATAATTGTCTGCAGCTATAGGCAGAATAACCTCTTTAGTTGCTTTTTTTTTTTTTCTTGATACGGTGTCTTGCTCTGTCACCCAGGCTGGAGTGCAGGGGTGTGATTTCCGCTCATTGCAAGCTCCACCTTCCAGGCTCACGCCATTCTCTTGCCTCAGCCTCCCAAGTAGCTGGGACTACAGGTACCCACCACTGCGCCCGGCTAATTTTTTGTATTTTGATGGAGTTTCACCGTGTTGGCCAGGATGGTCTCGATCTCCCGACCTCGTGATCCACCCACCTCGACCTCCCAAAGTGCTGGGATTACAGGCGTGAGCCACCGCACTCGGCCAGTTGCCTTTCTTGGTGCTTTTGTCTAATTTTTGAGAGTTTTAAAAATTTACTTTACTCCTATTATAACTCACTTGCAGGGAGAGTTTTAATGTCTTGTGGATGGGAAATAAGAGAGAAAGGGCAGCAATGTATTTGAGAAATTCATGGTTCCCTATGGTAGTCATGAGAGATATACAAACTGGCTGGAGTTGCCTGCAGCTTCAGAGTAGAGCAGGGAAGTGAATTGGACCCCTACTATGAATCTCTGAGTATTCTTTTTTTTTTAATTTTTGGATGCTACATTTATTTTTTTCTCTTTGAATTTTTTTTTTTAAATTGTACTTTAAGTTCTGCAGTACATATGCAGAACATGCAGATTTGCTACATAGGTATACACGTGCCATGGTGGTTTGCTGCACCCATCAGCCTGTCACGTACATTAGGTATTTCTCCTAATGCTATCCCTCCCCTAGACCCCCAACCCCAGACAAGCCCTGGTATGTGATGTTCCTCTCGCTGTGTCCATGTGTTCTAATTGTTCAACTCCTACTTTGCGGCACTGTTCGCAATAGCAAAGACTTGGAACCAACCGAAAATGCCCATCAGTGGTAGACTGGATAAAGAAAATGTGGCACATATACACCGTGGAACGCTATACAGCCATAAAAAAAAAAAGGGTGAGTTCATGTCCTTTGCAGGATCATCCATGAAGCTGAAAACCATCACTCTCAGCAAACTGACACGAGAACAGAAAACTAAACACTGTAGAATCTCTGCCTATTCTTTAGGCTTCGCCTCTTTCTCCAGCTACTGCTACAGTGTCCAGTTCCATACAGTTTCACCTTTAACCAAATTTGGGAGGTGAATATTGATTGTACCTTACTTTGAACCTCGTGCCTCTGGTTTGGGGGCTTCTCTGAGGCAGCATCATGGTCTACCACAGGACCCCAGTCAGCACTCATGCACATGGCTCCTGGATTCATGGAGGAGTTAACACCCTGGGGGCAACCTTGATCAATAGGGGATGGGTGCTGCCAGATAATGTTGCCTCCCTCTTTTCCCCTAGGTGGATGGTGCAGTGATGCATTTCATATGATTCCTCAGCATGTTCTGCAGGAATGAATTGCCTATAGCAGTGGCCAATGCATGTATGGTGAGCTGAATAATGATACCTCAAAGGTGGCCATGTCCTACTCTCAGAAATCTGTACATGTGTATCTTATGTGGCAACAGGACCTTTTCAGATGTGATTAATTTAAGGATTTTGAGATCAGTAGAGTATCTGGGATATGCAACTGGCCCAGCGTTTTCACAAGGGCCCACGTAAGATGGAAGCAGTAGAGTTAGAGGCAGTAGAAGATGTGATGACAGAAGCAAGGTGCTGGAGGAACATGAGAAAGGTGTCACAGGCCAGGGAACACTGGCAACCTTGAAAATCTGAAAAAAGCAAGGGAATGGATTCTACTTTCAGAGCTTCTAGAAGAAACCAGCCCTAGAGACACCTTGATTTTAGCCCATATGATCCATTTTAGTTCTCTGACCTTCGGAAGCATGAGATAATAAATTTGTGTTGTGGTAAGCCACTAAATTTGTAGAAATATGATGCAGCAGTAAAAGGAAATGAATAGAGCATCCATGTTCCATTCCCATCCCTCATTCCCCTTCCTTGGGATCACATTGTCAAAGTAAGTGCTTATATAATAGGCTTTGTCTTAGAGTCTGCTTTGGGGGGAACCCAGGCTAAAATAGGGAGTAATTGAACTGCTACTGGCAATTTCTGGGATGTAGTTTGGATATTTGTTCCCCTCACCTCCAAATCTCATGTAGAATAGTAATCTTCAGCCTGAAGTTAGGGCCTGATGGGAGGTGATTGGATCATGGGGGTGGATTCCTTATGGCTTCCCTCATGGTGTTGTCTTCAGGATAGTGAGTGGTTCTCAGGAGATCTGGTCATTTAAAAGTGTGTAGTACCTCTCCCGCCTCTCTCTGTTTCTCCCTCCCTCCCTCTCCCCCTCTTCCCTCTCTCTTTCTATCTTTCTCTCTGTCTCTCTCTCTCGCTCCTAATCTGGCCATATGATGTGCCTGCTCCTGTTTCACTTTCCACCGTAACTGTAAGCTTCTTGAGGCCTCTCTAGAAGATGATGCCAGAGCCTGCAGAACCGTGAGCCAATTAAACCTCTTTTCTTTATAAATTACCCAATCTCAGGCATTTCTTTATAGCAATGTAAGAATGGCCTAATATATTCTGGGTTGTGATTTTCCTGAGGAACAGATCTAGGACATGGAAGCTGATTCATCTTAGGTTCCATCCAAGATGACCATTGTCAGGAAAAGGAGATGTCAGCTGAAAGATGCTTGTGTTCTCAGTGACCAGGGATGGAGGGACAAACCATCAGTGGCAGGCCAGAGTACTCTCCCTGTCAGAGAATTGAAGGTGAGGTCCCCAGTGATGGGGAGGCCATGTGCATGGGTGTTGGAGGTAGATCAGTCAGGCCCTAACTACGAAAACAGAGACAACTTCAAGTGCCTACAGTAGAGGAAGTTTACTGTAGAGAGTTGTTTATACTGGTGACATAGGAGCTGAGAACCAAACAAAGGATGCAGAGCTAATCCAGAGGTTGGCAAAGCAGGAAACCACTGCATCCTTATGTTGGAGGGAGAAAGCAAGGGATGGTATTATGGGAGCCTGTGGGTTGGGGCCACTGGATAAAAAGCTGGAATCAGAGTGGGACTTTTCAGTAGAAGGTCATCTAAAGTAGTGGCAACATATAAGTTTTATCTCCCCATTTTGAAGAGTTTTGCAAATAAATTTTTGAAAGAAGAGCACAATTATTTGAATCCTTTCAATCCCATAGGTACATAGAAACTTTGTGACTGGTCCCATTGGAGTGCCTCTCAATTGACTAGAGGTAATGAGAAGGACCCCACTCTCCTTTCTTTATATCTGCTAGTGGGTTGGAGCCAATGGTCACATGATGTTTTAATTAAATCCACTGTAGGAACAGAAATGTGAGAGCTCTTGGCATTTGGCATTTATCATTTTGGCGTTTCAGCACCAATTAAGACTGAAACATTCATTCTGTTTTAACAGTCTCTAATACTTATACTTGGGATGATTACATGAATAGAAAAAAAAAGGGGTTTAAGAGTATTAGGTTATAAAGGTATAAGGAAAGCTCTACCTAGGCATGTTTACCTTTTGTGATTGTTGAAATTCATATTTCTTATACAGGCACACATGTCTGGAATTCTGAAGAATCCTTGTATAAGGCACATCTACTCTACAAACTAATATAATCCTAGATAAGAATTGGAACAAGTGAGTCTGAAACCAGAGTTTTGACCCTTTGTGAAAACCGGTGTGCACCAAAGAAGTAGATTTTCAAAAATCCCTGTTAATTTTGGAAGAGAGACTGTCATAAGAGCATGGTTGAAAGTGTCACGGTCAGACAGAGACCCATTACAGAAAGAGATGGACATGGAAAGACTGCAACTTCAAAATATCGAGCCACTGAAAGCGTTGAATCTCTTCTTAAATGTGGAATGCCATATCATCTGGGATGAGAAGAATGGAGATCTGGGGCATAAAGGGAGTGTTTTTGCTTTGAAGGGGGGGATTATACCCCATAATTAGGCAAGGAAAAGATCTTAAAGCTAGGAGTTGGGACATTAAAATGGGCTTGGGATCTGTGGAGATCCACATAGGGACCAAAAAGTAGAAAACCTTTGACTTTTTCTGCCTGAGGCAAAAAACACAGGTGACCACACCTTAGAGACCCAGTGACTCTCGGGAAGAAGAGGGAATGGTAGGAGGTTGGGTTGGTGTTTCACCTAAGACTTCTCTCTGCCTTTAGGTAAAGAGTTGTCCACTGCCTGAAGCCATTTCAACATTTGGGGCTGAACAAGTTGGGTAGGATAGTAGCAAGTGAGGTCAGTAATGTTGGGTAAAAGGAGAGCATCCTGAAAAAACAAATGGTGATTCTCTATTAGGAAAACATGAGTACTCCACTAGGATTTAGGTCCAACCTACATGCTCTTGGGAGCCTAGTATTCTGAAGAAACAAATTTCAGATGTTAACTTTGTTCCTATGTTCTGGGAAGGGAAGTTGTATGGGGTGCACTAAGATGTTAGCAAATGTCATTTATAGGGATGCAAAGCTTTATGGGCGGATAAGTGAAGCAGGGCAACACACACAAACACACACACCAGGAAAGAAAACAGATGAAGAGCCTTGGCAGACTAGACTGGGGTGGTCAGCGTTGCAGGGTGGTGCTGGAGGAGTATGCATGGATCATGATATGCGAGGTCAGTGGGCCGTGTGATGAGAACAGACTTGAAGGGACCACATAGAGAAAAGCAGTGGAGCCCTGAGACGCTGTCTGGCTTCTGCCATGTGAACACAATTGAGGGCATGGTAGTCCAGTCGATGTCTGCCCATCCCCACCTAAGTGACCTGTGCCAGCAGCTTGTGCAGAGGAGCAATGGCAGCTGTTTTCCTAGTGGATGTCTGGTGAGGAGCTTCATCAATAGCTGATGTAATGGACTATGAGAATGCCTGTTCAGCTCTGTCTGAAACCCCCAGTATAATTCTCTCCCTTTTAAGGATCCAGACACTTACCAGTCCAACTCTCCAATCTCATCTACAGAATACAAACAAAAATGGACATTTAAGTCTTTGATACCCAGGGGAATGGGGAATGTAGGTGAGCAAATCCCCATATCCTTACTTGGGTGACTGAAGGGAAACAACTTGAGATTCTTCCCCAGAGATGGGACATGTGGAAGCATGGACATGTATACCACTGTTAGATGAGCAACATCTGATGTCATTTCCCTATCCTATAACTCACATTGCCATTTTAGTGAAACCCAATTAATATTCTACTTAACTTTGCTTTTCCCCAAATATGAGTGTCACCAAAATTTTTATCATTTGCATTTCCCTTTGACACTGTAGTCCACATTACCTTCATGATCTAAGTATCAGCAAATGTTATCTAGAGTTCATAGGTGTTGCTAAAACTCTATACTTTCCTCTCCTATAGTCAGGCTTGAGGTGGGATTGGTAAGTTCTCTCTAAAAGACCAGGTAGCCTGCTTCTTGACAGGGCTTGTCCTGATTGGAATGATTCAGAAGTATAGGCAGAAAGTCAAAGGTTTTGTAATTATTAGCAATTTATAAATATTTAACATAAGACCACATCAGATATAGATTTACTTTGCTGTTTTAAAAGTACTTTCAACTGCAAGTCTAGAAATACATTCAGCCCAACTCTGGAAAATTTACATTGAAGACATTAGAGCAGATAGCTTGGCAGTTGCTTAATGTACGTCCTGTCTTGGGCCGGGAAGGGAGAAAACCCAGGCTTCCCGGTATGATACAATATAGAAAGGCAAGTGGAAATCTTTTCTGAGTGATTCCACAGGGGATTCACTTTCTCTGTGCATGTTCGAGTGTCCTGTGGTAACCTCTTAGGCTGGTGATGAAAACATTAGGGAAATGCTGAGTTTGGAAAATGCCAGAGGTTCTCCATATCCATTTGTTTTGCTGTTTAAGTAGAATAAACAATTTGGATGCTATTAGACGTAACTGGCTTGCCAATTTCAATTTGTCAGAATTAATCTGTTTTGAGTTATATGAACACACACAAATATAAACTTGTCAGAAATATTTTTAACTAGTTTAAAATTAATTAACCAATTTTAACTAATATTTTAAGCTTAAAGTCCCCCAAGAGTTAATGTAAACCTTCAAATTAGGTCTTAAGCAGAGTGTAAAGAAAAATCTCAGTGAAGTCTCAAACCAGAAGATATAATTTTTTAAATCTCCAAACTCTCCTGGATTTACAAGCATCTGAAAAAAGGAATGACCTTTTGGGAGTTACCACCTGAGACACAACTATTCTCATATTTCATCTCGCTTGTGTTTTAGACATGGTAGAGCACATTTGGTAAAGTATAAAAGGAACTAAATGTTTTAAATTTTTGCATGAAAATTTTTTGAGGGAGTAGGGGGTATTTGTACTTTTAAGACTGCTTTCAGATTTCTGTCAAATGTAGCTTCACTACTATGGAGAGAAATGAACAAGACTGGAAAATGAGAAGTGAAACCCTATTAACTTAGTGATGAACTACTCTCTATCCCCATGTTAGGGCACATTGGCTGCTAGCAACAGAGATCCACTCTTTCCAACTTGAGCATATGAGGACTTTGTTGGAGGCATTCTGGAGAGTGAACAGATTCCGAAGAATTGCTGAATCACTGTGCTGCTGGAAGGAGAGCTCCAGGGAACTGTCAGGAATTCACTGACAATCATGTCCTCTTCAGACTCTGCCCCTGGAAACACTCAGCCCTAATGGCATCCATCTGTTCTTCATCCCGCTATAGATAGATGCGGTCTCCCGGGAAAGAAAGTCCAATTGGTTTAGCCTGGGTCACATGCCCTCCCTTCAGGCACCTTGAGACAGACAGGAGCAGAGGGATAGGAAGAGGTACGGTCCTCTGAAGGAAAAGCTGGGGCTGTTACTGAGAGAAGAGGGGAAGGGAGTACTGTGGCAAAGTAGAACCATCAAATGGAATTTTATTTCCTGCTGCTCCTTGAACCATATCACACCAAGTCAACACGAATGCAGTAGAAGGACCATATTAAGATTAACAATGTACTTCTTAGACATGTTTTTAGGGTTCTTTTTCTGATGTTTTTGTATGGATTCTCAGTGAAAAATTCTGGAAGAAAAGGCACTGAGCTGATAAAAAGGGATAGATTAGGAAAGTTCAATGGTCAAAGCAGACTGTCAAACACATTTCTCATTGTTAGTAGAATTTTTTTTTTTTAAGTCCAATTTACATTCAGGCAGAGCTGAACAGGCATTCCTATAGCCCATTACATCAGCTACTGATGAAGCTCCTCACCAGACATCCACTAGGAAAACAGCTGCCATTGCTCCTCTATTCTATTTTCTCCCATAATTATAATAATAATGTGCTGTATAATTCATGCAGATTCTTGGTAAATCTTAATAAGAGTAACTGGAAACCAGTGCAATCAATGTTCTAAATATACTCACCTTGACATTGGGAATTACCATGCATTTAAATGTAATGACATAAACTGTTCCTATCTGATTATAGTAACATAATGAGATGGTTTCCATATCGGATATGCATTTAATTAAAAGAATGTGTCAATGATGAGCATATAGGAAATGATTTAGATAATTAATGATAAACATTGACTTTATAAATAACTTTATTTTTAATATTCCCATCCCTTCTCCCCTCTATCCAGAGTTCTGAGGTTCTCTTATGTGAAGAAAGTCTTGCCCAACATTTGTATTTCTCTTTTTTTTTTTTTTGAGACAGAGTCTCACTCTGTCGCCAGGCTGTAGTACAGCAGTGCGATCTCGGCTCACTGCAGCCTCTGCATCCTGGGTTCAAGCAGTTCTCCTGCCTCAGCCTCCCGAGTAGCTGGGACTATAGGAGCACACCAACAGGCCCAGCTAATTGTTGTATTTTTAGTAGGGACAGGGTTTCACCATGTTAGCTAGGATGGTCTCTATCTCTTGACCTCATGATCCACCCACCTTGGCCTCCCAAAGTGCTGGGATTACAGGCGTGAGTCACTGTGCCTGGTTGCATTTGTATTTCTTTTAGGAAAAGTTTCAACAATTTGCCTGATAAATAGACAGATGATCATTTACTTTGACGCCAATGAAGCTTTGATTTCAGTATCCCTCACTTCTGTGAGCCTCTTCCAAGTCCCTGTAGCTAACTATATTTTTGTGGAATTTTTCTTAAAGAAAATTCTCAAATTGTGTTAGCTTTAGGCCCTATAAACCTGGATCTGTACTGCTGTAGATTTTGTAGATGTAACCAACCCAGCGTCGGCTATCCTCCCTGCCACACCCTGATCGTTCAGCCTGCATCAACCCAGATTTGGAACCTTGTACATTCAGTGGTTTTGTTAAGAAATCCAATAAACAGTTAGGATTTTGCAACGTCATTTTTTCTCTTTTAAAATATTTTGTGAATATATGGTGGAGAATGGGTTAGGAATCATGTAGACATGCGAGACCTACCTTATAAAACATAGAACATTTAGAAAAAATGTCATGTTAGACACCTATGTCCACTGAACTTCTTTCTTAGCCTCACTTCTACCCATATTCTCACCCTTCTTCTTTTGATCTCTTGCTCTCCTTTCTCTGGATCCTCCTCCTGTCTTTTCCCCGAGGTCTCCACGCTCCTTTGCTTTCTATTACACAGTGTGATATGACTCCTATCCTTGGCTTGCTTGCTTGCTTGCTTGTCCACAGTAGGACCTGGGGACATTTAACTGGCCTCTGATCCTTCAAAAATGCTTTAATAAAAAATTTTTAATGAGTTTGTTCTCCAATCATTGAGGTGCCTTAAATGTCACTAACATGACTCTTCAAAGTATTTTGTTTTCTAAAAATGTGCAGTGCTTCAATTCATAATTGCAAGGATATAGAATCAACCTAAGTGCCTATCAACCAACAAGTGGATAAATAAAATGTGATATATGTATATATATATAACAGAATACTACTCAGCCATAAAAAGGAATGAAATAATGTCTTTTGTAGCAACCTGAATGGAGCTGGAGGTCATTATTCTAAGTGAAAGAACTCAGGAATAGGAAAGCAAATATCATATGTTCTTACTTATAAGTGGGAGCTAAGCTATGAGGATACAAAGGCATAAGAATGATATAATGGACTTTGGGGACTCAGGGTGGGAGGACAGGCTGGGAGGGGGATGAGGGATAAAAGACTACATATTGGGGCTAGGTGTGGTGGCTCACGCCTGTAATCCCAGCACTTTGGGAGGCCGAGGCAGGTGGATCATGAGGTCAGGAGATCGAGACCAGCCTGACCAATACGGTGAAACCCTGTCTCTACTAAAAATATAAAATTAGCCAGTCATGGTGGTGCACGCCTGTAGTCCCAGCTACTTGGGAGGCTGAGGCAGGAGAATTGTTTGAACCTGGGAGGCAGAGGTTGCAGTGAGCTGAGACCACACCACTGCACTCCAGCCTGGGAGACAGAGCAAGACTCTGTCTCAAAAAAAGAAAAAAAAAAAAAGACTATAGTGTATACTGCTTGGGTGACGAGTGCACTAAAATCTCAGAAATCACCATTAAAGAACTTAGCCATGTAACCAAAAAACACCTGTACACCAAAAACTATTGAGATAAAAATAAATGTTAATAAAAAATAAAAATAAATAAAAGTGTGCAATTCTTGCACCAAGGATAATTTTAGAAATTGAAATATTCTCAACCTCCACATTTTTACAAGCATGATTTCATGTTTGAACTGTACGTAATTTAAAAACATTTGGGATTGCATAATTTTCTGCCAGGTTACTGTCATGTGTCATCGTCTAGACTAGGAGTAGTAGCACATAGTAGAGGTTCAATATATGAATGTTGAATGCTTATTGATGAAATTACTATTTATATAAGAGGTGGCATATTGGTATCCATATTTAACATGACTTGATATAAGAAGCTGCAGGAAACACACACACTGACTGGGCCTTTCCCCAGAGGGCTCACAGAGTCTTTATAGATTGGAAGAACAAAGAAATGGAAAGAAAATAAAACCAAACCAAATTAATGTATCTATTTACAATTTAAATGATTCATAATGAGGACATTTTGAACTAATTTCAACTATTAACATTTGTGTGCCTTCATAATATAAACAATGCTTTACAGGCTTTGAATTTTCACAAAAAGAAATATTCTTTTTTTTTTCAGGTTCATTTTCTTTATTATTAAAAAAAAAAACCTCAGAAATCAATAATGGACACTTCAAGACCATGATAGATAATGTGCAAAAATCATTACCAGAAAATCATAAAAGATAACATTCTTTTTCTGTGAAAAATAATTTCACTTTTCAGACACCATTTAAAAACATATTGCACCCAAGAAAATACAGCGATGAATATGTAAAATGACAAAGAATGGATTTTATGATATAGAAAAGAGCTAACAAGGCTTTTTGTTCCTTTCAAATATTCTGAATCCTACTGAATATTATCATACAGGGAAAAGCAATTTTCAAAATAGCAACTGAAGAAATAAAGTATTTTTAGGGCTCTGAAATGGTTTCTACTTCCTAGGACTCCTTGCTTGTACCAAATTGTAATTTATATTTCCCTTTGATTAGTGCCAATTCTTTTCTCAAAAAGGAGACATATTTTCTGATTCAACCCAAGTGTCCCCTTGCTGCCATCTGTTATTGTTGTCTCATCCTTGGAGTTGACTTGTACCAATTTTTTGATTCAGATAGTAAGAAAGCAGTAGTCAGGGGAAAAGTTTCTGGCTGATGTGCCAGCATATCCTATCAGGTATTTCCTAGGTTTCGTCACAGTGCCACTTGACTAGGATGAAGAGGATAACAGCCACGGAGGTGTTATCATCATGCTGCTGGAAGGCTGAGAGTCCCTCACTGAGTAGGTTGAAGGGATGTGTAAATGAACCAACTTGGTATTTTAGTGGAGCTCTTACTATCAACCATTTCCTCACATAAGCTTTAAAAACGATAGTTACATCAACTCTTACAGCCCAATATCTTTATTTCTAAGAGAAAACAATCACACCAGAATTTTCCATGATAAGTCATAACTTGAGAACACTTGGTTCAGCGTATCTTATAAGGAATAAAATTTAATAGAATAAAATAGAGATTAAATTTTAACATTTTAAAATATGTTTTTATTTTGCTTGTTCCCATGACACTATGTCCTATAACCCCATCTCCTGTTCCCTCTCAATCAGTTTAATTATCACACATTTTCTTAGCACCAGACATAAACTGAAAAATCTAAACCTAAAATATTTTTATGGGCAGATTGACAGGAACTGCATTTCATATTAGGAGACATTGTTAGTTTGGGACAATATGTTCTTTTAAAAAGTACAAATGGCTAAGGACTTCTGTCAAAATTCATTTTTGAAAATTAGAAAGTAAATAAGGCAAACGTAAAAAAATTTCCCTTTAGCATTTTTTTCTCTGTTATTACAATATATATTTTTAAATGACAGCAGCCTCCATTTATCGCTTCACCTATTGATGTAACCATAGTGGTATCATTGATTTCCAATTTTCAGGCAATCTTTTTCTTGCTGTTGGAAGCCCAAGTCTATTCATTTATTATTGTGTGTACTCAGGGGAGGGAGATGAGCCCATTGATCTAGTGGTGCACCAGCTGGTAAATATTTAATGTTTATTCCCATCATTAAAATTATTTTAGGTTGGGATATTGACAGTTATTCACATGCACAGATTGGTATAGCCTGCAATATATAACATACTCTTCTGTCGGTTATAGTTCATTGCAGCTTTGCAGATTGGCTTACTTGCTGTGTAGTAGTTTTGCAGCGTTATTTTCCAGATGGTTGTCCTATTGTTTAGATTTGAATTTCAGTTAAGCTTGATGTCTTCTGGTGGAAGGATTATGTAAAAGACACTTCATCCCTACACTTGAACATTGTTACAACTTTAGCATCCTCGAATGTACTTAAGAATCATCAGCCGGGCGCGGTGGCTCACGCCTGTAATCCCAGCACTTTGGGAGGCCGAGGCGGGCGGATCACGAGGTCAGGAGATCAAGACCATCCTGGCTAACACGGTGAAACCCCATTTCTACTAAAAATACAAAAAAATTAGCGGGGCGTGGTGGTGCGCGCCTGTAGTCCCAGCTACTCAGAGGCTGAGGCAGGAGAATGGCGTGAACCTGGGAGGCGGAGCTTGCAGTGAGCCGAGATCGCCACTGCACTCCAGCCTGGGCGACAGAGCGAGACTCCGTCTCAAAAAAAAAAAAAAAAAAAGAATCATCAACCTTTATAATGATTCTAACACCTATGTTTTCTCATGTTATTTCTTACTAGAGATCCTTGGCTGCACCAAGAGAAATTCTGCTTTCAGATTTTCATCATGCAATGAGTACTTTGCTTCTTGCCATGCTAGTTATTTACATTTAAACCTTCACTTTTATTTTGGGATCCTTCGTGGTTTGCCCAGCCTCAGTCTTGGAAGCCATTGTCATCTTCCCAGGTGTCATATACCTGCTGGTCCTTGCAGGGGATCATGAAGGCCCAGACATATCTGAGACAGTTCTTCTAGAAACCCATTTCCTGCTGGGTTGGCTCTGATCAGCTCAAATTTTGACATCAAGGTCACAGGGCTTTTTGATCCTTGCATTGATTCTTGCCTTTTTTTCTTGGATTTGACACTTGGCTTCTATCTTTTGGGCCTTTGAGCTTCCTTTTTTCCCCAAAGGTTTTTGGTCTGGCTGTCCCCCTGGCTCTGAGTAGTCACAGCTTCTTCTGTTTCTCATCCAGGCCTAACGTATCCAGTCCTGATCCTAGCCAAGTACTTGATCATCAGCCCAGTTGAGTCAGACCAGCAGCACCTTCAGGAGGAAAAATTTCCAAATTGTTTGATCTTTTCTGTCTCCTTTATAACAAAACAGGTATAAGACTCCTGCTTTCTGGTTAGGGGCTTCAGAGGTTCTGTGCTATTATAGCAGTATTTCTAGTTCCATTTAAAAAATTGTAAATTAACTACAGCTGTTCATTAAAAATTACACATTCACTGGCTTCTCTACAGAATTAGCTCTATAATTTCTCTCATCTTTGGGGAAGCTTGTGAGAGTCTGAGATACGTAGGATCTCTAAGCAAACTTCTGACTAGTCATACTTGTGAAGTAAACAGGAAATTGGAAAATGATGAAATATTCTACCTATTATATATTTAATTCAGGAAGTGCTTTTTTTTTTTTTTTTTGGAGATGGAGTTTCGCTCTTGTTGCCCAGGCTAGACAATGGCATGATCTCAGCTCACCACAAGCTCCACCTCCCAGGTTCAAGCAGTTCTCCTGCCTCAGCCTCTCGAGTAGCTGGGATTACAGGAATGCACTACCACACCTGGCTAATTTTGTATTTTTAGTAGAGATGGGGTTTCTCTATGTTGGTCAGGCTTGTCTCGAACTCCTGGCCTCAGGTGATCTGCCCACCTCGGCCTCCTAAAGTGCTGGGATTACAGGTGTGAGCCACCACACCCAGCCTCATCAAGTGCATTTTTAAAAGGGAAGTTTCTTTCTGCATAGTTCTAATAAGGGATTAATCAAATATGCTAAAAGATAATGTTTTGTTAAAAAAAAATTATGGGTGTTGAAGGAGGCAGGCTGCCTGGGTTCCACAACTGGCTGTGTGTGATTTTGGATGAATCATTCAATCTTTTTGTCTTTGGTTTCCTCATCTCTGAATGATAATGTTTTGAAGATAAAATAAAATAACCTATGAAGTATTTAGCATGGGGGCCTTCTTCACATTAAGAGGTAAATAAATGTTATGATATGTATATTAGTTGACTGCTTTCATTTAAAAGTAACAAATTCTGATTCAAACTGGCTCAAACACTAAGGATATTTTTTTCTCATGTAACAGGCAGATCAATGGTAGGGCATTGGTTACCTCCCTTAAGGGGTGGTTCAGTCCACAGCTCCATGATGTTATAGAGATCCAGATTCTTTCCATCTGCAATCTCCAATTTTTAGTGTCAGCTTCATGCATAGGTAGTAACATGACCATAGCAGATTCTACATATGAAAAAACCCAGAAGAATAAGGGATGCTATTTGTGGACTGAATGTTTGTGTCACCCCAGAATTCATGTTAAAACCCTATTCCCCAATGTGATAGCATTGGGAGTTGGGCCTCTGGGAGGTTAGTAGGATTAGATGAAGTCATAACGGTGGAGCCCTCATAAATGGGATTAGTGCCCTTATAAGAGTCGCAAGAGAGTTTATTTCCCTTCTCTGCTCTCCACCATGTGAGGATAAAATGAGAAGTTAGCAGTCTGGAACCCGGAAGAGAACCCTTCCTCAGAAACTGACCATGCTGGCACCCTAAAACTTGGACTTCCAGCCTCCAGAATTGTAGGAAATATACTTTTGTTGTTTATAAGCCACCTGGTTTAGGATATTTTGTTATAGCAGCCTAAACTGACTAAGATATTATTCCATTTTGCAGCTTTCTCTTAAACACGGGGAGTGAGAACCCTCATGAAAACATCTTTGTACTTTTCTTTGACCATTACCGAATCAATCACTAACAAAGGAAGTGAAATTCCCCTCAGGCTCATCAGGTACATCTTCTGAATTTGAAAATGGAGTTTTTTTTTGGGGGGGTGGTGGGGGACGGTGGAGTGGATATTCCAAAATTATGCAAACAACTCTGATGGCATAAGAACATCTTCAGGGCCCGGTGTTACAAGTAATTGAGTTCTCTGCACCTTTGGAGATGTATCATATTGACATCACTGAGGAAAAAGCACCAGGAAATAGGTTTTCTTTGCTAGCCATTAGGATGATTTTAAAGATCCTAATTTTTATAGAATAAAGAAGTTAAATTCAGAAATTTTGGTAATTCTCACGTTTATAATAGGATAGTAAAATACCGATTATTCAGTATCAATTTTTAAATGAAATCATTACAACAACTTAATTTGCTTGGGCATTTCATATTCTTGTGGTTTGAGCCTTAATGCACCCGTGGATGAAGGTAGGGCAAACATAAATGTGTTTATTTCACAGATGTAACCAGAGATAGAGTGATTGCACTTAAAGTCACTCTTCTGACTAACCCTAACCCCAGGCCTTTTCATTTTACCATGCACCATGTGGCTATTGTTTCCCTTGATGTTCTGTCTCTTCAACTAGGGGATATGCTCTTTAAGGCAAGGGATGTATCTTCTATGTATTCTGGTGTCTAGTATGTTCGATTTGGGAAATGTTCGTTGATTACAAATGAGTTGCTGAACTAAAACAAGATTAAAAATCTTGAGTTTGAATCTTTCCTTGACAATGATACACTTCTAGGTGAAACAATTAATCTCCTGCCTGTGTCAGTCTTAGAGGGCATTTATTTATACACAAGGAAACTCGTTATCTTACGAAGCTAAAAAAAGGCAGTTTGGGTCTTAATTTCCTCTTCTTGGCTTTTCATGGCTACTTCATAGAATTTTTCACAGATTAGACTATATTTTAAGACACAAAGCCACTCGCGCACCAGAAAACCTGAGGATTATGAAGTAAGCCAAAGACAGATGTAAACAAAGCCAAAATCAAACCCAACCAAAAAAAAAAAAAAAAAAAAAAAAAAAAAACACAAAACACCGAAACCATTCTCTGGAAGCAAACAGAATTATCAGCTTCTAAATAGGGCTTTTTCCAGGAGAGAAGAGCACAATCAATTAGAGATTGATCGAACTAATATATGCAGTTCAGGATAAGATAACAGCACTAGCATCAGCAAAATCCACCATGATTAATTAGTCTAAGATATATGATATGGTTTGGCTCTGTGTCCTCAGGTGGGCCAAATCTCATCTCCAATTGTAATCTCCACGTGTCAGGGGAGGGAGGTGATTGAATCCTGGGGGCGGACTTCCCCCTTGCTGTTCTCGTGATAGTAAGTCTTCACGAGATCTGATGGTTTAAAAGTGTGTAGCACTTTACGCCTGTCTCTCCTGCCACTATGAGAGGACATTCCTTGTTTCCCCTTTGCCTTTTGCCATGACTGCAAGTTTCCTGAGACCGCCCCCCAGGTCCTGCTTCCTGTAAGCCTGTGGAACTGTGAGTCAAACCTCTTTTCTTCATAAATTACTCAGTCTTAGGTAGTTATTTATAGCAGTATGAAAATGGACTAATAGAACATATGAGGCCACTTTCTGGCATAAATAAATAATTTTTATTAAGTTATGTTATTATAAACTAAGAAGAACTTTCTAAATGAATTAAATAGTACTGAGTTTTCTGATAGCCTCTCTTTTTGATTGCTGCTCTGTCGATTCCATTGGAAACGCCTGTATGGGTCATTTCTATCCTTGGGCTTAGTTGGGAGGATTCCTCCCTGAAAGGGCCAGGGTGATGAGTGCAAGGCTAGAATCTATAAACCCAGATGGAGAAATATGTGGCATTATCCCAGCGGTTATCTGCTTGAAGTCATTTAAAAAGCAGGCTAATTAAAATTTTTTTTTTTCTATTTTCACCTGATGAACTCTGGAACATTCCAGAATCACTTTGTATTTTACCAGTGCTTTCATAACAAAATTAATAGGATAATCTGAATGGACTCTTACTGCAAAGGCTTTTAGAGGCAACAAAGGTCTTTATTTTGTGGTGTGTGGTTTGCGCAAATCCACAGGAAGAAAAATACATAAAAATGCATATTAGCATTCAGTCAGAATATGACGATGCCCGGTAATGTGTGAATAAACAAAATAATTTTTAAAATTCTAATTATTAAAGATGGTCATCAAATACAGTATATTTTATGAATGCTATTTGTAAGCAAACTTTGTGATTTCTTTCATCTTTGATGAATGAGAGAGATTTCAGTTATGTAAAATACTGTTTTTGATGTCGCACCTATGGCTCTGGTTGTCATTTAAAAATAAGCATTTTTTAAAACCAACAGGACTTGGTAGCTCACGCCTGGTAGCTCACTTGGTAGCTCACACCTGTGGGATGGTAGCTGGACTTGGTAGCTCACGCCTGTAATCCCAGCACTTTGGGAGGCTGAGGTGGGCGGATCACTTGAGGTCAGGAGTTCGAGAACAGCTTGGCCAACATGTTGAAACCCCGTCTCTACTAAAAAAAAAAAAAAAAAAAAAAAAAAAAAAAATTAGCCAGGCATGGTGGTGCTTGCCTGGAATCCCAGCTACTCAGGAGGCTGAGGCACCAGAATCACTTGAACCTGGGAGGCAGAGCTTGCAGTGAGCTGAGATGGCACCACTGCACTCCAGCCTAGGTGACAGAGTGAGACCGTGTCTCAACAAAACAAACAACAACAAACAGGCTATTTCAGTATTATGGTAAATGTTGCACTTTTCAACAGATGCACCCTCAGTTCATGGATTATCTAGTTCCTTTATGTTCTCTCCTTTTAAAAACTGGCCTGCATTTTAGTCACCTCATCAGAGAAGTTAAAAAAGAATGATACTACTTTCTTTCCTTTGATACTCTACTAAAAAAAAGAAAAAGAAAAAATTAGCCAGGCATGGTGGTGCATGCCTGTAATTCCAGCTACTCAGGAGGCTGAGGTGAGAGGATCCCGTGAGCCCAGGTGTTTCCGGTTGCAGTGAGCTATGATCATGCTACCACACTCCAGCCTGGGCAGTGAGCGAGATCCTGCCTCTTAAAAAAGTGAACTAACTGTGATGGCTAAATGGAATTATCTTGTTTGAAATATCTTTCAGACACTCATCTTGGCCTTGTCTTCTCATTTATTAAAGCCACTTCCAACCCTGAGATTCACTGAGTTTTAATGATGTGCTGAATTGTTTGTAAGCCTCTTAGCTGTTTTGGTTTAGTAAAGCATGGCAGCTCCATTTTAATTGACAGCGACTGTATTCCAGTTAACTGCCAATGACCCTGACAAGTTACTTTTCGGCCAGTATATTTCCATAAGATATTTCTACATGCTAGGTGAAATCAGATTTGAAATTAGAGTTCAGGTAAAGAGAAAAGGCTTTTGAAAGTCCTGATATAACTGCGGATTCCTTGTTGGAAACACATTTAGCTGTAGTTTTAGCAATACTTTCTATTAATCTTATTGCTAAATTACTAAAATACTACTTAGGAAAAAGGATTAGTTCATTAAATCTGACACGTTTCATCGATTTTAGATGGTGGGTACCTCTGTAGGCACTAGAGCGTCACTCAGTTATGTAGATCCTCAGTACTTATTGCCCTGAACTATGACAGCTAAGGGAAATTGCTGAAAGAGGCATTGGGTTCTTGTATAAGGCAGTGCGTGAAGGAATATTGTTTGCTTGTAATCGTTTGAATATGTCCAAGTTGTAATCTGGGGAATGGACTAAATGACTTCATGAATTTCTTCTAGACCAAAGAGTCGATGACATTTCCCCACAATTAAGTCTAATTGACCTTAAATTTCAATATTGTGTTCAGACCCCATATGCTCCATTGCTTATTTTCATACGTAACCTAGATGCAAAACGAATCCTTTCATGCTCCTGATAGCTAAATATTGTTTTATAAGACCCTTGTTAAATCCATGTCTTATGATTTCTGTTAATTTTAAGAAGGTTTCACTCAGTCTATTTTTCTGCATCTCTTTTATCTTTCAACCAGAGTTCAAAATTTTCTGCTTTTTTCAGAGTAGGTCTCAAATGCCTGTCCTCCCCTAAACTTGCATACCTAAACTCATAAAAGTACCAAGAGAACAAAGGAGGCTTCATCTCCTTATATCAGTTGGGGCCATTGCTAGCAAAAAAGAAAAAATAGAGATGATATGGGAGAATGGAAGGTCACTGGTCTACAGTGTTTTTCCCTGCACATTTTTTAATCAAAATTTATTTAAGTGATAACAGCTGGTCAAATGTTTTTTCTAGTCGAATTCAAAGAGGATTACCTCCTAGGGTGCCCAGTCACTTTGGCAAGACAGCAATTTATTAAGCATATGTCACATTTGATTCCATTAGCTCTCCTTTCCCAAATATCAGCTGCAAAATAATCTTTCTAGTTCCTTTTCTAACTTCTCTCCCTTTCCAATCATCTTAAAAACTTTTATTCCATGTCCTAACAACCTGTCTGAAACTATTTTAAAGTAGCCGGCCCCTGTCTGTTAGCACTCATCTCTGGGCATAATCTCTGTAACTTCTCCATTTAGATTAGGATACGGCCTGGGAAAATGGGGCAAAAGTAAAATTCCAACACAGTTGTGTCCAGTTGATGCTGACAAGCTCTGCTATTTCAGCCTGGTCTCTGTTAGGAATACAGACGCAGTTTTACCTAAAAGGTAGCACATTGAGATAAGTTGGAAAGGTATCCAGAATAAAGACATTCCCATTGTAATATTTTTCTTTGTATTTATAATCAAATCCTCATTAAGCCTATAAGACCACCTGGTACTATTACATTGAATACTGAATTCAGTACTGATAATGCATCCAGCTGGGAATACTTAAGAAAACTCAATTGAATACTTTCTGATGTTTTTAATAAAAATAGATTTTAATAAATGAAAAACTGCAAGATGTAGGTTTCATTGGATGCTGGTCTAAATTAGAATAAACCACAGTTGAATATTATCACTGGAGAAATGCTTTGAATGTCTTTTGATTGTTAGCCACAGCTGAGTGTAGCAATTTTTTTCTGAACATATTTGAGAGTTTGCAAAACTGCTTACAATAGACACTTAAACAATTATATGTTTGAATTTAGTTAGTAGGACTCTGAAGTAATTATATATTTAAATCTACAGAATGCGGCTCTGGTATTAAGTTGTAAGCTTCAGCAGTGTGGCAAATCTATACATTTCTCTCTCTACCTATTAAGCTTGCAGTTAACTGCATGATACACTTCTTTTTCCTTGGAAGATACCTGTTTTCATTGTATCCTGAAATTTGTTTCATCTTTCATATTTTTTCATTTAATTCAAGGATTAACTTTATTATCTCCTCTTCTCCCCGCCCCCTCCACCACCAACCAACAGCTACAACGTTTTCATGATGTTCTAAATCTTGCAGCACGGAATAGAATATAAATGGAATTCCAAACAAGCAGATGCATAATAATCCATCACCTTTTTCTAGGGCGGACAGATGTCAAAGGAAGTTTATGCTTTGCTTTCAGGGTTTTTACATTCACATATTATTTTCACTGAGGCATTTAAAATACTTTATTAAGTTTTAGTGTTTTCTGAGGATCTTCTTATTTTATATAAACTGATATGTTGAGTAAGCAAAATATCTTTCTGTAGTTCTGCTATTGGGCTATTCCAAAGAAATATGTTCGTTTCTCAGGAAGGCTACACAAGTGTGCTTGATTTGTAGTTCCAGGGCCAGCAGGAGACTACTCAACATCAGTTTCAAATAATAAGACCAATGCCCTTATTCTACAGAAGAGCAGATACGTCTAGAAGAAAAGTGAGATAGCTAAGTTAACAGTGGAGCTTGATATACCTTCAAGTATAACCTTGTTGCTTCTCATGTAGTTTTCCCACATTTATTGAGCACTGACTGCATGCAAAGACTGTGTAGAAGACATTTTTATATGGTATACATTTCTTCTTAATCTGTATGACTTTGCAAACTTCATATACCCGTATCGTCTCTATATAATACATATAACTATGAAAAGCACATTAATAGTTACTGTTTACATACATTTTAAGAAATATTGGACCTAAGCAAACCAAACAAATAATACTAATTCACCTAAAAGAAGGACACTAACATAATAAGTAATAGGATTTGTTATCCCAGAAGTAATGATTCAGATAATTTGACGTAATTTTCATATATATTTTCAGATAAGTTACAATGTAAAAATCAAGAGATCATAGGCTCTGATATCAGAAAGGCCCAGGTTCAAATCCCATCTCTATCATCTATTGGTTGTGACTCTTGGCCATGTTACTTGGACCTGGGGAAAATCAACATACAAATAGAAATGTGTATGATTTAGCAAGTACTCTGAGACATGGCCAGGATGCTCTAAGAACATGGAGAAAGGGCCCCTAGCAAGGCTGGAAAGTGTTGGAGAAGCCATACCTGACCCTCTACAATTGAAAAGCTAACATTCAGATCTGTGGGATGATCTGAAAGATGCAGGAAAGGTCTCTTGTTCAAAAAGTATCCTTCCATTATCAACCCTTTCTCTCAGTAACATAAAGCTAGGATAGACTTGCTATTGTTATAACTTCTATACAATCAGGCTTTCTCCATAAAATACAAACATGTCCAAAGAGTGGGCTAGTATATTCGGAACATATATCCCTGCTCTCTCTTCTCTCCTCTTACATGACAGGAGGGGCAGGGATTTGGGGAAATGAACAAGGATAAAGGGTTGCGTATATAATGGAACATTATCCAGCCTCAAAAAAGAAGGGAATCCTGCGCTTTGTGACAATACGGGTGAACTGTGAGGAATATTATGTTAGACTAATCACTGAAGGGCAAATACTGCAGGATTCAAGAGTTATTGAAAATAACCAAACACAGACACAGAGTAGGTGGTTGCCAGGGGTTGGGGGAAGGGGAAATGGGAAGTTGCTGTTAAGGGGCTTAAAGTGTCAGTTATGCAAGACGATCTAGAGACCTGTTATACAGCATTGTGCCTATAGTTAGCAATACAGATTATACACTGAAAATTTTGTTGAGATCTCATGTTAAGTGTTCTTATCATGATAATAAGGGTTGTGAGGAAGAGGCTGGGAGGGATTTGGTGGGCACTTCTCTGCAGCAGGAAGGGAGCGGGCAGTGGGTGTGGGTGAATGCTAAGGAAGAATTCCACTGAGCCCATTATTTTTCTTAGGCCCAGATGAGTTCCTGAATTATTTAAACAACAGTGTAGACACATTTTGGTACTGTGACCATTTAAAACACTGACAGTTGGAACCTGACAGTGTCGAGGAAGGGTTTTTCTTCATCTGCAGCTTCAGCTTATACATTTTATGTAAACAACCATGAGAGGGGAGTGAGCCTATCTACGAATGTGGCAGGTGCGGTAAAATAACTACTACAAAGGAATTACCTTTCATATGAATAGTTTTATGTATTTGTCAAAGCCTGAAGCCATGGTTGCCTGAGAGCTAGAATATGAAGAGAATCTTTGGGAAAGGTATCTAACCAATCCCAAAGCTGCAGTTTTCAATCCTGTGTCTCTTGTTACAGTGGCCTGCTGACTGTCCTAGGAAATGGTAGGATTTCCCTTAGATCTCCTAAGTGCACCACTGGGCAATTTGGACCACAACGTTTGGTTCAAATATCCTCTGAGGCTTCCATTTTAACCCTTGGAAAACCAAATAACTTAAGGTTTACTTCATTTCTGGTTCCCAGCTTATGTGCTTTTAATAAGGTAAATTTCCACCATATCTTGTCAACACAAAAAGTCAGTGACATAAGCAAGGCATGCTTTTGGAGTAGTTTTTAGTATATTTATTTTCAAATATAGGTATGTACATTAAATATGACCCAGAGCAACATAATATCTTCATGTGCTTTGTATGTCAAATATTATCAGACGTTTGAAGACAAATGAGTAATAATTAAAGATGAATTTAAGTTGTTTTATACAGAATAAGTGAGATTTTTTTCTTTTCTTTTTTCTTTTTTTTTTTTTTTTGAGATGGAGTCTCGCTCTGTTGCCCAGGCTGGAGTGCAGTGGCGCGATCTTGGCTCACTGCAAGCTCCACCTCTCGGGTTCACGCCATTCTCCTGCCTCAGCCTCCTGAGTAGCTGGGACTACAGGTGCCCGCCATCGTGTCCAGCTAATTTTTTTTTTTTTTTTTTTTAGTAGAGACAGGGTTTCACTGTGGTCTCTATCTCCTGACCTCGTGATCTGCCTGCCTCAGCCTCCCAAAGTGCTGGGAATACGGGTGTGAGCCACCGTGACCAGCCAGTGAGAATTCTTAAATGGCTAAATAGGGAAACAGATTGACAGTTATTAAAATACGAAGAGTATTTTAACTCAATGCCTTTAGAAAGAATACTATATGCAGTTAGACATATGTTTATAGAAATGCATTACAATAGAGAGTAGATATAATTCTAAACTTTGTGAATTTTTTAGTGAGTTAACACTAAAAATGAAAACAAAATAACCTTTAAAAACTTTAATTTTTATTTTTTTTTATTTAAGGCTTAAGCATTTCAAAAAATCCTTTTAAAGAATTATTCGAATTTGTGAGGAACAATTCAAAGCAGAATGTCAATTCAAGATTTAAAAGGAGAAAAAATCTTTATGTACAACAGCAATGAAAATCATCACTGATCCGGATATAATGAAAGCTATAAAGAATGCAAGCAAGAAGTGATTAGATGTTGTTAGGCAGAGTAGCTATGATGACAACCAAACATTCACAAGAAAATTGATAAGCTGCAAATTTAGGAATTCCAGAAGTGATGCTGAAGTTTGCATTTGACTGGCCTTCTGAAGGCCAAGGCTGAAGCTAATTAGCAGATTTTGGAAAATTCTGTGGCTGAATTTGAGCTACTGTACATCTCCACATTTGGAGGGAATGACTGCCTTAGACAGTAGCATATCATTAGAATGAATAATGGTAAGTCATATGATAAGTGTGTGCCTGCCATTCAGAGTGAGTGTGAACAGTGCTAACACAGGAACCCATCAAAGCCACTTATAGGACAGAACATTACTACACCCAGGTACACAGAGGCAACGACTCAACATACTTTGGGACAAAAGGTCTTGGTTTTCTTTGATGCCACAAAGTAATTACCTAGGTAAACATCAGGGTCTTAGCTTCCGCAGTGTGATTTACCATACTCCAAACGTAAATGTTTTCTTAACATTATTTCCCTTACCTGTTCTAATAGACTGAAGTCATCAAAATCTAGCCAGATCTCCAAGTCATCTTTGGCAGGAAGAAAGGAAAGAATGGAAGATAGTATTGTCTCAAGAAGATGAAAGATCCTATGAAAACCTCTTTGAGGTTGAAAGAGATAGGGTTTCCAACCCACATTTACCTTCTTTCATTAATTTCTTCCATTTGGCTAAAGAGAAAATGATCTAAAATAGCAATGTGTGAAAAACTAGATACGTTGCAAACACATATTAGACACCACTGGGATTGCCTCTGTGTTGGAGATCCTTGTTTCTATGATCTTATTGAATCATTAGTGTAAGCTGGCCAGTAAATTCTGCAGTCAGAAATTCTCTACTGTTGGATGAAAGAAGCAGGAAACGTGAGCTGGGCGGTAGTAATTGGGGTTTGCAGAATATTTTCTATACTACTACTGACAATGGAGATGGGATAGATGAACCACACTATAGATGAGTATTTTAAAAATATTTTTCATTTTTTTGAGATAACCAAATAAAAATTATAGTCAAGATACGCAGAATGATATTTTGAAATACATACACATTGTGAAATGAATGATGACTGCATTCAAGCGAATTAATGTATTTATCACTCACATTGTTATCTTTTTGTGATAAGAATACATAAGATCTGCCTGGCAAGGTGGCTCACACCTGTAATCTCTGCACTTTGGGAAGCCGAAATGGGCAGATCACCTGAAGTCAGGAGTTCTAGACAAGCCTGGCCAACATGGCAAAACCCTATCTCTACTTAAAAAAAATAGCTGGGCATGGTGGCGCACGCCGGTAATCCCAGCTACTTGGGAGGCTGAGGCAGGAGAATCCCTTTGAACCCAGGAGGCAGAGGTTGCAGTGAGCCAAGATCATGCCACTGCACTCCAGCCTGGGTGACAGAGCAAGACTCCATTTAAAAAAAAAGATATACTTTCAGCAAACTTCAAGTGTACGTTATTAAGTATAGTAATAAAGCTGTACATTAGGTCTCCAGAACTTACTCATTTTGTGACTATGTATTTATACCCTTTAACCAACATCTCCTCATTCTTTACTCCCCTCACCCCTAGGACCCTTCTATTCTGTTTCTATGAGTTTAATTTTTAAAGAGTCTACATCCAAGCAAATTCGTGCAGTATTTGTCTTGCAGTGTCTGACTTGTTTCACTTAATGTCTTCTGGATTCATTCATATTGTCACAAATGGCAGGGTTTCCTTTTTCAAGGCTGAAATAATCACTATATATAATTTTAGATTGAGGCTGGTGCAATAAGCTCTGCATATGGCTAAAGCCCTTTAGTTATATCTTCTTACAGGCATGTATATCAGGACAGTTAGCACCACTTGTGTCTTTATCAAGGTAGGGCAAAGTTATTAGTGTGAGCCATATCATTCCCTAGATATAATCAACTCCAGGTCTACTGCCATGGCTTCTGTCAGATCTTAGTTGAAGATGTTGGGGACCATGAATTTTCAAATGCCGTGTTCGCTCTTTAAGTGCTTGACAGAACTTTAGGAGGAGCAGTAACTTTGGTGGCTGGCCCGGGTTGGAGCTGGGAAGCCTATGATGGCAGATCTTTTCTTCAGGCCACAATTGATGGAGCTGAGCCTGAGCCAAAAGGCTGCATCTAGGATGGAAAACAATGAATAGCAAGACTGTCCAGTAGCGTTTTCATCCAAAGTCAATATTCAGAGACAGGAATCCAAGTATGAAGCCACAAATACTTATTGCATCCCCATGTGCTAGGTATACTAGGCACTGGGAATATATGCCTAGTATATTCCCAAAAATATACAAAAATCACTCTGTCATGGAGGGTACAGTAGGCCTGAAGGGGTCTCTGAGCTGGACTTGTAATCTCAGCTGCTTTGCATAGTACATTTGAGGCCCTGGGCACAGCACCTTGGGATTACAAGGTCTGCTCAATGACTATGCCACATTTTCTCTTGCTCCTAGAAGTGTGAACCTATTTTTCCCTCTGTTTTGAATACTTTTACCCATTCCCTTCCTCCATCATGGATACCAATTTCCTGGATAACTCCTACTTATTTATTCTGTCATATCGCACTTCTCCTGGGAAGTTGTTCCCAATTCCCAGGCCTAGGTAATGTGTCTATTCCAAGTGCTTCCAATACTTACCATCGTTAACATACAAAACACATTGAATTATAATTTCCTGCTTACTTTCTGTATTACCTATAAACCTGTAGCTCATTAAGGGGAGGGATTCTGTAATGTTACCAATATTTCTCCAGACCCTAGTGCAGTAACTGGAACATGGACTCTAAAATATTTGTAGAATATGGGAGTAGTTGACAATATATGGGAGAAGCAACCATTGATCAACCAACTGGGACAGAGAAATGTACTGTACCAAATTATTCTGAGTTAACCAGGTGAAGTCTGTTTACCTATCTGTCTCTTTTTATAGCCAAACTTGGAAGCCACAAAGTTTATTTGTAAGAAACATAAAGGATTGTTTCAGATGTATCTGGTAATCTGGCAAATTGTATTTTGTAAATATGGCTTCACCAATATATATCCCATCCCATATGCTTGTCAAAGAATATGACATCGACAGTGTTGTCTCCTCATTAAAACTGAATACACATTTGGAACTGCCTTGACCAACAGGACGTAGTAGAAGTGATGCTGTGTGACTTTCAAGTCCAGGTTGTAATTAGGCAGTATGGATTCCTCTTTCTTCTCTTAGCTTGCTTACTTTTAGAACACAGCCACCAGGCTGTGTGGAAGCCCAGACCACGTGGTGAGGCCATGTGTATGTGTTCTGGCCCATAGCCCCAGCTCAGACCTCAGCTGACAGCTGGACTCAAATGATTTCAACAAGCCTTCAGTGAGCAGCCTTTGGATGATTCTAGGCACAAGATTTTAAGCCTTCCAGCTGAGGTCCAGACATAATGAAGTACAGACAAGCTGCTCTGTGGTCCCAGTATGAATTCCTGACTCACTGATATCATGGAGATATAACAAATGACTATTGTTTTCAGCCACTACATTTTGGGGTGATTTTTATGCAACAATAGCTAATAATACAATCAGGAAAGTAATTTTCCCAGCTTTCATATTCGTGATGCTGGCTTTCTCACTGCAGTTAGAACATACTTCTTCATAAACAAGTCAATACTTGTTATAAACAAAACAAATTTGTATAAAAGAAGGGAATACTGTAGAAATGGTAATTTAAAAAAAGAAGTGACTGAAAAATTAATGTAAATTAAAACTATAAAGATTAATAATAAAAGTTTAAAAATTTAAAAAACTAGACTATAATAGAATTATAAAAGTTAGGACTAATATAAGTAAAATGAATTAAAATTGTTAAAATGGGAAATCCACTTCCTGTTTCAGCATGTCCTTCCTTCATTCCGTCCTTTTCTTTCCTTTTTTCTTTCCTTCCTTCTGATAAATAACCAATTTGCAAAAAATTCTGTCCTTATAAAAAAAATACATGAAAATATGCTCAATTTTACTTGCAATTAAATACTCAAATTAAAATTCTAATTATGTATAAGTACATATATGCACACACATATAATTAGTATATTTTATACTGAAGCCCACGATTTATTCAGATCCCCTTTGCTTTTACCTAATATCCTATTTCTGTTCTAGGAGTTCACAGGATTCCACATTACATTTAATTGTCATGTCTCCTTATGCGTCTCATACTATGGCACATTCTCAGACTTTCCTTGTTTTTGATGACCTTGACAGTTTTGAGGAGTACTGTTCAGGTAATTTTAGAAAGTCGCACAATTGAGATTTGGTTGATGTTTTTCTTATGATTAAATGAAGGTTATGAGTTTTGGGGAAGAATACTGAAGCGGCAAAGTGCCGTTCTCATCACATCACATTGATGGTAACGTGGCTTATTTCTGCTGATGCTAGGCTTGATAAGCACTAACAACACATCACGTTGGATGTCACAGATTATTGAAAGATTTCTCCACTGTCAAGTTATTTTCCCCCCTTTCCACGTTACTCTTTGCAATGAAGTCACTGTGAGCCCACACTTATGGGACGTTATACTCTACCTCCTTGAGAGCTATATATCTGTATCAATTTGAGCCTTTTTAAAATTAAAAAGTCTAAGGATTTATTTAGTTGTATATATTTATTATGTACAGCGTGATATGCTCCCATTTATTTAATCATTTATTTGTGAGTTCTTTCTTTCCTCTTCAATTGAGCATTTCATATGATCCCATTTTATCTGTTTTTTAGTGTGTCAATTATACTTTAAAAAAAAGTTAGTGGCTGTCCTTGAGTTTACAGTATACATCTTAAACTAACGTACATCTATTTTCAAATAAGCCTATAGCACATCACAGGTAGTGCAAGTAATTTATGATGGACTATTTCCAATTCTACCCTATGATCCCTTGTGACAGTATTGTTATCATTCATTTCATTCAATACATCATGACTGTATTTTTAATAGTCAACCATTTTTTGGGTTAATTAAATAAGGACAGTTTAAAAAATTATTCTAACTCTGTATGAGTCAAGATTCAACCAGAAAAAAACAACAGTAGAAGATACAGAACTTTTTTGTAAGGAATTGGCTTATGCAAAAAAAGCTGGCTAGACAATCCCCAAATCTGTAGGACAAGCTGTTGGAAAGGGCAGGCTGGAACTTTGGCTGCTAAACCTGCAGCTGCAACTGCTGTCCACAGGTAGAATTTCTGTTTTAGGAAAAGCTTGACTCTACTCTTAAGAATTTTTAACTGCTTGGATTAAGCCCATTTGAATTATCTAGTGTAACCTCCCTTACTTAAAGTCAACTGATTATAAACTTTGATCACTTTTGCAAAACACCTTCACAGCAGTACCTTATTTTTTATTTTTCCATAAGTTCTTGGGGTACAGGGATATTTGGTTACATGAGTACGTTCTTTACTCAAAAAGAGTACGTTCTTTACACAAAAAGCCATGAGTGGCAATTTGTGAGATCCTGGTGCACCCATCACCCAAGCAGTATACACTGCACCATATATGTTATCTTTTATCCCCTGCCCCCCTCTCACTTTACCCCCCAAATTCCCAAAGTCCAATGTATCATTCTTATGCCTTTGTGTCCTCATCGCTTAGCTCCCACATTTCAGTGAGAACATGCGATGTTTGGTTTTCCATCCTGAGTTACTTCACTTAGAATAATAGTCTCCAGTCTCATCCAGGTCATTGCAAATGCTGTTAATTCATTCCTTTTTACGGCTGACCAGTATTCCATCATATATATCTCACAGTTTCTTTATCCACTTGTTGATTGATGGCCATTTACCTTAAGATCAGCATTTGATTAAATAACTGAACTGCAGCTAGCTAAGTGGATGCATAAAACTGACCATCATGCCTCCATTTATTTCTTCTCTGATACTTTTTTTTTTGAGACGGAGTCTTGCTGTGTCACCCAGGCTGGAGTGCAATGGCCAGATCTCGGCTCACTGCAAGCTCCGCCTCCCGGGTTCACGCCATTCTCCTGCCTCAGCCTCCCAAGTAGCTGGGACTACAGGCACCCGCCACCTTGCCCGGCTAGTTTTTTTTCGTATTTTTTATTAGAGACGGGGTTTCACCGTGTTAGCCAGGATGGTCTCGATCTCCTGACCTCGTGATCCGCCCGTCTCGGCCTCCCAAAGTGCTGGGATTACAGGCTTGAGCCACCGAGCCTGGCCTCTGATACTTTCTTAATGTGGATCCACGCCTCTCACCAATGTTATTTTCCTTCTGCCTAAAGTTTTAAAAACACTTCTTAAAGGGAACTTCTCTTGGCGATGCTTTCCATGCTTTTTTTGTTTGTGTTTTTTTTTTTGGCAACACTCTTATTTCTCTTTCAATTCTAATAATTTTGATGTACATACAATTCTACATTGGTGGGAGTTTGTGCTTATTTCACTTTTTTTTTTTTTCTTATATGGTTTCTGGCAAGACATATACTGTACCTCCTATTTTTGTCTGTCTAAAGGTAAGGTGTCCCCACATGCCCCACACCAGTCTGGCTTCTTGAAAGATTTTCTTTGTCCTTGATTTTCTGCAGTTTAAATATGACATGCCCAGGGATGGGTTTTGTTTGTATATATTTTACTTGGTGTTTTCTGAACTTCCTAAATCTGTGGTGTGACGTCTGTCATTAATTTTGGAAAGTTCTTGGCCATTTTTATTTCTGTTAAAAGATAAACTTAGGCACATTACAATTTCAAAGAGTTTATTTGCACATTCAGCAATTCATGAGTTGGGCAGTGCAAGGCACAAGTACTTCAGGGCTCCACTGAGGGGCCTCAAGGGGAAACTTTTGTTTCCAGAAGAAAGATTAAAAAAGAATTTGATTGGTTTTAAAACTGGAAGTCCTTAGAGGTTAGTTGGTGATTTCTGATTGGTAAAGTCTCTAGTTAAAAGTCAGTTGGAGGTTTCTGACTGGTTAAGCATCAATTTTGTTTGACGGTTTTGTTTCTATGTTAGGAAAGTTTCTATTGATCTATCTTCAAGTCCACTGATTCTTTATTTTTTTTTTTGAGATGGAGTCTCGCTCTGTCGCCCAGGCTGGAGTGCAGTGGCCAGATCTTGGCTCACTGCAAGCTCTGCCTCCCGGGTTCACGCCATTCTCCTGCCTCAGCCTCCCGAGTAGCTGGGACTACAGGCGCCCGCCACCTCGCCCGGCTAATTTTTTTGTATTTTTAGTAGAGACGGGGTTTCACCATGTTAGCCAGGATGGTCTCGATCTCCTGACCTCGTGATCCTCCCGTCTCGGCCTCCCAAAGTGCTGGGATTACAGGCTTGAGCCACCGGCACCCGGCCACTGATTCTTTCTTTAGCTGTGTCCAGTCTACTGATGAACTTATCAGTGGCATTATTTGTTAGTGTTTTTGATTTGTTAGCATTTCCATTTGATTCAATTTCTCTGCTTACCTAATCTTTCTATTCTTGCTTGTCATTTACTTTTTCTATGGAGCCCTTAATAAACTAGTCATACTTAGTTCTTTAATTTTCTGCCTAATATTTTAATTTATTTTTTATTTTACTTTTTTTTTTACTTCAGAAAGCATAATATTTAATGCCAATAAAATATATTCTTCCATTCACTATACTAACTTGTAAAAAACAATTTTAACATAAATTGAATCCATAAATTCTATTTTCTTTTTTTTTAAATTTATTTATTATTATTATACTTTAAGTTGTAGGGTACATGTGCATAACGTGCAGGTTTGTTACATATGTATACTTGTGCCATGTTGCTGTGCTGCACCCATCAACTCGTCATTTACATCAGGTATAACTCCCAATGCAATCCCTCCCCCCTCCCCATGATAGGCCCCTGTGTGTGATGTTCCCCTTCCTGAGTCCAAGTGATCTCATTGTTCAGTTCCCACCTATGAGTGAAAACATGCGGTGTTTGGTTTTCTGTTCTTGTGATAGTTTGCTAAGAATGATGGTTTCCAGCTGCATCCATGTCCCTACAAAGGACACAAACTCATCCTTTTTGATGGCTGCATAGTATTCCGTGGTGTATATGTGCCACATTTTCTTAATCCAATCTGTCACTGATGGACATTTGGGTTGATTCCAAGTCTTTGCTATTGTGAATAGTGCCGCAGTAAACATACATGTGCATGTGTCTTTATAGCAGCATGACTTATAATCCTTTGGGTATATCTCCAGTAGTGGGATGGCTGGGTCAAATGGTATTTCTAGTTCTAGATCCTTGAGGAATCACCACACTGTCTTCCACAATGGTTGAACTAGTTTACAATCCCACCAACAATGTAAAAGTGTTCCTATTTCTCCACATCCTCTCCAGCACCTGTTGTTTCCTGACTTTTTAATGATTGCCATTCTAACTGGTGTGAGATGGTATCTCATTGTGGTTTTGATTTGCATTTCTCTGATGGCCAGTGATGATGAGCATTTTTTCATGTGTCTGTTGGCTGTATGAATGTCTTCTTTTGAGAAATGTCTGTTCATATCCTTTGCCCACTTTTCGATGGGGTTGTGTGTTTTTTTCTTGTAAATTTGTTTGAGTTCTTTGTAGGTTCTGGATATTAGCCCTTTGTCAGATGAGTAGATTGCAAAAATTTTCTCCCATTCTGTAGGTTGCCTGTTCACTCTGATGGTAGTTTCTTTTGCTGTGCAGAAGCTCTTTAGTTTAATGAGATCCCATTTGTCAATTTTGGCTTTTGCTGCCATTGCTTTTGGTGTTTTAGACATGAAGTCTTTGCCCATGCCTATGTCCTGAATGGTACCACCTAGGTTTTCCTCTAGGATTTTTATGGTATTAGGTCTAACATTTAAGTCTCTAATCCATCTTGAATTAATTTTCGTATAAGGAGTAAGGAAAGGATCCAGTTTCAGCTTTCTACTTATGGCTAGCCAATTTTCCCAGCACCATTTATTAAATAGGGAATCCTTTCCCCATTTCTTGTTTTTGTCAGGTTTGTCAAAGATCAAATGGCTGTAGATGTGTGGTATTATTTCTGAGGACTCTGTTCTGTTCCATTGGTCTATATCTCTGTTTTGGTACCAGTACCATGCTGTTTTGGTTACTGTAGCCTTGTAGTATAGTTTGAAGTCAGGTAGCGTGATGCCTCCAGCTTTGTTCTTTTGACTTAGGATTGTCTTGGAGATGCAGGCTCTTTTTTGGTTCCATATGAACTTTAAAGCAGTTTTTTCCAATTCTGTGAAGAAACTCATTGGTAGCTTGATGGGGATGGCATTGAATCTATAAATAACCTTGGGCAGTATGGCCATTTTCACGATATTGATTCTTCCTATCCATGAGCATGGTATGTTCTTCCATTTGTTTGTGTCCTCTTTTATTTCACTGAGCAGTGGTTTGTAGTTCTCCTTGAAGAGGTCCTTTACATCCCTTGTAAATTGGATTCCTAGGTATTTGATTCTGTTTGAAGCAATTGTGAATGGAAGTTCATTCCTGATTTGGCTCTCTGTTTGTCTGTTACTGGTGTATAAGAATGCTTGTGATTTTTGCACATTAATTTTGTATCCTGAGACTTTGCTGAAGTTGCTTATCAGCTTAAGGAGATTTTGGGCTGAGACAATGGGGTTTTCTAAATATACAATCATGTCATCTGCAAACAGGGACAATTTGACTTCTTCTTTTCCTAACTGAATACCCTTGATTTCTTTGTCTTGCCTGATTGCCCTAGCCAGAACTTCCAACACTATGTTGAATAGGAGTGGTGAGAGAGGGCATCCCTATCTTGTGCCAGTTTTCAAAGGGAATTTTTCCAGTTTTTGCCCATTCAGTATGATATTGGCTGTGGGTTTGTCATAAATAGCTCTTATTATTTTGAGGTACGTTCCATCAATACCGAATTTATTGAGCGTTTTTAGCATGAAGGGCTGTTGAATTTTGTCAAAAGCCTTTTCTGCATCAATTGAGATAATCATGTGGTTCTTGTCTTTGGTTCTGTTTATATGCTGGATTATGTTTATTGATTTGCGAATGTTGAACCAGCCTTGCATCCCAGGGATGAAGCCCACTTGATCATGGTGGATAAGCTTTTTGATGCGTTGCTGAATCCGGTTTGCCAGTATTTTATTGAGGATTTTTGCATCAATGTTCATCAGGGATATTGGTCTAAAATTCTCTTTTTTTGTTGTGTCTCTGCCAGGCTTTGGTATCAGGATGATGTTGGCCTCATAAAATGAGTTAGGGAGGATTCCCTCTTTTTCTATTGATTGGAATAGTTTCAGAAGGAATGGTACCAACTCCTCCTTGTACCTCTGGTAGAATTCAGCTGTGAATCCATCTGGTCCTGGACTTTTTTTGGTTGGTCGGCTATTAATTGTTGCCTCAATTTCAGAGCCTGCTATTGGTCTATTCAGGGATTCAACTTCTTCCTGGTTTAGTCTTGGAAGAGTGTAAGTGTCCAGGAAATTATCCATTTCTTCTAGATTTTCCAGTTTATTTGCGTAGAGGTGTTTATAGTATTCTCTGATGGTAGTTTGTATTTCTGTGGGGTCGGTGGTGATATCCCCTTTATCATTTTTAATTGCGTCGATTTGATTCTTCTCTCTTTTTTTCTTTATTAGTCTGGCTAGTGGTCTGTCAATTTTGTTGATCTTTTCAAAAAACCAACTCCTGGATTCATTGATTTTTTGGAGGGTTTTTTGTGTCTCTATCTCCTTCAGTTCTGCTCTGATCTTAGTTATTTCTTGCCTTCTGCTAGCTTTCGAATGTGTTTGCTCTTGCTTCTCTAGTTCTTTTAATTGTGATGTTAGAGTGTCAATTTTAGATCTTTCCTGCTTTCTCTTGTGGGCATTTAGTGCTATAAATTTCCCTCTCCACACTGCTTTAAATGTGTCCCAGAGATTCTGGTATGTTGTATCTTTGTTCTCATTGGTTTCAAAGAACATCTTTATTTCTGCCTTCATTTCGTTATGTACCCAGTAGTCATTCAGGAGCAGGTTGTTCAGTTTCCATGTAGTTGAGCGGTTTTGATTGAGTTTCTTAGTCCTGAGTTCTAGTTTGATTGCACTGTGGTCTGAGAGACAGTTTGTTATAATTTCTGTTCTTGTACATTTGCTGAGGAGTGCTTTACTTCCAATTACGTGGTCAATTTTGGAGTAAGTATGATGTGGTGCTGAGAAGAATGTATATTCTGTTGATTTGGGGTGGAGAGTTCTATAGATGTCTATTAGGTCTGCTTGCTGCAGAGATGAGTTCAATTCCTGGATATCCTTGTTAACTTTCTGTCTCGTTGATCTGTCTAATGTTGACAGTGGAGTGTTGAAGTCTCCCATTATTATTGTATGGGAGTCTAAGTCTCTTTGTAAGTCTCTAAGGACTTGCTTGATGAATCTGGGTGCTCCTGTATTGGGTGCATATATATTTAGGATAGTTAGCTCTTCCTGTTGAATTGATCCCTTTACCATTATGTAATGGCCTTCTTTGTCTCTTTTGATCTTTGATGGTTTAAAGTCTGTTTTATCAGAGACTAGTATTGCAACCCCCGCTTTTTTTTGTTCTCCATTTGGTTGGTAAATCTTCCTCCATCCCTTTATTTTGAGCCTATGTATGTCTCTGCGTGTGAGATGGGTCTCCTGAATACAGCAGACTGATGGGTCTTGACTCTTGATCTAGTTGGCCAGTCTGTGTCTTTTAATTGGAGCATTTAGTCCATTTACATTTAAGGTTAAGATTGTTATGTGTGAACTTGATCCTGCCATTATGATATTAACTGGTTATTTTGCTCGTTAGTTGATGCAGTTTCTTCCTAGCCTTGATGGTCTTTACATTTTGGCATGTTTTTGCAATGGCTGGTACTGGTTGTTCCTTTCCATGTTTAGTGCTTCCTTCAGGGTCTCTTGTAAGGCAGGCCTAGTGGTGACAAAATCTCTAAGCATTTGCTTATCTGTAAAGGATTTTATTTCTCCTTCACTTATGAAACTTAGTTTGGCTGGATATGAAATTCTGGGTTGAAAATTCTTTTCTTTAAGAATGTTGAATATTGTCCCCCACTCTCTTCTGGCTTGTAGAGTTTACTTTTTTTTTTATTATTTATTTTTTGAGACGAAGTCTCACTCTGTCACCCAGACTGGAGTGCAGTGGCACAATCTCGGCTCACTGCAAGCTCCGCCCCTCCAGGTTGAAGCAATTCTCTGCCTCAGCCTCCAGAGTAGCTGGGATTACAGGTGCGTGCGTGCCACAATGCCCGTCTAATTTTTTTTGTATTTTTAGTAGAGACGGAGTTTCACCATCTTGGCCAGGCTGGTTGTGAACTCCTGACCTCGTGATCCACCCGCCTTGGCCTCCCAAAGTGCTGGGACTACAGGCACCTGCCACCACGCCCGGCTAATTTTTTGTGTTTTCAGTAGAGACGGGGTTTCACTGTGTTAGCCAGGATGGTCTCCATCTTCTGACCTTGTGATCCGCTGGCCTCGGCCTCCCAAAGTGCTAGGTTTACAGGCGTGAGCCACCACGTCCGGCCACTGCCTAATATTTTAAAACTCTTTGTTTTATCTGAGTCAGCTGACTGTTTGGCACAATGTAGCCACTCAAGTCTTAGTGAAAAGAGTAAATAAATGAATACCAAAATAAATAAGCATTACAGAAAGCTCAATTGAGGTTCAAACGTATAAACGTTTTAAAAACACATTAAATATGTTTAGTAAAACAAGTTAAAAAATGGATGGTAACATACTGTGATACGTTGAATAACGCCTCTCAAGATATTCAGATCCTTATCTCTTAAAACTGAATGTTATCTCATGTAAAAACGAGACTTTTCAGATGTGATTTGGTTAAGGACTTTGAGAAGGGGGAGTTATCCTGGATTATCCTGGAGGACCTTGCATGTAATCACAAGTGTTCTTACAGAAGGGAAGCAGTACAAAGAAGGCAATGTGACCACTGGAGTAGGATTCTATGCTGCTGGTTTTGAAGATAAAAGATGGGGCCAGGATGCAAGAAATGCTCTAGAAGCTGGAAAAGGCAAGTAAATTAGTCTTCCTCTATCGTACAGTACTGCCAACACTTGGTTTGGTCTAGTGAAAACATTTCTGACTTGTGATCTCCAGAAGCATGATGGAATAAATATCTGTTTAGGCTACCAAATTTATGTTAATTTATGACAGAGGTCATAGGGAACTAATACACACTGTGAAGTCCTTAACAGATATGTGAGTTGACCCTGGCTTTCTATAGACTTGAAGACTCCTGCTGGAATGGAAGCTGTCTTGGTGGTGGAACCCCACATAAAGGGAGAGGATGGGATAGAATCCCATCGGTGCCATCTCTTCTCAGTCATTGCCTTGCTAACAACTTTAACTCCATGCCAGAACATCTGTTTTAAGTGGAGTTTACCTGCCAACTAATGAGAGATTACTAGGCAAAAAAGAATGATTCATGTCTCTCAGGCTGTGTAACTTCAAAGTCTCCAAGGTTGAGCCTCTTGGCAAGCCACAGCACTGAATACTCAGCAAACGTTTAGAATGAAATGAAAATTGTCTTAGATAAATTGGCCAAAAAAATCCTGAATATGAGCAAAAATAGAAAAGTGTACCTTTGAAAGTATAAAAAAGGTAAAAGAGGCGAAAAACATGCCAGCATATATAGAATGCTACTAATTCGTTCAACTTTTTTTTTAGAAATAAGAAAGTAAAACAGATGTGTCTCCAAGTTGACTTGACATTTTTGAAGTAGTTTCTTGAAATAGAAAAAATCTAAAAGAATAGAAAAAATCTAAAGTTAAACTGATAGAGCATAAATAAAACAACAAATTTTGAGGATAAAAGAATATCAAGTAAATATACCATTAAAGACATTAATAAGGAGTCCATATAAGTAATTCTTATATTTCAAAGACTGTAAATGTCTATAGTACGTATCACTCTACTAAGTGCAACCTATGAAAGACCCCTATTTTATTTCAGTGAGTCACTAAAATACCTTCATCAAAAATACACTGTTGGGCCACTAAATTCCTTTTTTAATATCTACCCTAGCAATCTCAAGTCTGCTCCAGTGACTTACAATGTACAAATCATTACACGCCATCCTTTCAAGTCAGTAAACATTCGTTATCTACTATGTAGTGGGCACTACTGAAGTTTCTGTCTCCAAAGAGTTCCATGAATTTGAGGATTTGTGGACAGTATCTGATGTATCATCATTACTTATTAATTTTCACATTCTTATTACCTTAAAGCAAATGGGTCAAATTGAAAAGATGATTCTGTTTTCAAAGGATGCCCCTAAGCAGGTTACTGAAAACATTTCACCACAATTTGGTATATATATATATATTTTTTGGTTTATGCACATATTTCTTAACAGTCAGTATTAGGAGGAGTTTTCATTCTCAAGTTTCCTATTTTGTACTGAATAAAAATTTAAGGATAACTTAATCATTATATTAACATAATGAGTCTACATACCTTCCCCTTTATGTTTTAGCTTTAAAAATTATTTATTAAATTTTTTTTTTTTTTTTTTTTGAGACGGAGTCTCGCTGTGTCGCCCAGGCTGGAGTGCAGTGGCGCGATCTCGGCTCACTGCAAGCTCCGCCTCCTGGGTTCACGCCATTCTCCCGCCTCAGCCTCTGAGTAGCTGGGACTACAGGCGCCCGCCACCACGCCCGGCTAGTTTTTTGTATTTTTAGTAGAGACGGGGTTTCACCATGTTAGCCAGGATGGTCTCGATCTCCTGACCTCGTGATCCACCCGCCTCGGCCTCCCAAAGTGCTGGGATTACAGGCTTGAGCCACCGTGCCCGGCCTAAATTTTATTTTAAAGTTATATAAATTTTGTTTTTAGAGACAGGGTCTTGCTCTGTTACCCAGGCTGGAGCGCAGTAGCACTCCAGTGAGCACAGCTCACTGTAACCTCAAACTCCTGGGTTCAAGCAGTCTTCTTGCCTCAGCCTCCTTAGTAGTTGGGCACGGGCTCAGGCCACCATGCCTGGCTGCTTTTTGTTTTATTTATTTATTTATTTTGTAGTGATAGGGTCTCACTATGTTGTCAAGACTGGTTTCAAACTTCTGGCCTCAAGCAATCCTCTAGCTTCAGCTTCCCAAAATGCTGAGATGACAGACGTGAGCAACTGTGCTGGTCTTATTTTAGCTTTTATCTGATACACATCCCTTATGTCAATTCATGCTGTTCTCTTTTTCTACTTATTAATTTAACTTTTACCACACTAGTTGGTTTTTGGTAAAAATCACAAAGCTGGACCAAGATAGGGAATTTGTGTCACGTAAAAATGAGAGTGTAATGGGGGATGGTGTGGCCTCATTATGTGAATTAATTGCAATGGCATCTGACTTTTTTAAAACTAGTTCATAGCAAGAAAGATTATAATTCAGAGTGTGTCATAATTGCTGAAGTGAAATTACATGTAATAAACTTCCTTGGCCCACTGTCCCTTAAGAATTTCAGTCCTAGCAGCCAGATCATCTATGTTCCTGTGGAACTGGTAGGGACACAGCAGAGGCCCTGGGCATTTGGCAGGGCCTCAGGTAGAGGCTCGTGGTCAGGCCAGCTGTGCTGCTTGGTCTTCTCTAACCTTGGCCTAGTTAATTGGGCTTTCATCTTTTAGTTTCAAGAAGTGAGCCTTGGTCTTACCTGTCCATATTATTTTACATCTGGGGATCCTGCTAGGATCCCAATTACTTCATGACTAAAGTTTCCCTGTATTCTTGATAATCTTCTCAGGTTTGGACTCCACTTCTGTCTGCAAAGTCCAGGTATCAGGACCAGATGGACTTTAGTTCTTTGTTATCTGACTTTACTGCTTAGTTTATTATATTTTCTTTATCCCCACCTGGTACCAGAGCCACCCAAAGTCTACCAGGAAATATTCTCTGTCTAAGAACTGACTCTTGGCTGTTCATATCACTCACTGTTTGAGCAACTCTTGACTTTTCTCTATAGATTGTGGTTAAGGACCCTTCCTCGTTACCTACTATACCTATCCCATTGCCAAGCCTCAAGGACAACATCAACTGCTTTTTCTATATCTATAAGTAAATGACAGAGGAAACCTTGAAAAATATTTGTTTTCTTTTTTTTTTTTTTTTTTGAGACCGAGTCTCGCTCTGTCGCCCAGGCTGGAGTGCAGTGGCGCGATCTCGGCTCACTGCAAGCTCCGCCTCCCGGGTTCACGCCATTCTCCTGCCTCAGCCTCCCGAGTAGCTGGGACTACAGGCGCCCACAACCGCGCCCGGCTAATTTTTTGTATTTTTAGTAGAGACGGGGTTTCACCGTGGTCTCGATCTCCTGACCTTGTGATCCGCCCGCCTCGGCCTCCCAAAGTGCTGGGATTACAGGCGTGAGCCACCGCGCCCGGCCTATTTGTTTTCTTTAAATTTGGTATATTACTTTATAAAAGAAATGTATACTTGTATCAAACACATTATGTAGTAAAAAGTGAATGGCCCACCTTCTGTATCCTCTCATATTACCCCTTAAAGAAACCAGAGTTAACTGTGTACCAGGAGTAGTTAGTTGTCAACCTCACTGCCATGTTAGAATCGGCAGAATTTAAAAATAAGGATAACTAGGTCGGGTACAGTGACTCACGCCTATAATCCCAGAACTTTGGGAGGCCGAGGCGGGTGGATCACTTGAGGTCAGGAGTTTGAGAGCAGCCTGACCAACATGGTGAAACCTTGCCTCTACTGAAAATACAAAAAAATAAGCTGAGCATGGTGGCGCGCACCTGTAGTCCCTGCTACTCTGGAGGCTGAGGCAGGAGAATTGCTTGAACCAGGAGGTGGAGGTTGCAATGAGCAGAGATCACGCCACTGCACTCCAGCCTGAGTGACAGAGTGAGACTCGGTCTCAAAAAGTAATAATTAGTCTCTGCTTGGTGGTGTTTAACAACCAGTCGTGTGAGGGTAGGGGAAAGAGGAAGGGTCTAGCTTGTAGCAATTGTTGGTTACTCATAACTGCTCCCATTATGAACAATTTCAAGCAACCAACATGAAATTGTGAAGTTAACTGGCTGATTGAATTTCTGAAAATCTTACAATTGCTTCTTCGGAACCTGGATGAGCTAGCTTTTGTAGACAACTGCCTCCAGCCCCATCTCATCCCATCCCATCCCATCCCACTGTAAATGAATCAGAATCTCTGGGCATCAGTTCAAGGTAAATCTTTCTCATGTAGAGCTCTTGTAAGGCCGTATTAGGAACCTGGGTTTGTAACTTGTCTCTGTCACTTAATATCTGTAACTTTGGGAAGCTTATTACACCTTAATTTTCTCCAAGGATAACATGGTGATCTTAATTGTCCCTATTTCACAGGGTCATTACAAGATTAAATGAGTTGATGTAAGGCCTGGCATGTTAGCTATTACTAGTTTGTCAGAGCTCAGTTTCTTCCTTATAACTGGGCTGCTTAAAGAAGACTACTTAAACTTGAATAGTAATTCTTGGTTATTGAGTTATTCAAAGCAGCTTAAGGATCTGTGTTGCAAAAAATTTAAGATGAGCCTAGATTAAGAATTGAGACTGAGGTCAAGTAAGAATTCCAGTTAAAATGAGAACTAAAATTCACAGGACATTGAATTTCTTTCCTTGCTCCAGGCTTGGATGAAAAGGTTAGGGAACATTTGTTCAGCTTGAAACGTTTCCTATGGACTTACCCCAATATTGTGAACCTAGTTAAAAAATGCATACTGCTTTGGCTGTGCACATCACACAAAGGGGCACATTCCTTTAAACAAACTCACCTCCACAGAGTAATAACAGGCTTGGGCTTTGAATACTGAAAGCATAAACCACTGCCTTGAAATGAATTTCTAAAAAAGAGCTTAAGGGTTCGGATCCACTTCTCATATCATTAAAATACCTGCTCTCTTAAGGAAACCTTGTCCACTTTAACTCATAGAAATTAAGAGCTTGAAGGCACCTTAGAGATCATTCCTTATTCACTTAACGGGAAACAAACTGTTGCTAGTTAGGTCTGGGGTTTAATAAGAAAGTTCTGAACAAGCCTCTGGCATTTCCTCAAATGTTTATAGGTTCTCAGTTTTTTCCTTTTCAACTGAGCCTTCTAATGGATTTTTCAACTTTTGTGGAAAGTCCTGTTAACCACACTTTGCGAGGTCACTCTAAACAAAGGGAGAGCTATTAAACAAGAAGATAAAGGAACCATAATAGGAGTTATTTCTAAGTAATAGCATTGGATCAGTTTAGAAATAAGTCCCTTTGCAGCAACAAACATGTGGGATTCAACTCCAAACCAAGTTGTGGTCAGTGTTAAACAATAATGAAAGGTCTAACTTTTACAGATAATCCACATTCCCACAGCTCTTTGCTTCTGGAAAACTGTTTACAGTGGAAGAAGTAAGATACAATTACCATGGAGGCTGCCCCATAGAGTAGCAATTATGTTCCCAGCTTTGGGCATTTTCCTCTGTGGTTCAGAAATCTGGAATTCATCTTTTAAAAACATGTTTTGAAATTTGACAGATGACATGAGATGTCAAGAAGGAAAGAGAAAGGAGCCCATATTTTTTTGAAGTTCTTTTTTCACACAAGACACAGTAAGTAGTGGTTTCCATATGTTTTCCCATGGAGCTTCATGACAACTGTAAAGTTGGGTGTCATAATGTGGTTGAGTCTTAGGATGAACGTTTACTGAAATAGTTTTGTGCATCTCTGACTCCAAACCTCTCGGTCAATCTTAGACACACGCTGCTTATGGAAGTCAAAGACTAATGCAGTATTGTTATAAGGGCATTGACCTGTTTAGGTGTCTTTGTGTATTCTTCTAAAGCTCCACTGAGAGTAGAAACACTGTTATTCATCTTTACATCTATGACCAAGGATTGCCCCCTGGTGCATAGAGGAAAACTCTTGCTCTGCAATAATGGGAAAGATTTCAACATTAACATATGATTATATAATTATACACCCTATCAGACATTCCATGATTAGATTTTCACATGCCTTTTAATAGGAAATTAAGTAGGACTTAACATACTACTTCATTTTGGCACTTAGTAGTTTTCTTCTCCCACTGAAAACGGTCCAGTAGTCCCAGAGAGAGTTGTTTTTGGATAAACATAGAAATTGACCTTTCTGCTGTTAAAACTTGAAACTTGCGTTTGTTTTATCTGAGTTCCTTCCTCAGGAAAGAACCTTCAGGCCTCTCAAAGTATCAAAGAACTGAAACTCACCAGATCAGGGTACCAGATGCCTCCTTGTTCCTCATTAGTTCCTGCTTTCTTACACGTTGCTACATTTCTTTCCTGCTGCATAAACCCGTAGTTTGAGTCAGAGAGATGGATTTCAGGCTGAGCTTCCATCTCACCTGTAGTATCTGAATAAAGTCTTCTTGCTCGGCAATACTCACTATCTAAACGATTGGTTTTCTGTGCAGCGAGCAGCAGGATTTACACTGAACTCGCCAGTTTTTTTGGCAACACACACAGTCCTGGAAGTGGGAGAAGAGTTTGTGTGAGGAGGCATGTTGAAGTAGTTTGTGTTTGGGGGTTCTCGAGTATACATGGAGGTTTAGGTTTATTACAATGGAAATAATTCAATGAGTGTCAAATGCCAATGCCTTAGGAATCAAATGTGCTAATGAAGATTGATATCTGTCATTTAAGTACCACATATCATTTTCTTTATGAAAAAACTCACTGAATCTCAAATAATTTACAATGAACTTTTAGACCAACACTAGTCCATATGTTATCTGAACTGTATAGGACTCATATTTAACTTCAAGTATTTTCAGTTAAATATGCTGAAATGTTTCAAGAAGTTAAAAGTTTTCTGAGAAAGTCCTGACTAATTTTATTTTTTCTTCACTAATATTCAGCAGGTGATGTTTTCACGGTACAAGTTTACATAAGAAATCTTATCTATCATGTTGAACAATTAGTCAGGTTTCAGTTGGGAAGCATACTGCAAGATAACAGTCTGAATGGTGTCTGAAAACATTGCATCTTGTGTGAGAAGCAGGTCTGGTGAACTTGCCCTTATATATACCTAATCTTAAATACATGCTCAAAAAACAGGTAGAAAGTTCCTGCCCAAAGATGTTTCAGTTTTTAAAAAGGCATGAGGTAACCAGTCAAGGGCCTAAAACAAGAAAGACTCAGTTTCTTCCACAGCAAGAACCTAGGTTGTGTGTTTCACAGGTCAGGCTGAAATAGGAAGTCTGTAGAAGGCAGGTCCCACCTCAGAGTTTCAGCTGGGGAGATTTTAGACCCACAGAGAAGCTAGAAAATATACACAGGGAAGGTTCCCACTGACACCCCTTTGAAACTGCAGGGATTTCTTTACAGCATGTGAAGCTGGAAAACCTCTTTCTGTGAAGTGCCAACATAGAATATTGGGACTTACTGAACTCAGATGGAACCAGAACACTTACCTTTTTCTTCCCACTCAGTTCTCCCAGACAGAACCCTTGGCGTTCTAAGTATGGGTTGAAGGGGCTAAATGTAGCCTCTGGATGATGAGAAAACTATAGATTTCCTTTTGGATGACCAAGATGTGGGAAGGAGCTATTGGAGTTATTCAAAACAAAAACAAAACTCCAACAAAAACCCCAAATCAGTAGAAAAGAAATCAACCAGCTGACCTTGAAAACCCGTGTGAAAATCTGCCTAGTCAGACTTTGTGATTCTATTTAAAATCTTGTTTCTGCCCTGTCTTAATAGGCTTAGACTCTTTTTACTATCTTTTATTTCTGTTTTTTGACAGATTTCATATTCCTAAGCTTTTGCTGTCATTTTATTTGTGTTAATATCTGTTATTTTTTGGGGGTGAACAGCAGGAGTTGCTTTTGGGCTCCCTGAACATGTAGTGATTGATTCTGGTTCTAGATTCTAAAGTGAATTCTAGCAACCATGTGGATGTTTAGAGATGAGAGTGAGAAATTAGTCTCTAAGAATGGGAGGAACTGGCTGGTGGGAACAGTCATGGGGAAGAGGTCTTGGGACAGGCAAAGAAGTTGGAGATTAGGTATATATACCTCAAGGCATGCCTAAGTGATGATAGATTTCCTAGCCTATGGAAAAGTTAAAAGTAGCTACCATGGCCTTCAGGTTCATGGAAGAAAGAAAAAGAAATAACAAAACCCAAGCAGAGCAGAGTAGGCAAACCTGATTAAATTAACCCCTTGGTTTCAATGCTAACCTACTTCTACCCCCACCCCCCAATACCATGATGTTTCAGTGCCTGCAACATGTGGGCATTGAAATATTTGTTGAAATAAAATGCTGCATTTGTGTGAGCGTATTGTTGAAATTGAGCTATAACCTTTGAAAGGAAAACCAAGACCTTGGATAAAGACAGGAAGAGAATATGATGTGACTTCTCCCATTTCTTCTAAACATAACATGATTTTACTTATCTTCCTTTATAAACATGGAGCCTTTTCTCAGACTGTAATTGGATATTCTTTTATTTAAGGTAGGATTGGAAATGTAAGCTCTGAAGATGGAAATGTAGTTGGGGAAAGGCTCACAAGGGATACAAAGGAAGTCCCCAAAGTATTTATACAGCAGTTTATCAGACATGGATGCTAAGTGTTTAGAAACAGGTGGTACCTGCAGCTGACTAAAACGTGTAGTCAATAAATTAAAAACCAGCTGGGGGTGGTACAGAAAGTGGTTTTACAGGTGTCAGAAAAGCAAAAGGCATGCCAGATTTAATGGCACTTGATTTTATTCTAGTTGGGTAATCTCAAGATTTCCTTATTGGTGAAAACATTTAGGCAACCTATATACTGCAATAGTAATAAACATTTCTCAATAATTATCTAACAGAGTTGATAAGATCACTGCAGTTATTTCTGTAGCTGTTGTGATAAGAACATTGATTTTTTTCACTATCATAATTTTAAAATATAATAGTTACTTCCTTTTCCCAGGAAAATAAAATACTATTTAAAAAATCAAACCTAAGAACTGTATTGATGAAAGGTATTTATGTGCATTAAAAATTAATTTCAGAGTTTTTTTAAATAGCAAATCTCCTTTGTGTATTTAAAGTGGCATTTCTATTGTACAAATATTCAGAAAGATCTTAATTTGTCCAGAAGTGCTACAAATATTTGCTTGCAGCTTTTTCAAAGGATTTATATTACAGAGGTAGAATTATAGAGAGGAATGACAACTTAGTAGCTATGAGATCTTAAACGTATTTAACTGCTCTGACCTAATTTGTAAAAGGAGGAAGCTGAGATACACATTTCTAACATAGTTTCCAGTTAATCTACCCTATAGGTCTATAATTCCGCTACATATGAGACAGTTTTCCTAAATAACAAAATTCTCATTGTATTATTGTGCAAGCATATTTCTATTTACTAGAAAATTAGCCAAAGAGCAGAAGCTTATTTACCTGATTGCAACCCATTCTCCCCTTTCTCTGTTTGCTGTCTCTGTAGCAGTCATACTGTTGTGCAATGAGGAGAACTAGCAGAGCTATTTCAGAATTCTTCCAGGTTTTCTCTTGCTCCAACAGCACAGTTGCAAGTAACAGTCATTTTAAATGCTTCCTCCCACTCCATTCTCCAATTCAGACACCTTCATTTCTCCTAAAAGGAAAAGAACCAGTCAGCTTAACAAAAAAAACCCTACTCCCTAACAAATTATGAGAACCAACATATGTAGCAAAATATTTTGTAATCATTTAACCAATCTAACAAAAGAATTAAAGTGTATGCATGACCAGAGCATGCTGTGCTCTTTATTTTCCCACTTATGGTGCCCACGAGTATGGGTGTTCATTCTTATTATTGACTGTTCTTACTAGCTATGCAATATGTTTACTTCTCTAGTTTTCAGAGGAGGAAATTTTTTTAGCACAATTTTAGTCCAACACGTACTCCTCTACAATTCATGTGGTTTGTCAAAAAAGTTAAGATTGCTGGAAAAAAGAATGAATGCCAACACGAAAACATGGTTTTCAGTGTCTGGAGTACTGGCCCTCCTCTTTGTCCATCTGGCAAAGCCACGTTTTCTTCAGCACTCTGCTCCGAAGGTTTAGTCCCAGGTGGCTGGTTACTTTTTAGTGTTTTAAAATGTACTTTTGCACACCTACCTCTAGGGATTCAGTATATATTACATTCAAAGATTATCTCACCCCACTTTAATTTTTTGATTTTCATCTCTGTCTCCTACACTTGTCTGAATTTGTAGGGGGATTCAGTACCATGAGTGGGTGAATAAGTGAATTCTTTCCCATGAATGCAAGGGAAGGAAATAACTATGAGAAGGAATTTGCAGAGATTTTTTTTTTCCCCCAAGAATGAATGAGGACATGGTACTAACAAGAGAGACAGAGAAGGAATAGAAAGAGTACAAAAGGAAATCCAGGAAAGAAGATTGATAGAAAAGTTAGAGAAAGGGTTTATATTAGAATGTATGTCAAGTTAATAGGGTCAAATACCCATTTTCAGATGGGTTAAGGGCCATAGATGAAAAGTGTATTTTCAATCAATAAGTATTCTATAAAAAGTAGTTTAGTACAATAATTAAGAAATACATGTTCATTGTAATTGATAAAACAATGCAAAGAGATGTATTTAAAAGATATTTTTTCCTCGTTCCTCTATTCCCAGTTGTTCCAAACTAATATTAAATGTATGCTGGATGTTAAAACTTCTATGACTTTCTCAGCGCTTATGCAAGCAAACATATATACATATAGAGGTATTGTTTGCTCTTTTACAAAAATTTCTATACCCATTCATGGGCAGATTAGCAATACATCATGGACATCCTGCAGAAGACTAGTGATCTAAGTCTTTTCCTTTCCTTCCTTTTCCCTTTATTTTTCTCATCCCTTTCTTTTCTTTTCCTTTGTTCAAGGTTTACATCTGTAGAATGGATACTCCACAATCTATTTCTGTATCAATGATAATCATTTGTTTCTACAGGCTTTTTCTCTTTTTGTCTCTGCAAAAATGTTGCAATAGTCATCCCATTATACATAGGTGCTTTTGTATCTATGGGGTGGATTCTCCAAAGTGAAATTGCCTGGCCAAAAGGTATGTATATTCTGAATGTTAACAATGACCAGATCTCTTAATGTTAGCTTATTATGAGAAGCTTAGGCAACTTGTAGCTCCAGAAATAAAATTGGAGCGCCCATTTTCCTGCATCTTCATCAGTTCCAAATGTCATAAATCTTTTTGGTTTTGCTGATGTGGGTGAAAAATGCTACTTTATTTTTATGTCTCTGTACTAATGAGGCTAAGCATCTTTTCATTTATTGACCAACTGAATTTTATCTTCTGTAAAAAACCATTTCTTCCATTTTTCTTTCATTGTTTCATTTTTTTTCCCTAATTGGAGGCATTCTTTTTGCTTACTATATGTAGTGAACTTTTGTCATATGCAAATGTTTTCATAGTTAATCATTTTTATTTTGACTTTGTTTATAGTGAATTTGCCATACAGCGTTTTAATTTTATTATGTCAAAATATGTCTCTTAAAATTTATGGCTTGAGACAATTCTTTTTCGCATAGGAAGTTTTCCTCTGCCCCAAGATTGTGAAAACATCTTAATTTTCTAATTTTTATAAACCTATAAAATATTTTTGCATTTAAATTTTATCCATCTGGGATTCATTTTGGCATATGGCACGAGGTAGATGATCTAGCTTGTTTTCTTCTACACAGATAGCCAACTATGTCAGGATCATTTATTAATAAACGAATTATTTCCCACTGAATCAAAATGCCATTTTTGTGGATTTATTTCTGAATTCTATTTTGTTCCATAAATCTACTTGTCTGTTTTTGTGTTGGTGCCAGAGTGTTTTGATTAAAGTGACTTTGTAGTAAATTTAAGTATCTCATAAGGTATATAATCCCCTTACCACTTTTCTTTGTTCAAAATTTTCTATCATATACACTTTTTATTTTTATTTTTATGTTTTTAACAAGAGAAAAGAATACAAGTTTATTTAGTGAAAGTTTTGCAAGACATGGGAGCTTTCATAAAGCAAAGAAGACCCAAAGAAATGATGTTTGGTTAATTTTTTAAAATATTACTATTTCCCTTTTTTTAAAATGTCAGTTTTTAATTTCAAAGGACACATGTGCAGGATTGCTACATGGATGTATTGTGTGATATTGAGGGTACAAATGAGCCCGTCAGCCAGGTACTTAGCATAGTACTCAATAGGTAGTTTTCAAGCCCTTGCCTCCCTCCCCTGTAGCCCCCCTCTAGTAGATCACATGATCTGTTCCCATCTTTATGTCCATGTGTACTCACTTATAAGTGAGAACATGCAGTATTTGGTTTTCTGTTTCTTTATCAATTTGTTTAGGATAATGGTCTCCAGCTGCATCCAAGAAAGGATAATTTCATTCTATTTTTATGGTTGAATAGTATTCCATAGATAGAAAATTTTTAAATCTCATCAACTTTAATACAATTTTATTCATTTTTCTTAAAAACAACAGAATCATCATTGAAATTGTATTAAATTAAGAAAGTAATATTGGTTGAATTGAATTTTTGACAAAGCTACTATTTTTGTTTGTTTGTTTTCCCGAGATGGAGTCTTGCTCTGTCACCCGTGCTAGAGTGCGGTAGTGCAATCTCAGCTCACTATAACATTTGTCTCCTTAGTTTAAGCAGTTCTCCTGCCTCAGCCTCTGGAGTGGCTGGGATTACAGGTGTGTACCACCACACCCACTTATTTTTTGTATTTTTAGTAGAGATGGGGTTTCACCATGTTGGCCAGGCTGGTCTCCAACTCCTGACCTCGTGATCCACCTGTCTCGGCCTCCCAAAGTGCTAGGATTACAGGCATGAGCCACTGTGCCCGGCCGCTTCTACTTGTTATAAGCATTGTTTGGACATTTGTGCATTCATTAGAATATTTTTGTTTTCTTAAATGACTTTCTAATATTAATTCCCCTCAATTTTTAAATTGTTTTAATTTTTATTATAGTTTTAATTTTTATTATGAAGGACATTATACATATAAATCATAATTTTTAATTTTTGTCATTCTGGTGGGTTAATAGTGATATTGATTTATGATCTTAGCTTGCATTTCCTTGCTTACTATTGGGGCTGGGCAGTTTTCATAACTTTTTTGGCCAGGTTATAATCTTTTATTGGTGAAATGATTGTTCAAGTCTATTGTATTGTCTTTTCAATATTGATTTGTAGTACCTCTGTAGTCTGTGTATGAGTCTTTTGCTGGTTATAAGTGTTGCAGATACTGTCTCCAATTCTGTAACTTGCTTCTTGTTCTTTTTTTTTCAATATAGGTATTTCAATAGAGAGTCTTGATTTCATTATAATCTAGCTTATGATTCTCTTAATTTTGTTTTGTTTCTTTGTTTTTGTTTTGAGACAGAGTTTTGCTCTGTCACCCAGGCTGGAGCGCAGTGGCACGATCTCTGCTCCCTGCAACCTCTGCCTCCTGGTTAAGTGATTCTCCTGTCCCAGCCTCCAAGTAGCTGGGACTACAGGCATGTGCCACCACACCCAGCTAATTTTTGTATTTTTTAGTAGAGACAGGGTTTCACCATGTTGGCCAGGCTGGTCTTGAACTCCTGACCTCAAGTGATTCACCCGCCTCGGCCTCCCAAGGTGCTGGGATTACAGGTGTGAGCCACTGTGCCCGGCCTCGTTCTTTTTTGTTATCAGCAGAACTTTTTATGTTCTGTTGAATCTACTTCAAGGTCCTGAAGAATTATGCAAACGTTCTCATCTAGGAACTTTGGTGTTTCTCATTGAAATCTTCAGTCCACCTAAAATTTTTAAAATATTATGTAGGGACCTAGTTTCTTTTTTTTGTTGTTTTTCTAATTATCTATCTAGTTGACCTAGAATCACTTACTGAAGGCCTCTCCTTTCCCCCGTGTTCTGGACTTGTTACTTGGTTGTATTGGTCTACTTGTCTAAACTTCAGGCAATGACATACCATTTTAGTTTTTTTACCTGTGTATCTAGCTAAGTATTAATAACTCCACTTTGTTCTTCTTCTTGGTCTTTTGCATTTTATATGGTGTTTAGATTTCCAATTTCTACTGGGGGAAAACCCCCCCCACAAAAAAACCAAACTGTAGAAGCTTCCCTCTCTTTGCTGAGGGAACATTTGGAAGAAAACTTGGTTCTCCCTTTCAGTCTTTTCTCAAAATAGAGGACACAATGTCCTTTAAAAATATGACTCAGGGCCGGGCATGGTGGCTCCTGCCTGTAATCCTAGCACTTTGGGAGACTGAGGCGGGTGGATTGCCTGAGCTCAGGAGTTTGAGACCAGCCTGGGCAACACGGTGAAACCCCGTCTCTATTAAAATACAAAAAATTGGCCTGGCATGGCAGCGTGCGCCTATAGTCCCAGCTAGTCGGGAGGCTGAGGCAGGAGAATTACTTGAACCTGAGAGGCGGAGGTTTTGCGGTGAGCGGAAATTGCACCATTACACTCCAGCCTGGGCGACAGAGTAAGACTCTGTATCAAAAAAAACAAAAACAAAAACCCTCAGATCATGTGATATACTTGTCTTTATACCTTCTTTGATATTTACCATTCACTTTCCCTCTCCATTTCCTTACTTTTATTGGCTTGGTAAAATTTTTCTTTTCTTTTTATTTCATTGTCAGTTTGAAGGTTCTATTATACTTTTACATTTTCAAAAAATGTATAAACCCATGTAACCACTATCACAATATAGTGAACATTTCCATCACCCCAAAAACCTCTTCATGTTTCTTTGCATTTGAGCTCCTGATTCCTGGGCCTTAGGCAACCACTAATTTGTTATCTGTCACTATAAATTAGTTTTGTACACTATAAAGTTTTATATAAATCCTTTGGCGTATGGTCTTTTGGTTCTAGTTTATTTTGCTTAGCGTAATTATTTTGATATGAGGTTATCTTGTTACATGTATCAATAGTTCTTTCTCTTTAATTGTGGAGTGGTATCCCATTGTAAGTATACACCACAAATGGTTTATTCTTTAATCTTGACGAACATTAGAATTTCTCCATCTTTTGGCTATTATGAATAAAGCTTCATGAACATTTTTTTGTTTTGTTTTGTTTTGTTTTGTTTTTGTTTTTGAGAGGGAGTCTCACTCTGTCTCCCAGGCTGGAGTACAGTGGCGCGATCTCGGCTCACTGCAAGCTCCACCTCCCGGGTTTAGCCATTCTCCTGCCTCAGCCTCCCGAGTAGCTGGGACCACAGGCGCCCGATATCACGCCCGGCTAATTTTTTGTATTTTTAGTAGAGACGGGGTTTCACCATGTTAGCCAGGATGGTCTCAACCACCTAACCTCGTGATTCACCCGCCTTGGCCTCCCAAAGTGCTGGGATTGCAGGCGTGAGCCACCGCGCCCAGCCCACATACTTGTAAACAACCAGATATTGTGAGAATTCTATCTTGAGACAGCACTGGGGGATGGTGCTAAACCATTGGAAACTACCCCCAGGTTTCCCTCACCTCCCACCAGGCCCCGCCTCCAACCAGAGATTTGGACAGGGACACAAATTCAAAGTATATCAGTGGATGTTCCATTTGGAATTGATTTTTGTATACAATGTGAAGTAAACATCAAAATTCATTTTAATCCCACACCGATATGAGTACTCTTTGTTGAAAAAATGATTTTTTCCCCAATTACATGACCTCGGTCCTTTGTAAACAAACAAACAAAAAAACAACCAATGAAACAAACCCAAACTGAGCACATATATGTGGGATTCTCTGTTGTGTTCCATTTATTTATATGTCTACATACAACTTCCACGCTGTCTTGACAACTGTAGCTTTACATAGTAAGTCTTGAAATTAGGTTTTGTGGGTTGTTACTATGAGATTAAAGTACATACAGAAAGAGCATGGTAATGTTGGAATCATTTTGTTGGCCCCCTCAGGAATATATGTGGTTCACCTCACAATCAATTCAGTCATGGACATTGTTACTGGTCACTGAGAGACTGAAATGTGTGGGTGGGCTAGTTCTGCTGGTGGCATTTAGTGCCTGGATACAGATAGTCATACATTCAATTTCTTTTATTGCAGCCATTATCCCACTGGATTTTTGAATTTGGGAACAAAAATTCGTATCTAAAAATGTTGTTTCTCAGTATCAAAAGGGATTAGATAGGATTTCTGTTGTGGTAAATGCATTGACTTTGTAGCTATATTCTTCAACACCATCCAGAAAGATGGTGATACTAGGCAACATTTTGCCTACAAGCCTTATATAGATTTAAGTGTTCTCAACAATGACAGACCTTACTGCAAACTGCCTTGCACACATTATTTTTTCTGATTTGAAAAAAGAGGATTGCTAAAATTAGATTTTGAAGACTAAATTATTTCTGTTTGTAGAACACCTAGTTATCAAAATCATTTTTGATGTGTGGACTCTTGCTCACGTTTTCTCAAATAAGTATGGTTGCCAATTTATACTGACTTCTGGTTCCCCTCTGTGTTGTGGCATTTATGGTTGGTTCCTTTCCAGATCTAAGAACCAGACAAAATGAGGCACTTATATGTAACTCTCATACATTGTAAGTAATTGGAGGAAAGAATTACCATACATTATGTGTTTACTAATTTCTGCCTATCTTCATTAGCCTGGCTTCTTAATTTTCATTAAATTCATCCTGATTTCATTAGGACTCTGTCTATTTGCTTACTGAGATGCCTTATAATTTATATGAAGATGGTTTTCTATAATCTGTTATTTGTTAGAATGGTCTGTCTCCTTTAAATTAATTGCCATCTCACTGTTATGAGCACCATCTGTGGAGTCAGGAGGTCTGGGTTTTTGACCCTGTTCTGCTTCTAACTAACCGTGTAACCTTGTAAAAAACACTTCCTCTTTCTGGGATCCAGTTTCCTCATTTGTTTGATGAGGAGCTTGGTCTTGATGATCCTTGAGATCCTTCATAGCTTCAATATCTCAGGATTATAAATGAATTAAAGTTCTTCATTGGAAATGAATTTCAGTCTCAATGAACTCCTGAAATGGATTACATGTGGCTGTTTGGTTTTTATACCAAATTTGTTCTGATTGGGTATATCATACAAATTATGTCAAATAGGTTAAAGATTCCAAGGTCAGTACAAGTATAACAGCCAGCTTCATAGATGGCAAATGATGCCTATGTTGTGTCAGTAAAGGAAGAAGAAATTCCTGCACTTGTATTAAAACACTACCATTATATTTATTGCCTACCTAGAGTAAAACAAACTATTTTGTCACATTACTGTTTCCCAGATGAGAATGTTTTGCAATGTACTTTCTGAAATTGAGGAAATTATTTTTCTGGTTTTTGACAAGTCTTTCAATAGTCTTCTGTTGATTCAAGAAATCATTGCCTTAGAGCCAATAACCCTCATATCCACTAGAAATCTTCATCTTACATTTTAGAACTCCTTTGGAGTAAGTTTTATGTAGGCGGAGTAACTGAATCGTCACGCATGCTGCCAGTTTCGCAAGCAAAATTGTCCATGATAGGGAAAAAAGTGTTTATAGCCTCCCAGTGTCTTCCCTTTACATAAGAAGCTTTCAAATAAAACGTTTCCATGAGCCTCCTGGGAGTTTGGATCCTTTTTATAGAATGTCACAACTGAGAATAATTGAAACCACACCTTCTTTGGTGAGGCAAGCACCCATTTTCAATTTGCTAGCATGAACCCTTGGTTCCCTTTCTGTGTGACTTTCACTTTAAACATCCTATATTTAAAAAGGAAAGAAAAGAAAAACTCATTCCTCTACAGCTACAGTCCCATTTCTCTCCTCTCCTTGGGAACAAAATTTTTTGAAAATAATTTTTTTTCACATTTTGTATTCTCTCCTCAACTCACTCTATTTGGACTTTTGTCCCCTCAATGAAACTGAGGTGATTACTCTCAAAATCATTAACTGACCTCTGGGTTGCCAACACAGTGTTCTTGACTGCTCAGCATCATTCAACCTTGGAGTATTCCTGGGCCTATTCTTTTTTTTTTTTCGTCTATGTATTCTCTCCTGGTAATTTCATCCAGTTTTGTGTTTTTGAGTACAACACACATGCCAATGACTCTCAAGTCTGGATTTTGAGTCCTGATAGTTCCCCAGAGTTCCAGACTTACATATCCAATACTTACTGGAAATTTCTACATAGATGTCTAATTGGCAATTTCAACTTAACAAAGCCAAAATAGAAATTTTATTCCTGCACCTCCGAACTCCCATGATTAGTCTTTCTCATTCTAGTAAATGACATCACTCTCCTTCTAGTTTCTCAAGTTAAAAATCTAGGAGTTATTCCTAAGCTTGTGCTTTTTCTTGTTACATCTTGTTCCTCAATGAGTTCTGTTGATTATACTTCAAATATACTGACTGCCAGGTGCAGTGGCTCATATCTGTAATCCCAGCACTTTGGGAGGCTGAGGTGGGCAGATCACTTGAGGTCAGGAGTTTGAGACTGGCCTGGCCAACATGGTGAAACCCTGTCTCTACTAAAAATATAAAAATTAGCCAGGTGTGATAGTGCACACTTGTACTCCCAGCTACTTGGAAGGCTGCAGCAAGAGGATTGCTTGAGTTTGGGAGGCGGAGGTTTCAGTGCATTCTAGCCTGGGTGACAGAGCAAGACTCTGTCTCCAAACAAAACAAAAAACAAAAAACCAAATATACTGACTACATTTGTCTTCATTTCCTTCTCTACGCTCCTAGTCCAACTTTCCATGATTTTCATTTGACCTACTGCAATAGCCTCCTTGTCTCCTTTTATTTTTGTCCTCCGACTTGGTCAACTGTCTTTGGTTATCTGATCTTCTGCTCAACACTGAACCAGGAACTAAATTTCCCAAACTCTTGCCCTTCTAGATAGATTCAGCCAAAAAAGGGCATTGGAGGAAGACTGCTTCCTGTGATGTCTTGTATACCAGTTGCATTTTTTTCCCGTGGCTCCAGCACCTGCTACCATTCCCACCTTCTGTAGACCTAAGTCTATTAGAAAGCCCTTGCCAAGATAATGCCAAGTGGATGACTCCAGCTTCTTGACCCTGCTCACATATTACATCCTTCCTCTTAGAAGTATTAGTTGCTATTGTGAGTCTCAGGTTGCTTCATTATACCCTGTGAACTCTTAAATCTTCGATTATGTATCTGATCCCTAGTATTAATTCTCCTTTGTTTAAAAGATGCAAAGTTATATCTATATTTTTTAAATTTAACTTTTACTTAAAGTTCAAGGGTACATGTACAGATTTGTTACACAGGTAAACTTATGTCATGGAGATTTGGCATACAGATTATTTCGCCACCCAGGTACTAAGCATAGTACCCCATAGGTCTTTTTTCTGAACTTCTCCCTCTTCGCACTCTCCACCCTCAAATAGGCACCAGTGTCTGTTTTTTCCGTCTTTGTGTCCATGAGTTCTCATCATTTAGCTCCCCCTTATAAGTAAGAACATGTAGTATTTGTTTTTCTGTTCCTGCATTAGTTTGCTTACAACAATGGCCTCTAGCTCCATCCGTGTTGCCACAAAGGACATAATCATATTGTTTTTATGGCTGCATAGTATTCCATGGTGTATAAATACACATTTTAGTTTTGAGACAGAGTCTAGTTCTGTTGCCCAGGCTGGAATGCAGTGGCGTGATCTCAGCTCACTGCAACCTTTGCCTCCCAGGTTCACGCAATTCTTCTGCCTCAGCCTCCTGCATACCTGGAACTACCCTCATCCCCCACCACACCTGCCTAACTTTTATATTTTTGGTAGAGATGGGGTTTCACCATGTTGGCCAGGCTGGTCTCAAACGCCTGACCTCAAGCGATCTGCCCGCCTCAGCCTCCCAAAGTGCTGGGATTACAGGTATGAGCTACTGCACCTGGCCATGGACACATTTTCTTTATCCACGCTACCATTGAAGAGTATTTAGATTGATTCCATGTCTTTGCTATTGTGAATAGTGCTGCAGTGAACATATGTGTACATGTATCTTTATGGTAGAACAATTTATATTCATTTGGGCATATGACCAATAATGGGATTGCTGGGCCAAATGGTAGTTAGGATTTTAGTTCTTTGAGGAATTGCCACACTGCTTTCCACAATGGCTTAACTAATTTACACTCCTGCCAGCAATGTATAAGTGTTTCCTTGTCCCTGACCTCACTGTCTGTTTTTTTTTGACTTTTCAGTAATAGCCATTGTGACTGGTGTGAGATGGTATGTCATCATGGTTTTGACTTGCATTTCTCTGATGATTAGTGATGAGCATTTTTTTCATATGCTTGTTGGCTGCATGTATGTCTTTTTAAGAAGTTTCTGTTCATGTCTTTTGCCCACTTTTTAATGGGGTTGCTTGTTTTGGTTTGTGAATTTATGTTCCTTATAGATTCTGGATATTAGACCTTTCTCAGATGAATAATTTGCAAGTATTTTCTCCCGTTCCATAGATTACCTGTTTACTCTGTTGATAGTTTCTTTTGTGGTGCAGAAGCTCTTTCGTTTAATTAGATCCCATTTGTCAATTTTTTCTTTAGTTGCAACTGCTTTTGCCATCTTCACATGAAATGTTTGCCAGTTCCTATGTCCAGAATGGTATTTACTAGGTTATCTTCCAGAGTTTTTATAGGTTTAGGTTTTCCATATAAGTCTAATCCATCTTGAGTGGCTTTTTGTATAAAAGAGTGGTGTAAGGAAGAGATCCAGTTTCAATCTTCTGCATATGGCTGGCAATTTTTTTTTTTAAGTTCTGGGATACATGTGCAGAATGTGCAGATTTGTTACATAGTTGTACATGTGCAATGGTGGTTTGCTGCACCTACTGACCCGTCCTCTAGGTTCCCTCCCCTCGCACCCTACCCTGCAACAGGCCCTGGTGTGTGTTGTTCCCTTCTCTGTGTTTATATGTTCTGATTGTTTAACTCCCACTTATGAGTGAGAACATGTGGTGATTTGTTTTTTGTTCCTGTATTAGTTTTCTGAGGATGATGACTTTCAGCTTCATCCATGTCCTTGCAAAGGACATGATCTCATTCCTTTTTATGGCTGCTAGCCATTCATCCCAGAAATCAACCACACAATCAGACATAAAGCAATTCTCAGCAAATTAAAAAAAAAAAAAAAAAGGCTGGCAGGGTGACTCACACCTGTAATCCCAGCACTTTGGGAGGCTGAGGCAGGCAGATCACCTCAGGTTGGGAGTTCGAGACCAGCCTGACCAACATGGAGAAACCCCATCTCTACTAAAATAAATAAATAAAAATAAATACAAAATTAGCTGGGCATGGTGTCACATAGCTGTAATCCCAGCTACTCAAGAGGCTGAGGCAGCAGAATCCCTTGAACCTGGGAGGCAGAGGTTGCAGTGAGCCAAGATGGTGCCAGTGCACTCCAGCCAGGGCAACAAGAGTGAAATTTCGTCTCAAAAACAAAAACAAAAACAAAATATTCTCAGACCACAGCACAATAAAAATAGAAATCAATACTAAGAAAATCACTCAACATCATCCAAGGACATGAAAATTAACCTGCTCTTAAATGACTTTTGGGTAAATAATGAAATTAAGGAATAAATCAGGAAGTCACTTTGAAACTATTGAGAACAAAGATACAACATACCAGAGTCTCTGGGATACAGCTAAGGCAGTATTAGGAGGGAAATTTATAGCACTAAAAGCTCACATCAAAAGTTAGATCTCAAATTAACAACGTAACATCACGCCTAGGAGAACTAGAGAAGCAAGTGCAATCCATCCCCAAAGCTAGCAGAAGAGAAGAAATTTCTATATCATTACTTGATCTTGATTGATATATCCCTACACAATATATTTTCCACATAGCAGCCAAAGAAATATATTTAAGAAAAAAGTTACTTGGATCCTGTTAGCTCCACCTCCCCTTTCCTTTCCTAAACTTAGTTAAATATTTTTACAAAGCTCTTATCTCAATGAGAATAAAATCTAAGCTGCTTATATTGGTTTACAAAGCCCCACATGATCTAGTTCCATTTTGTCACTCTTGCTTCATTTACACCATGTTCCCTTTTACCAATTTGTAAATCATATGGGAAGTAGATTATACTCCAGCCGTGCTAGCCTTTGCTTTTTCTTGAAACAAACTAAGCTTGTTCTAGTGTCAGGACTTTTACACAAATTCTTCCCTTTACCTGGAATACTCTTCTCTCTGATCTACTGGAGCTCTTCTTATTCAGATCTGTTTTTTTTGAGAGAGTCTCGTTCTGTTCCCTAGACTGGAGCACAGTGGCGTGATCTTGGCTCATTGTAACCTCCACCTCCCAGACTCAAGCGATTCTCCTGCCTCAGGTGCCCACGTAGTGGGGATTACAGGCAAGCGCTACCATGACTGGCTAATTTTTGTATTTTTAGTAGAGATGGGATTTCACCATGTTTGCCCCGGTCTCAAATTCCTGGCCTCAGGTGTTCTGCCTGCCTCGGCCTCCCAGACTGCTCGGATTTCAGACATGATCCACTGTGCCCCGCCTAGATCTCAATTTTTAATATCAACTCTCCTATAAAACCTTTCATTACTCCCATTCTAAAGTGATTACTCTTTATCCTCACACAATAATCTGTATTCTTTTCCTATCATTTGTTAATACAACATCGTTTAAATTCCTTTCTGTCAATTTTATGATGTTTTCAAGGTTTTTTGTTGTTGTTGTGGTTGTCTGTATCCCCTGGGAAGAGATCTTGGTATTCTTGTTTTAGTTCCTAGAATAATGTTTAGTACACAGAAACTATTAATATGTATTTGAGTGAATGCAAATCAGAGCTCTAGTTAGGTAAGAGTTGGATGAATAAGAACCAAAATTTCTCTAATTCCTAAATTAAGTAGTAAATAATCGCTTAGTGTTTTTAGAAGATAAACTAAATGTTGGCTGGGCATGGTGGCTCACACCTGTAATGCTAGCACTTTGGGAGGCCAAGGAGGGGGGGATCATGAGGTCAAGAGATTGAGACCATCCTGGCCAACGTGGTGAAATTCTGTCTATACTAAATATACTAAAAATACAAAAATTAGCTGGGTGTGGTGGCACACGCCTGTAGTCCCAGCTACCTAGGAGGCTGAGGCAGGAGAATCGCTTGAACCTGGGAGGTAGAGGTTGTAGTGAGCCGAGATTGTGCCACTGCACTTCATCCTGGTGACAGAGTGAGACTCTGTCTCAGAAAAGGTAAACTAAAAGTCAAAATATTGAAGTACTAAGTACAATGTATAAGAATATTTTAGCCTAATATGAAAGGAGATAAAATACTAGGGTCAAATTTACATCTGTTTGCATGCTGAGCCATGAGCATACTCTTAGGCTCTTCATACCTGAGTGGAAAGGAGGTTAAACAGAGTGACTGCCACTTTCATATGAGAATTCTACTTCTGGTAATGGCCGATAAAATAATTCAGTCCAACCCTACCACTGAAAATAGTTAGAAAACTTGGAAAGAAAAGGAAAACATCTGCTTGAAATCATCGGTAAGCTCGCAGGGCAGTAAAGAATTACGGGGTCAAGATTTAGAATAAGAAGACATCCAGACGGGGAAGCTCAGCACTAGGATCAGTTTCCCAGCCAAGGATATCTGTTGATTCCAAGGGAGGCAGTAGAGAGCCTGAGAAACATAGCAGAACTTTTGATAGCTCTGTGGGACCGAAGGGACAAAACTGTCATCAAAGTAAGGGTGAATAAGAAGTAGTCTGAAAATGTATTTATATGTAGGATCTATAAAGAGCTACAAATCAGTAACGACAGTGAAATAGAAAGCAAAATACTTAAACAGTTATATCACCAAAGAGGATGTTCAAAATGAGTAATATTACCCAACCACCAGAAAGGGTAAAATCAAGGAGAATGAGAATGCCAAGTGTTGGTGAGGACATGGAGGGAATGGAACTCCCATATGGTTGGTGGATCTGTAAATGGATATAACTTTGGGACAAAGCTTACCATTATCTTTCAAAATTGAAGTCAGGCAACTCCAAAAGGTAGATATGCATGTGCCTGTATATGAAGAGATAGGCACAAAAATATTTATACCAGTATTATGTGTTACTTCAAATATTTCTTCTGCTTCTTTCACTGAGGATTCCAGTTATGTGTATGTTAAAACTTTTTATATTGTTTCATAGTCCTTGGATATTCTCTTGTTGTTTTTTCATTATATTGATACATCTGAAAGCTAACTGATTCTTTCACTGGCCATATCCAGTGACTCATGAGTCCATTGAACGCATCCTTCATTTCTGTTAGTGTTTTTGACATGTAGCATTTCCTTTGGATTCTTTACTAGTTTTCATCCCTCTGATTATATTACCTTTTTGTTATTTCATATTGTCTACTTTTTTCTATCAAAGCCCTTAAATAGCTATTTTAAATTCTCTATGTGATAATTTTAACATCCATGTCGTATCTCTGGTTCCGGTAATTGCTTTGTTTCTAAAGATTTTTTTTCTTACCATTTTTTGTGCCTTGTAATTTTATTTATTTTTGAGACCGCGTCTTGCTCTGTCACCAGGCTGGAGTGCAGTGGCACGATCTCAGCTCACGGCAAGCTCTGCCTCCTAGGTTACTGCCATTTTCCTGCCTCAGCCTCCCAAGTAGCTGGGACTACAGATGCCCACCGCCACACCCAGCAATTTTTTTTTTTTCAGTAGAGATGGGGTTTCACCGTGTTAGTCAGGATGGTTTCTGTCTTCTGAACTCGTGATCTGCCCGCCTCAGCCTCCCAAAGTGCTGGGATTACAGGCGTGAGCCACCGCACCCGGCTGTAATTTTTTATTGAATGTTGGACATTTATATCAGGTATAGAAATTGAGGTAAATAGGCATTTAGTGTGAGATTTGTGTTAATCTTTGTAGAAGTTGGGCTATGTTTAGTTTTTGTTTTTGTCTCCTTTCTTGACTTCAGGCTTTCCTAATTACTCCTGCTCAAAAAGGGTCAGTTTCTTGCAGATTCTTCAACTGTAATCCACTGTTACACTAGTGCCCTGTTGGTGTGGTGGTAAAATGTGGGGGTGGGGAAACATTGTACCATCTTCCAATTAAATCCCAGATTTGTAGTGGGCCTGTGTCTCGGGACTGTGGACTTCATAAGTATTTCTACAGTGATAGGGCCTTTCTACCTCTTTACCCTCTATTCCTTTCTCTGGATGCAGCATTTACAATCTACTTCATTGAGGCTGTGATCCCTGTTGAGTACACCCCTGACAAGTCAGGTGAGACAGGAGGAGGAAGGCTGCACAGGGAAGAGTGTGTAGAAATGCCTTTTCTCCAGCTGGGAGAAGGCTCTGGCAATGTTCTTTCCCCTGGACAGAAGGCTTTTGCTGTGGAAAGGTCTCTGGGTGTACTTCTCAGTGATTACTCTTTCCCTCCTCCCTACCAGAACCAAAAGGGGACCATTCTGAAATCTTCACCGTGAGAACCTAGTGAGATTCCTGGAGGAAACTGTGGGAGGCCTAAATATTTCTTACTCCCAGGTTAATCCACACTCAGTCTCCACCAATTTGGCAAAATTGCCATTTGGTTGCACTTACCAATGTGGATTCTATTCTAAGTAAGCAAATCTCAATTGTGCTTTTTTGGGTACTCTTGTCTCTCCAAATCTTGGGCTGGTATTTTGCTCTGGAACCTCTGTGTTCTGCTGGGTCTAAGAAAAGTTGTTGAGTTTTGGTGTGTCCAGCTTTTTTCTTTTCTTTTTCTTTTTTTGAGACCGGGTCTCTGTCATCTAGGCTAAAGTGCAGTGGTACCATCACAACTCACTGTGGCCTTGACCTCCGGGGCTCAAGCAGTCCTTCCACCTCAGCCTTCCAAGTAGCTGGGACCACAGGCATGCGCCACCACACCCAGCTAATTTTTTGTATTTTTTGCAGAGACAGAGTTTTGCCATGTTGCCCAGGTTGGTCTCAAACTCCTGAATTCAAGCAATCCTCCCTCCTTGGCTTCCCAAAGTGTTGGGATTACAGGCGTGAGCCACCATGCCAGGCCTCCGCTTTTGCTTGTGTAAAGATGAAAGTGACAGCTTTCAAGCTCTTTACCCATTGAAGCTGAAAGCAGACCTCCATATAGTATTTGTAATAGCCTGAACTTAATGAATCTAAATGTGCTTCACAATAGAGGCAATAAATAGAATGGAATAATATACAGCAATAAAAATAAGCACATAAAGGATTGATCTCACAATAATAATATTAAACTGCAAAAACAAAAGAAGAAAAAAATCACAAAAGGAAAACTATGGAAGAATATTAGAAGCGTGGATATAAGTTACCTTTCTGGAGGAAGAGGGAGGTAGCTATTGTGGAAGACCATGAAGAATATTTCGTTTCTTAATGTTGGTAGTGATTATGTAGGTTTTCACTTTGTGATATTTCCTGGAGCACAATATAACACTGTTAGTGTTATATTCATGAGAAAAAATTGTTTGCAAGAAGTGACTGCCATACTTTGGGTCATATACATTTTCTAAAATAGAGATCACTAGGAAGATAATCTTTTCTACCATATAAAGTTTTGGTTAAACACTGAACTTTCTCATTGAATACTTGGTATTTACACATAAAATCAAAGCCTACACCTTAGAAAATCAGTAGTGCTTCCATTAACAGGACACTATACATATTCTGAGTCCCTGGGAGAACCAGCTCAGATTCCCTGGTCATGCACTAGAATGGAGTAGTGGTGTTTGACAAGCTTGTCCTGCCTGATGACCCACAGAAGTGACTGGTTCCTTCCCAACTAGCCCATTGAGAAAGGCTTTTTGGTCAGAGGCAGATCCCTGGGCCCTGAACCCACAGAATTTATGATCATGAGTGAATGTTGTGGTTCTCATAGAGAACGATGCATTGTTCAATGTAGGGAAAATGTTTAGCAGAGATTCATGCAGAAGGAGAGGGCGGTGTTGTTCAGTGCTAGAAAAGTTGTAGAAAGAAGAACAATCCATATTTAGATAGAAAATGAAAAGATTGGAGATCAAAAGGGACCTCAGAAGTCCTGTCTCAGAAAAAGTCCGCCCTGTTTACTATAGGAGCTTACATGGCTGCAGGGAAACCTCAAATCCTTTTTGGAGAGGTAGGGTGGAGTTACAGTGAGGTATGGGGACGTGCAAGACAATGCTCAGACCTCAGGATTTTGGTTCAAAATAAGGAAGGTAACGAAGAACAAATTGCTTTGATTAAAACATTATATTTGGCAAATGAATCAGCTGTGTAAGTGGTAGGCCATTTAAGGAGAAATAGTTTCCTAATGTATTAGCCATAGACGAGTTACTTATGTGTAATCCAGAGTCGTCATTAGGTTTCATTCACAAAGCTATTTTGGACACCTTGGAGCTATCTAAAGTCCTCCTGGTACTTGAAGTACATAGTTCTTTCTGACTTGTGGTGATGGAACCCCTGAAGAATTTGGGAGCCTTTTCCGAGTCTATACTTGGATTTGCTGGGAGTGAGTAATAGCAACAGTTTAACCAAACAGAAGTCCTTAAGAAAAAAATACCCTAAGGCAAGGAAGAACCACTGGGTCTTACTCCTGTCTCAAGAGCAAAGAGAAGTGTGGTCTGAGGAGGGAATGTCAAGGGGACTTAGAACAAAGGGTCTTTGAACAAATTCTTTAAAGAGGAATAGCATCAGCATCATAGGCAGAACGTCTTGGAATGTCCTTCAAGATCACACCCCCCCAATGCCTGGAATCTGTGGATGTGATGAGAAACCACTTCTTTGATGTGTTGTGTTATATGGTATACCAGTTTTCTAGGGCTGCTGTAACAAAGCACCACAAACTAGATGGCTTCAAACAACAGAAATTTATTGCTTTATAGTTCTGGAGGCAAGATATCTGAAATCAAAGTGTTGGCAGGGCCATGCTCCCTCTGAGAATCTGGGTAGAATCCTTCCTTGCCTCTTCCTAGCTTCTGATGATGGCAGGCGGTACCTGGCATTCCCTGGCTTGCAGTCACAGCCGTCCAATCTCTGCCTCTGTCTTTACATGGGGTTCTTGCTGGGTATCTTCACATCATCTTCCCTCTCTGTGTGTGTGTGTCCAAATTTCCACTTTTTATACGGACATCTGTTATTTTGGATTAGAGCCCACCCTTATGACATCATTTTCAATTTGGTTCCTTCTTAAAGATCCGATTACCAAATGAAGTCACATTGAGAAGTGCTGGGAGTTAGAACTTGAACAAATATTTTTTGGGGGGAATACAATTCAGCCCATAGCATATGACACAGTTGACTTTAAAAAGGGAGATTATCCAGGTGGGCCTAATATAATCACATGAACCTTTAAGGACAAACTCCTCTGGCTGGTAGCAAAAGAGGAAGTCAGATTGGACGTGTGAATGGGATTGGAGGGGTGTGCTGTTGTTGGCTTGAAGATGGAGAGGCCGTGAGCCAAGGAATGTGGGCAGCCTCTAGGAGATGAGGGTGGACTTTGGTTGACAGCCAGCAAGGAAAGGGACCTCAGACCCACAGCTGCAAGGAAATGAGGTCTGCAAACAACATGAATGATTTTGAGAGTGAATTCTTCTTCTGAGCCTTCAGATAAGAGTCCAGCCCAAACAACAATGTGATTTCTACCTCTGCAGAAAACTCAGTTGAGTCCATGTGGGCTTTTGACTCTTGACATAATAAATGTTGTTTTAAGACACTAAGTTTCTGGCAATTTTAAATATAGCAGTAGGAAATGACTATGGAAATGCATAGAGTAAGTAGCCTCTTCTCCAGAGTTGATACTAAGGATTCAGAACCCTATAAGAGCTGCTGACACAATCAGATTTGGGGACAGACTGTGACTAACAGTAGAAACAGATTCTGACGGTTGCTGAGAGCTAAGAAACAATTCAAGAATTTTCTGTGCTGTTAATGGGCACCTGAAGCCACCTTTGAGCCTAGCTAAAGGCTGCTTCCCGGTGGTGCCAGAATAAACATATGGACAGGAGCTGTCAGTGAAGCAATGGATATTGGCTGTAGAAACCTTTTTAACTGGAAACTTCTAGCCTCTTACATTATTATTCCTAGAAATAGGGGATTGCCACAGATTAAATATAACTCCTGACAACCAAGCTGCAGTTTAGGGCAAAATTGAGGAGTCAGTGGGGGAATTTGAGTGTCTATTAGGAATGAGAGAAGAAGCTCTGTCACAGGAACTAGGCCCACACAGTAAGGCTGAAACATAAGCCTGTAGTTTGGGGGAATAGAGATCCTTAAGGGCTTACTTGGGACAAGCTGGATAATATCCAGGTTGCAGCCTGAGTAAGGGTGAGGCTAAAGCTCCTACATATGGCAGAGCTCATTCATCAACTATGGGGTAGGGTTGAGACCAGCAGCTTGGAAATATCCAATATTCACCCTTGGGCGGGGGCTTGAACATGTGGGAGCTGACCTGAGGTGGTTAGAGGCCCAGAAATCCTGAATAAAATCATATATTACTGCAGAATTTTAAAATCACACCTAATAGTCATATTCTCAGATTTATAGGGAAAGATTTGGGTCTGGAAAAAGAATACATATGTGCTTATTTCCTTAAATCTTTTTTTTTTTTTTTTTTTTTTGAGACGGAGTCTCGCTCTGTCGCCCAGGCTGGAGTGCAGTGGCGCGATCTCGGCTCACTGCAAGCTCCGCCTCCCGGGTTCACGCCATTCTCCTGCCTCAGCCTCCCGAGTAGCTGGGACTACAGGCGCCCACAACCGCGCCCGGCTAATTTTTTGTATTTTTAGTAGAGACAGGGTTTCACCGTGGTCTCAATCTCCTGACCTTGTGATCCGCCCGCCTCGGCCTCCCAAAGTGCTGGGATTACAGGCGTGAGCCACTGCGCCCGGCCTATTTCCTTAAATCTTTCATCTCATTTCTAAATCAGTATTTTCCCAGAATTTGGTGTATTTCTGTCACTTAGTAAAATATAGAATGAGTAACTGCTTAAATAAAAAGTGAAGGTTATATACTGTATTGTGAAATAGAATGTGGCTTTTTATTTATACTCCGTTTAAAATTACGTACCAGTAACTCATGCAGTAAACATGTGAGGGAAATAACCTGCTAAGAACTGCTTCGTCTCAGCTTCTATAATTCTTTCCCTTTGACTGGAGTCATTGGCACCCTCAGTACAGTGATCCAGGGCTCAGCACCTGGGCACAGCCTGACCAAGTTGGGTTTAAGGGCTGCTGGGTCAGTATCAAGTCACTGTTGCTGCTCAGCTGGCCCTGTTCTTGGTCGCCCAGAATCTGTACCTAGACTCTGCACCAGCCCACCTCACTACACAAGTTTAGGTCCTGTGTCCTCCCCATCCAGCTGCAATCATTCAACCCAGCCTGTGTTCTTCCTGGGACTCTGGCCAGGCTGTGGTGACTGATCTTTACTCTGAATCTCTCTAGTCCTCAGTATCTGTAGTTATTCAACACCTAGCATGAGTTGACTTTCTCTCTCTCTCTCTCTCTCTGTGTGTGTGTGTGTGTGTGTATATATATATCTAAACCCATTGACATTTTAGAGCTATGAGAGATCTAAGCAAGCGTATGTAACCTAATCTCCTCATTTTCAGAATATAAAATAAGAGACGAACTATTTGGCTAAAATCATATCAAGGAAGAGCCAGGACTAGAATTGTATCAAACCAATCTCCTGGCCTTCTACTATTCTTGTTGCACAGTGATGCCGTAGTGATTTTGCAAGTGTCAGTTCCCCAAGGGTCAAGAACCTATCTTTGTTTCCTTTCAGGATACCTGTCTCTATCGTAGATAGTCCATGTTGATATCGTTGATGAGAAAGCTCACAGATGGGCATCTTAACCATTAAAGGTCATAATGGTTATGACTACCCTTCTTTACAACAGTGAAGATTGGTATCAGTTACACAAATTACTGTTACCTTTACTGACTTGGTATACTGTCCATGCTTCAGCTTTTCTGCAAGTAAAATGGGAACCAATCCTATAGTAAAATCCCATAGAAGTAGTGAGTTTGACAGAAGAATAGCACTAGCCAAAATATATTTTTTAAACATAGCAGAGATACCTAAAATATTACACATTGTTCAATTTTATCTTCAATTTTATTGAGAAGAAAGGCATACTTGAAAGACTAATATAAGTACTACAGATTTGCAAATGGGTAGAATTTTTTATTAGACTGACTCTGAGGCATTTTGACCATACGTTTACTGATGAATATCGTACAAAACAATGTGCATGTCAAATGTTTCCTTAACATGTCAGTAATGTAAAACATACACTGTTACTTGCTATAGTCTGGTAATGAGAATAATTTAAGTAAAACTATATTTAATTGTCATATTTCAAATTGCTGGTGTTCGTTGATTAGAAAAGTTATTTTGTGGGTACAGTTGTTCAAGATAAAAAAGTAATCATTGACATGCATATTTACTTAAAGGCATTTGTGTTACCTGGGCCTGAACTGAATTTTCTGGTAAGTCATTAGTGACTGTTTTGCATGAAGGAACAGAATTTCGATCAAGTCTTATTTTCCCGTTTACCTTTTAAAGATGACTACTATTGTAACACAGGCTACTATAGGAAACACATTAAGGAGTTCAACATACTTTACCGAATTTGGCAAACTACATTCAGATGTTAACATACTTATTTGTGATATTTCTGCTGATTCGTCAGTTGGGTCACAGAAGAAAAGACTGAAAGAAAATTGCAGTAATCAGTAATCAAAATGTAAAAAGCATGGGACCAGGTATGGTGGCTCATGCCTGTAATCCCAGCACTTCAGGAGGCCGAGGCAGGTGGATCATGAGGTCAGGAGTTCGAGACCAGCCTGGCTAATATGATGAAACCAAATTTCTACTAAAAATGTAAAAATTAGCTGGGTATGGTGGCGGATGCTTGCAATCCCAGCTACTTGGGAGGCTGAGGCAGGAGAATCACTTGAACCCAGAAGGCGGAGGTGGCAGAGAGCCGAGATTGCACCATTGCATTCCAGCCTGGGCAACAGAGCAAGATTCTGTCTTAAAATTCTGGTGTTCGATAGGAGTAGAATATAATCTGTGGAATGTCCTACAAGGTCCTAGTTGTGTCTAATGTAGAGTTTGGAGTCACAGGCTTGAGGAGCATGGAGGAGATTCTGGCACAGATTTCTCAGCAATTCAGACAATGAGTGAGCAGTCATTGGAAGTAGTGTGGCCACTCCCCAGCTCAGCCCCCAACAAGAAAATCTCATCCACTGGCGAGTTTAGCAGTGATGCCGGGCAGGAGGTTTTCTCTGTACTGATGTTCAATCTATTCTAAACCAATGCAATTTTAAATTTTTTCTGGAATTAGCATAATCACTGTATCATTTTTTATGGTATGTTAACTTGTACATAAGAAAGCACAAAAATAAGACAACACACTTAAATGTGATGGTATTTGATTTGAAAATATCTGGCGGGTACGTAGGAAATGAGTAAAGTTGTTGTGGGGGACTAGAGAATAAGATATAAGGAGACATGGGAGTAATATTTCTTGATACACTTTTTATAGAGTTTGGTTTTTAAAGATTTAAAAATTACATGATTGTAAATAAATTACTCTCAGAAAACAACTCTTATTTAAAAATAGGCATTGTTAAAAATAAGCACATGACTTCCTTGGGGAAAAACAATTGAAATGTGCAGTTCTCAGCAGTTGACTTTCAATACCCTCTTTTCTTCCTTCTTCGCCACTCAAAGCTGGGGCAGAAAATATGGACAAAGACTCTGAGATCTGACAGAGCCCCCTCTCTTAACAGCTAGCTCATTTAAAGTCAACTTCTGAGTAGAATTAAACATCCTGCAGGGAGCATCAGCAGTCTCTTAGAAAGTATATGTCCTTTCAGATCTGTGGCCAGTAAACATAGCCAGAGTCAGGTTGCTTCCCAGACCAGACTATGTAGGCAGAATCTTCTCTTAACCTTGGCCAGGGAGGGTATGAAGCAGCTTTTCCTTGAAGCCATGCAGGGCTTGCTATTATGTGCAGCATGATGCCAGGAAAACAAAACCTGAAGCATAAACATGTTTTGAAAATAGACTATGATCGTACATAATGAACCATAAAAGAACATGGATTTCATTTTAAGGAGGACAAACATTTTTAAGTTTTCTTTTTTTAGGTTGCCCATGTGAGAAATTTCTTGTTTAATTTATAAATTTGGTAGAGCAATAAAATGACATAACATACCAAATTATAAAGTAAACTCTCCTGTTCAAGATGAAAAGAAAAGTCTGTGGACTGAAAGTGACCCATTTAAACGATGTTGTTGCTTGAACTAGTTCCTGGAAATCTTCCAAGGCTCCTTTTGGGCCCTCTCTTGGCAAAAATATTGCTGGGATTTTTCTCTCAAGTTGTCTTCCTACCATAGAGAGCCCTTCTTCTCATCCTTAATTCCTTTCCAATAAGGTGAATGTTTACTTCTGCTTTTCATGGTTGACCTCCCTTTTTTCCACTCTCATTGCATTTATGGACAGTTTCCCACTGCTTCATACTTTGCTGATATCTAATCATTCCATGTTTGTGAGTTTTGCTTCCCAAGTTAAGTCTGTATTCTTACAAACAGGGGCTTGACTCTTAAAGTTTTTGTTTTCCTTACACTAGAGGTTCTCAAACAGCAGATTCATCTACTCAACTTAAATTCTTAAAATTTGACACAAAATTTTAGAAGTCCAAAAACGTACTTTAAAAAGAAAGCCATGGAGACACTAAGATTGTTTGATGGGATGGCAGGTGGAGCATGACATAGATAAATTGGCAAGCCACAACTTTGCAGTACCTAGCACACCTAACTGGGCACAAACTGGAATGAGATGTTCAGTTGGTAACTTGTTTGTGATAGTCCTGGTTGTTTTACTTTCCAAATATAATTTATTAATTCTCTTGAAAAAAAAAAACTTCTGTTAACTTAGTTTCTTCCTTCAAAATGAAAAAAGAAGAAACAAAAATTTCCAACTAAATCTTACTTGAAAGACTTTGCGGAGGAGGCCAATATAGTCTACGATGCTAAATAGAATAATTGATAACAGATGGCCAGCTAAGCGCTACCAGCTGTAATCATAAAGACAAAGAGAACTTTCATGGTCAAGGTTAGGGTCTTGAGCATACTTTTGATGTGAATGGAAGCTTTGTGAGGCTATGAAATAAGAATACAGTGGAATACTACACCAACAGAATGATCCCAAATGCTGAGAAAACTGAAAACTATGCTCATTTTTTTGATTTAAAAAAGTACCTTATATTCCTTATAATAAATCCTTCCTTTATTTTCTACTTCTTATTTATAGATGAAAGAATTTACACAATTAGGGAGAAGAACCACTTTCTTTACTAATTATAAGATGATTGATGGCCAGAGTTAAAGCAAAATTATCTGGGGAAGCATAATTTGTTCTTAAAGTACTGACATATGGTGTATAGATTAGTTATTCTTGTAATGTTTCTTTGGAAAGAGTAAATTACTTTATAAGTTTATTTTGATGCAATATTTACTTCTGAAAGCCATGTTAGGGATGATGAAGTTAAAGATTAAAATTGATAGATACTCTATTTACCAAATTATATAATCAGAGTTGGAAGAAATTTTTAAAAAGTACTTTAAGGACATTTAAAAAATGTACCTGATGGTACCTAGTGTACCATCAGAAAGATGTTTACTCCATGTTTTCAGGTAGTCAGAGTAGAAATATCTATAAAGGCTTTGAAGTTTTCCAGTATTTGACAAAAGCTGTGGTTTCAGTGTTACTAGTATTTATGCTGCAACTATCCTGAATTTGATATTTCTTCGTCCCACCCTTAGTATTGATGTGGGAGAAAGTCAAAAGGAAAAATGGCTGTGCTTATCTTCCTACTAAAGATAGTGTTCTTTCTCCTTCAGTTTATTGGAACTCTTTTTTACAGTATAATATATATAACCACAATATACATTGTGGTTCCTTGAAATGTCATAATATTAAATAATAGCAAATAGTCACAAAGAGCTTGTGTCAGGTGGTGGTATCAGTACTTTAAATATGCTAACTCATAGGATCCTCACACCAACTCTCTGAAATAGGCACTATCATAATCTCCATTTTACAGATGAGGCACTAAGGCAGAGAGAGAGTAAAGAACTGGCCCAGGTTGGCACAGCTAGCAAGGATGTGGCAGGATGCAAACCCAGGCAGTCCCGTTCCATAGTTAACTATGTTGCCTCCTACTCAAGGTTTCCTCTATCTCTAAATTCCCCTGTGTAGTCATTTTTCTTTTTCCAGTTCTTCTGTTGCTTAGGGTCTTGGTATTGCTTCAAACTGTTGATTCTTTTTGGATACTCCATTGGCTTCTGTGACTGGGAAGTCTCCTGGTTCTCCTGTTTCTCTGTTTTCTTGAGTGGATTTTATTATGCTGCTTACATTTTTGTGCCCTATTTTTGTATACTAAACCTCTGTCCTCATTCTTATTTTTTTTCTACTCTCATTCCTTTGGAAATCTCTTCATCAATCATAGCTTTATTTTTATTTTTTATTATTATTTTTGAGATGGAGTCTTGCTCTGTCACCCAGGCTGGAGTGCAGTGGCATGATCTTGGCTCACTGCAGGCTCTGCCTCTCGGGTTCACGCCATTCTCCTGCCTCAGCCTCCCGAGTAGCTGGGACTACAGGCACCTGCCACCATGCCCGGCTAATTTTTTTTGTATTTTTAGTAGAGACGGGGTTTCACCATATTAGCCAGGATGGTGTCGATCTCCTGACCTCGTGATCCGCCCACCTCGGCCTCCCAATCACAGCTTTATTTTCATGGTTCTCATGTATCAGTCACCATTTCCAACCTCTGCCTGGGCTACTTGCTGCATGTGTCTTTTCTGAAATGTTTCATAGATACTTTAAAGACCACAGGGCCCCGAACCAATTGTCCCCACCATGTCTTGCTGTCTCCCAGATCTGCTCTCACCCTGTCTGTATTTCACTTCACTTAATGGTACCCCCTTCCTTCCACCCACTTGGAATAGGCACTATTGAATCTCTCCTCAAAGTTCTGTTCCCCCATGACTTCCTGGAGACAGTCCTAAGGAATTCTAGAGAGCAATACCAGTTTTAGAAAGGGGTAGGGATGTGCATGTTCTTGGCATGTTAGTAGAATGGTGAGTAACCTGGAGAGATAAAGGATAAAGCAAGGAAAGAAGGGATTGGAAGAGGTTGATTAAAGTTTGTATTTGGTGTTATTTGGTGACATTTGAAGGGAAGTGTTGGTTCTGAGAGGCCAACATGTATCGTTGGCTCTTCATCAATAGGCTTCTTATCTTTAAGGCCACCTAACCTTGGTAAATATGTTGAAGTGAGACAGGATGTTCAGTTTTCATCCTCACAGCTCCAAGACCTCAGCATTATCAGTACTTCTAGACACATCACGATCTCAGAGATGAACTGACACCAGTCACGACACCATCGGTCAGTCATGGAAACTAGAAGCAGAAATTAAGGCTGGGGGAGGAGGGCATTCCTTTCTGGTGATTATGCCCCCTATTCAGGACACTACCCCAAGAATAGAATCACTTGGGAAGCCAGTCCAGTCATCAGAGTACCTTGTGAGCCTGAAGAGAGAGGAAGGAGAAGAAGGTAGCCTGGAAGTGAGGAGGGTGATTTCCTGCAACTCCCTTCCCTACAAGAGCTGATGAGTTGCCACTTCTTTTGGAACAGTCTGGTGAACAGCACCAACCTCTCCTGCACCATGTCAAACACACCTGCCAGAGGCTCCTTTTGACTTCTGGTCCATACCTTCATCCTGGTCATCTCCTTTCAGGCACACACGCTTAGGTAGGTTAATATTATTGGTAAGCTAGAGACGAGACAGTTTTTTAGGATACGGGAAGTACTCCATTTCCTCTTATTGTAAGACCAAGTCTTTCCTCAATTTAGGGAGGTGGGATTTAGGCAAATAAATGAAGTCTTATTGAGTCAGAATAGGCAAGAACTTTATCTTGAACAGAGAATCTATACTCTTCGATTAGGTCCATGAACTGACCTTAGCAGAGGCCTCTAGCTGAGGGTACAGCGCAGATTTTGCAGGTGTCAGATGTAACAGTGCAGTCTAGGGAGAGCCATAAGTATCTGGGGAGTTGAATAAGCGGGGAAAGAAATAGGAGGATAAACCGTATAAGCTAGACAGGAAGGGAGAGATTTTCTTTTCCTCCTACTTGGCTGAGACAAAGGAAAAAGGAATGACCCAGGGGAACAGTCCTGTGAAATCCTCTTTAGACGCTTAGGTACTGGGCAAGATTTGAAAGTTTCCTGGGCTTTTCTACTTCAAGATGGTTGCTTTTTATTTTGGTTGAACTGGAGTAAGAAAATGTGTTTTCTGAAAATGCTCAACTTATCAGTTCTTTGCCTGTTACTTCATTTTATTTTTTAAGGACGCTGACTTGTTAGAAAATTGAACAAGTCTCCTCACCTCACCGAACAGACAAAAAATGTAGATATCATAGGTTGGTGCCCTCTCGGTGGTTTTTGCTGCCCTTGAATGCTTTAGGGGCTTACGTCACGAAGGTGGAAGACAGGTCATACCTCTGTGATGGAAAATATTTTGATGTGTTATTTCTTTTTGCTTTATTTTCTCTTTGTTTTGGTTTCTTCACTATGGTTATTTTACACATCGTCTGTTTTCTAAATTAAGACTTGGCAATTTGTCAAGGAAAAGAAACCATAAACTGCTAAAGAAAAGGGAGAGGGGAGGAAATAGAACTAGTAAAACATAGAAATCTGAACATATGGTGACCATATTTTCTGTGAGAAAAATCAGTACACATGGTCTGGGAACTGTCTATCTGGGACAATAACACCAAATATTTCACATGAGTAGTGTCCCTGACAACTTGGCACGTGCAGTTTCTAGTCCCATACAGACTTTAGAATAAGGAATCTCTGTGGACACCTCCCATTGCCAGCTGCAGAGGGCATAACTGCATCCCTGGAAAGGATTCAGCTCCTCAGCTTTGCTCACAAGGGAATATTAGCAGAGAAGGTACACGTGTCCCCATTCTTGTGAAAGCATCAGCCGACTTTGAATATCAAAGTCTACCAATATTCAGATGTTTGAATGGATTGGAGTTTCTAACGTAAACTCTTCAGGAGAGCACCCACAGGGTCACAAAGAGCTCAAAACTGCATATCCGATTTCATACCAACCTTACTATGCATTAAAAAGTTAATTAAAATCAGGCTTGATTCTTACTTGAATCACTTTTATTTGAAAGAGATTAACACAGAGCTATATACTTAAAAATAGGTAAATAGGGAGGAGAGGGGATTTTTAGGACTGTGAAACTACCGTTTGATGCTATAATGGTGGATACATTTGTCCAGACCCATAGATTGTACAACACCAAGAATGAACCCTAATGAAACTGTGGACTTCCGGTGATGATGATGTGTCAATGTAGGTTCATCAGTTGTAACAAATGTAGCACCCTGGTGGGGATGTTGATAATGGGGGAAGCTATACATGTGTGGGGACAGCAGAGACGTGGGAAATCTCTGTACTTTCAATTTGGCTATGAGCCTAAAACTGCTCTAAAAAATGAAAGTCTTTATTACAAATAAAAGTATATGTTTTTCTACAGAGTTCTTCACTACTATATGTTCTTAGCTCCTTTCATGCTTGTATGCGTTTGTGTACCTTTTATATTCCAGTGGTTGGGAACATTTTTGTGACAATAAAAATTTCCAAAAGAATTGTCCTGTAGAAGTGTTCTTCCTCTATTTTAATTTGCATGACAACTTCAACTTTTACCCTGTCAGTATTGGAAAAGACTAGAGTGATACTGAATGATTAAGCATTGTGTTTTAGATTGTCTGTCTCTATATGAATGCCACATGCTCGTATTTGACATGATTACAAGCTATTCAATACATAAAAACATAGAACACTATGAAGACGGGAGGCTTAGGTTTCGTGAATATGAAGAAGAACTTATTTTGGTGTGTCTTCTTTTAAACTTTCATCTGGAGTTTATTTCTGAAACAATATTTTGGCTTTGATGTTTTAATAGGCCTGGAAGTCATTTTGGAAGTGCTAGTTTCCTCATCCATTTTCCTGAATCCATCAGAACACTAATGAAAATTAAAAGGCAACATTGGTCTCTTGGGATGAAAAAGGCCCCTTTTGTTCATTGATTCCTGTCTTTCATTCTTCAGTCCCTCTCTATAGGGAAGCTAACACCCTATCTCTGCCAGTTCAAGTTATTAGAAGGCAAAAAGAAACATTAGTGGTAATAAGACTTACAAATGGTTCCAAGCTGAAGCCAGAAATTATAAATGACATATTGGTCTCCAGGGTGAGGAATTCATTTTACTTTTAACTGAAGCCCCAAAGAACTAAAATAATAGGAAGAGAAAAATGTAATTCCCATACAATAAGCTGCCCTTGTGCTTAAATAAGAAATTCTACATGCTCCCTTCACCTCCACCCCACTACGCATGTCTCCAGATTTCTGCATCATGGAAATTCCTGCTGAAATCTGGGCTTCCAACCTCCAATACAACCACAAGCTGTACTTCCTGCCGGAAAGTAAATTGGTAGGTTGCAGTGTTCCGTCTCCATTTATTACCAAGTAAATGGATTTGGTGAGTCCTGTTTTGTTAAGTAGCAATGTCTGGCCATGTCTCAAGAGAACACTGTTTACTACATTCTAACAGCTGTGCTTAAAAGTAAACAACGGTTTCTTCCTAATAAAGAGCTTCCAAAATGCTTTTCACAGGTGTCAGTACATATTGTACTCACTTTAGACATTCTCCATAAAAGTGCTAGGACACAGAATCTCTTGCTTTTGTTTCTCCTTTGCTGCCCTTTGTGTTGCAGTCTCATGAAGTTCCTGATGTAAAAATGGGCCTTCTCATCGACTCACGGTGGACTTACACATACAAAGAACTTTGAGAATCTTGGATAAATGTCATAAAGTCCAAACTAGTAATGTGGCTAAAGAGCTGAATGCACCTGTGTAGGACCATGCTGAAGAGGGTTCTAGAGTCAGGCTGCCTTTGTGTGCATCTTGGCTTTGTCAGTAACATTACCTGTGCATCTTGGGGAAAGTTATTTAACTTCTCTTTTTCAAATTCCTCAACTGTAACTGGGAGCATGAGTGGTACTTACCTAATAAGAATAGCAAAAGTACCACGTGAGATATGCACGTAAGATTTTTAGAATAGTTTTTTTGTCAGTGTTAGTTTAAAAATGCCCATCTTCCCTCTTGCTGCTACCTCTCCTTCCCTTTTTCTCTTCCTTACCCATGTTTTCTGGGTCTTTATACTCCTGACTGTGCAGATCCAATGTATTCATGATGACAATGCTGTATTCTCTGGACCTACCCTTTTTCTTGCACACAATTGAAAACCTTGTCATGTGGGTCCTCCATGTAGGACACAATGAAGTCATTTATATTAAGATGTTTAATGACTGAAAATGTCTATGCATGTTATTTTAACAGAACACAAGGTCTTAATTCAAAAGGAATGAGCTCCAAGACAGGATATAACCCCACTGGTGGTTAGCACCAGCATATTTTTGACATCCTTCAAGTCATCAATAGAAGAGTGTGATCAATGTTACCTGATTAAAGGGCTACTAACTGGTTTCCTTGCCCATTTAAAACTTACCATCGTCATCTAAATAAGAACCTTTATTTGCACACCTTCTTTGGCATTTTACAGAGATTATCTCAATCCTAAAAATATCTGCAAGGTAGGTGCTACTATTGACCTTTTACAGATAAAAGAACTAAAGCCCAGAGAAACGATTTTCTGAAAGGCATGTGAGAGGTAAGAATTTGAGATTTGAGCCTGGGTTGTGATCCAGGTCAGTCTGTCTCTGAAAGCAGTACTGTAATCACTGTACATGGCCATATAGAAATAGGATCAGCCACCTGGTTTGTGTCATTCCTTCTCCTGGTGTCAGCCAGGGGACAGCAGGCTCAATGGCTGCCACTTCCTGTGATTACCTCAGTTCCTAGCACAGTACCTTAACATAGCAGGGTCCCGCTACATGTTTGTGGGAGTAGTAAGTGGATGTGTGAATCCCTATCTCAACTTTGTACCTTCCTCAAAGAATGCATTGTGACCAGTGACTGTTGGCTGAATTTACCTGTTGAAATGGCTTTAGAAGTATTAGAGATGTAAACTACCACCTCCACTCTGCACAAATCATCTTAGCACATTAAGTCAAAAAGAAAAACAGATAATCTGAATTACATCATATGCACCTTACTCAGAGCTGCCTGCTGTTGAAAACAGTATCTAACATTTATATTACTACTTTGGTCAACAAGAACTAGTTTTTTTTTTTTTAACTCTAGGATTTAAATGATCTCACTTAGGCGGTCCCCACTGTTAAAATTAACTGACCTCTGAGATCCTTAACTTTTTTCTTTTTTCTACTACCTACCTAACAACAGATGCTCCAGCCTACCTATTTCAGTACTACTGTCTTCTGAGTGTGGTCTTACTTGCATTAATTTCATCATGGTGTGGGGAAATGTATTTCTCCTTGCACAGTAAGGCTGTTGCAAGTTGAATAGTGAAACCTTGTATCTGCTTGCTGTGCTGAAAATGAGTCTCATGGTGTCCTATATTTTACTGTCCTATGAACCAAATTACTGAGGAATAATGAAAGTAACAATAACTAGAAGCGTAGACCCAATATCACTACAAATGCCTGCTCCAAAGATTAGCTTTCTATTTTTAAATAAAGGGATGTCATGTGGTGCATAAGTAAGTTCTTTTTGATACCTTGGGCTTTCTATTTTTTAAGTCAAAAACGTGGTATTGATGATAATAAAATACAGTACATAGCTGAGATTTTCAAAGGGGAGTGCTGCTGTGTCTCTCTTGAGTGAGTGACTTCTAACTTCAAAATAACAAAAATAACCACTAACCAAAACTCAAGGGCACAGAATGAAGATTTTATACCCTAGCATAATTATAAAAAATAAAGCTCATATCTGGGATTCAAATGAATTGCAAAAGCAAAACAAAACCAATGTTATCTATTAGAATTCAGAAATAGTTTTGTCACTCTGAGTTAAAATTGCACAAGAAGCAACTGATATGTGCAATTGCTTGGGGATATGCAGAAACACCCAACCAAATTAAAAAATTGTTAATTACATTGTTATGAATTTGTATGATATTTTGTTTCTTAGGTTTGTTTTCTTTCAGGAACTTGGTTGTGTTCCCAATGAAACAGTTCTAAAGCCTTTTGAGCAAGTTAACCTGGTGTGTATACATATACATATAAAACATATTAAAATTGCTCCAAAAAAGGTGATTAGAGTCAAATAGATCTACAACCAGCCAGTAAAGGTTGACACACTAAAACTGTATTTTCTTTTTTCTGAGATACTTAGAGAGAAAAATTTGCCATAACTTACGTTTTACCCAAGAATAAAGAAAAAAATGCTTACTTTCCTTGTCTTTGCCTTTGTGCATTGCTGAATGTGCTGATACACAAATTACTTTCCATATATTGATTTTCTGTTAAAGTAAGAATCTGCAAGATGCTCCAAAATGAATGGGCAGGGTCTTAATATCTATAAATAGGGCTGGTACCAATTCAGAGAAACTTCAGTTTTCAAGCTGCAAGTGTTACATGGGAGGAAGTGGGTCCACACTGTAGGCTGGGGATTGATGGTGCCTGAGGTTTTATAAGCACTCTGAACAGTGACTCTGCTGACCTAGGCATCTCTGAGGTGAGGACACACCATCCAGGGCCAATGGATCTGTCACCAATGTGACCACTTAGGCCATCTAGATGCTGAGTTTTGTCCATTTTAATACAACATAGCCACAAGGAAACGACAATGTAAAGAATATGATATCAACAGAATAAAACCTAGGTTGAGCCTAGGTAGTATAATCTCCAAAGAGAAGGATTCAGCATCATGTGCCCTAACTTTTCTTGGTAATATTACAGCCCTCTCACTTCCATTTCTATTACCATGATGCATATAGTCTTGGTTTTCTCATAGTACAGCAGAGGTATTCTAAACATTTCAAAAACAATTTTAATGCTAAAGGTAAACAAGCATCTATAAAATAGAGATGTTATAGACAAAACTACAATCTGTATGTACAGTATTAGCATTTTCTTGTAATAGTAACATGATTTTCACTCCTAAAAGAGCATCTTAGATAGGTTTCTTATTTCCTAGCTTTCCAATTGCATCTCACTTCTTGTTTCTAGAAAATGCCTTTATTCACAAGGTTAAGAAAGATGTTTTCACTCTGCTCTTCTCCTGAGGTCATCCAATTCTTTCTAACTTTAATCTGAGGATAAAAATTCTTCTGGGCCTTTGCCCAGTGTTTTAACTGGCTAAAACACAGAGGAAATAGAATCTCTTAGTGGAAGCAAGGAAGGCACCAGGATTAGTTGATCCAGTAACTCAAAGATGTCAAAAAAGGATTTAGTTTTTTTCCCATCTCTTTGTCTGCCATTCACATTGTAAACTTCGTACTAAAGCCGGATCCCTGAAAATAATAAAAATGCTGCCAGTAACAAATGAAGTTGCTGGCTTTCTCAACCATTCTGGCAGAAGAGAAAGCATTTCTTTCTGTGACTCTTACTACAGAGAAGCCTCTGGAATTGTTCCCTGATGTCTCATTGACCTGATTTGAATCACATGCTTACTCCTGAACTGATGTCTGTTTCCTGGGAAATGCCATGAGCTGTTGGTCTATGCCTGGTTTCTTGATGCTTATGTGGGTAAAGAAATTTTCATGATTGGCATGGACTACTTAGTTTCTCTCCGGGAATGGAGTCAATCCCCTTTCATGATGAACAATGAAAAGTGGTAGAATCAATATTGGATGGTCAATCAAATGTGTATCTTCCCATAAAAATTTAATTTCCCACAAAGCCCAATTGAAAGGCTCTATCTTTTCAAATGACAACTGTCTGGAATTTCTTCACAAGGGGCCCAGTAGGCATTATAAATAATGATGAAGATGGTATGGAAACATCTTCAGTCTTAGGCCTATCTTGGAACTCTGAGATCCTCTATTGTATCTGCAGGAGAATGAAAACGCTCTCATTTTTACACACACATTTACCTGTGGGATAGATCTCAAGCTATATATGTGTTTAGCTTCAGTTAATTACAGATATGGGGAGTGGTTCTGTTGTACCCCTTACCCCTTTATCAGGTCTCTTGCTTCCCATGTTCATACAGCTCTGGAGTTTAGGAGTTCTTTGGGACAAAGGGATTTTTATATAGAAGTGAGTTTGACAGAGATAAAGCAAAGGCATGGGGCTTCAATGGATGTCACTTATTTTGGCTGTCAATAACTAGTGATCAGTGCTAGCTGCTGTCAAAGGTAGATCCTCACTGAACACCAGTGGGGGGAAGACAGTTGGTGTAGCTGGGTTTTTTTTTTTTTTTGGTTCAGACATCACTCACATGAGTAGAGACTGAGTAGTTTATAAGCTCTAACTCTGTATCCATTGTGCTCCTGAGTGTTAGCAATGGCCTGGACTGCTGGGTGAATGGCTTCAATCTATACAGTTTCTTCACAGTGGGACCTCTTGTCCCAAGCTCCACCAGTTATCATATGTTTATTTTTGAATCCTCAGCACAGCCCAGTGAATCCCTTTTAGGCTTTTGCTCATCAGTTGTTCCTCCAAATCAATTGATTATTCCTTGAGGTGTTTCTTTCTTACCTTAAGAAAAGACTCCTAACTTTCGGTTATACGTGTGTATTGACGAAGCAACTTATTTAACCTGTTTCAGAAAATCTAGCGATTTTCTGTGCCTTTAGTTTCAAGTTAGTCTCACTATTCCTCTTTGAAAATTACATGCTCTCAGAACCCTGAAGACGGAAATATTTTTTATAAGATGAAATAGTAAATCAACATGGTACCATGGGTCATTTATTTTACATTATGGCTTTGAGCCAACTAGGTAGTAGATTAGATGACTCTTGGAGAATCTTTTTTAACTTGGCTGAGGTAAACATCTTATATAAACTTGCTTTGAGTTTTAGAGGAGTTTTGGAAATCAAAAACATTCTATGCCTAATTTAAAGAATAGTCTAATTTTATTTGACATATCCTAGTTTCTAAGACATTGATGCACTTTTAATTAACAATATTTTATATATGCAATATACCAATAATTACTAGTGTTTCAAGGCTTCTAGAGATTATAGAGTATTTTCTTTTTTTATCTCAATTATCTTCAGCCTGTGATGGCAGGTGTTATTATGTCTGTTTTATAGAAAGTTTAAACAAGAAACTGAAGGTCATGGAAGGTGGTAGAGCTGTTGCTTGGACAAAGATAATCCAAATTCTAAACCCACACTCTTTCTAGGACCAAGCTACTGGTATTTACCACTGGGAAAGTCCCCATATTAAAATCTACGATTTCCCTTAGCCTCTACGAACACTTTCTCTTATTGCCTTGGAAAGAATCTACAGAAACTAAGAAAACATTTAGATAAATTTGAATAAAGTGAAAATAAAGATATTGCCATCTCAATACTAAGGGAGAATCCTAAATGGGATTTTGCTTTTTGGAAAAGATTCCCACTGTTACAAAATACACAACCTGTTGACTCAGGAAGTCATCTATCTCATTTTTGTTAAACAACAACATTACTTTTTAAAAAAAATTTAGGCTAATTAATTTCTAAGAGAATTCAAATGTTAATCTTTTCCAAAAACATGACAGTGGAGACTGAAACATGCCCAGAAATCATGTTTTACCAGCTATCTGGGCATCCCTGAATGTAATCATGTTGATACATAAAATCAGCCATCACAGATGTGTTATATTATTGTTTCCAATTACTTATTTCTTCCCCTGTAGGATATCAAGTATCATCACCCTTGCCATGATTCCAAGTAGATGTTTCTTATTTGTCCTATAGTCAGGATGGACTATGTGACATTCTTTGGCCAGTAGAATGGGGTAGGTGTGATGTATGCCCTTCCAATCGGCAACTTAAATGTTCTTTATGGTTTGATTCAGCCTTTTGCTCTTGCTGTCTGCTAGGAGAACAGGATATGTAGATGGAGCTACCCATTAAACCAACGTCCCAAGAATGAGAAGACACGTGGAGCAGACCCAGGCAGAGTCTCAGCAGACCTGCAGACCCGCAGACCCTTAGGTAAAAAATAAATGCTTGTTGAGTAAGCCTCTGGAGTTTTCAGGGCTACAAAATTAAAAAAAAAATTATTACTATACAAAATTTGACTAACTATCTGATTTCTCAGCTGGGCTGCCCTACAGGGTCAGAAACTGGGAAGGGCTTGAAATGCAAGAGGCACTTGTGGAAGACTGTTGACCAAAAGACCAAAGATGACAATGGGACTGATGAACATTTCACATATAGGAATTCTTGGGGCCTCAGGGGCTTCCAACCTGAACCTCAAGGGCAAGTCCATATCAAAGGGACAATGATTAGGTTAGATCCAGTCTGAATATATACTTTGAAATGGCAGAGATTATTTTTGGTTTTGAATGCATGAGTAGCCAGGTTCTCACAAAGGCAGGTACAAATATGATCCACACATTAGTGGGCTTTGGTCTATAAATCAAATGGCTTAAGTTAACTCAGATACTGAGATCAAGTTAACAAGATTCTGTTAAGATACTTGATAACTCAAGCTAAGATACTTGATAATTTAAGTATCTAATACTTGTTAACTCTATCATCTCAGATACTTAAGTCAGATCAAGATAACCCAGATACTTGAACAGATCATTAATCTCTCTCCTCATCTTCATTTTTATTACCCATAAATTGGAGGGGCAAAAAGCTGGATAAAAGTTGGATCACCCATTCTCAAAAGTCTCCTTTTTTGGTGCAATTATTCCCTGATTATCTTTACATTTTTTTTTCTTTAGCTTTTTGCATTCCTACATAGTTTAGATGTACCCATAGAAAGAACCAAGTCATTACACAGAAGGCTCCTGCACAAAAACACCATTTCAACTAAAGAACCTTAGGTTGCACAGTAAACAGAACCATCAACAGCTCAAGCGTGTTTATTTGGTCTTTGCCAAGACAGGAGTGCATCTGGACCATTAAGCATCTTGGCTGTAAGCTGCCTTCTCAGCTTTCTCCTTTGCCATTTGGTCCCTGCATGCAACTCTCAACCCTCAACTCTATTGCTGCTTTGCCCTAGCCCTGGCAAGGTCAAATAGTGACCTGCCCTTCACTGCTGCTTGCAACTACTTCCACTCAGAAAGGAAGCTAAAAAGACTGTGTGTTTGACTTCTTTGTGTTACTGGTGAACAGGGCAGTTGGTCCCTCAGTGTCCAGAAGCCTCCAGTTGTACATGGAGACTCAGAGAACCATGGAGCTGGAATCAAGCTTACCCAGTTCAATCAATTTAGAGATGAGATTTAGCCCAGCATGGTGGCCAGCATTTTGAGAGGCTGAGGCAGGCGGATTGCTTGAGCTCAGGAATTTGAGACTAGCCTTTGAGACAATCAATAGAAAAATTAGCCAGGCATGGTGGTATATGCCTATAGTCCCAGCTACTTGAGAGGCTGACGTGGGAGGATGGCTTGAGCCTGGAAGGGTGGAGGTTGCAGTGAGCTGAGATTATGCCAGTGCACTCCAACCTGGGTGACAAAGTCAGATCCTGTCTCAAAAATAAATACAAAAAACAACCCCTGCCACCCCAGAGATTTAGACTTACTCAACCCAGTCCCAAAGCTGACTAGTGGTGTTAAGTGAAGCTTGAGGAATCTGAAGAAAAATAGACTATATAATAAGACGCAAGAGTGATCCCTAAATTGTATTAGATTAGAAGCAAAATGTTGGATAGTTTGGCTCCAGTTTCCTCAATTCTTACCCTTATCTGTCCTTAAACATGTAATTTTGGTCAGATCATTAGCCAGCAATTCATATTTAAAAGGACCGCATATAATTAGCTCTTAGCCACAATTAAAACAGACAGAAAAAAAACAAAAACAAACAAAAAAGCTGCTGGTTTTATGAGGATCACAGGGAAACTTACAAATCATGAACCCCCTAAACTAGCTACTGTTGTTATAAATTATGTATTATAATTCTTGCTTTTATAGTCTTTAAAATATACAGACAAAAGACTCTAAAGGGACAAAGTAATTAAGATTGTCAGTCATGACAGAAAAAAGTTTAAATCAATGTCCTATATGTGTTGTCTTTCATATTACATTATCCTTAGTTCTTATTCTCCCTGTTGCAGACACAGGAAATGAGTTAAAAGACACAGTGACAGTGGGATAAAAGGAGCCAAAAGCCTAGTCTTTTTTCAACATGTTATGCGTTTTCATGTATTGCCTCATTTAAATTTTTTTTGTTGTTGATTTTTTTTCTTTTTTTTTTTTTTTTTGAGACGGAGTCTCACTCTCTCACCCAGGCTGGAGTGCAGTGGCCCGATCTCAGCTCACTGCAAGCTCCGCCTCCCGGGTTCACCCCATTCTCCTGTCTCAGCCTCCCAAGTAGCTGGGACTACAGGTGCCCACCACCACGCTTGACTAATTTTTTGTACTTTTAGTGGAGATGGGGTTTCACCGTGTTAGCCAGGATGGTCTGATCTCCTGACCTTGTGATCCTCCAACCTCGGCCTCTCAAAGTGCTGAGATGACAGGTGAGAGCGACGGTGCCCAGCCGCCTCATTCATATTTCTAATAAACCCCTCTAAAGAAAAAAGTAAGGAAACTGAGGCTCAGAGAGAATAAGTTTCCCAAGATCACACACAACTCGAACTTAAATGTAGATCTTTTTAACTCCAAAACCTGCCCTCAGGATAGGCTGGTTTATTTTCTTTTTTTTTTTTTTCGTTTTTAAGTTCTGGGATACATGTGCAGAACATGCAGGTTTGTTACATAGGTATACACATGCCTTGTTGGTTTGCTGCACCTATCAACCCATCATCTAGGTTTTAAGCCCTGTATGCATTAACTATTTGTCCTGATGCTCTCCCTTGCTTGCTCCCGCCACCCCCGGCCCCGGCGGACAGACTCCGGTGTGTGTTGTTACCCTCCCTGTCTGCATATGTTCTCATTGTTCAGTTCCCACTTATGAGTGAGAACATATGGTGTTTGGTTTTCTGTTCCTGCGTTTCCTGAGGAGGATGGCTTTGTTTTATCATCCATGGCCCTGCAAACGACATGATCTCATTCCTTTTTATGGCTGCATAGTATTTCATGATATATATGTACCACATTTTTTTTATCTGATTTATCATTGATGGGCATTTGGGTTGATTCCAAATCTTTGCTATTGTGAATAGTGCTGCAATAAACATATGTGTGTATGTGTCTTTATAGTAGAATGGTTTACAATCCTTTGGGTATATGCCCAGTAATGGGATTGCTGGGTCGAATGGTATTTCTGCTTCTAGATCCTTGAGGAATGGCCACACTGTCTTTCACGATGGTTGAACTAATTTAAATTCCCACCAACAGTGCAAAAGTGTTCCTAGTTGATTTCTTTTCTTACTTTGTGCATGTATTTTAAAAGTCAATGGTATGTTATCTTACATTGCCAAAGGAACTTTGTAGATGTGAGCAAGTTAAGGACATTGGGATAGGAAGATTATTTTTGATTATCTGGGTGGATAAAGTATAATCACACGGGTCTTTGAGAAGGGAGCAGGAGGACCTCCATCAGAGTGGGAGATGGAACAATGGAAACAGGAGTAGGAGAGTGGGAGAGGGAGAAGAGGAGAAAGAGGGAGAAAGGAGGCCTCACTGCTGGATTTGAAGATGAAGTAAAGCTCCATGAGCCCAGGAATGCCAGGTGGCTTCTAGAAGCTGGGAAAGGCAAGGAAATGGATTATTTCCTGGAGTCTTCAGAAAGAACTCAGCCCTACAGGCACCTTGATTATAAGTCTTCTGACCGCTACAACTGTTAGCTAATAAATTTGTGTTGTTTTAAGCTACTAGGTTGGTATTAATTTGTTACAGCAGCATACAAGATGCAAACAATATGATATGAAAACCAGAAAACATAAAAAAGGATAGACTTGACTACATAAAAAATTTCTGATATGATTTCCATTTCACACACCTGCTGAAGGGCAAGTGAAAACTATGGAAGGTCATATGAAATGCAAAAAAAGGTTAATGATAATGATATGTAAAGCATACTAAAATCAATATAAAAACCCAATTCAATAGAAAATGAGCAAAAAATAAATAGTATCAGAAGAAATACAAATAAACAGACAAATGTGTTTTGCCAAGAAATGAAAAGTAAAACATTAAAATAACCCTTTTTAAATCTGGCAAACTAATGATGATTTGTTAAATACCCAGTGCTGGGCAGAGTGTAGAACACGATTGTCATGAACCCTAGGCGAAGTGTAATTTGGTTAAAGCTTTTTGGAAAGCAGTTTGACAATTATTATTTGAACAGTAAGTATACATACCCTTTGATGTAGCAATTTCATTTCTAGGATTTCATTCTTTAGGAATGTGACTCCAGTGCACAAAGGTATATATCTAAGAGTGCTCATAGAAGCATTGTTTGTACAGAAGAAATGCAAATACTTACAGTGGGTATTAATAGGAGATTGATTGAATGGCATTTGCTATATCCAAATCATGGACTACTAGGCTGCCTTTTAAAACATTGAGGTGGGTAAGAACAAACATTTATTATATAATATATCATTAAGCAACCAAACCAGATTATAAAATTATATGCACATTTTGATTCTATTATAAAAATAAGTATATATGTTCTATATGCATTTATGTTTGTGAATTATATGCACATACAATTTGTATCAGTGTATGCATATGAAAAATTTGGTAGAATTTAAAAGCAAACTTAACAGAGGAAAGGCTGAGATTATAGGAGAGTTTTATGTTCTGCTTTATTCATTTTTCTAGCACTTGAAATTTTTTTTTACAGTATATGCTTTTAAATTCAGGAATTAAAAAGTCCTATAAAATTGTGAAAATATATTATGGTAGATGCTTAATGACTCATAAGTGATTCTTAGTGGGGCATAGTGGATAATGTTTTTCTCTGGGTAACAAATGACCAATCTAATCAACTGTGGAAGAAAGAATATAGCAATTATTTTTGCAGAGTAGACAACAAATAACTACTTGTTGAGTGAATAAAGGACTAAATAGAGACATATTGATATGCCTGGGTAGCTAAGCATACAAAGGCTGTATAAATTTTTCGTAGGATCTGGCAATCTTATTTATCTGATGCTACCTTAGGAAAGAAGTGCTCAAATATCTCTGGCCATTTCTTTCTCTCTTCTTGCAATTCCTCAAGCTGTCCTCAGTGTCTTGACACCATGGAATCTTTATATCATAGGTGCTATAAACATAACTTATTAGGGAACTCAAGAACAGCGTTTTATGTTGATTAGGAATGAATTATTTCAAGAAGAAATTCCAGAGGAAATAGTCTCTGGAGTGCAATATTCTGAATTATGTCAACCAAGTGGCAGCAACGAAATCAAGTAAGATCTTGAAAGGTGTTTAAAGACTTATCATTTTGAATGTGATTATGTTTAATTATACAGCACTATTTAAAAATATCAATCTTGACAGGTTTTAAAAAATTTTGGTCATTAGTTACATCATAAATGTCAGTGAGCTTCAACATTCATATAATCAATTTCAAATAGGCAAATAGAACCAGGTGATTACTGAAGTTTGCTTATGTCTGCAGATTGCTTAAAAAGATCAGGACTTACAGTTGAGGCTTTCGAACTATTATTTATTCACATGTTCCTGAGAGTTCCTTTTTTGTCACATTTGTTGGGACAAGGCATAGACACCTGGTCCATTCAATTTCTCTGCCTAGGGACATTGGAACTGGATTCAGGAATGGTCATTTCTTCACTTCATACAAGTAGAACTGTCACACATGAAGACGGGGTGGTGGTAGATAGAGAGGTAGAGAAAGCCTGTCGGTAGGGGAAAGGGAATGAGGAGGGAAGGAAATGGAGGATCAGAACGATGAAGAGGAGGAGACAGACACAGGAAGAGAAGAAGGAAGAAGAACTGGAGAGGGAGAGGAAGAAAATGTGGAGGGAAGGAAGAGGAGGAGAGGAGGTGGAGAAAGCAGATAAATGCAGAAAGGAGCACAGACAGAATACAGTAGATAAAAACTGCCTAAGTTTCTGAGGGATTCATAGTTCCACTTCCTTCCTGGGTCAAGATTATATTTGTATAACCAGCTCTCCCTTTTCCTTAAGCTACCTTGGTGTGATTTCTACTGCCTACAAGCAAAGAGTACTAATTAGCACAAGAGAGGAAGTAGAAGTGCCTTTATCCAGTATTATTTCAAATAAGCCAGTGAATCAAATATTGGACTCTGGAGCTGAATAACTGTGAGTCTGCCACCCTTAGGCTCAGCAAATTTTGGTTATTTTATTCTAACTCTGGGGTTTCCACTGGAAGCAGGGGGCAGTTGGCTGCATTTGAGGAATCACATTATCACACAGGTAGTCTGTCTTTTCCTTCTTTCCCTTCTGACCACAAATATACACACACAGTATATTGGAAATAGAAGGAACCTTGGAAATCATCTGGTGCAGCCCCCTAGTTTAACAGATAATAAAACAGAGGCTCTAAGAGATAGAAGTTTATTCAAGGTTATGTGATAAATTAGTAGCAAAACCATGACCAGAACCTTCCAACATCAGACTCCTCCCTGTGTTCTGCCTGCCTAAGTGAACATCTGTGTTGGGCCACAGCCAAGGAAAAAACAGTGCTGTGGGGAGATGGTGATAAATGTTACGAAAAACAGCAATTTTCATCAACTCTCATCTTCTTGGGAGATGGCTTAGAGTTCTATTCCTTGCAGAACTTTCAGCCTTGCTCCCACAGCAGAAATAGTGTTCAACTTCTCAGCCTGTATTTCCAGGGTCAGTATACTAAATAAGATGAAAGCCCTGAGCTTAATTGGAACTTCTTTTGTAAAACAGGATGGAAGGGTCATTGAAATGTCAAAACATTTTCCAGTGATCTGGGCAACTTACCTTTCCCTAAAGCAATTGCCAAATTTTTCAGCATGACATTTGCATTGTGGAAGAGCTTGCAGGGAATTAGAAATCACACCAGGCCAAGCTTTCATCCTCTGCAATGATGGAAATATAGAATTCCCACTAAGGTTTTGCACACATTTTTGTTCTTTAAATTGTTTTTTGGCTATCGACATGGCTTCCAAGCTATTTCATGAACTATACTTTTCCTATGTAGAATTTGCTGCCAATAAATAACCCCAGAATTTAAATTTCAACAATTTAATGGGACAAATCTATTAATTTTAAAGAAGTCAAATGAATGTTTACTCTCAAACTTAATAAGCAACAAGTCCATATTCTTGGAGATGTCTTAATATTGATTTATACCTACTATTCATTTTGTTATTTTCAATTAATAGTCGCTAGTATGTACTTTTAATTACTCATGATATTTTGTGTGTTCAAAAAAGATGATACATTTAGCTGGAGTCTTTTATTTTGGTATTTGAAAATTCAGCGCTGTGCTATTTTGAGATTTGAAGTTTAGCCTGTGCTATTGTTTGAATATGTCTCCTAAAGTTCATGTGCTGAAAACTTAATTCCCAATGCAACAGTGTTGAGATGTGGTTCTTTTAAGAGATGATTCACTCATGAAGGCTCTGCCCTGATGAATGGATTGATGCCATTATTGCCAGAGTGGATTAGATGGGAGTATTTTCCTAGTAAAAGGAAAAGTTCAGCCCCCTTCCTCTCTTACTCTTTGATACTCTCTTGCTTCTCTGCCTTCTGCCGTGGAATGACATGGCAAGAAGGCCCTCCTCAGATGCTGGCACCTTGATTTGGGACTTCCTGACCTTCAGAACTGTAAGAAATGCATTTATTTTCCTTAGAAATTACCCAGTCTGTGGTATTCTGTTACAGCAGCACAAAACAGACTAAGACATCTTAATAATTTTTTATTATTAAAGTATATTTACAGCATTTACAAGGTGTTAGGAAACACAATTAAAATATTTACCTACGATTAATTGAATACTCTTTTCACTTGACATACATTCTCCCATTTTCTTATCAGAGCAACCCCATAAGATAGGCATTATCCCTCATGATTACCTTCTTTTTACAGTTGAGACAACAGAGTCCCAGAAAGATTGAGAAATTTCAGACCACACAACTACTCTTCAGGTGGGTTGGAAAGTAATTCCAAAGTGTTGTTGACTAAGGCTTGTGCCTTTTTCTCTGCCAAGATGCAGCCAGCAACCACTCAGCTGCATTTTATTCATTAATTAACTTATTTACCAAACATTTTTCAAGTCTCACATACATTTACCCGACAGGCTCTGGCAGTGCAGAGATGAATAAAATCCAGACCCTTCTCTGGAGGTGGAAGGTAAAGATGGTTATACGTGGAAACAGATGATTACCAAACAATGTGGCCACCACTGTCCCAAAACTATGTATACAAAGCCAACCATTATAAGAAACATGTTAGTTATAATAAATTTTACTTATTTCTCCATGAAGTCATTTTATTGGCATTCTTCAAGTTCCTTTATGTAAGTCAAAAAGGAGAGCTATTCATTTAATAGCTTCAGTACTTCAGATTACAATAATTCAGGCTAGGCAGCTGCCAAGTTGTCCCACACTAGTTAGTTTTTACCTTATTTGTTTACTCTAGTGATTTCTGGGCTAGGGACATTGTAAATGATAAAGCAAGCCAAGCTGACATTCCAACCAAGAGATGACTTATATTCAGAGTATAAGTCAAGAGATCTTTCTTCTCTTCCAAAAAGCCAGGGAAGCAGTACTTTTGCTACATCAGTATTCTACCGTATGGGTTAGTCTTGCAAACATTTTTCTCTGAAACCCCTTAAGAAAGGTATGATTTTGAAAGCAAACATTTTCTTCAGGTTATAGTTTTTTCAAGAAACATTTGTTTAGTTATTTTCAGGTAGTCAATAAGGCACTCCATTTCTAGCTTTCAAGTGCTGCTAAAAGCATTGGTATATTCAAGGGATAAACATTTATTTGAAGAAAACCTGTTTTATTATAAATCATTTCAACATCTATACATGGGAGATAAGAGCTACTTATCACAGGGCTTTAAATAGGCTCAAATGAGATAATGTAGGCAAAATATTTTGCAAACTCAGATAAATATTGTAGCTCTTATAATAGTAAACTTATGTGCTCCAAAACATATAGTTATAAATTACAAAGTATGTGGTTTTGCGGCTTTGGTAGACTAAAAAATTTCATTTTTGAAATATATTCTAGTTGATTAGACATCTCAGTGGTATGAATGACTTCCTCTAGCATATTTGTTTGATAAGTTCAGGTGTCAAACTTTTTCAAACAGGGCATACTTGCCCTGCTGTTTTAAAGCACATCCATTGCAATGAACTAATGTTTTACCTAATAATTCTGATTCACTATAAGTAGAAGATATCTTGATAAATGCATATTTGGCCTTTCTTAGAACCCCAGTGTATTTCAGACCCCGACAACAAAAACAAGTTAAAGCTTTTAGCACAGCCCCGTTAAATGTCTAAAAGCTTTTTAAAACCAAGTCTTTAATTTTCTGCAAAGCTAGACCCCTGGCTGTGAGAATGACATTGATCAGCAGTGTTATTGTCCCTGAACTGTCATACTGTACTTCAATCCCATTACAATTTGGTACAGAAAGTAATCAGAATCAAATGATTAAATCTGAGCTTTGGCTGCTGTCAAAGTTTCAAGTGGCCACATAAAAGGAGACAAGCCTATGTTGTCAGCACCTAGAACTACAGCATAAATGTGTTGAAGGAGTGGGTAATTAATGATCTTGCGTAGATTAGAGCACTGAGTACAGAGTGGTTCATGATGGGTCTTTATTTCTGGATAGAGCTGGCTGGTGTTAGCAAAAGTTTCTACTGGAGCTGGGCATTGCCTCTGGGAATATGTCCATACTTCCTCTTAATTCCAGTTACTATTTCCGAAGGCTATAAAACAAGAGTCAATTTTGTGTGGGCCTCCTGGGAAAAGAAAGAAAAACACCCACTGGGCAGTTGGTATTATAAAATTATCATACAAACTTTATTTGAGAATGATATGAGAAAAATAGGAGGCAGAGGAAACCTGTTCTTCCGTTTCCAGATAAATGGCAGAGTCTGACAATAAAATTTTATTGTTGATGAAGTTAGAGTGCTTTCATATAACAGTTTCAAGAGAGGTATAGAATGCCACAGATGAATTCTTCAAACCCCAGGCACCATCTATGAAAATATATTGGGGGCAGGCATTGATAGAAGGCAGAGAGGACACTGGTCTTGAACTCAAAGTTAGGTTCGAGGATGAGCACTACTACCACTCATCCAGCAAAAGTGATTTTGCTTCCAAACTTTTTTTGAGATTTTCATTTTGTTATCACATTATTTTTAAATTTCACATATCTTTTTTCTCTCAATATTCTTAGGTTTATAACCTTCTGTTCCCGTTTTATGGATTAAGTTTACTGCATTACTTCTCTGAGGGTTTCGGTTATTGCTCATTCAAAGTTCCTACCTGCTTACTACATTGTTTGTTTCCCTTGAAGTTTTTTGTTTTTGTTTTTGCTTTTTATATCTCTTAGATTCTCTTTCACATTGGATACTTTTCTCAAATGACTTGTGATTCTTGGCTTCTATTCGTTTTAAAGAATGAGGCAATAAAATGTTAGTCAATTACTGTGTATAAATGAAAAAGCCATATCGATGAATAGCCTATCAAAAATGCCCTCTCCGCCCACCCCCAGTTGCTAGCATGTGTAAGTCTTTCCTTGGTTTAGTCAGTTTACTCTTGGAAAGGTATAAGCCTTATACCAGCATTCTGGAGAAGTGAGCAGGAATTTCACCATTTACTTAATGCCTGTATTTTCAATATAGCACACCAACCCTCAGCTCTGCCTAAGGGTTGAGTCCAGAATCTTTTGATTCAGTCTTTTCAGAGAGTAAACCTCTGAATTCTGTTGGCTTTGGAGAGATTTCTGAGGTTCTCAATGCAATTTTTTGTTTTGTTTTGTTTTAGATAGTCTTGCCCTGTCACCCAGACTGGAGTGCAGTGCCCCAGTATGGGCTCACTGCAAGCTCTGCCTCCTGTGTTCAGGTGATTCTCATGCCTCAGCCTCTGGAGTAGCTGGAACTACACACACCTGCCACCACACCCAGCTAAGTTTTTGTGTTTTTAGTAGAGATGGGTTTTCACCATGTTGACCAGGCTGGTCTTGAACTCCTGACCTCAAGTGATCCGCCCGCCTCGGCCTCCCGAAGTGCTGGGATTACAGGTATGAGCCACTGCACCTGGCCTCTCAATGCATTTTGTTCCAATTTTCAATCAATTCCTTATTTTAATACCAATTTGTTATCCCACTCTGTTATAGGAGGTGTCCCCAATTCCTGAGCTTTTCTGTGGATCAGATTGGTTTCCCTCCACGGCTGGCAGTAAAGTTACCTTCCTCAGGTCTACTTGTTAGTCACTTCTTATCTACTAGCTTTGTAGTTTGCCAAGTTGTTTTGCTGTTGTCTTCTCTGTTCTTTTTCTTTGGGGGTTTATGCCCTTAAAAAAATCTGCTGTCATCTAGTAGGGTTTGGGGAAGGAGATAACAAACATACATGTTCCATCTGCCATGTGTAACTGGTTTCCGTGTTTATAGTGTTGCATTTTTAAAAATCTGGTTGTAAAAGTAATGTATATTATTGTAGGCAATTTTTAATTAAATTATAAATTATAATAAAAATAATTCAGAAGCCCATTTTCTTAGGGCAATTAACATTTTGTTATTTCCTGAAGTCATCTTTTTTGGCTAGAATTAAGTTTTACATAGTTGAGACGATTTTGTTTCTCATTTCTTTTATTTTTAAATCAACACTATATGGGTTTTCCATGTTATTAAAACAATTTGTAAACACTATTTTTATAAACTCCATTATGTTGATTTCAGCATACTGCCATTTATTTAGCTATGTGTCTATTATTGGACATTTGGAATGTTTACCTTTTTTATCTTCTTAAATGAAAAAAAAAGGTAATGAAAATCTGTATATAAAGCCTTTTTATTTCGCATTTTGAAATATTTCCTGACAGAGCAGGAGCATTGTCATCTCGGGCAAACACCATCACCAGTTCCAGCTCCCTTTCTAGCCTCATGCATTTCAAGGAAATCACTTCTCTCCTAACTACAAGCAAACAGAAACAGCAGAAAGTAAAACACAGATAAGACAGCTCGGGCACAGAGGGAAATAGAAGGAAAGTCTCTTGGGTCACTGTCAAACTTCACTATCATACAATGGGCCCCATTAAAACAGTGGGCCTTAATAAGCACATTCCTTTCCTTTCAGGTGCACTAAGATAGGGAAGCTAAAAGCAGATTCAAGGGACATGCCTGCAGCTGCAGAAAGATGTATGGAAACAGACACAAAACTCTCCCTCCTAGATAAGCACAACAGAGAGACACAGAAGGAGTCCCAGCCTCTGATAAACTCTCCCACCCCGAACCCCTAAAAACTCTTAGTCTGTAAGTGAGTGTGGCTCTGACCTAACTTGTCCAGAAGTTCCTCTCAGGTTTATTTAAAATAAACCTGTCCTTGTTGACTGTAAAGCCACCCGTAGTGTTTCTCTCCTCTTTCTTTAATTCTTACATTTCCAAAGATTAAACTCCAGGAAGTGAAATTACTGAGCCAAAAAGTATGAACTCTATTAAGGCCATTAATATATATTAAAGCAAGTATTATATATTTTAACATTTTTTGGAAATGAACTCAGCAGCAGAGTAGTTACTTAGCTATTCCTAATTATGTAGCATCCTCTTGTCTCCTGCCATATCATGGAGAAGCCAAATGGCGGCTAATGGCCATTGTCTGGCTTTACCTCTTCCCCTGTTCTCATGGCCAAGTCTACCTCTGACATTTGCAGGACCTTAGATAAAAAAATAAATGCAGACTCCAGTCTATAGATCTCCCACCTCCATTTGTTAAACCTGGCTCTGGCCTGGAGTACATAGGTACAAATGGTCCCAACAGTTCGTCCAAGTGAATCTATACCTTACCTACCCACATCTTGAACATTTCTCAGGGCTTGGGGTGTCCACAATGTAGTCTACCTTTGGGAGAAAAGACTTAAGCCAGGGAATTTTAAGATTTCAGTCCTCAGAATACCGTTTGGGATGGAAGGTGGAGGTTATGAGCTCTAGGTAGGCCCTTCTTGTCTCATGGAGTGTGCCTTAGGGGGAGGGGTACAGCAATAGACAGACCATTGTTGTTCCTCCAAAGTGCAGGACTCATGTTGGGGACCCTTGTAGCCTACATCTAAAGGCAGCATTACTTACAGCCTTTGCTAAGCTGTACTTTGAAAATGGAATAATGGGACTAATCAGCCATGAGAATGAAGCAGCAGTCTGCCTTTCCTCCAAATATGGTCCAATTTAGCATGGGATGATAGGCAATGGATGTGGGGAGGAAAAGGAACAGAGTAGTATCTTGTTCTTTTTCTCGAGCAAAAATAGATTGATAATCTAACACCACTATATCCAGTTCTCTATGTGAGTGAGAAATAGACTCCACTAAATATAGCATTGTAGTAGGTTGGTGATATGGTTTGGCTGTGTTCTCACCCAAATCTCATCTTGTAATTGTAACTCCCACAATTCTTATGTGTCATGGGAGAAACCTGGTGGGAGGTAATAGAATCATGCGGGTGGGTCTTTCCTGTGCTGTTCTCATGATAGTTCCGTAAGGGATAAACAATCAAGAGATCTGATGGTTTTCAAAAAGGGAGTTTCCCTGCACAAGTTCTCTCTCTTTGCTGCCTCCATTCATGTAAGATGTGACTTGCCCCTCTTTGCCTTCTGCCATGGTTGTGAGGTCTCCCCAGCCACACAGAACTGTAAGTCCATTAAACATCTTTTTCTTTCTAGTCTCAGGTATGTCTTTATCAGCAGCCTGAAAATGAACTAATACAGTTGGCCACCCAAAGATATTAAATCCCAGTACCTGGGACTTGTAAATGGTACTTTATTTAGAGAAAGAATCTTTGCTGGTGCAAGTAAGTTAAGGATTCTTAGATGGGGAGATTATCTTGGATTATCTGGGTGGTTCCCAAATGCCATCATAAATTTTCTTAAAAGAGGCAAAAAGAGATAATACAGACACATAGAGGAGAAGGTGATATGAAGACAGAGCAGAGAGAGAGATGCAGCCATAAGCTAAGAAATGCTAATAGCTGCTGGAAGCTGCAACAGCCACAGAACATTCTCCGTAGAGCCTCCAGACAGTGTAGCCCTGCTGACACTTTGATTATGGACTTCTGCCTCCATAACTGTGAGGGAATAACTTTCTGTTGTTTTAAGCCACCCAGTTTATAGCAGCCACGGGAAACTAATGCAAGAACTATTAAATGAAAACTGGTTATCACCTTCCTTCAACCCCTAATACATGGGTTTCAAAAAACAGTGGAATTCTTAGGTCATGTTTTGTCTGGTCAAGGATTTTTGCAGAGCAACAGGTAAAAAATTTTAATATCTTGAGTATGTATCACTCAGGACAAGGATACCATAATTCCTGGGATTGTTGCATATTACCAGATATCAGTCCCTAATTTCTATTCCCCTAAGCAACAATGTAAAGAAAAGACTCTAGAGTTTTGAAATTAGACCTTGGCTTAACTCTTAGCTCTACCGCTTACTAGTTTTGTGATCTTGGGCATATTATCTAACTTCTTACCTTGCAACATGGAAACAAACTTATCCTTGTCCCATTGTCACAGACACTTTATTAGGAACCACGTATTCTTCATGAAGATCTCCACTGATCAAGTCTAAACTTCATATATGTGTTCCTTTAATGCAGTCCAGGGCCTCATAAACTCTAGGAACTCAGTAAAGATTGTAAGATGAAAAATATGTTTTTTAATTTTTGGACTATTTGATTCATATTAAAATTTGATAGCTTAACATAGTTCTTTAAACCAAGGGAATAACTCTTTAATGGTAGAAACTTATACATTATAGATAGCTAGTAAGGATAATTTTTAGACAGAATAGCATTTTGTGTGTATCTTTCAGGAACAATCTATCCATAAACCGGCCCTTTTATGATTATTTCTGTTTCATTAGGTACACACACACACACACACACACACACACACACACAGGGGAGAGGACAAAAGGAGTGCAGTTATTAAAATAATAAAGGATTTATCCTTTTATATTATTATTGCAGTCTGGAAGGGTTTACATTTAGAGCAAGTTTCATTTCCCTTTCTGTGAGAGAGAAATAAATCGAAAACCATGAGGGATAAACAATCCCTATTATAGATCTTAAAGAGTGGAGTCGTGAACACTAAAATTTCCATGAACGGCAGCAGACAATCCCCAGCTTATCAAATGGGATGGAGGCCAACATTCACAGCTACTTTTCGGGACTTTGCAGAAGCAGCCTGTCTAAGGCATCAGTCTTAATCTCTATTTATTTCGGGGGATATGCTCCTTTTGGCTTAGTTTGGAATTAAAATACTTATCACTAAACATTTTCAAATGCTCACTTTTACACTTAATCTGTTTCTTAACATTTTGTCACTGCTTTTGGAGGATCTGTAGGAGTTGGGGTTGAATTGCAAAATGATCGCAGTGATAATAGCTCTTGCTACTATAGAAGAATTATGAGTGATAAGAAATGAATTCCCTGATGTGTGGACCAGATGTGTTGCTGCTGGGAGGTCAAACAGCTGATTTCCTTTGTTTCTTTGTTGTTCTGTGGCAAAGGGAAGATGATAAACAGGTAGATTCAGAAATAGAAAGCAGCAAGAAACTGGAACTTGGTGTTCAAGTGGCTAGACAGTTATACAAAGTGGAATACCTCTTTTAAGAAATGAAATTTTGGCTGAGACAATAGGAGTGGAACAGAGTCATTGGTGTTCTGATAGATGTCTAGCAGCCACTCTTTGGAAAAAGAGACTCTTTTTTTTTTTTTTTCTTTCTGGAATTATTTGCTGATAATGTTTGTTCAGTAAATACTCCCAGGATGGCTGATTTTAAGCTTCCAGTGTAATGTCAACTGGCTCACAGAATTTCTGAAACTTTAACATTTGGCTCTGGCAGCTGGTACAAGCTGGTTTCAGCCCACCATTGGAAGGGTACATGCTGAAATGGGCTGTTGTTGTTTCCTGCTGGAATCCTCCAGTACAAATGAAAGTGGTTTAGTGGAATAGGTAAAGTCTACTAGCATAGCATCTTGGGGCATATTTGGAAATTGGGAGGTCAGGAAACTGTGGCACTATTTCTGATCTGTCTTTGACCTCACACCTGAGTTGTAGGTAGTAGCATTTTGGGCATGTGTCGGTGTGGGTGCAAGGTTATTATTGTGAATTTCGTGGACCATCTAAATGGCTCTGAGTACTAACCAGGATGGCATCGTGAGGCATGTGTCTTTTGTGGACAGTGACCAAGTATATTTTGTTCTGTCCTTCTAGAACCAGGTACAAGCTTCTTTTTTGCCTCTAGGGACACCAGGAAATGCTCATATTTGCCCCATTGTTGTTAAGCATTTGTTCAAGGGTAACATAAGAGTGCATCTAGCTGCTGTGGGGCTATAGACTTATACCTATACTGGTTTCTGCATCTAGATCTACTTACAGGACGCATTCCCCCTTACGCTACTTTTGCTTCTGAGAAAGGACATTTATATGGCAATTGGTGAACAAATGAGGAAATGTGACTGCCAAATACACTGAAATTCTGAGTTTCTCAATTACTCCGGGTGGCAGAGAAAGGTCTTAACACATCTTCAAGGGGCACCATATTTCTTGGGGTAATTCCTCCATTCCTTGGAGGTGCCAGAAATTAACCACATGTGTTAGCTACTATAATTGACTGTAGCTGAGACTCACTGGAGAAACGGGGTAGGAAAGAGGTCATTAGAGCTGTTATTTTCCTCTATTGAATGGTCTACACTGCTATTTTTGAGTTCTCAATTTTGATAGTGAACAGCTGAACTGGGTTAGAGTTGGTAATGCTAAGGAAAGGAGTGAACAAGCGCTTTAGTTTCCACAAGACCTTCACAAACATTAAACATACAGCCAAGCCTACTTTGCTTATTAAACATGTCTTTTATTGGGCCAAATAAAATGTTCAATTAGTTGATCTCCCAAAATATCTAGGAATTCTAGGATGTCTTTATTCTGGACAACTGCCCTTAGAACTGACATCAACTCTTGAAAGACATTTCTCAGGCTTGACCTGGATGAAAAGCTGCCACAGAGAATTAAGATCTCAGACCAGAAGGGTGTGGTAAGGTTAAAAAAAAAAAAATGCTACCTAGTCATGTTAGTATTTGTCCAGGAAAACAATACAGGAGCCCCTTCATTAATTTCCGAAAGATTTTTAGTACATACTGCTGGCCAGATAGCACTGAAAGACATTGAACATTGCTAAGAGTATCTGGGAGGACATCTCCCTCCCATGATCTTCTGAGAATGAAGGAATGTGGGGGTCCAGCTCTGAGATATCTATGAGTTGTGGAGCTGAATGACGTTCGTCTCTTTGAAGACTTCGTGATCTCAGGTTTTAGGCTTTAAAGGGTAGAATACCTGGCTTGACTGAAATGTAGGCACTAGGAGATATTGTGGTTGTCATGTGATTTGAGGGCAAGCTCCATGTCTAACACCTCCTTGAAGGTAGGGTGTTGCATTTAGTATACATGTGGTCATCTGTGGAGTGATTGATGGAAAAATTATTACCCAGCGAAATATAGCATAGACCTTGAGGAAGTCTGAGAGGTAAATGACAGATGATCCCATGCTGTTGACTTTGTTTTTTATGGAACTATGTGAGGAGATTCCAGGGGGTGGTTCATTCTCCCCAGAGGAAGGAATTCTTTCATCAGAGTATACTCATAGGAGATGGCCTTGATAGGCAGTTGAGACCTGGACTAGGGCCTGGTTCTCTAAGTTGCCTAATCCCTCAGAGTCCATCAGTGCCTTCTAGTAGAGGCATGATACCTCTCTTGTTAATTCCATGGCTGAGAGCTGAAATGCAGTGGAGCTGCAGCGCAGGGGTCAGCCCATCTGCCCCTCCTTCCAGGTGGAGTTTCTGTTGGGAGGATAGGTACCTGGAGAGTGACCTGTCACCAAATGCATGTATAGCCACCTGGCCCGGTTGATCCTACTTACTGGGGCCAACTTGATATGGATGTAACTGCATGTAGTTTAGGTTAAGAATATGTTAATGTGTTCAACTGGGCCTCTATCTGCATCAAAACTTTAGTTGAAAAAAACTGGGCAGAAAGTGGGAGAATGAAACAATGGGAAGCTTAGAATTTCATGAGCATTCCACAATTAACACTTCCTTGAAGACTTCTTTAAATAGGGTTGTAAGAGTTAGTGTGTTTCTTACCATCCAGCTTCCCGGTGATGGGACACGAGCAACTTGATCAACCAGCAGTCTCCATTAATTCATCCCACTTTTATGGAAAATAATCTGTTTTTCTGCACAGGGATAAGGCTAAGTGCAAACTGATGGGCTTCAGGGAAGTCTGTGTCCCCTGACAGGTGTGGGGCTAAGATTTGATGTGTTTGGATGACCCAGGAACATAGAGTTTAGTGTCTATACAAAGAGAAACACATTAAGAGGAAAGAGTTCAGCGGAATCACAGCATGGTTGTCTGGGATGGGGAGAAGTAACCACAGTGGCTCTGGGGAGAATATTTGCAAATGCAGAGCTAGTATCTCTCATGGTTACCAGCAGCTAGACTAACCGGTGTCAGGGGTGGGCATTTGACTTACGTGAACAGAGAGCACAATGTGCTGTGTCGTCTTATGGAAGCTGTGCTACTCTGTGGCAGCAGTGACAGGAAGGGTCTGGTTTGTAGTTCTGATGGGGGGACACTGGAAGGCCGAATTCAGAAGTTGTGCCCTGGAGGCTGTTGAATTACAAATGTGAAATATCAAGCCCAAACCAGCTGTCATCTTAAGGTAGTTGATTTAGGGATGGAGAGAGGGAGTCAAGTAGGGAGCCAATATGGAAGTAGAGAAACCAGGAAGGTGAGGCTTTGTGTAGTGGAGTAAAGGAACAAAAATGTCTTTGGAATTGCCCTGGAAAGGGCCAGATAGTAGAGGATTTTGGCTTTGAGGCTGTACAGTCTCTGTCCCAAGTTGTGGCATAAAAGCAGCCATAGACAATATGCAAATAAATGGCCATGGCCATGTTACAATAAAACATTACAAAAATAGGAAGGGGATTGGATTGATCCCACAGGTCACAATTTGCTGACCCCTGTTTTGACATAGTTTGCCAAAGTGCAAACAGCTGGAGGGGGGCTTCTAACTAGGTCTTTCATTGGTTTGCATGGCCATGTTGGTTTATATAAAGGGCACTGAGAAGGATCTGTTGGGTGGCATGTCATGCCTGTTTCTTTTCTTTTCTTTTTTCTTTTTTTTTTTTTTTTTTTTTTTTTTTTTTGAGACGGAGTCTCGCTCTGTCACCCAGGCTGGAGTGCAGTGACCGGATCTCAGCTCACTGCAAGCTCCGCCTCCCGGGTTTACGCCATTCTCCTGCCTCAGCCTCCCGAGTAGCTGGGACTACAGGCGCCCGCCACCTCGCCCGGCTAGTTTTTTGTATTTTTTAGTAGAGACGGGGTTTCACCGTGTTAACCAGGATGGTCTCGATCTCCCGACCTCGTGATCCGCCCGTCTCGGCCTCCCAAAGTGCTGGGATTACAGGCTTGAGCCACCGCGCCTGGCTTTTTTTTTTTTTTTTGAGATGGAGTCTCACTCTGTTTCCCAGGCTGGAGTGCAGTGGTGTGATCTTGGCTCACTGCAACCTCCACCCACTGGGTTCAAGTGATTCTCCTGCCTCAGCTTCCTGAGTAGCTAGGATTACAGGTGCGTGCCACCTTGCCTGGCTAATTTTTGTATTTTTAGTAGAGATGGGGTTTCACCATGTTGGTCAGGCTGGTCTCAAACTCCTGACCTCGTGATCCACCTGCCTTGGCCTCCCAAAGTGCTGGGATTACAGGCATGAGCCACTGTGCCCAGCCCATGCCTGTTTCTTTATTGACTTTATTTTAGGTTTTAGTACCTTTCATGACACTAATGAGAGCAGAAGATTTTAAGAAATGACAACTGATGGTCAATGTTAAATATAAAATTCTTTCTGTATTTAAATTCTCTTACGAGAAGTATGACAACTTGTGTAAGAGGGTAAAATACATTTAAAATAACTTCCTTTGTTTAAATTTTAGAAGAAATAACTGATTTTTTTCCTTTAGACATTTTCCTCTTTTCTAAAATGTGGGAAATAAACCATATGCACTTCTGATGAAAAGGAACACATTGGTTTTTATCTTTGTTTTTTGGGATTTTTACTAGCAGTAGCTATTAGGTACATTCTTGACAATGATGTAGACACAGGCTACCAACTCCTACAATTTCTAACAGAAAATGTCTTCCCACAAGCTCAGCCAAAGGGCAAAATTGTCATATTTTGGATGTATGACACCTTTCAAATATTTGGATCAGGGTTAGACAATTGACTAAAGTGACTGTATGAGTTTTCCAGGACTGCTGTAAGAAAGGACTGTAAACTACATGGCTTAAGACAAACAACAGAAATGTATTTCTTCTCTGTTCTGGAGACTAGAGGTGCACAGGTAAGGTGCTGGCAGGGAGTCTTTAAGGGAGGATCCTTCCTTACATCTTCCCCAAGCATTCTTTGGCTTGTGGATGTGTGACTCCGGTCTCTGCCTCTGTCTTCCCACAGCCATCTTCCCTCTGTGCCTGTGTCTAAATTTCTGGCTTCTTGTAAGGATACCCATCATAATGGATTAAGAGTCCACCCTAATGACCTCATCTTAACTCAATTATATCAGCAAAGTCCCTATTTCCAAATAAGGTCGCATTCACAGGTATTGGGGGTTAGGACTTCAATATATGTTTTTGTGGCACAGAATTCATTCAATAATACTGACCAAAGATTTATGAATCAAGACTAGACATAAAATAATGAATTGAGCTAACCACATTCCTTGTCTTGGGAATCTGAATTGAAAACAAAAAAGGAATTGTCTTTTTGAAGGGATGTTATAGATCAGGACTGTGGCTTATCCAAAGTCATGTGCAAACTGAAATTATAAGGGAGCAGAAAAGCTATGAAGAGGTGGAGAGAGGAAAGAGAGATATACACAGAAACAGAGATGAAGAAAGGCAAATGAAAAGACAAAGAAGAGTTTGCACAGTACCTCAGTTCTTCAACTGAGCATCTTTACATTCAACTTCCTTTCCCCCAGATGAGATAACTGCAGTGGCTTTTTATTACTTGAAAACAAAAGAACAAAACCCTAACAAATGGTTCCTGGTCCAGAAGTCCAGTTGTCTCTCATACTCTTGAAGTAGAGAGGTGAGAAAAGGGAAAAGAAGCAATCAGGGAACAGAAACTGCCAGCTCTGTTATTTCCTGTTTTGTTTCTCTTTTGCTGCTAGTCTTGGCTCTTTGCCATGCATTCTCATAGGCAGCATTTCTTGGTAAAATCACATTGACCTTCAAATCCAGCTAGTGCAAAGGCTGTAGAAAAGTGCTTATTAATACTACATTTCTTTATTAACTCATACATCTTTCATTCTCCTGGGCTTAGCTAGACCAATAGATAAAGTACACACACACACACACACACACACACACACACACACACACACACATACATGCACATTCCGTCTTTTTTGCTTCTCAGGTTTACTCTCCAGACTTGACTAAAATTTCCCTTTCAATTTGTATAATATGAATTCTGTTGGGCCAATAAAAGACAAGGTGGTATAAAAACCAAACTTTACATATCTCCTAATAAACATGCCAACAACTTTTATATGGAAAGCATTGTCTCAGATGTGCCCTAGACTTGCTATTTAGAGTGGAGAACCCAGCTTCAGGCTCAGGACATACTCTTTCCTACAACTGGAGACTGGTGTCACTCCTAAAGTATCTGCAGACATAAATTATTAAGTTCGATATTAATATCAGTGGTAATGTTAATATTTTCAACACTCTTATGTAATATTCCATAGAGATAGCAAAATAAATTGCAAGTAGCCTCAGCATGTGGTTAAATATTGAATATCTAATAGCCAAGAATGTGGCTTTAATATTTGTTATATTAAAGTTTTCTATATCAAACTCCAGAAAACCTAAACAAAATACGAATAATTTTAGTTCTCTTTAACACATTTGCTTTTTGGCACCTTTAAACCTACTCATAAGTGGGAAACATCTTTTTATCTTAAGAGTTTTCGGGATGGAAATTTTCACCCTTGTTCTCTGAAGATAATATCTTTATTCTGGTTTGTGACATTCATCTTAAAGTAGTAGGGCCAAGTTGAATTGTAAAATGTGTTTGCTACTTTTGACTTTGCCAAGGAGTTTCTAACCAAATGCTTTCATCTCTCAGTATTTAACAATAGCTACTTCAGATGGAAGAGTGTTCCATTTCATTGAGAAGAGTTTTACCAATTGCCAGAGTTTCTTTTATGTGAACCTTGACATATCTCACTAGCTTGGTTGTAAAAATTTTTACAATCATGTTATCTGTCAGCATCTGAGAGTGATGCATGAACATTGTCAAGGAGAGGATACATCTTGGAGAACAAACTATATTATGCCGTTGCCTGGCACATTTAAAGCTGAAGTGCTTTATTTTAACTAAAGAAAGAGAGTTTATGTGTTTGATAAATTTGAATTATGTGACAAAAATTCTAACACTGTGAGTAGTTGTCTCTCATACTCTTGAAAAATTTACTTGAATTAGACATTATCAATTAAGAAAAAAAAATACAGAATCATCCAGAAGCATATGACTGAAATCAATTGAAAATGAGTATGCCAGTATTTGTCTTCCTTTTTATAATTTTTTTATTCCTTATAAATCTAGGTTTTCATGTATTGTTATGTTACCATTTATTAACTTCAACTTTAACCTTGTGTTTAAAAGTAAACCAGTTGCACAATAAAGCCCATACTTTTCTTTCAGTTTTACTTAAAAGAGATGGGAAATAAAAACTAGGTTGTGGTAATTACCATTGAAGAAACGCTTTTTGTAGTTTTATTTTTTTGTGCAGATTTGATGTATTACGAAGGAAGGGGTAATTGCTGCATAATTAAATTTGCTCTCTCAGGTGCCACTGTCAATTTATTTTGTCTTATATTTCTAAAAGTTGGTAGACAACATATCCTGTGGTTTGCTTTTGGAAAGCCAAGCTTGGATCATAAATCTACTACTAAACCTTTCATTGCAGAACTCAAGTACGCTAAGCTTTTTTGTTATTTTCCTTTCATTTTGGGGAAAAAACTGAAATCTCTAATAAACAGACGAGCCCAGATTCTGAAGGCAGACTATCTTATTTCAAATCTTGGCTCTACCACTTATTAGCTTTATGACCATGGGTAAAGGTATATAATCTGTCTCCATTTTGGTTTCCTCATGTGTAAAATGAAATAATAATGTTATGTTTCCCATAGGGTTAAAAGAATGCCTGGTATAAGTTGGTGTTATGTAAGTGTTTACTCTTTCTGTATTTCATGATGAATAGACAACCTGTTTCTCATGGCAAATGTTTGATCATGTACACTTAGCTGGTAAGCTCATCTGTCATCTGTTCCCCACGGAGACACTATGTTGCACAACACAGAATATAACATGAATGACACCACCTGGGACAGAGCATTGTACTCTGCATGAATGATGTCTTCTGGTGTTGTGTAATTTTTAGGCCCCGATCCATCTGCTTCTGTTTTATACCTAACATAGCAGACCACGAAGCATTTGGCAGAACTTCCTAATTATAGTCAGAAGAAGAATTTACTGTGCATTCTAGAAAAGGAGAGAGAAAAAAAATCTTCCATTGTAGAAGAAAATAAGTGAAATAAACATATTTATAGTGATGTGACCGAATTGGTCTGAGCAATTTAGCCCATTTAATATTCTGTAATTCATCCAAAATAGAGATATTATTCTGGGGAGACCTCAGGACTATAGTGTGTGCTGCTCAGGTGAGGTAAAGCATGCATAGGAATTGGTATTATTAAATGTTTTGGTTCCATTATCACCGCAATGATTCCAATGGGTGTTCCCCAATGGATGTTGCTTTCAGAAGTGTGTCTTTTATAGACTAAAAAGGCGTAAGATATTTTCTTTTTCTATAATTTAGGACTTTGACTATGTGCTCCAGAGTAATGAAGTCAGTCATGGTATTAGCATTTCAGAGCTCACCCATAGACACCAGTACTCAAGAGGCATTGATACTCAGTCAGACTAAATTCAAAGAAACACTTTGAACTTTAAGTATGGGAATTTGTGTTTATTTTTCTGTTTCAAAATGATAACCACCTGCTGCCTTGCCAGAGTCTTGTTTCTTCCAGTCAAAATAATATAGCTCCTAAAAATTCATTTTCTCAACTAAGAAGCAGAATGTTAGGAGAAAATGTTCTTTTCTATTTCTTTAGTTTCTATTTGTTCCTCACGTTGATCACCAAATCCTGAGGGTAAAGAAATTTACTTCAATCATCATATATATAGCATGAGGCCCATTTGGAATCTTCTAGTCCATAATCCAATCACATCATCCTGGCTGAAAAAAGACTGTTGTCAACTGTACAGAGAAGACATCTGAAATTTCCTTTTTATAACTTCACATTAATAATGATCATTTGCAGAAATAGACAATGCTCAAAAGATGAAGTGCTTCTCCATATTTCCTCAAATAATTATGAAATTACTATGTGCAAATGTTTATAAAGACTTTAATTAGCACCTTAAGATTTCACATAGAGATCTGTAAATATATGATAGGTTGAAATTTGAAAAGTATTTTTTTTGAAATGCTTCCCATGCAGAATATTTTTAATTAAGGTCTAACACCTTATTCTGACTACATTAATTCTAGGAGCTTCTGTAACCCTGTATCTTAGTTTTGACTATTGCTTTCTGCCTACAATCTTCTTACTGACCATTTTTCCAGTAACCTTATTCTTCATTTGCTTGTCATTTCTGTCACTGACTGACCATGGCTTATCTTTGTGATTCTGATTTCTTTTTTCTTGCCATTCATTTCAGCAACACTTTAAAATACCAAATGTCCTCAACTTTCTGCCATATATTCCCATTAAATCAATTATTTAATTTTGTTTCACAACCTAAATATTCAACATTTTTTGCTCTCAGATTGCTGGAGAAAGTCGTGCTGATTAGGTGCTCCAAAAAATGTATGGCTTGTAATGTGTTATGGGTTCTCAGCATGCCCTGCTAGCTAGTTGCTATGGTTGATACTCATATTCCTCATAGCTGCCATTCCAAAAATTGTTTCTCTATCTTCAGACCTGGAAACCCATCCACAGATCTTTCTTTCATCCTCACTAACATGAGGAAAACTGTCTGTAAAAGCAAACACAAAGTCCAATTTATTTCCCAACTCCTATTCCCTCAGGTATTTACCATCGTACATTTTCTCTGTATTTTTACCTGTCATCTTATTCTTTGTTCTCATACATTCTTAATTTTTATTATACTTCAAGTTCTGGGATACATGTGCAGAACACGCAGGTTTGTTACATAGGTATATGTGTGCCATGGTGGTTTGCTGCACCCATCAACCTATCATCTACAATAGGTATTTCTCCAATGCTATCCCTCTCCTATCCCCCACCCACTGACAGGCCTTGGTGTGTGACATTCCCCTCCCTGTGTCCCTGTGTTCTCATTGTTCAACTCCCACTTATGAGTGAGAACATGCAATGTTTGGTTTTCTGTTCTTGTGTTAGTTTGCTGAGAATGATGGTTTACAGCTTCATCCATGTCCCTGCAAATGACATGAAGTCATTCTTTTTTATGGCTGTATAGTATCCCATTGTGTATATGTGCCACATTTTCTTTATCCAGTCTATCATTGATGGGCATTTGGATTGGTTCCAAGTCTTTGCTATTGTGAACAGTGCCACAATAAATATGTGTGTGCATGTGTCTTTATAGTAGAATGGTTTATAATCCTTTGGGTATATACCCAGTAATGGGATTGCTGGGTCAGATGGTATTTCTGGTTCTAGATCCTTGAGGAGTTGCCACACTGTCTTCCACAATGGTTGAACTAATTTACACTCCCACCAATAGTATAAAAGCATTACTGTTTCTCCACATGCTCTCCAGCATCTGTTGTTTCCTGACTTTTTAATGATCGCCATCCTAACTGGTGTAAGATGGCATCTCATTGTGGTTTTGATTTGCATTTCTCTAATGACCAGTGATGATCTTTTTTTCATATGTTTGTCAGCCACATAAATGTCTTCTTTTGAGAAGTGTCTGTTCATATCCTTCACTCACTTTTTGATGTTTTTTTTTTTTTCTTGTAAATTTAAGTTCCGTGTAGATTCTGGATATTAGCCCTTTGTCAGATGGATAGATTGCAAAAATTTTCTCCCATTCTCTAGGTTGCCTGTTCACTCTGATGGTAGTTTCTTTTGCTGTGCAGAAGTTCTTTAGTTTAATTAGATCACATTTGTGAATTTTGGCTTTTGTTGCCATTGCTTTTAGTGTGTTAGTCATGAAATCTTTGCCTATCTCTATGTCCTGAATGGTATTGCCTAGGGTTTCTTCTAGAGTTTTTATGGTTTTAGGTCTTATGTTTAATCCATCTCGAGTTAATTTTTGTATAAGGTATAAGGAAGGGGTCCAATTTCAGTTTTCTACATATGGCTAGCCATTTCCTAACACCATTGATTAAATAGGGAATCCATTTCCCCTTGCTTGTTTTTGTCAGGTTTGTCAAAGATCAGACGGCTGTAGATGTGTGATGTTATTTCTGAGGCCTCTGTTCTATTCCATTGTTCTATATATCCGTTTTGGTGTGAGTACCATGCTGTTTTGGTTACTGTAGCCTTGTAGTATCGTTTGAGGGCAGGTAGCATGATGCCTCCAAATTTGTTCTTTCTGCGTAGGACTGTCTTGGCTATGCAGGCTCTTTTTTGGTTCCATATGAAATTTAAAGTAGTTTTTGAACTGCGTGGTGGTTGGAACTGCTCCTTGCAATGTTTGCTTTGCAAATATTTACTCATTGATTTAACATACTACCACTATCAACTGCTGTCACTAACTGATTCGCCAAAACTTGGTTAAATAATTATCTTAAGGGGACAACAGATACCATGGTCTGCTTGAGGGTAGAGTTTGTGAGGAAGGAGAAGATTAAAAAATTACCTATTGGGCACTATGCATATTACTTGAGTGATGAAATAATCTGTACACCAAACCCCTGTGCTACACAATTTGGCTCTGTAACAAACCTGAACAGGTACTCTGAACCTAAAATAAAAGTTAAAACTATCTTGTTTTTACTAATCTATTTTAAGTGTATGTATAGTTCACATTTATTACAGTGTTTAATATTAGAAGCATATTGAGTCTCTATAAAGTTTGGTGATGTTTTCGTGATCAGAAATACGCTGGAAGAATGTAACTCTTTTTGATATCAATTAGCCTATGGTAAAATTGGTTTTGTTATACATACTTTCACTTAAAGTTGTAGTTTTCAAGAGCCTCCTGAGGATGTTAAGTGAGGACTTACTGTATGTTTAAGTGCTTATTGTCTATCTCTACAAACAAGAATATAAACCCTTTAAGAACAGGGACTGTCTCTGACTGGTGCCTCACATTATCCCCTGTATGTCTTGACTGGTACACAGGTGGCACTCGTAATTATTCATTGAGTAACTATGTAATCACCTAATTTAATAGCCCCTTCTCAAACCTCATTCTGCTTTAATTTTCAGACACTCTGACAATGATTTTTTTTAATATTAATGTTATGGATTCAGTATATTCTTTGCTATCATCTTTGTTGTCTTTCATTTTCCACCACCATACCCACTCAGTCACCAATTTCTTGTCTGCAAACTTTCATACATATTTTCTACTCCATTTTCATGTCAGCATTTGTAACTGGAAAATTCCAGCACCACCAGAGAGTCTCCTAGCCTCCTCCCATGCCTCTTGTCTGATCCATCCTGCATTGACTTACCAGTATTATCTTCACTGGAAGCAAAGATCTGTCACACAACTTCCGGTGGCATCTGTTGCTTATCCTCTAGAATTGTAGGCATTCTATGGTTTAGCTCCAATTACTTTTTATTGCCTTATACCTTATTTTCTACATAATTTTTATGCTGCAGTTACATATTTTCAAAACACACTCTTCAGATTTCATAGATATAAACAACAATATAAGTAAATAAGTAAATACAAATATAAATGCATTCCTTATCCAGTTCTTCTGGAATTTCTTCTACCCTTAGCTGTCTAACCTATTGGTCAAGACTTAATTTAAATACTGCCTCTTTCCTTGAGCTCTGTTGGAACATCCCAAATGGAAGCGACCTCTTTCTCCTTTAAATTCTCACATCACTTGCATTCCTTTTGTGTCATGCTTCATGTTACATATTTTTATTAAGCATATTTGTATTTTTCTCTTGCTTACTAAATTATGTATTTTTTTGAACACAGGAATATGATTATTATATCTTTTTATGTCCTTAGTGCTTAGCAAATCATCCTTCTTCAGATTTGAGACATAATTTACATGCAATGAAATCCATTTTAAGTGTAGTTTGATGAATTTTGGTAATTGTATACAGTTATCACATCACAATCAAGAGAGAATATTTCTATTACTGTAAAAAGTTTCCATATGCATTTTTGAAATTTATCCACTTCCCTGGGATTAGATGATTACAGATCTTTCTGGAAATATGGTTTTGCCTTTTCCAGCATTTATACAAATAGAAACATACAGTTTATAGTTTTTTGTATTTGACTGATTTCATTTTGCATAATGTTTTTGAAATTCATCCGTGGTGTTTTATGTTTTGATTAATGTCATGTGGTAATAGTGTCTTTTGTTGCTGAGTATAAATATACCACAATTTATTCACAAGCTAATGGATATTTTGGTTGTTTCCACTTTTTATCTATTGCAAATATAGCTGCCCTGAACATCCATGTACAAGTTTTGGTATGAACACCTGCTTTTATTTCTGCTGAATATCTGGGAATGCAATAGCTAAGTCATATAGTGGATGTGTGTAAACCTTTAAGAAATCTAAGACTGGGCTTGGGATCAGTGGCTTACACCTGTAATCCCAGCACTTTGGGAATCTGAGGCAGGCGGATCACTTGAGGTCAAGAGTTCGAGACCAACCTGGCCAACATGGCGAAACCCTGTCTCTACTAAAAATACTAAAATTAGCTGGGCATGGTGGCATGTGCCTGTAGTCCCAGCTACTCGGGAGGCTGAGGCACAAGAATTGCTTGAACCTGGGAGGTGGAGGTTGCAGTGAGTTGAGATCGCACCACTGTACTCCAGCCTGGGCGACAGAATGAGACTCTGTCTCAAAAAATAACAAAACAAAAGAAACCTTAGAAACCTTAAGACCATTTTAAGAAGTTATGGAGAAAGCTTAACAAAGTATGGTGCCTCTAGGGGCCAAATAGATGCATGTGCATTTTTGACATGTAGAATCAGAAGAAGGTACCAAGGAGAAGCAGGAGGCTAAGGGTAGATAGTACGATAAAACTTCATCACCCCTTGTTCATTCTGGACCCAAGCCAAGCTCTGGAATCCATTGATTATAAGGCAGCCTCACTCCTAGGAGGCATGTAAACACAACTCGCTAGAAATTGTAAAGTGTAATGATTTTCCCAGTCCTTCCCACCAAAATCTACACCACTGACTCAGGTGACTGCACACTGAGAACACGTAAATACCCAGACATTTCAAGAACTACTGGGCACAGGCAGGAGTTGAATTTGACACTTGGGGAACCAATGCATCCTCATGGCCAATGCATCCCCCCTGCTAATGTGGTAGCTTATGGGGGAAGGCAGGCAATAAATGGAGTTCTAACTAAAACCCAGTTTCCAGTGGATTCATTGAGTCCATGAAGCTACTCCCCAGTCATTTCCTAAAAGTGCAATCAGAATGGACACATTTAGTAGTTGGAATAATCCATTCACTGGGACTTTGGCCTGTTGGGTAAGAGATAATATAGTGAGACAGGCCAAACAGAAGCCTTTGAAATTGACCCACCCATACTGGTGAATACAGGCATGGAAAAAGATGTAGTAGTGAGAGTGCGGCAGAGATTAGCGAGGCTGTGGTCTCCATCATTTTCTTATCTCCTTTAATTTGCCAGTCTGCCCCCACCCCCAGATATTAATGAATCCTGAAGAATAACTGTAGATGACTATGAGCTCAACCATATAGTAACCCCAGTTGCAGCTATTGTGCCAAATATACAGCCTCAGCTACATGATACTGGAACATTAAATTGTTGAATGAATTTTTTATATTTTGATAAGAAAAGGATCAAAAATAGTTAATGTTTACATGGAATGGACAAAAATATTTGCTAACAGGTTTGCTCTACCTAAGGCTATGTTAACTAATTTTTCCACTCATAATAGGATATGAAGAGATCTGGATAGTTTGGGTAGCCCACAGAACTTCACATTAATTTACTAGATCAATGACATGAGACTAATTGGGCAGTATGAGAACAAGGGGTGGCTAATGTGATAGAAACCTACATCTGAACCCAATCTGTCCTTCTTTCTTGGTCTCAACACAGGTCTTCCTCTCCTCTTTTTAGGGCTAATTCATTTACTTACTCAGGAATCTTGTGCTATTGATTATGCTTTCTTTGCTTATATAGTAAACATCTGCCTCTCAAGTATATCTTTCTAATCAGTTTTTGAAGCTCTCCATTAAATCAAGAGCCAGAAATTCTCTCTGTACCCCAAGTCCCAACTAGTTATTGCACTTTTCTTTGTAGCATTTTGAAAGGGTTTTCCATACTTGTTACCATTCCTTTATCCTACCCCATCCCATAATCAATTTTTAAAAATTTAGTGTCAATCCCCATTATGTAATGAGAAAAAAAAAGCCATTTTAAGGTCAATAATTACCTCCATGTTGCCAAATTGTATATTTTTTAGTCAATCTCACTTGGTTTTTCAGCAGCATTTGATAATATATACCAACTCTGCAATCCTCTTGAGCTCCAGATTCGTATAACCAATAGGCTACTTGACATTTTTACTTGGATGATTCAAAGTCACCTTGAACTCAAATTATTTAGACTCAAAGTCATACTCTAGCTGGCACATCTAGTCTTTTCTTCCAGTGGTCCCTGTCTCAGTAGCTCCAGAAACTCAGGAGTTAACATTCCCATTTCCACCTTTCTCATTCCCAGTATCTCATCTAGCCCCTAGGGAGATTCTTTTATCCTCCTGGTGCTTTTCAAATTTGTCCCTTTTTCTTCTCTACTGTACCTCCCCTGGTTCAAGCCACCTTGTCTCTCACCTAGATGGTTGTAATAGCTTCCTAGGGGACGTTCTTTTATTCCCAGTTGTACTCTTCCAGTTTTGACTCTGCAGTCAGTGATTTTTTTTTTCTCTAAACAGAACCCTGATCAAATCACCCCTTCCATAGAACACTTTCATAAAATAAGAACTGAAATACTTAATGTGGGCAAACGTGCCCTACATGATCGGTCCTCACTTTTCTTCATGTTCCACATGAATCTTTTACAATTCCCTCATCTTGCATTTTCCACATAGGTAACTCTTGCCATTCAATCACCAGCTACACAGGGAAGCCTTCTCTGGCCACCTCAGTCACATCTCCCTAATAAATTCTTTCAATACATGTATAGCATTCTATTTATTTATTTATTTTTTTGGATAAATTTGACTACAGGTTACTCTCTGGCAAACACAGGATAAGCACTTTAAATAACACAGCACTCTTAATAATCCTATACAAGGAATAATTTTAAGGTGTCCATTTTACCTATCAGCAAACTGGGTACAGTGAGGTGAAGTAACTTGCTCAGAGTCACACCCCCAGTCCATGGCAGTCGGGATCAACCCCAGGCATCTAACTCAGAGTCCAGACTTTTAACTATCTCACTTATGCTGCCTCTGTCTCTCAGGTTTATCATTGCTAAAATGTGCATTTGTGAGATTGTTCATGAATGTCTATTCCCTCACTGCAAGAAAGATAGTCTGTTTTGCTCATTACTGTGGTGCATATTACAACCAGTAATGAAAGCATGAAAACAATGGAGTAAATTAAATACCAGACCATGTATTGACATGACTGCATTTTAAATGTTGAGTTCCCCTCACATGTGTGCTCTACCTTGGAATTTCATATTGCTAGGTTAAATTAGCATTGGGCAGAAGAGTTTGAAATAAGCAATGAATATTTTCATAGCCTTATAACTTAATAAATTAAGAGTCTGGAGTAGAGAGATCAGCATTTCAGAAATGTTATGAAAAGTATTCACTTTTTATTCATATTGAAAGTTTCATGAACCAGAAATCATTTTTCCTTCCTCCAATTAATTATGAATTCAGACTGCTTGTCAAGCTAAAGCCAAGGGATAGTAAGAGAAGATAGCATTTTCGTGATTATAGAATAACACTTGCTCATTACATGAAATTTAAAAATGTAGAGGATTGTTAAGAAGAAATTAAGAATCAACCACTGGTTAATTTACCAGAGAAAGAAAAAAACAAACACAATATTTTGGTGCATAAATCCTTTAACACCTGTATACATAAATAAATAATATTTACATATACATATTTGCCAAATAGAAATGCATATATATGTGTGTGTATGAGTGTGCATACTTTCAAATTCAGCATGTTATCTTAAATGAGCAATTGTAACTTAACCTTACATTAGAAGCATATTTCCCCATTGTCTTTCAAAAACATGATATTTAATGATGAAATAATATTAATCTTATGGATAAGCTATAATTTATGGTACCATTTTTCTTTAGTGTTTTCTTTTACATAATAATTCAATGTTCTTTTATGTATAAATCACTGTCCACCTGTCTAAAATTTTCCTCATGATAGAGTTCCCCAAAGTGGAAAGTGGATCAGAAAGAATGAACTTTGAAGTCTGTTGATTCATATTGCCTGATTGCTTTCCAGAAAAGTTACAGGTAATTAAACACTCATAACAGAAGTATTCAAGGATGCCTAACTTATTATATCTCTGCCAGCATTAAATATTGATTGTAAATATTTGATGGTCAAGAACTTTGATAACTCTGTGTTAATGTTTGGCAAATGGACATTCTGTGTATTTTTTTTTCTTTCTCTCTTTTTTTTTTTTTTTTTTTGTTGAGACGGTCTCACTCTGTCACCCAGGCTAGAGTGCAGTGGCGTGATCTCGGCTCACTGCAACCTCTGTCTCCTGAGTTCCAGAGATTCCTGTGCCTCAGCCTCTGAATAGCTGGGATTACAGGTGCACACCACCACGCTCGGCTAATTTTTTGTATTTTTAGTAGAGACGGGGTTTTGCCATGTTGCCCAGGCTGGTCTCAAACTCCTGAGCTCAGGCAATCTGCCCACCTCGGCTTCCCAAAGTGCTAGGAATATACGCATGAGCTAATGTGCCTGGCCAAATGGACATTCTTATACTTTGTCAATGTGTGTAAAAAATGCTACAAACTTCCTGTAAGGGAAATTTGAAAATTTCTGCTAAAACTTAAAATTGTCTCTTTTTTGATAGCAATTTAAGTTGCAGGAATGATACCTGAAGATATATTGATGCTTGATATCAAAGTTGTATATAGAAAAATATTCATGGCCACCTTATTGATAATAATAAAAGGTTGTAAGCAAAACAACTGTTCCTCTAAAAGAGGTTGATCATATAAATATGGCATGGCCATACCACAGACTACTGGATCAGTTAGAGCTCTGTGTGTTGAAAATAACAAATATAACTAAAAATGGCTTATGCTATAAGAAAATAGATTGATAACTTGAAAGTTCAGAGGGTAGAGTGGAATTTAGAGTTGCCTTAATTCTTTGTCTGTCATTGTCCCTGAAGACCGAGTTTCTTTGCTCTTCCGTTGGTAGTGTCTGTTACAACACAAGTCTGGTTCCACTTGTGACTGCAAGATGTAGATTGACTTAAGTTACATAACCCTTATTATGTTGAAGAAGACTCTTCTATTCTTAATCTTCTTTAAAATATTAGCAATAGGCTGGCATGGTGGCTCATTCCTGTAATTCCAGTACTTTGAAAGGCCAAAGCGGGAGGATCACTTGAGTTCAGCAGTTCGAGACCAGCCTAAACAACATAGCGAGACCTTATCTCTACAAATAAAAATAATAATAATATATTTAATATTGTCAAATGTTTTTCTGGCATTCATTGAAATCATATTTTTAACACACAATCTCTTAATGTAATATTCTACATATTAATATTCATCAGATGAATACTAAAATCAACATTGCATTTCTGGTGAGAAGAGATCTTGTTTGCGTAGGTAAATAATTTGATATACTAAAGTTCTTATGCAATTTTTAAGAAAAGTACACAAACTTATGCAAATAGGAAATTAGTGTATTTACGTAGTGTTCAGATATTTTATCAATATAGAAGTTTTGTTATCTGCTTTTACTTCAAAGATAGTACCAACTGTTACAGAGAATAGAAATTTAAACACTCTTTAAATGACAAAAATTAGAAGGGAAATAATGAAGCAAAACTTTCATGTCTCAGGCTTATGAAAAAGCAGAAGGGGTCACTGTGTAACATTGCTTCCGGAAGGCTCAGTGTCATGCTAGAAAGAGCCTGGGACCTAAGGTTGGAGACACCTACAGAGACCAAGCCTTGACCCCACTACTGACAGTCTTTTTGAGTTTACAAGTATTTTATCTAAGATTTTTGCACTTATTAGTAAAATTGGTTTTTAGGTTTCTTTTGTGTGTGTGTATGCTCACAGGACTTTATGTTAAACTTTTATTAGCACATTTTTCTCTTTATTGAATATTTAAATTCATCGTTTTACTCATTCACTTAGCAGTCTTATTTGTACATAAATCCTTGATGACACTTCCAAGTCCTTCGTTGGTTACTAGTTTATTGTTTTTTTTTTTTTTTTTAAAAAAACAAACCTTCCTCTTAATTTTGGTAATTTTTATTACACAATTGTAATGTGGTCGTGTATACTAGATTAGTTATTTTCAAAGTATAGTCCAATACATTTTTAGGACACTGCAAGGTCAAAATTATTTTCATAGTAAAATGAAGATATTTGCCTTTTCATTCTCATTTTCTTCTGAGTACATGGTATTTTCCAGAAAATAAATAATGCATATTGATATTACTACTCTGACAGCTAGTGAAAACTGTGTTCGTGTATTCTTGTGTCTTAAATATTTCTTAGTTTTAATTTTTAATGTGGTAAATATTGATAGAGATATCTCACCTACACAGAAGCACTTTGGGCTTTTGAAATACATTTTAAGTGTTAAAAGGAGTCCTGAGAGAAAAAGTTTGAGAATGAAAGCCCTATCTAGACATTGTCCATTTTTTTAAAGGGCAAAGTTTTTACATAATGACTATAGAAATATTTCTTTACTGTTAGTGTTCTCTCTGTAGGTATCTATATCTCCCTTATTTATGTTTCACACATTTAAAAATTAGATATGCCAGAAGTCTGTCCATTTAATTGGTTTTACTTTTTGCCTTACCATAGCCATAACCCTAATCCTATTCTGAATTATTTAATTTTTAGCGTTTTTGTATTTTTCTAAGAATCTCAAGTTTAATAGTTCATTAAATTTTATTCTTTATTGTTTAACATGAAAACATTTAAAGCTATACTTGAGGGCAAAAGATTTTGGCCTAAACATGTGAAACAAGCCAACCTAATGTTCACGTGCTACAGCAATAGAAATAGAAATGTCTTAGACATAAAAAGCCTCAGAAACAATATCCACTTGTTTTTCTTTGAAAAAGTATTTGAAGGGTGGGCGCGGGGGCTCATGCCTGTAATCCCAGCACTTTGGGAGGCCGAGGCGAGCGGATCACGAGGTCAGGAGATCGAGACCATCCTGGCTAACACGGTGAAACCCCGTCTCTACCAAAAATACAAAAAAATTAGCCGGGTGTAGTGGCGGGTACCTGTAGTCCCAGCTACTCAGGAGGCTGAGGCAGGAGAATGGAGTGAACCTGGGAGGCGGAGCTTGCAGTGAGCTGAGATTGTGCCACTGTGCTCCAGCCTGGGAGACAGAGCAAGACTCTGTCTCAAAAAAAAAAAAAAAAAAAAAAGTATTTGAAGACCTATTAGAGTCAATCCAAAATTTTATCAAAATAAAAATGTCAGTAGTAAGAAAGTATTATTGTTTTTGAGACAGAGTCTCACTCTGTTGCCCAGTCTGGAGTGGAGAGGCACGGTCTCGGCTCACTGCAATTTCCACCTCCCGAATTCAGGTGATTCTCGTGTCTCAGCCTCCCGAGTAGCTGGGATTACAGGCACACACCACCACACCTGGGTAATTTTAGTATTTTTAGTACAGACAGGGTTTTATCATGTTGGCCAGACTGGTCTCAAACTCCTAACCTCCAGTTATCTGCCCATGTAGGTCTGCTGAGATTATAGGTCTGAGTCACCGTGCCCAGCCCAGAAAGTAGTAGTATAAAAATGAAGTGATGTTATTCATAGCAACTACCTAAACAGAGATTTAGTCAATAAAATTGATATAAATATGTATATTTACTAAATCTTTGGCTTTCTGATGACATTTCTTTTAAAATATATATTTAAACAATTTATTGGGTAAAATAGGCTTAAGCCACAACATTTTCCTCTTCGAATTTCTTTAGATCATGCACATTAGTATCCTACTGCTGCTGTAACAAGTTACCACACACTTAGTGGCTCAAAACAACACAGATTTATTATCCTACAGTTCAGGATATCAGCAGTTGGAAATCAATTTCACTGGGCTAAAATAAATGGGTGTGACCATATTTGGTTCCTTCGAGAGTCCCTAGTGGAGAATTCATTTCCTTTTCCAGTTGATAGGGAACATCTATCTACATTCCTTGGCTCATGCCTCCTTCCCCCAGCTTCAAAGCCAGTATAATAGCATCTTCTCTTCTTTCTGATTCTTCCGTCATTTCTCTGACCCTGATCCTGTTCCCTCTTTTAAGGACCTTCATAATTACATTGGGTCCAGCTGGATAATCTAGGGTAATCTGCTGTCCTCAAAATCCTCAGTTTACCACACCTCTGAGGTCCCCTTTACCTTGTAAGTTTGCATAATCACAGATTGTGGGCCTTATGATGTGGCCATCTTTGGTTGTCGGGGAGGGGGTACATTATTCAGTCTGCTACATTGTTCCCAATTATTCTGATACTTAGTATTTCAGAGAAAAAAAAAAGATGAAGTCAACCTTATTTTCATTTTATTAAATATTTAGTTGTTTTAAAAGCAGTATAAAGATGTCCTTCTATTTTTATTTTTCAAAATTTTTGAAATAATATGGTAGTGGATTTCACGGGTAAATGTGTTGGACCCAGTTCTTCCTCCCTTTGCCAGAAAGCTTTGCAGTCCCTGCTTCAGTGGGGCGTGTACTTCTGAGCCCCTCGTCTTTAGTCTTGGCCAGCTGACTTGTGCCTCAGACTCATTTCATTACTCCCACTTGCCCTGATCTACCCACATGTACCAGGCTTAAGTCACATGAACATACAACATTTCTTTAGCCTTGAAGATTAACTCTCCCTCTTGGGATACATTCCGTGTATCCTCCAGGTCACTTTCTCAGGGTCACCTTTCCTGACCTATAGACAACATTTTACTGCCTAGCAGCCTTTCATTGCTGTTCAGTCTCTTTAAGCCAATGGCTGAGACACAAGACTCCTGTGTTCGACTGTTCTTGGAAACGTAACTCATTCAGCAAATATTTATTGTGCATTCACTAAATAGTACTTTCGACTACTCTTAATCCCAGCAAAATGTCCCATCTCCCCAAAACAGCCCCTGTTGACTGAAGTGGTAGGATCTGCTCAGGCAGTCTGGCAGCTGTATCTGGAAATCTGTTTTCTACCTATATATGTACTCACACTTATCTGGAGCATATACCTGTAGTTCTTTTTTTGAGTCTGGTACTACAGATCAAGCAAAGACTCCACAATTTAATGAGTTATTCTATACCCTGCTTTCATTTTAATGTAATCCTTCATCTCCCCCATTATATATGTATATGGTTAGGATTAATTTAATATTTACTTTAGATTTTCGTAGACTCAGAACTGCTGAGGTTATGCCTAGGTAGACAGCCTTGACAGGAGTTGGGGCTTACTAGCAATATGGACAATCAGGATCCTAGGGCATCTGATGCATAAATAAACAAGATAGTTTCTCAACAATTTGTATAGAATTTTGCCTTCAGAAAATACGCTTCATGCCGAAAGGCCCTCTGGGACCACTTTGCGGTACAGCAGGATTGACTGATGAGCCCGAGAACCAGTGCTCATTGGAGAAAGCTGACTATGTCATTCCGCATCTCATTTCCCACCTGCCAGGTAGAATGCGATGGCCTGGATGACAGCTGACACCATGAGATTCCATTTCTTTGCACAATGAGGGCACAGAACTGCTCAGTTTGACTGGGAGAGGCTTTGTTTCTAACGATTCTGTTGAAAAGGAGAGAGCCTTCAAACTGTTACAGAATTCTGCTTTCTAGTTATGGTCTCCCTGTGACCTTGAGCTCAGCCATGTATCCATTTCTTTGACACTAAGGACATCGTGTGTTCTTCTGTAGACCACCCCTTCTTCCCCATCCTGGACAAGAGGGGAGTGTAAATGACTTCTTTCTCAGTTAAATTCCTGCCAATAAAGATGCCTCCTGGCACCATTGGCATCCTCCCTTTCTCCGTCCTGTTCTTGAGGCATATCTCTTCCCCCTTATCAAGAAGGGTTACAAGATTCAACACTTTTATACAAATTGTGGATGATTGATCTTCCTAGAAATCTTTCTCTCTCTTTGTGACAGTCTACAATAACCTCTTACCTCGCATAAACTCAGGTTGCATTGATCACATGCCATGATCACATGCCAATCACAAAGCTTGTGATTTTTGGCACATTAAGCTGACAACTTTGTTGGCCTCAAGATGTGCTGTAGCAATAAATGTTCTTTCTTAAAACTAGCACGACACTAGACTGAAGCTCCACAAGATAGACACTGTATATTTTGCTCACAGCTATATCCTTAGCAAACCATGAATTCTTTTGACCATGGTAAATTTTGAATAATGAATGAGTGAATGGTCTCCTTGACATCCTCTGCAAAGACTTCTGATTTTCTACTGCTGCTCTTTCCCTGCCTTCCTCAATGGTTTATGTCAAGTGAAGTGAAAGTAGAAAGAATGGGTTATGTATGGTCGGTAAGCAGGTCTTCTCAGGTGTTTTCTGGCATCTGTCTTAAATACCCTTTGCCCTGAAAGTGCTCTGGCACCAGTGAATTGACATTGTGACATCTTCTTGCCCTTCTGTTGCTTACTCTTTGGGTCTGTATTTTACAAACATCTAGCTTTGCGGTATTAGAATTTCAATTTGAATTAAATTAAACAAAAACGTCTCTTCTGTCTGGGGAAAGCTTCTTTTGTTGTGTCCTTTCTGGAGGAACTTTCTCCCCAGTGTGTGGAAAATAGCTGCCAATATTTCATAGGCATTTCATGCCTCTCATCTCAGAATCTCTGTCCCAAAGTGATGTATGGAAAATCATGGGGGAGACTTAGGTTGGCTTGGCTTGGATCACACACCTACCTATGGACCACCCATGGTGGCCAGAGAACCAAAGTATTGATATGATAAATTCTTTCTAGTGAGAAAATTAAATGGCACTCTAAGTCGGTCAATATATTTTTTTTAGGAAAGTGGGGGCTTCTATGCAGTGTCTAATAGTATAGTAAGAGAAGATAGTGATTATTTCCTGACATACCTATGAAGACCAAGTTTGCCTTAAGTTACATTGTCCTTTGCATTACTGAACCCAGGCCAGGCACGGTGGCTCATGCCTGTAATCCCAGCACTTTGGGAGGTCGAGGTGGGCAAATCGCCTGAGTTCAGGAGTTTGAGACCAGCCTGGCCAACATGGTGAAACCCAGTCTCTACCAATTAGCCGAGCATGGTGGCACGCACCTGTAATCTCAGCTACTTGGGAGGCTGAGGTAGGAGAATTGTTTGAATCTGGGAGGCAGAGGTTGCAGTGAGCCAGGATCTCACCATTGCACTCCAGTGTGGGGCAACAAGAGCAAAACTCTGGCCAAAAACAAAACAAAACAACAACAACAACAAAAAACTAACTGAACCCAGCTATAATAGCTATTCTTTAAATCATTATCTACTAATGCTAACATCTGGCTCATCTTGGAGTCAATTTCTATGGATTATTTTTTCTCTTGACAATGGGTCACATTTTCTCATTGTGTTAGTCCATTTTGTGTTGCTGTAAAGGAATACCTAAGACTGGGTAATTTATAAGTAAAAAGTTTATTTGGCTCATGGTCTACAGGCTATAAAAGCATGGAACCCACATATGCTTGGCTTCTGGTGAGGCCTCAGGAAACTTAATGGTGGAACGTGACAGGAGAGCAGACATGTCACACAGAGCAAGAGAGAGAAGGAGGAGGTGCCAGTCTCTTTTAAATAACCGGATTTCACGTGAACTCATCAAATGAGAACTCACTCATTACCACAAGGACAGCGCCAAGACATTCATAAGGGATCTGCCCCCATGCCCCAAACACCTCCCACTAGGCCCACCTCCAACATTGGAGGTAACATTTCAGCATGAGATTTTGAAGGAACAAAACATCCAAACCGTATCACACATTTTGTAATATATCTACTAATTTTGTATTATATACTGGACATAGTGAACATGGTGTTACAGAGTCTCTGAATTCCACTGTATTTTTCCAAAGACCATTGATTTTATTGTTTTAGCAGGCAATTAAATGAATGAGCTAAACCTGAAAACTTTGTAGCTTAGGCCGCAACTCTAATTTGGTTTAGTTCTTTTCTCCTTTGCTTGACTGTCTTATGCATGCATGCTTCAGGGATCAACCAGAGATTTGGGCAGAATTTATTTTAAAAATTTAGAATTTCCCTTTTTAAGTTATCTCCTTTCTAGGATTCCTCCACTCACATTCTATTGGCTGTAATTATCCCAAATTTTGTCCTAGAGTTGGAAAATAAGGTATCTGCCTCAAAGATCTTTAACACTAATGTATCTCCCAGTTCTAACATTCTGTGATTTTCGTGGTGGGATGACAGAAAATGAAGACCAGCTGCCATTACTCTTTTTTAAAAAACAGCTTGCGTTGTGGTATAACTGGCATACGAAAAAATTGCACAGACTTAAAGTACTAATATACAATGTGATAGATTTTGATGTATGTATTGAAACCATCACCACAACCAAGATGGTTAGCATATCAATCACCTCCAAATTAACTTGTGTCCCTTTGTGATCCTTTCCTTTTCCTCCTCCCTTAATCTCCTTCTCCCCAAACAGTAACTACTTATCTGCTTTTGGTTACTACAAATTAGTATGTAGTGGCATCTTATTGTGGTCTTTATTTGCATTACACTAATGTCTAATGATGTTGAGTATCTTTCCGTGGACTTATTGGCCATTTATATACCTTCTTTGATAAGGTGTCCTTGAAATATTTTGCCCATTTATTGGATGGTTTGTTTTCTTATTATTGGGTTTTGGAAGTTTAAAGACTACTCTGTCCTTTATCAGACATATGCATTGCAACTATTTTCATTCAGTTTGTACCTTTTTTCATTTTCTTAACAGCATCCTCTGGAGAGCAGATGTTATGTGGAGCTTGAATTTCTGACCCACAAAATTGTAAGACCCTATAAAATGGTGTGGGGCTTAAGTCATCAAGTTTTAGTGTAGTTTATTATATAGCAGTACATTTTCAGAATGTAAACCATGCAATCTTGAATTAGGTGAGCAATGAAGAAGAGAGGGAATGGAAGTGGAGTAAGGCAACTGATATAATGACTAAAGCTGCTGCTTGCCTCACCCAATGCATCCACCCCTTTGGGAAGTTGGGCCATTCCTCAAATACTTCAGATCCTGAAGAAAGAGATGAAAATGTACCTGCTTCTCTACATAAATGAGTCTACCCTCTCTTCTAAGTTACCTGTTTTGGAAAGTAGAAGATTGCTAACCAAGAGGGCAGATCCCTCAGACTCCTCTGAAGTTGGTGAGTCTATGTCAGGGAGCGTTGGAGTGTCATGGTCTCTGCCAAAACTTTGAAATGGGATGGGGTTTCTGCCATTGCTCCTGGAAGTCCAGCCTCTAATGAGTCCTCTCCTTTTCCTCATGAGGGCCTTAAGCTATCTCTATCTACATATCTGTTAAAATATTCTTAAGAAAGAATCCAGTATCATGTATCTTTTAAGGTGGTCTTAGTTTTGCTTTTTTTTCATTTCTTATCCTGTGCTAATTATTTTCTATAAAGATTTATCTTCTGTGGAGAATTCCATGGAATACCTTTTGTTCATTCATTTAAGTTTTCATTCATTTATCCTACAAGTATTGTCTGTATGGACAGTGGGGAACAAGTTGTAGTCCCTGCCTTCAGGAAGCTTGTAGAGTAATTTCATAGCCATTTTGGGCAGCTGTGGGTATAGGGATGGGGTCTTCCTAGATATCTTTTGTCTGTCTGCCCAAGTCCCCCGTAAAACATTCTCAATTAACATAGGCCACTCCTAATAAGAGCATATGGGTATGAGTGCTGCTGAGGGTCTTCCAGTTGAGAAACAGTGTCATGTTGTTCTTCCACAGGAAGTAGGGGAGGGAGTGTTAACTTTCTATGTAAATGATATTCTTAGACTACAGTTGAAGGACAGTTGCTTTGCTCACATAAATACCTCTGGCACCTCAAGATGATAGGTTTGGAAATCCTGAAATATCTTCCTTTTTTCCGACAGTGAAATTTGAAAGTGAATATTTTGATGTGAATTCCTGCACTAAGTGATACCTGAACATTTGCAGACACAGTGTAATTAGAGTGTTGGTGCTTGTACGATGTGAGTTTCAAGAACTAGCTCGATTTACTGTATAAACAAAAATTGTAGTGAACAAAGTTGTTAGCAAAGTTCTTTTTGCTTCAAAATACAGAAGAACACATCACACAAGAAAATGGAGGTCTCTAAGCAGAACATAATCCAAGTGTCTTCTTTCTGCCCTGAAGTCAAAAAGCCACATATGATGGCAAGAACAGTTCTCAAAGCCCAAACAGACTGTCACAATGAAACGCCAGATTCTTTCCCCCTTCAGCTGAAAAAGCCTGTTAATGCTTTATGTTTTTGTTTATAATTGTCTAAAAAATAATTTGGGGACAATAAAGGAAATATAGTTAGGACAGCTAAATTATTTGAAGAACCTGAAATGTTTTCGATTATATAAGCGTGCAATTAAAATTACTTGGAGCATTTTTTATTATAAAAGCCATACATATTCATTGTAAATCTTAAAAATACAGATAAAGATTATTTTACTGAACCATCAGCTATTAATATTTTGTCCCATAGTTTTTCAGTCTTTTTCCTTTATTTGCTTTTATGTGTTGTTTTAATTGCATAAAGAATATAAAATTAAATTCAAGATATAAAAAATAACAGAAAGATAGGATAAGAGGAGTAAGTGGGCTGGGTGCAGTGGTTCATGCCTGTAATCCCGGCACTTTGGGAGGCCAAGGTGGGCCGATCACCTGAGGTCAGGAGTTCCAGACCAGCCTGTCCAACATAGTGAAACCCTGTCTCTACTAAAAATACAAAAACTAGCCAGGCATGGTGGCATGTGTTTGTAATCCCAGCTACTCTGGAGGCTGAGGCAGGAGAATCACCTGAACCCAGGAGGTGGAGTTTGCAGTGAGCCAAGATTGTGCCACTGCACTCCAGCCTGGCAACAGAGAGAGACCCCTGCTCAAAAAAAAAAAAAAAAAAAAAAAAAAGAGCATCTTCACTTAGACAACCACTATCATAAGTTTCTTGTCAAGCACCCTCCATTTTTTACTATGCTTATATAATGTATTTACCAAAAAATGGGATTATACTCTACATTCTTCTTTATGACCTAACATTTATCTGATCATATATATTTTATAAAATCTTTTACATTTCACAGTTTTAATGGAATGGACAGAGATTTAATTACATAGGCCCTCATTAATGATATTTAGATTGGTTCCAAGATCATCCACATAGTATATGAGTCTTTATGTATCTCCATAATTGGTTCCTTGGGATAAATTTACAGAGAGAAATGTTGGATCAAATATTTTAACTTTTAAGGCTTCTCTTGATATTGAAAAATTTGCCCACCAGAAGAGTTTTATAAATTTATATTTCCAGCAGCAAAGTATGAAAAAAGCCTCTTTTCGTTACAGTTAGTTGTCAATGTTGAGTGTTATGTTTTTGATCTTCTTTGTGATTCTAAAAATAGTATGTTATGATTGTAATTTATATTTCTTTGATTGCTAGTAGACTATAAATATGCAATTTTATAGGAAACAATAAAATGAATGCTTTTAGTATAATACTCAGGGCTTAGCCGGATAACTTATTTAAGTGATACAAAGTGCGAGAGTTACTGTTTAGCATTCTTTAAGATGAAATGGGATGTGTGGCAAAAATTAATCAGAGATTCCATGTCAACAGCCTGAGTCCATGCTTATTTCCCATAACAACTGGCAACAGAATGAGAGGTGCTGGGAGCCGACTGAAGCAAGGAAACCCTTTGTGGTATAGTGTTGTATTTGAACTGTGAGAATTTTTGGCCTTGGGTTCTCTGGTGTGTTGACTTTCTAACTGACTAGACAGCAGGACAACCTCTTTAAATCCTTTTCTTGTTTTAGGAAAATGGCACCAACCAAATTTGGAGTTAATTTTGCAATTGGACTTAATTTTGAAAAACTATTATTTCTCCTCTGCCTAACTCAGTAATTCTCAACCACAGACTGAACATTCAACTCACCTGTGGGGCTTTTCCAACAATTTAGTCTGCTCACCCTCTCTGTTCCCTTTTTTAATAAAAGCAGACCCAGTCGCTTGTTGCTTGCAGAGTTCAATTAACAACAGCAGGGTCTTGTAGAAAGAGAGGACTTTATTTCAGAGCTAGCAGAGGGGAAGTAGTAGTATAGGCTCCTGTCTTGAAGATACCATTTTGGCTTTGGGGTAGAAAGCTGGGGCTTTTAAAGGGAGGGTTGGCATGAACAGCATGCAGGGGAGGGTACAAAGAGGTGAGGGGTCTGTGTGACTGGCTTCCAATGTCTTATCTATCAGGCGGTCTGGCTGGTGTCATAGTAGGCAGAGCTAGGCTGTAAACTGAGCCAATCTCCCAGGGGGAGAGAGTTCCAGAAGCACCTGGTTTACTTCAAAATTCAGTTTCTGGAACTTCTAAGCACACAGTTAGTTAAGCTTGCCCATGTAGGGAGTGTCTGTTGGAGATAAGGTATAGGTTATAATTGCATTCCCAAAGAGCTAAGTAGGAGTTGGGGTAAAAGGGAAAAGGGGAAAAATATTTAATTCCCTTGTACAAATTGAGTACTCAGTTATACCCTTAAGCCAATTAAATGAGAATCTCTAGACAATGGGACGTGGGCATGGTAGTGTTTTATTGAAAACTCCGTAATACGACTCAACTATGCATCCAGGCTAGAGAACCACTGGATTGATTTATTTCCATCCTTTGTTATCACAGGAACCACTTCTCTTCACATATTCCCCCTCCCTGTGTACACATGTCTTTTCTCCAGCCAGTTCTAAGCTGGATTTCGTTAAGAATCAAAACAACAATATGAGGAAACAACATATAGGTTTCTTAGGCACTTAAACCTCATAGTGATAAATGCCAAAAGGATGCCTTCTTGTTTAATAAGTACTCCATCTTGTAAGGGACAGTTCATTTTGTTCAAAGCATAAAATCAATTTCAAATATGTATTTGCTCCAACAAAGAAATCATTCACTTAGCTGTAAGTATGTGAGTCTAAAGGTTCATCCAGAGGACTGGGAATGGATAGTGGTGTTGGGAAGCAGCCTGCAAGCCTGGAGAAAGCTTCCTGTGAGGAGCTCTGTCCTGACCTCTGGCAACTGGTCCACAATCTCAGATCTATCTCCTTTGTTTTCTTGCTGACACCTAGGCTATAAAAATCAATCCTGTGGCTAGTCTGACCCATGGCTCCGACTCTCCAACTATTTCTCCTCAGGTTGGCTCTGAGGTAGGTCTCTCTAGCTTCCCTCTAGACTCTCAGTGCTCATTTAAAATGTTTATCTTTCTCCCATGGTTCTGAGCAGAAAAGAGTATCCACAAGCCAAAAAGGAAGTCTGCTCCCCTAGCAACAACAGTCTACTTTTTCTATTATCTTCTCCAGTTCCCTCTTTGGAAAGCTTCCCCATTCTCTAGAACAGTGGCCAAGAGACAAAACAGCATTTGATATACAAAGCCAATGTTTAGTATTCAAACAGTGCTGTCCCAGAAGAAAAGTTCTTTTCAGCACTTTAAAATTCTTTGACACTTTTCTATTTCAATACTTGTGACTCTGCTTCCACTTGCTGCTGGGGGAAACAGGAATGTGGTGTAAAGAAAATGAAATAGCAGTCAAATAGCTGCAGACACTCAGGAGACTTTAGCAAGTCATACCTTACTCATCAGTAAAGTCCCTAATAATTGCTGCATTGCTGGTTCCATAGAGTTGCAAATGAGATGACATATGGGAATATGATTTGAAAACAGTGAGGTGATAAACACTTCAAGTTATAAACAATAAAATGCACAGACCTAACGTTCAGTACATTTTAACAAATATATACACCTGTATAACTAATACCTAAAGCAAGATGCAAAAGCTTACCTGTGGAAAACTCCCCCTTGCTCTTTTCCAGTTAGTCCATACTGTACCTTTCCCAACCACCACATGCAACCACTATTCTGATTTCTAGGACCATTAATTCAGTTTTCCTGTCTTTCAATTTTATTTAAATGGGATTATATACTAGGTATTCTTTATATTTGACTTTTTTCCTTTAATGTTATGTTGGTGAGATACATCCATGTTTTGTGTACCATTTCTTTTACTGCTGATGAGTAATTTATGGTATGAATGTATCATGCTTTGTTCATATTCCTGTTAATGAATATCTGTGTTATTTTTCACTTTAGCTATTATGAGTAAATTGACTATGAATATTATTGTACATGTTATTTTGTGGAGATGCACTTTTTTGGAATACATGTTTTTCTTGAGTGTGTACTCAAAGTGGAACTCCTAGGTAATAGGGTAGGTGTTTGTCTTTGTAAGAAGCTGCTAAACTGATTTCCAAAATAGTTGTATGAGAATTCAGGTTGTTACGCATTCTTGCCAATCTCTTTCATTTCTTTAATTTCAACCACACTAATGGATTTCAATATAATTTTAATTTGCATTTCCCTAATACTAATTGTCTTGTCATATGATTAGTGGTCATTTGTATATATTCTTTAGTGAAGTGTTAAATCTTTGCTTGTTTTTAAAAATAGATTACTACTGATTTGTAGGAGATCTTCATATATTTTGAATACAATCCTTATGAGATATATGCATTATGAATATTTCTTTCATACTATGGCTTGTGTCTTCGTTTTTTAAAATTATTTTGAGTAGGAAACATTTGAAATTTTGACAAAGTCTAATTTATTTTTTCCTTTATGGTTGGTGATTTGCATGTCTTATATAAGAGATATTTGCTTAAACCAGGTCTACAAAAAATATTTCCCTACAATTTCTATTTCACCGCTGCCCAAAAACTTGATATATGTTGTGCTTTGGTGTGGGTTTCTTCATATTTCCTTTTCTGGATGTTCATGGAAACTCTTGTATTTAATGAGTGTATAGTTTTCATCAAATTTGACAGATATCAGTTGTTTCTTCAGATTTTTTTCTGCCTTCTCTTATTTTCTAGGACAATTATATGTATGTTAGGGGGACTGATGTTGTCTCAGAGTTCACTGATACTCTATTCATTATTTTCTTCAGTCTTTTTACTTTCAAGTTTCATTTTGTATAATTTCTATTGCCATATCTTCCAGCTCACTACATTTTTCTTCTGCAATATTTAATCTTGTGTAAGTGCATTCATTGTATTTTTTTCCTAGACGTTGTATTTTTTTATGTTTAGAGGTTAGAAATTGGTCTTTAAAAAATACCTTCCATGTCTTTTCTCATCATGCTCTGGTTTTTTTCCTATGATGGAATATATCTATAATCACTCTTTTAATGTCCTTTTAAAAAATTCCATCATTTGCATCTTTTCTGAGTTCATTTTTGTTGACTGATTTTTATCCTCTTTATGGGTTTTAATTTTCAGCTTCTTTGCATGCCTACTAAATTTTTACTGGGTATCAGACATTTTGAATTTTACACTGTAAACGTGTTAGCTTTTTGGTATTTTTGAAAATAATTTTTACCCCAGTTCACAATGAAGCTTACCTGAAGCTAGTTTGATCACTGTGAGGCTTGTTTTAAGGTTTGTCCAGTAGATCTACAACAGCCTTTAGTCTAGGTCTTCACTACATGCTTTGTGTGTTAGGAAACCTTCTACTTTGTTTTGGAGAAACAAACTTTTTCTAACTCTGAATGAACTCCAGGAGTTTTGTTTCTGCTCCTTTCTGGTAGTCCTTTCTCCAGCTTTACTAGTTTCATCATATGAGTGCTCTGATTAGTATTCTGCCAAACACCTGATTCGAGTCCTCTCTGAAGTAATCTACTTTTCAGTATTTCTCCTCACCAATTCTACCTTCCTTGAGGGTTTCCCAGACCTTCCAACTATCTTCTTAAAGATCTTCCAACTATCTTTCAACTCAATGAAACTTATGGGCTCTGTCTAGGGATTACAATACGTATCCTCACTATGTCACACACTGTCTTGAATTAATTTTACACTACTTCATTTATAATATAAAAACCTTATGAAAATGTAATTCTATTCCCCAAGTTTTTGTGTTATCATGGTCATATGTTTAGTCTCTACATGTGATATAAATCCTTTATAACTGTCAAATATCTACTAAAGAAATGTAAATAATACGGTTTTTACATTACATATTGACTATTTCTAGCACTCTATTTTTTCCCTATATTTTCAAGTTTTCATGTGATACCATTTTCTTTCAGCATAAGATTTCCCTTAGCATTTCTTCTAGAGGGAGTCTTCTGTAAATCGATCCTTTTCGACTGCTTTTAACATAAAGTGTCTTCATTTTGTCTTCATTTGTGAAGAGTATTTTTCGATGGATATATGTAATCCTAGGTACATACTGTTTTTTACATTAAAAATTCATTCCATTATTTTCCCGCTTCTACATTTCCTGGTAAGTTAGCTTCCTTTCTTATCATTGGGCTTCTCTTTAAAATGTATACTTTTCTTCTCTCAGGCTTCTTTAGATTTCTTCTTTATTTTTTGTTTTCAAACATTGTACTATGTTGTGAAATACGTGTAATTTTCTCTGAATGTATCTGGCTTGGGTTTTGCTGATCTTGAGTCTGTGGGCTGATTTTTCTACCCCACCAAAATTGGGGAAAAAATGACATTTATTTCTTCAATTTTTTTATAACTCTTTTAATTATTTTTTTCTCTTCTGAGTCTGTGCTGACCAGTAATAGTTCTTCCAAGAGTTGAGTTAAACTTATTCTGGGCTACAGTTTAAATTAGACTGAATTATCCTCTGGTTAACATAACCCACAACTCCCATATTTCTTGATGATGAGGGATTGAGCTTCTTGATATTGCCAACATTTGAACTGAGAAGGGATTGGGTCACTGTATATAAAAATAGTCTCTACCAATTCCATTTTCCACCTTCTGTTTCTTGGCATAATTTGGGGGATATAGGAAGAGTTGTCAGGATAAAAAATTATTTTTGCACTTTTGGCTTTTTCACATTTTAATATGTCCTATTGACTCACAAAATTTTAAGTTTTTAAGTACTTTTAAAACACTATAAAAATAAATACAATTATTTTTTTATGATTTATTATTATTATTATTATTTTTGAGACAGAGTCTCACTCTGTCACCCAGGCTGGAGTGCAGTGGCATGATCTCGGCTTACTGCAGCTTCTGCCTCTCTGCTTAAAGCAGTTTCCCTGCCTCAGCCTCCTGAGTAGCTGGGATTACAGGCACACACCACCATGTCTAATTTTTTTGTATTTTTAATAGAGACAGGGTTTCACCATGTTGGCCAGACTAGTCTCGAACTCCTGACCTCAGGCAATCCACCCACCTCGGCCTCCCAGAGTGCTGGGATTACAGGCCTGAGCCACCATGCCCAGCCAAAAATAGGTTCAAGCAGATCTCTAGAGCTTATTCATCTTGATTAACTTAATCTTTATGCCCATTAATTAGTAACTCCCCATTTGTCCCTCCACCCAACCCCTGACAACCACTATTCTACTCTTTGATTTTATGAATTTGACTGCATTAGAACCCTCATATAAGTATAATCATACATTATATCTTCCTGTAACTGACTTATTCCACTTAGCATATTGTCCTCTAGGTTCATCCCTGTTGTCACATATTGCAGAATTTCCTTCTTTTTAAAGGATGATTACCATTTCACTGTTTGTATATACCACATTTTCTTTATCAATTCACCTTTAGATGGATATTTAGGTTGTTTTTACATCTTGGCTATTGTGAATAGTGCTGCAATGAACATGGTTGTGTTAATATCTCTCCAAGATCTTGATTTCATTCTTTTGGATAAATAGTAGTGGGATTCCTGAATAATACGGTAGTTCTATTTTTAATTTCTTGAAGAACCTCTTTACTGTTTTCCATACTGGCTGCATCATTTTGTCTTCCCAGTACCAATGTGTAAGAGTTCTGATTCTCCACATCTTCACCAACGTTTGTTGTCTGTTCTGTTCTTTTCTTTTTGTTTTGATAATAACTATCAACATGAGGTATGAGGTGATATCTCATTGTGGTTTTGATGTTCATTTCTCTGAAAACTAGTGATGTTGGGCAATTTTTTTCTTACTCATGTTGGCTGTTTGTATATCTTCTTTGGACAAATGTCTGTTCAAGTCCTTAGCCCATTTAAAATTGGGTTATTTGCTATTGAGTTGAAGGAGTTGCTTACGTATTTTGGAGATTAACCACTTATTAAATATATGGTTTGCAAATATTTCCCCCCAATTTCTAGGTTGCCTTTTCACTCTGTCAGTTTTGTCCTTTGCTGTGCCGAAGCTTTTTAGTTTAATGTAGTCCCACGGTTAATTTTTGCTTCTGTTGTCTATGCTTTTCGTGTCATATTCATGAAATCATTGCCAAGAATAATGCCATGAAGCATTTTCTCTGTTTTCTTCTAGAGTTTTATAGTTTCACATCTTAAGTCTTTAATCCATTTTGAGTTGATTATTTTTGTGTGGTATAAGGGTACAATTTTATTATTCTGCATGTGAATATCCAGTTTTTCCAACATCATTTGTTGAAGAGACCCTCCTTTTCCCATTAGGTGTTCTTAGCACCCTGACTCACATTGTTTTCAAAGCTTTCTATTTTTTAGGTCCCTTGAGGTATCTACTGTTTTATGGCTGTTCCGTTTCTTTACCCATCTTCATCCACTCTGTTGTTTAATTCAGGTGTAGATGCTGCTGTGACTGTCAGCTTGATTGTGAAGGCTTTCTTCTCTTGAAATTTATTTTATCATGTCTTCCTTTCATCTACCCCTACTTTATAACCCCATAGAGAAGTATGACATTTTATTTAATCTTTTTTTGTTTTTATCATGAGAGTGAAATCTATTTGCATTATTTTATGCCATTACTAGAAGCAGAAGCCTTATGAAATATATTTAAATTACTCCTATTATTTCCAATAATTCATCCAACTTTGGCTCCCTATTGCTGGTAGACTTCAAAAGGGATTGAAAATGTATAAAGAAATCCTGAATGTCTAACACTTCCACTAAAAGAATGTTGCCTTTTTCTAATTAAGTGTGGACATTTTTTAAGTATAAAGAGAGAAAAAAAATAAAATCTGTACAACCATCTCATTATATAAAAGTTATATTTTGGAACCAGTTAGCTTTAATTTACTTTTCCGTAAGACTTAATATTCACTGCCGTATTTTACTTTCAGTCCACTGTAGCATGCTCTGGGATCTTTTAGATCCTCACTTCCTTAAGACGACTAATTTTGATATTCATAGAATCAATCCGCCACATTTTATATTTTTTCCTTTTGTCAATTGTGAGGATAATCTCAAAGGTTCAACTGAAGTGCATTCAATTGTTTAATTTGCTAAGCCATTTCCCTTTTTTCTAAGCTAATATTCTGAGGGAAAATAAAATTACAGTTCTGATGGAGACTACAGAACCAATCAAACCATTAAGAATAAGAGCTGGTTCTTACTCAGTTCAGTTATTAGGACCTAGGAAGAAAAATAGTCATTTTGTTTTACTGATTATTAATTAGTGTTCCTGTTCTCCGGCCTCCTTTATCCATTCAATAAACACTGAGCCCTCTTTTCAGGCCCCATTCTCATTAGGCATACAGATACAATAAAGAGTAAAAACACAGTCCCTCCCTTCAATGCATCCACCATCCACTGAGCAGAATGATGAGAAGTTATGTAATTAAAACACCCAATACCAAATTCCAAACAATAGGTTTTCTTAGAAGGTAGAACATTAATACAGCAGGCATGAGTAACAGTTCTAGCAGAGTAGAAGGGACCTGTCTTAGATATATGGAGACTTTGTATCAGAGCAAAAAGCAACAGACTGCCAAAGACCCACATTCTCACTGTGCCTTAAAACATTCAATCAGAATCATCTCAGCCTGTCACCCATCTCATAATTCTCTTTGTTTGAAGTTTCTTGTTTGGGAAGAAGGGGAAGGAACATATCAGTTTCTGAGCAGGGTCCATGTCTGCTTTTGTTTGCATAGCACTTGAGCTTAGGGAAGTAACTGAATCACTTCACCTAGATTTTTGCAAAACTTCACAAAAATACAAGATCAACCACGATGCTCCAGAAGCCTCAACAAATAAAATGTTTTGTTACTTTAATTTTTTGGATAGATGAACTTCTTTCTTGTTTCCAACCTTAACAGCTAAAAATCCATCAAATTACATTAGTTTGTTTCCTCAGTAAACACAATTGAGAACAAATATAAGAACAGAATTCTAAATACTAATTCTAATAACTAATTTTTTTTTCAGACTTTAATGTTAATACTAGTCACTTGAGTACCCTGTTAAAATGTACTTTACAATTCAGTAGGTTTGGGATATGGCCCAATATTCTGAATTTCTGACAAGATCCTGTAAGCTGTTGATACTGCTGGCCCAATTGCCACCTTTGAGAAGCAAGGTAATAAAATTCTTCCTTGATGACAGAATCCTGGATGTCATTTTTGTGGGTATATCTGTATTTATCACTTCATATCATTATCATTTATCACTTTTCTTATACATTCATAGCCTTGGAATGCCAAAGGTGAAGGGAACCTTGAGAAATAAGATTAAAAGTTGTAGGTTCTGGTAGGTTGCTTTTACTAATGGGCCCAATTCTTCTACCCCCATATATTTGAATACTGCGCTGTGTAGCTTCATTGTGCCTCCTGTATCAGCCATGTGACTTGCTTTGCTTAATGGGATGTTAGTATATGGCACAAGCAGAGGCTTGAAGAGTACTCGTGTGCTTGGGTTTGCCTTTGCTTGTTTCTTTGTTCCCCAGTTCAGCCTTCTGAAGAATGAGAAAGGCACCTGGCTTTATTGCCTTGCTGCCCTGGCCAACAGTCAGCGGGCCACCCAAGATGTGACTGAGCCCAGACAACACTAGAAAAACTGCTGAACTCAACCCTGCCCAACTTGTTGACTTGTAAATTCATCAGCTAGATAAATAAATACCTATCATTTTAAGGCTAAATACCTATTGTTTAATGGTGTTTGGAATGATTTACTATACAGAACTATTGGGGCAATAGATAGTGGATAATGTTTTTTTGATGGAGGAAGGATTTGCATAAAGGCAGGCATAGGGGTACCAAAATCCTCATCCAATACACCTTTTCTCCCCAACACCCTAGATCCTTTTTTTTTTTTTTCCCTTTTCCCATTACTACTTTTGTCTGCCTAAACTTGGTTGCCAAACTTCATCTAGAGTCAGGAAAAGAAATGTGTTTAAATCCTAGTAGTGGGGCTTATTAACTCAGGATCATTGAACCCCTCTAGTTTCAATGTAATCAGTAGTACTGCTTATCACATAGGGTTATTGTGAGAAGTGAACTCAGAAAATATAAGTGAAGTGCTTAGCATGGTGCCTCACCCATAGTAAATGCACAATAAATGGTAGACACTAAGAAAAAATTGGCCATAACAATTAAGGTTTTAGCAAAACAGGTTAATGCTAATTATGCCTCCCTAGTAAAGGCTAACTACTAGATAATTAATTTATAAGGCAAATACAGTACATGTATTAAAGACTATTACAAGCCAGTATTTCGTGAGATACCAAGGAAGAGAAAGATATGAGTAAGTACACGATGGAGTTGCTCCGTTTTACCTTTCTGAGACTTAAGACAAAAAAAGACATAGGTTATTATAACACATTACTCAGTAGAATGTATTCTTTTTTAATAACAAAACCAGAAATAGAGGGGCAACAGAGCTTGTTATCAATTTCATGTCAATTTTGGCCTATTTAATCTCGCTTGGTCTCTGGTATTTAATTGTCCAGTAAACTACCTCTGCATTAAACTTGCTTTATGCAAAAATTATTATTTCAGTTTTACCTTAATTTCACATTATGATGATTTTTTCTTTTTAAAAAAAAATCAGAGATGACAGACAGTATTCAAGACACTATTTAAGAAGCTTTGTTTTTAATGGGTTGAGTTCCTGCCAGAATATGCTATTCAAATAGTTGCATAACATCTCTGAAGGACCAAAATATCTTACTTTCATGGGTAACAATTTTATTTGTAACATCGATTCCATAAACTCATTCTCTGAGTCTGGGCTAATAAGTCTTTCTCTAAAGAATGTTAAATATTTTTCTAAAAGTTAATTTTATATGTAAAATTCTACTCTTGGCAGCTGCATCAATTTTACCATGACTGTTTTCCTTAAATTGAACTGTATCTTATTTTAGTCAAAAAAACAGAACAATTCCCTATTCAAAATGCTATTTGGAAGATTGTTTAACTTCGTAAGTAAGATAGACTTCCAGGGATTTTGGTTAGTAGTGAGAAAAGCAGGATGATTTAAATGACACCCACTTCATATTACTAGAATCGATTTTCCTGTGTGCCCCTTCTACCCTGTGACCTTTATTTCTGCTTTCTTATTTTGCAGACTGTTGGACACTGTACATTTCATGGTTTGGAAAAGACAATTACTTACCTGTTATTCCCTCATTAATAAATAAAAGAATCTTAGAGGGGAAACAAGTTACTTTTAGAAATAGTAAAAGTGTCTATATGGTGAAAATTATGGAGAGGTCTGTCTTGAATTGACTCTGTTGATATATGTTGGGAGTTTCTAGAACAACAAAGATTAGTATGAACTGGCTGGGTACGGTGGCTCACGCCTATAAACCCAACACTTCAGGAGGCTGAGGCAGGTGGATCACAAGGTCAGGAGTTTGAGACCAGCCTGGCCAATATGAGGAAACCTCGTCTTTACTAAAAATACAAAAACTAGCTGGATGTGGTGCCGTGCACCTGTAGTCCCAGCTGCTCAGGATGCTGAGGCAGGAGTATCTCCTGAACCCTGGAGGCAGAGGTTGCAGTGAACCGAGACTATGCCACTACATTCCAGGTGATAGAACAAGACTCTGTCTCAAAAAAAAAAAAAAATAGTATGAACCAAGAGAGATGGAAAGCAGTGTGATGTTTTATTTATTATTTTCTCTTTAGGACAACTCATTCAGATACTAAGATCCTGGAGGGATGAGAAACAGGAGAGGTGTATGCTTGACTTGACATGAATGGCATGCACCTAGGCATTTCAAGCTCATAAGTTGGGCACTTAGTCTGCTGTACTGCTGGTCATGTCAGCATTGTCTGCAGTATGGAAAATGCGAGTTTTCTCTTGGGTGTTAGGTTTGGGTAGACAAAGAGGAACAAAGATAGTGAGTTTGGACTATATATATATTGCTCCCAGCAGTACATAAAGAACAATGTTCTGGGAGGTCAAGCAACAATAATAAATAGTAGAATGTAAAATGCAAATATGGAGAGAGGATTTTTCTGCTAGGCTTTAATCTTGAAGGGTTTTTAAAGCCTTTTAAAATTATGTGGCTTTCTACAGTCTTGAGCAAGAATGACAAATAGCCTAATTGTCAATACACTATGTACAGAAGGAAGATGGGGCATGGTAGATAAATAGTTGCAACTTAATAAGAAACAAGACAGAAATAAAATAAAATGAAACTTAATATAGAAAAAGAAGCTGCAAAGTAGAATGCTGTTTTCTTAGCTTGAGCTAAGGCTATATCAAACAGCTATTAATAATTAATTTTTTTTGTAAAATAGATATAGGCCTTTCATATAACTCACATTAAATGCAAGATGCTCTTTATTAGATAGCTATAGCACTGGCAATAGTTACAGTTCATAAAAATAAAATTTTAAAAAGGCATTCTCCAAAGTTTTTCTTAACTTTTTCTTTTGGCTTTTTACATATTTGTTGAAATATGTTGAGAGTACATAAATATGTTGAGAGTACATAAATTCTATTCTTTTCCTAGTTTTCTACTTATGGAACCCAAAGTTTTGATAGTCTAGGTGAATTAATTCTCATAATTACAAATTTCATTATGCTCGATGACTAATCTTTTGGCAAACGTTGGAATTCTGATCTCTTAAGAATCAGACCGGGCACAATGGTGCATGCCTGTAATCCCAGCGCTTTGGGAGGCCAAGGCAGGTGGATCACTTGAGCCCAGGAGTTCGAGACCAGCTTGGGCAACATGGCAAAACCCTGTCTCTATGATAAAAAAAAAATAGCTAAGTGTAGTAGCACATGCTTGTAGTCCAAGCTTCTTGGGAGGCTGAGGTAGGAGGATTGCTTGAGCCTAGGGGACTGAGGATGTAGTGAGCCATGGATACGTCACAGCTCCCCAGACCCAGACAGTGAGACACTGTCTCAAAAAAAAGAAAAATAAAGAATCAGACATATGTATCCTATACAAGAAAAGGGATGAAGATATAAATACTACAGCCTTAGGCTGTTGCATTTAGAAGTGTCTTGGCATCCGTCATAGTGGAACATGCTACAGATACAGATATCCAGAAATAGAAAAAGTTTCAGTGAAGGGCAAATGGAGAAAGAAGTCATTCTTAAAGTAAATGACAGTGGCATTTTCCCAAATATATTGTAAGAAGCAATCTCCTTAGTAATTGACTTAATGAGGACTTTGCTCTTCAAAGTCTGAACTTTGATTAATTCCAGAGAGACTTGGAATTTTCTTTGTTTGGTGATTGGGGAAAAGAAGTATGAGTGTAGTTGTTTCAGTGCAAAGCACATCAGGACAAGAGCAAGTGGGACACTGAAAGATCCAGTCAGAAAGATGGAAAAAGGAGGAGTCATAGAACATCAAAAATATTCCCCTAGCTTCACTAATTCTTCAATGAGTAGGGATGGGGAGAGATAGTTAATGATGGAACACCACTTTGGAATTCTTATAGTTTGCTGTATTCCCCTGTACTTCTGTCAAATGTACACCAAGATGCCTACTAGAGTTCTACATTTCAGAATGTAAGTTTAGCCATTCTCACTTCAGTTCTTTTGTCTTCTTACAGTCATGCATCAAGGAACTTCAGGTGTTGTTGTGGATCTATATCTGAACCAGCTGGATCCCAACTAGAATGATTCTGGTAGCTTAGAGTAAATACATAGCATCTCTTCTACCATGCTAACATACTAAGAATCCTATCTGGAAGTGATAGAGCCATCCCTCCATATCCACAGGAAATTGGTTCAAGGATCCCCATCACCAATACCAAAATGCCTGAATGTTCAGGTCCCTTACATAAAATGGCGTGCTACTTGTACATACCCTATGCACATGCTCTTAAGTACTTTAAGTCATCTGTAGATTACTTATAATACCTAATACAGTATAAATGCTATGCAAATAGTTGTTATACTGTATTGTTTTTAATATATATTTTTTTCAAATACTTTTTATTCAAGGTTAGTTGAATCTGTGGATGTGGAAACCACAGATATGAAGGGCCATCTCTATACACATGATACACACAGTTTATGAGAGAGAACGTTTTGACTTTGGAAATGGGAGAGAATACTATGCTTCTGGTTGTAAGATATTTAGTTTTGTAATACCACAAAAGGAATTAAAGTAACTTGCCTGTTTATAATACTTTAAAAGTTATAAGCACTTTGATATTTATTATCACATTTTGTTCTATCCTTGTGGGTAATAGATTTTTACATATGAGAAATGAGATTAAAGTAACTTAACTCACCCAGATCATGCTTGTAGTCAAAAGACCTATATTTAAGATTTTGTCTCTTTAAGTCCTATTCTCCTGTCACCTTGCCATTCTTTCCAGCATAGACTACTAGATAACAGTTTCTACATTAAAACCAAAGTTTTCTTAGTCATCTTTTTTTTTTTTTTTTTTTTTTTTTTTTTTTTTTTTTTTTTTTTGCGGAGATGGAGTCTCGTTCTGTTGCCCAGGCTGGAGTGCAGTGGCATGATCTCGGCTTACTGCAATGTCCACCTCCCAAGTTCAAGCAATTATCCTGCTTCAGCCTCCTGAGTAGCTGGGATTACAGACACCTGCCACCATGCCCAGCTAATTTTTTGTATTTTTACTAGAGATGGGGTTTCACGATCTTGGCCAGGCGGGTGTTGAACTCCTGACCTCGTGATTCACCCACCTTGGCCTCCCAAAGTGCTGGGACCACGGGCTTGAGCCACCACACCCAGCCTAGTAAGGCTCTTTTTATAGACCACTTACCTGACTTTTTCTTTCTCATAGCATAGCAATATTTGTTTTAACCACACTCTTGTTTTATACATTAGTCACTTTTTAAAAATAGAAGTCCTTTTATAAGAATATTTTACTCTTTCTGTTGTTTAATTAAAAAGCAATAAACAAATATGCTATTCTTTTAGGAAAATGCAAATGTATGTTCTTTAATAAGAAATAGTTGTTCAAAATTTGCAGTTGGTGACTTCCAATCCGAAAATGGTAAAACAGGCATATCCACTTTATGAAAAAGGGATTTCAAAGCCCTTAATAAAGTGAATGGTTATAAACAAAAGGATCTTGTAACTCTGCAGTGAATAGAGTTGCAAAAACTGCTTTTCCAGTGATAGAAAACAAAGTTGATATGTTTGGACTCTGTCATTCTTCTCAAAGATTCATTAAGTGTAATCTAACAAATTTTCCAAGGTGATCTGGAGTATGAACAAAAGGCTAGCCTGTATCCGGGGGAAAAGGCAGGTATTTCCATTTTGTTTTGCTTTGTTAGAATATTTTTTGTTTGGTAAATGTTATGGAGAAACCAATGTTAAGTACTGTTCTTTTTCTAAAGCTACAGTAAATCATTTCAAACTCTCTGTGTTTAAAGAGCTGATGTAGGAAAAAAAAAAATCATTGACCAGATTGTAAAATTACAGAGCTGATGGAGTAAAAGAAATGGCATATCATCCAATATATTCTTCAGTTTTATTATTTTTTTTCTCACTGTTTATTTACTTTTATTTTGAGATCCCTAAATCTGAAACCCCAGAACCAATTCCTGTTTTCTGGCCCCAGATTTCAGTTTGCTGATTGTATAAGAATATCACACACTTTCTATTGTTTAGTTAGAAAACAACAAAATAGTACATTATTCTTTTAAGAAAGTGCAAATGCATATTCTAAAATAGAAAACACTTGTTTGTGTGCCCAGAGACTCTCTATCCTTGGGCAGAAAGAGTACACGTTTCTATTGCTTTAGTTGACAGCAAAAGGTGTCACTTTCTTGATGGCTCTACATCTCAAGTGGGCGTAACTATTTGTTTTATGGATGGAAGTGGGGGAGAGTGGAATTCTAGGTTATTTGTGTGGAGACAGTGGTCTTTTCAGCCAGATTTCCCTTGTCAAAATTACAGCAAGATCACAGTGTGTGTCAAATTTCCCCGTCAGAACTGGACAGGAAAAGCACATGACTAGCAAGATCAGATAGCAACTTGACACATCTGTACTCATGAAGTGTCAAGTTGAGAAGCCACTAAAAAAAAAAAATGTTGGTTGCCTCAAGAAAACAGTCAAGCAAAGGGCAAAAAGGATAAATGAGATGAAAAATAGGATCAATCAAATGCTCTTCTCTCAAACCAGGGAGGTTGTAAAAACAAGAGACCAGCCTCAGCCCTGTTTTAACTTAAGGGTGATCTCAGAAATACAAGAGAAAAAATAATACAAATGAAACAAAGCAAACACAGATCCTGTTAGATTTTCTTCTTTTCAGTATAAAATAAGGACTTTTTCAAACCAGTTATCTATAAGCATAGATGAAACTTCGTGATCTGAATATGTTAAAATTATGGCTTGGCTTTTTTTCCTCTGCACCCACATACTTCTTGATTATTCTGAGAGCAGAGGTCTCTTAGTGGCCATCCAGAAAGTGAGTGACCCAAAGACTTCTGCGAATCATGGAACAGCATCTGACAGAGAAAAGGTGGCCTGGACTCCCAGATGGGAACGATAATGATGAGCGCAGCTGTACTGTCCCCCAGATGTGTGTGTTTCTACATGTCTGTTTGTATGTGGCTCTTGCTCAAGAGCTCCAGCTCACTGAGGGGTTCAGTTCCTAAGATCCTTTTCTCTGTCTGGAAAGAGAAATGTGAGTTGGAAATGCTAACCCATGAAGAAACTGCTGTCCTTTGGGACAGTGGAATACTGAAGCCTGGGGCTCCCCTTTTCCAGGCTCTTTCACTCAAAATGTCCTTTATTTCTTCAAGCAATGCTGGGTGGTAGTGGTACCTAGCCTCTACAAATCAGCCCGTATTAAAAAAAAAAAGTATTTCATCCAAAAATGTACCAGCAAATAAATTATTTGAGGGCAAGGACTCTCCTCTGCATTAAATACCTGTCGTGTGGCCCATAGGAGGTGCACAAGAGATGTTTCTGGATGAATAAAATATAGCTTACTTTTGCCATATTGAAGATTTTTACAAGTAGGTGTTAATACTCTCATCTGTAGTAGTTCTCTGCCGGTTTCGTAGGATCATGATTACGAAAAGTGCCACTACTAAAACATCCTCCACTGGAGCTGATTAACTGAATGATTGACAGCTGCAGATCTTTGTATATCCAATTTTGAAGACAACATAAAATGAGTTTCCCAATTGTCAATATGGATGTGCAATGTGGTTTCATGAAATTTCTCATATGGGTTAAACTAAGTAGGAGAGGTGGGAAATCACTCTGGTCTGATAGGATCTGTACTGCCATCTCATGAGGTTAGTAGTTGTATTTATGCCTTATGAGCTAGAAAGAGATGTTAATGATTGTATAGGATACCAGTGAAGTCACTTTCAAAGCAATTAGAAGATTTTAAAGCCTCTATTGTGTGCACGGCCCTAAGAGGAGGGAAAGGGAGGCCAAAGAAATTTAGTATGGTTCTCTGTCCTCAAGGGGCAAAAATTCTAGTTGAAGAGCAAAGGCATGTGCCCACCTGTGTGACTTCCTCCCTTATTTCATACAAGCCTCGCTCAATCATCACCTTATTAGAAACCCCTTCACCCAGCACCCTTCCCTCACCATCATGTAGCTTTAGCCCACCTTACTTTTCTTCATAGTACTCATCACACTATGAGATAGCATTTATTTATTTGTTTGCTCATTTTCTATCCCCTCCCACTAGAATGTAAGCTCAGGAGTAAAAAAAGAGCTTCGTCTATTTTGCTCATTTCTCTGTGTCCAGTGCCCTGGGGACTGGCCCCTTAATAAACAGTTATTGCAGAGTGGACAATCAATATCAGGTAGCCTATAATTTCCTCATCTGCTTGACACTAAATAATCTTTGAGTCCTTCTATGGTCAAGGACATATGTCTAGTCAGTGTGTAAAATAAGAATTAAAAGAAGTAACTTGTTCTTATCCTATTTAGAAAAATGTGAGACCCAGTAGATTTCATCTCTTTCAAAACATTTATTGAGACTTTTTTTGTTTTTGTTTTGTTTGGAGATGGAGTCTCGCTGTGTCGCTCAGCCTGGAGTGCAGGGATGCGATCTCAGCTCACTGCAACCTCTGCGTCCTAGGTTGAAGCAATTCTCCCATCTCAGCCTCCCAAGTAGCTGGGTTATAGGCACCCGCCATGATGCCCAGCTAATTTTCGTAATTTCTTTTTTTAGTAGAGATTGGGTTTCACCATGTTGGCCAGGCTGGTCTTGAACTTCTGACCCCAGATGATCCACCCACCTCAGCTTCCCAAAGTGCTGGGAGACTTCTTATTTTCAGCCAGGCTTTCTTTTTTCTTTTTTAGATCTGCTATTTTCTACTAGAGTCAATTCTCATTACTACCACTGTTACTGAAGTGACAATTGTACAGATGGGTCTCAAAAATGTCTGATGGCATTTTGTAGTATGCAGAATCTTATACTCACAGAAATAATCTTTTTATAGATGTTACAGTCTTGGGAAATGAAGATCACACAAATTGAATTGATTACTTGAGGGGAAGAAAGAATCAATACATAACTGCTTTATGTCTCCCAGACTCAGAATTACAGAAAAAATTTTGTTGAAACACAATGAAGTTGTACTGTGCAATTCAATCACAGACCAAATCTTTCAGGGTTGGTCTTGCCCTGAAATCCATCAATAATAGCAATATTGTTTAGTTGCAAATGTAATTTCGGAGACTAATGTGAACTGTTTCCTAAAATAGCTATAGCAACAACCAATTTAATTTTCACATAATTTCTATTTTTTTTTTCTGTAGACATGGTTATCTTGGATAACACCTGATGATAAAAACAAAGGAACTGTAATTCTGCAGCCTTGGCTTGACTTTTTTTATGCCTTCGGGAATGAATAAGTATGTAAATGAGAAATGAATCATGATAGTCACTTGTCAATCCAAAAATATGTGAGCGAGGTAGGCTAAGCATGATTGGCTGGGTGACTGGAGAATCTACTGAAATATGTTGCTTTCTTTAAAATACATTACTCTCTTTAATTGAATTAGGTTAACTTCATGTGATTGGCACATACGTTAAGATCAAGGATTGATGATGAGCAGGAGGTGATGATGACCAGAGGATAACACTAAATTTGAAGAAAGATTAGGAAATCACCTAAGATTGGGCTGAATGACCTTTAAATTACCTTCCAACCAGACACTGTATGATTCTTTTTTTTTTTTTTTTTTTTGAGATGGAGTCTCGCTTTGTCACCCAGGCTGGAGTGCAGTGGCGCGATCTCGAACCTCCACCTCCCGGGCTCAAACAATTCTCTTGCCTCAGCCTCCCAAGTAGCTGGGACTACAGGCGCATGCCACCATGACTGGCTAATTTTTTGTGTTTTAGTGGAGATGAGGTTTCACCATGTTGCCTGGGCTGGTTGCAAACTCCTGAGCTCAGGCAATCCACCCGCCTCGACCTCCTAAAGTGCTGGAATTACAGGCATGAGCCACTGTGCCCAGCCCAGACACTGTAAGATTTTTAAGAAACTGTAGCCCATCACTTGGTGCCTTCATCCAGCAATCTCTTTTGAAGTAACGGTAGGGAACTGAAAAATCTGAGATAGAGTGAAAGAGATAATAAACAGGTTCTTCCACCTGGGTTCTCACCTCCTCCAGTGGACGATGTTTTAGTAGAAAATATCAGTCCAGCTGATATTTTCCAAGCTTGTTGGGTCTTAAGAGCTGCTTGGGAGGCTGAGGCAGGAGAATGGCGTGAACCCGGGAGGCGGAGCTTGCAGTGAACTGAGATCCAGCCACTGCACTCCAGCCTGGGCAACAGAGTGAGACTCTGTCTCAAAAAAAAAAAAAAAAAAAAAGTCACTAGATGAGATTGTGAAAAATACCAAGTCTCAGGCTCCTCTCTGTCTCTGAGTTCTGCAGATTCTGATTAAGTGGACAAAGTTTAAAAAAGAGGGAAGAACCCCTCCTATAGTCCTACTAGAAATTATGTTAATGTCATTTTATGTTTTTGCATTAACTACATAAAATGACTCACCCTATATATGATTGTTTCTACTTATCTAGATGTTTGCCTAATCCGGGAAATGATGAATTTAAATTTTGAATTACCAAGGGACAGAAGTATGATCACATCTACATTTAATTTGTGGTGATTTTTATATATAAGTTTTAGATATATGCACACTTAACAAGCATTTTAAAAATTATATATGTTTATCTTATGCTATACATATACATTATTATATAGAAAATTGTGTATGTGTTTGTTTTGAAAACATTGAAAAGGAAAGTGATTGATGTTGTTTTCCTTTCATATTGTAAAATAAATTCTCAGAGAAAGAGGACTTGTCAGTTTTAAAACAGTGTGTAATTGCCAGTAAGATTATTTAGATTACATTCTTAACACTTCTCATCATGGAGGAAATGTTTTGCAAAGAATGGGTACACTGACATAGGAACAACATCATTGATTTTCCTGTTGAGAACAAAAAAGTGCAGCTTGTTGCCAGCACTCATTTAATTTTACATAAACATGCTTTTTGAGGGTGAAGCAAATCCGACTGATTTTCAAAGTGAAAATAAAATATACAAACTGTTCTTGGAGTTATTTCTAAACAGAACGAACATCAGAATTGTCTGAATCATCAGAACTGTCTCTTTCAGAAAAATTGATTCATCAAATGAATCTTTGGCCAACAAATGTTCAAGAACGATATTAACATCACATGTAGGAATGCTACATTTTCTAGGGTTTGATATTTTTAGCAATGAGGAATTACTAGATTTTGTAAATAGAAATAACACTACTAAAAACAGAAAGCTATAAATAGAATGATGTCTTTTGTTTCCAAGTAACTATACTAGTGCCATGTGAAAATAATAAAAGCAAGATATTTTGTGTTAAATTTATCTTGGGGTTAATGCTGCAGCCACAAGTACCACCAGTGAATATTCTTGGGGCAAATGTAAAAAGTGTTAACAATTTTAAAAGTCTTATGATCTCATGGGTGTAAATTAAGATGTTACTTCATTATGGACTCAAGTGAATGATTCTCAGGATAATTTTTGGAACATTTGTACATCATGACTTTGGAAACAACATATTAATTTTTGATAACTTTAGAAAATCACCCTGAACAAAAAGGAAAAAATGTTTAGCTAGTTAGTATGATAAAATCATTAATTAAAATATTTAACTCTCTGCTGATATTCTATAATGGAGCTGTCACCAGAAAAACACAAGGTGACTATTTTTTCTTATAAGAAGATTTTGCATCCATAATTCAGAGTACTCACTGAAGGGACAAAGACATTTGCACTCACACAACTATGTGGATAAAGGGATTCATATTACCTGAGCACTGATTGTTCTTTGAGTTCCCAGGTGGAGAAATTGACATTCATATATTAGAGCTAATGAGAGATGGACCTTCTCCCTAGACACTTGCTGAGTTAAAAGTAACATTAAAATATTTTCAAAAATTATAGGGAAAAACCAATATGTGTGGCTCAAAAAGAGACTGAGGATTAAGGGGGTGGATTAACATCTGGTAAAGGCTTGGGCAATCCTGAGGCACATTTCTCTGTGCTTCAGCCTTTCACTGGGAAAATTATACTTTCTCTGAGTTTACAAAGGTTCAATGAGCTCATCCATGTAGTGCTCAGAAGAGTACCTAGCAGATAAGAATGGCCAACAACAATAGCTATTGTTATCACAAATCTTACAGTACAGAGTAGTCTCCAGGAAATCACCTGGTCCAGATATCTCTCTTCAGCTGGGTTATTTTGTTTCTAAAAATGAGGTGATGTGGACTCGTAAGGAGAGGTCTAGAGCCTACCCCATAAACCACCTTGTCTTAGGTACATTCACTGACTTTATAGCCTACCTCTTCCCTTTCCAGAAAATAATTTTGGAAAATTTTCTCTCACATAGATGCTTAACTGATGTTGAATAGAGACAGAATTGTATGAGTTATTCTTTAACAGCTTTATCAAGGTGTAATAAAATTGTACATATTTAAGATATGCCACCTGATATTTTGTTATATGTATACATTATGAAATGTTCACCATAATCAGGCTAATTATCACATATCCATTACATCACAAAGTTACCATTGTTGTCCTTTTTCCCTTCTCCTCTTCCTCGTCCTCCTTTTCTGTCTCCTCCTCCTTGTGTCAAGAACAGTTAAGAGCTATCTATCTTTTAACTAAATTTCAAGTATACAATACAACATTGTTAACTGAAGTCACAATGCTCTATATTAGGTCTCTGGAACTTATTCATTTTGCATAATTGAAACTTTATATATTATATAATATATTATTATATATATGTATACATATATATAAATATATTATTTTATATATATGTTTAATTGAGATGGAGTTTCGCTCTTGTTGCCCAGACTGGAGTGCAATGGCACCATCTTGGCTCACTGCAACCTCCGTCTCCCAGGTTCAAGCTATTCTCCTGCCTCAGCTTCCTGCATAGCTGGGATTACAGGTGCCTGCCACCATGCCCAGCTAATTTTGTATTTTTAGTAGAGATGGGGTTTCACCATGTTGGTCAGGCTGGTCTCGAACTCCTGACTTGAGGTGATCCACCTGCCTTGGCCTCCCAAAGTGTTGGGATTACAGGCGTGAGCCACCATGCCTGGCCAGTATAGGCTTTTAGACTGAAAGCCAAGATGTCTTGTAATAAATTTCTGTTGTCTATAGTGCTGCATAACTTCCATCTATTAATGAACACAGAGTCTGCTACTTCCTAAAAATGATGGAGCAGGCAAAGAGCAGACATGGAGACAATCACATGAGCTATTCTTACAGAATACTATCCATCCATGCTAATTTCTTTTTTTTCTTTCTTTCTTTCTTTCCCTCCCTCCGTCCCTCCCTTCCTTCCTTTTTTCTTTTCTTTTGGACAGAGTCTTGCTCTGTCGCCCAGGCTGGAGTGCAGTGGTGCGATATTGGCTCACTGCAACCTCTGCTTCCCGGGTTCAAGCAATTCTGCCTCAGCCTCCTGAGTTGCTGGGACTACAGGTGCACACAGCCACGCCTGGCTAATTTTTTTTTTTTTTTTTTTTTTTGTGTGTGTATTTTAGTAGAGACAGGGTTTCACCATGTTGCCCAGGCTGGTCTCGAATTCCTGAGCTCAGGAAATCCATCTGCCTCGGCCTCTCAAAGTGCTGGGATTACAGGTATGAGCCACCATGCCTGGCCAATTTATTTTCTTTTACAATTTTTTGACAAGTAAAAATTGTATATACTTAGGACGTGCAACATGATGTTTTGAGCTATGTGATACATTGTGTCATGGCTAAATAAAGCTATTTAACCCACCCATTACCTTATATACTTATTTTTTGTGTGTGGTAAGAGCACTTAAAATCTACTCTCTCAGCAATTTTCAAGCATGTGATATATTGGTATTAACTACGGTCACCGTGATGTATAATAAATCTCTTGAATATATGTCTCCTAACTGAAATTTTATTTTATTATTTTACCAACATCTCCCCAATCTCTTTACCTGCCCCTCGTCCCCACTCCCAGTCTCAGGTAATCACCATTCTACTCTCTGCTTCTATGAATTTGATTGTTTCACACTCCATGCATGAGTGAGATCATGTGGTATTTGTCTTTCTGTGCATGGCTTGTTTCACTTGGCTTGATGTCTTCCACGTTCATCCATGTTGTTGCATATGACCGGATTGCCTTATTTTTGGTTACAACTTTTAACCACCTCTCCCAACTTCACAGACTGTAAGCTTTATGAAAGCACGAATTGCTGTTATCTTTATTGATATGTATCTTGCCATTAGTTTAGTGTCTAGTATAAAGTAGACACTCAAAAATCTGTGTTGAATAAAGGAATAAACTTACTAGGCATAGCATATTTGTTATGTTGCCAGTGCTGGGTATATCACTTCACATACATAGATGCTTAATCAATATTGAATGAATAAACATAAAAATGAAATGCAGCATCAAAATTTTTTTTTTTTTTCTTAATGTAGCTTTGAGTCAAGTAGGTATGTTCAATGTGCCAAACTAACCTGTTATGTTATGTAATCAAAGCCCTGGTAACAAATGAAAATCTATCAAAAGAGACTCTCACTCTCCCTTATAAGTCCCTGTTTCTTCTGATTCAAGTTGAGTATGCTAAGTGCCCATTGAGACTTCAGCCTTATTTTTCTAGCAGTGGCTCTGGACTTATATAAAATTTCACTTTGAGACAGTGGTTGGGGAAGGAGTATATGGTATGAGACTGATAAAAAGAGTGAAGAGTTGAGAGGCTCCATTTGGATTCAGTTTGTATCGTTGTTAGGAGTACTCAGTTGGTTGAATACTCCAAATGATGGTTCAAATTCAAACCAAATGGAGCCTCTCCACTCTTTATAAAGAAAAAACAGAAGGACTGTTGTATTGAAAATCTTGCTTTTGGAATAACATAAAATAGTAGAGATAACATGCTTTGCCATTAAACACATTCATGACCTGGAAATTTTTTTTTTAATTTTTTTATTATTATACTTTAAGTTCTAGGGTACATGTGCATAACGTGCAGGTTTGTTGCATACGTATACTTGTGCCATGTTGGTGTGCTGCACCCATCAACTTGTCATTTACATCAGGTATAACTCCCAATGCAATCCCTCCCCCCTCCCCATAATAGGCCCCGGTGTGTGATGTTCCCCTTCCTGAGTCCAAGTGATCTCATTGTTCAGTTCCCACCTATGAGTGAGAACATGCGGAGTTTCGTTTTCTGTTCTTGTGATAGTTTGCTGAGAATGATGGTTTCCAGCTGCATCCATGTCCCTACAAAGGACACAAACTCATCCTTTTTTATGGCTGCATAAAAAAGTCTATATGTGCCACATTTTCTTAATCCAGTCTGTCACTGATGGACATTTGGGTTGATTCCAAGTCTTTGCTATTGTGAAAAGTGCTGCAATGAACATACGTGTGCATGTGTCTTTATAGCAGCATGATTTATAATCCTTTGGGTATATACCCAGCAATGGGATGGCTGGGTCATATGGTACTTCTAGTTCTAGATCCTTGAGGAATTGCCAAACTGTTTTCCATAATGGTTGAACTAGTTTACAATCCCACCAACAGTGTAAAAGTGTTCCTATTTCTCCACATCCTCTCCAGCACCTGTTGTTTCCTGACTTTTTAATGATTGCCATTCTAACTGGTATGAGATGGTATCTCATTGTGGCTTTGATTTGCATTTCTCTGATGACCAGTGATGAGCATTTTTTCATGTGCCTGTTGGCTGTATGCATGTCTTCTTTTGAGAAATGTCTGTTCATATCCTTTGCCCACTTTTTGATGGGGTTGTTTGCTTTTTTCTTGCAAATTTGTTTGAGTTCTTTGTAGGTTCTGGATATTAGCCCTTTGTCAGATGAGTAGATTGCAAAAATATTCTCCCATTCTGTAGGTTGCCTGTTCACTCTGATGGTAGTTTCTTTTGCTGTGCAGAAGCTCTTTAGTTTAATGAGATCCCATTTGTCAATTTTGGCTTTTGTTGCCGTTGCTTTTGGTGTTTTAGACATGAAGTCTTTGCCCATGCCTATGTCCTGAATGGTATTACCTAGGTTTTCTTCTAGGGTTTTAAAGGGGATATCACCACCGACCCCACAGAAATACAAACTACCATCAGAGAACACTATAAACACCTCTATGCAAATAAACTAGAAAACCTAGAAGAAATGAATAATTTCTTGGACACTTACACTCTCCCAAGACTAAACCAGGAAGAAGTTGAATCCCTGAATAGACCAATAGCAGGCTCTGAAAATGAGGCAATATTTAATAGCCTACCAACCAAAAACAGTCCAGGACCAGACGGATTCATAGCTGAATTCTACCAGAGGTACAAGGAGGAGCTGGTACCATTCCTTCTGAAACTATTCCAATCAATAGAAAAAGAGGGAATCCTCCCTAACTCATTTTATGAGGCCAACATCATCCTGATACCAAAGCCTGGCAGAGACACAACAAAAACAGAGAATTTTAGACCAATATCCCTGATGAACATCAATGCAAAAAGCCTCAATAAAATACTGGCAAACCAAATCCAGCAGCACATCAAAAAGCTTATCCACCATGATCAAGTAGGCTTCATCCCTGGGATGCAAGGCTGGTTCAACATACGCAAATCAATAAACGTAATCCAGCATATAAACAGAACCAAAGACAAAAACCACATGATTATCTCAATAGATGCAGAAAAGGCCTTTGACAAAATTCAACAGCCCTTCATGCTAAAAACTCTCAATAAATTCGGTATTGATGGAACATATCTCAAAATAATGAGAGCTATTTATAACAAACCCACAGCCAATATCATACTGAATGGGCAAAAACTGGAAGCACTTCCCTTGAAAACTGGCACAAGACAGGGATGCCCTCTCTCACCACTCCTATTCAACATAGTGTTGGAAGTTCTGGCTAGGGCAATCAGGCAAGAGAAAGAAATCAAGGGTATTCAATTAGGAAAAGATGAAGTCAAATTGTCCCTGTTTGCAGATGACATGATTGTATATTTAGAAAACCCCATCATCTCAGCCCAAAATCTCCTTAAGCTGATAAGCAACTTCAGCAAAGTCTCAGGATACAAAAGTAATGTGCAAAAATCACAAGCATTCTTACACACCAGTAACAGGCAAACAGCCAAATCATGAGTGAACTCCCATTCACAATTGCTTCGAAGAGAATGAAATACCTAGGAATCCAACTTACAAGGGATGTAAAGCACCTCTTCAAGGAGACCTAGAAAATTTATCTTTTTATTCATCACTGATTTGGGTAGCTGAAAACTGAGTCAATTATCATCTCATAGTTATCCCAGAAAAAGAACAAGTATATAAACAGTCCCTCTTTCCACATAGCCTCCTGTTATGTGCTCTGCACATACCTCTATTATGGCAATACCATGTTATTGAGCAATTTTTATATTCATATACATGTGAGATGGGGTTTCATCCTTGCTTTAGTTAGTTAGTTTGATTGAGACAGTGTTTCACTCTGTCACCCAGGCTGGAGTGAAGTGGAGCATTCAGGGTTCACTGTAGCCTTGACTTCCTGGACTCAAGTATTCCTCCTACCTCAGTCTGCTGAGTAGCTGGGACTACAGGTGCACACCACCTGGATAACTTTTTATGTTTTGTAAAGATGGGGTCTCATTATGTTGCCCAGGCTGGTCTCAGACTCTTGGGCTCAAGTGATCCTCCTGCCTCCCAAAGTGCTGGGATTAGAGGCAGGAGCCGTAAACATGCTTTGTCATTAAATGAATTCATTACCTACATTCTTTTTATCCATTACTGATTTGAGTAACTGAAAATAGAGTCAATCTTCAGATTTCATGATCTCCACCAGTGTATCTTATAATTTACTGATTTTTTTTTTCTGGCAGTTCAGATTTGTTGATCCCCTCTAGTGAATTTTTCATTTTTTTTCTTGTAGCTTTTAACTTCTGGATTTTTACTCATTTCTGTTTATTAATTTATGTATTGCTATTCTCTGATGACACTGCCACCATATCTTTCTTTACCTCTTTAAACATCATTTTCTTCGTTTATATTTATAACAAATTTGAAGTATTTGCCTCCTAAATCTAACATCTAGGCCCTCACAGGGAATTTCTATTGCCTACTGTTTTTCTCTATGGATGGATCACATTTGCTTTTCATTTCTTGTAATTTTGTTAAATCTGGACATTTTAGATAATACATTGTAGCAACTCTGAATCATAATCTCAACACCCACATACCTACAGTTTTTTTTTATTGCGTGCTTATTTCTTTAGTGTCATGGTTGTACTATTTTAAAGAAGTCTACTTCCATAGCAGCATATAGTCTCCTATGTTACTCCTCATTGGGCACAGCCTTGGACATATTAACAGTCACCATAGAATGACAACAGTTTTAGAAGGGCACTCTTTCTCTTTTCCTGATCTATTGTCTACCTCCCTTGTCATCACACCCAGCTGTTATCCTCCGGTAATACCTGCTGATTGCTTTATTATTTTTGATAATGCATTGGGACATATATTGCTGCATAGTCTGATCTAATTAAATTTGGGATTCTCTGCAGGATTAGCCTTTGAGGCTAGCGTTTGAGGCCTGTTATGACCCAGAGGTCTATTCTTAGCTGTTTCTTTCCCTGATTCTCTCAGTTGAATCACACACTGTTCTACAGTTTAGCCTGTTAGTTGCTCTTGTAAAGCTACCAGCTTCCTCTTAATTGCTCACCAGCAAAATCTCCTTTGTTTTAGACAGCATCCTTTCATTTAAACTTCCCCACACTCTATTTTAAACAAAATCAGTGCCCTTGGGGAGAACTGCAGAGGTCTCTCTTCTTACAGGTTGCCTCTTTATTTAGAAAAAATGGTTTCACTGTTCTGGAGCTTGCTGTAGGGACAGTGGCCCATTTCTCTTGGAGTGACTCCATGACACTCTTATTTTATGAGTGGGTTTCTGGGCAGGGGTGATATCCTCTGTTCTTCTTAGCTTGGTTCACCCAGTAGGAAGCTCTACTTTATGAGTGAACAGGAGAGAGGGTGATTGGGGTTCAGTATTCTTGGCCTGTCATGCCTGGATAGCGCTTCTGCCATTGAAATGAGGAGGGGTGTAAGAATGGAGTTCCAGACCTCTCAAATGGTTTGCTTGAGATAGAGCTTCTGCAACATGGAGCTGGAGGTATAAAAAATGCTAGGATTACAGCTTCTCCATGGGAAGGAGAAGCTGTAATCCTATCCTGGGAGCAATAAAGAGCCAACAAAGGCCATATTTATTATTACGCACTTTTAATATAATGGGAGAACTGGATTTACCATAGTTAAGTGCATATCTTACCATGCTTGAGGCACTGTAATTTCCTCATACTGTCCATGAATGTCAGTTTATTTAGAGCTATTTTTCACAGGTAGGGAGCAAGGGATAGAGTAGAGGGAGGGAACCCCATGTTCTTGGCTACACCTTCTAAGAGTTCAGTTTCCATCATGGTGATATGGAATGGGGTGGGGGTTAGGTTATGGCTCAACTGCCACAGACTCACTGTTCTTACCAAAGTTGAGTAGGTTTTCTTAAATAATTGTTTCTCCATTTGCTGAATGCCATCAACAATTTTCAGAGAGTTTTCATGCCTTACTTAATTAACATACTTTTACAGTTTTTACCAATCTTTGTTGTTCCCTGGAGAAAGGCCCATGGGGATGCCATTCTGGAAGTCACATCTCAATATTTGGCATTTTAATGAGCTTACAAAGCTATCAAAACCAGGCCACTGCTCAGTAGATTAAATGTCCCCTTGTTACCCATTAGAAAAAGCCTCTCTGTTCTGACTTTCAGACAAAGCACCACCACCTGCCAGGAAATTGTCATAATAAATATACAATCTACAATGCCAGTCCATATAAAAACTGCCTTTAGAGTTGTTCATTTCGGCACTTAATAAGCTGGGCATAATGTCCCTGCATGGACCTTTAAAGATGATGTTTTGTCAGCAGGAAAACAAAATGAGGTGACAACAGTGTATTTCTAGCGTCCCTGAACTTACCTGTTGAATTCACATCTACCCTGTCTATAAGAGAGGACATCTTTATTTTTATGCACATTTAATATAATGGGAGAACCGGATTTACCAAAGTTCATACCTTGTCATGCTTGGGGCTCCATATTTGCTTCATACTTTCCATGGATGTCAGAGTTTATTCGTTGTTACTTTTCATAGGTAGGTAGAAAATGTATTTCCTGTGAAGTATATTTATATAAAGTAGAACGACTAAATAAATGTGTGTTTCTTTAATGTAACAAGCATGAGAACCACATTTAATCCTTAGTCACATTTCCTGCATTTCATTTTTTGTGAATCAAACATCCAGGTCCATATGCTATTCTGCTTTGTTATACTATGAACTTGTAGAGTGTTCACAGTAGTGTTCGGTGAGTAAGGAAGCACATGCCTGTTGATTGCGAGGTGACCATAAAACATTTGCAACGTCTGTATTTACAGACTTTTTAATGCTTTCTTAGTAACTTTTCTCAAAAACCATGACCCTATTTCCCTCACCTGAAAATAATGAGCTGCAAGTCTCATGTGAATATATGACAGGAAAAGATACAAGGAAAAACTTGGAAAAGAAACGTGATCTGTAGCCTTACATTTAAAGTGCCATATTGTTAGCCCTACTCCTTTGTTTTCAGCTTTTATTTTACTTTCGATCATTCCTCATTTCTATTTTTTCCTTCTGTCATCATTATTCAGAACCATTATCTCAGATTCATGCTGCTCTTTGGCTGCTGTGGGGTTGCTGTTTTTTTCTCCTGAGAGAAATGAGCACTCAAAGTGACTGATGCTGCTAATGCCTGCTATTGAGTTAGAAAGGAGTTAGGTAGATGCCATTAATTTTCTTCAGGGATAGCAAGTGGAAATCTGGAATGCCACCTGGTAAGAGGTGGATTAGTGAGAAGAAGGTGAAATCTTGAATTTAATGTTACCTATTTCTTGGTTCACATGTACCTAACTCTTCAGGTGAGTTTGGCATTATACACCATCTTGAAATGATTAAGTGACAATGCCTAGTGTGAAAAACTGTAGTTACATTTATGGTTTTTCAGTTGGTTTTATTGATGTATAATTGGGTTATAGTAAAAAGTATCCTTTTTTAGGTGTAGAGCTTGTTGTTTTTCAGCAAATGAATACAATTTGTGTTACCACTGTGGCAACCATGATATAGATTATTTTCATCACCCCCCAAAGTTTCTAGTGCCCCTTTCTGGCTGACACCCTCCACTTCCTCCTTTCACCTCTAGCAACTGATTTCTGTATCCTCAGTTTTGCCTTTTTCAGAATGATGTATAAATAGATCAGAAAGTATGCAGCTCTTTGTGTTTGAGTTCTTGCACTTAGCTTAATGCCTTTAAGACTAATGTATTTGTTGTAGGTATTAAGTAGTTCGTATTGCAAAGTAGTGTTCCATTGTATCATATACCACAATTTATATATTCACTGATTCTTGGGCATTTAAGCTTTTTCCAATTTTTGGAAACCATGAATAAAGCTGATATAAACTTCCATGTACAGAAATTAGTGTGGATACACATTTTTGTTTATCCTGAATAAATAGGAGTGAAACTGCTGGATTGTGCCATGCATACATATTTAATGCTATAAGAATGCCCCACACTCTTTTCCAAAGTGGGTATGCCATTTTGCACTCTCATTAGTAAAATATGAGATTTCTAATTGCTCCACATCCTCGCCAGCACTTGCTTTTGCCAGCTTTTTTGTTTTTTAATTTTGCTGTTCTAGTAGGTATTTAGTGATATCCTTAATTTTAGAGATCTAGTTTGCCTCTGTGGTTTTGGTTTGCATTTCCCTAATAACAAATACATTAACCTTTTTATAGACTTATTTGACATTTTGCTTTCAACTTTGTTGAAGTATTTATTCAAATTTCTTAGCCCATTTTTCTAAACTTTCAAAAAGTTATAATTGACAACTATGAATTATGAGTTACAGTAAAATTTAAATTATGTACATATATGTAATTGAGTTGATTTTAATAAAATATGATTGAGTTGTAACAATTTTTAAATATATATATTTAATTTTTTTGGATAGAAGCTCTTTATCAGATATGTGTTTTGCAAATATTTTCTCCCAGTCTGTGGATTATCTTTTAATTTTCTTAATATCATTTATTCAAAAGCATAAAATTTTATTAAGTCTAATTTATCAAGTTTTTTTTTTAATGGCATATGCTTTTTTGGTTCTAAAGTTTTTGCTATTCGAATGTCATAAGAATTTTTCTCTTATGTTTTCTCACAAAATATGTATAATTTCACACTTAAGTCTGTGATCTATTTTGAGTTGTTTTATGCTTATGGTGTAAGATGTAAGTTGAGCTTTTTTTGTGTGTGTATGTGGATGTCCATACCTAAAAGCACCATTTGTTGAAAAGACTATTCTTTTTCCAGTGACCTACTATGACATGCTTGTTGAAAATCAGTTGACAATATCTCTCTATTTCTCTCTATATATAGGTCAATTTCTGGACTTTCTTCTTTGTTCATATTTTACATGAATAGTATCTTTTCCATTATAGTTTTATAGTTTAAAATCATGTACCACAAGTTCTACAACTTTTTTCTTATTTCCAAGTTTTTCCCTGTATAAATTTAGGGTCAGTTTTTCAATTTGTACAAAAAAGAATGTCAGGATTTTGAATGGAGTTGTGTTGAATCTCTTTATCAACTTACAGAGAATTAATACCTTAGCAATATTATTTCAATCTATGAACATGATATAACTCCCATTCATTTAGGTTGTATTAATTTTTCCCATCAATGTTTATAGTTTCAGCATATAGATCTTAGAATTATTTTACTAGACTATACCTAAGAATCTCGTTTTACTGTCCTATTGTAAATGGTATTGCTTTAAAATTTTTAATTGTGCATTTATACTATATAGAAAACATTTGATTTTTGCATATTGCCCTTTATTGTATCTTGCTAAACTCACATATTAGTCCTACTTAAAATTTTTTATAGCATATTTGGGATTTTTCTATTTAGAGCATTAAGTTATCTGTTACTAAAAACTGTTTTATTTCTCTCTAATTTTTGTGGCTTTTTTTCTTGTCTGTCTTATAATGGATAGAATCTCTAGGACAATGTTGAATAGAAGGGATATGAGTAGAGACACTTGCTTTTTCTCCTTTTCTTAACAAATGTATTCAATTAAAAATATGAAGGTAATAGAGAATATCAGAGTAGTATCAGAAATCTTAAGTTCTAGTCCAGATTTACAATTAACAAATTAGATGTAGTTTATTTTTTCTCTCTACTTTATTGTGATGAATATCCACAGCATGAAGTGTTTAATACCAAATAAAGAAAATAAAGATAAGATAATAAGAGTATCAGATTTCTTGATAGTGATTTTAATTTGTATGAATGAAATAGAAAAGGTTTGACACCCAATTAAATCTCATGATTTATAGACAACAATATTTAAGGATATAACTATAGTTATAACTACTCAGTGTTACTTGAATTTTAATACTAGTCATGTACTGTGTACACATTTACAATGTTGAAGTAATTCTAAATCAAAAGTTAGAAATACCAGATTTTGTTGCAAATGAATTAAAAAATTGTCAGCTTGCACAGTTTCAGTCTTTGTATAGTCTGCCTCATAAGATTGCAGCTGTTGTGTAACAAAGAACATGCGCAAAACATTACAAATTATATTATTCGTTTTATAGTTTCAAAATTAGGATTTATGGGTTTAAATTGTAGAAATTAGTGTATTAGGTGTGGATGCCTTTTGGGTGAACTAATATGATCAAACATCTGACTCTAAAGGGCTAAACAGCAGCCTTTAGATGATGGTGCTCTTACCCAGAATGTTTACCTGATCCTTATTGTTTTCTTTTTTTTTTTTTTTAATTTATTTATTATTATTATACTTTAAGTTGTAGGGTACATGTGCATAACGTGCAGGTTTGTTACATATGTATACTTGTGCCATGTTGGTGTGCTGCACCCATCAACTCGTCATTTACATCAGGTATAACTCCCAATGCAATCCCTCCCCCCTCCCCCCTCCCCCCTCCCCCCTCCCCCCTCCCCATGATAGGCCCCTGTGTGTGATGTTCCCCTTCCTGAGTCCAAGTGTTTTCTAATTAGAAATACCTAACCCACTTCTGTCGAATGATCCCTTTATTATGTAATGGCCTTCTTTGTCTCTTTTGATCTTTGCTGGTTTAAAGTCTGTTTTATCAGGGACTAGGATTGCAACTCCAGCCTTTTTTTGTTTTCCATTTGCTTGGTAGATCTTCCTTCATCCCTTTATTTTGAGCCTATGTGTGTCTCTGCACTTGAGATGGGTCTCCTGAATACAGCAAACTGATGGGTCTTGACTCTTTATCCAATTTGCCGGTCTGTGTCTTTTAATTGGAGCATTTAGCCCATTTACATTTAAGGTTAATATCATTATGTATGAACTTGATCCTGTCATTATGATGTTAGCTGCTTATTTTGTTCATTAGTTGATGCAGTTTCTTCCTAGCACTGATGGTCTTAACATTTTGGCATGTTTTTGCAGTGGCTGGTACCCATTGTTCCTTTCCATGTTTAGTGCTTCCTTCAGGAGCTCTAACTATCCTAAATATACATGCACCCAATGCAAGAGCACCTAGATTCATAAAGCAAGTCCTTAGAGACTTACAAAGAGACTGAGACTCAAAAACAATAATAATGGGAGACTTTAACACCACACTGTCAACATTAGACAGATCAATGAGACAGAAAGTTAACAAGGATATCCAGGAATTGAACTCAACTCTGCACCAAGCAGAACTAATAGACATCTACAGAACTCTCCACCCCAAATCAACAGAATATACATTCTTCTCAGCACCACATCACACTTATTCCAAAATTGACCACATAGTTGGAAGTAAAGCACTCCTCAGCAAATGTAAAAGAACAGAAATTGTAACAACTGTCTCTCAGACCACAGTGCAATCAAACTAGAACTCAGGACTAAGAAACTCAATCAAAACCACTCAACTACATGGAAACTGAACAACCTGCTCCTGAATGACTACTGGGTACATAACGAAATGAAGGCAGAAATAAAGATGTTCTTTGAAACCAATGAGAACAAAGATACAACATACCAGAATCACTGGGACACATTTAAAGCAGTGTGTAGAGGGAAATTTATAGCACTAAATGCCCACAAGAGAAAGCAGGAAAGATCTAAAATTGATATCCTAACATCACAATTAAAAGAACTAGAGAAGCAAGAGCAAACACATTCAAAAGCTAGCAGAAGCCAAGAAATAATAAGAGCAGAGAAGAACCGAAGCAGATAGAGACACAAAAAAACCTTCAAAAAATTAATGAATTCAGGAGCTGGTTTTTTGAAAAGATCAACAACATTGATAGACAGCTAGCAAGACTAATAAAGAAGAAAGGAGAAAAGAATCAAATAGATGCAATAAAAAATGATAAAGGAGATATCACCACCAACCCCAGAGAAATACAAACTACCATCAGCGAATACTATAAACACCTCTATGCAAATAAACTAGAAAACCTATGAGAAATGGATAAATTCCTGGACACATACAGCCTCCCAAGACTAAACCAGGAAGAAGCTGAATCCCTGAATAGAACAATTGTTATTGCTCTGAAATTGAGGCAATAATTAATAGCCTACCAACCAAAAAAAGTCCAGGACCAGACGGATTCACAGCTGAATTCTACCAGAGGTACAAGGAGGAGCTGGTACCATTCCTTCTGAAACTATTCCAATCAATAGAAAAAGAGGGAATCCTCCCTAACTCATTTTATGAGGCCAACATCATCCTGATACCAAAGCCTGGCAGAAATACAACAAAAAAAGAGAATTTTAGACCAATATCCCTGATGAACATCATTGCAAAAATCCTCAGTAAAATACTGGCAAACCGGATTCAGCAGCACATCAAAAAGCTTATCCACCATGATCAAGTGGGCTTCATCCCTGGGATGCAAGGCTGGTTCAAGATATGCAAATCAATAAATGCAATCCAGCATATAAACAGAACCAAAGACAAAAACCACATGATTATATCAATAGATGCAGAAAAGGCCTTTGACAAAATTCAACAGCCCTTCATGCTAAAAACTCTCAATAAATTCGGTATTGATTGAACATATCTCAAAATAATAAGAGCTACTTATGACAAACCCACAGCCAATATCATACTGAATATGCAAAAATTGAAAACACTTCTCTTGAGAACTGGTACAAGACAGGGATGCTCTCTCTCACCACTCCTATTCAACATAGTGTTGGAAGTTCTGGCCAGGGCAATCAGGCAAGAGAAAGAAATAAAGGGTATTAGGAAAAGATGAAGTCAAATTGTCCCTGTTTGCAGATGACATGATTGTATATTTAGAAAACCCCATTGTCTCAGCCCAAAATCTCCTTAAGCTGATAAGCAACTTCAGCAAAGTCTCAGGATACAAAATCAATGTGCAAAAGTCACTAGCATTCTTATACACCAATAACAGACAGAGAGCCAAATCATGAGTGAACTCCCATTCACAACAGCTTCAAAGAGAATAAAATACCTAGGAATCCAACTTAAAAGTGATGTGAAGGACCTCTTCAAGGAGAACTACAAACCACTGCTCAATGAAATAAAAGAGGACACAAACAAATGGAAGAACATACCATGCTCATGGATAGAAAGAATCAATATTGTGAAAATGGCCATACTGCCCAAGGTAATTTATAGATTCAATGCCATCCCCATCAAGCTACCAATGACTTTCTTCACAGAATTGGAAAAAAACTGCTTTAAAGTTCATATGGAACCGAAAAAGAACCCGCATTGCCAAGACAATTCTAAGTCAAAAGAATAAAGCCGGAGGCATCACGCTACCTGACTTCAAACTATATTACAAGGCTACAGTAACCAAAACAGCATGGCGCTGGTACCAAAACAGAGATATAGACCAATGGAACAGAACAGAGTCCTCAGAAATAATACCACACATCTACAACCATCTGATCTTTGACAAACCTGACAAAAACAAGAAATGGGGAAAGGATTCCCTATTTAATAAATGGTACTGGGAAAACTGGCTAGCCGTAAGTAGAAAGCTGAAACTGGATCCTTTCCTTACTCCTTATACAAAAATTAATTCAAGATGGATTAGAGACTTAAATGTTAGACCTAAAACCATAAAAGCCCTAAAAGAAAACCTAGGTAATGCCATTCAGGACATAGGCATGGGAAAGGACTTCATGACTGAAACACCAAAAGCAATGGCAACAAAAACCAAAATTGACAAATGGGATCTAATTAAACTAAAGAGCTTCTGCACAGCAAAACAAACTACTATAAGAGTGAACAGGCAACCTACAAAATGGGAGAAAATTTTTGCAATCTACTCATCTGACAAAGGGCTAATATCCAGAACCTACAAAGAACTCAAATTTACAAGAAAAAAAATGAACAACCCCATCAAAAAGTGGGCAAAGGATACGAACAGACACTTCTTAGAAGAAGACATTTATGCAGCCAACAGACACATGAAACAATGCTCATCACCACTGGCCATCAGAGAAATGCAAATCAAAACCACGATGAGATACTATCTCACACCAGTTAGAATAGTGATCATTAAAAAGTCAGGAAACAACAGGTGCTGGAGAGGATGTGGAGAAATGGGAACACTTTTCCACTGTTGGTGGGACTGTAAACTAGTTCAACCATTGTGGAAGACAGTGTGGCGATTCCTCAAGGATCTAGAACTAGAAATACCATTTGACCCAGCCATCCCATTACTGGGTGTATAACCAAAGGATTATAAATCATGCTGCTATAAAGACACATGCACATGTATGTTTACTGCGGCACTATTCACAATAGCAAAGACTTGGAACAAACCCAAATGTCCATCAGTGACAGATTGGATTAAGAAAATGTGGCACATATACTCCATGGAATACTATGCAGCCATAAAAAAGGATGAGTTTGTGTCCTTTGTAGGGACATGGATGCAGCTGGAAACCACCATTCTCAGTAAATTATTGCAAGAACAGAAAACCAAACACCACATGTTCTCACTCATAGGTGGGAATCGAACAATGAGAACACTTGGACACAGGAAGGGAAACATGACACACCAGGGGCTGTTGTGAGGTGGGGGGGAGGGGGAGGGATAGCATTAGGAGATATACCTAATGTAAATGACGAATTAATGGGTGCAGCACATGAACATGGCACATGTATACATATGTAACAAGTCTGCACATTGTGCACATGTACCCTAGAAATTAAAGTGTATATAAGTGTGTGTATATATATATATATTTTATATATATATATATAAAAAATACCTGAAGCAGTGTAAGTTCAATAAGGAATTGTGTGTGCGTGTGCGTGTGTGTGTGCACGTGCTTTGCTGTTTCATACTTGCTTGAATTTGACCTTTTTTTCTTTTCAATGACAGGTATTTATTATCTCAGAAGAATATGAATTATAATAATAAGGCAAAAGTAGGTGTCGATTTCAACCTTTGACTGTGAAAATAGAATCTTGTGGTCCAAAGACAGGTAATAGCTCTGAAAGCTTTATGTCAGAAGAACAACTTTTTTAAAATTTAAAACTATTTTTTTTGTTGTTTTTTAAAACATATTAAGAACAAAACTTGTGGTCTGAACTGAGATTTTAAGCCATAGGAAGTAAGAACTCAACATATACCCAGGTTAAAAACAGAGTCCCTGTAATTGAAGAGTGTGAGGAGTACAGAGAAGGCAAGGAAGGGCTCAGAGTCCAGGAGAATGGAATGACCTTTCTTCCTGCTCCCTCAGATGAGCAGCAGGCTCCTCTCTAGCCTGAGTCTTCCCTGCCTTGCCTTGGGTGTGAGCAGTGAGAAGAAAGGAGCTCCAGGGGAGGACTTACTGAACTCAAGGAGATTACCATGCAGGGAGTCCCTACTCGAGTATCCAACATAGAGCAGTGGCAGGTGGAGGAGATGGTGTCGTGGTGTGTTTAGACAGAAAGGGGGCCTGAGAGAATGTCCCTGCACAAACATCAGCTCCCAAGTGAACTGTCAGGATTCCACAGATTCCTCTGTTGCCTGTCGGGGTTATAGAAAACCAGTAAGGATAAAATTAAGCTGATGGCTGTAGGGTGCCCCCAAAGAGCAAAGTTGTGGCTATGTGTAAGGAAATTGGCAGTGTCCATGAGAGGAAAGGAAAGACTGATCAATAGTAAGGCATTGGGTGATGTCCTTGGAGGCAATTATATGATTGGCCCAGGCTAAGGAAGAAATTCACAACTGATATCAGCCATAGCTACTTCAGCAGATGCCCAGAGGCAAACGAGACAATACATTCATTCGATAGATGGCATCAGAACCTCTGACTATCCAACTCCATGAGAACATTCAGCTTTCCCTGTACCCAGACACTATCTTGGAAGGGAAGCAGGAATGGAAGGCCCCTTGAGAAACAAACAAACAAAAAAGGGTTTGGGACCAAGATTACACTTTGACCAGTCTCCATTTTTGTCCAAAAGTGAAGTCCCCTTTTAGTTAGAAAGTTTAAATCATCCTGCCAAACCTGCCTGCCATCAGAGAAAAAAGTATTCGGCAACATTGTGAATGTATGGACAATAAAGAAAAGAAACTTTTGTGTTTTGCACTTTGGAGTATGGTGTGAATTTTCATCCTATTCCAACCTTCTGAAAAATAACAGTTTTTCAGAACAGAACATTTGCTTCATAGATATAGTTGTGTGGCTGCTGCCCCTCCCAGTAACAGCACTAAGCTGAATGCTTGACTTCTTGGCAGATATAAATTCTGCGTCCCACTTCTTACCTCATTACTGTCAACTTTGGAGTCAGAAATCCTTTGAAAAGGCTTTGAAATATGATGCCAGTGAAAATGTATTTTGTGTACCATGATGGATCAATTATTGTCTATATTTTTGAAGAGTAAAACCTGTTCTTTACAAGAGAGTCTTCCATATGTTATAGATAACTATTATATTACACTAAGGTCTAGGGTACATGTGCGCAACGTGCAGGTTTGATACATATGTATACATGTGCCATGTTGGTTTGCTGCACCCATCAACTAGTCATTTACATTAGGTATTTCTCCTAATGCTGTCCCTCCACCAGCCCCCACTCCCCGACAGGCCCCAGTGTGTGATGTTTCCTGCCCTGTATCCAAGTGATCTCATTGTTCAGTTCCCACCTATGAGTGAGAACATGCAGTGTTTGGTTTTCTGTCCTTGTGATAGTTTGCTGAGAATGATGGTTTCCTGTTTCATCCATGTCCCTGCAAAAGACATGAACTCATCCTTGTTTATGGCTGCACCTGGAGAACAATATTTAAAAGTGGATACATAATGGGATTTGTATGGCTTTAAGTTGGAGGATGAACCTGAGGTGATCCAGCTGGAGAAGCCAGTATCAGTTAAAAATAAATACTCTGATGTTTTAGGATAGTGTTCTTGAAGGAGTGTATTGTCTGTCCAGAACAAAGCACGGTTGTTTCCTCTTGACTGCAAAGGGTTTCTTGCTTCCCCTGATGTTCAAAATTCCTGCCGTGGGGCTATTTATAGGTGAATCTGCATCAAGAAGTTCCATACTTATGGAATCACAGTTGTCATCTGAGTTTCAGGCTTTCCTAATACTCGTACCAGTTTTAGTTTCAATATTTCAAAAGAAATTAGCATCTAGTCAAGAGTAATGAAAATACATTATCTCTTGTTAGGCACATACTTAGACCATGAATGAGATAGATTTGGGTTTGGAAATAAGAAAGAATTTCTTGCCTCTCACCAGTCTGACCTATAGCAATGATTCTCAAAGTGCTGTTATTAGTCCACCTTCACCTGGAAATGTGTTATGAGAAATTATTGAAAATGAAAGCTCTCAAGCCCCAGTCCGGACTGACTGAATCCAAAACTCTGGTGAGGGAGGTGAGGACTTGTGTTTTAACTGGCAGATGATTCTGATGCATGCTAAAGGTGGGGAACCATTAATCTATAGGACATTACTTAAATGTCCTGAAATTCCTTAAAATAAGAGGGATGACTGCGTATACAGAACACTTTGGTAAAAATATTTCCAAGAAGTAGTTGGATGAAATAATCTATTTAATATTACTTTCTTGACATATATCTAAAATGTTTAATTATGCATTTCCCAAAATGGTACATATAGTGTAGATCACTTTGGTCACTGTTTTAAATGTAAACATATGTGATAAAGAAGTTAAAGAAGAAAATACATGTAAAATATTTAGGACAGTGCTTAGAACTGTGCCTTGCACTTAGCTGAATGCTGTAAAAAGTTATAGCTCCTAATGGACATTTACTTCATGTAGGTAATGTGCTAGCCAGTTTTATATAAATTATCTTATATAAATATCCAATTTTTTAAAAAAATTTAAAGTTACAGGATACATGTGCAGGAAGTGCAGGTTTGTTACGTAGGTAAATGTGTACCATAGTGGTTTGCTGCACCTATCAACCAATCACTTAGGTATTAAGCCCCACATGCATTAGCTATTTATCCTGATGCTGTACCTCCCATTCCCACCCCCCTACAGCCCCCATTTGTGCGTTGTTCCCTTCCGTGTCCGTGTATTCTTTTTGTTCAGCTCCCAGTTATAAGCGAGAGCATTCAGTGTTTGGTTTTCTGTTCCAGTGTTACTTTGCTGAGGATAATGGCTTCCAGCTCCATCCATGTCCCTGCAAAGGACAAGACCTTGTTCCTTTTTATTGCTGCATAATATTCCATGGTGTATATGTATCACATTTTCTTTATTCAGTCTATTATTGATGGACATTTGGGTTGATGCCATGACTTTGCTATTTTGAATAGGGCTGTAATGAACATACACATGCATGTATCTTCATAATAGAATGATTTATATTATTTTGGGTGTATACCCATTAATGAGATTGCTGGGTCAGATAGTATTTCTCGTTCCGTCTTTGAGGAATTGCCACACTGTCTTCCACAATGGTTGAACTAATTTACATTCACACAAACAGTGTAAAAGCATTCTTATTTCTCCACAGCCTCACTGGCATCTGTTGTTTCTTGACTTTTTAATAATCATCATTCTGACTGGCATGAGGTGGTGTCTCATCGTGGTTTTGATTTGCGTTTCTCTAATGATCAGTGGTGTTGAGCTTTTCTTCATATGTTTGTTGGTCATATAAATGTAATCTTTTGGGAAGTGTCTGTTCATGTCCTTTGCCCACTTTTTAATGAAGTTATTTGGTTTTTCTTGTAAATTTAAGTTCGTTGTGGATTCTGGATATTAGACCTTTATCAGGTGGATAGATTACAAGAATGTTCTCCCATTCTATAGGCTGTCTTTTCACACTGATAGTAGTTCATTTTGCTGTGCAGAAGCTCTTTAGCTTAATTAGATCCCATTTATCAGTTTTTGCTTTTGTTGTGATTGCTTTTGATGTATTTTTCATGAAATCTTTGCCTGTGCCTATGTCCTGAATGATATTGCCTAGATTTTCTTCTAGGGTTTTTATAGTTTTGAGTTTTATATCTAAGTCTTTAATCCATCTTGAGTTGATTTTTGTATAAGGTGTAAGGAAGGGGTCCAGTTTCCATTTTCCGTGTGTGGCTAGCCAGTTTTCCCAGCACCATTTATTAATAGGGAATTCTTTCCCTATTCCTTGTTTTTGTCAGGTTTGTTGAAAATCAGATAGTTGTAGATGTGCAGTCTTGTTTCTGAGTTCTCTGTTCTGTTCCATTGGTCTGTGTGTCTGTTTTTTTACCAGTACCATGCTGTTTTTGTTACTGTAGCCTTGTAGTATAGTTTGAAGTCAGGTAGCGTTATGGTGTCAGCTTTGTGTTTTTTGCTTAGGATTGTCTTGGCTATACAGGCTCTTTCTTTGATTCCATATGAATTTTAAAGTGTTTTTTTTTTCTAATTCTGTGAAGAACATCAACGGTAGTTCAATGGAAATAGCATTAAATCTATAAATTACTTTGGACAGTATGGGCATTTTCGTGATATTGATTCTTCCTATCCATGAGCATAAAATGTTTTTCCATTTGTTTATGTCCTTTTTGATTTCCTTGATAAGCGGTTTGTAGTTCTCCTTGAAGAGGTCCTTCATGTCCCTTGTTAGCTGTATTCCTAGGTATTTTATTCTATTTGTAGCAGTCGTGATGGGAGTTCATTCATGATTTGTCTCTCGGTGTGTCTACTGTTGGTATACAGGATGGTTGTAATTTTTGCACACTGATTTTGTATCCTAAGTCTTTGGCTGAAGCTGCTTATCAGCTTAAGAAGTTTTTGGGGTGAGATGATGGAGTTTTCTAGTTGTAGGATGTCATCTGCAAGCAAAGACAGTTTGACTTCCTCTCTTCCTATTTGAATACCCTTTATTTCCTTCTCTTGCCTGATTGCCCTGGCCAGAACATCCAATGCTATGTTGAACAGGAGTGATGAGAGAGGGCGTTCTTGTCTTGTCTCAGTTTTCAAGGGGAATGCTTCCAGCTTTTGTCCATTCAGTATGATATTGGCTGTGGGTCTGTCATAAATAGCTCTTATTATTTTGAGGTATGTTCCATCACTACCTAGTTTATTGAGAGTTTTTAACACAAAGGGATGTTGAATTTTATTGAAGGCCTTTTCTATGTCTATTAAGATAATCATGTGGTTTTTGTTTTTAGTTCTGTTTATGTGATTAATTACATTTACTGATTTACATATATTGAACCAGCCTTGCATCCCAGGGATAAAGCCAACTTGATCATGATGGATAAGCTTTTTGATATGCTGCTGGATTTGGTTTGCCAGTATTTTATTGAGGATTTTTGTATCAATGTTCATTGGGGATATTGGCCTAAACTTTTCTTTTTTTGTTCTATCACTGCCAGGTTTTGGTATCAGGATAATGCTGGTCTTGTAAACTAAGTTAGGAAGAAGTACCTCCTTTTCCGTTATTTGTAATAGTTTCAGAAGAAATGTTTACATTTCTTGGTACCAGTTCCAATGGAAAAGGAGGTACCAGCTCCTCTTTGTACTGCTGGTAGAATTCAGCTGTAAATCTGTCTTGTCCTAGACATTTTTTGGTTGGCAGGCTATTTATTACTGCCTCAATTTCAGAACTTGTGATTGGTCTATTCAGAGATTCAACTTCTTCCTGGTTCAGAGTGTATGTGGTGTATGTGGGAGAGTGTATGTATCTAGGAATTTATTCATTTCTTCTAGATTTTCTAGTTTAAAGTATTTAGTCTTCACAAATATAAAGTAACTTTCCAAATGCTACCTAATCAGTAGGTGATGAGTCATCTGTAAGTCTGTTGCCTAACTATAAACCGACCTCTCTGAGTAAATTCACTTTAAGGGCCCTCTATATGCGATGTGCATTAATGACCATGATGGGATCTTATTTTGAAATACTAGTCCCTTAGTAATAATCAGTGTCCAGATGACAGAATGTGTTTGATTAATATGAGGATTCATGTTGGAATAAAGCCATTGAGGAGGTGGGCCATCATTAGTAGCATTTATATTTATGATGTGCTTAAGTATATCTTCCATATCCTATCTTTGATATGAAATCCTCTTCATAATGTGAGCACTTTAACTTTATTACCTTTCCCGTGACTCTATTATATATCACTTAAAGAACAGTCCTCATAACTAGACTGAGAGGAGCATATAATAAGAATAGCATTTAAGTCAGTAATTTGCTGAGTGAAATTTTTATTACATTATTACAAAAAAGATCTTTCCTGTAAAAACTAGAACTCTGTGCTACATTATGGCTATCATAAACATTGGTTTTGATAAAAGTAGTGATAAAATACATTTGTAAAATACTTTGTCATTCTATGTAATGTTAATTGGTATTTCAGTGCTGTATGAGTACAGATCAACATCAATTACATGGAATCTAATTGCCTGTAACAATTAGGTGTACCTAGCAATGTCTTGAGGGCTGATCCTATGAGTAGAAGTAGGGAAGAACAGAAACAGAAATTTAGGAGACCTAAATTCAATAAAAAATGGTAAGTTTTGGCTGGGCACAGTGGCTCACACCATTTATTCCAGCAATTTGGGAGGTTGAGGCAGGTGAATTGCTTAAGCCAAGGAGTTCAAGACAAGCCTGAGCAACATGGCAAAACCCCATCTCTACAAAGAATGCAAAATTAGCCGGGTGTGGTGGTACATGCCTAGAGTCCCAGCTACTTGGGAGGGTGAGGTGGGAGGATCGCTTGAGCCCAGGAGGCAGAGGTTGCAGTGAACCAAGTTCATGCCACTGCACTCCAGCCAGGGTGACAGTGTGAGACCCTGCCTCAAAAAAAAAGAAAAAAAAAAAGAAAAAAGAAAAGCTTTTATCATGAGCTCAGAGTTCCAGAGAGCACTGTTATTATTCAACCAAATCATTAAGAGGTCATATAAAATTTCCGGGTCATATAAGGCTCTTGCTTTCTCCTGAAACTAAACTTGACCTAGAGTAAAAAACTGGTTTCCTTTTTTTAAAAAGCATAAATAAGGATGAGTATTATAGGTTGAATCCTATCCCTCCATAAAGATACATTGAAGTCTTAAGTCCCAGTCCTCAGGATGTGATGTAATTTAAAAATAGGGTCAGGGAAGATGTAACTAGTTAAGATGAGGTGATACTGGAATAGGGTGAGCCTTTAATCTGATTTGACTGGTCTCCTTGTAAGAAGACAGAGACATAGAGGGAAGACAGCCATGTGAAGACATAAACACACAGGGAGAACACCCTGTGACGATAGAGGCAGAGACTAGAGTGATACATCCACAAGCCGAGGAAAGCCTGGAGCTACCAGAAGCTGGAAGAGGCAAGGTGGGACACTCCCTTAGAGGTTTCGATGGGAGCCTGGCCCTGCCGGCAACTTGATCTCAGAGTTCTGGCCTGTAGAACTAAGACAGAATAAATTTATGGTGACTTAAGCCACCTTTGGCCAGATGCAGTGGCTCATGCCTGTAATCTCACCACTTGGGGAGGCCGAGGTGGGTGGATCACCTGAGGTCAGGAGTTCGAGACTAGTCTGGCCAACATGGTGAAAAGTCATGTCTACTAAAAATACAAAAAATTAGCTAGGCATGGTGATGGGCATCTGTTATCCTAGCTACTTGGGAGGCTGAGGCGGAAAATTGCTTGAACCTAGGAGGTGGAGGTTACAGTGAGCCAAAATCACGCCTCTGCACTCCAGCCTGGGCAACAAGAATGCAACTTGGTCTCAAAAAAAAAAAAAAAAAAAAAAGCCATTTTCTTTGTAGTACCTTCTTGAGGCAGCCCTAGAAAGCCTGCACGATGGGAGAGGAGAAAAATACAGCAGAAATATGTGAAGCCAGAAAGCCCCTCGGAAGCATTCGTTGATTCAGCAATACCAAGAAAGCTGACTTCCAAGTTCACTATGATGAAGGTCAGGAAACAATTTGATTTCCATTGCCCATTCTCCCTCTATCCCCCAAACTCAGAAATTGTTAATACGAGGTACCTATAGAAGCAGGAATGAGGGAGAGTAGCGACAGAAGGATGTAAAGGTGAACAGAGAATCAAGTAAGTAGAGAAACAAGGATTATCATGTAACACTGGGGGCTTTTGAAGAGAAAGAGAGGAGGACCTGGAGAATTTTCTTGAATTCTTGGAATGTAGCAGTGTTTTTGCAGATATTATTTCTATTACGACCCAATAAATCCAAGCCAGGAGTAGTGAGCTAGCGTGGGCAGATCTTTTGATATTTTAAATGTTTAATGGTCTGACTTAATACAATCTAAAAAGATTGGGCAAGGTAGGAAAGAAGACAATTTGTCGATGATGATATAACAAAAATAGTTGCATCTTAGCAACAGTGTGATTTGACAGGACTCAAGAGGAAGTCAAATTGGAAGAAGTTGGCTTCCATGTAAATATTCTGGTTTAGGATAGGTTTGCAGGGAAAAGGGCACCCAATTAACTCTAGGTTTTGAAGAATAAGGACAAAGACACTTGGCTTTGACCAGGAATTTGTCAGTTAATTCACTTTAAGACTGCAGTGAAAGAATCACCTTATTGTACCCAAATTGGAATAAATGCAAAACCTTTGAAACTTAATTTTAAGTATGAACATTCTAACAGCAGTTTATCAATGATTTGACTTTTTGGTTTGTCAGAATTCCCTGTATTTGGTGTTTTTCTTTACACAGATGTTTGTAAAAATCTACTTTGTATTTAATTCTTTTCTTATACTTACTTAATGAGGCACTTTTATTTTGAAAATAATTTGTTATCCTCCTAGACTGTTTTCCTACCTCAAACTTGAAAATAATAACCTTAATAGTGTCTGTCAAATGAATGAACCGAAATTTCCTTTAACGTGTTACTGGAAAAGTCCCAAATTAGATTAAACCATTAGGTATAATCCCACAAATCAAAAAATACATTTTTATAAAATGTATTTCTGTTTAATGGAAATACATGTATTTTTGCATAACTAATAAATTGTATAACTAATAACTACCTCTATTTCTGATAAAGATCATCTGCTTTTAAAGATTTTTAATTCAGAGAAATTATAGAATAATCATATTGATGACTAATAAATATAGATGAATATTAATTTCCTATTACTTAAAAAGTATCTTGAATCTAAAACCCCAGATTTTTAATTTTCTTCCAATAGTCTCTCAGAAGATTCATGAAGCCAAATTGCATGATAATTAGGACAATGTAAATATTTCTAATTATGCATAAATACTTTGTGTCTAGAAGAAGTCAAATAACACAAACTAAATTTAATTCCCATATTATAGTATTATAGCCTGTTTTTAAATTATCTATCCATCTATTTATATCTTAGATGGCCAGAACAAAAAAAAAATGTGTTTGTGTGTTTTAAGTTTGACATTTCTCAAAATAAATGGAGTTCATTTGAACTGGTAAATGTGGTATTCAAGAAACACCTTAGATTTTAAAGAATTGGTTCACATGGAAAAAATACCACTATTTTGGTGGTTTATTTTTCCTTCAGAAAGCAGTTATAATGCTAACTCTTTTTGTTCACAATGCCCCATTTTCAAACCGTGTGGTTTAAAAAAGTGAATTTAGGTCAAGGGCTATTTTGAAAATCAAACAGGGTCACTACTTCTCCCACAGAATTATAACTAGTTGTGTAGTGAACCAGTTTTCATAAATGTTGACTGGATGGCATATATGTCTTTATTCAGGTATTGTAATGTTAATGCTTGTTTTAGTTGTAGGTTATGTTTATTTCAAAAAGATAGCATTACTTCACCTGCTAGCTTGATGTTCTTTTTTTAAAAAAAATCTTTTTCCTTTCTACTATAGATGAATTTGTGTTCAAAAGAGGCTAGGCTACATAAATCAGAAATTCAGACTCAAATTTCCATAACAAACTGTTCAGTTTACTGAAAAGCTAAATGGAAAACAATTTACTTGCAAAAATGTGATGAATATCTATTACATTGAAAGAATCATGACCTAATGGAACATATACAAAGGTGAAGCTAATATATAATAATTTCCATACATGCCAGATGATGCATTCTAAAATGAGGAAAATATCAACATTTTTACCACCAGATTTAAAAGCTAAAATTGTTTACAATAAATTCCTATGAAGATAAATGTTCCCAAATATTAATGTCAAATTCAATCTTCATCAAATATGAACATAGATGTGCATTTTTTTTTTCAAACAATGGCTATGTTTCAACTCACCATCACTATATAGGTTATTTTATTGTTTTGGAAGTAGGGTGGACTTGTTCTAATCAGTTCTCACATTCTTATTGTGTTCAGCTCTTCCTTAGGATCAGTGTTTTCCTAGTGAAATAGCTGTACTTAAACAGGCAGCTTCTAGGTGCAGACTAATGATAGCTAGTCCTCATCTAGTGCTTTCTGTGTGCCAGGCACTTTGAAGCCTGTTATACCTATTATCACAGGTTATTCTCAGAACAACCCACAAGATAAGTACTATTATTATCCCCATTTAACACAGAAAGGTTAGGTGACTTGCCCAACCTTATGCAGCTGTTAAGTAGCAGAGACTCAATTCAGATTCAAGTACTCTGGTCCACAAGACTCTGCCCTGATTCATAATACTGCAGTCCAAGATTTTAAAGTGATAGCTATATGGAGTTATTCACTCACAGACCTATCATTAAAGATACTGATTTTGATAAACTGAGCTAAGCATGGAAGAGGGAGGCAGAATCTACTCTGATGTACCATGCAACTAAGGGAACTAACCCAATACATAATCATGTACTTGTAGAATTCATCCAGTGACCTGTTTAAAACACATTATTATTTCTGGGACGTTGACCATGATAAAAAGAGAAAGGAGTAACTAGAAAGAGATCCCTAAGACTCACAATTGAAATCATCAAAGTTACTAAATGTTTTAAGTCAAAACAGAAGAAGAAAGTACTTGAGCCTATTTTGATTTTAGTCACAGAGGCATAAATTACTTATGTCGTATCTGACAGTTACAACAATTGAACTGTTTTCAGATCCCTCAAATCAGTTAAAAATAAACATTATGGATAAGAGTTAATCAATAAACATGTCATCTGGTGCTTGATCACAGCCAACTGTCTGAAGAACTGAAACAACTGGCATTATCCTTCCTTCTGTATGTGAACACTGCAGGGCAGGAATAGCAAATAGGTTTCAGTTACTGCACAGCTTCAGTAGCTTGCTGGGGCTGCCCAGGTGCCCAGGGAGCTGTGCTGCAGAAGGTTCTGAGGCGCATCCAGAAACCAAAGGGAAAGAAGCTGCAATGAATTACCAGCAGTTACCAGGATATTTGTCATCCTGGTTATTAGGCAAAAGATCTTAATTCCAATAATTATGAAAAGAGTCGTCCAATCTAATGTGTAGTCTAATTCTCTTTACTTCAGCTTGCCTTTGTGTTTATTTATACAACTCTGCCTCTGCCTCTGGAGGTTGTTGTCAGGGCATGATTTTTTTTGTAATTCATAGTCCTTTAAGTGAAGGTATTATGGATGTATAGAACATTTTAATTGTTCAAGGTAACATCATAAGCCCTGTTAGGAAAATAAACAATTGAGGAAACAAACCTCAAAAACATGATTGCCTTTTTGTTGTTCTTCTGAAGAAGTTTTAGTACTAGAAAAAGAGTATTTTATTTCCTCAAAGAAGCAAAGCATAACATGCTTCAGAAAGAATCACGTATTTGCAATAAAGTGACTGGGTTGGAATTTTACTATATATACATAATCAGGTGATGAAAATTCTTTACATTGTTACTTCTGGTGCAAGTATTTAAATTTAGTGAAACATCATCCTATGAATAAGTCTCGCTATAGACTTCTTCAAAAGTGTTGATATTAGAATAAAATTAGTAATGAGTTAACTGTTGAAAATTATTCAGCATCTGGGCCTTAGAGTTGCCAAGAACCAAAGTGTGCTTTGGTTATTGGCTGAAATTCTGGAGCAGATGAAGGAGGAAGAGGAAGAAGAGTAGAATCCTATGCCAACATCAGATGAGCAAGGTGCTAAAATGACTAATGGGATGAAGTTACATACAGTACCCTTAACTCAGAAAACATTTCTGTTTCATAGTGCTAACTACAAAAGGAAAAAAAAATACCCAGTAACTTTGAAGTTTAATCTTTAAAGATACAACTGTTAACACTTTTGGCTGGAAATTCAGAACTTTCTTCATTCCAATGAATGTGATTTTGTGAGTGCTATGGTTTGAAAGTTTTTCTCCTCCAAAATTCATGTTAAAATGTAATCCCCAATGTGGCAATATTGAGAGGTAGGGCCTTTAAGAGGTAACTGGATCATGAGGGCTCTGCCCTTATGAATGCATTAATCCCATTCATGGATTAACAGACCAATAGGTTATGTAGAGAGTGGAGTTGGTAGCTTTATAAGAAGAGAGATCTGAGATGAGCCCATTAGCATGCTAAGCTTCCTCACCATGTGATACCCTGCACTGCCTCAGAACTCTTCAGAAGGTCCCCACCAGCAAGAAAGCTCTTGCCAGGTGTGATCCCTTGATCTTGGACTTCTCAGCCTCCACACTGTAAAAAACAAATTCCTTTCTTAATAAGTTACCCTGTTTTAAGTCTCCTGCTATAAGCAACAGAAAATAGACTAAGATAGTGAGCATGTAGGTTATGGCACATTTATCAGTAGGCAAGAGGAAGTTGTCCAGTTTGATGAACATGAGGTGCAGTCTTGAACTTTGCTGGTCCTCACAGAAAAGCATAAGTTGGCTCCAATTATGCTAGATCTTCAGCAGGCACTATTTCCACAAGGGTTACTAATTGCTCTGTTTTGGTACCAGTTTACAACCATTGCTCCCAGAACAACCCATGATGAGGGCTGTGGCATGCTGGGCATCTTAAGGGGTCATTCCTGGGCATCATTTTATCAATGAAGAACTATTAGAATTACTATCTTCATCTGAATTCCTGGTGTTAATATGCCTTTTCAAGTTTCTGTGCCATTACACATGGAATTTCCTCAACTGAAAATGTTCTCCTTCTTCTTTTCCATAAAAATTCCATTAATCATTGAAAACTAAAGGACAAGTGAAATAGATACTTTTCTCCTAAATCTGGCAACGGCTTTTGCTTTCAAGTCACTCCAGGGTGGGAGTCTCTCCTACTGTCATATAAATGGCACAGTTGACTCTTGAACAACACAGTGACCCAGGGGTGTCATGCAGTAAAAAATCCACAGCTAATTTTTCACTCCCCCAAAACTTAACCACTAGTGGCCTACTGTCAATCAGAAGCCTTACTGATAACATAAACAGACAATGAACACATATTTTGTATATGTACTGTATATGGTATTCTTATAATAAGGTAGAGAAAAGAAAATGTTATTAAAAATCATAAGGAAGAGAACATATATGTACTGTTCATCCGGTGGAAGTGGACCACGTGGATCACCATAAAGGTCTTCATTATCTGTCTTCAAGTTGAGTAGGCTGTGGATGTGAAGGAAGAGGAGAGGTTGATCTTGCTGTTTGTTTCAAGAATGCTAAAAACAAAAGAGATCGGGGAGGTAGAAAGGGAAGCAGGAGAGGCAGGCATAGTCCCTGTAATTTTTTTTTAATTAAAAAAATATTTTTTTAAATGTGTGAGACAGAGTCTCCCCTTGTTGCCCAGGCTGCAGCGCATTGGCTGGAGCACAATGGAATGATCTCAGCTTACTGCAACCATCCCCTCCCAGGTTCAAGCAATTCTCCTGCCTCAGCCTCCCAAGTAGCTGGGATTACAGGCATGCGCCACCACACCCAGCTAAGTTTTGTGTGTTTAGTAGAGATAGGGCTTCACCATGTTGGTCAGGCTGGTCTTGAACTCCTGACCTCAGGTGATCCACCTGGCTTGGCCTCCCAAAGTGCTGGGATTACAGGCGTAAGCCACCATGCCCGGCATTTTTAAAAATTGTGATAGTTTTGGGGGTACAGGTTTTTGGTTACATGGATAAGTTCTTTAGTGGTGATTTCTGAGATTGTAGTGTACCTGTCACCTGAGCAGTGTACACTATACCCAATATGTAGACTTTTATATCTCACCCCCACTCCCAACCTTCCCCATTATATCATTCTTATGCCTTTGCGTCATCATAACTTAGCTCCCACTTATAAGTGAGGACATATGACGTTTGGTTTTCTGTTCCTAAGTTACTTCGCTTTTATTGAAAAATCTGCATATAAATAAATGGACCAGAGCAGTTTAAACCCATGTTGTTCAAGGTCAACTGTGTATATGCTAATTGTATTTGCTTAAATGCAAGTCTGGTCTTGGAAATTGATTTGCTCCAAAAGATAAACAAAAAATTTGAAGGAACTAGAATATTTTATAGGTGTAATTTACAAAAAGACTTTATCTTCTGCATACAAATTGTGGTTACTTGTGCATACCACTTTTCATCATTAGATAAACTAAGATGAAAGCTCCAATTTAAAAATAGTCTGTTTTCAAATATAATTGTTCCGTCAGGCTGGAGCTCTTTCTTGTTGGCAAAAGGGAGACAGGGACATTTCAATGTGTTTTTCTGCACTCTGTAAGACTGTAGCTCTTGGGTTTTTTTTGTTTTTGGTTTTTGTTTTTTTTTTTTTTAATTAAACTATCTTTAAATAGGCCAAAATTTTGGCTTTACATTACAGGGCACGACATAGTTTTGTTAAGTACGCCCTTGCCTTGATGTCCTCAGAGCATTGTTTAGAAAATTACTTTTACTGGCATATTTCCTCTTTCACAGCACCCTTGAGAAAATTGCTACATGGAAATGGGAGGATAATAACCCAGTCTCTTCCTAAAATTCTTAGGAAACTATATTCAAAGACAGATTTAATTAACAAAAGATACTAACTCATACACACACAAATATTTTGTTAGTAAGAGTCTAACCATGTGGTGTCATTGGTATTACTTTCACACCATTAATAACTTTAGGGAGGACTGCAAGTGAGACAGTGGGTCTGGTCTAGGAGTAGAGCTGCTGCTGAGTAATCATCTTCCTGGTGGGCCAGAGTATATTCCTGGAGGTTCTTGATTTTCAGACTTTTAACAGCTGGTAATTTGCTGTAGAGTCACAAGGGATTGTAGAAAAAGCAGCTGTGTTTCTTCCTGAACAAAAAAAAACTTCTCTGAAATTTTCTGAGTTTTTTGTTTTGTGTTTGCTTTTTTTAAAATTCAGGAATAGTAGTCATATTGAAAGAAACAGTGGTTGGCCTTTTATATATCATTTTACTATTTACACAGCACATTCCTAGATTTAATTCTCATAACTTGTGAAATGGGTATCATTATTAGGCAACAATTAAATTGGCTATAGAGCTTACACTGATTTTTCCAGTGGCCATGTCTGTCTTTGCTAATCCCATCCTTTCTATCGGAGAATTGATTTCTTTTTCCATCTCTGGCTCACAGGATCCAATATTTTTTAATGACCCACACTCTCTGGCTTAGCAATTGTTAAGGATTGGTCATGGTTTAGCAATTGTTAGGGATTGGTCATGTGACCCAAGCCAGTCAAAATCCTTCATTGGAATTTTATTTTGTAATATCAAATGTGTGCATGGTGGGCAGGTCAGTAAGTGGATATGAAGTAATTTTAGAGCTATTGACAGTCATGTCCCCAACAGGGTGGCATAGGCCTCTTTCAGAGAATAAAATCTACATGCAGAGAGAGACTGAGATAAACTATGGAGAAAGACAGACCCCACCTGCAGTTTGGTTCCATAAGTCAATTAACTACCCATTATGTGCTCAAGTGATTACTCCCACTGAAGTGAATTGATACAATACTAATTCCCAATTTAAACTTGAGAAACTGAAATCTTGTCAACATAAATGACCTTTCAGAGATGTTAAAATGTGTTATTTTTTTCTTCCCTTTTAGACTCGTTTCTATTGAACCGCTCTTTCGGTTGTGCCATTAATGTAAACCGAAGGAAGCTAAAGAATAAAATTCTCATTATGTTGACTCAAGGCTCTTTCAACCTGCCATTCATTGATACTATACAGTGTTTCTCTTGTAGCTAGGGGGAGTTTACCTGAAAGTGTTTTCTCACATGTCATTATAAGGAAATGTGTCGATATAAGGCAAAACATAGATTCTCCCAAATAAAAAAGTTTATAGCTTGAAAACATTACACGTTTTAACACTGATTTTGTTTCCCGCTTTGTTTGGTGAAACAAATGTAAACCTTCAGCATCTCTTTAGCAACTGTACAGAACTGCACAGTACACATTTTCTACTATTCATCTCCCCTTGTTTTGTTTATATTTTGTGCATCTATTACTTTTGTCATCAAGTTTTGATTTTATTCCTTTCGTATTATGTGCATTTGTATAAATAAGAAATGAAATAAAAAGAATAATAACTAAGTATATTTCAGTGGAGTAGCTTGCTATGCTTTTTTCCAGACTTCCACTAAGTACTATTGAAAACTGATACAGGCAGAAACCAGCAATGGCACTTCAAGTTAAGGATAGGGGAAGGCCCTCTGTGAAGCCTTTTTCATTCCATGGGCCAGAACTTGCATTAATACCATATCTTTGGGAGGCGTATATTAAGATTCTTAGATAACATGGCATGTGTTTTACTCTCTGAACAGGAAATATATGCGTTTTCACTATTGAGATAGGAAAGGACTTTCGCATCTCATAATTTTCTGCTACTTATTAGAAATGGTGACTGATAGAAACACTGAGTTGAAAACGGCTATCATATAACTGCTTAGGATCAATGTTTCTGAGCAGGACAGCACCAGGAGAACCTGTGTTTCTAATTTCACTCATCTCTCAACACATAGTGATGGCGGCAAGAGGCAGACAAATGCCTAGGCAGATAAGGAAGGGTCCCCGGAGAATCTCCAACCTGCCCTGTAAGTATTTATGCCAGATGTTTTTGTGCAGAAGAGGGAGCCTGCACAGTCTCCTCTGGGCATGCCTGCAACTGCCTGGAGGCCCACAGGCACTGGGGGAATGGGATGGAGCCACCAGGAATTAGTGCCTTATGTAGGGGGAGGATCCTGGCTTCAGCTCATGAGCAGTGTCCTGGTATTCAATCTGTGAGGTGGGAGCCTGTAGTAGGACCCCCTCTTTCTTTGCTGAGAGCTTTCTTTTATGCTTAATAAATCCATTCTCCTTCACCCTTCAATGTGTTCCCGTGCCTAATTTTTTCTGGTCATCAGACTGGAACCCGGTTTTAGCTGAACTAAGGAGCAAAAATCCTACATCAATAGGACCATCAGCTTTTCTCTTTCTTAATGCATTCAGAGACCACTTCAACCAGTGGCCAGAACAGCAGAAGTGTTTTGCATCTTGGGATGCTTAGCTATCTAAAGATTTTCATTGGCCCTGTTCATCTTTTCACATTATATTCCTGTTGGTCACTGTCCACCCTTAGAATGAGTTAGGTCTTAGATGACAAGCTGACTCCTGGTCCATTTAATTGGCCATGTGTGAAAGCAGGATATATGGTACAGAGCCTCACTGTGTGGGCAGTAGGGCACTACTGTGAGCACTGCTCACTGATTTTTCCAGTGGCCATGTCTGTCTTTAGATTGTCTAAAACTCAGTGAGCACTACTGTGGGCAGGTAGTCAACCTCACAAAAGGGTATGAGCATGGCAGACGTTTTGAAGATTGCCTAGTTCAGCACAAAGGCATATTTAATTTATTATACCTCTTTCTACCTTTATAAAATCCTTAAGGGTAAGAATTTACCTCATGAGTTTTTCTATATACTTTATGTTTTCATATAAACTACATTATTATTTTCTAAATACTTTGTAATTATTTTAATTTCCTTTTTTACTCACTAGTTTGTAGAAGGAGTTTCTAAATCTTCAGGTATGTTTTAAAATTACACATTTGATGTTGATTTCTAGGTACAGTGGTTAGAGCATAGCATGAAAAAATGTACTTGTAGAATTTCTTGAGGTTCTTTTGTGATTTAAAGTAGGGTATCTTTGGATAAATACTTTTCTTTCTCTATAATCTCTTACACACTGAAAGTACTCTATTTAAATATCTTGCCTGGGTCTTGTGTTTTGTTCATTTCTTTCTTTCAGTTTTTCCATATATTTTAATGCCATGCTATTTGTTGCACCCAAGTTTACATTTATTTTACTATATATGCTGTTGTGAACATATAATTATTCTGTTTGGCCTATTAAGTGCATTTGGCATCAAATTCTATACTGTTACCTTTTTAAATATACCTTCCTTTTTCCTTTTATTTTAAACTTCTGAGCCATTTTGTTTTAAGCACTTCTTTAAAACAGCACATGTTTGGAATATCTAGAAACTTAATCCTGATATATTTTCTTCATAATAAACTTTTAAAATTTGTTTCTAACTGAAGAAAATATTAATATATATTAATATATACGCAATCCTTGACTAGATACTCACTAATGAGCAAAATAATTAGAAAAGGGTAATATGTTAGAATAAACATTAAAAAGCATGTATTGGAAAGCCATGAAAATAGACAAACTGCTGGAAAGCGTAACCAGAACACCAACCTAAACTAAACACAATTACAAAATTTTAAGATAAGAAAATGAATATAACTAGAAATGTGGAGAAGAGTGAAAAGAGTGAAGTGTATACTTTATTCTTTCTGGATAACTTTATGGCAATGAATTGGAAAGTATATGTAGATTGGAGAGATACAGAATGCTTCTGAGCAATAGTGTAAAGATGTCAATATTCCTAATAGAAATTCACAATTTTGAGGTAATTCCTATTGTATACAATTGTAAATTGTTTTAAAATTTCCAGTGGGAAAATAAATTGGTAAAGCAATCATAAACTTTTTTTCTCTTCTTTGAATACATTTGAAATACTGTTACCAGATGGAAAGTCTTGACTGAGAGTTGTCCATGTTCGTGGTATGTTGAACAAAGAATTGAACAAAATGCACAAACAAAACAACAAAAGAACAAAGCAGAAGCAATGAAAGCACAGATTTATTGAAGTGAAAGTACACTCCACAGAGGGGGAGCAGGCCGGAGCAAGCGGCTCAAGAGCCCTGATTGCAATGTTCTTCAGGGTTTTTGTTGAACTAAAAGAATTTGTTAACACCCTGAGGTACCCTTTAGAGACTACCTATTGGTTACACACTATCTGAATGAAGGATTGGCCTGCAACCAATCAGAGGCTGAAGTGAAGGCTTGGCTGGCAAACGAATTAGAGGCATTTCCTGTTTCTGACACAGGGTAGGAGGAGTTTTGTAGAGGGAGGGGTCTCTGGTCCCTTGTCACTTGGGGATGGAGAGGTGGAGTTTTCCTTTCAGTCTAAATCTAAGAAGTCCGCAGCAGGTTGACCTTAGGCTTTCTGTCTCCAGACCCTATTCTCCTGCCTCAGTCTGAAAACCAATTGCAATCAACAGCAAGTGTGCAACAGTTTTTGGCTATGTGAATGCATGAGAGAATAAATATTACTTGCATTATCTGGTATTAAGACATAGTAAAAAGACACAGTGGTTACAACAAGATGGTACTGGTCTTAGTGTCATAGCAGCATTCTAGGTATGCATATTTAATAGAACACGGGATAGGTTTATTTAAATAGAAAATAATAGGTATCTTAAAAACGAGGACAAATCTTGACATGTTATCATGTGAGGAGGTCTGTGAATAACTAAGTGACAAAGCTATTAAAAGACATTTATAGTACAATAACTAATACCCATTGTTTACCTATTAGGTACTTTTCTATGTGCTTTTCTAAATTGATAGTGAAACAATATTATAAAGTAGATATTATTTTCTCAGTTATAGATAGCAAAGAAGATGGTCAAAGAGGTTAAGTTGTACAGGATGAATAAGTTTAGAGGTTTAATGTACAGCAGAAGGACTAGTTAATATTACGTTGTATATTAAAAATTTGCTAAGAGTAGATTTTAGGTGCTCTAATGCAAAAAATGGTACATGTGGAAAGTGATGGACATGTTCATTTGCTTACTTCATTTCACCATGGATATGTATATCAAATATCATGTTGTATGCCTTCAATTTATACAATGAAAAGTAAATGTTGTAGAAAAGAACATCAGCCAAGAGGCCTGGGAAGGAGGAGCCAAGGTTTATGTTAAGTTCTGACCCCAAGAGCCAGGTGATAAGTAATATGCCAACCAAGAAGGCAGGAGGCTCAGGAATCATCATATAGCCTTACCACATCCGTGGAGCCTCGTACAACCACGTATCTCAGTAGCTGCACTTCTTAAATGCACCAAACATTGAGTCAGCTTGAAGGGCTTAATTTTACCACTTCTGGTCACTCAGTCTGTGTTCTCCAAATCAGTCTCATCAATTCCATTCCCAGTTAGTTGTAAAAGAAGTAGTTACTGCAGTTACTCAAATTATCTTTTTTTTTAAAAAAAAAAAAATAATGTTAACAGATCAGAAGACACTTTCTGCAAATCAATTTCAGCTGAGGACTCACAATTTGAGTACGCTTCAAGATCAACTTTTCACCCTACTTTCGCTTTATGTATTTTTTTTTTCTTCATTTTCCTCACACATTGTCAGTGTGAGATGTCTATTTGTGGATTTGAGAGGAATCTTTACTGGAGCAGAAGAGATGGCTTTCTCCGTACGAAGAGGAACTCTGCACGGCTGGAAAGTGGGCTGTCTTACCACTGTCATAGAACACTCTGTGACTTGGACATAGTCAGAAAAGCATCTGGAAATCTGTAAATAACCACTGAAATTTTTGATTCAGTTCATACTAGAAACTCTCCCCCTCCATTATCAATGAATATTGGTTGGCGTTTGTTTAAAATTACAAATTGGAGCTAATCGATTTAGCGACTATCTTTTAAACAAAGGGAGGTTACTTCTATTATTTTCCTGTTGGGGCGGGTGGGGAAATAGTCAGAAATAGAATGGCACTTCAAGTACCTTGAGAACTATTATTAATGTTCTGACTCACAATCAAAGGCCACAAAGAATAACAGCTCCAATTCTGAATAACAGTTAAAATCCTAGAACAGGGGTAAAGGAAGAAGCAAATGAATGGAATTTTCTAAACAACCCAAAAGGGGAAAGAGAGAGGGAGAACCTGGAGAATCCTGTCAGTAGTAGAAATCAGAAAACAACCGGCATTCATCAGATTTAATTTCTGCAAACCAACCAGTGTCCTGGAAATCAGACATTTACTCAGCAACTCTGTGGTAAGCACCATGTATGACTTTTGAGGAAATGAGTAAGGGCATAAATACGTTTAAAGCGTAATATATGCATATTTATAATAATACCTGAAAACATAAATGTTCTAGAGTTTGCCTTAGGTGAAGACTACATAATGCAGTTTCAAGGGTTAAGAAATCGCCACTAACAATGAAGAAAATTTCCCACTTTCTGTTTACTACATCTGAAATTGATTTATGAGCACATACCCTAAGGCTTAAACTTAACTTCTGGAGAGAGGTAACTCATTAGTGTAAGGAATATATGCATGATACTAATGTTTTCTATTACGGGAGGGTCATGAGGTAGGAGGACAGAAAATAGTAAAGAGCCCTTAGCAATAGTAAGTTCACAGAATGATACCTCACCTCTTTCACAATTTTGTACAAACCTGGACATGCATATATCTCATTTATCTCAGCTGTAAGAGAATGGTTTTAAAAATGAAGATATTTTCTTTACTTTTTGTTTTCTTCTGTTCTTGTTTTGAGAATCTAGCAAATCTATAAATGCTGTCACAAGAAAAAAAAATGTTCATATGTGCATTCATCTGTAATTTGGGGGACAATTTCAGGGATTCAAAGACTCTCTGAAATCTATCTAAGATGGCAGGTTAAGAACAAGTGATCAAAGCATTTGTTGGCATCATTAGAATAATGGGGTGTTTGTTAGAAGTCCTGAATGTGACAAGCACTTTCATGTCAGTTGGGAGAAAAAAGGTCTGGAAATATAATTCCTGAGTGGTGTCTAGAGTGAGTTGGTTTGTCTGGTGTGAAATGTGCAAATGAATAAAACAGAAGACAAAAATCAAAAACTCATAACCGTACCCTGGTCAAGCATAATTTGTAGAATGCGAGTCACAGAAAAAAATGTGTTTCCTTCTCTCACTTGTCTCTTAGGCTGCTCAGTGAGCTAGAAATTCTCCTGCCCTTGCATGAAAAAGGGAGGTTACAGGACACTGCAGAATGTAAGCCAAAGGCTTAAGATCACTTTAAATCACCAAATAGTCTCATTTGGTACTTAAAAGTACTAATTGTGTCATATACAGAAGTTAATGCTTCTAATTTCTACTGGCTGAGGGAAAAGGTGAGGGGGTTGACATGAGCTACAACCTGCTTTGATTCTCTTCCCCACCCATCTCACTAACCCTGATGTCCAATAGCTCTGAAGTGAGAATGTTGAAAGTGAGGGGATACAGGGGTATGAGAAGGTTCTTGCTCTTGTAAACCGTCTTCATGCTAGGTCTGAGTCAGGCAGGTTCAAACTCACTTTTTTCTAAGGGGTGGGATCCCTGCTTCTTCATTGCTGGAGATCTTTTATTAGCAGTTCCCTTGATGTACATGAGGAACATTTATCTGGCTCCTCATTTTCTTTGCTTTCATAGTCCCTAGGAACCCTGAACTTCCCTCTTTACAGGACAATTCCTCAGCATACCTCCCCGTGACCCTTTCTCCCTGATTCTAATCATGAGAAGGAGTCATCATTCCTTTGCCCTGATGCATTTTTTTTTATCAACATAGGAACCCTATTTCTTTTTCTTTCTTTCTTTCTTTTATTTTTTTTATTATACTTTATGTTCCGGGGTACAGGTGCACAACGTGCAGCTTTGTTACATATGTATACATGTGCCATGTTGGTGTGCTGCACCCATTAACTCGTCATTTACATTAGATATATCTCCTAATGCTATCCCTCCCCTGTCCCCTAATCACACAACAGGCCCCGGTGTGTGCTGTTCCCCTTCCTGTGTCCAAGTGGTCTCGTTGTTCAGTTCCTACCTATGAGTGCTACTTCCACTGCTGGGGTAGCTGGTTGGTTTGCCTTCTCCTTTCTGCAATTCTCAGGCAGGATTCAGACTCAAGTTATTAAAATCCCCCAGTTGCAGGAGTCCCATTTGAAGCTCAGTGGTCCTGTAGAAGTTGAGGTGATAAAAACAGCTTACCCCATTCCTCCTCCTAGGTAATGGTGAATGGCTCTTTGTACACTGGCAACTCTGTCTACAAGGTCTTTCTCACAAATTCTCTGTGGACATTTTATATTCTCCGTGAGGAGGAAGTACTGAATATTATCTTGAGCATCTAAATTTTTGCAAGTTCTATTGATTGATTAGTTCAACTTACAACCCATTTTTGAATCAGACATCCGTCATCATAGGCTAAAAATGAGACAAACTTTTCACCTGACAGAAAATAAAAACATATATGGTTTTGCAGAAAAGAAAACAGAAAATTAAAGCATAATTTTAGACAAAAAAGTTACAAATCATTACACATGGCTTTTATTTAACAAATTTAACAACACTGTTGCTGCTTTTCCAAGAACTTTATAGACTAACTCAGTCTTAAACATGATCAATTTCATGACGCAAGCACTATCATTTTAATCTCCATTTTCAAGTAAGTAAGCTGAGGTATAGAGAAGCTAAGTAACTTGTCCAAGATCACATGGCTGGTAAATGATAAATCCCAGATTTAAACCTAGGAAGTCTGGCTCCACTATGATTGGTCCTAGCAATTATGCTATACTTCTTCTCAAGGTTACTGGAGGCCCTACAGAATACTTTTTTTGTGTGTTTTTTTGAGATGCAGTTTTGCTCTTGTTGCCCAGGCTAGAGTGCAATGGCGCGATCTTGGCTCACACCACCTCCACTTCCTGGGTTCAAAGCGATTCTCCTGCCTCAGCCTCCCGAGTAGCTAGGATTATACGCATGCACCATGCCCAGCTAGTTTTGTATTTTTAGTAGAAACGGGGTTTCCTCATGTTGGTCAGGCTGATCTCAAACTCCCGACCTCAGGTGATTCACTCGCTTTGACCTCCCAAAGCGCTGGGATTACAGGTGTGAGCCACTCCACCCAGCCAGCCCTACGGAATTCTAATAGGAGAAAAGTATATTTCTTATCAATCTTTATTCCAGAGCCTCTAGTTTCAACCACTCTCTTGCCACCACTCTCAAATGCTTTGTTTCCCTGTAGCTCTGTCCTCTTACCTGACAAATCAGATCACATCAATTTTCTATCTAAAACCTTTGAGTGTGTTTAAATTACCAAGACCAGATTTCTTAGTGATGCATAAAAAGCCTTTCATGTTGCAGTTTCTTTTAAACTCCCCAATTTTATTCTGTTATTTTATCACACTCTGCTCCATCATACAAACCTACTTGCCCTGTGTCCTCAACATGCTAATGCCATTTACTTTCTCTATATCATGGAAATACATCTCTCATGTATACCCCTATAGTCCTCAAACTACAAATGGGTTGATTTTTCTACAAAGCCACCTTTGACCCTCTTATCCATCCATCAACCCATCAACCTATCAACCCATCAACCCATTCATCCATCCATCCATCCGTCCATCCTTTCCTGTGTTCATCACATATTCACCAAGTGCCACAGGTTTCAGTGTTTCAGGTTCTGAAATACAATGGTGGCCAAAGCAGATACAAGTCTGCATTCATTCTGTGCTATTCTCTTCATCCCCAGAAATACATACATTTAATTTCCTAACACAGCATTGTGTAATAGTCTGTGGGCATCTGTGTCCTCCACTATGATCTGAGATCTTCCAGGACCCCCGAAAAGGTCTTTCAAGTAACATTACCTCCATATCCCCAGGTACCTAGTAGATTTCTTATCACATATTTGATGGTTAAGTGATGGATTATTAAGTAATACATGCATATATTAATGAGAGGTAAATGAATGGACGAATCTAAGAAAACTGTTCTTGCTACTTTTGTACTATTGTCTGATGGAGTTAGAAGTTGCTACTAGGCTCAGCACTCTAGGAGGCCAAGTGGGCGGATCACCTGGGCCAGACCTGATTGGGCAACATGATAAAACCCCTTCTCTACAAAAAATTAACCAGGCATGGTGGCACGTGCCTGTAGTCCTGGCTACTTGGGAGGCTGAGGTGAGAGGGTCACTTGAGCCTGGGAAGTCGAGGCTGCAATGAGCTATGATCATGCCACTGCACTCCAGCCTGGGCAACAGACTGAAAGCCTGTCTCCAAAAAAAAAAAAAAAAAAAAAAAAAAGGTTAGTACTAGGGGAACTGATAAGGAAGTTGTTTCTGGAGTCTAGGTTCAAGGGTTTACAGTCTGGACCGATTTTCTTACAGCTGTGGAACCAGAAAAGAGTTTGCCTTGGTTGGGAAAGCATAAATATGATTCTCTCTGAAGGCTAGAAGAGTGCTGCCTTTCAGTTTTAAGACTTCATTTGCCGTCCAGAAAACTTTTTTTTTTTTTTTTTTTTTGAGATGGAGTCTTGCTCTTGTCATCAGGGCTGGAGTGTAGTGGCGTGATCATGGCTCACTGCAACCTCCGCCTCCCTGGTTCAAGCGATTCTCCTGCTTCAGCCTCCCCAGGAGCTGGGACTACAGGTGTGTGCCACGATGCCCAGCAGCTAGTTTTTGTATTTTTAGTAGAGACAGAGTTTCACCATGTTGGCCAGGCTGGGCTTGAACTCCTGACCTTAAGTGATCCGCCCACCTTAGCCTTCCAAAGTGTTGGAATTACAGGCATGAGCCTGCTGCGCCTGGCCCAGAAAACTCTTGAATTGATCAACATAGAAGATCCTAGCAAAGACAGGCAAAAAGTAAAAAGATTTTAAAAGTTTTTCCAGAACTTATGATTTCATTTTTTTCCATTAAAGGTTAGATGCTCGGTTTCTATTTCAAGGGACTCCAGTAAAATATTTTGATATCTGAAGACAAAATCAATGAAACACTCTACTATGCCAAGTTACCCATAGTCTTTTCATGAAAAATGAATTGCATACTCAAATACTTTAAAGGGAAAGTGTATTTAAGATATTCCTGTTCTTAATGTGAGTCTGTGTTGACATGTGAATTAAGTACTTAGATTGACTTTCAGCACATTTTCTTAAATCCATCATCTGGATTCCCAGAAAAACCTGTATTTTTGTTAGATTCTTTTATGCTTATCTAGTAAACTAAATAAAATAATGCTTTCTTTGATGTCACTGTATGAAGGATTAAATTTCCTCTAAGGAAATTATTCATATCCCTTCCACAATATGGTGAAAGTGATGAGTCACCTGTCATTGACCTTCACATGTTTATGTGTGCTTATCTAAACCACACATCTGTTCTTTATTTTCCAATAAAGGGACCATATGCCCCTTGACTCACATATAAGAGCACAGTGTTCTAAAACAAACACACTGAAGTTAATTTGGGGATAAAATGAACTTTGAAGAGGATTCACATTCAATACTTGTAACTGTAAAAACAAAACAAAACAAAACAGAATTTATTCCTAAACTCAAGAGTGACATTGCATCTCTTCTCCCTAATACTCCAGTGAAGAAAACAGTTTAATAAACTATTTAAGAAAGCTAAAGAGTTAGTATTCAATACTAACTCTTGAATCATTCTTCAGAATAACTCTTGAAATATTTTCTCCAACTTAGGATTTTACCTTTATAAGCTAGCCAATTGCAGCCTTAGAACAATATCAGCTACAGGTTTGAAACTTACAAGTAAATAAATATTAAAAAATAATATTTTATGTTTGAAAAACTCTACCTTTCACATTATTAAACTCTACTTTCACATTATGTACTTTCCTATGCTCCTTATAACAATTTATTAAGGTAGAATGGACTATCATTATCTTGTTTCTGCAAATGGGAAAACTAAAGCTCAAAGAGTTGAAACAAATGGCCTGAATTGATAACGACAACACAGAAGACAGAACTTAAACCCAGGTCCTCTTCCAAATATGATGTTGAAAATCACAGTGATGGTTCAGAAAACTGAAGTGTAATGGTTTAGGTCACATGAAGATGTTTGTTCTCAACAAACACAAGTCACAATCATTGAAGCATATATCCATGATATTATCTATCTATCTTTCTGTCTGTCTACCTATCAACCATTTTCTTAGAAATTCAGGCAGAATTCAACCAAAGCACAGCCAGGGTAGAAGATTTTAACATATCTCTTATGGAATTTAATGGCTGGGGTTGATGAAGAGAAAAGGTGCAGAAGAGACTTAATATAGACATATTGTACTCCAAACCCAAGTCAAATGTATGATTTTCGACTCTTCATAGAAAACATACCAAAAATCAACCATACACTAGTCAACCAGATATGACAACCAGACTAGTCAACTAGATAAATTCCATAGTAAAAAAAATCTTATATGTTGTATTGAAAAGTATCCTGCAAATATAATCACTTGAAAATATAATAACAAAGTGCTCTCTAAAATAGCCCAAATTGGAAATCAAGATAAAATGAAAGACATTTTGAAATTAATGTCAATGAAATGCTATTATATATGTCAAAACTTGTAATGCATGGTTAAATTTATAATCTAGAGGAAACTTTATAGTTTAAAAGTTGCATCAATGAGCAGAAAATACATAATACAACTGAACTAAAAGTTAAATGTCTAAATTAGAAAAAAAGTACTAAAAATGTTGAGGGAAGGAATTAATGAAGACAAAGTGTTTTAAAAAAAAGACTAATAAATTAGGTAAGAAGAACTACAATCACCATAACAAAAAGTTCCATATGGAAGGAAATTAATAAAGAAATGTTTTAAAAAACTGATGAATTAGTTAAGAAGAACCAAAATCACTGCCACGACAAAAAGTTCCATACAGGCCAAGCGTGGTGGCTCACACCTACAATCTCAGCACTTTGGGAGGCCAAGGTGGGCTGATCAGTTGAGGTCAGGAGTTTGAGACCAGCCTGGCCAACATGGCAAAACCCATCTCTACTAAAAATAGAAAAATTAACTGAGTGTGGTGGCATGCACATGTAGTCCCAACTACTCAGGAGGCTGAGGTGGGAGGATCACTTGAACCTGGGAGGCACCACTGCACTCCAGCCTGGGCTACAGAGTGAGACCCTGTCTAGAAAAATAAATAAATAAAATAAATAATATTTTAAAAGTTACATACAGTTCTGGTTCTTTATTTTCTTTTAATTTTATTATTCTTTGAATTTTAGTTTAGGTTCAGTGAGTGCATGTGCAGGTTTATTACATGGGTAAATGGTGTGTTCCTGAAGCTTGGTGTATGAATGATCCCATCACTCAGGTAGTGAGCATACTGCTGGATAGGCAGTCTTGAACTCGCCTTTCCTCCCACTTACCCCCTCAAGCAGTCCAGTGTCCGTTGTTCCTATCTTTGTGTGCGTGTGTACTCCCACTTATAAGTGAGGACATTAAGTATTTGTCTTTCTGTTCCTTTGTTAATTCACTTACGATAATGACCTCCAGCTGCATCCATATGGCTTTAAAGGACACAATTTCATTCTTTTTTATGGCTGCATGGTATTCCGTGGTGTATACGTACCATATTTCTTTATCTAGTCCACTGTTGATGGCATCTTAGTTGATTCCATTTCTTTTGCTGGTGTGAATAGTGCTGCAGTGACCATACAAGTTCATGTGCCTTTTGGGTAGAATGGTTTGTTTTCCTTGGGTACATTTGTTTTCCTTTGAGCAAATTTCAGAAATGTGGGGTGAAATTACAGGAAGACCTTCTACTTTATACATATCTATAATATTTAAACTTATAAATTGTATTATTGTTATCAAACAATGTAATATAAATATATATAAAATGATAAAAGTAAAAGAAAATCATTAATTGGCAAAAAAAAAAAAAACCACAAGACACAGTGGGATATTTTAATATATAAAAGGAACTTTTGAACAAATAAGATGAATACTCTTAAAGATTATAAAAACATTAGTCTCCCCAAATTACAATCAACTAAAGAATTTAACAATTATTCAACATCATTATTAATAAGAGAAAGGCCGATTAAAGTATTAGCATGCCATTTGGCATTTAATAGTTTGGCAATTTTAAAAAATATGCATTCTACTTTAGATGATTTTTTAATATACTGTTTATATACAATAACTTAAAATCAAGAACCTTGAAATGATGCATACTCTTTAAACCATAATTTAAGTTCTAAGAGTCTCTGCCAAGAAAAATATCCGAGATATAGCAAAGAAACCCGTATCACAGGTGATCCTTATAACTTCATAAGAGTAAAAAGTGTATATAACCTAAATATTCAACAATTTGGAGTAGTTGTCTTAATTCTGGCAAAATACAGCAATGGGAACTCGTGACTATGTTATTCCTTGGGCTCTGAGGTTTCTTTTCTCCAACTTTCAGAGTCTCCTTATGTTTTGTGGATATTGTCTGAGGCTTTTAGTCATACTTAGCAGCAGGAATGAGGAAAAGTACACCTGCTCCATCTTTTGAAGCCAAAATGGAATACATTTAAAAACTGTAAAGAAGATCCTGGCTTACAGGATGATAGTGGTGACGGATATGTGGGATGCAGAAAATCCTAAGGGAACCCCACTTATTCTTTGTCCAGGTGACTGCAGGGGCCATTTCTGGAGTTAATGATTCCTGAAGAAAGAGGCTACATGTTTTCCTTAGAATATGTTTTAATAGGTTCAATAAGAGATATGATCAACAGGAAAGTATCTGTTATTCTTCTTTCAAAGGAGCAAATTAATGAAATGTGAGAGAACGGACAGAAGGAAAGCCAGATTTATGAGGAAGTGGTGATTATATTAGTGAAAGTAATAGGAAAAAGATGCATTAATTATTAAAAATTAAGATTTGGGATATTTATATAAATGGATATAGTGGCCACTATTCCCAGAATGCTGAGATGAAGGGAATTTCATCTTTGTGAGGACAATGTAAGTTTCAAAGAGGAGCTGTAGAAAATAACAGTGAAAAAATCATGAAAGAAATAGTAATAAAGTATGCCACACACATGAAAACTCATATTCTCTGAAACAGGGTTTTCCTCCTTATTTCCAGCTTTATTCTGTTTGGAAATTCCATCACACTAATTCCCTGAAACAATTGAAAGAATTATTTACAAAACTGATTCATGCAGAATTTCATGTTCTAGTTTGCTCATTAATTTAATAAAGCAATATATGCACTCTGGAGGACAGAACTCTGAAAAAAGCATCATAACTGAAAGATCCTCTTCAAATCTAAAATGATGGTAAAGTCATTCAAGAATAATAAGGATGTGACTCGCAGTGGAAGAAAAAAATGAACTTTGCAAATACAAGTTGGAACAATCCTAGTAAATATGCTAGCAAATTATTTCTGAGTGCTAGGTCACCCATGTATCTATTAACTTAAGAGTAACATATACATAGAAAATTACAGTGGAGATTTATAAGTGTGCAATAGTTATGACTGATAGTATGATTAAGTGTCTTTGATTTTGCACCATTCAGAACAGTCTTATGAATTATCATTTGTTAAGCAGGTAAATTATTGAAATTATCTTCAATGTACTTTTAGTGTGAAAAGTATTTTACCGTATCTTTATTCATCCATGCTAGTGTATACAAGAAGCTGTGCTAGAATCTGTGGTCCACATAAATTAACCATAAACTTTGCCCACAAGGTGTTGCGGAGTAACTTAGGTACCTTGAATTACTTTCTGGAGTGGGTGAGATATTTATTAAAAATAAGTAGGTAGTAATTACATTAACCAGGGTTCTCCTTTGCAAGCATGATATTTCACAAAATTAGCTGTTCTAGAATGTGTAAAAATGCCATGATGAATTCATCTGTGAGCTGCTCATTTCACTAGCAAGCAGTGACACAGGTACCACAAGGATCTCTGGAAATGGGGCAACATATATTAGTAAGAATGTGATAGACCAGGTGAAAATTCTAGCTGTGAAAGTAATTGACCTGACATACATTATTTAGTTGCTTTAAGCCTGAGTCATTAGCCAAATTTTGAAACCTTAATCCTAATTGAATCAGGAATCCTAACATTTATGTTCATTTGATGATCAGAACTGTCCACACCCACACAGCTTGCTATCCTCCTTGGGAAAATTATATTCAACTGTCTTCACTAATATGACTTTACAATTCTAGCAAACTTCTCAGGAAGATAAAAGTTGTAAATAAGGGTATTGTTTGTTTCAGAAAATCTCCCCACCTCCCCAAATAAAACATCCAAATGAACATCAGACATTCAACTTTTCAATAACTGGCATCAAACTACCCTTCTCCTTGTTACTCCGAAACCTCACCTCAAAATCTCTACCTTGCTCACTATACCTCAACTGTTATAGCATGATCCTAATCTAATACCAACCAAGCTCCCACCATGAAAGGTGAACCTTAAACCAAACTTCCAGACCTCTTAAATATTCCAACTTTACTCTCTACCTGCTAAGAAGCTACTAAGATTCTATCAAGATAATGCATTTTCTTTCCTTCAAAAGCAACAAAATCACTTTGTCCTGTGGACCCTTCATTTCAGGGGGACTTTCAGGGAGCAAGCATTTTGTAAGTTCTTAAGAAATAATAGGAAAATTACAAACTTTCAAATTAGGAGATGTGAAGGCAATGTAAAGAAAGGGGCCTATCATAATTATAGCAGATGAAAGTAAAGGACCAATTTTATACTAATTTTCACATAAAGAATAACTGCATGTGCTGACTATTATAGTATAGGACAGAAGAAAATTGAATTAAGTGAAACAGTGAAGACTGTAGATTATGTCCTAAAATAACGTGACACCAACCCATAGCCTTTCCCTTTTAACCTTGGTGGCAATTTCAAATGGGAAAGCATTGAACTGAAACTGACTCTAGCCTTCCTGAATGGTTGAGAGAGAGCCTTTTATACTCTTCTAACCATAAGAGCCAGGATTACGAAAGATCCTCACCCATGAGGATGCCCAAGTTACTGTCCTATAAAGGGAAGGATGAAAGACATACTAAGCAAGTTCTGTTCCCAAATGGGACTGGAGCACCTCTAGAAAAACACGAGTTATCCGCTATCAATGCGAGCTCATCTAAAAGTCCAAGATAGCGATCAGTCATAGCTTTCCCTGATCAAGAGATTGAATTGCAACTGGAGCCCCCATCAGTGCCCCTCAGAAGCTTAGAGCTATTTCCCACCATCCCTTGGAAGCAATGGTGGTAAATGAACCATGCTTTCATGGGACAATGCCTTCTTCATTTATTTTTATTTTTATTTAACTTTTATTTCAGGTTAGGGATACATGTGCAGGTTTGTTATACAGGTAAACTCACGTCACAGGGGTTTGTTGTGCAGATTAATTCATCACCAAGGTACTATGCTTAGTACCCAATAGTTATTTTTTCTGCTCGCCCTCCTCCCTCCCTCCACCCTCAAGTAGGCTCCAGTGTCTGTTGTTACCTTCTTTGTGTTCTTGAGTTCTAATCATTTAGTTTCCATTGTAAGTAAGAACATGTGGTATTTGATTTTCTGTTCCTGCATTAATTTGCTAAGGATAATAGCCTCCAGCTCCATCTATGTTCCCACAAAAGACATGATCTTTTTCTTTCTTATGGTTACATAGTATTCCATGGTGTATACATACCATGGAACAATACTTTCTTCAAATATTTCTCTTTGTGAGGTAGAGCAAAGCCTCATCCTCTGTTTCTTCTGCATTGTGCCCTTCCATAAAAGAACTTCATACCTTCCCATCATCGTCTGATATGTGTTTGGTTTGAGGGTAAAGGGTGAGGATGGCAAATAGTATGCTGGGAAAGGGCTATAGGCTTTGTTCAGCCATTGTATGGGGACTGGGGCTGTTAGCCATGAAAGTCACACCTTTGTCCATGTCGAGTTTTGGAAGGTCTGGACCCATGAAGAGATTAGGCATGACTACTGGGGAGGGCAGGTTTGGAGGCTGTTCGTTACTCATTTAGCTGATATTGAGGGATTATTATTTGCTGGATACTGTGTTTGTGGTGATGAATAAAATGATGAGCAGGCAGGTTTTCTTCCTTCCTTCACTGAGCAGACTTTAACACTGAGGATGAACCTCAATAAAGGAATTTGACATGTAAGAGTAAATGTACATAATAGATATGGGCAGCCATGATGCTGTCTAGGAAGCTCTGCTGGCCACAGTCAGGGAGGTTGGAGAAGGCTCCCTAAGAAGTATGATTGCAATGGTACTTAAAGGAAGAGGAAAACTTACCTTGGCATAGTGATAAGGGAGGAGTATTCCAGGCAGAGGGAATAGCATGGATGAAGGTGAAGTGATAAGGACCACATTCAAGGGACTTCAGTAAGATCAATGTAGAGCAGGGTCTTGGATTAGCCTGAGGGACAGGAGGGGCAGATCCTGTAGGTGACGGAGACTGCACTCAGCCATTATCCTGAGAGCAGAGGGAGAAGGATAAGTCTGCAGCATGAGCAGTGGCCTCTAGAGATTGGAGAGTCAGGAATCTTGATTTTCAAGGATGGCAGAGACCTATGCCCACTCATGCGTGGCACCCACAGCCAATACAACAGACAAGTACTATTGGCTTTATTTTCAGATATATTCCAAATCACATCTCTTCTCACCTCTTCTGCATATGTCATGGCAGTGAATTCCTAATTTGTCCCCCTAGTAACTTTTGTCCATCTGCAGCCTATCATAGACACAGAAATCCAAGTGACTTTGTGAAGACGAAAATCACATGGTATTTTCTTTTTGACATACTCTTCCCATCTATGGTAAGTAGAAATCTAAGATTATTTCCAGTATAGAAATAATATTGGTGTAGATGCCTTGCACAACTGCTTTGTCTGAGTCTGAGAAGACCTGTGATTATGAGGGTCCCCAGTCAATTGACTTTAAATTAATCAAAAGGCACACTGTCTTGGGTGGATCTGACCCAATCAGGTGATCCCTTTAAAGAAATCAGAGACATCTGAGGCCATACAGATTCTCTGCTGGCCTGGGAGAAGCAAACTCCCATGTTGTTGAGATGACAATGTAGCAAAGACCTGAGTGTGGCCTCTAGGAGCTAAGAGTAGTCTTCTAAGCTTCGAAGCTAGCAAGAAAATGGGAAGCTCAGTCATGCCTCTGCAAAAAAAATCTATTCTGCAAACATCTTGAAGGAGCTTACGCTGTATTTTTTTCTCATGTCTCCAGATGAGGATGCAGCCAGATAACACCTGATTTTAGCCTTGTGAGACCCTGAGCAGAGGATCTAGCTAAAATAAGTTGGACTCGTGAGGCATGGAAATTGCGGGATAAAAAATTTGTCTTTTCAAGCCACTAAATTTGTAATAAGTGGTTACACAGAAACAGAAAGTGGTGCTTAATTTGTCAGCACTTATATTGAGGAGTAGGTCTTCTTCTTTTTTTTTTTTTGCCTAAATGATATTTTTATCTCTAATACTTCAAACAGTATGTGGAACATATTGAGTGTTCAACAAATATTTGTCGAAAGAAGTTTCAGATTGAAGATGGCAGGATTCAGTGAGTGGATGACAATGTGGGCATGTGTGGAGGCTGATCACTCAGCCTGCTAGTCTACGGAAAGTAAAGAGAGTTTTTATGGTCAGTAAGAGGCACCTGAGAAGACTGTGCTTGAGGCCTGCCTGCATAAGCAGTGTAACAGGTGGCAGGACACCAGCACTCAACACTGATAGTGTGAACCAGGTGCACGACAGTGATGACAGCTTCCCCAGGGGCGGAAGATGGAAGACTTCCCTGGGCCACAGTGTTATGGGAGTCCTGGAATTACCCATACAAGGCAAGGCACCATGACCAGTGAACGATGTTGGTCCTCATATTCACTGACCATGGCAAGTGGGTGCTCAGAGCTGGATTTGATGTGGAGAAATAAATGTGGCAAACATTGCACCTTAGTGTCATGGGGAATTTCAGACCCTGTGTAAGGCCTGAGAGTCTTTGAACTTGGTGCTTGATTTTCACTCAAAAGAGAATCCTTGCTGATGAAAATCATTTTCAATCAACAAAATGATGATAAGACAATAATAAAGTGGATAATTAATGACTTGAATTTCTGTTTTTTAAGCTCAGGGTAATGCTATTTGCATTTGACACAGAAATGTAAAACAGCAATGAATGGTAGGGGTAAAAAGCTTGAGCTTTGTGATCAGATGACTTGTGTTTGCATTGCGATGCTACTGCTACCTACAGGATGTGGTAGGTGCGTCCACAAAAAGACTCACCAATGCTATTAAGGCCGTAGCGCTTCACATTCACCTCCACATGACACATAACCATCTCGCTTCTTTGTGCCTTAGTTTACCTTTCTATAAAACAGGCATAGTAATAGCATCTACTTTGCCAAGTGGATTAAATTTGGTATTATATAAAGTCCTTAGTGGAATGGTTAATAAAAATTCATGGTTATTAATAGCATTGGGTAGTTAATTAGACTCACTCAAGCAAGTCTCCATCTACATACAATTAAGGTCTAGATCTCTGAGATTTTTTAAGGGATAGAATCAGCTATGTCACATAGCTGGAGTCAGAAATTGTAAAATGCCTCTTCTTGGGTTTAATCTTGCTCTGTTCTTAACTGTATTTCAAGGCCATCAAGGTGACACATGCAAGCTGTTGACAGTTAGGTTTTGATGTACACATATACACACGCTGAACATTAAATAGATATTCCCTGTGAAATACTAGTTCCCAGAAAATAGTCTCCTCTGTATTTGATGAAATAATCTCCTTTCTAGGATGATACTTTAAAAGACCTGACCTTCATTGACATCACCCACATGCTAGATGAGATTACTGAGCCACATTGCAAAATTTCTGATATGAGATAGTAATAAAAACCTTTTTATTTGCCTTATATTTTGAGGCCTGAATATAAAATACAATTTCCAGACTTGACTACTCCAAGAACCAGTTGAAAAATTTGTACATGGTTTTGTTTCTATAAGCCAAATGTGTGTCTCTCACCCCTATATCAAAGACTCAACTTAATGAAAGTAATACAACAGGTTCAGAATCCAAGGACTATTTTCCATATACTCTGAGGATTACAGAATAATTTTAACCATCATAAATCCCACACATTCTGAAAGGAATGCATTCTGTGCACTCAGAGATTGGGTAGGTTTCAGCCCAGCCCTAAACATGTGGGTCAGGTGTCCTAAAAGAACTGCCCCAAATTGCCTGAGGAGGTTATATGCATTTATCTGAATTCCTCTGAGGAACAGATCTCCTCTGTAAGAGAACAGTAGGCACACAGGATATTTAGAGGCAAGAAAGTTTCCAAAGTATGGAACATGCAGAAGAAGAAAGACATCCTTGCACATCTGTTACAGCAGACTTCTCATGTCCTTTGTGACCATGAAGCCAGCATTTCATGCCAGGGAGTACGTCTTAAACAGACAATTCTCTCCATTGCTGCTTACTGAGAGTGGAGCACTTAAATCTCTCAAAACCTACCAACTTTATTTATACCAGAGAATTCTGCACAGGATCTTGGTGACCCATCATTTATCAGAATGATAAAACAATTTATTGAAACCAGTGAATTATTGTGTGAAGGGCTGCATTTGACGTGCAATCGCTAATTTTTATTTCCCTCTTATGTGTCAGTCAGACAAGCACTTTCACATATGTGGTCTTAACTATTTATGATTTTGCATATGAAGATACTGAAGCTCAAACTATTGCCTAAAATGTGATACTGGCATGAATATTTAGTTGCAATTTGAATTCAGGCTTCTATCTCAAAACCAGTATTCGTTGTGTAAAGAATATCTTTATATAAAGAATTCTTAGACTGTTCTGGCTGCTATAACAAAATACCATAAACTGGGTAGCTTATAAAGTACAGAAATTTATTTCTCACAGTTCTGGAGGCTGCAAGTCCCAAGATCAAGGAGCCAGCAGATTTTGTGTCTGGCGAGAGCTGGATTTCTCACAGGTGGCACTTATGTGTCCTCATGTGGCATCAGGAGCAAGGCAGCTCCTGGGGACTCTTTAATAAGGGTCCAAATCCCACTTACGTGAGCTCCACCCTCATGACCTCCTCAAGCTTCCCATTTTCTAATGTCACTTTGGGGGGTTTCAAGTTCAACATACAAATTTTGGGTAGACAAAAACATTCAGACCATAGCAAATCACTTTGAGATTTGCAGCATCATTGAAAGAGAACATGTTTGAGAAACTAATTTTGGAGGCAGAGAAGAATGTGATGTTTTCTTTCAGCAATCTCTGGCCTTGTAAAATAGAGGAAAATAAGTGATATTCAGTGTGAATATTTTTTTCCTGAAATGAGATGCAACAGATTTTGTGCTCAGTTAAATCTTCTTTCCATTATGTGTTCATTATTGAGTGTGAAAAGCTTTCCCCCCTCCCTTTTAGACTTCAGCATAGCCACATTTTAATTGTTAGAAACTGCTTTTTGATTTAGGGCCACCTTTACATAGCCTTTTCAAATTCAAGAAATAAGGTACAATACAATTGAGAAGCTTTTGCCATCAGCCTCGGCTGCAGCCTCTGAGAAGTGTGGGTGGCTGAGAGCAGCCATCCTCCACGGCAGGACTGTTTCAGCAGCTGTGCTGAAAAGCCAAAAACAAACATGACTCTTTCTGACCAGGAATTTCTCCTCTTTGATTCCTCATCTGCATAGAGTCTCTTTTTGCCAGAGGTTTTTGAATCCGTTGAGGGATGACAGGAGAAAAGGGTGCACTTCAGGTTACAAAGTTTGACTTCCCCTGTCTATTGATTTGTGGTACCATGTAGATTTGACATCAACAAGAATTAAGCATCAGCCAATAGTCGCATAGAGTCTTTACCTTCCTTTTCTTCCGTGGGGAGTTACTTTAGACTGGTGTCTGAATATCTCTTACTTTTGAATGTTAATTTGGGTGATGTATGAATGTGAAAAGCTTGTGGTGTACCAGAAAGTTCATACAAGAAAATGATAAATGCTCTGTTAGCTTAATTACATTTTTAGAGTACTTTCATTCTAGGGGTTTAGGAACATGGATCTGAGGTGGCATTAACAGAATATGGATCCTGCCTCTACCACTTTTTAGCTCTGGCAACCTGAGCAAGTCACTCAAACTCTCTGTACCTCTATTTCTCTACAAACTAGAGACAATGATAGCAAATTCATGCAGTTACTCAAAATATTTAGACTCAGTATATGTAAAGCAATAATACCATGTGTGACACACAGTGTTAGTTATTCTAAAATATGTTTCATTACCCCAATATGCACTCTAGCATGGGACTAAAGTATTTGAATCCAAGAATTGAATAAAATTCTTGATGTTTTCATATGAAATATGAAAAGCAATTTCTCTTTCTCTAAACTTTAATTTTCTTTATAAGCACTACATTTAATCAGAAATTTTAACCATGGGTGTTGGGATGCAGGATTGATCTCTTTCTTTTAATTTGGACACTGAGAGATCTCATATTTCTTAATTAGTCTGCATCTTTGTGAGCCTTTCACCTGGCACTTTGCCAGCAGTATGTAGGAGTCAAGGGAAAATTACTGCTAACAGTTGGAGATGATATTCAGGAAGGTCTTTGTTAGGAATGAAAAGTTGGCATCTTTGTGGTGGTGCTAGGCTTGAATTTTAAGTGATCCTGGCTATGAAACACATGGATGGAGGAATTCCAGAAAATTAGTTTTCTTTTCTCTCATAGGAAGCGTTTGGTACTAACAATCCACATAAAAATGGGGAGTGGTTTAAATACCAGGTAAATTCTCACAAAACCCTTTTTATATTGACAAAAGGTATGCAGACATTACCTTTAAGATAGCATTGTAGATAGAATTTCAGGTTAATCTCTTGAATATGAAAACTCAAGCATATGTTTATGAGATCAAGTTAAATATTATTGTCAACTTGATACAGCTATTGGTGGAAGCATTCTGCGAAACACCTAGATCAGCAGTAGGCTCATCGGTCCAGCCTCTTATGTATCCCACAGCTTCCACCAAGCACTAATGTGTCCAAAGGCTATTATAGACAACTGACCTCACACATAGAGAGCTCCCAACATGGTGTGATTCCAGGGGGATTGAAAACCACCTTCTTTATCCAGCTTATTAATACCTAGAGTTCTAATCTGAGCATGACATTGATTTCAATTCCATGGATTCTTTTAAGCATGTGTTTTTATAAAAGAATAAGGTGGTCCCAGCTACAGGAATCACTGACCTCTATGATACCAAATCTACTGCACACTTTTTGATATTCATTTTTATTTTACTTCAGAAGCATTTGACAGAACTGACTTTTTCTTCCTTCAGTATTCTCTTCTCTTGGCTTCCTTGACAACTTCCTCCCTCCCTCTACTTTGGACACCCTTTCTCAGTTTCTTAATTGGCTTTATCCAATCAGTAAAGGCACTTCGAAAGCCTCTTTTTCTTCCTCTTTTCTGTCTTTCTTTTCATGACCTTTCTACTCTTGCCACTTCAGTGCCACTCATTCACTAATAACTCTTACTTTTCTTAGGCTCCCCAAAAAGCAGAGTAAGATCAAGGCTTGCATGCAGGTAGTGATTTGGAAAGTTATCCCAACCGGTGGCAATGAGGTATGCTGGAAATGAGACAAGGAAAGAGGAAAGACTAGATGCATTATCAAGGCAACACTCCTGCAGGCACTTCTCAGATCTCTCCACCCAGAGGAGAGTAAAAAGAAGTGTTCATTCATCAGCTGCTTTTCCTGGTTGTTCAAGGGTGGCTCATATAAGTTTACTCCTTTATACTTCTGGGGTGCACATATGTGAGCCTCAGGCAGCCAACAAGAGATATATGGCATTATCAGACATTATCGGATTGGACCTGTGAAAATCTGATTGAAACTTGGATACGGGATACCGGCCATAGTTGTAGCAACTTTGGCCAGTGTAACAGATAGGGATGAAAGGTTGTAAAGATGCACAAAAAGGGCTGTTACAACTCCCAAGTACATTTCTCTAGCCCAGACTTTACTGAGCTCCAGACCCATGGAACTCCTTAGACTTTGCATATACTAAACTGATCATACTCTCCTTTTCCCAAAGCCTGTACTTCCCAAGTTTCCTGTCTTAAGAAGTGGTACCTAGTTTTTCATGTCACAAAACCTAGTCATTATACTTGACATTGTGCTGTCTTCAACTCTCCATATGAGTCCATCCCAAATTAAACCTCTTGGTGATTCCTTTTCATTTCTACAGCCACAACCATAGTCCAAACCACTGTTTTCTTTTACTTTGACTGTAATAGCTACCTAACATTTACTCTTTATTCCTTCCAATCTGTTCTCCACTTTGAACAGAAAAGACCCATTTTAAAAATGAAATTGTAAGCACATAACTAACTCTCAAGTCCCCTTGCTAGCTTCCCATTGCTAAACATAAAATCCAAACTCCTTAAACGTGGTCCGCATAAACTGGAGGATCTCTGGTCATCCTCCTTACTCACAAGGGTCCAATTGCACAGAGCTTCCTTGGATGTGTCAAATGACACAAGTCCCTTCCTTCCTCTATTTCTGCTCATACTCCTTTGCTATGTATGCCGTTTTCTGTGAATTTTTAAAATGCTGATTAACGGAGATATGTGAAACTTTGAAGGAAGGGATGAGGCAAACATGGGAGGTCTAAGAGGGGAATAAGTAGTTAAGGAAGATGGAACTGAGGTCTTACTTAAATGTTTACTACTTTACAATTTTTATCTCAGTCTTGCATCCAAGTCTTCACTATTTATTTACTTAGCCAACAGTTATTATCAGTTGTACAGCATTTAGTTTGTGCAAAGCAGCATCCCAAGTGATTTGACAACATTAATTCATTTACTTAATTACTTCTGTGTTGCAGAACACAGCAATGTTTCAGATTCTGGTTCCTTAATGTTGCCGTGCTCTTTAGACAAAATATTATACCTCCAGGAAATCTTGTGATTGTGTAGAATGAGTGGTTTAAACCTTGAGATGAAGCAATTACAAATTATGAACTTCTAGAAATACCTGACTCTTAAAAAATCTTGTTTATTTTTCATTGATATATTTAATATTTAATGAGAACCTTCTACATGTTAGGAGCTGTGCTACCATTGAGATGTGCTGCTAGAACCTAGATTCACTATGCTTAGACCTCACGTCTCCCCACTCTGCTGGAATTCCCTGCCATGTGTCCCTGTTTCCATTTTGGATAAATCTCTTCACACCTACCTGTCAACTTACAATAAGAAAATACATTTAATTTATTCCAAATTTCTTATGTTGGTTGGGATACAAGACCATTTACTATGTGTATGTGGCCCAGGCTATTTCCTTAGGAGTTAAATTCTAACCTCTTTTCACATATACTCCATCTTCAGCCATGCTGAAATCCCAGCAGGAGTATTTCACCTGAACTGCCCTCTCCTCTCCTTCCCCTGTCTTTGCATTTGCCCTTCTGCTTGCAAAGCTCTTTCCTCTTTTATTGCCCCAAAGACTCCACCCACTCTTTTTTTTTTTTAACGCATGTACATAATTCAATCCCACTGTAAGTAGACATGTGCTTTTAAACTGATGTATAAAGGTGCTGTGTCAAAGGAGCAGGGACAGCAGCCCCAGGATGCAGGGTCAGCAGTGGATGATAGTCATCAACAAGATCTTTTAATATCTGTGAAATTTCTTGAGAGCTCACTGCTGAGCCAGTGACCACAATAATGATGAATCTGGTGGTCAGAAGGATGCTGAAGACTAGGCTACAGATGTTCAGGCACTTGATGGTGGAGGCAAAGGTTCACTCATGTTTAAAGACCCAGGCCAAATGCTGTCTTCTGGGAGGAAACCTACTTTGCAGAACTGGCCACTCTTTCCTCTGAACTCTCACATTGTTCTGTACTTGTTTTATTTTCTCAAAGATACTATCCTTTACATATTGGCAAGTTCCTAATTAGACTCAGAGCTTTTCAAGTTGACAAGTTATATAGCTTCCTCATTTTTCTTTTATCAGCATTTTGGGAAGAGAGACTATCACCATCATAACAACAAAGATAAAATATTGAAGAATAAACCCAATGAAAGATGTTCAGACACAGTATGAAGAGAGTTTTAATATTCCGTTGAAGAATAGGAAGTAACTTCTAAATAAATGGAAAGCCATTTCCTGTTTTTGGATAGAAAAATGAAATTATTATTGACAACTTTCCCAGAATTAAACAATAGACACCTTATACTTCAATTAAAATGTCAACATATTTTTTAAAAACTTGACAAAAAATCAGATTAAAAATTAATATGAGAATATTTTGAAACATTTTGATACTGAAAAGTAATTAACAAGAAATCATTTTTATTGTTTTAAAAGTACTATGGAGCTACCCTAAAATAATTTGCTAATAATGGATAACTAGATCAAGAAAACAAATTCAGAAATATACTCATAAATATTAATAATTTGATACAGAAAACATTTAAATTTGTTGAAGAACTAGTAGATTAATCAGAAAGTTCTGCTGGGCTTTGACTAGGTCTTTTTAAGCAAAGATGAATCCCTACTTGAAGCTTTATTCTGAAATAAATACCAGAAATATAAGTATATAAATATATGGCTCACACCTGTAACCCAACGCTTTGGGAGGCCAAGGCAGGCGGATCACCTGAGGTCAGGAGTTCAAGACCAGCCTGGCTAACATAGCAAAAACCTCTCTCTACTAAAAAATACAAAAATTAGCCGGGTGTGGTGGTGGACACCTGTAATTCCAGCTACTCAGGAGGCTGAGGCAGGAAGAATTGCTTGAACTCAGGAGGTGGAAGTTGCAGTGAGCCAAGATCATGTCACTGTACTCTAGCCTGGGTGACAGAGCAAGACTCTATCTCAGGGAAGAAAAAAATATATATAAATATAAAGAAATTCTAAAAGTACCAGAAAAAAATTATTTTATTTTAAAAACTCTTTAGAAAAGTCTTCTTCTAACCCACAAAGAGAGGAAAAGACATAAATTGGACCACATTAAGAATTGCAATGTTTCTTTTTTTAATTTTTGAAATATTATGGTAATCAATAAAACTTTTTTTGGTAATAACTGTAGTAATAAATTTATTACGCAGATTAATCATTCTTGAACTTACACATCCCAGAGGAGCAACTGGGTCTTTGTGTCACAAAACAGTGACAACTGAGGAAAATATTTGCAAAATATAAAATATATGCCAGACACATATTCTATTTCCTTAATACACAGAGTTCTTACAATAGAAAAATGAGCAAAGACTTGAAGCAACATTTCACAGAAAAAAATTACGGTGAATAGTCAGCATATGATAAGATGCTAAAATCACTCATAATATGAAAACTTGACACCGTTTTTGTCTATCATATTGTAAACACTAAAATATTTTATGATAGCCAGATTTGGCTAGAAGAAATAAGTACTTCCACATCTTGTTCAAAGACAAGTTGAAAATATCATGATTTCTTGTTGCCCAGAAATCCCACTTCTCACAGGAATTTATCTAACAGTTTGATTTCCACAGGCATACAAGATACAAAGATGTTCACTGAAGTTCAAATGCAGGAACAATACAAATATTTATCAATAGAAAAAGTACTAATATTCATACATTCTGCTATTTTGCAACTGTGATCAGAAGTGGGTAGATTTAGCTACTTTGATGGAAAGTTGACCAATATATTTGTTAATAAGAAAATAAAATTATAAAACAGAAGCATTGGTATAGATAAAAGGACAGTGCATATAATGTGTAAATATATGTTTCTGGAAAGGTAGATATGAAACTGCTAATATGGTTAAGTCTGGAAATGACAACTGAGTGGCAAGAGAGATGGCAAGGAGACAATATCACCTTATACGCTTCTGCATTGTTTGAATTAGTTTAACTGAAGTTTTTTTTAAATATGTTTTATTTTTTTCCTAAAATGGCAACTCATCTTACCTCTCTCACTTTACGCTCAGACAGTTATCCAGAAATAACTTGTTTGTTCTAAGACACATAGTGTCTGGTAAGTGATGAATCCAGGAATTGAAATATTCACGCTCACTTGATGTGACAAATCCCTTGGGGGGTTAAGTTTTATATTTATAGTTTGCTCTGACAGAAATATTAAAATCTGCATTTGCACGCCACAGCGAGGATGTTTTGGGCACAAACACAGGCTCTTGCTGCTGCAGTGAAGGGCAGATGCCTCCAACAGGAGTGACAGTATTTATTCTGGCATTGTGAAAATCCTATTTTTTTCCTTGTCCTTTACTTTCTGCACTTCCCTCTGGGTTAAGCAGAAAAATAACTTTTACAGTGGTACCATTTTCTTAGTAGCTTCCTGGTAAAAATAAAAGGGGGAAAGTTTGACCTTTCTATGGGGTCTAATTACTGAACCTGGAAGCTTGACTCTAAACGGTGTAACTACATGTACAAGTAATTAGGTGAGTGCCTGTTATGATTCTCATGTTTGGTCAGAACTTTAGAAGGCTTGGAGGTAACAAATATAAATGAGAAAGAAATATATAAAGGATGTCCTTTCTAGGCTGTTTTTGTTCTCCAGAAGCACCTGTTTCTGGGATTTCAGTCAATTCCACTTACTTGGGTTAAAAGAGTAGAGCTCAGTATCCAGTCTCCACAGGGAGAAGAACCATGTTAACACTGATCCTTTTTAGCCATGTTTTCGGTGTTGAATTCCACACAATTAAATAGGCAATTTCCCCCAGGTGGTGGTTTTAAGACATGATTTCTTTAAAGATGAATTTTTCAATAATATTAAACGTAGAGTTTTGTATGTGGTGGTAACTGAGCAAACTTTATTCATTGCCATACAAGTTTGCTTGGTTAAGTGACAATAGGATACAGAGGACATAAGGAATTTCAACTTATAATATTCAGTGTTTATAATAAAGTTAGAACAACAAATATGTAGTCAAAGGCAAAAACTCAATATTTAAAGCAAGAATATAACAATACTTAACTCTATTTCTCCAGACACTGAATACAGTAATTTAGCACAGTACATTGGCACTCTCAGAATTCAACTTGGCCAATTTAATAGGAGACTTTACTTGTTCCTAGAAATATATGTACTGTATTTTTTAAATTGTTCCTCATAGACCTGTTTATAAGGAAAGCTAATTCATTTTTTGTGACTCCAATGTAAAACCATGAACAGGTAGGTATCTCAGCTACTTACCAGAAAAGGGAGAGATCTTAGTACTAGATTCATTTTTCAAAATGAAGTTTAGGTAATTTTATGGAGTTTGAATTCAAATTTTATTTTAAAAACTAGATCATGCTCAGTGAAAACAATTCCAAGAATTCAAAAGGTTATAGGGTGAAAGTGAGAATCTCCCTCTACTCCTTTCTACTTCACTTCCCAGAGTAAAACTCAATTCATATATATATATATATATATATATATATATATATATATATAAAATACATAACTAAAATAGATATGTAAAATATATAATATATATATATTATATGTAATATATATATATATATTTTTTTTTGAGATGGAGACATGCTCTGTCACCCAGGCTGGATGGAGTGCAATGGTGCAATCTCGGCTCACTGCAACCTCCGCCTCTCGGGTTCAAATGATCCTCCTGCCTCAGCCTCCCAAGTAGCTGGGACTACAGGCGCCTGCCACCATGCCTGGCTAATTTTTGCATTTTTAATAGAGACAGGGTTTCACCACATTGGCCAGGCTTGTCTCAAACTCCTGACCTTCTGAACCGCCCGACTTGGCCTCCCAAAGTGCTGGGATTACAGACATGAGGCACTGTGCCTGGCCAATTCTTATATTCTAAAATATTTTTGTCAGAGATTGGTTTTCTTTGCTAAGATTTTCTATATTTTCATTGATTTCAAGATAATTTTCAATTGCTTGTTAAAGCCTTTATATGAAGGCAGCTTTTAAATCCTTGTCAGATAATTCTAGTGTCTGATTCATCTTGGCTCTGGCATTAGTTGATTGTCTTTTCTTGGCACAGTGGGTTACTTTTAATTGTATCATAGACATTCTGAAAATTGTGTTAGGAGACTCTAGGTCCTATTTAAATCTTTTATTTTAATAAGAAGTTATTTGTTTAGTTTTGGCCCACAGCTCTAGGCTTATTTTGTGGGCTGTGGTTCTAGCAACAATTTAATTTTTTTAAAAAAGTTGTGCACCTCAATGGTTTTTAGTATAATCGCTGATACATGCAACCATCACCATGGTCAATTTAAGAGCACTTCCGTCATACAAAGAGAATCCTTGTTCTCTGTGAGAATCACCTCCCTGTCTCCCCGTTACCCAGCCCTAAGCAACCATTCATTTACTTCTGTGTCTATAGAATTTCCTGTTCAACATTTTACATAAATGGAATCACAGAATATATGATCCTTTGTTACTCGCTTCTTTCACTTAGCATAATGTTTTCAAGGTCCATCTATGTTATAGCGTGTATGAGAACTTTATCCCTCTTTATAATTGAATAATTTTCCATCGTGTGGCTATACCAAATTTTGTTTAGCCATTCATCAGTTGATGGACATATGGGTATTTCCATAGTGCTGCTATGAATATTTGTGTACAAGGTTTTTGTTTGAACACCTTTCTTTGCTGCTTTGAGATATATGCCTAGGAGTAAAACTCCTTGGCCAGGTGACAGTTTTGTGTTTAATTTTTGAAGAACCGCTAAACTGGATGGCACCATTTTGCATTTCCACCAGTAATATATGGGGGCTCCAATTTCTCCACATTGTCACCAACACTTGTTATTTTCTTTGTTGTTGTTGTTAGTTTATAAACAATTTAATCTTTAGAGGCTTTACACTGCTATTTTTATCTGCTTGGTTTATTTGGTGTCGCTGGGGCTCTCACTGGACCCTGCTAGTGCTACTGAGAGGAGGAAGGAATCTCCCGCAGCTGAGCTGCCTGCCTCTAGGTGGGGCAGGGAGTCTCTCCCTCTTCCAAGGGATAGAGTGCTTCTGGAGTCAATTCTTACTGTGGCTGGATCCCCTCTGAGGGTGCTGCCTGACTGCTCAGTGGCTCCATTTGGGGAAGGAGAGTCTCAGGCCTGATGCAGAAGGAGGGCTTATTCCTCGGTGGCATATTTTCAGCACGAGGCTTGATCACCACCCCCGCATATGTTGCCTTGCTTACCTGGCATTGCTGACGGAACTCCAATTTGATTCAGGGGAGGAATGAGCCTATTTGGGTTGCCTTCCATTGCTAGACTGGAAATTTGGCATGCTGGGACTGGATAGCCTTTTTCTATTGGGTAGAGGATTGTAAGACCATTAGATACTCTGTTTTCCTGCCTGTCTTGGAATCACTAACCAGTTCGTCTTCCACTTTCCACCTCTCAGAGTTCTCCTTCAGTTGCTGCTTGTATTTCCAGAGTTTATAATTAGGCTTAGTGGGGAGGAGCTGGGAGAAAAGAATCTACACCCTTTTATCCAAACTGGAAATCTAATTATTTCTTAACATGTATGTCTCGTTGACTAAGCACTGAGTACTTAAGCATAGGGACCATGTCTTACTTGGTGTTTTCAGTGGTTAATTTAGTTTCTGACACATGGCAGGCACTTACTAAAGATGTGGTAATGAATTAACATACAGAATTTGCTCTAACTATATTTTAGTACAGTGAGCTTCTGTGCCCTGTTACTTAGCCGTGACAGTGACAACAAAGCCAGATTAGGGATCTGCTTAATAATGTAAAGATGTAACTTTTTTTCTCTGCACTTGGATAGCTGACATCACATCTATCCTTTAGTGTTACCTCCACTGCGTGCAAGTAAAAAGTGTCAGGAAGAGATACTGGAAATGCTTCGTGCTGCCATGTTATAAGCATCAGAAAATGTCTGAGTGAGTGTATTAGTCTGTTCTCATGCTGCTAATAAAGACATACCCAAGACTGGGTAATTTATAAAGGAAAGAGGTTTAATTGACTCACAGTTCCATACGACTGGGGAGGCCTCTCAATCATAGTGAAAGAACAAGGAATGTCTCACATGGTGGCAAGCAAGAGAGAGCTTGTGCAGACGAATTCCCCTGTATAAAACTACCAGATCTCATGAGACACATTCATGTCACGAGAGCAGCATGGGAAAAACCCATCTCCATGATTCAATTACCTCCTACCAGGTCCCTCCCACAACACATGGGAATTGTGGGAGCTACAATTGAACATGAGATTTGGGTGGGGACACAGCCAAACCATTTCAGCGGGCAAAGAATTTTCTCAATGGATATTGGAAAATGGTCTATATACAGCTCTGCTGCTCGAGGCTTCTCTTAAGATCGAATAAGAAATTTTGTTCCTCTGATAATAAGTTTGTTTTTAAAACAGCAAGCATCCAGCATAAATCAAAGGTGTATTTTATCTCCCACTCTCTGACTTACTTATTTACTGTCATGACTTAATGGAATTATGTGGCAAAAACAAAATAAGTCTAGGTTAAGATTGTTTAATAGTTGTAATAATGTTTCCCTCTTTCAGGCTGTCCCCTTCTGTGAAGCCTTGAGCTAGCTACATTACTTTTAGTCCAAATAAACTTCAAAAATCTCTCTTCTGTAGATGCAGAAATTGCAAATTAGAGAAATGAATTTATATTCTCTAAAGTAACACCATTTGTATTTAATAGAGTTTCAATCTCAGTCATCACTCTTTCATGTTTAGTGTCTCTAATAAGACAAAAAATTTCTAAAGGAAAGCATGAAAATGGAACCCATGACAAAATAGGATTTTATGAACACATTTTTTTCTTTATATACAAAAGTGTCAGAGCAATAGCTTAGTTAATGTTATAGGATGTTTTGATGTGATGATAGTAACAACTGCCTTTTAACAAAATAATGCACTGCTTATTAGCTCATTGAACTACAATAGAGAACATTGTTTCCAAAGGCAATAATGTCTTATAATACAGTGACTCTTGCCCTGCCCCCTACTGTGTTATTTTCCTTCCTCCAAGCTGACAAAGGCATTCAACAAAATGAGGAAATAGTGGAGGGCACAGCTGAATCAAATTTTGAAACAAACAGCCTAAGATAAGTGCGTCACATGAGAACAGCTCTTAATTGTTCTGTGATAATTCACTCAAAATATAATGATGTTGTTAGAAAGAATGAACTAGTTTCTTGCGGATTAAGAGAAAATCGTTTGTAGAAGATGAAAGGGCATCTTGCATTTGAATAGACAGAGAAAAGAACTGCAAGAACATGAAATTACTTTTTCGCCTGATAAGACATTTATCTGTGTTTCTCTATCCTCATGCTAAATGAGGTCTAGAAGACAGTCCTTTGAAAGCAGAAATGGTATTAGGTTGGAATTCTGTTCCAGCCACTCAGAAGGCAGATATAAATAAGCATGGCAGTGATGCTGGTTACTAATGAAGAGACCTCTTTTGCAAAAAGCATCTTAACTAGCTAAAAAAAAAAAAAAAAAAAAAACTGCCCAGGGCTTTTCACCAGAAGCCAAGGCTCCATTCTATGTATACAAGGAAATAAAATGTGTAAAGTAGCCTCCCTTCACTGGAAGAATTTGGAACCTGGAATGTGTTAGCTCGAATCATGCTTCTAGTATTAATACAGATGTCAAAGCTGATAGTCATGGTATTTTTCCTTTGAAGATAAATCTAAAATCTTTCCAATTCACTCACTTTGTTGAACAATTCATCCTCCTGTAGCAGGAACCTAATACTATAAAATAGATTCCATACTGAACTTATTCTTGAGCTTCCCTGATCTGTCTGCCATTTGCTATGCCTCTTCCAATGGAGAGTCTTCACCACACTGTAATGGTGATCCCCCCAGGCCTTCAGTCTCACCCATGCTCAATGGAATCATCAGTGGGTAGTATGTTTGGTGGCAATGGGATGAAGCAGAGGTCTTTGCCTGAAATAGTACAAGTGGGCTTCTGAGTACAGATGGCTCTCAACTTAAATGATTTAACATATAATTTTCAATGTTACAATGGTGCAAAAGCAATATCTATTCAGCAGAAGCATACTTTGAATTTTTATTTTTGGTCTTTTTCCCGCTAGGAATATGTGGTATGATACTCTCTCGTGATGCTGGGCAGCAGCAGTCAGCTGCAGCCCCTAGTCAGCCCTGTGAGCACAAGGGGGCGCAACAGAGACTGTACGATACAGTGCACCAAATTCAATAAATTCAATAAATTACGTGAGATATGAAAACTTATAAAATAGGCTTTGTGTTAGATGATGTTGCCCAACTGTGGGAAATAATGTAAGTGTTGTGAGGATGTTTAAGGAAGGCTGGACTAAGCTATGGTGTTCAGTAGGTTAGATATATTAAATGCATTTTCAACTTATGATATTTTCAATATGCAATGGGTTTATTGGGATATATTTCCATTGTAAGTTAGTAAGTGAAAAATATTGGGGACTTTTTGGAATAAGGGAGAAGCTGGTTACCTTTTAACAAGGATTTCCCTAGAAATATGGATCTATCTGCTGTTAAAGAGAGAGTAAAATCCCAGGATTGAGACATGAAAGTGGAGCAGGCAAGCTGTAAGTGGTATGGCAGATGACTGATTCTGAATAAACCACCTCTTCAATACAACCCAATCATGCATAAATAAAATGCATGCTGTGTTCAATATATACATTCCTGGGCACTTGAGAAAATTAAAAACTAGAACATGGAGTAGTGAGACAAACACTTGTAAAGGCTAGACTTTGGAATCAAATGCCCAAACCAATAAGGAGAACAGGAACCCAGGTATTAGAATCAGTGTCAGGGAGTGAAGGTAATTCTGATATTCCTAATATAAACTAGAATCCTCAAAAGGGACCCAAGTTACTTTGAGGATAAATAAATGTATAAATTCCTTTAGGAGGGAAGCATTCTGATTTTAGTCTTTAAGGAATCCATGGGGGAAAATTCAAATAAATATTGAATACAGATAAAAAAAATTCTGTAAAATTCAAGAAAAAATTATAATATATGAAAGTCAATGAAAACAAACAATTTAGACACACAGTACTTTAGATTTTGATATTATTACATAAAAGTATAAAGTAACTACAGGTCTACATCTGAGATATTGCAGATTTGGTTCCAGACTACCTAAATAATGTACATATTGTAATAAAGTGAGTCACACAAATTTTTTGGTTTCCTAGCACATATAAAAGTTATGTTACACTATATTGTAGTCTATTGGATATGCAATACCATTATTTCACACCTAAGTAAATGAACAATTTACATACTGTAATTAAAAAATACTTTGTTGCTAAAATATGCTAACGATCACCTGAGCCTTCAGTAAGTAGCAATCTTTTTGCTGGTGGAGGGTCTTCCCTCTATGTTGATGGCTGCTGACTAGTCAGGGTGGTGGTGGCTGAAGGCTGAGGTAGCTGTGGCAATTTCTGAAAATAAGATGACAATAAAGGTAGCCACATCGATTGACTCCTCCTTTCATGAAAGGTCTGACTATAGCACGTGATAGATGAGTGATAGCATTTTTTTGCAGTAGAACTTTTTTTTCAAAATTGGAATCAATCCTCTCACACCCTGCTTTATCAAGTAAATGTAGTATTCTAATTTCTTTGTTGTTGTCTCAGCAATGTTCATAGCATCTTCACCAGGAATAGATTCTATCTCAAGAAACTACTTGCTTTGCTCATCCATTAGAAGCAACTCCTCATCCTGTCAGGTTTTATAATGAGATTGCAGCAATTCAGTCACAACTTCAGGTTCCAGTTCTAATTCTAGTTATCTTGCTGTTTCTACCACATCTGCCATTACTTCCTCCACGAAAGTTTTGAACCCCTCCAAGTCATCTGAGAGGTTTGGAATCAATTTTTTCCAAACTCCTGCTAATGTTGACATTTTGACCTCCTCTCTTGAATCATGAATGTTCTTAATGACAAATATAATGGTGAATCCTTTCCAGAAAGTTTTCCATTTACTTTGCCCAGATCCATTGTAGAGATCATCATCTATGGCACCTATAGCCTTACAAAATGTATTTCTTAAATAATAAGACTTGAAAGACAAAATGACTCCTTGATTCATGGACTGCAAAATGAGTATGTTAGCAGGCATGAAAACAACATTATGTACATCTTGATCAGAGCTCTTGGGTGACCAGGTGCATTTTCAATGAACCCTCATATTTTGAAAGGAATATTTTTTTCTAAGCAGTAGGTCTCAACAGTGGGTTTAAAATATTCAGTAAACCCTGCTGTACACAGATGTGCTATCATCCAGGCCCTGTTGTTCCATAGAAAGAGCACTGGCAGATTCAACTGAGCATAAATCTTAAGGGCCCCAGGATTTTTCAAATGGTAAATGAGCATTAACTTCAACTTAAAATCACCAACTACGTTAGCCCCTAACAAGACTCAGTCTGTCCTTTGAAGCTTTGAAGCAAGGCGTCAACTTCTCTCTAGCCATTCAAGTCCTAGATGGGCATCTTCTTCCAATAGAAGGCTGTTTTATCTACATTGAAAGTTTGTTGTTTAGTGTAGCCACCTTCATCAATTATCTTAGCTGGATCTTCTGGATAATTTGCTGCAGCTTGTTTATCAGCATTTGCAGTTTTACCTTGCACTTTTTTTTTAATATTACTTTTTTTTATTATTATACTTTAAGTTCTAGGGTACATGTGCACAATGTGCAAGTTTGTTACATATGTATACATATGCCATGTTGGTGTGCTGCACCCATTAACTCATCATTTACATTAGGTGTATATCCTAATGCTATCCATCCCCCCTCCCCCCCACCCCACGACAGGCCCCAGTGTGTGATGTTCCTCTTCCTGTTTCCAAGTGATCTCATTGTTCAATTCCCACCTATGAGTGAGAACATGTGGTGTTTGTTTTTCTGTTCTTGTGATAGTTTGCTGAGAATGATGGTTTCCAGCTGCCTCCATGTCCCTACAAAGGGCATGGACTCATCCTTTTTTATGGCTGCATAGTATTCCATGATGTATATGTGCCACATTTTCTTTTTTTCTTTCTTTCTTTTTTTATACTTTAAGTTAGTTGTGGAAATGGCTTCTTGTTTTAAATCATATGAACCAACCTTTTCTAGCTTCACACTTTTTATCTGCAGCTTCCTCACCTCTTTAAGTCTCATAGAGTTGAAGACAGTTAGGGCCTTGCTCTGGATTAGGCTTTGGTTTAAGGGAATGTTGTGGCTGGTTTAATCTTCTGTCAAGGTCATTCAAATGTTCTCCATATCAGCAAAAAGGTTGTTCCACTTTCTTATTTGTGTGTTCACTGGAGTAGCACTTTTGATTTTCTTCAAGAACTTTTCCTTTTCATTCGTCAGTTGGTTAACTCTTCGTGCAAGAGGCCTAGCTTTCAGCTTATTTCGGCTTTCAACATTCCTTTCTCATGAAACTTAAATTATTTCTAGCTTTTGATTTAAAGTGGGAGATGTACAACTCTTCCTTTCACTTAAGAGGCTACTGTAGAATTACTAATTTACTAATTGGCCTAATTTCAATATTGTTGTGTCTCAGGGAAAAAGAGGCTAGAGGAGAGGGAGAGATATGGTAGGGAATAGCTGGTTGGTGAAGCAGTCAGAACACAATATGTATCTATTAAGATTTCCATTTTATTTAAGCATAGTCTGTGGTGCCTCAAAATAATTACAATAGTAACATCAAAGATTACTGATCACAGGTTACCATAACATGTAATAATAATTATGAAAAAGTTGGAAATATTTTGAGAATTACAAAAATGTGACACAGAAACATGAAGTGAGCATATGCTGTTGGAAAAATTGTGCTAATAGAGTTGCTCAATGCAGGGTTGCCACAAGCCTTTAATTTGTTTAAAATAAAAGGAACATCTGTGAAATGCAATAAAGCCAAGTGCAATAAAATGAAGTATTTTGTATGTATGCAATGTTTAGGAAGTAAAACATGTACAAAACTCATCAGAGAAAAAGGAAAAGGGACTTCATAAAATAATCAATAGCTTTGTTTTTGATCATTTCTAGGTGATACAGATCAACTCTTCCAGAGAAGATAAGCAAAGCTGGAGATGTGTGTGTGTATATGGGTGTGTATGTGTGGGGTGTGTGTGTATGTATGTGTGGTATATGGTGTGTATGCATGTGGTAGATGTGTAGATGATGTGTGTGTGCTATGTGTGAGATATGTGGTGTGTGTCCACCAGATTATAGGAATAAGTGAACAAAAGAGGCAGCTAAGAATTCCCGGGCCAAGACCCAGGTGAAACATAAAGATCTAAAAAGTGCACAAAGGGATAGCATATGATAGTAACCCAGAAAAATCTGGAATAGCTGTCAGAAAGCATTACTAGAGGTAAGAAAGCCACTCATAATGCTAAAAATTCACCTGTGCTGTGGTCTGAGTGCTCCTCAAAGTTTACGTGTTGAAATTTAATCACTGTTTTGGTGGATTAAGAGGTGGACCTTTTCAGAAGTGGTTAAGTCATCAGGCAGAGGCCTCATGAATAGATGAGTGCCTTAGAAAGGGCTGAACTGAAGGGAGCTAGCTTAGGCCCGTTCCCCCTTCCATCTCATCTGCAGTGTGAGAATACAACATTCATCCCTTCTCGGGGACACAGCAACAAGGCACCATCTTAGTAGAAGAGACCAGGACTTCCCCCAATATTGAAGCTGCCAGTGCCTTGATATTAGACTTGCAGTCTCTACAACTGTGATAAATAAATGTATGTTATATATAAATTACCCAGTTTCAGGTATTTTGTTATAGCAGCACAAACAGACTAAGACATTCAGGAAGATATAATAATAACAAATTATTGTTATTGTATGAACCTAATAATTTGATCTCAAAATATGCAAAACAAACATTGACAGAACTAAAATGAGAAATAGACATATTCAAAATGATAATGGACAATTTTAAACATGTATTTTAATAATTAATAGAACAGTCTGGGTGCCGTGGCTCATGCCTGTAATCCTAGCACTTTGGGAGGCCGAGGAGGGTGGATCACCTGAGGTCAGGAGTTTGAGATCAGCCTGGCCAACATGGTGAGACGCTGTCTCTACTAAAAATACAAAAATTAGCTGGGCTTGATGGCAGGTGCCTGTAATCCCAGCTACTCAGGAGGCTGAGGCAGGAGAATCACTTGAACCTGGGAGGCGGAGGTTGCAGTGAGCCGAGATAGTGCCATTGCACTCCAGCCTGAGTGACAGAAAAAACTAATAAAACAAGTGGAGAAAAACCATAAAAAATAACAATTTTAAGTACTCATTACAGACTTAATGCCCCTAAAACATACTTCTCTGCTCAATAACTATAGATAGATTTTTTAAATGACAAATGGGGCAGTCAAAAAAATTGATCGTATGCTGCCACACAAGTCATGTCTCAAAAATTTCAAATAAATGAGATGATACAGACTGTAATTTCTAATCAAGGTATAATTAATTTACAAATCTGAGAAAAAATCCATTAAAAAAAATATCGAGAGCCAAGAAGAATACTTCTAAGTTCCTCATGGTCATAGAGGAAATCGCAATGGGAATTAGAAAATATTTTTAGTTGAATGAAAAATAATATGTTACTTACAAATGTTTCATGTTTCTATTAAAATATGCTTATATGGAAATGTGCACCCTTAAAAGTACATAGACTGCACATGTATCCCTGAACTTAAAAGCTTAAAAAGTGCATAGACTAGTAATAAGAAAGGCTGACAATTAATCATCTGAGTTTCCATTTCAATAATTATAAGAAAATAGTAAATTAAACTCAATGAAAATAGAAGAAAAGAAATACTATAGGGACATAAATGAAAAAATATAAAAAGATTAGCAAAATTGTTAACTCTTTGGTCACAATAAAAACAAAGAAGACATAAATAATATCAGGAATTAAAAAGGAAACATTAAATAGTTTAGTAAAGCATAATAAGTTGGTAAAATTATAATCTAATGTATCTAATAAACAGAATGATACAACTTAGCAAAATTTGCATAAAAAAGAAATCTTTGTGGTTTTATGCTTATTAAATATAAATATGTTGACAAGTTTCCTAAAGGAAAATTATTGGCTAGTCCAAACGTCTCTAATCGGTGACTTATAGCAAACACTAAAGTAGGAAATGACGAATTTGCTTTGCCTAAAAATAAAAAATGGAAAGCAAGTACCTCAACTTAATATTTGAAACCAAAATGACAAGCATATGTGAAGCAGATCTAGTAGAATTTTTATGAAAAAAATACCAGTAATTGAAAGAAAATCTTAATGGAGTGATTAAACAACACATAAAATATAACTGAAGAAAGAATGAGAAAAGTGGAAGACAGATGTAAAGAGATTACTTAGACTGCAACATGGGAAAACAGAAAGAGGAAAGTAGTGAAGCGATGATCCTGGACATGAAAGATTGAATGGGACAGTTTAATAATATATCTTATCATGATCTCAGAAGAATAAATAAAATGCGGTGAAATGTTCAAAGAGGCATTGGTTGGATTCAAAGACACAGAGTACACCACATATTAAAAGCAGAATAGTTGAAAAACTATCAACTTAGTAAGTCTATACAAAACCTCAGGAAAAGGTAGCCAGAGAGGCACAAGAAACCTACAAAGAACCACACTTGAACTTCCAGCAGCCTTCTTAAATACTTGGAAGTCAAATAATAGCAGAATAAATCTTTCAGAGTACTCACAGAACATAACTGGGTTGAAATAAATATATTTTCATATAAAGAAAATCTAAGTTCATTTAGCACTAACTTCACTAAAGGCATATTAAAAGTTTTTCTTCAAGAAGAAGAAAATTTACCTGCCAGGTAAGATGCAAAAAAGAATTGTGAGAAAAGAAACTGGTAAATACGTTGCATTAGCTATTTAATGCTGAGTAACAAATTGGCTCAAAACGTGGTATTAAAACAACAGTAACCGTTGCTTATCTCAAACAGTTTCTTTGCCTCAGGAATTTGGAAGTGGCTTGGATAGGTGGTTCTGGCTTGGGGTCTTTCATGAGGTTGCAATCATATGCGAACTGGGGTTGCAGGCAGGTAAAGGTGTACATGTGGCCAGAGGATCCACTTTCTAGGTGGCTGGGTCACACAGCTGGAAATTAGTGTTGGGACTAACTTTCCCTAACAGTGCTTGGGTGTTTTCACAGTGCAGTGACCAGACTTCCAGAACCAGTAATCCAAGCAGCACCAAGGTAGAAGTTAGAATACTGGTATAACCTATTCTTGGCAGTCACACACTATGGCTTATACTACATTCTGTTGACCACACTGGTCAGTCACTATTCAATGTGAGAGGACATCACACAAACATGTATACATATAATTAGAGCCAATCATTGTCTTCATAACATAATAATAATGATGTGTTCCTTTTTAAAAGAAAAGAAAAATTAAGGATAAAATTATCATTGGCAGGAACATTGTCAGTGCTACATTATTCAGTCTTTTAATTATTCAGTAAGAGGATACAGAAACTGATTTACAGTATTGTGCCCATGACAGCATTTTAATAGTAGCCAGTTACAAAATTAGAATATGTTATTAAGTTATGAATTTCTTAGGAAAGAAAAACAGAGGTGACCAAATTAAAATATAATTAATTGAAAAGATAAAATGGAAGAAGCATAAAAAATGGAACAGTTCCAAAGCACAGTGAAAATGGTAATCAGTTCTGATATATTAGTAATCACATTAAGTTAAGAATAAACTTTCCAGTTAAAAAATGCCAGTTTGAGTAAAATATATCTATTTTAATCATATAAAACATGAAGATGTAGAAAGTTGAAAATAAATGGTTAGAAGATATATATGAAAACATCAGGAAAATATAAAACAAATAAAAATGTGTGTAGCTATATTAACATAGAAATATAGAGTAACCAAGAATAAATTTTTTAAATGTAAAAGAAGCCTTTGTTGTTCATATATATGTGTATGTATACGCACACATATATGTATACACATACATATGAACAATTGATTGTATTGGTTCAGGGAAATTTCAGTCAAAATCCCAACAGATTTTATGTTTGCATCTTGCAAAACAGATTCTAAAATTTTTTTGGCATAGCAAATGCTGAAAAACAGGAGTTTCCTGAAGAAGAAAAATAATGTGGGAATATCCCCTTGCATATTCCAAGACTCATTATAAAGCCACAGTATTAGCTAGAGACATGCTATTCAATTAATGCTGAATATCAAGGTGACATTGATGCTGACACTCTTGGGGACCACACCGGAACTGCTGATGGAGAGCACACAACAGCGAATGTGACGACTAGGTCAGAGAGAGGGAGTATATTCAATTTTATCAGATAATCTCAAACAACTTTCCAAAGTGATTAGACCCATGTCTATTCCATCCGCACTGAGTGTGAACTCCCACTGCATACATCTAAGATTGATTTTTCCACCTTATCTTTTGCTCACAGGGTACATCTGTAATGGTATTTTATAGTAAATATTGCAAGAGACATGTTATTCAATTGTCCCTAATAGGCCAGAAGCAGCCCATGGATATACAGAAATTATATATAACACGTGGCATTGCAACTACTTAGGGAAGAGTAGACTAGAAAATAAATGGGGCCAGAATATTTGTTTATCTCTATGGGAAAAACAATTGGATTCCTGCCTCGTATCATATACTAAAATAAATTCCAGGTGGATTAAAGACTGGAATATTAGGGGCAAAACTTTAAAACATTTGAAGAAGATATTTGGGTGAATGTTTATGACTGAAGTAGGATATAATTTTCTTAACTAGGACTCCAGCCATAATGAAACAGAAATAAATGGCATAAAGAAAAATACTGATAAATTGTATTGTATTAAAAACAACACCTTTGCATTAAGACATCATGGAAGTGGAACATACGCAACAAAACTAGAAGACATCTGTAGCAGACACCACTGATTAATTATATTAATTCTCAGGATATATAAAGAATTTGTATTGATTGGGAAATAGTGGAAATGCTGACAATATTAAGTGCTGATGAAAACGAAAAGCAAGAGTACCGGACAATCTAAACATTCATTCTAAGTAGACATCCCAAGGAAATATTTCTATGTGTACTAGAAGGAATGTGTAAAAACATGCAAAACATCCCAAAATATGTTGAACATGAGCACAAAAATGCATACTGCTGCAGACTGAACTCTCTCCCCACAGTTCATATGTTGAAACCCTAACTCTGAGTACCTCAGAATGTGACTCTGTTTGGAGGTAAGGACTTCCAAAGGAAATTCATTTAAAATGGAGTCGTTAGGGAATGCCCTAGCCAATCTGACCAGTGTCCCTTTAAGAAGAGGGGATGAGGACACAGGCGAGACATCAGAGTTGTTCACACATGGAGAAAGGCCATGTGAAGACACATTCATCTATAGTATTCATCTACAGTAAAATGGGTGTTAAAATGTGCTGTATTAAAGTGAGGCAAGGCCGGGCGCGGTGGCTCACGCCTGTAATCCCAGCACTTTGGGAGGCCGAGGCGGGCGGATCACAAGGTCAGGAGATCGAGACCATGGTGAAACCCCGTCTCTACTAAAAATACAAAAAATTAGCTGGGCGCGGTTGTGGGCGCCTGTAGTCCCAGCTACTCGGGAGGCTGAGGCAGGAGAATGGCGTGAACCCGGGAGGCGGAGCTTGCAGTGAGCCGAGATCGCGCCACTGCACTCCAGCCTGGGCTGGGCGACAGAGCGAGACTCTGTCTCAAAATAAATAAATAAATAAATAAATAAATAAATAAAGTGAGGCAATATTATACTGGGGTGAATATGGATGACCTACAGTTCCTCATACTCATTGGGTAAATCTCTTTGAAATGTAATGTTGAGAAAACAAAGATTTAGAAGCATATTTTGACCAAGATGGTCTATTTCCTTTCAGCTTGACTAAACTTTAGAAAGGTTTCTTCCTGACCTAAGCTCCTGATCTCCCTTTTCTTAGTGAGTTTATTTTAGAAAACTTGCAATTGTAAATTCTTTCTCTGCCCTTTTAAGATGTAAATCTCCCAGCCTCTTGCCAGTTTTACAACATAGCAATGTGTTTTGTATGATTTTGAGAGTTATTCTATGACACGTAATCACCAAAAAAGATAGGTCCCTTATCTCTCAGTCTCGGTGCGGGGGAAGGAGCCTAACTTCTCCTCTCCCTCATTTCATGCCAATTAGCAAAAATAGATGACCTAATATTTAGTAACCTCCAGGCTTATGTCCTTCAGAACCTTTGCACCAACTTGACCCGGTATTGAAAATCTCTCCTGCCTTTTGTTTCAACACAGTTCACTCTATATTCCATATTGCGATAGTTGTGAACCTATTGTGGTCATCTTGAAAAAAGTCTTCCTTGCCTGGTTACCTTGTCTGGTGCAATTTTACTTTGATAATGTAAAGTTTAATATCATTTCTTAAAGATTTCCATCAATAGAAATATATAGTTTGGAGGTTTATATACACATGGTAAAACCATTTTTAAAAACTGCAAAATTGGGGCGGAACAAGATGGCCGAATAGGAGCAGCTCCAGTCTCCAACTCCCAGCGCGAGCGACACAGAAGACCAGTGATTTCTGCATTTTCAACTGAGGTACTGGGTTCATCTCACTGGGGAGTGCCGGACGATCGGTGCTGGTCAGCTGCTGCAGCCCGACCAGCCAGAACTGAAGCAGGGCGAGGCATTGCCTCACCTGGGAAGCGCAAGGGGGAAGGGAGTCCCTTTTCCTAGCCAGGGGAACTGAGACACACAACACCTGGAAAATCGGGTAACTCCCACCCCAATACTGCGCTTTAAGCAAACAGGCATACCAGGAGATCATATCCCACACCTGGCCGGGAGGGTCCCACACCCACGGAGCCTCCCTCATTGCTAGCGCAGCAGTCTGTGATCTACCAGCAAGGTAGCAGCGAGGCTGGGGGAGGGGCGCCCGCCATTGCTGAGGCTTAAGTAGGTAAACAAAGCTGCTGGGAAGCTCGAACTGGGTGGAGCTCACAGCAGCTCAAGGAAACCTGCCTGTCTCTGTAGACTCCACCTCTGGGGACAGGGCACAGTAAACTAAACAAACGCAGCAGACACCTCTGCAGACGCAAACGACTCTGTCTGACAGCTTTGAAGAGAGCAGTGGATCTCCCAACACGGAGGTTGAGATCTGAGAAGGGACAGACTCCCTGCTCAAGTGGGTCCCTGACCCCTGAGTAGCCTAACTGGGAGACATCCCCCACTAGGGGCAGTCTGACACCCCACACCTCACAGGGAGGAGTACACCCCTGAGAGGAAGCTTCCAAAGCAAGAATCAGACAGGTACACTCGCTGTTCAGAAATATTCTATCTTCTGCAGCCTCTGCTGCTGATACCCAGGCAAACAGGGTCTGGAGTGGACCTCAAGCAATCTCCAACAGACCTACAGCTGAGGGTCCTGACTGTTAGAAGGAAAACTATCAAACAGGAAGGACACCTACACCAAAACCCCATCAGTACATCACCATCATCAAAGACCAGAGGCAGATAAAACCACAAAGATGGGGAAAAAGCAGGGCAGAAAAGCTGCAAATTCAAAAAATAAGAGCGCATCTCCCCCGGCAAAGGAGCGCAGCTCATCGACAGCAACGGATCAAAGCTGGACGGAGAATGACTTTGACGAGATGAGAGAAGAAGGCTTCAGTCCATCAAATTTCTCAGAGCTAAAGGAGGAATTACGTACCCAGCGCAAAGAAACTAAAAATCTTGAAAAAAAAGTGGAAGAATTGATGGCTAGAGTAATTAATGCAGAGAAGGTCCTAAACGAAATGAAAGAGATGAAAACCATGACACGAGAAATACGTGACAAATGCACAAGATTCAGTAACCGACTCGATCAACTGGAAGAAAGAGTATCAGCGATTGAGGATCAAATGAATGAAATGAAGCGAGAAGAGAAACCAAAAGAACAAAGAAGAAAAAGAAATGAACAAAGCCTGCAAGAAGTATGGGATTATGTAAAAAGACCAAATCTATGTCTGATTGGGGTGCCTGAAAGTGAGGGGGAAAATGGAACCAAGTTGGAAAACACTCTTCAGGATATCATCCAGGAGAACTTCCCCAACCTAGTAGGGCAGGCCAACATTCAAATCCAGGAAATACAGAGAACGCCACAAAGATACTCCTCGAGAAGAGCAACTCCAAGACACATAATTGCCAGATTCACCAAAGTTGAAATGAAGGAAAAAATCTTAAGGGCAGCCAGAGAGAAAGGTCGGGTTACCCACAAAGGGAAGCCCATCAGACTAACAGCAGATCTCTCAGCAGAAACTCTACAAGCCAGAAGAGAGTGGGGGCCAATATTCAACATTCTTAAAGAAAAGAATTTTAAACCCAGAATTTCATATCCAGCCAAACTAAGTTTCATAAGTGAAGGAGAAATAAAATCCTTTACAGATAAGCAAATGCTTAGAGATTTTGTCACCACTAGGCCTGCCTTACAAGAGACCCTGAAGGAAGCACTAAACATGGAAAGGAACAACTGGTACCAGCCATTGCAAAAACATGCCAAAATGTAAAGACCATCGAGGCTAGGAAGAAACTGCATCAACTAACGAGCAAAATAACCAGTTAATATCATAATGGCAGGATCAAGTTCACACATAACAATATTAACCTTAAATGTAAATGGACTAAATGCTCCAATTAAAAGACACAGACTGGCAAAGTGGATCAAGAGTCAAGACCCATCAGTCTGCTGTATTCAGGAGACCCATCTCACACGCAGAGACATACATAGGCTCAAAATAAAGGGATGGAGGAAGATTTACCAAGCAAATGGAGAACAAAAAAAAGCAGGGGTTGCAATACTAGTCTCTGATAAAACAGACTTTAAACCATCAAAGATCAAAAGAGACAAAGAAGGCCATTACATAATGGTAAAGGGATCAATTCAACAGGAAGAGCTAACTATCCTAAATATATATGCACCCAATACAGGAGCACCCAGATTCATAAAGCAAGTCCTTAGAGACTTACAAAGAGACTTAGACTCCCATACAATAATAATGGGAGACTTCAACACTCCACTGTCAACATTAGACAGATCAACGAGACAGAAAGTTAACAAGGATATCCAGGAATTGAACTCATCTCTGCAGCAAGCAGACCTAATAGACATCTATAGAACTCTCCACCCCAAATCAACAGAATATACATTCTTCTCAGCACCACATCATACTTACTCCAAAATTGACCACGTAATTGGAAGTAAAGCACTCCTCAGCAAATGTACAAGAACAGAAATTATAACAAACTGTCTCTCAGACCACAGTGCAATCAAACTAGATCTCAGGACTAAGAAACTCAATCAAAACTGCTCAACTACATGGAAACTGAACAACCTGCTCCTGAATGACTACTGGGTACATAACGAAATGAAGGCAGAAATAAAGATGTTCTTTGAAACCAATGAGAACAAAGATACAACATACCAGAATCTCTGGGACACATTTAAAGCAGTGTGTAGAGGGAAATTTATAGCACTAAATGCCCACAAGAGAAAGCAGGAAAGATCTAAAATTGACACTCTAACATCGCAATTAAAAGAACTAGAGAAGCAAGAGCAAACACATTCGAAAGCTAGCAGAAGGCAAGAAATAACTAAGATCAGAGCAGAACTGAAGGAGATAGAGACACAAAAAACCCTCCAAAAAATCAATGAATCCAGGAGTTGGTTTTTTGAAAAGATCAACAAAATTGACAGACCACTAGCCAGACTAATAAAGAAGAAAAGAGAGAAGAATCAAATCGACACAATTAAAAATGATAAAGGGGATATCACCACCGACCCCACAGAAATACAAACTACCATCAGAGAATACTATAAACACCTCTACGCAAATAAACTGGAAAATCTAGAAGAAATGGATAATTTCCTGGACACTTACACTCTTCCAAGACTAAACCAGGAAGAATTTGAATCCCTGAATAGACCAATAGCAGGCTCTGAAATTGAGGCAACAATTAATAGCCTACCAACCAAAAAAAGTCCAGGACCAGATGGATTCACAGCTGAATTCTACCAGAGGTACAAGGAGGAGTTGGTACCATTCCTTCTGAAACTATTCCAATCAATAGAAAAAGAGGGAATCCTCCCTAACTCATTTTATGAGGCCAACATCATCCTGATACCAAAGCCTGGCAGAAACACAACAAAAAAAGAGAATTTTAGACCAATATCCCTGATGAACATCGATGCAAAAATCCTCAATAAAATACTGGCAAACCGGATTCAGCAGCACATCAAAAAGCTTATCCACCATGATCAAGTGGGCTTCATCCCTGGGATGCAAGGCTGGTTCAACATTCGCAAATCAATAAACATAATCCAGCATATAAACAGAACCAAAGACAAGAACCACATGATTATCTCAATTGATGCAGAAAAGGCTTTTGACAAAATTCAACAGCCCTTCATGCTAAAAACGCTCAATAAATTCGGTATTGATGGAACGTACCTCAAAATCATAAGAGCTATTTATGACAAACCCACAGCCAATATCATACTGAATGGGCAAAAACTGGAAAAATTCCCTTTGAAAACTGGCACAAGACAGGGATGCCCTCTCTCACCACTCCTATTCAACATAGTGTTGGAAATTCTGGCTAGGGCAATCAGGCAAGAGAAAGAAATCAAGGGTATTCAGTTAGGAAAAGAAGACGTCAAATTGTCCCTGTTTGCAGATGACATGATTGTATATTTAAAAAACCCCATTGTCTCAGCCCAAAATCTCCTTAAGCTGATAAGCAACTTCAGCAAAGTCTCAGGATACAAAATTAATGTGCAAAAATCACAAGCATTCTTATACACCAGTAACAGACAAACAGAGAGCCAAATCAGGAATGAACTTCCATTCACAATTGCTTCAAAGAGAATCAAATACCTAGGAATCCAACTGACAAGGGATGTAAAGGACCTCTTCAAGGAGAACTACAAACCACTGCTCAGTGAAATAAAAGAGGACACAAACAAATGGAAGAACATACCATGCTCATGGATAGGAAGAATCAATATCGTGAAAATAGCCTTACTGCCCAAGGTAATTTATAGATTCAATGCCATCCCCATCAAGCTACCAATGAGTTTCTTCACAGAATTGGAAAAAACTGTTTTAAAGTTCATATGGAACCAAAAAGGAGCCCGCATCTCCAAGACAATCCTAAGTCAAAAGAACAAAGCTGGAGGCATCACGCTACCTGACTTCAAACTATACTACAAGGCTACAGTAACCAAAACAGCATGGTACTGGTACCAAAACAGAGATATAGACCAATGGAACAGAACAGAGTCCTCAGAAATAATACCATTTGATCTTTGACAAACCTGAGAGAAACAAGAAATGGGGAACGGATTCCCTATTTAATAAATGGTGCTGGGAAAATTGGCTAGCCATAAGTAGAAAGCTGAAACTGGATCCTTTCCTTACTCCTTATACGAAAATTAATTCAAGATGGATTAGAGACTTAAATGTTAGACCTAATACCATAAAAATCCTAGAGGAAAACCTAGGTAGTACCATTCAGGACATAGGCATGGGCAAGGACTTCATGTCTAAAACACCAAAAGCAACAGCAGCAAAAGCCAAAATTGACAAATGGGATCTCATTAAACTAAAGAGCTTCTGCACAGCAAAAGAAACTACCATCAGAGTGAACAGGCAACCTACAGAATGGGAGAAAATTTTTGCAATCTACTCATCTGACAAAGGGCTAATATCCAGAACCTACAAAGAACTCCAACAAATTTACAAGAAAAAAACAAACAACCCCATCAAAAAGTGGGCAAAGGATATGAACAGACATTTCTCAAAAGAAGACATTCATACAGCCAACAGACACATGAAAAAATGCTCATCATCACTGGCCATCAGAGAAATGCAAATCAAAACCACAATGAGATACCATCTCACACCAGTTAGAATGGCAATCATTAAAAAGTCAGGAAACAACAGGTGCTGGAGAGGATGTGGAGAAATAGGAACACTTTTACACTGTTGGTGGGATTGTAAACTAGTTCAACCATTATGGAAAACAGTATGGCGATTCCTCAAGGATCTAGAATTAGATGTACCATATGACCCAGCCATCCCATTACTGGGTATATTCCCAAAGGATTATAAATTATGCTGCTATAAAGACACATGCACACGTATGTTTATTGCAGCACTATTCACAATAGCAAAGACTTGGAATCAACCCAAATGTCCATCAGTGACAGATTGAATTAAGAAAATGTGGCACATATACACCATGGAATACTATGCAGCCATCAAAAAGGATGAGTTTGTGTCCTTTGTAGGGACTTGGATGCAGCTGGAATCCATCATTCTTAGCAAACTATCACAAGAACAGAAAACCAAACACCGCATGTTCTCACTCATAGGTGGGAACTGAACAATGAGATCACTCGGACTCAGGAAGGGGAACATCACACACCGGGGCCTATCATGTGGAGGGGGGGGGAGGGATTGCATTGGGAGTTATACCTGATGTAAATGACGAGTTAATGGGTGCAGCACAGCAACATGGCACAAGTATACATATGTAACAAACCTGCACGTTATGCACATGTACCCTACAACTTAAAGTATAATAATAATAAATTAATTAAAAAAATTAAAAAAATAAAAACTGCAGAATTAAAGGCCTGTATTTGGAAGCTGATTTTCTTTGGGTCAGGTAGTATACACAGAATTAGTGATGTTCTAGTTCTTAAATTAGTTCAGAAGTTGTTTCACAGTTCTATAGATCTCTCTCTCTCACATATATATACACATATATATGTGTAACAATATATGTAAATATATTTAAATATATGAGTACCATCTAGTAAATAGAAATAAACCAAAGAAATTGGGACTGACTTTGAGAAATCATTTCAAAAACTAGAGAAAGGAGCCAAACAGAAAAATAAAGCCAAACAAAAACAAATAAGTAACCCCAATAAGTGGGTGGGAATTGGCTTTCCGCATTGTCAGGTTTTTTTTAAACCATAAACCACATTTGTGATGCACTTATACTTCAAATAGGATTTTAGTCCTCTGTAGATCAAATTGTAGCCTAATTATAGCAAATCAAATCAGGATTGCAGCATGAATCCATCATCATCATCATCACCATTCTCACTAATATGTACTTCAATTCTTACATATTAAACTTCTTTTACCAACAAACCCCTGAACATCATTTAAATTTTTGCTAAAAATAATTTGAAGCAGGAATATAGATAAAGCCAGAGGAACCGTCAGCAGTGACACAGTGATAGGTGGACTTTCTGAGGTACAGCTTTTAATGTAACTCAGTGCGAGGGAATCTTAGTCGCTGTGTTTTTCTATTCCAATGCTCCCATATCCAGGAGAATAAGTGTGATTCATTAAGCACAGAAAAATACCAAGTTATGGCAGGTGGTGCTTGGGAACAGTGGCATTCCGTTTTGAGTCAGCTACAGAAGTTTGAAACAGAGTCAATCTGAGTTTGACTGACAGATGAAATGGTGGTCTCATGTAATCTTCACTGTTACGGAAGTAAATGCTTTTCTAATCATAAAAGCTGCATGGCCCTTTGACAAATATCCTATGAGTTCGTTTCCCTCCTCGTTTTATAATTTTCATTTTTTTCACCTGATCTTAGCTTAGGTGCTCTGAATTTCCAGAAAAAAGGAAGATTAGAATCAGGATCATGTGTAGAATAGTCCAATTTAAAAATCTGGGCTATAGTAGAGTTTATTTTAATGTACTTTCTGTCCTTACTTCCTCTGATGAATGCGAGCCTCTAGGCAGACAAGCACGACTTGAATGTTAGATTCCAATACTCTGTCTCCCAGTGATCTTGGACGGTAGATAACATTACAGAATGGGCATCAATCAAAAGTGTATAAGATTTTGTAGTGAAGAAGTTTATCTAATAGAGAATCAGTGGAGTGAGGCAAAAATTGCCGTAAAGTAGCAAGGAACTAATTTATTCAAGTTATTCTTTCCTATTACTTTAAACTTAAATACCTAATCAAAGTTTGAACATTTGCCTTGTATAAAGCATTGCACTTAAGGAGATAAGTTCTGGGAATTAAGTTTGGTAAAAACAATAGGTCAAAACCTATTCATCAAGGCTAAACCTGTTAGAAATTAAAAAAAAAATACTCAACTCTATTTAATTAACTTTGCTACTAGAAGTTAGAAGTTTTGTGTAACAACCATAGATAACAAAAATTGTTTTAGCTGGAATTTGACAATAGAGGCAAATATTTGCATAAACAAAATTGCTCCTGGAATTAAACTTGTAAAAGCAAATAAGAGGCATATTTCCTCATTGCAACAATGCTCAAAGTTCATAGAAATAATCTTTAATTTTATGTGCAGAGGAAATTGACTTTGCCTTTATGGTGTGCTATCTATATTCATTCATCCAATCATTTCTTAGCACTCATTGTGTGTCAGGCACAATTCCTGATGCTGAGGATTTAAAAATTAAAGTCTGTGCCACCAAGTTACTCATTAGACTAATTGGAATGATTGAAAAGTGAACAGCTACCATTTTCTAGTCCAGAATGATCAATTATACAAAATTCAATCACTGACAATTAGGCTTAGCTTAACAAACAAATTAGAGAGGAGGTGTGTCCTAGCTCTTTCAGAAATAATCAGGGATTGATCGGGTGGGTGGCAGAACAGGAACTCATAGTTGGTTCAGGTGTGACCGTGAAAGGGTAGAGCATTCTAGGCAGAAAGAGCTAGCAGGTCATTCATTCAGGAAGGGAAAATTCAGTCCTGAAAACACAGTGTGAGATCCAGAAAATAAAAATAACAGTTAATCCATTGGGTGCCTGGGTGAATTAGATCCTAAACTCGCACTGACCTCAAGACAGTCAGACACTCAGCCACTTTTTGTCTGTGTCAGGGCCAGTTCATTCATTCATTGGCTTCTAATTCTAAGTGATTTATTCTTGATGTCTCTATATGTTCTACACATTCCATACATTTTAATTCTTAGCAGTCATAGATCTTAAGATCTAAGAAGTATGTAGGGCAGTTTTTAAATTCCCCAAAACTTTTAGAACTTTCAAGAGAGGCAATATAATATGCTGAACTTCCCAGTATCCTAGAGATACTCATGTATCAAAATTACCCCCTCGTAGCCCAAGGTTATCCATCAGAACTCCTTAGATTTCACTACAGCTTATTACAGTGAAAAAGCACCCACGTGTCCCTAAGTACGTATTCAATTTATGAGCATCAAAGGACAGAAGAGCATCAGACAGATTTAGATACATTAAAATGTAGTCTCTATGTTTATAATGATATGCAGCCACATAAAAATAATATAGCAAACACCTTGTACTACAAAACAGCTGTGGTGAAATTTTTGACGAGAAAATATCCCAGTTTGAGAACATTAGATTAGACATGAACATAAATTAAATATATTATTAATTCATTTGGAAGGGTTGAACGTTTAAGAAGTCTGTTTCTACCAGTAGAAACAAAGATGGAGAACTGTCAGATAGTTGTGAGTTGCTCAGAATTCTTCTTGGCTTCCAGAAATTGAATTGGAAACAGATGTCTGCCCACAAAGTGAAAATGATCTTATTAGTAAATGCGTCTTTAAGTGAGACACACTGACAAAAATGATTCTTTAGTGGACTTCCAGTCAAAGGAAAAGAAATATTAGATAAGTTAGAAAGTATGTCATAGTGCTCTAATTCTAGAAGTTGAGGGTGGCAATTTACAGGCAATTTTCAGGGATGCTTGAAAAAACATTTTGTAATTTATGATTCGTTTTTTGTGACCAGTTTGATGAACAAAAAGAAATGGTTGATGAAATTTACTAACCATCTGAAAGAGTGTCCAGATTCCATGCTTTTTAGTTCTGTTTCAGACCCTAGTATATTTACTTTTGGTTGGTCAGAAGCACCAAAACAGACTTTACAACAGGAATTTAAGAAAATAAAAAGTATCTGTTCTGAAAAGAGAAAAAATACTATTATTGATAAGAAAATAATCAATTTTACTTTATCTGTATTTATTATTGATTCTTTGTATAGCTTTTGTTTTAAATTTCCTATGTTAGAACAGATTAGTTTTTGCTTTCTCTGCATTTTGAATCAAAATTTTGGTGGCAGTTTCATATATAAGTGTTTAGTTAGGTATTTGGAGCTGTTTCAAGGAGGATGACTTATGTTTCTTGACTTCCAAACATGAATGAAGAAATATATTACATGGCATTATGTCACAGCTTCTCATGTCATACTTTTGACATGGTCCTCAATAGATATTTCTTGATTTTATTGAACCAGAGAGGGGTGTGGTAAGTTTAGTAATTACCACCAGGGGGCAGCAGAGGCTGTAGGATCTCAAAACATGGACGTGGCTCTACTGGCCAAGATGGGTACAGCCTTGCACTGTCCCTCCAGTTCTGCTGGGTTGTGATTCAGCTCGGGGTGATCATCAGAATGGTACAGGAAGTTCTTAAAAAAAAATTCTGGGAGCACATAAGTATCGAATCATAGTCTTTGAAGAAATGGCCAGAACATGTCTAGTTTCCAAAACTATTGGTTATCTTCATACATGAGAACAGGTAATGACAGAAGGGTAGGAAAGAGTTTCTCTGCAGTTGGTAGAAAAAACGATTAATCTCCAAGAAGAATGCCTGCGTCCTGTGGGTTGACCCTAGGGAACTGTGGAATTGCTACTGAAGCGCCAGGGTTTGGTCTAGGTCCTGTTGCGTGCTGCACAGAAAGCCAATCACTGAGATGATAAGTATTGTCAGAGAAGAAGGCTTTAATTGGATACTGCAGCCGAGAAGATGGGAGATCAATATTAAACACATCTCTCTCACCAAGTACAATAGGGGAAGGAATGTAGCTAAGTATAGGAGGGCTAAGCAAGAGAAGCTGGTCAACAGGAGGCAGGTGGTTGACTAGACAATCATGATGGGTGAGGGGTCTGGGATCTCATTGTCCAGATGTAGTGATCTGGTAAGTGTCAGCTACTTCATACTATCTGGGAGGTCTGATGGTCAGTTTCCTGAGGAAGGAACTCAGATAAGACCAATGCAAGTTTCATACTTTAAGACCAGGAGAGTTAATATCTACATGTATTCAAACACAGTAAAGATCAGTTCTCTGGGCCAGTTGGGCCAGTTTGAGTGTTATGGACTATAGATGGGATTTTCAGGGGCTGATTTGGGGATATTGGGTTTCATATTCTGTAGTTACATGGCAGAAAGAAAAGTAAAACAGACTTACTTTTACTGGTAAGGAATACCTACTGACTTGTTTTAGCTGTAAGTTGACCTACAAAGAGTTCTACTTACTCTCTTTTGTTCTGGCTCTAACTGCAGTTGCTCCCATGCCTCTAACTTACATCAGTGATTTCAGTGTTCACTTACATATAGAAATGCTTCCCTCTTTGGTTCCCTCTTTATTAAGTTTTTAATATTTGCATTAAAAACATTGATGGTGGTTAGAACACAAAGTCCTGATTCTGTCTCAGATATACTACCCGCCCCCCTGCGCCTTTTTCTGAGATAGCGTCCCTTGTACATTACCATCCTCTTACTGTGCTGGACTCAGGAGTATGTAACTATTTCTTTACATCTTCCAAGATCAACTAAGTAAGAAAATAGGACAGGTGTGGTGGCTCACACCTGTAATCCCAGCACTTCGGGAGGAGGCTGAGGTGGGTGGATCACTTCAGGTCAGGAGTTTGAGACCAGCCTGGCTGACATGGTGAAAACCCATCTCCACTAAAAATACAAAAAATCAGCTGGGTGTGGGGGTGCATACCTGTAATCTCAGTTACTTGGGAAGCTGAGGCTGGAGAATCGCTTGAACCTGGAAGGGGGAGGTTGTAGTGAGCCGAAATCTCACCAACTGCAATCCAGTCTGGGTGAAAGAGCGAGGCTGTCTCAAAAAAAAAAAAAAAAAAAAGGAAAAAAAAAGATATATACATGTATATCTTTGAACAGATTGAATCTACAGTGGTCAAACAGTAGCTGGATAAAGCCTGGGACAGCAAAGGGGATGTAAGCACAGAAATGTTCAATGTTCTATGGAATATTACTTACAAAATAGGGTTTGTTGTCTGGGCTCACAAGCTTCGTTTTATCCAGGATAGACTCCAAGAATAAAGGAGTTTTTGTGATATTCAGTTCCTCTAATTCTTTTTGGAGCACTGCAAGCTCCTCTCCCAGCTAAGTTAATGAATTTGAATTTTATTCTGAGCGTGTTGGAAAGACTTTGGAGGATTTTATCCAGGAAAAACAGGTTCAGTTTATGTTTAAAAGAAAGGAATATAACTGCTCAATGATGAACAGATGGTAAGGAGATAAAAGTAAAAGCAAGAAGATCAATTAGGAAAAAATCATCATCTTAGAGATGATGTCACTTACACTGTGACAGTAGTGATGGAGATGGATAAAGTAGACAGATATAGTACATGCTTTCAAGTTTCTAGATAAACTAGGTCTATGTTTGTTTGGTAAGGTGTGGGGACAGAATTTTGGAAGACAATGGTTGGAAAGCCTGTTCTTTTTCTTTCAGTGCTGTTGTATAGGTCTGTGAGCTGCTGCTTGTGCTCAGACATTACTATGCAAACTGGGTAAAGAAAAAAATGAATTTGTTCTTCTAAATACCACATTCATTAATTTAAGGAGATTAAAGTGTTTTCTTATACTCAAATTTGTTTTCTGAAATGACATATTATGAAGAAACACAGAACACATGTGCCCTCACCCTACTTTATATGGAGATAGGAAAAGAGTTCACCAGGCAGGATCAAGCATGCTGTGAAGGATGACTGGTAGATTCTTGCTGGAAGCACTGACATATGCCCAGAAGTTTGTTCAAACCAGATACAATATTGCATGTCTGGTCCTAAGATCAGCCTATCTACACATCAAGGGTGAGGTATGGATGTGTTTTATTGGAATTGGGTCATCACTAAATATACATTTTTCAGTTTTCTTTTATTGTTCTGTTCTTTTTCAGTGAGGTTCTTTTTTCCTTTTTTTTTTTTTTTTTGTCTTATGGTCACATGTGTGAGTGATTTTAAAAAGAATGTAGCATCATCATCCTGAGAGAGGACTGACCTGAAGATCTGGGTATCTGTGTGAGATTTGTCTCTTGCCAAATAGCTAGACAAGTCACTTAGCTCCCCTGGATAAATGTCTGTGATATAAGGAGTTTGATTCAGTGATCTCCAAATGTCTTCCAGCCCTAATAATTTGTGACTCTGATTTTTGAGGTTCATGTGGAATCAGTGTGAACTCCTGACACCTTCAATGGGCTGCCAGTTTTTCCCTTAAATGAAGGAGTCTCATTAGCTGCATTTGTATCAGCAGTCTCAGAGAAACACAAATATTTGAACTTTCAAAGCAAAGAGAAACATAATGGCTACAGGTTGCTGCTTCAATTCCACTGGAAATATCTGTATTTCCTTCTGGGTTTGTTGCATTCTCATTTTGGTGTTCCTTGGGATTGTGATAATCATTTTTTAGCTATCTTCTTTGTATTTTTTTATGTGCCACCTGCCTATTATTTCTCTGTCTCTCCTAAAAAATAGATGAGTTAGTCAGAAGTGAATTGTCAAATGCCCCTGAGTCCAGGGCGTCCATGTTCTCTTTGCTGTCTCGTGTGGCATGGATCACAAAGACCTTTGGTTACCTTGCATTGTCCAATTGCATTTTTTAAGGATTTACGTGGTGCATGGCATGGGACTAATAGTAATGTTCTTCAGATTTCTGTTTTCTTTGTAATCTAATAATCTAATTTAATGCTAAGGCAGATTAATATTATGTAATATATACCACCATTATATATCCATAATAATTAAGGTAAATATGTTTTAAAAGATTATACAGACAATAGGTTAGCAAGAAGAATTTCTCCTAGAGAAGCTAAGTTAGACATAGTGAGGCATGTTGACCTAGCAGGCAAAAAGAAATGGATAATGAGGCTGGGAACAATGGCTCACACTTGTAATCCCAGCACTCTGGGAGGCTGAGACAGGCAGATCACCTGAGGTCAGGAGTTTGAGACCAGCCCAGCCAACATTATGAAATCTGGTCTCTACTAAAAATATGCAAAAATTAGCTGGGTGTGGCGGTGGGCGACTGTAGTCCCACCTACTGAGGAGGCTGAGGCTGGAGAATCTCTGGAACTTGGAAGGTAGAGGTTGCAGTGAGCCAAGATCGTGCCATCGCCATTGCACTCCAGCCTGGGTGATGGAGCAAGACTCCATCTAAAAAAAAAAAAAAAAAAAAAAAAAAAAAAAAAAAAAAAAAAAAAAAAAAAAAGATAATAAGTAGTTTCCTTCATGAGCCCAGAGCATCCAGACAATCCTACTGTTTCTTCTTGAAGGTCATAAAATGCAACAAGAAGCTTAATCTTAGGCGCTGTGGCAGTTCATAAGAAGAGCAGCCAGTGTGAATTCAAGATATATAAAGTGGAAGATGTTGGGTGAATATTACCCCCTGCCTTGTGAACTGAAAACCCAAGTTAATTAACAGGCTGCTAGCTTCCTTCTGTTTCTTTGGGTAAACTTCAGAACTTACAGGATTTTGATAAAGAGTTGGGATTTTCCAGGGGCCAATGAGACTGGCATGTTTTGTTACTAACTTGGATGAAATATGTGGAAGTTTAAATTGCTCATCTGTTCTGCTCCTTTTATCCAGCTTGTACCAGAAGTGACCATTCCCACGTTGTTCTAACTCACCCCAGTCGGCAGTTGCCAGTTGCCAGCTTTGGTGGTGGTTGTTTTAGAGGTTGCTTTGTTGCCAGTGCAAAGTTGATAGTGGATTCTGTAAATCGTTTATGTGGGGGCTGACTCCATACTGAGTATAAGCAATTAGTGGGTTATTTAGTCTGAACATGGTTTCTGTGCAGGCTGGGATAATACCCATGCTACTCTGTTAAATTATGGTTAGGTTTTTGTCTCATTTGCGTTAAATACCAGAGGCATGCATCCTGAAATAGAACTTAGCCAGGAAGTTATTCTTTGTCTACAAACATGAAAGTAATTGGCACCCCCACCTCCTTCTACTCTCCTAAGACCATCCCAAGCAGCTGCAAAAGGCATATTTGATAATGGATGCACAGGAGGAGAGCAGCACCAATTGCCATGGGAGACATAAATTAAAGCAGTAAACACAACAGAAAACCATTAATGAAGACTCCTTCGGGCCAGAGCAATTGCAATGAACCTGAAACTTTTCTGCAATTAGTGTGTGAATTCTGATGCAAATAAAAGGTATATTTATTATAAGATGTTACAGAAGTGTGGCATCTACCGTGGCTTAGAGCATGGAGGAGATGCACTAGATGAAGCATAGATAAATGATAAAGAAAATCCTGTCACGAGTTTGCTGACCTTATTTAGATGTTAAAGTTGACATTAGAACTACATTCTATCTTCAATTTAAATAAAGTACATAATTTGAGTTAATTCATCCTTAACTCGCCAAAAGTTTATAAAATCTAGAGTCCAAAAGTACCAGGTAATGTGTTGCCAAAGGAAAGTGGGTGGATTCAACCAACAATTGAAATCAGGTTTCATGCCCAGAATGTGTTTCACCTATACAGATTTGTCCCTAGCTGAATAAAGAATTTTAGTGTCTCTGGTGCCTACCACAGTTAACTTAAGCACATGCAAAAGCCAAGTTTGGTAGACTTTAATTGCATTTTCCTTAAAAACATTTGGTGCACCAGATAAATAATTTTAAGGCCTGGATAAAAATACTCTACAAATATATGATTAAATTTTGCCTTTAAATACACAGACTCAACTCTAGTTAAAGTCATGAGTACTTGCAGATGGGAAGCCACAGGGATTTGGTCATATACTCAGTGGAAAATGGTAAAGACGAGACTTGTATTTTTAGGACAAGAGGGGAAAAGGAGGTGGTCTGGGCCAAGGCAGTATTTTGTAAGTGAAAAAGACCTTATCACATTTCAAGTTGTACTTTAACTCATGACCTACATTTTGTCTTTTAAATGCTATGTCAACATGCAAAGGCAGAGTAGCAAGAAAGTTGGAGGTGTGGAATAAAACTGTGACACACAAATACTGTTTCCTTCTTTACATGTTCAAAAGAGAACAAAGGATTCTAATGGAAATGCTAAATCTTTTGCCAAATAAATATGTTTAATCCAGTAATGAAATGGTTTATTAAATAATTTTTTAGAAATGTTACATTAAGATGGCTGTATAAAACATAGATTTGGGGAATACAATTTGAAAGACATGGCATATAGATATCTGACTCAAGAAATTATTTTCTAAAAAAAATATAAAACTTAAATACCGTTTTTCCATGGTATGCAATTGGCAAAATCCAAACAGTTGGAAAAATCTTATGAAACGCATGATCCATTTTTTTCTCTGTAAAAATGTTAGAATGGGGTCAGGGAAGAGCCTCTAGATTAAGAGAGATTTAAGAGATGAATCAGCCAATTTTAATATATAGACCTTATTTAGATTCTGATAAATTGTAAAAAAAAGTTGCACAGCACTTATAAGACACTTTACAAAATGTAATCAATGACAGCATATTTCATAATGTTAGAGAATTCATTTTATTTAGGTATTATAATGTTTGAAATGTAATTTCAATTATTTGGAATACATACTGAAATCTTTACATATAAAATAAGTTAAAGAATTTGACTCAGAAATTTGGTCTTGGAAATAAAGCCAACGGACAACTCTTAAAACCTAATTTTGAGTATTTTAAGAAATTCCTGTCACAAACAAATACATTTTTAGGTTTCTTGGTATTTACAAATGATTGCATTCAGGAGAAAATAATCTCTCCTACTAAGAGAGTAAAGGGGAAAACCACGCATTCAATTTGTAGAAAAAAAGCCATTTTAGTTATTTCTATTTTTATTCGAGCAAAGTATACCCAAGTTGGCCTATTTTTCCATTTAAGCCTATTTATTATTGTCATCCAACGTTCATTAGATGTTTTTGCTCCTCTGGGAGAAAATACCCTTTAATGCCCCTTTCTAACTACAGGGCTATTGTGCAGAGATGCTACCTGGTGTATGTCTGGAAGATAGCAGATTGTGGATCCCAGGTAGGCTTTGTGGGGTCATACTGCTGGATGAATGACTTTGAGGATATCACTTCCCATAACTTTTTTTTTAGGGGGGGGGTATCATGTTATAAGTTTTTTTTTATTACACTTTAAGTTCTAGGGCACATGTGCACAATGTGCAGGTTTGTTACATATGTATACATGTGCCATGTTGGTGTGCTACACCCATTAACTTGTCATTTACATTAGGTAAATCTCCTAATGCTATCCCTCCCCACTCTCCCCACCCCACAACAGGCCCCGGTGTGTGATGTTCCAAGTGTTCTCATTGTTCAGTTCCCACCTATGAGTGAGAACATGCAGTGTTTGGTTTTTTGTCCTTGCAATAATTTGCTGAGAATGGTGGTTTCCAGCTTCATCCACGTCCCTACAAAGGACATGAAGTCATCCTTTTTTATGGCTGCATGGTATTCCATGGTGTAATGTGCCACATTTTCTTAATCCAGTCTATCATTGATGGACATTCAGGTTGGTTCCAAGTCTGCTATTGTGCATAGTGCCACAATAAACATATATGTGCATTTGTCTCTATAGCAACATGATTTATAATCCTTTGGGTATATACCCAGTAATGGGATTGCTGCATCAAATGGTATTTCTAGTTCTAGATCCTTGAGGAATCGCCACACTGTCTTCCACAATGGTTGACCTAGTTTACAGTCCCACCAACAGTGTAAAACTGTTCCTATTTCTCCACATCCTCTCTAGCACCTGTTGTTTCCTGTCTTTTTAATGATCGCCATTCTAACTGGTGTGAGATGGCATCTCATTGTGGTTTTGATTTGCATTTCTCTGATGGCAAATGATGATGAGCATTTTTTCATGTGTCTGTTGGCTGCATAAATGTCTTCTTCTAAGAAGTATCTGTTCATATCTTTCACCCACTTTTTGATGGGGTTGTTTGATTTTTTCTTGTAAATTTGTTTGAGTTCTTTGTAGGTTCTGGATATTAGCCCTTTGTCAGATGAGTAGATTGCAAAACTTTGCTCCCATTTTGTAGGTTGCCTGTTCACTCTTATGGTAGTTTCTTTTGCTGTGCAGAAGCTCTTTAGTTTGATTAGATCCCATTTGTCAATTTTGGTTTTTGTTGCCATTGCTTTTGGTGTTTTAGACATAAAGTCCTTGTCCATACCTATGTCCTTAATGGTATTGCCTATGTTTTCTTCTAGGGTTTTCATGGTTTTAGGTCTAACATTTAAGCCTTTAATCCATCTTGAATTAATTTTTTTCCCCAGTTTAAATGGAAATTTTATTTATTTTTATTTATTTATTTATTATTATTATTATTATACTTTAAGTTCTAGGGTACATGTGCATAACGTGCGGGTTTGTTACATATGTATACTTGTGCCATGTTGCTGTGCTGCACCCATCAACTTGTCAGCAACCATCAACTCGTCATTTACATCAGGTATAACTCTCGATGCAATTCCTCCCCCCTCCCCCCTCCCCATGATAGGCCCCGGTGTGTGATGTTCCCCTTCCTGAGTCCAAGTGATCTCATTGTTCAGTTCCCACCTATGAGTGAGAACATGCGGTGTTTGGTTTTCTGTTCTTGTGATAGTTTGCTAAGAATGATGGTTTCCAGCTGCATCCATGTCCCTACAAAGGACACAAACTCATCCTTTTTTATGGCTGCATAGTATTCCATGGTGTATATGTGCCACATTTTCTTAATCCAGTCTGTCACTGATGGACATTTGGGTTGATTCCAAGTCTTTGCTATTGTGAATAGTGACGCAATAAACATACGTGTGCATGTGTCTTTATAGCAGCATGATTTATAATCCTTTGTGTATATACCCAGTAATGGGATGGCTGGGTCATATGGTACATCTAATTCTAGATCCTTGAGGAATCGCCATACTGAGTTTCTTCACAGAATTGGAAAAAACTGCTTTAAAGTTCATATGGAACCAAAAAAGAGCCCGCATCTCCAAGACAATCCTAAGTCAAAAGAACAAAGCTGGAGGCATCACGCTACCTGACTTCAAACTATACTACAAGGCTACAGTAACCAAAACAGCATGGTACTGGTACCAAAACAGAGATATAGACCAATGGAACAGAACAGAGTCCTCAGAAATAATACCACACATCTACAGCCATCTGATCTTTGACAAACCTGAGAGAAACAAGAAATGGGGAAAGGATTCCCTATTTAATAAATGGTGCTGGGAAAATTGGCTAGCCATAAGTAGAAAGCTGAAACTGGATCCTTTCCTTACTCCTTATACGAAAATTAATTCAAGATGGATTAGAGACTTAAATGTTAGAACTAATACCGTAAAAACCCTAGAGGAAAACCTAGGTAGTACCATTCAGGACATAGGCATGGGCAAAGACTTCATGTCTAAAACACCAAAAGCAACAGCAGCAAAAGCCAAAATTGACAAATGGGATCTCATTAAACTAAAGAGCTTCTACACAGCAAAAGAAACTACCATCAGAGTGAACAGGCAACCTACAGAATGGGAGAAAATTTTTGCAATCTACTCATCTGAAAAAGGGCTAATATCCAGAACCTACAAAGAACTCAAACAAATTTACAAGAAAAAAACAAACAACCCCATCAAAAAGTGGGCAAAGGATATGAACAGACATTTCTCAAAAGAAGACATTCATACAGCCAACAGACACATGAAAAAATGCTCATCATCACTGGCCATCAGAGAAATGCAAATCAAAACCACAATGAGATACCATCTCACACCAGTTAGAATGGCAATCACTAAAAAGTCAGGAAACAACAGGTGCTGGAGAGGATGTGGAGAAATAGGAACACTTTTACACTGTTGGTGGGATTGTAAACTAGTTCAACCATTATGGAAAACAGTATGGCGATTCCTCAAGGATCTAGAATTAGATGTACCATATGACCCAGCCATCCCATTACTGGGTATATACCCAAAGGATTATAAATCATGCTGCTATAAAGACACATGCACACGTATGTTCATTGCGGCACTATTCACAATAGCAAAGACTTGGAATCAACCCAAATGTCCATCAGTGACAGACTGGATTAAGAAAATGTGGCACATATACACCATGGAATACTATGCAGCCATAAAAAAGGATGAGTTTGTGTCCTTTGTAGGGACATGGATGCAGCTGGAAACCATCATTCTTAGCAAACTATCACAAGAACAGAAAACCAAACACCGCATGTTCTCACTCATAGGTGGGAACTGAACAATGAGATCACTTGGACTCAGGAAGGGGAACATCACACACTGGGACCTATCATGGGGAGGGGGGAGGGGGGAGGGATTGCATTGAGAGTTATACCTGATATAAATGACGAGTTGATGGTTGCTGACGAGTTGATGGGTGCAGCACAGCAACATGGCACAAGTATACATATGTAACAAACCTGCACGTTATGCACATGTACCCTAGACCTTAAAGTATAATAAATAAATAAATAATAAAATAAAAAAAACAAAAACAAAAACAAAACAAAACAAAAAAAATAAACCACCACACCTGGTGAGAGCTATTCACTGTCAGAACAGCATGGGAAAACCCATCCCAGTGATTCAGTTACCTCCAACTGGGTCCCTCCCACAACAGGTGGGAACTGTGGGAGCTACAATTCAAGATGAGAGTTGGGTAGGGACACAGCCAAACCATATCAGCATGTAATATACTGGTATCTGTAGTTTTATGAAAAAGTGTGGAATAAAATTATAGGTCAACAAGAAGTGAAATATTTCCCTATAAGATTTTGGATGGCTCTTTTGAAGGCTGTCCTCTATTCACTTGTGTCTCACAAACCCAAAGCATCTTAGTTTATCCCTGCATTTACTTGTTGCTTTCTCCCTCTGTGTATGCCCTGGGAGGTTAGTAATGGATGATAGAGTCAAATCCATGAGTGAGTGATAGTTGGTCCGGATAACTGGGGTAGAAGATAATTATCCATTTGGCATCAAATTTACATCTTCCTTACCCAGGATCCCTCATAAGCACTGGAGAGAAGCATATTCATGTCAGGTGAATGCCCAGAAGGCTAGCATCATGTGGCAAAAGTTTCAGAGTCAGAGTTGATTCTCAAATGTGTTTGTTCAGAGCACTTGACTTTTAGTGGATTATTTAACTCAATTGTAAGTTTATCTCCAAATGAGGGTAATAATATCAAACTTATGTAAATGTGAGAATTAAATTAGATAATAGATTTTAATGCCTAGTACAGTGCCTGGCTATTAATAGGGCACAGCAGATGCTAGTTAATATTATTTTTCTTCAATAGAAATATAATTAAATATTTTGTTTTAATGAAATGATTCTTTATGTTGATTACTCTGGTTTTCTCAGGTTTTTTTTTCTTTTTAAGTTAACAGTGGAATTTGCTTTCTTTGAAATCTCATAATCACAAATGTAATGTTCTTTATTGTTGGCCTCGAAGATTTTCTCTTAAATGATTAATGTCATTTAAGGGATGTTAGAAATGATCTATCCTCACCTGTTGACTCTGCAGGTGAGATTATGGTAAAGCGGTGAGGCTGAGTGGCACATGGTCTCAAGTACCAGTTAGTGACAGCTCTGGCAACTGCTCAACTGTCTACTACTGTGTCCAGTTATCTTTCCAGAGAAACTATAGTGTTTTTAAATCAAGTCCTGATTGGACTATGAGATAGACAGTTGACCCAAGGTACACTCATATGCTTGTCATTCCTGTTAAAATGGATTTATGACTCACAAATGTTACAACCTGAGGTTGATGTTAGAACTCAGAGGGTATGTTGCAGGAAGGGACAGTATGGTGGCACCCAAACACACACAGCAGCAGAGAAAACCAGCCAACACAGTGAATAGTATGGAAGATCAGCCTGTAATCGTCCAGTAAACTCCTCTATTTTACCTCTGTTAGTTGTAGTGGATTTCTTCTACTCAAAACCAAAAGACCCTTGACAAGGACCAAATTAATAATTATTTTTATAGCACTGAGTAAGTATTTAACTGACAATTTATACCTTATTAATAGACATTAATTAATGCAACTTGGATTTCGATTTCACAAATGTGTTGGCACCTTAGACATACTCTTGTCTTTCATAAAATAAAGCCATCTGCTAATAGCTCTGTTCAAAGTGTAAAACATTACTTAAGCTAACACAGAGCTTCTGAAATGAAAGTATGAAGAGAAAGGCTTCTTAATTTTCTAATTGCTCTTTCTTGCTATTGAAATTAGCCAGCATTTTATCTTTAATAAGAACAATTATAAAGAGAAACATTTGCCAGATAATTTAAAGGTTAGTCACTATGGCATGACTAATGTCTATGGGAAAAATAATCAGCAAATTGCTCCATTGTTACAATGAGAGTAATACATTTTCTCAATGAATACCTGGGATATTTAACTCCTCACTTTAACTCCTCACTCTTCTCAGTGGATCTGTAGCCATGTCTGGTACAAAGTGGGAATTTGATGCAGTCTCCTGCTTTTGCCTACAAAAAAATGGCAAGACTTCATCTTTCATTTACAACATTTTGCTTGTAACAAAGAAAAGTTTCTACTTTGATGATCAATTTTTCATATTCCAGTAACTTTTTCTCATTAGCTGGCAGGTGAGGAAAAGGATCTGAAAGTATGGGGGTGGTGCAATAGCATTAGAATTGTATCCCCACATTGCCCCAAATGTGTCCCATGGGAGTTGAGGGTGGGAGAACTCTTCACTGCCATTTATCAGTGACCCTTAGCTTAGTCCCTGCCAGCATTTGGTTCTTTTCCAAAACATTTGCATGTATATGGGGGAATGGAAGAAGTGGTCTTAAAATAATAACCTTTTTTCATTTGGAAAGCTTGAAGAAATGAAGATTTTACTCTAGTATAACTAATGTTTCTTAAATAAGATGGTTAATTTTTCAGGTTGAAGAATCAATTTCCTAAAGCTAAACACCCAGTCAGCTGTATGGCTGGCTTATAGCATCCTCATGATGGCCACATAATAGAAAAACATCTGATGTATAGTCAGTGTTTCCCAAGCCAAAGCACACATCTGTGCTCCCAGGATGTCCCGATGCAGATGCTGTCCTTTTCCAGCCAAGTAGTGTGTTCTGCCACTTATTATAATAAAGCCCTTTGAGAGGCACTATGAACTCGACTCGCTAGCCATATTCATCCCCACCAACTAGTAATGACTAGTTGATTTTTACAAATTGCATATTGAATTTTGCACATGCTTTGCTCTTTGAAAAGGCAACCTTCCCATATAAAGAAAGAGAAGGCCATTTGTTCAGCTGCCGTGTTTGGTACCCTATTGTAACAGTTCTGCTTCCTGATAAAATATAGAGCCAAATCTGAAAATGTGCAGATAACTGGTTCTACCCAGGCCACTTATCTGTAGAAACCTGATAATTTGATTTTTGAATAAGCTCTCCAGGTGTTCTTAAGCAAGGTGAAGTTTGAGAATCATTGATTTAGAGGACTTCAGCATAAAGTTCTCTCCTAGTAAAACTGGTTTATTGAACTTCTTGGATTTTCCTGTGATGTGGCTGCTCTGCTGGGCCTGTAGTAAGTCTGCCTAGCTTTGGAATGCTTTATGAAGATGTCTTTTGTGGCTACCCACATTCTCCAAAATGTCTTTACCTCCACTCTCCTGGCTTTTTTTTCAGTTAGTCCTAACATGTGCTGGAGAAAATAATATCATTCACTGTGCAACATCAAACCCTTACATACATATAAATAAGATTCCCCATTTTTAGCCTAGGAGGAGAAATGCTTATACCAGCTTACACATACTTATTCGTGTCTATCTGTCCTGTCTTTAACAGAATTGCTGAACATCTATGAAGAACAAATAGCATCTTTGGGAACAGTAAGACATCTGTCATGCTCAAAGGAGGTTATAAAGATCTGAGTGTGGTGATACAAACAGGTGTGCTGACAGGCACTGGGTTTGGCATTGAGGTGATTCTAATGTGAGCAGAGTAATGTGAGCAGTGTGTGGTACTCGAAGACCTTGATGTTTTGAACTTGGACTCCGGTGCAGGAGTGGAAGGGTTGCACTTGAACCCACACACCATGGCATCTGCATCATAAACATTCATTGAGGTCTGGGAGATAAGGGGGCTAGTGTAAGGGAGGAACCACTTGGTGTCATTTGTTAGGGAGACGACTGTGCTACCATTGGAGGATAGAGAGCCAATTTACAGCAGTAGAACGTGCTCTCTCTCTCTTTTCAGTTATATTATCCTGTTTTTCCGTGTGAATGTTAATCTGAGTCAGCATTTCCCACAACTGAAAGCGAGATGGCAGTTGTAACAGAGGATGGAATGAACACCAGCCTGAATGCTTGCCAGTCGGTGTGGCTGAACTCTTCTCAGCTTGGAAATTCAGAGCAAGGAGTAATCTATGTGGATTGAGGCTTTTCCTTCAGGATCTGCAAGTTTGCCTCCTACTCCTCCCGATTTTAGACAAGTCTTCATCAAACTGTCTGGACAGAAAATACTCCATTTTTATCCTAAGACGAAATAAACAAATAGCAAACCTCTAATGAAAACATACAGAACTTGTTGGTTATAAATTACTTTTTAAATTTTATTACAATGTCGTGTATACTCACTCACTGTAAAACATTAGAAAACATTTCATACAGGACGAATAGCAGAAAATTTATCTTCACCACTTTTAACTTCTTAAATTTAATGTTGAATCCCTTGTGTTTTTTTCCCTGTCATACATACTATGCATGCACATTCATATCCACCACTTCACCATATTCACTTCTTTTCGCTTTCATACACAGCTTTCATACTTGCAAATATTTAAATTTAACTCCATATTCTATACATCTTTCCCTTTCATTTAATACTCATTTTTATCATTATTTGAATGGCTGAGAATGCCTTATTACATATGAATGTAACACAATTTCTATAAGCAGTTCTCTGTCTTTGGACATTAGATTATTTCTATTTCAGTTTGAGTATGACAATATATACGCATGTAACCACATATATCTCAAAGTATTAAAATTTCCAGTCAGAAGATCAAAATGATCCTTTTGAGACAAAGGTATAAGTTATAGTTTGGCTGATGGGCTTTAAATTCTGGCAGTTGCAATGGTTAAAATCTCACAAAACTAGGCAGAGTCTCAAAGAAAATAGTCCTAGGCTTTTGGCTGATGAAATATTTTGTACTGCTCTTTAAGCACAGGGAATTAATCCAGTCTGCAAAGTGAACTAAATAAATAAGAGACCAGGCAGATTAATGGTTTGCAGACAGAAAGGTTCGGGGAAGATCTGGCCTTACCGTGATTGATGTTCTCCAAGTGGAAAATGATAACATGCCTGGCAAGTGCTTAACAATCTTAAAAAATGGACTTCCTCTTTCCTGCGAGTAAAACTTTCTAAATACCCTTATTTTAAAATTACTGTATCAAATCATATTATTTTTATTTTGGAATCTTTTAAAAGCTATGAAAAGATACATTTAATACAACTTCTCTAGTGAAATCATAATCAGCATTTCTCACCAAAGAACAATTGTGGGAGGGAGGATTCTTTTCAGAAATACAAAGAACAATGCCAAGTTTCTGATTTTCAGAGGAATTGCTTAAATAAGGCACAGAAATGAACTAGGTATAAAACAAGTTATCAAAAATGTTCGTTTTTCTCAAAAGAAAGTATACGGAAAAGTTCATTCAGCAAAAGATTAGGTTCGGATTTTTAAAGAAATGTATGTTGGGATTGCTGAACTGTCCATTTTATTTATATTATGATTCTTGATTTTTAAATATTTTATTTAACTGTGGGGGCTATGATCGATTGATTAAAATAAAGCCCTAGCTTTTGCAAGTTTCATGCTATGGAAAAGTCAATACAGACTCCATTTTACGATTTAAGAAATAGAAAAGAAAATACTTTCACTACCTTTCTGACATACAAACATTCCTGGATGTCTTTCTCCTTCTCATTAGTAAAAATTCCATGACTATTAAAGCTTTATACATGCTTTTATTTAAAAGGTATTATATCATGCTATTTTTTATTTTGGAATATTTTAAGAGTGATGAAAAGATACATTTAATGAAACCTCTATAGATATAGTACTTCAAACCAGAGAACAATTTAGCAAAAGATTATGCTAAATAGAACTACACTTAAATATGTAGGTGGCTTCTCCAACAATTTAGAAGTGAGGGAAATAAAGTTACCTCCTATGAATTATATTTCCTTAATGAAGACCAGCATGAATGTATTTAATCTTTAGTAATAAAGAATTTAAAAGGAGAATGGTTAATATAGCATAGAAGTCAAAGTAATAAACCGTGAAAGTGTGTATGTCTAGCTGTCTTCAGAAAGATGCTGAGTGGGAGCTGTAGGAACATGCCTGTTCCTCAGAGAGGAGATCTGAACTGTGTTGGGGATGCATTATTCTTCTGGGCTTGACACTTAGAAATAGGAAATGACCAACTGGTTCGTAAATAAGAAGTGTTACAGCTTACCACCTACATTTTCCTTACCTCTGAAACAGAACCACTAGTAAGTAACTTCTACTTTCCTTGTCTTGGAGTATTTTTCGCCCTTTCCTGGTTGAAATATAGTATCTATATAATTCTGCTTCTAACATGGTCATGGAGAGATGCATAAGTGCTAGAATGTCTCTGTATCCGACTCCCTAAGGGAGGCCAGTAAAAATCCTAAGGCTCCAAGTGTTCATAAGGATGGGATGGAAGGCAAAGATCAGTGGTTTCAGCGATAAGCTGATGTAGCCCAGTTCTCCAGAAAATACAATCTAGTGATGACTGCATTTTGATTAGAAGGGGCTTCCCACTGGAGAGGGCAGTGTAATGCTTGAGACCCATGTTAAGTCAAAAGGGGGCTTTTTGAACAGCCTGTTTCACATGTGACTCAGTGGTCTCAAGATCCTGCCAGTCTGATTTATATCTGTTTTCTTTGACATGGTCTAGAATTCTGAAAGTCCAAGGATATACGAAAGTGGGGTACTGAAAATGGTACCACTATGGGTTAGCAAATTCAGTCAACATTCAGGATAAATTAGTCTGTTCCCTCCTATTGTTGATCTCTTTATCTTTTTATCCTATATTGTGGGTTGTTTAACTTCTCACTTTTCTTTTGAAAAATTTTTAAACTTTCATCTATTATATTTATTTTTTTCCCATACCATTTAACTATTTTTTTTTTTTTTTTTTTTTTTTTTGAGAAGGAGTCTCGCTCTGTCTCCCAGGCTGGAGTGCGGTGGCGCGATCTCCACTCACTGCAAGCTCCACCTCCCGGGTTCACGCCATTCTCCTGCCTCAGCCTCCCATGTGGCTGGGACTACAGGCGCCTGCCACCGCGCCCGGCTAATTTTTGTATTTTTAGTAGAGACGGGGTTTCACCGTGTTAGTCAGGATGGTCTCGATCTCCTGACCTCGTGATCCGCCCATCTCGGCCTCCTTAACTATTTTTTTTTTTTAAAATGGAGTCATGGTTTTATTTCAAGAATTCAATATCTTTAATTATTTTTCTAAAGATAATAATTTTACTTTTTGAGTTTTTTCTGCCCCATGCATTTTCTCTCTTATTTTGAGTTACTGTGTATGAATGCTGGTGTCTTTTTGTGAGTTTTGGTCTTCTTTTTGGAGTTAGAATGATTTCTTTTTCTCTTTTTTTGGTGGGGGGCAGGGATGGAGTCTTGCTCTGTTGTCCAGGCTAGAGTGCAATGTCGTGATCTCAGCTCACTGCAACCTCCACCTCCTGGGTTCATGCAATTCTTGTCTCAGCCTACTGAGTAGCTGGGGCTACAGGCGCCTGCCACCACACCTGCTTAATTTTTGTATTTTTAGTAGAGATGGGGTTTCACCATATTGGCCAGGTGGGTCTTGAACTCTTGACCTCAGGTGATCCACGCACCTCGGCCTCCCAAAAATACTGGGATTATAGGTATGAGCTGCTGCACCTGCCCAGGAGTTAGAGTGATTTCTGACTGCCTCCAAAGTAAGGCAGTAAAGTATTGTGTCTGTTAGACCAGCTATAATATTGAGGTATCCCCAAATCTATTATTTTCTTTTTTTTTAGAGAAGATTCTTCGATCTTCTGCCTTGATGGGCAGGGCATAGCCAGTAAGGATGGGTGAAGAGGTCTCACTCTTAGGCACGAGTGCTGCACCTCACCCCTTACCCTCTGTGCCTGTCTCTGAGCCAAGACCTTTCTGGTATGATTTCTGCAGGGAGTAAACCTCTCACTTCTTGCAGGGGTATAGGAGGAGTAGTCACCATGGTTGAACAGGGTGAAAGAGGGACTAGTTCCTCTGATAGCTCCATGTCTAAAGTGTCAGCCTCATATGTTTTAGCTGTCTTCGTTCTCTCATTTCTTACCCTCCTTGGCATCCCAATTTCTGGCTGCAGCCCTTAGCCTTTTCTGGGTTCTGGGAGGTGAATTGGCTTGTTTCTTATATGGCACTTTTTGTATTCAGATGCTAGTTTTCCACTTTCTCCACTCTCCTAGGTTGCTTACCATTCCCCTATCTGCTTTTCAGTTCAAATATGGATTACTAGTACCCATCACTATGTCTGATCCTACCCTCTTTGTCCTTGAGTGTTTACCACTTTTCTTCTTTAGTCTCTTTCTTGAGTCATCTCAGGACATCTGTAGCCCAATTCATGTTTGTCCACATGCCCAGGTTTAACTTCCATTGGAGTGTGCTTTACAACAGAAAGGAAGGCTTGTAACAGGTTTGGACAGGGTTTCCTGGGCCATTTCTTTCTTTGGTGAAGCTGCTTCCTCAAATCTTAACACCAGAAATAGCCTATTACTTCCATACCTTCATATCACAATGCAGACTCTGGTCCCAGAAAAAAGGAGGGCTGTGTTTCCTTCCCCCATACTCTCATTTCCTGTCCTGGTAATGAGATTCTTCGATCTTCTGCCTTGATGGGCAGGGCATTCCACAGGAGGACATGATCTAGCCTTGTGGTCCCAAAGTTAAACAGTTGTCTGGCTGCTTCACCACACTTCCTGGATTCTGAGTGATTTAGGATTAAGTTACATCACATGTGACATTAGCAGCCCTGGATATATTGCTCCAAGCTCCATTCAATTTCTTTTCAGCCTCTTCTTGGCAGTAGTTTAGAAATCTTGTGGTCCAGGCTAAAGCTGGTTCTCCCTCGTCAAAGACAGTTGGAGACAATGTGTAGGAATGATGATCAGTGCAACAGAACTAGCACTTAGTACTTGTAGAGCAGTTAAAACCATTTCAGCTCAGGAAACTGAGAAAAGAACTGAAGTTTCTTCCTTCCCTTCTTCTCCTCCTCCTCCCTTCTTCTCCTCCTCTTCCCTTCCTCTCCTCCTCCTCCCTTCTTCTCCTCCTCCTCTTCTTCCCTCCCTCTCCCTCTCCCTCTCCCCCTCCCTCTGCCTCTCCCTCTCCCCCTCCCTCTCCCTCTCCCTCTCCCTCTCCCTCTCCCCCTCCCCTCCTCCTCCCCTCCTCCTCCCCCTCCTCCCCCTCCTCCCCCTCCCCATCCTCCTCTTCCTCCTCCTTTCTTCTTATCCTGATCATGAGGAACGAAGAGGTCCCAGCCTTCCCTTGGAGGAATCCTGCTCTGTTACAATTCTGAAAGCCAGGAAGATCTCCATTACCTCTAACCTAAATTGCCTCTGACTTAATTCAATGCTATTTTATTGTATTCAGTTCACCATGAAAAGGGAAAATATAGTAAGTTTCAATTTCATGGAAATCCTTCATACACTTGAAGATGATCATTAAGCCACTCCAGGTTTTCCTTCTGTAGCCTAAGCAACCCTGACAAAAATCTTTCAGAAATGATTTTTAGATTGTGTTGGAGGAGTGATACTTCTTTCAATAAAATGTGATCTCGATGCTTCCAGAATTCTTTCATCTCTGTTGCTTTTCTGGCCATGCGATTTTTTTTTTTTCTAACTAAGCGTGCATTTCAATCCTACTTTATAAACTTCATTTACAATGTTTAGCACTTACATACTCAAAACATATGGGCCTGAAAAAGTATACAACTTTACTCTAAATTAAAGCAGACACCACAGCAATTCAAAAGTGATCACTAACTGACTTTGGTCTTATGAAAACAAACTTTGGTCTCTCAGGCTGAGTTTCTTCTTTCAGAGGTTCTCAATTGAGAGAACAGCCTGTGTATAGAAGAGTGTTTTTGCGCAGACACTGCTTGAAAGCAGTTAGCATTAAGTGTGCCTGTGTGGTTAGTGCAAGCTAAACAAAGAAACAGTAAAAGCACAGCTTTAATCAAGTCCAGTTGAGAAGAAAGTCTTAGGGATTGTGTCTGGGATAAGAAGAATTATACTGAAAAGCAATTTTCTGCAAGCTTCACTAACAACATACATGTATCTCACAGTTTCTATTTTCAGTGAGAAAATATGCCATAAAATGACTAATAAGTGTCCATGGTATTTCTTCTTTATTTTTAATTTTTGTGGGCCCATAATGGTTATACATATTTATAGGGTACATATGATATTTTGATATAAGTGTATGATATGTAATAATCAAATTTGAGTAATTGGGATATCATTCACCATAAACATTTATTATTTCTTTGTGTTGGGAACATCATAAGTCTTCTCTTCCTAGCTATTTGGAAATATACAAAAATTTATTGTTAACTGTAGTCTACAAAAAATTGTTAACTATTGTGCTACTGAACACTAGAGTTTTATTCGTTCTATCTAACTGTACTTTTGTACCCATTAACCAACCTGTCTTCAATCCTTGCCCCAACAAACCTTCCCAGCCTCTGGTAACCATCATTCTATTCACTACCTCTGTAAGATCAGTTTTTTAATCTCCCACATGTGAGTGGGAAACATGAAATATTTGTCTTTCTATGCTTGACTTATTTCAGTTAACATAATGTCCACCAATTCCATTCATATTGCTGCAAATGACAGGATTTCCTTCTTCTTTGGGGCTGAATAATATTCCATTGTGTGAATATACCATATTTACTTATTAATTAATCTGTTGATGGAGACTTAGGTTGATTCCATGTCTTGACTATTGTGAATAGTGCTGCAGTAAACATGAAAGTGCAGATATCTCTTTGATATACTGATTTCTTTTTTTTTTTTTTTGGCTGTATGTAGAGGACAGTGGGATTGTTAGATCATATGGTAATTCGATTTTTAGCTTTTTTTTTTTTTTTAAGTACCTCAACCTTTATTTAGGTCACTGCTCACTACACGCAAGTCCTAAAAAAAAAAGGTTTTTTTCATACATATAGGCTTATCATTTATAACAGTAAGTTATAAATGATATTTATATCATTTATAGAGATTCATTATAATACAATAAAGAAAATTATCAAAATACCATAAACTTTCACCTGCCTTTCTTCAAGGTTACAGTCTCAAATGACTCATAAACTAATCTGCAATGAGGTCTACATAAAAGTGAAATGATGGTATCATAGTTAAGTGTTGTATCATTTTATCACTGCCAGTTAATGTAACGGTATTTATCTAACAGGAACTTTTTATAAAACTTAACTATTCTTTAAAATACTCTAGCAGGAAAAATAAAGTGGTGGGGGAATTAAAAATAGATAAAACAAGAACAACGAAAATTTGAATTGTTAAAGTAAGGTGATGGATATAGTGTTGCATTACTATTCTATTTTGCATATGTTTGAACATTTTCTATTATATGATATTTTGAAAAGGTGTTAAGAAAAATAAAAAGAAATATAAACCTGTGCACAATCATTCATCATATCAACTAATGTAACACAATTAAGCTAATAGCCACTTTTTCTTTTTCTTTTTTCTGAGACACAGCCTCGCTCTGCTGCCCAGGCTGGTGTGCAGTGGGGCTATCTTGGCTCACTGCAGCCTCTGGCTCCTCAGTCCAAGCGATTATCCTGCCTCAGCCTCCTAAGTAGCTGGGACTACAGTCACGCGCCACCATGCCCAGTTAATTTTTGTGTTATTAGTAGAGATGGTGTTTCACCATGTTGGCGAGGCTTGTCTCGAACTCATGACCTCAAGTGATCCACCCACTTTGGCCTCCCAAAGTGCTGGGATTACAGGCATGGGCCACCAGGCCCGGCCCAGTTTCTTCCTTTTATATATATATATATATATATATATATTTATTATTATTATTATTATACTTTAAGTTCTAAGGTACAGGTGCCTAACATGCAGGTTTGTTACATATGTATACTTGTGCCATGTTGCTGTGCTGCACCCATCAACTCATCCTTTACATCAGGTATAACTCACAATGCAATCCCCCCTCCCCCCTCCCCATAATAGGCCCCGGTGTGTGATGTTCCCACCTATGAGTGAGAACATGCAGTGTTTGGTTTTAAAGAACCTGCCTACTCTCTTCTTAGTACCTGTGGTAATTTAAATTCTCATCAACAGTCCATGAGCATTTCCTTTTCTCCACATCTTCACTAGCATATGTAAGACGACACTTGTATTTTTAGGACAAGAGGGGTAAAGGAGGTGGTCTGGGCCAAGGCAGTATTTTGTAAGTGAAAAAGACCTTATCTCTTTTCAACTTGTACTTTAACTCATGACCCACATTTTGTCTTTCAAATGCTATGTCAACATTCAAAGGCAGAGTAGCAAGAAAGTTTGAGGTGTGGAATAAAACTGTGACACACAATAGTGTTTCCTTCTTTACATGTTCAAAAGAGAGCAAAGGATTCTAATGGAAATGCTAAATGTTTTGCCACATGAATATATTTATACCAGTAATGAAATGGTTTACTAAATAATTTTTTAGAAATGTTACATTAAGATGGCTGTACAGAACATGGATTTGGAGAATATAATTTTAAAGACATTGCATATAGATATCTGACTCAAGAAATTATTTTCTAAAAAATAATGTAAAACTTAAAAGTGTAATGTTTTTCCATGGTATGCAATGGGCAAAATCCAAAGAGCTGGAAAAATCTGATGAAATGAATGATCCATTTTTTTCTCTGTAAAAATGTTAGAACGGGGTCAGGGAAGAGCCTCTAGATTAAAAGAGATTTAAGAGATGAATCAGCCAATTTTAATATATAGACTTTATTTAGATTCTGATAAAATAAATTGTAAACAAAGTTGCACAGAACTTATAAGACACTTTACAAAATGTAACCAATGACAGCATATTTCATAATGTTAAAGAATTCATTTTATTCAGGTGTTACAATGTTTAAAACATAATTTCAATTATTTGGAGTACATACTGAAATCTATACATATAAAATAAGTTAAAGAATTTGACTCAGAAATTTGGTCTTGGAAATAAAGCCAACGGACAACTCTTAAAACCTAATTTCGAGTATTTTAAGAAATTCCTGTCACAAACAAATACATTTTTAGGTTTCTTGGTATTTACAAATGATTGCATTCAGGAGAAAATAATCTTTCCTACTAAGAGAGTAAAGGGGAAAACCACGCATTCAATTTGTAGAAAAAAAGCCATTTTAGTTATTTCTATTTTTATTCGTGGCAAAGTATACCCGAGTTGGCCTATTTTTCCATTTAAGCCTATTTATTATTGCCATCCAACGTTCATTAGATGTTTTTGCTCCTCTGGGAGGAAATACCCTTTAATGCCCCTTTCTAACTACAGGGCTATTGTGCAGAGATGCTACCTGGTGTATGTCTGGAAGATAGCAGATTGTAGATCCCAGGCAGGCTTTGTGGGGTCATACTGCTGGATGAATGACTTTGAGGATATCACTTCCTGTAACTCTTTTTTTTTGGGGGGGGTACCATGTTATAACTATTTTTATTACACTTTAAGTTCTAGGGTACATGTGCACAACGTGCAGGTTTGTTACATATGTATACATGTGCCATGTTGGTGTGCTGCACCCATTAACTCGTTATTTACATTAGGTATATCTCCTAATGCTATCCCTCCCCCATCCTCCTACCGCAAAACAGGCCCCAGTGTGTGATGTTCCCCTTCCTGTGTCCAAATGTTCTCATTTTTCAGTTCCCACCTATGAGTAACAACATGCGGTGTTTGGTTTTTTGTCCTTGCAATAATTTGCTGAGAATGGTGGTTTCCAGCTTCATCCACGTCACTACAAAGGACATGAACTCATCCTTTTTTATGGCTGCGTGGTATTCCATGGTGTATATGTGCCACATTTTCTTAATCCAGTCTGTCATTGATGGACATTTGAGTTGGTTCCAAGTCTTTGCTATTGTGAATAGTGTCGCAATAAACATACGTGTGCATGTGTCTTTATAGCAGTGTGATTTATAATCCTTTGGGTATATACCCAGTAATGGGATGGCTGCATCAAATGGTATTTCTAGTTCTAGATCCTTGAGGAATCGCCACACTGTCTTCCACAACAGTTGACCTAGTTTACATTCCCACCAACAGTGTAAAAGTGTTCCTATTTTTCCACATCCTCTCCAGCACCTGTTGTTTCCTGTCTTTTTAATGAACGCCATTCTAACTGGTGTGAGATGGTATCTCATTGTGGTTTTGATTTGCATTTCTCTGATGGCCAGTGATGATGAGCATTTTTTCATGTGTCTGTTGGCTGCATAAATGTCTTCTTTTGACAAGTGTCTGTTCATATCCTTTGCCCACTTTTTGATGGGGTTGTTTGTTTTTTTCCTTGTAAATTTGTTTGAGTTCTTTGTAGATTCTGGATATTAGCCCTTTGTCAGATGAGTAGATTGCAAAAATTTTTTCCCAATCTGTAGGTTGTCTGTTCACTCTGATGGTAGTTTCTTTTGCTGTGTAGAAGCTCTTTAGTTTAATTAGATCTCATTTGTCAATTTTGGCTTTTGTTGTCATTGCTTTTGGTGTTTTAGACATGAAGTCCTTGCCCATGCCTATGTCCTGAATGGTATTGCCTAGGTTTTCTTCTAGGGTTTTTATGGTTTTAGGTCTAACATTTAAGTCTTTAATCCATCTTGAATTAATTTTTGTATAAGGCCTAAGGAAGGGATCCAGTTTCAGCTTTCTACATATGGCTAGCCAGTTTTCCCAGCACCAGTTGTTACAGTTAAGTCTTGAATCCATTTTGATTTTATTTTTCTATGCAGTGAGTGATACTGTCTCGTTTCATTCTTATGCATGTAGATATACAGTTTTCACAGAACAATTTATTGAAGAGACTGTCTTTTCACCCATATAGATTGTTGATGCCCTTATTGAAAATGTGTTGGTTGTTAATATGTGGATTTATTTCTGAGTTCCCTATTCTGTTCCATTGGTCTATATTTCTGCTTTTGTGCCATTACCACGCTGTTTGGTTACTATAGCTTTGTAGTATATTTTGTAGTGTAGTAGTGTGATGCTCCTGTTTTTGCTAAAATTAGCTTTTGTTATTCTGGGTATTTTGTATATACTCATAAAATTTTAGGGTCGTTTTTTCTGTTTTTGTGAACAATGACATTAGTATTTTGAAAAGGTTTGCATTTTATCTATAGAATGCTTTGCTTAGTATGATCATTTTCAAAACATTAATTCCTCCAAACCATAAACATGAAATGTCTTTCCATTTTTGTGTGCTCTTCAATGTCTTTTATCAATGTTTTGTAGTTTTTATTGTAGAGATCTTCCATGTCTTTGGTTAAGTTTATTTGTAGATTTTTCTTTATAGCTCTTGTAAATGGGATTGCTTTCTTGACTTCTTTTGTAGACTGTTTGCTTTTAGCACACAAAATGCTACTGATTTTTGTATGTGAATTTTTGTATCCTGCAATTTTACTGAATTTATTTATTAGTTCTAACAGTTTTCTGGCAGAGTCTTTAGGTTTTTCTAAGCATAAGATTATGTTGTCTGTAAACAAAGAAAATTTGAGTTCTTACTTTCTCTTTGGATGCCCTTTATTGACTTTCTTGGCTAATTTTCTGAATAGGACTTCTAGTACTATGTTAAATAAAAATGGCAAAAGTAGGTATTCTTATCTTGTTCCAGATGTTAGAGGGAAGGCTTTTAATTTTCCCCCATTGAGTATAATGATAGCTGTGGGTTTATTGTACATGGGCTTTATTATTTGAGGTATGTTCCTCCTATAAGCAGTTTGTTGAGAGTTTTTATCATGAAGGAATATTGAATTTTATTGAATGCGTTTTTGGCATCTATTCAAGCGATCACATAATTTTTATCTTTGATTCTGTTAATGTGATATATCACATTTATTGATTCACATATGTTGAACCATCCTTGCATGCCTAGGATAAACCCCACTTGATCATGATGAATTCTTCCATAGCACAACAGATATGTTTCAGAATTCAGTTTCCCAGTATATTGTTGAGAATTTTTACATCTATGTTTATCAGTGATATGGGCCTGTAGTTTTGTTGTTGTTGTGTTTTTGTCTGATTTTGGCATCAGAGAAAGCCTGGCCTCAGAGAATGAGTTTGAAAGTATTTCTTCTTCCTCAGTGTTTTAGAATAGTTTAAGTAGAATTGTTACTATTTCTTCTCTTAAATGTCTGGTAGAGTTCAGCAAACATTCTTAAATGTCTGGTAAAGCCATCAAGTCCTCAGCTTTTCTTTGATGAGAGACTTTTTATTATTGCTTTCATCTTGTTACTGGTTAGTCATGTGTTTGGGTTCTTTATTTCATCATGGTAAAATCTTAGTAGGTTGTATGCCCTTGGAATTTTTTCCTTTGGTCTAGGCTTTCCAATTAATTGGCATACAGTTGCTGATAAGTGTCTCTGATGATCCTTTGAATTTCTGTAGTAATGTTTACTTTTTCATCTCTGATTTTATTTATTTGAGCCTCTCTTTTTTTCTTAGTCTAAATAAAGGTTTTACAATTTTGTTTATCTTTTCAAAAAAATCCAACTTTTTGTCTTGTTGATCTTTTCTATTTTTCTTTAGTATCAATTTTATTTATTTATGGCTGATTTTTAAAATTTATTTTCTTATACTAATTTTGAGTTTGCTTTCTTCTTGCTTTTCTAGTTCTATCATTAGGTTGGTTGTTTGAAGTCTTCCTACTTTTTTAAAGAAGGCATGTACTGCTATAAACTTCCCTGTAAGAACTGCTTTATCTGTTTCCCATAGGTTTTGGTATGTTGTGTTTCCATTTTCATTAGTTTCAAGACAGTTTTATATTTCTGTCTTAATTTCTCTGTTGACCACTTGTTCATTCAGGAGCATGTTGTTTTATTTTTATGTATTTGTATTGTTTCCAAAGTTCCTCTTGTTATTGATTTCTAGTTTTATTGCATTGTGGTCAGAAAAGATAGTTGCTATGATTTTGATTTTTTAAATTTGTTAAGACTTGCTTTGTGGTCTAATACATCTGATCTATCCTTGAGAACATTCCCCGTGTTGATGAGGCGAATGAGTATTCTGCAGCTGTTGGGTGAAATGTTTGTATGTGGTATTTTGACATGATTGACCTTCAGATTTCAGATATGCACTTTTAACTAGGAACCAATATCATATAAAAAGGTTTACTACATTTATTAGTCTGTCTTCATGCTGCTGATAAAGACATACTCGAGATGGGATAATTTATAAAGAAAGAGACATTTAATGGATTCACAGTTTGACGTGGCTGGGGAGGCTTCACAATCGTGGTGGAAGGTGAAAGGCGTGTCTCACATGGCAGAAGACAAGAGAATGAGAGCCAAGTGAAAGGTGTTTCCCCTGATAAAACCATCAGATCTTGTGAGACTTATTCACTACCATGAGAACAGCATGGGAGGAACTGCCCCCATGATTCACTTATCTCCAGCTAGGTCCCTCCCATGACACAAGGGAATTACTAGAGCTGAAATTCAAGATGAGATTTGCATGAGGACACAGCCAAACCACATCACTACATAAGAATTATTTAGTAAATATTAAGTCCTGAAAATAGAAACACATACTTAATTATGTCTGAAATATGGGAAGCTATTTATTTCATGATCCTTGTAATGGACATTGTCTATTTTTATGTTCAGAATCTATATCTATATTATCTGTATCTATATCATCTTTATGAAAACTCCTTTTACTAAGAAAAACCATTGCATGGGATTTGGATGGAGTGACTTCCTCTCCCACTCCCATGCCTGACCCCTATAAAGGGTTAGACACATGATACAGGACTTGTGTAGCTGAACACTATATTCCCTTAGTCTCAGTGACTGCCTCATGAGCAGACATGTGTTCCAAACAGTGGTATTTTTAGGATTTTTTTGACCAGTCCCAAATAAAGAAAGATGGACATTTGGGGTATTAAAAATCCCTGATATACAAAGAAGCAAGAACTACTGTGTCAATAAATTCTGCCCTCTAACTGACGTTTTTTGTTTTTCTTTTTTGTTTGGCTTGGCCAGTTTGATTTGAATTTCTATGGCAATTAAAAGTCCAATTAATAGGATCCACTGGAAACATTATATACAAGGACAATGAAATCTGAATTCACAAGTGATTTGTCTAAGTCAGCATACACCTGGTTAGCAGGGGACCTATGCTTGACATTGAGCTCTCTTAATATTTGTTCTCTGATCTCGTATTTCCTGGTTACCTGCAATGTATCAGACTCTGGTGGCACGGTGGTAAGCCTCTCCTCATAAAGCTTACAGTCGATTTCTCTTTACTTCTCCATGTCAGTCTGAGAAATGTTTTGATGAAGCTGTATATTTCTAAACAGTTTAGTCTACAAGACAGTATTTCCAAAAGTACTATTTTGTTACAATAAATTTAACTGCAGAGGATATAGTGAAAGGTTTTCCACGGAAGCATAAATATTAAATTTAAATCTTAAAGCTTTTTAAACCTTTAATTTTATAGCTAAAATAAAATAAGAAGTAGGAAAATTAAGCCACTCTCCTGTATTCATACTCTCTTCAGTTTATTAGAGTTTTGTTGCTTAGTTCATTAAGAAGACTACATACAAGAAATAGTGAACTTTTTCTTAACCATATTCATATAATAGATGCAATATATCTTTTGTTACAAACACAATTCTTAGAATCTTACCTTAAATATCTTAAGTGCTATATAAATACTATTAGTGGAATGATTACTATGAAAATGTGTAATTGCCAGCTGTTTGTATTGCGATAATGATACAAGAAACCTAAGATTCTTCTGATTCTTTCACTGTGCCTCAGTGTTTCAATAACTCTTCACCTCTTGCCTAATTCAAATGGCCCCAAACAGTTAATCTCCAAACCTCCCATCAAGGCAGGGAAACCAAGTTCTAAAATGACTAAAATGAAAATGCTAAGTCTGACGTCCACCTGACTTTTTATCTATTTGATTCAAATGTTTATTTTCACATACCAATTTATTAGGTAAAGGAGGCAAATAGATAATGTACAGAACTTTAATTATTAAGATAGATCTATTTATTCTTAAATAAGCAGGTGATGTTTTCGGTTTTTGCTTTAAATATGTGCAATTTATTTTATGTTGATTAAATCTAAATAAAACTGTTTACAAAACCAAAATGTATGAGATAGATCTAAATAAGCCAATTCCTACTCACAGGAAAGATGTCCACAATGTATTGAGTGGATGAAAACATATAAAGTGATAGCCATATCTTTTGTTAAATACACGTAAGTGGAAAATGTTAACTTTGACTGTGGGAATACAAGGAGTTTTCACTTTTAAGTTTAAATGCTACCAAGATAACTCCCAATGATTCCTACTTCCTGCAATGAGCATAGCCAAGATAACTCCCAATGATTCCTACTTCCTGGGATTCACTTTCTTTGCAGTTCCCTCCCATGTTGTATCAGGGTTTTCTGTGACCAGCAGAATGTGGCAGAAGTGAGGATATGTCACTTATTAAACACATCTTGAAAAGAATCATTTCTTCCTTTTTATTTCTTGCTTGGATTGTTTGCTCTGGAGGATACAAAAGTGGCTTTATGGCAAGGTACACATGGAGGACTGAAGCCTCCTGCCAATAGCCATGTAAGTGAGCGATCTTAGTAGAGGATCCTCCAACCACAGCCCAACCTTCAGATGACTGCAGCCCTGTGTGACATTTGACTGCAACCTCATAAGGAACCCAGAGAACCATTCATTTGAGCCATTCCCATATTCCAGATTCTTAGAAACTGTGTATAGTAATAAATATTTGCTGTTTGAAGACATTAAGATGTGGGGAACCTTGTTACATAGAAATAATTAATACAACTTATATCACTTTTCTATTTATTATATGTGTGATTATATATATTCATACAGACATACATACACATAAAACAGCTGTATTGAGGTATAATTGACATATAAAATATATATTTAAATTATATAATTTGTTAATTGTGTGCATGACATAAATGGTGTATATACGTGTGTGTGTATATATACACACACACACACAAACATGTATATATCCTAAGTCATCACTAAAATCAAGATAATAAACACACTCATCATGCCCCCCACAATTTCCTTATGCCCTGCTGTTATCATTCCTTCTTGACCTGCTGTATTCCTGTCATAAGGTAACCACTGTCTACTTTCTTTTACTATAGATTATTTTGTATTTTCTAGGATTATGTGTAAACAGAATCACACAGTATGTACTTACTTGGTTTGACTGCATTCACTCAATCTCAATGAATTATTTTGAGATGCATTCACATTAATCCATCCACATAGAAATAGTTCATTCCACTTTATTGGTGAGTAGTAATGCATTTTATATACAGTATTGGATATCCCACAATTTGTACATTCACCTGTTTATGGGAATTTGGATTCTTTAAAGTTTTGGACTATTAAAAAGCTTCTATGAATTTTGTGCACAAATCTTTACTGAATATTTGCTTTCTTTTCTCTTCAGTAAATACCTGGCAGAGGAAATTATATCATAGGTGTATATTTAACTTTTTAAGAAACTGCCAAGCTGTTTTCAAAAGTGTTTGTGTCATTTTACATTCCTGGAGAGTTTCAATTTTTTCACATCCTTGGTCATATTTGGTATAGTCATATTGTTAAATTTCAGTCATCCTAATAGATGTGTAGTTGTATCTAATTATAACTTTAATATGCATTTTAATGACTAATGAGGTTGAACATCTTTTTCATGTACTTAATTGCTATCCATATTTTTTGTGAAGTGTCTGTTAAGTCTTTTGCACAATTTTTTATTGTGTTGTTTTAAAAATTTTGTATTCTTTTTATGTTCTTTATCAGAGATATGGTTTACAAATTTTTGTAACTTGCCCTTTGATGCATTTAATAGTGTCTTCCTCAAGCAGAAGTTTTACATTTTTGTGAAGTTCAGCTTATCAGTTTTTTAAATAAGATAATTATTTGCTTTTCTGGGGAAAACTTTCAAATAAAGATTGGCAATAAGTGTTTTTAATAATAAAAGTTATATAGGAAAATGCAGAAATCACCTACAAAAATTAAAATCAGCCATAATATCACTGGCCAGAGATAATCAGTGGTTTTCTAGCACACATTTCATCCCTCTACCTTTTTAATAATGGAATCCAAATATGTTCTTTTGAAATCTGCTTAACATATCATATCACAAATGAGTTTTCATATTAATATATTCTATAATGTAATTTTTAATAAAGCCATAGTGGTATCCTCAAAATTCAGAAACATACAGAATGTATTCTTGCATATCAATCAAATTCAGAAAATTATTGAAAGAAATTTAAAACTGAATAATTGATAATTAAATTGGAGCTTTTCTTTAAATTATTTAAAATAGAAAAGGATTAACTTGTGACTGCTTTTCTTTTGGTATATTTCAGCATTTTTAGGGTTTCTATGTTAGTAATGTACCTAAATTTATAATTACACTTTCCTACATATAGAAGAGAAAAATAATTTTGGAATTGAGTTTTTTTTTTTCCATTACAGTGGAGATTTTGATATAAACAAATATTTAAAATTCAAGATGTAGTCATTTTAGAAGGAGACAGGAGATGAAAATTAGGAGGTATAAATGAAAATGTTTTGCCTAAAGTTGCTGGATCCTGATTCCCATAGTCACTCAGAATAATGTTGCTGGAACCTATCCAACATTATACAAACTTTCAGGCTCATTGAAATGGAGACAAATAATATATTTTGAAAACTGCATGAAATCCATCCATAAATAACCAAATTAAGCCTTTCAAGATGGAGATAACTTTCTATAAGATTCAAATCAATTCCATGAATGATTCAATAAGGCTGACAGCATTTCAGCCATCCAAAACCATCCAGACAGACTGGAAAACACGTTAATCTTCTTGTAGAAAAATGTGACCCAAGAGAAATGAAACTGTATTAATTTGGTTTGTTGTTAGGAAAAAGTACTAGCCAAGTTTTACAACTAATTTTTCCATTTTCACTGTGAAAGAAAATGAAAGTAAGGAGGCTATAAGTCAGTTCTACTGGGTCAGTTATGACAGGTGTTTTAACACCGTTTTGTTTTCTTTCTTGTCTTTTTTTTTTTTTTTTTGACAGAGTCTTGCTCTCTCGCCCAGGCTGGAGTGCAGCAGTGTTGAGAGTTGACAATGTGCTAGCAGCCTTCACTCTCAGTGCCTCCTCGGCCTCAGCGTCCACTCTGGCGGCACTTGAGTAGCCCTTCAGCCCGCCACTGCACTGGGGGAGCCCCTCTCTGGACTGGCCGAGGCCAGAGCCGGCTCCCTCTGCTTGCAGGGAGGTGTAGGGGGAGAGGCACGGGCGGGAACCGGGGCTCTCTGCAGGCAAGTCCAGGCCAGCGCTAGTTCCCCCGGGGCTCGGGCGCAAGCTCCTCGGGCCCCACACACGAAGCCGCAGGCCGGGGCCACGGGCCCAGGGCAGTGAGGGGCTTAGCACCCGGGCCAGCAGCTGCAGAGGTGGTGCCGGGTCTCCCAGCAGTGCCGGCCCCGGGGTGCTGCACTCAAATTCTTAGCTGCCTCCCCGCAGGGCAGGGCTCGGGACCTGAAGCCCACCATGTCTGAGCTCCCGCCCTGTGGTGGGATCCCACGGGGCCCAGCCTCATGACAGGCACCACCCCCTGCTCTGGGGCACCCGGTTGCATCGACAGCCTAAGGGCTGAGGAGTGCAGGCACGGCCAGGGACTGGCGGGCAGCCCCACCTGCAGCCACTGTGCAGGATCCACTAGGTGAAGCCAGCTGGGCTCCTGAGCTGGGTGGGGACTTGGAGAACTTTTCCGTCTAGCCCTCTGTGTCTAGCACAAGGATTGTAAATGCACCAATCACCACTCTGTGTCTTGCTCAGGGTTTGTAAATACACCAGTCAGTACTCTGTATGTGTACTCTGTGTCTAGCCCAAGGATTGTAAATACACCAATCAGTACTCTGTGTCTAGCTCAAGGTTTGTAAATACACCAACTGGTACTCTGTATCTAGCTAACTCTGTGTCTTGCTAACCTAGTGGGGACTTGGAGAACTTTTCTGTCTAGCACTCTGTGTCTAGCTCAAGGATGGTAAATGCACCAATCAGCACTCTGTCAAGATGGACCAGTCAGCTCTCTGTAAAATGGGCCACTCAACAGGATGTGGGTGGGGCTAGATAAGGGAATAAAAGCAGGCTGCCAGAGGTAGCTAGCGGCAATCAGCCTTCCACACTGTGGAGGGTTTGTTCTTTCGCTCTTTGCAATAAATCTTGCTGCTGCTCATTTTTTGGGTCCATGCCACTTTTAAGAGCTGTAACACTCACCGCGAAGGTCTGCAGCTTCACTCCTGAAGCCAGCAAGACCACGAACCCACCAAGAATGAACAACTCCAGACTTGCCGCCTTTAAGAGCTGTAACACTCGCTGTGAATGTCTGTGGCTTCACTCCTGTCAGTGAGACCAGAACCTACCAGAAGGAATAAGCTCCAGACACATCTGAACGTCTGAAGGAAAAAACTCCGGACTCACTGTCTTTAAGAGCTATAACACTCACCCCTAGGGTCCGCGACTTCATTCTTGAAGTCAGTGAGACCCAAGAACCCACCAGTTCCGGACACAGTGTGATCGCGGCTCACGGCCACCTCTGTCGCCCAGGCTGCAGTGCAGCACTGTGATCGCAGCTCACCACAGACTCCATCACCTGGTTTCAAGTGATTCTCCTGCCTCAGCCTCCAAAGTAGCTGGTATTACAGGTCCATGTCATCACACCCTGTTAATTTGTGTATGTGTATTTTTAGTAGAGACAGCGTTTCACCCTGTTGTCCAGGCTGGTCTAGAGAACTCTTGACCTCAAGTGATCCGCCTGCCTCAGCCTCCCAAAGTGCTGAGATTACAGGCGTGAGCCACCACGCTGGACTAACACAATTTTCCAAGAGCAAAATGCCAACAGAGGATGCTAGATGAGGCCGCACTGATAGGATTTTGTAATTAGAGAACTGGGACACCCACATGAGTTTTGACCAAGCTGAAAATTGTTAAGTATTGACCAAATTAGAAATAAATATGTGTATTCTCCAGTGGAAAACTACAGTCTTAGAAATCATGCTAATGAATGTTTGGAAGAGATACTGAGCACTTTCCCTGCCTTTTAAAATCCTCCCTACAGCTCATGGTCTGAAGCCCTAAACCTACATTTCCCACTCTCCTTTGATGTGGGATTTAAGTTTAATTCCGACAAAGGGATCAGTGATAAGAGATTTGAATGATAGAATTGAAGTGTTTTTTTTTGTTGTTGTTTGTTTTGTTTTTTTCTCTAGGAGCAAAACATGAGATGTTCTGCAGGATATAGACGTAAGGTTTGCAGCAGCATCTGGGTGAGCTTCTACAAATCACCTGCTATAGGCAACTGTAGGCTTCAGCTGAGAGCTTCAGGGATACCTTCCTTAATTCCCAAGCTTTCTGTTTTTCTGAAAGTCTGCAGTGGCATTCTGTGACCTTTATTCTTCCAGTCCTATTAACAGCTTTTTAAGTATCCAGTTCTCTTTAAGTATCCCTTCCTGCTAAAACAAGCAGAGTGGTGTCTGTTTTTCAGCAAAGGTGTGACAGATAGAAAGTTTAAATGTTAAGGTTACTTGATCGAATTCTTAGTGTCCACATATGGTGTACACACTGAAAATTTCATATAAGGCAAATATTTTCCATAACTTTGTTTCCTGTATTTAAGGTTGACAAGAAGCATGAGCAGTGGCATGGTTCTAGCTGTTCCATAACAAAATTTTGTTTACACAGTGTATTTAGAGGGTAAACGTGCAGGTTTCTTACATGAATGTATTGCATAGTGGTGAAGGTTAAGCTATACTGTACCCATCATCTGAATAGTAAACATTGTATCCAACCAGCAGTGTGTAAGCTTCCTTTTTCTCCACAACCTCACCAGCATCTGTTATATTTTGACTTTTTAATAATAGCCTTGCCTGCTTTTTACTGGGGTTATTTGCTTTTTTCTTGTTTAGATATTTGAGCTACTTATAGATTTTGGATATTAGCTCTTTGTTGGATGCATAGTTTGCAAATATTTTTCCCATTCTGTAGGTTGTCTGTTTACCCTGTTGCTTGTTTATTTTGCTGTGCAGAAACTTTTTTGTTTAAGTCATTTTTGTCTATTTTTGTTTTGTAGTGCTTACTTTTGAGGACTTGGTCATGCATTCTTTCCCTAAGCCAATGTTCAGAAGAGTTTTTGCTAGGTTTTCTTCTAGAACTTTTACAGTTTCACGTCTTATATTGAGATCTTTAGTTCATCTTGAGTTCATTTTTGCATATGGTGAGAGGTATGGTTCCAGATTTATTATTCTGCATATGGCTATCCAATTTTCCCAGCACCATTTATTGAATAGAGTGTCATTTCCCCACTGTATATTGTTGTTAAGTTTGTCAAAATCAGTTTGTTGTATGTGTGCGGCTTTATATCTGGGTTCTGTGTCTATTTTTATAACAGTACCATGCTGTTTTGGTTATCACATCCCTGAAGTATAATTTGAAGTAATTTGAAGTCAGGCATGTGATGGTTTTTTTTTTTTTTTTTTTTTTTTTTTTTTTTTTTTTTTTTTTTTTTTTTTGCTTTGGGTTGCTTTGGCTGTTCAGGCTCATTTTTGGTTCCATATGAATTTTAGGATTTTTTTCCTAATTATGTAGAAAAATGACATTGGTAATTTGATAAGGGTTGTATTAAATCTGTAAGTTGCTTTTGGACAGTTATGGTCATGTCAACAGCGTTGACTTTTCCAGCCCATGGGCATGGGATGTTTGTGTCATCTCTAATTTCTTTCATCAGTATTTTATAGTTCTCCTTATAGAGATCTTTTACCTCTCTGGTTAAATATATTCCTATGTTTTTATTTTTTGGTAGCTATTGTAAACAGGATTGCCTTCTTGATTTGATCCTTAGCTAGATTGTTATTGGTGTATAGAAATACTACTGATTTCTGTATATTAATTTTGGATCCTGAAACTTTACTGAATCAGTATATCAAATCTAAGAGTTTTTTGATGGAGTCTTTAGGTTTTTGTAGATATGAGATCATGTCATCAGCAAACAGGGATAATTTGACTTTTTGACTTTTTCTTTTCCAATTTGGGTGTCTTTTTTTCTCTCTTGTCTAATTGTTCTGGCAAGAACTTCCAGTACCATGCTGAATAAAAGGGGTGAAAGTGAGCATCCTTATCTTGTTTCAGTTCTTACAGGGGGTGCTTTCAACTTTTCTCCATTAAGTATAAAATTGGTTGAATAACAATATTTTAGTAGGAGTGTTGGAAACGTACATTCCTCATGAAGACAAAATATTGTGATAACATTATCTGGAATAGTTTTCTAGATTGATTATTTCAGGTAATTATCTGGTATAATTATCTAGGTTATCTAGATTTTCTGGGAGTGGGGGTGTACAAGGAGAGAAAACCTAGGACTTACAGTTCTTTCTTTTAGCTCCAGGCAAGATTGTTTCAGAGAAAGTTCTTATAGCAGCAGTCCAGAGACCAGAAAAAGACCCAATGAGAAAAAATATCCTGCCATAAAGTGTTACGAATGGCCAGATTTTTCTTCTGAATCAGTAAACAATAGAGAACAGAGAGATTTTTTTTATTTAGAAAAGGAACAATTTTAATCAGTGCTTTGATTGACCCTTTATCAAATACTTCACTAAGAGGACTAACTTTAAAAGAAATGTTTAGGACTTCTAACTCTGACAACCAAACTTAGTTGCAGGGAAACCATTTAGGGAAAAAAAAATGACATATATTGCAGGTCACACATTTTATTCAAAATTTTAGTAGCTTTATTGAGTCTCCCAGGGGAAAAGATACATCCTTAAATCTTAAGATTGTCTCCGTTATTGAATGAAATACTGGCAATGAGAAAACAGGTGCCACTTTGCAGTCATTAAAATATTAATAACTGAAGTTATTTGAGAGTAGGAGCACAAAGGCTGCTCTTTTGATCTTTTATCTATAAATTATGTGATGGGCTGAACTGCAGAATTTCCATGGATACATGTTAGCACGCATTTATCATTACACATATCTGACATTTAAGATAAGACTACAAAACAGCATTTGGGAACATAAAGCCAATAAAACAAACAATCTGAGCATTAATGAATTCAGAAGCTTGCCATGTTCCTGAATGGAAAAACAATATTTTTAACTGGCTAATTCATGTCATGTTAATATCTACATTTTCTATAATATGAATTTAAATGAGACATTTGTTTTTCTTTAACCTTTCAAACCTTATTCTGTACTTTATGTGGAAAAATAAGGACAACATAGCCAAAACATTTTGAAAAAGATGTGATGATTACCAATTCGGTGCTACCAAAGACTGAAAAGTATTGTAAGGGGCAGAGTGGCATAACAAACACGGCTTAAATAAATCATGCTGCATTCATGAAAGAGAATACGCCACAGCCACAAGAAAATTAGGTGCACAAACTGACCAGAAAAATGCTGGTGATACATTGTTAATGTGGGAAAAAAATCCTAGTAGACCAAAGTGTTTCACATGGTTATATTTGTGTAAAAACTGCACATGCATCTATAGACATATATGCAAATGCCTTCATTAGTGTAGAAAAACTTGGTAACACACCAAACTTCTAATGTGGTCATATTTAAAACATAGTGGGAGCCAATGTAGACATGTTCTTCCTAGTTCGTGTATGTGGGGTATGTGTGTTGAAGCGCACATGTGTGATATATAAGGTGATGACTTTATGGGTAATTTCCAAATTTTTTGGTATTTTCAGTATTATTCAAATTAAAACACAAAGAAATCTGTCATATACTACTTTCTCTTAGTGCACACACTTATAACTATACATTTATGCAAGAAAGAAACTTTGATATTTATAAACATGACTGCTATCTTTTAAGAAGCGCTCCCTTTTATAAAAATGGGCTTTGTTGCACTGAGAAATTTTGGTTTTGTGAGGACAATTTGGGATCAGGAGTCAGGAAAACCTGAATCATGATTCAGGTTTGCATGATTGCTATGATTCGGATGTGGCTTGTCACTGACAAAACTCATGTTGACATTTAATTGCCAATGTAAAAGTGTTGAGAAGTGGTGGGACCGTTAAGAGGTATTGTGGGTCCTGAAGGATCCACCCTGCAAGAGGAAATTAATGCAATCTCACTCTCAGTGGAACTGGATTAATCAGGAGACAGGTCTTTATAAAACAAGGCCTCCTCTCTTATTTGGTCTCTTCACATGAGCTCACTTCCTCTTTTCTGCTTTCTGCTTTCAGGGTGACATTGCTGTGACAGGCTGACATTGCTGTGGGCAGGAACTAGAGGGAGAACAATCTAAGAGACCTGATTCTCATCAGAAAGAGAATCTGCTATAATCCTCATCTTGAGAATGTATAATCTCTAATCCTCATCTTAGACTCACCTCTACCTGATGACTTACCGGTAAGCAATAACATGTGACTGAAATAGAGGTCTTGGAGCAGCCAGGTGTTTGCCATGGTGGGTTTGTTAAAATCAATATCACATTTATTTAGAAAAGAATACCGAGTCATACAGAATGTTCTCCCTGGCAAACCGGGTTGAGATGGGAAAGGAAGCTGTTTAATAAAATTTCTAATTTCTCTCTCTCACTCACTTTGATTTCTAATCTACTATATGTAAAAAAAGAAGTCTTTTTCTTTTCTAGCCACTGAGGTCAAGGTGCACTGGACTTTATTGAACAAAATGGATAGCTAATGAACATTGATAGGTTGTCCAGAAATTGTCAGTCCTGATCTCCTCACTACAACAAAGACCTTGCTTATAAGGCTCCTTTATATATGACCTGCGTAAAACACCTGCTATAGTACTTGGAAGAGAGCATGCTCAATAGACGACAATTGTTAAGTAGTAGTAGTAATAGCCTGAGATTATTCCAATTAGTTTGAAGTGAATAATCAATACAAATGAATGAAGTACCTGCTAGTCATAATTGCATGGGCGGACTTTCACCTGCTTGTAAGGATATGTTGCATCAGATACTCGTTGGTCTACACCAATATCGACAAGGTGAATGTACCCACTTTGATTGCTTTAGAATGACAGGACGCCCACTTCTTCCCTCCTGAGCCTGAGGATAAGCAGTCCCTGAGGCACATTACTAAATGCAAGTTTTGTTAGAAGGAGGAAGGGAGGAATGGCTACTAGACAAGCAACCAACAGTGTCTCTTACTATCCTCAGCTTTCCCACTTTTTTGTCTGCCACTTCCTAGCAAATCCCATAACCATATGGTTCTGAATTTAGTAGATGTGTGATGAAGTGAGCATTAAGAATTTCCATATGGAAGTCTTTTCTGTATGTCTCATGCAATTTTATGCTTTCAGACTTTCAGACATGCTGCTACCTTTGCTTGTCATTCCTTTATGTTTCTCATCTTATTCAGTCTTCAGATTTAGCCAAAGTATCCTTTCATTCATTTATTCAATCTAAATCTGACAAATATCTATTGTCTGTTATATGTTAGGCACGGAAAAATTATAGGCACAGCCTCTGATGGAGAAGATAGAGACATAAATCAACAATTAAAGCACAGCATAGAAAATGCTAATATGGAGGTAGGCATCTTAGCCCCTAGTCACCAAACCCACCTGAGATAGGAGGATAAACTTGTTGGAGGAGGAAGGCTTAAATGGTATCTGGAAGGGTGAGGAGTCACTAAGGCAGGCAGGAATAATAGTCCTGCCTATGTTCAATGTACAGGATTCTGAGAGAGTATGTGTGATGGTGAATTTTATGTGTCAATGTGACTGGGCTAAAGGATGCCCAGATAGCTGGAAAAAATGTTATTTCTGGGTATGTTTGTGAGGGTGTTTCTGGAAGTGATTAGCGTTTGAATCAGTAGATTGAGTAAAGAAGATCTGCCCTCACCAATGAGGGTGAACATTATCCAATCTCTTCTGGGCTCAAATGGAGCATAAAAGTCGAAGAAGGGCAAACCCTTTCTTTGAGCTGAGACATGGATCTCCTGACCTTGAGCGTCAGTGCTTCAGTTTCTAGGGCCTTTCCCATGCAGACTGGGAATTATGCCTTTGGCTTCTCAGGCTTTAGACTCAGACTGAATTACACCATCCCCTTTCCTGGTTTTCCAGCTTGCAGACAATATATCATAGGAGTTCCCTGTCTGCAAAATCATGCTTCTTTTTTTTTATTGTAACTCATTTCCCAAGCCATGCTTTTTTAGGTCCCTGAGTCCCCACTCAGACAGGAAAGCTTGTCTCTAGATGTTTCCAGTCTGGACTTTGTCTGAACTAATGTGCCTCTGCTGATTGCTGCATGCCTATAACGGTTGCCTAAGAGAGTGTCCATGTGTGTAGATTTTTGAAAATGCTGGTGGAAGAACTCTTACTATGGAATTGCTTTAGATAGTCTTCCACCTTGCCTTTAGTAAAAGTAAAATTTAAACTTAGAACAGTCATAAGTCATTTACTGATAGGGAAATGTTCTGATAAATGTCATCAGGCAATTTTGTTGTAGTGTGAACATCATAGACTGTACTCACAGAAAACTGGCCTACTACACACCCAGGCTATGTGGTACAGACTGTTGCTCCTAGGCTGCAAACCTGTATAGCCTGTCACTGTGCTGAATATTGTGGGCAATTATAACACAATGGTATGTGTGTATCTAGACATAAACAAGATACAGTAAAAATACAATATAAAATGTAAAATGTATACACTTACATAGGGCACGTATTGTGAATGGAGCTTGCAGGATTAGAAGTTGCGCTGGGTGAGTCAGTGAGTGAGTGGTGAGTCAACGTAAGGCCTAGGATATCACTGTACGCTACTGTAGACTTTGTAAACACTGTACACATTGGCTACACTAAATATATATAAAATATTTTCTCTTCAATAATAAATTCATCTGACTGTAATGTTTTTACTTTATAAACTTTAAAGTTTTTTAACTTTGACTATTTTGTAATAACATTTAGCTTAAAGATACAAGCACATTGTATACTTATACAAAAATATTTTCTTTATTCTTGTTCCCTGAGGCTTTTTTCTATTTTTTTTTTAATTTTTTTAACTTTTTAAACTTTTTTTTTTTTTGTAAAAACTAAGACATAAACACATTAGTCTAGGCCTACACAGGGTCGGGGTCATCAGTGTCACTGTCTTCTAGCTCCACATCATGCCCCACTGGAAGGTCTTCATGGGCAGTAATATGAGTGGAGCTGTCATCTCTTATGATAATAATGTCTTCTTCTGGAATACCTCCTGAAGGATCTGAAGCTGTCTGACAGTTAATTTTTTATTTTGTAACTAAACTTTTTATTTTGTAACTAGAAGGGGTACACTCTAAAAGAACAATAAAAGTGTATAAGTATATCAACCAGTAACATAGTGATTTATTATCATTATCAACGACCGCTATTCTTTATTATCCATGGGAGAATTGGTTCTAGAACCTCCCTAAGATAACAAAATCCATGATTGGTCAAGTCCCTGATGTGAAATGTCATAGTATTTGCCCATCGTCTATGCACATCCTACCATACACTTTAACTCATTTCTAGATTACTTATAACCCCTAGTATGATGCAAATACAGTAATATGGAACTGTCTCCCCACCCAAATCTAATGTTGTAATCCCCATTGTTGGAGGTGGCACCTGGTGGGAGGTGACTGGATTATGGGAGTGGATTTCTCATTAACAGTTTAGTACTGTGTTGTTGGTACTGTCATGATAGTGAGTGAGTTTTCATGAGATCTGGTCATTGAAAAGTGTTTGATGCTTCCCCTCTCTCTCTCTCACTCCTGCTTTCACCAGGTGATATGCCTGCTTCCACTTCGCCTTCAGCCATGATTGCAAGTTTCCTGATGCTTCCCCAGAAGCCAGGTAGATGCTAGCATTATGTTTCCTGTACAACCTGCGAAACTGTGAGTCAATTTAACTCCTCTTCTTTACAAATTACTTAGTCTCAAGTGTTTATAGCAATGCAAGAATGGACTAATACAGACAGTAATATCTAGTACTAGGTAAGTAGTTTGTTATAACTGTATTGTTTAAGGAAGAATGACAAGAAACCAATCTATACATGTTCAGTACAGATGCAATTTTTAAAAAATATTTTGATCCACCATTGGTTGAATCTGTGAATGTAGAACCCACAGATATGGAGGGCCTACTCCGTATGTATTGCATATGATACACTTTTATACAGCTGGTAGTGCAATAGGTTTAACATCATCATCATGACAAACAGGTGAGTAATGTGTTGTGCTATGACATTATCATGGCTACAAAGTCACTAGGCAATAGGAATTTTTCATCTCCATTATAATCTAATGGGCCCACTGTCATATATGTGTTAGTCATTGACCTAAATCTTATCATGTGGCACGTGACTGTATTCAATTATAATAGCTTTTTGGACATTTCTTTTTTCTGACTTTGGGATTAGTATTTTAGTATTTCTTCCTCTTACATTGTATACTTTAAAAATATTTTAATAGTTTTTTCATCTATGTCTTCTATTGTGAGATGTGTGTTTTATAATATTTGGAAGTATGTTGGGTCTTCAATTAGAAATAATAAATATTAAATGGTATAAAATTAGTTTAAGGTTTAAATTGACAAAAGCCATTTAAAAGAGATTTTAAAAATTTATATGAATGCCCTAATAGAACTCCAGTTACATGTCATTACCTTATATATCAAGCAGAAATAAATCACTATTAATTATTGAAATTTTAATGATTTTAATTGTGAATATAAAAATGAGAGGAGATACAGTAATTTGTATGAATTATTTGATCACCCATCCTTGAAAAAGAGACAACAATTATATTTTCAAATGTGAGTCAGAAGCAAAGCAGAGAATATTTTATTTATGCTTATTTAACAAGTTAATTGTAATCTAATGTGTAAAGTATTAAATGAAAATTAAATGACTAAATCTCTTCATGAGAGATGAGTGATATAATTGCACTCTTTCCATGAATATAACTTTTTTTATTATTTATACTTTAAGTTCTAAGGTACATGTGTACACCGCGCAGCTTTGTTACATATGTATACATGTGCCATGCTGGTGTGCTGCACCCATTAACTCGTTACTTACATTAGGTATATCTCCTAATGCTATCCCTCCCCTCCCCCTCCCCCCACCCCATGACAGGCCCCGGTGTGTGATGTTCCCCTTCCTGTGTTCAAGTGTTCTTATTGTTCAATTCCCACCTGTGAGTGAGAACATGTGGTGCTCGGTTTTTTGTCCTTGTGATAGTTTGCTGAGAATGATGGTTTCCAGCTGTATCCGTGTCCCTGCAAAGGACATGAAGTCATCCTTTTTTTATGGCTGCATAGTATTCCATGGGGTATATGTGCCACATTTTCTTAATCCAGTCTATCATTGATGGACATTTGGGTTGGTTCCAAATCTTTGTTATTGGGAAGAGTGTTGCAATAAATTACGTGTGCATGTGTCTTTATAGCAGCATGGTTTGTAATCCTTTGGGTATATACTCAGTAATGAGATGGCTGGGTTAAATGGTATTTCTAGTTCTAGATCCTTGAGGAATTGCCACACTGTCTTCCACAATGCTTGAACTGGTTTACAGTCCCACCAACAGTGTAAAAGTGTTCCTATTTCTCCACATCCTCTCCAGCACCTGTTGTTTCCTGACTTTTTAATGATTGCCATTCTAACTGGTGTGAGATGGTATCTCATTGTGGTTTTGATTTGCATTTCTCTGATGGCCAGTGATGATGAGCATTTTTTCATGTGTCTGTTGGCTGTATGCATGTCTTCTTTTGAGAAATGTCTGTTCATATCCTTTGCCCACTTTTTGATGGTGTTGTTTGCTTTTTTCTTGTAAATTTATTTGAGTTCTTTGTAGGTTCTGGATATTAGCCCTTTGTTTTTATGATTTTTGATCTAACATTTAAGTCTCTAATCCATCTTGAATTAATTTTTGTATAAAGTGTAAGGAAAGGATCCAGTTTCAGCTTTCTACGTATGGCTATCCAGTTTTCCCAGCACCATTTATTAAATAGGGAATCCTTTCCCCGTTTCTTGTTTTTTTCAGGTTTGTCAAAGATCAGATGGTTATAGATGTGTGGTATTATTTCTTTTTGTGAACAGACAAATAGGAAGATAGACTGTTATTGCATGTGAAAGTCATTAAACAGAATCAATTATCGATGAGCATAAGCTTATTATTTTCAATTTTTCGGTGATGATTAGATTTTTTAAATTGCTTTTAAAAATTCACCCAGAATGACATATTTCATTTTCTAGTGTTTCTGTGTATATTCTATATTTTGCTAGTACTTGGTCACCCCTGTTGCATGATAATGCATAATGTTGAACCAATTTACTAAAATCTATGTAATTGAACTCTAATTCATCAATGGCAATATAAAATTTGCCTTAAATCAAAGTCTACCCTTTGTATATCTGTAGGTTTCGGTTTTATTTTTTTGTGACAAGAGCGAACCGTGATGTAAGCAAATGTCTTACTCTTCAAAGTTGTGACCTTGTAATTTAGTCATTTATAGACTCTTATCTGAACTAGTAGCTTTATGAGGAAACATCCCAAGAATTAGGATGAGAGATATTGTTTCAGCTGCCTTTGGGCTGACTTCAGATGGCCATTATCTTATTATGAAACTAAATTTTGTAAAAAGATGTGACAAAATATTCATGTATCAGAACTGTCACCAGATTTGAAAGCTTCAGTAAAATAATTTGATTGGATAATGTTGGAGCCAAGAGTGACTTCTAATAGCAAAAACAAACAAAAAACTAAAATCTCCAAAAACTCTTCAGGCAAATTATGCTGTAGAATAGTGGAAACCCATTAGAATATTTTGTCAGTTATGTGTTAGCTGCTCACCATCTTCATGCATCTCCTTGGATAAGCCAATCAAGCCTTCTAAATGTCTTTGCTCATTTGCAATATAAAAAAGTGGACTATTATTAAATATCCCTTGGGCCCAAATTTTCTATGATTCAATAAAGCAAGACAAGAATAAGCAAAGTGCCAAGTTTTATTCCAGCTAATATAGCCTTAAGCCATTCACATGTACACATTCACATTTTATGTCACATAGATAACATAAAAAATAGGAGGAAAACTTTAGGACCATTTCAAATTAAGGTTTGTAAAGAAGCCCAGTAGTAAAGTAAGTGTAAGAACACTTCCATATGAAAAATCGGAATAAGTAAAAACATAAACATAAGACATGGACAATTCAATTTTAATGCTGTTTTCACACAAGAAAGGCCTTATTCATCCCAGGCCTAAGAACCTAAATTATTTCTCCAAACTAAGACAGGGTGTGTCCGGCTTTTCATGGAGGAATCACATCTCAATGCAAATAGAAAGGCTTTCCCATATGATCCACAGCAAAGTAAGAGAGAGGCTGGTAGGTATATTCATATTTCTTGAACTTTAATTCAGTTCCTTTTACTGTCAATTTTCTTTAAAAAAAAGTATTCTTAAATCATTTTAAATATTGAAATATAAGAGAGGCAAAAGATCTTTCAAAAGGATCTAATGGCTAATTGTTTGGAACTATCAAGTTGCTATGTGATAGTCCTGATAAATGAAGTAAAGATAGATTTTGGCTGCTCCTCAGTTTCTGAAAGGCAAAAACTACAGTTTAATTTATCATTGCCTTTAATATATATCTTAGATTTTTAAAATTTCAATTTAGTTCCTCCCTTTGCACAAAAATCTAATTTTACTTCCTCAGTGAAACGGTTTAAGCAATTTGAGTGTTTTCTGCTACAATGTGCATCAGAAATGTTTATGATGTAAACATCAAAAACATGTTGGAAGTAAAATAATCTCGTAACTTAAACTCAGAGTATCTTTTCAGTGCTAGTACAGACCAAGTTAAAATTGCTAATTGAAGTTTAATAGATTATAGCCTAAGGACATTGTCATAAGAGACTTTTGCTTTTTTCTTCTGATGTCAACACACTGTGTCAAAAATGCTTCCAAGAATAAAATGTTTTCAGTCTTTTTAGTTTATTAGCAAACATTTGTTACAATTTTAATCCTCTCTTATGGAGAGCAAGTACTAATTAAAATGCAATGAGTAACCAACCATTGCACAGCTGGTTGCCATCTCAGAGAGTTAGTCAAGCAGCCATTTCGTTTACAATATGACATGAATGGTCAAAAGTCAGATTGTTGACAATCATATCATATGCTGTGGGCTTAGATTTTGCTTGTCATTTCTAAGACTCTCCTGGGAAGTTGTACATAAAATAGTTTCTGCTTAAAGTTAGAAGGAAAATTTTGTTCTTTGTGTTCAAGGAAAAGGAGTAATTTATTTGTGGGAAGTTATAACAGTAATTGTTTAGGTTATTTTAAATACCTACATATGTATACACACCATATAGGTCTGTGTGTGTGTGTGTGTGTGCAAGCAATTATATTATATGTAACTACTATACTCTACAATTTATTTTCTCCCTTGCTCACACATTCTATTTAGCACTGTTTTTCTCTATTGGTAAAAATTCCAGATTGCCAGAAAGATGACATTTGAGATAAAGTATGTGAAAATGTTTGGTAAAATGCTTAATGCAGCTAAGTTTTCACATATTTGTGGAAAAATTTTTGAAGGTTTTATATCTCTTTTGGTCTTTTCTTTTTCTTTTTCTAAAATTATGACATGACTTGCTATTAGTGGAAAATACTTGCGTTATCTCACACATACCATTACACAGCAATGTGCCATTGTCAAATTGCAAAATCTTGAAACCTATAGCAACAGCCTTCCAAATTATATCCTTGATTTTAGGGACCATGATAAATAAAAGTGAAAAAGCAGGCAGGCTCACCTTGAGAAGAGGGGAACTATATCAGAAACAGAAAAACAAGGAGATAGTAATTCAGAGACATGGGCAAAGGAAAATAATGGATTTTAAGAGAGATCCACAATGAACCTACATCATTATGGTTCCCTCAATGAGAATGGCTTTCAGAACTGCCTTCTGAATGTTTCTCATTTTTAAAAAATTTAGTTTTTATTTTTATTTTTTAATTATACTTTAATTTCTGTGGTACGTGTGCAGAGTGTGCGGGTTTGTTACATAGGTACGTGTCGTGGTGGTTTGCTGCACCCATCAACCCATCATCTACATTAGATATTTCTTCTAATACTATGCCTCCCCTAGCCCTCCAGCCCCTGACAGGCCCCAGTGTGTGATGTTCCCCTATCTGTGTCCATGTGTTCTCATTGTTCAACTCCCACTTATGAGTGAGAACATGCAGTGTTCTGTTCTTGTGTTAGTTTGCTGAGAATGATGGTTACCAACTTCATCCATGTCCCTGCAAAGGACATGAACTCATCCATTTTTATGGCTGCAAAGTTTTCCATGGTGTGTATGTGCCACATTTTCTTTATCCAGTCTACACTGATGGGCATTTGGGTTGGTTCCAAGTCTTTGCTATTGTGAACAGTGCTGCAGTAAACATACATGTGCATGTGTCTTTATAGTAAAATGGTTTATAATCCTTTGGGTATATACTCAGTAATGGGATTGCTGGGTCAAATGGTATTTCTAGTTCTAGATCCTCGAGGAATCGCTGCACTGTCTTCCACAGTGGCTGAACTAATTTACATTCCCACCAACAGTGTAAAAGCATTCCTATTTCTCCATATCCTCATTTTTTAAAGTCTGACTTAAGAATCCTTTCTTCGCTGAAGCTGAGATTACTGCAAAAATATGATTTATCCCAGTAGTTAATCCTGATGCCAAGCTGTTCATTGACAAGAATATTAAAGTCCACAATTACTTCATTTCAGGGAAATCATAAAATACATATCAGGCTGGAATAATTTCTTCCTGGACAATGTTGACAGTTATTGAAAATTCAATTAAGGTACATTTCTTATTAAAGCTGAGAAAAGCATTATGAAAATTTGTTCTTTACTGCTCTAGAAATATGTTGACTGTTCTAATTTGGTTTAACTTTAAACTTGTTCTGATGAGATTCTGCAAAATAGGCCATTGCTTTCAAGGAAGAAAACCCTCATTAAAGTCAAAGCAAGGAAAAAGTCAGCATAAGTTGTCACTTGCAATACTCGGCTAAATATAAGAAGGTAAATGTCCTAACTGTGAGTCTCTGAAGTAGCAAAGGAAAGGAGATTGCCTAATGACCATTTATGAAGATGATTAAGGATACTGATAACACAATTTAAGAACATAACTGTCATTCGCATAGGATGATATAGCTTAATAAACATATTTAAAATAGAAGAGATTAGGTAGCTTTATGAATTCCATTTGGTACTGATTAAATTTCGGTTACATGAGTTAGAAAATACTCATTTTCTTTTCTACAACTCAAAGGTTATTGTTTAAATTTTTCCAAAAGTTCCAAATAAGTAAACATAGAATAAGCCTCATTAGTCTCCTGTTTGGAAAACTGTCCTGGCATTTCCTGATATTGCCACTGCCATTGGACCTATAATTAGGATTTCTATTCTGGGCAGCTTCCCAAATACAACTCTAAAATAAGGCCAGTTTGTGGGCATTCTGAACAAATGCCAGCCACTAAAAACCAGTGGTAGATAAGGGGCTGCCTTGGCTAATTGGATTATATACACAATTGCTGACAAGTTTTCTCTTTTTCTTGGTTCCAAACTTATTGATGAGAGTATTGATTATTTTACAACAATGTTGAGTCAGAGAACTAAAAGTGGCCTTGGAAGGATATTTATGACTCACTTCTTTTCATCTTCAAATCTTCAGGCAGGTTGGCAGGCAGGTCAAAAGAGAAATGAAGGAAAAAAGTAAAAGAAGCAAAGAAAGGAGAAAGGGAAGGAGGAAAAGAAAGAGAGAAAGATCTCTGACCACAACACCTAATAATGAGTCATTTGGTTCTCAATGGAACTAAAACTGGATTTTAGAGTTTTTAAGTCATAATCGAAGGATGAGAGGAAGAGAATAAATCACTAAAATAAACAATGTAGGAAGAAAATACTTTTTTCAGATTTGTTATAATAAGCAAACATTGTGTAACAGCTTCTTGCAGATGTATTTTACGAAACAGAGGAGACTAAACTAAAATCCCCAGCAAATGTAAGATTGTGGAGAAGAAAACAATTGAAAACAACATTCTTTATTGGGCTGTTATGTTTTACTGCATGTATTACCAGATTTCTACAGACAGAATAAAGCTGGCTTTATATTAGAACCATAAGCCCTTCAACTTTTGATGGTTTCTAGCAGTATATTTCATGAAATGCACTCTTAGACATCTATACAAGTTTGGCATTTATTTCTATCCTTAAAATATAAGTCAAGATTGTCATTTAGGTCTTATAATACAAGAAAAGCTGTCAACTGCTTTGTAAGACAACGTGTAAAAGGGGAAAACTGCATTGCCCAATGGGCTGTATATTTAATCATATTTGTTGCTTTTTTTAAATAAAAATGTAATATAAATTTACATGTATAAATTTATGTAAACATATACATGTAGTTTATTTTTAAAATATTTTATAATTAGTAAGAATGTATGAAATTTGCTAAAAATAATTATAAAATATTTGGCCCTCATTCTTTCCCATATTGACTTCATCTTCTTTTTACTAAGTCTCCTTCAATCTGGACCATCTTAGGCTATTCTTCTTTGCAGTCAATGGAGATCTGTTATCTTCTCAAATACAATACTTCTTCTCTGACTTTTGTTCTTTAGGTATCCATTCTCCACCTGTGTATTCGTTCCATCCCATCCATAGGATCTTCCTGTACAACTTACCAATGTGCTCTAATAATTCATATCTTTTTTGAAAGACAAAAACCAAAACTTTATTTGCTCACATCTCATTCTAGCCCTACTCACATTTTCCCTTCCTCTGTGTTGGCAAAATTCTCATCACTGGCTATACTGCTATAGTGTTTCTACTTTCTTACCTGCCTCTCCCTCTTTAACTCACACCAGTTGGGATTTGCCCCTTACTTTTCCCGAGAAACACCTTTTGCTAAAATCTCAGAAGTCTAGCCAAAAGCGATGGGTCTTTCAGCTGTTAGCCTAACAAGCTTATCCTTTTTTTTTTTTTTTTTTTTTTTTGCGTGGTTGAGACACCATGCTTTGTAGTCAAGTGTTTTCTAGCCTCTGAACTGCTGTCCTCCCCAGTTCTACAACAGTTGCTTCCTACTCTAAGCTATTTATAAATATTGGAATTCTATAGTCTAGTTTCAGACTGTCCTCAGTTTTCATTCTAACCTTTCTCACTAGATGATTGCATCTATTTGCCTGATGTTTAATACCATTTAGGAGGCAATGGCTCTCAAATTCATACTCCCAACTATGACCACTCTCACAATAGCTAGACTCTTTTTATAGTCAACTTCTCATTGACATCTGATGGATATCAAAAAGGCAGCTTAAGTTCCTTAACATATCCAAAACTAACTCTCAATCTTTGAGCCAAACCTAACCTTACTCTGTCTGGTCTTTGTGTTTTAAGTATTCATTAAATTTGAGTCAGAGTAACTTGAGTTACTTGAGTCAGAGAAGTGGAAGGGATCTTTGAGATCTCCCTTTGCCTGTCTTTACTTGCCACATTAAATTTAAGGATGAGTCCTGCCACTGCTTCCTCAAAAATATATCTGGAATCTACATATGTTGTTCCACTACAACTGTTACCACTTGAATCTAAGTTAAATTCTCATCTTGACTTCCCTGTTCCCTCTTTTTTTTTTCCCACCCATTCCTCTTACAACAATGAAGTTACCATGCCCCATGCTTATTTCATGTAGAGTCATGCATTGCTTGTCACTGGGGATACCTTCTGAGAAATGCATCATTAGGTGATTTTTATCCTCTTGTGTATCTTATAGAATGTACTTACACGAACCTAGATGGTATAGTCCTACTACACACCTAAGTTATATGGTATAGCCTATTGCTCCTAGACTGCAAACCTGTACAGCACGTTACTATACTGAATACTGTGGGCAATTGTAACACACTGGTAAGAATTTGTGTATCTAAACATAGAAAAGGTAATCCATTGCACTGTGACATTATGATGGCTATAACCTCACTAGGCAATAGAAATTTTTCAGCTTTATTATAATCTTATGGGACCACTGTCCTATATGCGATCCATTGTTGACTGAAATGTTGTTATGCATCTCATTACCATATTTTATACCCTCTTTTATTACTCATTGTATTTAGAATAAAATCCCAATTTGTAAACATGACCTAAAAATGTCCTATATTATCATACCCTTGCCTTCCTCTCTAACACTGTCTCATCACAGTTGATCATTACATCTCAGTGACGTTTCATTTAATTACTCTAATGTGTCAAGCTCTTCCTTGCATTAACGTCTTCATCACTTCCTTTCCTCTACCTGAAATATCCTTCCTTCCACATGATCTTGGCAAATGACCACTCATTCTTCAGGCATTAGCTGAAAGTCACGTTTTGAGTTAATCTGAATAAAGTTGCTTCTGTTGTTTTCATACAGACCACTGTTATTTTTAGTAAAAATTAGTTAGCATATTTATTTTTTGCTAATGCTTGTCACTTGACTAGATGTTAAGTTTCAGGATAATCCATGCCGCCTTTTTAAAAACCATTTTATATTTAATACCTAGCACAGTGCTGGGCACAGAGTAATTGTTAAAAATTCTTGAATAAATGAAATAAACAAAAATAAGTTTTTGTTACCTTGGCAACATAATTTTCCTCAGCTTTAGTAATAGGATGACGTTAGTACAAATACACTGACAGTTATTGTGGGGGCTGAAGGAATACCATATCCAAGGAGGTGGGAATACGGTTTTTGAGAAATGTACCATTTTGTCATTCTTATTTCTTATTTTTCTATCTGCAGTGCCAGGATTAACACTTTCATTCACATTCTTTTACAAATCTGTATGTAAATTAGACTTCAGTGCTATTCTCACCAGAAATTTCTGCAGTTTCTAATTTGAAGGTTAAATTATGTTTCGACCAACAAAACATACCTACCCTCCGAGGATCAATAGAGAATTATATAAAAAATAATTTAAATATGTTTGTTATAAGTTGAATTGTGCTCTACTAAAATTCATATGTTGAAGTCCTAATCCACACTATCTCAAAACGTGAACTTATTTGAAAATAAGGTCATTGCAGCTACAATTAGTTAACCTAAGATGAAGTCATTCTGGAACAGGGTGGACTCCTAATATATTATGACTGATGTCTTTGAAAGAGGGAAAGTTTGGACACAGACACACACATATGTAAAGATGAAGACAGATACACCAAGGAATGTCAATGATTGATAGCAAACTACCAGAAGTTGGAAGAGAGACACAGAATAGATTTTCCTTCATAGCCTTAGGAAATACTAAACCTGCTGACACCTTGCTTTTAGACTTCCAGCCTTCAGAACTGTGAGACAATATATTTCTGTCATTTAAGCTAGCCATTTTGTGGTATTTTGTTAAGATTGAGTAAACTAATACAATGTTTAATTCTTTTGAGTCATTTCATTTCTGGCAATATATTCTAGATAAATAATTGCATGCTAATGAAGATATAGTAAAAATGTCAAATAATAGTAAAACTAAAAATTATATTGTATCTACACAGTAAAATACAAATCCATTTAAAATATATTTTGAGCAAATTTTAATGACACAAGCAAAAGCTTATTCTACAATATGAAGTTTAAAAAATGACAGTGAGACTTCCGCTTTTGATTAATATGAAGTAACAAGGACTGAATTTACTTCCTGCCTTTAACAACTAAGACACCAGCTAAAGAAAGTATATGACAGAGTGACAGTCAAGATACGGGATCAATAAAAAACAATGATCCTTAAGAGATAAGAAGCAAATTAGATAAGCCCTATGATTTACCCAATTTACTTCCTGAAGAAAGTTTTCAGGCTGTGGCTTATGGAGGAGAAATCCAGGCAGAATCTGGAGGTTTCTTTGAGTTGAGGAAACCAAGCTGGGAGTTTCCAGAAGCCAAGGCAGATGGCATTTACTGGACAGAGCACCATAAAGGTGAAAGCAGCACAGAGGCAGCTTTGGAGGCTTACAGGTGGTCCTCCTTCAGTATTCAGTTGAGTGCTGTTTAGCTCACGCATGTGAGGAAACTACTAACAGCTGGAGGAAAGAACCATCTGAAAGGATTAGAGAGAGTCATACTCAGATTTGGCAGGACCAAGATCAGCATCCGTTCCTAGCAAGACTTGAGAAATGTATAATTCATGGCTCAGTTAGCATACTAAGAAATATCTTGCATTAGTAGTGGGAAAAAACAAATACTAGACTGAATGCAGTACTGGCCTACATAACACAGCTTAAAAGGATCAAACTGTATTCAAGTAACTTGAAGATACCCCAGAACAAATCTCACAAATATTGATAGAAATATTAAAAACAAAAAGAAACAAAACAAAACACCCACAATAAGAGTGAATCACAATGTCTGGCATCTAATCAGACATTATCAGGCATCCAAATAAAAAGAAAATGTAACTGTTAATGAAAAAAAATCAATCAACTGACACTGACCCAGAAATGATACAGATACTAGAATTAGTAAACAAGGATATTAAGATACTTATGACTGTATTCCAAATGTTCAAGAAACTAGAACAAAGATTTCACTTGATACACAGAAACATGGAAGATAATATATAGATGCTCCTCAAATTACAGTGGAATTATGTCCCAACAAACTCAGAATCAGTTAAACACATGTCAAAAATGTACTTAAGGCTGGGCGCGGTGGCTCACCCTGTAATCCCAGTTCTTTGGGAGGCTGAGGTGGGCGGGTCACGAGGTCAGGAGAATCGAGAAACGTCCTGGCTAACATGGTGAAACCCCGTCTCTACTAAAAATACAAAAAAATTAGCTGGGCATGGTGGCACGCACCTGTAGTCCCAGCTACTGGGGAGGCTGAGGCAGGAGAATGGCGTGAACCCAGGAGGTGGAGCTTGCAATGAGCCGAGATCGCGCCACTGCACTCCAGCCTGGGCTACAGAGCAAGACTCCCTCTCAGGAAAAAAAAAAAAAACTACTTAAATACCCTAATAAACCCATCATAAAGTTAAAAAATTGTAAGTTGAACCACTGTAAACTCAGATGCTCCTCAATTTGTGATAGGGTTATGTCCCAATAAACCTATCACGAAGTCAAGAAATCATATGTTAAGTCATTGTAAGTGGAGAGGCTCCTCAACTTAAGTTAACTTGTGGTAAACCCAGTGGTAAACCATTGTAAAGTCAAAAAGTCATTAAGTCCAGCTATTCTAAGTCGGGGACTGTCTGTATTTTAAAACAACCCAAATTCAACTTCTAGAAATGATAGCTGTGATATCTGACATGAGAAATGCACTGACTAGGATGAATGACAGATTAGATATTATAGAAGAAAACATTATTGAGCTTAAAAACACAGAAACTCACCAAAATTAAACACACAGAGAAAAATACTGAAAAATATGAATAGTAAGTTTTATATGCAAACACATGAAAAATATGAAATGTGGAATAAATTGAAGCAGTTAAGAATATATAAAATTCTAGTTATAAAGGAAAAGAAATGTTTGGGGGGATGTATTTAAATAAAGACTGATTATTTTCCAAATTCAATGAAAGCTGTAAATGCATAGATTGAAGAAGCTCTATAAGCCTCAAGCACAAGAAGGGTTAAAAAAATACACAAAGGTGCATCATTATCAAAATTCTTAATGCCAATGATGAGGGGAAAAATCTTAAAAACAGAGAAAATAAAAATTAGGTACAATGGGAAAAACATGACATCAGATTTCTATTTGGAACAACTTGAGAGAGACACAGAGAGAGAGAAATAATAACTTTAATGTATTTTTTAAAAACCAACAGGAGCAGGTTGCTTAATTTCCATGTAACTGCATGGTTTTGAGCAATTTTTTTTAGTCTCAACTTCTATATTTATTGCTCTGTGGTCTAAGAGTGTGTTTGGTATGATTTTGGTTCTATAAAAGGACTTATATCTAGAATATAAAAAGAACTTTCAAAACTCAATAATAAAGAAGCAAGCAACCCAGTGCAAAATGGATAAAGAATTGCACAGATGCTACACCCAAGAAGACATCCATGTCAAAAAATTACATGCTCAATATCTTTAGCCACTAGGGAAATTTGAATGAAAGCCAAAGTAAGAATATACTGTGTAGTTAGTAGAATTTTTGAGTAAAATAACACATCGTGCATAATTTTTATATAAAATTCTAGAAAATTTATGATAATCTATTGCGACAGAAAGCAACCAGTTGTTTCCTTGGGATAGGTGGAGGGTAGGAGAATCATCTGGAAGGTAACAATGGGTATGAGGAGTTTTGGAGAGTGATGCTATGTTCATTATTTGATTCTGGTGATGGCTTGGCAATGTATTTATCTGTCAAGATATTTCAAATTGTACACTTCTAGTATATACAATTTATTGTATATTTACTATACCTAAATAAAACTGTTAAAAAGGGAACCTACAAAATGTTGGTAGTTTTATCACAATGATATAAAAAAAGCAATTCATTGCTAATCACAGAAAACCTATTTAAAATTGAAATAAAAATATAGTGGATTTTAAATAATGGCATCATGAGTGAATTTTTCTTCATTACTTTATTATTAAAATATGTGAAAATGACGTGTGTGCTTTAATCTTCAAGAAAATGAAATATTTTCATAGGTAAAAAAATGCAGAGGTTTAAGTGTAAACTAACTTTTCTCTCAAGTGTAAAATATACCTTTATTTCTCTTAGTTTTGCTTTTTTTTTTTTTTTTTTTTTTTTTTTTTTTTTTTTTTTTTTGAGACAGCATCTTGCCCTGATGCCCAGGCTGGAGTGCAATGGCACAGTCTTGGCTCAAGTGATTCTCCTCCCTCAGCCTCCCAAGTAGCTGGGATTACAGGTGCGTGCCACCACGCCCAGCTAATTTTTTGTATCTTTAGTAGAGATGGGGTTTCTCCATGTTGGCCAGGCTGGTCTCAAACTCCTGACCTCATGATCCGCCCACCTTGGCCTCCCAAAGTCCTGGGATTACAGGCGTGAGCCACTGTACCCAGTCTCTTTTGTTTTAAAATAGAATGTCAATAGTAATATAGTTTTCCATTAGACAGCGCCCCCTGCAAACACAAACACTCAGAGAGATAAAACTAGACATTTTCTGTTTCACAGGAAAAAAAAAAAAACTTGATGTGAATGGAGATGAACCAATAAGTCTATATACTTAAGATTTTGCTGGATGGGAAAGAAGCTTGTTTTGTGGCCTTCAAAGGTTCTGAAAAATTAAGATTTTCATTGTGAAGGCAGACTTACAAGAAAAAGGAAAGGAAATTAGAGAAGACTCATTAGCCAGATGGGAAACAGAAGAAAACAGGAAAACAAAACAAAACAAAAAAACAAAACAAAACAAAAAAAACACCTGAAAAGAAAGACAAGAGGAAGCAGTAAAGAGGCAATAGTGACTAGAAACTTGGACAAATGAAGAAGGAATAGAGATGGAAGAAACACATGACTGACTTACTCCCTAGTTGATATCTCTTCTGTTTTTCTCTGCCTTACTTCTGCAAGAGCCACAGCAGCAGAATTGGGAGCCATCTGGTCTCCATTTGCAGATTCGGCTTCATCTGGGGTCTGTGGTCAAACTTGCCTCTAGGGAAATATTGAGAAGTCTCAATTCAGGACCCACCTGGTGTGCATCCTAAAAGTGTTAGCAACTGGGATAGGGCTTAAAACCCACACCTCCTCCTAAAATTCTATCTTTAAATCCTATTTTGATATTTTCTTTTTTCCCTTTTTTCACATCTTTGTACATATTTGGTTGTACTTTATATTTACTTTCTTTAAGAACAAGGATTATGTTTAGTTCTTTGTAACTTACCTTTTTTTGCCTCAGGCTTTCCATGTATGAGCGCTCAGAAAAGTTATTTTAAAAGAGTTGGGCTAAATAGATTTTCAGAGTGTTCAATGTCAAGATAAATTTCCTGTGAGTTCTGTTAAATGTGCTGCAATTCCTCTGTATAGACTAAGTCTCTCAGGCTCAAATCTGAACAGGAGCAACAGATACATTAAATATATTATTTAGTACATTTTTGCCTTTCAGTATCAAACAGTCATCACATTCATAAATTTCCAAGGATATTCTCCATGTCTGCTTAAGAAAACAGTGAAAAACATAGTATGGTTTTATCTTTTGTAGAAAAAAATGGTTAAATATACCATTTTGAGAAACTCATTTCTGTGAACTAGCCTATGGAAGAGACAACAGCAGCTAGAAACTTGGCCACTGAAGAAGAGACATAGAGGTGGAATAAACATATGGTTCAAATAGTGCTTAATAACTGGAGTGTTATTGTATTCTTTAAAAATCAGAGATCTAATTCTTATGATTCAATTGGAAGGATGTTCAGTCCACTGATCCTGTTAGCTAGGGGAAATCTCAGTGTTAGAGTTCTTTGTCTGTTTCTGCTGAAAGCTATGAGAACTCTTTCATATGTGTGTCAATGAGACAGTCTGAGGAAACTGCAGTCTTCTGTTTTATCAATGTAGACATTTGATCAGAGGCCACATGGTTCATGTCTCTAATAGTTAAGGCAAAGTAGGGCATCTAATTTGGTCACAGTTTATGTCTTCATTGCACTGATGTCATTTTTATTTAGTAGCAAATGTGTTTTAGGTAAAATATAAGACACTGTTCATGACAGATAAATGCCCTCTCTAGTTAGACATTCATGTGATTAGAAGACATATAAAAGAACATATCTCAGAAAACGAAAGCTTACTCATTGGATGTAAGTTTTATCTTGGTCCAGTTAACCTTTGAAACACAGCAATGTTGGATTTTTTTCAGAGATTTTCTTTCACTTGTAATATGAAAATTACCCACAAAGTAGGATGATTCTTTTAAATTCTTAATAACACTGAAGAAAAGTGAGAAAACATTTTAATTCAGTTGTTCAGCTAAAAAGTGAATGGTAAATGAGTGGGGATTCATTCCAGTCATTATTTGTAGTTCCTATTTAAGGTGCTTCACCATGACACATAGTCATGGCCTTCTTATGACATCTTCCTCGTTTAGGTAAAACTTTAAGTTGCCAAGGCCGGTGCGGTGGCTCATACCTATAATCTCAGCACTTTGGGAGGCTGAGGCAGGCGGATCACCTGAGGTCAGGAGTTTGAGACCAGCCTGACCAACTTGATGAAACCTTGTCTCCACTGAAAACAAAACAAAACAAAACAAAACAAAAAACAAAAATCCTTGCTGGGCGTGGTGGCAGACACCTGTAATCCTAGCTACTCAGAAGGCTGAGGCAGGAGAATCACTTGAAACCGGGAGGCAGAGGTTGCAGTGAGCTGAGATGGCACCACTGCATTCCAGCGTGGGCAACAGAGAGAGACTCTGTCTCAAGAAAAAAAAAAAAAATTAAGTAAGATTAAATTGCAAAGAGCAACAACATCTGAAGTAATAAGTTGATGACTGGGATAACTAGATTCATATGCTGAGGGAATATAAGCTCTTGGTGTTGGAGAAGATATATTGATGAAGGATAAGAAGAGGCAATAGTTATTTCTGAGGCCTCTGTTCTGTTCCGTTAGTCTATATATCTGTTTTGATACCAGTACCATGCTGTTTTGGTTACTGTAGCCTTGTAGTATAGTTTGAAGGCACGTGTATACCTATGTAACAAACCTGCACATTCTACACAGGTATCCCAGAACTTAAAGTATAATTTAAAAAACAAGAGGCAGGAACAAATGGAAATTCTAAATAATTACTGTAAAAGGAAAACTATGAAGGAGTAAGAGATGTTATACTGGCATAATTAAAAAGACTTTGAACAAATCAAAGACATAATACTAGAACAAAAATTTAGCTAGACCAAAGGAAAGATATTACTTTTGTTGAAATACACTCAGGGAAATATTCCAAGAACCAAAATATGTCACTTGCATTATGTTTCCTAAATAGTAAGCCCCATTGCTAGTTGTAGGGATAAACATTGGTAATAGGAACCTTGGAGAAATATCAGTTTTGGTTAAAGTCATCTTTTTAATCTGAATTTTAAAAGAAAAATAGGAGGAAATGTACCAGTCCTACTTTTGCCAATTGGATAAGCAGGCAGAAGTTTATTGGATTCAAAGTTTAGCTTTTATCACAGTCTACATTATAACGTATCCATGCCATGTAATAAACTATAAACTTTCAAAGGACAGGGGGTGGATTTTTGTCATCTTTGTATCTCCCCCAATTCCTTACGTTTATATGATACTGAATAGTATTTTACCATAATACATTTCCTCCCAGTCTACTGACTGGCTGAGAAAGCTTCTCTGAGCATTAGCCCTACAAAGTCGTAGCATGGACAGGTAGGGATATGCATCTACTCTTACTAATTGTAGTATTTGTTTTCTATAAAGTGGCTACAAACACTGAATTAGTGAACCCTGCTTCTAGAAGAAATACAAGATTAGGTCCTGTACATCTCATTTTCATCAACCGATTGATACATAGCCCTGTTTTATGTGTGTTTCTGTTTAGGGACATCTAATGTAATACATATTGTTGATTAATTCACATTGAACTCACAATTCACAGCTATATAACTCATGCCTGAAAGAAGCTTCTCTAACACACGCACTTTCTCCATGAGGTACCTCACAACCTGCTTGTGCCTAGGAACACTAGACAGAGCGTCAGGACCATGCTTGGGGGCCATTTTAAAAAGCGGAATCACCACCCTCAAAAAAAAAAAAAAAACTCAAAAAATATGAAAAGTGGCAGTAAATAGACCAGGAAAAAAAAATACTTGTTGATAGTAGGAGAGCTAAAACCAAAAGGCCTTGTGTGACATCAGCTGGGAATATCCATATGACACAACTCAAATTTCTCACTGCCTTGTGCATATCCACAAGTGATCATGAAAGCACAGAAAGTATTGGTTTGGGGAATTAAGTGAATTTGCGATTAAATAACCTGAATTATTGGATCTGGGATTGATTGTACCCTTGTTTCTCCAAGGAAGCTAAGAATGAGATAAAATGAACATAGGCAGGGACTTAGGAGCAAACTTGACTCAATTCAGCATTCAAGTCCAAATTCACGCACATTTATTTTTCTAGCAAGGGTTACTTTACCAGCTTTGGAAGTTTAGGATACACTTGTTGTTTCCAGCAAAAGTCCAAAACATAAGTCGCTTTCTGGATTTGGCACCTGCTGCTCGGTCATGCACTGACCTGAAATTCTCACCTCAGAAGGGGACTGACGTGTGTTGAGAATTGAGGCGGACTACTGGCTGCCTATTCATTCTTTCCTTCTTTATTAATAGAACTCAAATTTGTTGGGAGATGATAGCAATGAAACCAGTTAGAGAATTACATGCCCAGATGCTTTTGAAAATATGGTGATTAAATGGCCAATATCTGACCAATGAGATGTAAGTAGAAGTTGGCTTGGTCTTCAGGAATAACTTCTTAAAATAAGAACAATTCAGTTAGTGTGGATCCCATTGCCACTTCTTCCTCCCTATTTAGCCAGAAAAAAGATAGAAGCTGAAGCATCAGTAGCTATGTGACTTTGACCTTGTGGATGACAATCCCTGAGACTAGTGGAACGTAAAAATAAACAGAGCCTAGATTTCTGAAAATATGGAGGTGCACTGCCAGCCCTGCATTTCCTTCCTCCAGGCTTCCCACTCAAAGGAAACACAGAGAAATGTTTCTAAGGTTTTTTGCTTTGTTTTGTGTTTATACGCTACTTACTGCTGAGTGCAATTTCTCCTCCTCCCCCTCCTCATCTCCCTCTCCTTCCTCCCCTGCCTTCTCTCCCCCTCCTCATCCTTTTTTCCCCGCACTTCTTCTTTTTTTTTTTTTTTATTATACTTTAAGTTCTAGGGTACATGTGTATAACGTGCAGGTTTGTTACATATGTATACTTGTGCCATGTTGCTGTGCTGCACCCATCAACTCGTCAGCACCCATCAACTCGTCATTTACATCAGGTATAACTCCCAATGCAATCCCTCCCCCTTCCCCCCTCCCCATGATAGGCCCCGGTGTGTGATGTCCCCCTTCCCGAGTCCAAGTGATCTCATTGTTCAGTTCCCACCTATGAGTGAGAACCTGCGGTGTTTGGTTTTCTGTTCTTGTGATAGTTTGCTAAGAATGATGGTTTCCAGCTGCATCCATGTCCCTACAAAGGACACAAACTCATCCTTTTTGATGGCTGCATAGTATTCCATGGTGTATATGTGCCACATTTTCCTAATCCAGTCTGTCACTGATGGACATTTGGGTTGATTCCAAGTCTTTGCTATTGTGAATAGTGCCGCAATAAACATACGTGTGCATGTGTCTTTATAGCAGCATGATTTATAATCCTTTGGGTATATACCCAGTAATGGGATGGCTGGGTCATATGGTACATCTAGTTCTAGATCCTTGAGGAATCGCCATACTGTTTTCCATAATGGTTGAACTAGTTTACAATCCCACCAACAGTGTAAAAGTGTTCCTATTTCTCCACATCCTCTCCAGCACCTGTTGTTTCCTGACTTTTTAATGATCGCCATTCTAACTGGTGTGAGATGGTGTCTCATTGTGGTTTTGATTTGCATTTCTCTGATGGCCAGTGATGATGAGCATTTTTTCATGTGTCTGTTGGCTGTATGCATGTCTTCTTTTGAGAACTGTCTGTTCATATCCTTTGCCCACTTTTTGATGGGGTTGTTTGACTTTTTCTTGTAAATTTGTTTGAGTTCTTTGTAGGTTCTGGATATTAGCCCTTTGTCAGATGAGTAGATTGCAAAAATTTTCTCCCATTCTGTAGGTTGCCTGTTCACTCTGATGGTAGTTTCTTTTGCTGTGCAGAAGCTCTTTAGTTTAATGAGATCCCATTTGTCAATTTTGGCTTTTGCTGCCGTTGCTTTTGGTGTTTTAGACATGAAGTCTTTGCCCATGCCTATGTCCTGAATGGTATCAGAAGGCAAGAAATAACTAAGATCAGAGCAGAACTGAAGGAAATAGAGACACAAAAAAACCCTCCAAAAAATCAATGAATCCAGGAGTTGGTTTTTTGAAAAGATCAACAAAATTGACAGACCGCTAGCAAGACTAATAAAGAGGAAAAAAGAGAAGAATCAAATAGACGCAATAAAAAATGATAAAGGGGATATCACCACCGACCCCACAGAAATACAAACTACCATCAGAGAATACTATAAACACCTCTACGCAAATAAACTAGAAAATCTAGAAGAAATGGATAATTTCCTGGACACTTACACTCTTCCAAGACTATACCAGGAAGAAGCTGAATCCCTGAATAGACCAATAGCAGGCTCTGAAATTGAGGCAATAATTAATAGCCTACCAACCAAAAAAAGTCCAGGACCAGATGGATTCACAGCTGAATTCTACCAGAGGTACAAGGAGGAGCTGGTACCATTCCTTCTGAAACTATTCCAATCAATAGAAAAAGAGGGAATCCTCCCTAACTCATTTTATGAGGCCAACATCATCCTGATACCAAAGCCTGGCAGAGACACAACAAAAAAAGAGAATTTTAGACCAATATCCCTGATGAACATCGATGCAAAAATCCTCAATAAAATACTGGCAAACCGGATTCAGCAGCACATCAAAAAGCTTATCCACCATGATCAAGTGGGCTTCATCCCTGGGATGCAAGGCTGGTTCAACATTCGCAAATCAATAAACATAATCCAGCATATAAACAGAACCAAAGACAAGAACCACATGATTATCTCAATAGATGCAGAAAAGGCTTTTGACAAAATTCAACAGCCCTTCATGCTAAAAACGCTCAATAAATTCGGTATTGATGGAACATATCTCAAAATAATAAGAGCTATTTATGACAAACCCACAGCCAATATCATACTGAATGGGCAAAAACTGGAAAAATTCCCTTTGAAAACTGGCACAAGACAGGGATGCCCTCTCTCACCACTCCTATTCAACATAGTGTTGGAAGTTCTGGCTAGGGCAATAGGCAAAAGAAAGAAATAAAGGGTATTCAGTTAGGAAAAGAAGAAGCCAAATTGTCCCTCTTTGCAGATGACATGATTGTATATTTAGAAAACCCCATTGTCTCAGCCCAAAATCTCCTTAAGCTGATAAGCAACTTCAGCAAAGTCTCAGGATACAAAATTAATGTGCAAAAATCACAAGCATTCTTATACACCAGTAACAGACAAACAGAGAGCCAAATCATGAATGAACTTCCATTCACAATTGCTTCAAAGAGAATAAAATACCTAGGAATCCAACTGACAATGGATGTAAAGGACCTCTTCAAGGAGAACTACAAACCACTGCTCAGTGAAATAAAAGAGGACACAAACAAATGGAAGAACATACCATGCTCCTGGATAGGAAGAATCAATATCGTGAAAATGGCCATACTGCCCAAGGTTATTTATAGATTCAATGCCATCCCCGTCAAGCTACCAATGAGTTTCTTCACAGAATTGGAAAAAACTGCTTTAAAGTTCATATGGAACCAAAAAAGAGCCTGCATCTCCAAGACAATCCTAAGTCAAAAGAACAAAGCTGGAGGCATCACGCTACCTGACTTCAAACTATACTACAAGGCTACAGTAACCAAAACAGCATGGTACTGGTACCAAAACAGAGATATAGACCAATGGAACAGAACAGAGTCCTCAGAAATAATACCACACATCTACAGCCATCTGATCTTTGACAAACCTGAGAGAAACAAGAAATGGGGAAAGGATTCCCTATTTAATAAATGGTGCTGGGAAAATTGGCTAGCCATAAGTAGAAAGCTGAAACTGGATCCTTTCCTTACTCCTTATACGAAAATTAATTCAAGATGGATTAGAGACTTAAATGTTAGACCTAATACCGTAAAAACCCTAGAGGAAAACCTAGGTAGTTCCCCGCACTTCTAAGTCCTTTCTGAGCCTCGTCACCTCTCCTTCCTATCTCCTATTGTTTAATAATCTCATTTCTGTGAGATTATTAAGCCTCACAGGGCTTTTCGGTTTTTGATTAATATTCTTTCAAAGTGTCCATAGCGTCTATGCTTTCTTCTTTCTCAGTTTCTTCTTTGATCTCCTTGCTGAGAGTTCTACTTCTTTTAGTTCCTCCATTCAGGGCACGTATTGGCCCTTCTGGATTCCTGAGCTATTGAGATTTAAAACCAACCAGCTTTTGCTTCCTCCTCTGATGGATGTTATGCCCACTCAGAGTATTTGTCCTTACCGATTTGTACTCTGAGACTGGGTGGCACTTTTTCATCTAAATTTGTTGAGACTGTTTTCCAAATAAAGACATTTCTTTATTTTCCTAGTTGCTCTGTCTGTTTTAATGAAAGTATTTGAGCTTATTAATATGTTCTGGCATTTCTCATGATCATGTCTGTCTTTGGAAGTTTAATTTACATCCTATCTAATGGTAGCATGCCCTATGCAACAGGCATCTTCATATACATTTTGTTATTTCTCCTTCAGAAAACCCTTGGGATAAGTGTTATTCATCACATAGTCAGATGACAAAGTGAAAGTCCAGAGAGGTTAAGTAATTTGCCTAAAGTCAGCAACATAAAAATTGATATAATCCACATTGGAGGTTGTTTCTGTTTACCTCATTATTAAATGCAACGTAAATCCTTTAGTAATGAATCTGAAAGCATCATTTCATAGCTTTGCTGTCTTAGAAGGTCTCTTTGCATGGCCTCAGAAATATCACAGCAAACTTTGTGATTTTTGACACTGATCCAGGGTTCACTCATTCTAATTCATGGCTGTAAGTTTTCAGGTGGAAACGTATCTGGTCTAAAGGAGAGAGAAGTATTTTTGTTCGTAAAAATCTAGGCAGACTCTGGTTATAGCATTTCTCTCGTGTGTGTCTCTCATGCACCATTGCAAACATAAATAGCTTTGTAGATAAAGAGAACACTTGGTCATCATCCTCTGTCTAAGAGTATCATATGTGCCTAAAAGTACACCTCAGCTTTCTGATTGCAAGTTTAACAATTCTACTTCCTTTACTCCTGCACAGAAATTTTAAAAACAAAAACACTTGTATCTCTTTGCAGAACTTTAACTGGATTCCTTTTCCATATCTGTGTTCTTCTATAAGGTACACACACACACAGACACACACATATATATATATATATACACATATATATTTGGTTTTTATTTTAATGTTTTTTGAGACAGAGTCTTGCTCTGTCCCCCACGCTGGAGTGCAGTGACATGATATCGGCTCACTGCAACCTCTGCCTCCCCGGTTCAATTGATTCTCCTGCCTCAGCCTCCCAAGTAGCTGAGATTACAGGTATGGGCCACCATGCCTGGCTAATTTTGTATTTTTAGTAGAAATGGGGTTTCTCCTTGTTGGTCAGGCTGGTCTCAAACTGCTGACCTTAGGTGATCTGGCCGCCTCAGCCTCCCAAAGTGCTGGGATTACAGGCGTGAGCCACCGCACCCGGCCAACTTCTGCTGTTTTCCCTCATCTCGCAGATCATTTTCCTTGCTAAATCAATAGTGAGCTTGTTCTGTTGAGACTCAGTTTCTGGATAAATCCCAATCAAATGTCAAATGGTGATTATGAATATACCTACATAGAGCAAGGTTCATTGCTACCTCATTTACTATCTGATAAGCAGGACTGATGCAATGAGCATGGGTTCACTCAACTCATACTGACTTATCAGTATTATGAGAGGGTCCACATGTATATCTTAAATTTTGCTTAAAGTTGTGCTCATCTGAGCATATTGTATATTGGATCCAGAGCCAAAGTTTTGTTTGTTAGTGTGTCTTTTGTGAAATAACTGAGATATTTTCATTAATCAATTATGCTAGCTTAAAAAATAGGAATATTGACTACAATCAAAAACATAATCCCCACTCTATTCAGATATGGCTCTGTCTGATGTAAGCAATGGTATAGGAATTACTCTATCTTCAATATATAAATAATAAATTGTGTACCCATAATGGTAATTTTTTTGGAAAATCAACTAAAAATAACAAATCTCTTTTGTTTGATAATCTCAGTATGGCCCATGCCAAACATTCTAAGGCACCTAGAAAATTAATGCAAAAGGTCTATAAAAACTTTATGAATATTTTTCTAAAAGGAACTCTTCCTATATTACTTTTATAAGCTGTGTTAGAAGTTCACATTCCAGGTATATGAGAAGCTAGATTATTCAGACCACGTACTCCACTGAAAACAACTCTGGATGTTTTATAGAATATATTTTTAAGGTACTTTTTAAAGTATTGCAGAACTGACAATAGAGTAAGAAATTATCAAGCCAAAATCTAAATAAAAGTGGGAACACAGACAGGTTCTGAGTGGGCTTCTGAGACTGGTTTTGTGCTGATGACATGTTGCCAAAGCTTGTGAACTTGAATTTGGGTATTGGTGGTCTCCTGGGAGTGAATGAAAGATTGTTTGACACTGAACAGAGCCAACTGGAATGCAAGGCAAGGGATGTCATCACTGAGAAGTTGTAATCACCAGAATTCCTTCCTATGGATATACAGCCTACATTTACATCTCCTGATTTACCCTCTACCGCCCAAAATCCTCAAGCTGTGAATTCACAAAGAAGAAAATCACCATGTGCGAAAATCAACAGGAACAACAAAACAGAAACAGACCCATAGGACTTCAAATGTTTAAATATCAGGCCGGGTATAGTGGCTCATGCCTGTAATCCAAGCACTTTGGGAGGCTGAGGTGGGCAGATCACTTGAGGCTAGGAGTTTGAGACCAGTATGGCCAACATGGTGAAATCCTGTCTCTACTAAAAATACAGAAATTAGCTGGGTGTGGTGGCATGCCTATAATTCCAGCTACTTTGGAGGCTGAAGTAGGAGAATCGCTTGAACCTGGGAGGCAGAGGCTGCAGTGAGCCAAGATCGTGCTGCTGCACTCCCGCCTGGGTGACAGAATAAGGCTCCATCTCAAACAAACAAAGAAAACATCAGAAAACATCAGAAAACGATAAAACAATGATCACTAAATTAAAAGAATAAAAACAAGCTTAGAAAAACTAACAAGAAAACATTATAGAGGATTTCTTCAAAATAGAAGTTTTAAAAATAAAGCAAATATTAACAGATATAATGGTTAAATATATCAGCCAATATGAAATAAGTAAAAAGGAAATTCATAAGCTAGAAGGTAAATGAGAAAAAATTTCTCAGATTGCCACCTAGTGAGGCACAGTGGTAGAAATACTAAAAGCAGTTAAAAGAGATAGGGTTTGATACACGTAAACTCAGTTTTGAAAATATCAACAATTTCAATCCAAAATTAGGGGATTCTAATGAATCCTAAGGAAATTCCTCCAGAAGAAAAATTATTTCAGGTTTTCACCTGAACTGAAACTCAGTTCAGTTTCACCTGAACTGAGACGCAAAAGGAATAAAGTACAAAAAAAATCGGTAAATATTGGTTTTGTCTAGATGCATCTTGGTTGTGTAAAAGAATAGCAATTTCTCACGAGATTAAAAAGAGAAATGATCTATCCAACAACAGCGTCACATAATCAGTAAGTAAATAAGTGAATTGTGTTAGTTTGGGACCTCAAGAAGCAGATATTGAATGGGATTAGACATGTAAGGGATTGACGAAGGAAAACATCTATGAAAGAAAAAGTGGAGCAATCAGAGAAGGTGGGGAGAACCTTCAGACCACAATATAATTCAGACACATATAAAAAGTGAAGAGGAAAAACTACAGGATAAGACGATTATCAGACTGCAACACGTGCAATATTTAAGAATGATTCAACCAGGCCTATGAGGACTTCTCAAGCAAGAGCTGCCCAATCAGGGAATTCTGCATTGCGTAGGAATGGGCTGACACTACAACCCCTATTGTGGTCTGTCTGGGCAAAGCATAGTAGTAGCCTAGCGGAAGTGTGGCCTTGGTATGAAATCAGTGAATGATCCAGAGAGGCCATAGCTGGGGCTGAAAGTCATCTATGCTCCCCACAGCAGGAAATCTGAGATACATATTTCTATGGCTATCACATGGAGTTACATTTGCTAATGTCCTTGTATTTTGAAAAAGGAAGATAAAAATATTGATTAGTATAGATTAGACTAATAAATTAAGCATAGGCATTGTAATTTTTGGAGTAACCACTAACAAAAATTACTTCCAAACCAACAGAGTAGAAAAATCTTTATGAAATTTTTATTTCTTTCAAAATTCTTTTTAAAAAAATTTCAACATTTTCTTCCTCTAAGAATGAACACAGAAATATCTAAATGCCTTAGGAAAAATCCAATTTAGAATTTGAAATTTATTGGAAGGTGTGTGTGGAATGCCTATGAATTTTCTTCAGTAAATTTGGGTGAGTGAAGCAAGGTCAAATGCCTTGAATTTTTATGATAAAACAAAAACAACTGTTTAAACTTTTTATTTCTGAAAACAAATGAGATATTATATAACAGTAGTCATATTTTATTGGACCTTAAAATTAAAACAGAACTTAAAATAGAACTTTATTTGGTGATAATGGATAAAGTGAAGCCAAATCATTATGTTGTATCTTTACTGTGATTAATAGTAACCTGGACAAGCAATAAAGAGAAATGTAAAGATACACACACACGCACACAAATCTTCATATATATATACACACACACATATTTTGTTGTTGTTTTGTTTTTGTTTTCCAATAAAAAGAAGCATAATCTTTCTATAGGAGTGACAGAGTTTCAAAAAAATCTTTTAGCATGGATAATGGACATATATTTAAGAAACAAGAATAATCTAATGGAATATGTCATAGTTGTTTATTATAATATGAAGATATAATCATAATACATTTTTTGAATGGACTAAGGGGTTCTTTATGATGCACTTAAGCAAAAGCTGATGTGCATTTTGATCTGCCCAATTCTATTTTCATGTCACAGCAAGGAAGTTTTAATAAACTCCATAAGAACACCTCAGTTTTAATGATATCTGTGTCTTCAGTTTCCAGATGTTTGTGACTCAGCTTCAAAATGGATCAATGCTTTTCAATTTTCCCTGGGATGACTTTCCCAGCTACTGTGGACAGTAGTTAGTAATCCTGGGCTTGCAGCTGACCACACGATTCCTATGCTGTGGACTGAACCTGACACTCTCCCCATCAATAACCCAAACATCTTGAGTTCACAGATGTTTATAGATTCCATATTAGCAAGAAGCATCTTTGAAAATCTTCCCTCATTGTGAAACTCTAAATGGATATTTTTTGTTCTATTAAGATATGGTTTATATACAAATGTTATTTTGTGCACAAATCTTGACTGTGAAGAATTCAGTCATACTTTATTTCCTGTGTTCATTCATTTGTCATGGGGATATTTGATGGCAGAAATGCTGGGAACCACTAGCTAATACTTCCTATTACCTTTGACCAATAATTCCTGTGCTTTTTCAGACAGGGTATGAAGCCAAATAGCGTTGCTCTTCCTCCTCCTCCTCTCCCTTCTCCTCCTCTCCCTTCTCCTCCTCCTCTCCCTTCTCCTTCTCTTCCTCCTCTCCCTTCTCCTTCTCCTCCTCCTCTCACTCCTCCTCTCCTCCTCCTCTCACTCCTCCTCCTCCTCTCCTCCTCCTCTCCCTTCTCCTCCTCCTCCTCTCCCTTCTCCTCCTCCTCTCACTCCTCCTCCTCCTCTCCCTTCTCCTCCTCCTCCTCTCCCTTCTCCTTCTCCTTCTCCTCCCTCTTCTCCTCCTCCTCCCCCTTCCCCTCCTCCTCCTCGTCCCCCTTCTCCTCCTCCTCATCTCCCTTCTCCTCCTCCTCCTCGTCCCCCTTCTCCTCCTCCTCCTCGTCCCCCTTCTCCTCCTCCTCCTCGTCCCCCTTCTCCTCCTCCTCCCCCTTCTCCCCCTCCTCCCCCTTCTCCCCTTTCTCCTCCCCCTTCTCCCCTTTCTCCTCCCCCTTCTCCTCCCCCTTCTCCTCTCCCTTCTCCTCCCCCTTCTCCTCTCCCTTCTCCTCCCCCTTCCCCTCCCCCTTCTCCTCCCCCTTCTCCTCCTCCTTTCCCTTCTCCTCCCCCTTCTCCTCCTCCTTCTCCTCCTTTCGCTTCTCCTTCTTTCGCTTCTCCTTCTCCTCCTCCTCCTTCTCCTCCCCCTTCTCCTCCTCTGCCTTCTCCTTCCCTCCTTCTTCTCCTCCCCCCTTCTTCTCCTCCCCCCTTCTTCTCCTCCCCCCTTCTTTTCCTCCCCCCCTTCTTCTCCTCCTCCTTCCCCTTCTCCTCCCCCCTTCTCCTCCGCCCTTCTCCTCCGCCCTTTTTCTCCTCCTCCTCCCCCTTCTCCTCCTCCTTGTCTTCCTGCCCATGCCTCCCCTCCTCCTCTTCCTCCTAGTTCTCCTTCTCTTCCTCCTCATCTCCCTCCCCCTACTCCTTCCCCTTTTCCATCTCCCTCTCCTTTTCTCTCCACTTTCTTCTTTCTCTGTCTCTCTCTCTCCCCAGAGACATTTCCTCTACAGATCTCAGCAAGGCAAAGAAAGGAAAACAAAAAAAAAAAGAATCCTGATTCTTTTTCATTTTGGTAAGGTGAAAGAAATTCTGACTCCTTCCTGATTAAAGTTTTCAGAAGAAATAATTTTGTTAAACACTTTGTAATGCTGCTGTGTTTCAACATCATTCTTTTGAAAAGGAGAAACAACTCTCAGATGACACTTGGTGGTGTTCTGACAGCTAACAAGGGAGGCATCATTGTGATTCTGAGGGCTTTTCATGTCACTGAGGCTGTTCTAGGATTCTGATTGATTTTTAGTTTTCAAATCTCCCTTTTGTTAAAAGGGTACAGCTTGTTTTTCATATACTATAAAAGCCCCATAAACTGTCCAAAGAGATAGTTGGGGGTTGTTTCATCCATCCTTCTAAATAAGTCATAAGATCTTTTTAGAGAGCATTCAACAGTATGATATTGGAGCATGAATCAGACGTTTGCCAAGCTGGAACTTAAAATAGGAATTGTTTAATAAAGCAGAGTTGAGAAGATACAAGGCTTATTCATTTAGTTTAAATAAAATGAAATCCTGTATATGAAGTGACTAGCATAATTTCTTCATGGAGGTAGCAAACATTCGCTGGTTAACCTCCTACATCAAAGATTTACTTGCCTTTCATGGTTTGGTGATGAAGGGGGCGTGTACCCTCACCACTATCTATCTGTTTACACTGCCCTATCTATTTCTTAAGGTTGGTGAGTGCTGCTGCTCCGGCAGCTCTTCCCAACTGGGATTGACAGGAAGGAAATTTCATACAACGCCTTGGCCAGTCTTCCACCAACCTCTTTGTTTCATGTAGTGGGGCAAGACCCAAGGAATTATAGGGCCTTTCAGAGGGCCAGATGGAATGTCTGATACCTTTGTGCATAGCTCTATATTTAGTTCTCAGTACATAGCAGAGATGGTTTACAATTTTGGCAAAGCGATCTAAAGCCTGATGTTCCTTTACATTAGAATTACAAACATCTATTATGGAAAAATGAATTTAAATGATATGAATCATGTATACCTAAGCATAGATTTAGACTTATGCATCTTGCCCTGTCTTTATATGCTTGAATTTATATCAATTGAATCATCTTCATATTTTTCTTGGAAATATTATTTGATCTGGAAACATTGATTTAGTCCTGAGCATATTTATCTCAGTCTTTAACATTGTGCTCACTCTGCTATTCAGAGCTTCCTTTCGTGACATATCTGAGAAATGCTAAAGAAACATCAGTAATGCTTGGGCCTTGAGACGTCAGTCTAAAGTGAATAAGTGTCTGCTTTTACTAACATCATTAAGAATTTCCTCATTACCAATACTGACTATTCATTCTGTGGTTTAAAAGATAATTTTATGAAATCATTTTATATTTAAAATGATATTGCATGATTTTGTATTTTTCACTTTCAGTTTAAAAATTGCCTAACCTAATACATTGAAGTCATTTTTGAATTTGCTATATTTCTGACTAAAGACAATAATCTTAAGAAAAATGCTACTCTCACGTATGTGGTTCTCTGTATTGATTTTATAGTCTTTTCATATTGTCTTCATTAACTTTAAGTGATATTTTAACTCATTGTTTTAATGGCTAACATTAGTATACAAACTTTTTAAAATTTTTCTTAAATACCTGTTTTCATAGTTGTGATACTGGTCTTACACATCCTTTCTAGATGATATTTAAACAATTTAGAGTACTGTAAAATTGTCTGTTCTCTGTCTCTGGATCAGCTGAAGATTGATGTGACTGAGGTTTGTATGTATTCAATTCAGTTTTGTCCTTTGCCGTATGGATTTTGTTTGAAGATAGTTCATCTAGCCTGGATATCCAGTTTTGGACCCTGTAATGCTTTGTCTTCCTTAAGTGACCAGTTTTAGATAAATTATTGCTGCTTTAAAAGACAGGATTATGCTTGTTTCATATTTTTGGTGATTGATTATTAAAGAAACATTGAGGGCTTTTTCAAACTGTCACATAACAACCTGATGTTTTCTCATTTGAAGTCCACAATTTACATTACTGACCTTCAACATCATTGGCAAGTATTTGTTCATTCAGTGATATGTGACAAGCCCTGTCACCTTATTGGGTTAAGATTTGGTTTCTGTTTTTCCAGATCAGATGAGACTAGCCCTTTCCCTGCTTCTCTTTCCCATTCACATTATGCATAATCCCTTCCAAGTATCTTGTCAGGTGCTGAAAGCTATCTTCTCATTCAACTGAGTACTTCATCATGGACAAGCTCCCCAGGCCTACATGAGTGGAGGTAATAATGTAGAAATTGCTCCATAATATGTGAGCTGTCAAATTGGAAATCAAAATATTCACATGAAGATAACAATATAAACTGATAAATCATGTTCCGTGTAAGCAGAGAAAGACATTTTCAAAGATGTCTGTTTTCAAAGTCACCTGTGAAAGATTTAAAACTTTGATAAGGCAGAGCACGGTGGCTCACACCTGTAATCCCAGCACTTTGGGAGGCCAAGGTAGGTGGATCACCTGAGGTCGGGAGTTTGACACCAGCCTGACTACCATGGAGAAGCCTTGTCTGTACTAAAAATACATAATTAGCCACACACGGTGGCACATGCCTGTAATCTCAGCTACTTGGGAGGCTGAGGCAAGAGAATCACTTGAACCCGGGAGTGGAGGTTGCAGTGAACTAATATCATGACATTGCACTCCAGCCTGGACAACAAGAGCAAAACTCCATCTCAGAAAAAAAAACAAAAACAAAAACCAACAAAAAAAAACTTTGATAGGCAGCAGAATCTTTTTTGAGAGAGGCGAAAATTGAACTGGCTCATAAATCTATGTGAGAAATTGTCCCACTGCCAACCTACCATGGATGCTAAAAGTACCCAGATGTCCTGAGGTCAGCAAACAGCTCATTGTTTTCTTAACATGCAGTCTATACATCATTACCAGGACACCATGGCTTACATTGCAGGACTAAGAGTTTCCCAGGATTATGCTGGTCATGTAGAGTAAGCCTTGAGCATCTGTTCTTCACTGAAGATTTTTTTTCTGGGGGGCCTTGATTTTGTTTTGGAAGAGACCTATAGATCAGAAATCTGTTATGGAGTTGCATCTATCCTTGGACATCACTCTAGTGATATCAAAACACTTTTTTCCATCTCAACACACTTGTCTTCAAAGTTTCCCAAAACCTCCTTAACTGATAGAAAATATTTACTAGAAGATTATTAATCAAACTTACTGTGTTTTTTACTTTCTGCTACCTTTTTTCTTCAAACTTAAAGATAATAGAAGAGCAAGAAACAGTGAGAGGCCCATCAGAAACTCTGAACCCCAAGCATTGCCCATTGGCAGTGTATACCAAATGCCAAACACAGTACCTGGCTCAAGTAAGCCCTCGATAAATGCAAAGCTATCATGTTTATGATATAATGGTTTTTGATAAAGAGGTAAAGCAAATATAGAGATGATAGACATTATTATTGCCATATCATAGGCTAACAGGTTGCCTTTTGAAGGAGTTAGATTTAATATGTCAAGGGAAGTTGAGTTACCTACATAGTAATTCACTATAATATACTGTGTTAGAATAAGTTCTATTTGTCTCGTTTCATTCCTGATGCTTTGTATAACTAATGGAATCTTGGCATTTAATTATTTCTCTTAACATTTTATTGAGTAAATAATCTCAAAATATACAAAAGTAGAGACAATTATGATGCATTTCAAACAATTTCCAATTGTTCCATGATTCAGTAATTATTATCTCACATTCAGTCTTGCTCCATCAATATCTCCACCTGTTCATTGAGACACAAATTATTTTAAAGTCTGTATCAGTATGATATAATTTCATCATAAATACTTCAGTATGTATTTTATGCTGATAAGACTTTAAAAAATTGTAACCGTAATATAATCACACCTAAAAGATCAATCATTTTTTAAAAAGCGAGTGAATTCAGGCCAGGCGTGGTGGCTCACACCTGTAATCCCAGCACTTCAGGGGTCCGAGGCGGATGGATAACTTGAGGTTAAGAGTTCAAGAGCAGCCTGGCCAACATGGTGAAACCCCATCTCTACTAAAAATAGAAAACCGAGCCTGGTGGCAGGCACCTGTAATTCCAGCTACTCAGGAGGCTGAGGCAGGAGAATTGCTCAAACCTGAAAGGCAGAGGTTGCAGTGAGCCAAAATTGTGACACTGCGCTCCAGCCTGAGTGACAAAGCAAGACACTGTCTTAAGAAAATAAACAGGCCGGGCGCGGTGGCTCAAGCCTGTAATCCCAGCACTTTGGGAGGCCGAGACGGGCGGATCACGAGGTCAGGAGATCGAGACCATTCTGGCTAACACAGTGAAACCCCGTCTCTACTAAAAATACAAAAAAAACTAGCCGGGCGTGGTGGCGGGTGCCTGTAGTCCCAGCTACTCGGGAGGCTGAGGCCGGAGAATGGCGTAAACCCGGGAGGCGGAGCTTGCAGTGAGCTGAGATCCGGCCACTGCACTCCAGCCTGGGCGGCAGAGCGAGACTCCGTCTCAAAATAAATAAATAAATAAATAAACAAACACAACAACAACAAACTAGTGAATTCTGTATAGCAGCATAAGGAAATTTGCACATCTCTTTGCAAAACAAACAAAAAGAAGTAAAAAAACTGAACAAAATTATCAAAACAACAATTTCAGCTGTTGAAAATCAACCATGTAGAAAACAAATTTGGAAGCACCATTTCTTTAAAAACTGCTAGAAATTTGAGTTCTTGCCTGGGACTTCTCTCATCTTCTTTTAGGGAGCGCGGCCATGGAAAAGTGTAGCTTCCTAGCGTGGGTGGGTTTGGCCATAAAAAGTGGCATATTTGCTGCCAGGGAGAGAGAAGCTAGAAGGACAAGCTTTGTCTGCTAAATGTGGTAAATTTGGTGGGAAAACTCACAGCTTTGACAGGTCTGGTTGTAGTCTCACATCTAGAAATGGGAGAGCCATGGAAAAGCTGAAATAGGCTCTTCATACACCTTGGGCAAACTGGAAAACTACATACATACATGAGGGAGACTCTAGAGAGTTAAAAACCCAAATCATACTTGGAGCTGAGGGACCAGTTTAATGCACTTACAAGAATCCGCACAGACTGATCTAAAGGACCACAATAGTATGAAGTATTGAAACACAAACTCTACCCAAGTCATTGGCTGAGTACTTTGCTATGCAGACGAAGAGTGGCTCATAGGAAATCAGGTTTAAAAAATGTAAATAAGAATTTTTAAAAATTGTGCAAAGATATCGGTGGACAAATAATGTAAGGACAAAGATCTCAAAAATTAAGTCCAGGAAAGTTACCAACACAAAACAAAAGGAAGGAATAAGAAAAGAATAGTAAAAAAATCAACTCTCAGAAAAATAAAAAAGAAATCCAAGACTGCTACATGATACTGTCTAAAGTGTTTGTTATTTAAACAAACATTGTGAGATATACGAAATAATGGCAAAGAGAACAGCCAATAAAAATAGACTCCCAGATGGGCCCAGAAGTTGGATTTAGCAAACACTCCAAAGCAGCCATTATAAATATATTCCAATAATTAAAGGAAACTATGACAATGGCTGAACAAATAGGGAATCTCAATAGGGAATTATAACTATAAAAAATCAAATTTTAGACTCAAGGAATATGATGCCTCAAATGGTCTCAGAAGCAATTTTGAGATGCCAGAAGAAAAGAGTTAGTACATTGAATATAAAGCCATAGAAGTTCAAAGAACAGGGAGAAAAAGATTGGAGATGAAAGAAAAAGTGAACAAAATTTCATAAACCTGTGGGGACATCATCAAACACACCGACATATGGATAGTTGAAGTTCTAGAAGAAGAAGAAGAGAGAGAAAGGAGTAGAAATAATGCCAAACATTTCCCAGATTTGATTTTTAAATATTAATATGCCAAAAACTCAATAAATTCCAACTAGGATGAACACAAAGATCTATACCTACACTTACCAGAGTTTATCTTAAAGCCAAAAATAAAAGGAAAATGTGAAAAACAGAAAGAGAAAACTGTCTTTGTACAGGAGAGCAACTTGATTAATTTTTAAGGTGGTATACTTTAAAAAAATTAAACATTTTCTGTCCACTGTTTGGTTATCTAGTGGGATAATGCTTACAGAAAAGGCAGGATAGATCTTGAATAATTCCTGTTTGTTCATTACCAATTCCATTTTTTTAAGCAGTTTTCAAAATAATGAGTTGCCTTTTGAGCATTCTCCAGTGAGACTTTTTCTCCTCCTTTGGTTTGACTCCTTTTTCTTTCTTTCTTTTTTTTTTTTTTTTTTTTTTTTTTTTTTTTTTTTTTTGTTGATGGAGTCTTGCTTTGTCGCCCAGGCTGGACTTCAGTGGCGCGACCTCAGCATACGGCAACCTCTGCCTCCCAAGTTCAAGTGATTCTCCTACCTCAGCCTTGTGAGTAGCTAGAATTACAGGTGCCTGCCACCACGCCTGGCTAATTTTTGTGTTTTTGGTAGAGCTGGGGTTTCACCATGTTAGTCAGGCTGGTCTTGAACTCCTCACCTTGTGATCTACCAGCCTTGGCCTCCCAAAGTGCTGGGATTACAGGTGTAAGCCACCTTGCCTGGTCTCAACTCCATTTTAAAAATTATTTCCAGAGTAATTAATAGAAGCTTTAATTATTTTTAGATTGTTGCCTAGGTAATTTTTATTAACTCTCTTAAATGATGTCTTATTTTTCATTATATCTTCTAACGAGTTTTGTTTTTTTTTTATAAAAGGTTATTCATTTCTGTTCCATGATTTTATAACATACAATTTTATTTAAAATCTTATATAATTATAGTAACTTACCATAGATTATTTGAAGTTTCCAGATATTAATCATATCTTTGGAACATTGAGTTAGTTCTACCTCCTCATTTCCAATTTTAATGCAGTTAATTTTCTTGTCAGTTATGTTGGCTGATAGCTTCAATGCTGTCAGTCAGTTTTCCTGTCAGTTACGTTGGCTGATAGTGTAGATATCGTTAGCATCCTTTCTTTTCTTCTTCCTGACTTTATCAGGCAAGTTGGCTTTGAGATACATACACACAAGTATAAATGTATGATAGTTGTGTGTGTTTGCATGTATGTACGCATAATAAAGAGACAGTTAATGAAGTATCCATTAATTACTATCTTAATTGGCACTTTCAACAGGGAGTAGAGTTGAATTTTTCAAGTCTTGTCAGATTTTATGGCAATAGTTAATGTTTTTTTCTCTTAAGCCTTATAACTATGATGATTAGTATTAATAAGTTGCCTTAGGTAACTTATTATGACCCTGCAATTCTGACATACAACTCGCTTGATCATAATGTATCATTTTTAAATGAACTATTTAATTCTGTTTGATAATTTAAATTTAATCCTTTTGCATTGCTCTTATAAGTGAGTTTGGGCTAATTTTTTCTCAGTCATTTTCAGGATCTCTCTTTATAAATAATTTGAAAGATTTTCTTTATTTTCTGCACTCTGGAATAATTTAAGTAGCATTAGGGTTGTCTGATTTTTAAAGGTTCAGTAAAATTTCCTCTATTTTTTTTTCTGTTGCAATTTATCTGTTTAGAATCTCTGTCTCTACTGTGGTCAGATTTGGTAGGTTGGATTTCTGTACAAAATCGTTAGTTTATCAAAGTATGCAAGTTTATTTGTATAGTTACTTATTTAAATTAACTTATTTAAATATATGGTCATATATTATGTTTTTTTAAGAATTAAAATTTAAGTTAATTATTTCTACTGTTTCTATTTTCTAAAATTAATTTCTGCATTTTCCCTAATAGTTCATGATGTACACTTTCTTTTGGTTTACTATCATTGTCTTTCTATGTTTTTGAGTTGGAATTTAATTTATACATTTTAATTTTTTGATGTAAATATTTAATGCTTTAAGTTTACTCAAATAACTAAGCTATATTCCATAGATTCTGATACTATTTTCATTTTCAAGTGTTTTTGTAATTTAGTTTTATACATTTTGACATTATTGTTATTTAACAGCATATTTTAAATTATTGGTATGGAAAGACCTTGTCTTAATTTATTCAGTCTGTTATAGCAAAAATGTCATAAACCAGGTGACTTATAAACATCAGAAATTTCTTTTTTACAGTCTAGAGGCTGGGAAGTCTAAGATCAAGGTACCAGAAGATTCAATGTCTGGTGAGAGCTTGTTCCTCATAGATGGTGCCTTCTTTGTGTCCTCACATGGACACAGCGCCTAGCTTGCTCTCTGGGGTCTCTTTTATAAGACCACTAATCTCATGTGTGAGGGCACAGCCTTTATGATCTAATCACCTCTCAAAAGCCCCACCTTCTAATACTCTCACACTGGGGATCAGGTTCCCATATGTAAATTTTTGGAAGATACAAATATTCAGACTATAGCAGTCCAATTTTATTTCTTGATTTGATTTTATTTGTATTATTTCAATTCTTTGGAAATTATTAGGTTTTATATGTGTACTAAGAAAAGGTCAGTATTTGCAAATGCTACATACCCTTTTTAAAATGCGTACTTTCTATCTTCTAGGTTTATAAGTTGATGTGTTTCTAGGTAATATGTTGTTTAGATCTTCTGTATACTATTTTTTTCTAATCCAGAGTAGCTGGATTGTCTTGGATTGAGAGATTTATAAATATTTGTATGTTTCCTTGCATCTGCTGTATCTTCTGCTATGATGTATATTGTTGTACTATTATAATTTACATAAATATGAATATCTCTTGAATACTCTTGAATATATCTTTTTATTATTATTATTATTATTTTTTTGACACAGAGTCTTGCTCTGTCACCCAGGCTGGAGTGCAGTGGCACGATCTCAGCTCACTGGGAGCTCCACCTCCCGAGTTCACGCCATTCTCCTGCCTCAGCTTCCTGAGTAGCTGGGACTACAGGAGCCCGCCACCATGCCTGGCTACTTTTTTTGTATTTTTAGTAGAGACGGGGTTTCACTGTGTTAGCCAGCATGGTCTTGATCTCCTGACCTCATGATCTGCCTGCCTCGGCCTCTCAAAGTGCTGGGATTACAGGCATGAGCCACAGTGCCCATCCAAATATATTCATTCTAAGAGTCCCGTTTGTTTGTTTCTTTTAATGCTTTCTTTTTTGGTCTGCATTCTCGTTGATAGTAAGATTAAGGCCCTCTGACCCTGTGTTTCCTTTGTCCTGGCGTATATTTGTCCATCTTGTGTTTTCAACCCTTATGATTCTCTTTGCATTAAATATGTCTCTTGTATATAGTGTATTGCATTTTGTTTCATAGCCTATCAGAAGTATATTTTCTTCTTCTTCTTCTTCTTTTTTTTTTTTAAGACGGACTTCCACTCTTGTTGCCCAGGCCTTAGTGCAATGGCACAATTTCGGCTCACCACAACCTCCACCTTCTGGGTTCAAGTGATTCTCCTGCCTCAGCCTCCCAAGTAGCTGGAATTACAGGCATGCGCCTCCACGCCCAACTAATTTTGCATTTTTAGTAGAGACGGGGTTTCTCCATGTTGGTCAGGCTGGTTTCGAACTCCTGACCTCAGGTGATCCACCTACCTTGGCCTCCCAATGTGCTGGGATTACAGGCTTGAGCCACCACACCCGGCCGAAGCATATTTTCTTAATAGTTTAACAAAGTTAATTGACATTGATTAATACTATCAAAATGTTTGATATCAGTTCTACAGTAGTATTTTATATAGAGATAAATAAACTGATACATGTATATACATTTGTAGACATACATTCATACACACACCAATACATGTACAAATATATGTTTGTAATATCTATCTTCTACCTATCTATCCATCTGGCTATTGGCACATATTTGCATTTTAGTCTATTTGCTTGAATATTACTTTTATTCTCCTCTTTTATAGGATTTTGTGTTTGTTTTTTGCCTTGTTATTATATCAATTATTATTATTGATAATAGCTAGTAATTCTTTTCTAGCTTCCTTTTTCTTTACAATGTAATTTGAAAAATATATATTTTAAAATCTCAGTTGGTGACCTTGTTCTTTGTGCATACATTCTCCTTATTTTGCAAAGTGTTACTGTATCTGCATTGTTAGAGCATATGACCACTTTGTCCACATATATATAATATTGATATCCCTTTAGCGATTCTAATTTCATGAAATGCACACTCAAGTAGATAAACTAGGAAGTGCTCATTGGAAAAATACTCCTTAAATTTCTCTGTCTTCATAACAGTTTGTTTAGAACCTTTAAACTTGAAGGACATCCTGGCTAGGTATAGAATCTTAGTAATTTATTTCTTTGAGTATCTCAAATATGTTACTTCATTGTCTTCTGGTATTAAGTTTTGCTGTCACAAAATGAAATCAACCTGATATTATTTCCTTAAAATTTATCTTTATAGCAGACACTAGATGCCCTTTAAGAAGATGGTACACTCATCCCCCAGCTGCTGTGAGTGTTGGCTGCCAAAAAACAACTGCTCATTTTCTCCAGAGGATTGCTCTTAGCTGATGGGGCCCATTTTGCTGGGAGGTAGCATCCTCCTTTGAATATGACCAACAGCTAATGGCTCACTCATAAAAGACTGTAGTACATACACAGTCTTTTGTACAGAAGACTTTCTTATGTACTATGTATTAAAAGACTAGACCTCTTGCCTAAACATAGAGACAAATCTGCAGTGTGCGTATCCTCCAAGGCACTCTTCCTCCACCACACCTTGGACAATATCAAGCCTAAATTCTTACTCATGGTCTTCTTTCCTACCCAGCTTTCCTCACTCCTTCATAGATTTTTCTTTTTACTGAAGAATATATTCTCAATCACATATACCCAAATTTCTGTCTCAGGCTGTGTTTCTAGGGAATCACCCCTTTTCAAATGTTCCTTTTCTTCATTCACCTCATTTCTGAGTAATGTTTCCAGTTTATGGTGCTTTTTCCTTGATTATATTATTTTTTTAGACTTTCCTTAATGCTTTGTGAAATATTAGTCTTTTCACTTGTTTAATGGGTATTCTTTTTAGATTACCTTCACTGTCTATTTAATGGTTATTTTGCTCCTTAATTTCTTTTTTCCTAAAGTAATGTATAAGATTCAACAGCAATATCTGCCTTTGTTCATTTAGATGAGTAATTTTCTTTAATTTTAGGAGGAAAGGTAAACTAGAATTGCTTTCCTATCTTCACAGCTCTTGAGATCCTTCATCGGATTCATTTTCAAGGTAATTAAAATTATGACTATAATTGCTGAAATATGTCAGCTTCTTCTTTCCCAATTTTAGATGAAATTTTTTATTTTTCGCTACTATTTTTCCACTCTACCTTTTGTAATTTCTCCACAGTATAGATTATATTGCTAGCAGTTTCTCTTAGGGAGACTATCCTGAAAGGGAGCTTTAGTTTGTTTCCAGCGTTTAAGGGGCCCAGAGAACTCCAGTGCCATCTGACCTTTTGAGCGCCCCCAACACAGTCATGAATTGATGCCTGTCTACCTCTGCCTCGGTTTCAGTTGGTCTTCTCTGATTGACTGTGTGGTTTTCAGGGAGTAGTTGTTTGTTACAGTGTTGGGGGAGTGGCAGTTCTTTAGTTTTCAGCATAGTTGTAATCATGTTACCGTCTCTCTGACTCTTCATGCTCAGTTGCTGATTCCTTGCGGGTTTTATTGCTGTCATCGATTTGTCTCCATCTTCTCAAGTTTGGGGATTGGTGATGAGACATTTTTACCTAATTTTATTGTATATGTTGACTGTAGGTTTTGGGATTTCTGGTCTAATTGCTGTCTGGTTTTCGGTTCAATTTAGGGAGATTTAAAAGCTATATCATCACCATCTTTCCAGAATACTCCAAATTTGTCTATATTTAGTGTTTATGTTTAAACAGGAAAAACTGTGTGTGTGTGTATATATACATGTATATATATATAAAATGTATGTATGTGCATTCACAAACACACACACAGCGAGAGAGAGAACAACAAGTGGGACAAACTTCCAACATCTGGCAAACTGAATTAATGATTTGGATTACCAATTTGGGTCTTCCTAATTAGCTCTGGAGGAATATAAGAGATTTATGAACTGCTTGGCTTGTAAATTGAAAAGGCCAGGAGATTTCCAGACTGTTTCATGAACTAAAGTTTAATACCCTTAGCTTAATGGATATTTTTGTTTCTAAACTTTATGACTTGCCAAATTGATGCATAAAAGGAGTCTAGAATTACAGGTAGTAGGGGAAAATGCATACAATTCAAGTGTGGCTTAGTTTCTCTGCCACCAAAAAGCCTTGGCTTTCTTTCTCGAATTCTATCTGCTTTAATACTGCTGGTGTATTCAGTAGGTTTCTGAGAAACTTCTTAACTTTTTTTGAGATTGGGTCCCTTGGAGAGAGGGAGTAGGTGTTAGCCTAGGTATAAGATCATAGCTTTTAAAGGTATGTTGTTACGATCTTGTCACCTTGTGAAAGGAGAGATCAGAATCATGCTGATGTGTTTAGGTTCAGACACTCAGACTGCCTGTGCTTAGGCTTGTATTTAAGTTAAAAAGCACTTCCAGCAAAAGCTCAAATTGTTTTAATTTCAAGTTTTTAGTGAATCTCTTACTCTCTGATGAGATAAAACCCTTAAGCGAATAAAAATTAAACTTCTTCTCTGTGGACTAGGTGTTCAGAGGAAATAAACCTCTACCAGTAGTACAGACATCTCTGGGTAGCGAAGCCCATGGGAAGCAAGGCCTGCCTGCCCGGATGTGACCCAGTGGAATTCTGTGGATGTTGTTCCAGGTGTTGCTCTAGCCCTGGAAGCCAACTCTATTCTTCTAATACCTTTCCAGTCCTCTCTCTTACACTAGAACAAGGGGTGGCAAACTTTTATTTTAAGGGCCACACAGCAACTCTTTAACTCTGCTGTTGTGGTGAGAAAGCAGCCATATAAAAAAGCCATGCCTGTGTTCTCATAAAACTCTCTTTACAAACATAGTTGGCAGGCTACATATGGCCTGCAAGCCATAGTTTGCCAATCCTCACTCTGAAACAAGAATCAAATTAGAGGGTGAGGCCTAGCCAAATCACAACACAAAAAGAGCATTTCATACAAAGGCCATTATTGACAACCTCCAGCTTAAGAAAGGAGATGCCATTCACAGAAAAGGAGCATGCTTTGGGACCAAGTTTGGGAAAATGGGATTGTGGGTACCAACGGGAGCAGGAAAAAGTCATTTCTGCACTTTCCTGTCTTATGTACTGTATATTAAGAAAAGTCCTTTATTTATGTATAGCTCTTTGTGTTGTACAATGAAACTATATGGGCAGATTAGAGAAAAATGTGAAGATTCCTTTATCAAGCTAACAAAAAACCCTTTTACAATACTAATGCCTGCCAAGGCAAATTACAACAGAATTGACTGTTTGCCTGGCTAAATCCACCGTTTATTGTATCAGTGATGGATATTTTATGATAACAGAGACTTGGAAGTAGGAGGAGAATATGAGTCTCTCCCCACTTCCTTCTCAACTCTTAGAAGTAGAAAATAAAGGCATACAAAATATCTACAGCTTAATAGCAGCATTAGAAATTTCAACCCAATAGGACCAAAAAGGACTATATGATTATGGTGAAACAGTTTTTTGAAACAGTTTTTCTTTAGGTGTATGACAAAAAAGTCACATATCCTTTTAAATAAAAATATGAAGTAAAATTTGTTTGAAGTGGACTTTATAATGGGGACGTAAGAAAGAACAAGACTTAGAACCATTTTTGGTAATTTTTATGCTTGAGAAGTCTAAGGTATCTTGTGAATTCAATCTGTGTGTTGGGAAAATGTAGGTATGGTACATAGATTTTGAATTTTCAATACCTGGTTAAAAAATAAGAAGTGATTAAAGAAGATCAATTTTAAAACAATTATGTTTCCCAAATTCACAGCAAAATGTCTAATTATTAACTTTATAAATATCCCATTTTTCTTGGTCTTTGCCTTACCATTTCACATGTGGAGATATCTATGATTATAAATAGAAAAGATTTCCCCCGTGCATGCTTTTCTTACGTAAATCAGATGTTAGACCTAAAAGTCTAACAGAAAATAAGGCAGTACTCACTAGGGCAGATGGTATAAGGAACTTGAAAATTCCTGGTGCTGCCAAAATTCCAGTTATTGGACCAAAAGCTGGGCATTATTGCAATCAGTGTGTTGAAGACACATCTGCACACCCAGGTTCACTGCAGCCCTATTCACAATAGCCAAGATATAGAATCAACCTAAATGTCCATTTACAGATGAATGAATAAGGAAAATGTGGTATATATCCTACATTGGAATACTATTCAGCCATAAAACAGAATGAAATCCTTTTGTTTGCTGCAACATGGATGAGCCTGGAGGACATTATGTTAAGTGAAATAAGCCAGGGACAGGGAGACAAACCTTTCATGATCTCACTCATATGTGTCATCTAAAAAAGTTGATTTCATAGAAATAGAGAGGAGAAGAGTGGTCACTAGAGGCTGGGAAAGAAGGTGGGGAGGCCTGAGAGAGACTGGTCACCAGGTGCAGAGTTACATTTAGACAGGAAGAATACGTTCTGGTGTTCCATTACACAGTAGGGTGACTATAGCGAATAGTAATGTGATATATATTTCAAGACGGCTAAGACAGAAGATTTTGAATGTTGTAATCACAAAGAAATGATAGGTATTTATGGCGATATATGTGGTAATTACCCTGATGTGATCACTATACTATGTATACACGTGTTGAAACATCATATTGTACCCCATAAATCTGTATAATTATTTGTCATTTATAAATTCAAAAAAATTTTTAAATTAGGACTGAGATTACAGGTTATATAGAAAAATAATGAAATATTTGTCTGTAATCACTAATAGGCAAGTAGCTTCGTGAACAATTTCATGTTATCCTTTTTTAGCTGGGTGCTTTGGCTCACGCCTGTAATCCCAGCATTTTGGGAGGCCGAGGTGGGTGGATCTCCTGAGGTAAGGAGCTTGAGACCAGCCTGGCTGACATGGTGAAACCCCGCCTCTACTAAAAGTACAAAAATTAGCTGGGTGTGGTGGCATGCATCCATAATCCCAGGTACTCAGGAGACTGAAGCAGGAGAATTGCTTGAACCCGGGAGGTAGAGGCTGCAGTGAGCTGAGATCGTGCCATTGCACTCCAGCCTGGGTGACAAGAGCAAAAACTCCATCAAAAACAAAAACAAAACAACAACAAAAAAACTTTTTCAAATTGATTATTTTGATAGTAAAATAGTATTTTCATAAAACAACCTGTTAATTCCAGTAATCCCCAAAAGAGTGAGCATAATACAATTCCAAAAGTGACATAGAATATTTTAAACTTATTATTAGAAGTTGGACAGTTATATAGGGTAATATATCAAGTCATGGAATGTACAGTTTTTATGGTTGAGCTTTGAAAAGTACCATGTTATCCCTGTTCAAACAGAAGTTGGAAACCTCTCCTCCAGGAATGAAAAGACTTTCAGGCTAGATAAATTGTTTACCAATGTCTGTTCAACAACCTCATTTTCAAAACACTGAATCTGACTTCTTCCTCGGTATTAGGAAGCTTTTTTTTTTTTTTTTTTTTTTTTTTTTTTCGTGAGAGAAGGTAGAAAATGAGCATTTGGTGCTGATATAGAGACTGGTGAAAATAACACAATATGTGATAGCTCTCAGAAGCAGAAAGTATTATTGATCATGTTCTGTGATGAAACCAAACATTTCATGGTTCCTTCAAAAATCAAAGATATGGCCGGGAGTGGTGGCTTATGCCTGTAATCCCAGCACTTTTGGAGGCTGAAGTGGGTGGATCACTCGAGGTCAGGAGTTTGAGACCAGCCATGCCAACATGATGAAACCCCATCTCTACTAAAAATAGAAAAATTAGCCGGGAGTGGTGGTGGGCACCTGTTATCCCAGCTACTCAGAAGGCTGAGGCAGGAGAATCACTTGAATCCAAGAGGAGGAGGTTGCAGTGAGCCAAGATCATGCCACTGCACTCCAGCCTGGGCAACAGAGCAAGACCCTATCTCCATCAATCAATCAATAAAGTGTAATCTTATTTGTATTAAGTTTTTAAAACATTGGTACAGATTTGATCATTGTTTAAACTACATTTTCATTCAATGTAAAGAGTTCTGAAACCTAAATATGAGTTACATTATTTGTTTTGATGAAGTAGAAAAAAGTGTGAAATTTTAAAGAAATATTTTCTCTTTTGAAAAAATTTCAAAGAAAAAATAGCTTACTGAGGTATGATAGGTATGAAAAGCTTTACATATATTATGTATACAACTTGATGAGTTTGGAGGTAAGTATATACCCATGAAACCATCATAACAATCTATGTCATAAAAACCTATCTATCATCTCCAAATATTTCCTCCTGCACTCTTTATTATTTTGTGTGATAATAACACTTAACGTAAGATCGACCCTCTTAGCATTTTTTTTTTGATCTCAATAAGCTTGTCTTCAAAGTTTCCCAAAACCTCCCTAACTGATAAAAAAAAATTTAATAGAAGATTATTAATCAGTCTTACTGTATTTTTTACTTTCTGCTAGCTACCTTTTTTCTTCAAACTTGAAGAGAATAGAAGAGCAAGAAATAGTGTCACTATTTCTTGTGTGACTCTGTCTCACTATGACAGAGTCTCACTCTTTTCATTCAGGCTGGAGCGCAGGGGTGCAATCTTGGCTCATCGCAACCTCCGCCTCCTGGCTCAAGCAATTACAGGCGTGTGCCACCATGCGCAGTTAATCTTTTTTTGTTTGTTTGTTTGTTTTGTTTTTTTTGTTTTTTTAGTAGAGACAGCATTTCACCATGCTGCCTAGGCTGGTCTCAAACTCCTGAGCTCAGATGATCTACCCGCCTAGGCCTCCCAAGGTGCTAAGATCACAGGCATGAACGACTGCACTCAGCCCAAAATTTTAAGTATAAAATACAGTGTTGTTAACTACAGCCACTATGTTATACAGTAGATCTTTAAGACTTACTCATTTTGCACAACTAAAATATTGTACCCTTTGACCAACACCTCCCTGTTTCCTGCTCTCCCAGCCCGTGGTAACCACCCTCTCCTCTCTGCTTATATTTTAGATCCCTTGTGTAAGTGGGATCCTATAGTATTTGTCCTTTTGTGTCTGGCTTATTACATTTAGCACAATGTTCTCTAGGTTTTTTCATGTTGTTGCAAATGGCGGGGTTTCCTTCTCTTTTAAGGGTCAATAACATTCCACACATGTATATGTCACAGTTTCTTTATTAACTCTCAAACTCTTTAGATTTAGAAAAGGAATTTAGGGAAGTATACTTCCTCTTCTACCTGTCAAGTTTTGAAACACCCCCCATTTTTTAAAGGTGTTAAACAGTACAAAATTTCCACTTTAAAGAAAAATACATAATTTTACTTTGAAGTCCCTCAGAAAGAAATTTCCTAATATTTGTACTGAACTTGTGCTAAAATTTTTTAGAGAAATAATAATTTTCAATTTGAAAACCAAATTCAGCAAATCATTGCATTTACCAGTCACCTTTATATCTGAGTTATTTATTTGATAGCACTTTTAGTATTTCAATATTATCTGCAATTTCTTAGACAGGGCTCACAGAGTCTATGCTAACATGCAATTCAACCTATCTTTTATGAACCACATAACCTTCTCAATGTATTGCTTATAAATGCATTGAACTATTGTCAGTTATTTTGCAGACACCAGAATACTGTTGTATAAAGAATTCTCAATATTCACACAATTTTGGAGCTCCTCAATTTTTTGACAGAAACTCATTTAAATTACTTTTACATGATAATTATGACATTATATGTACAAAGGTCTTTGCTCTGCCTTCCTAAACTTTGGAGAAACCATTAGACATCTACCCATTATCAACATTATCATATTTCTGACCACTCAATTATGTGAAAATTAACCCTGATTTGCTGCAGATGCATCTTTATAACTCTGTTTAGGTTAGTGTCAGTCATCTCTCTCTGATAAAATGAAAGTGAAGACACTTTAATTAAGACAGCCTTTAAAGCTTTATGAAGGCATTTTATCCAAATTGACAACCAGACGACTATTATTCCAGGGGTTATTGTATCGCATTCAGTCGCGTTAATGGAAACAATAGATTCATACTTTCTGCATCATTTTGGATGTTATTATCTACATGGCTTTATTTTTCTGCTTACAGAATTGTTCAGATCATTCTGTGAACTCATAAATGCAAACATTTCTTTTTATATTTCTGGTTTCAAACAACTAAAAAAAAAGTTTTCTTTACAAATGGAATAGATTCATCATATTCCTTTAACAGTGAGCACTATTTCCTAGCAAACAAATACTGTCAACATTGAATGTCAGGTTTTTTCCATTTACTTCAATGTGTTTTGTGTGAAAAGATCATTTATCTGCAAGAGTTCCATCACAAAATCCATTTTCACTCCAAAAGCAATGATTTCAAATGCATACTACTTTTTCATGGGTTCTAATTTTCTAGTATTATGTTTTCCATTGGAAGTTTCTGGTTTTGTTTCCAAGTAATTATAGATGCCTAGAAAAATACATCATAACTACAAACCAACTAGACAAAAATTCAAATATCAAAAGAGCAAAGCAAACACAAAGTGTTTCTAAGCTGTGCAGTGTTGACATGAATAAACAGATTTATGTGGAGAGGTTATGCAATTAAAATATCAACTATTTATCTTTCATTTGTTCATGTTTTCTTTGTTATAATTTGATTTATATCTTAATAAAAAGTCTTTTTTACACTGTCACAGAACAAACAAAATCACTGCTATATTTCACAGTTTGTACAATTATTGATTTGTAAATTTATATATATATATATATATTTTTTTCACTGTGGAGAGTAACATCAGCAAGTGTTGAGGTTGCAGGGAATAACATAGTTATGATTTTGGGATGGCATTTCTTCATTTGTTTGGTGATAAGTCAGGTTCTAACCCCTGTTAGAACCCCCAGAGCCACCGCGGTGTGATAGTAGATGTTAGCTACCTTTCTAAGTCTTCAGTCTCTCCCAGGTCCTCATTAGTGTTATCTGTTTCCAAACAGTCTGTAGCTACATTCAGTTTTATAACATGTGAAGTCTTCCACAACTTAAATTCCACTGTCCATTTGAAACATACAACATAAAGGAAAATAACAACAGCCTTATAATACTGGAAAGGGAAATCCCAGGGCTTTCTACTCAGATTTACAATCTTATCCCTGCCATTTCTCTTCCTGTTCCCACAGCGTAAAAGAAAACAAAAGTTACTTGCAAAATATTCCTGTATATCCCAAAGTTTGATTCAAAAATCTAATAATAGATTAGAGATGTCTGCTTTCAATCTGGAGTAACAGGGATCAGATTTACCATCCACCGAACCAAGATACAGACAAAAAGAATGAAACAGTATTTTTCAAGACACTGAACATCACTGGCAAGGAAGGATAAGAATCCCTTAGAGATGGAAAATGAGCAAGGTAAGCTTTGCAATTGTACCAGCTTGCTGTCTGAATAGAGCCCCAGGCCACAAGCAGAGAAGGAAAGTCCATGCAGAGCCTGGTGGACAACCTGAATTGAAGAGAGAGAACTGGGTGTCTAAGGAGACAAGGCAGATAGAGTTTGTGGCATGGTACTCTATAAGGAAGGGACGCAGAAATGAGATAAATTTCTGGAGGTCTTCAGAGGGCCCTCATGATTCTTCGGTACCATACTAATCAGTGCATACATGTGAGAAAAAACTTTAAGTAGAGAAAGAACTACTCAGAAGAATTAGAGACAACAGTGCCCGTAACTTACAGGAACAGTGCTCGTTCTCACAAGCCAGGCTGGAAAACTTCATGATTCACATAGTATTGAGTAGAGTACACAGACAGACTTGCCCTACTATTTACCCAGAATAACAAAAGCATAAGTTCAGTAAGAGACTTGAATATAAATATTCATAGCAACCTTCTCTGTAATAGGTCCAACCTGAAAACAACCTAAACATCCATCAGAAGATAAATGGATAATCAAATTGCGGTATAGCTTTATAGTGGAACACTACTAAGCAATATAATAAAGGAACTATTGATAAACATTGTAGCACATGATGCTGGGTAAATGAAGTCAGACAAAAAATGAGTACATGCTGTATGCTTCCATTTATATGAAATTTTGTATTAACAATAGCAGAACTCATCTATAAGTATAGAAGGCAAAGAGGAAATCTGTGGTATCCTGGCTAAGTGGGTTGAATGAGAAGGAGAGGCTGAGAATCCTACTTGGAGAATCCTTGGATAGGGAGATTATAAGAGTTCACAAGAGCAATTTGGGGAGTGATGTATATGTTTATTATCTTGCTTAGAAATAATGAACATGTTTATTATTTTGATCATGATTAAGGTTTCACAGGTGTGTATATGTGTGAAAACTCATTAAATTGTGTACTTTAAATGTCAGTTTATTTCAAGTCAATTATATCTTAATGCTGTTTAAGAAACTGAAAAAAATTAAAAACAGGTCGAATGAATCCTGCTATGAGTGAGTTGGTCTTACAAGTCTAAATGTCTCTTGGTCTTTAACTGGGACACATTGTAAAATTATATTTGTCTACTTCCAAAGATATAAAAATAAGCTGGCAATTTTTACTCTGAGTATACTGTATAAAAGTTCATAATCCTATAAACTGTAGTAGAAGTTCAAAAGAATTTGGGATGAATTACGGCATTTTCATTCAGATTTGCTCATTACCCATTCTTAATCGAAAAAGTTAGCAAGAAATAGGATTTTTAAAACATGTTATTCATAGGAGACAGTTTACTCTGGTGACTTTTGAATTTTGACTATCTCAGAATACACTACAAATATTTTTAACATAGAGATGGCTATCCCAGCTCTGGGAATTGTGATTTGCTAGATTTGGATCTTCTTTTATGGGTTGTTCTGGAATTTTCTCTGGATTTGTGAAGTCTTCCGGAATAAGGTAAAAGGTGACTTCTAGTGAAATCCATAAGTCTTCCTGAGCAAAATATTCTAAATATATAGCCTGAGGATTTGGCAGCTGTGTGTGTTTCAGTATAATTAAGGTCCTAAATGAAAACCTCAGGAAGGTACAACAATATGCTTGGAGGAGCAAAGGTTGTGACACATACCATAAGCTACTGAGCAAGGAAAAGTTACAACTACAGTGGAGACTGGTGACCCAGTCAGAAGACTTGGTTTTGAGTGCTTATGAACATACACAAACCTTTTTACCGATTTTAAATTTTATTTTCCCACACTCATGTTGAAATCATTATAATATCTACCCCACTCAAAGAGCATAGAGGATCAATACAATGTATGCAAATTTAGGTTGTAACTTTTGAAAGCATTATTAAATATTATCATTTAACATCAATTCTCAAATGTTCTCTTTGCACTAAGCACTTTAACATATGTCTTTCAATTGTATCCTTACAATTATCCTATGAAGTTGGTGTTGGATACATAGGTTTAATAGGCAAAGAAACTAAAGCTCAGATGGATAAAAACAGGTCTCCAGGGCCACAGTGCAGCAGTGCAGACATTGGGAACTTCTGGCTGGTTTCTTTTCCCAGACTTCCTCTACCCACTCTGGTAGGTACCCAGTTATGTCAGTTTTAGAATGAGTGGGGAAGTGTAGGAAACCCCTTTCAGGTATTCTAAAGAAGCTCCTTGGTGAGGAATTTATAACCATGCACTTTAATTGCCAGAACAAGGAAAACCACTAAATTGTCTATAGTATTCTGTGCAAAAACAAACAAACTCCTAAACCTATATCGAAAGGACAGTTGGAGAGAAAATGAATATAAGCTGGATAGAGGTTATATATTGGTACAGACAACACTTTGCTTCCAGAGTAACTGGGGACAGTGAAATGAATAGCCTCACCAGCTTTGTGATAGATTTTGTTCCCAAAGTGGCTGAGTACTCAGGGAACAGGAAGGCACCCAATAATATCACAAAGCCCCAGTATTGCTAATGAGCTTCCCTGTGCATATAAATGATGCCCTTAATGACACCTAAACTGCAACATAGACCCTAGGGAAAATGTAGCTTTAGAAACTATGATTGCTACAAAATGCCTTTCTCTAAAAACTGACAATTACTCAAGTTGTCATTAATTCCCAGTGTAACAAGCTAATGCAAACAATGCTGGAAATTGCATCCAAGTTCTGCTAAAAATCAGGTCATGTGTAAATACAGCTAATGCTAAGAAGCAAAGTGCAGGAAACAATGCCAGCATCAGCAGCATCTTTGACTACAAAGAATAACTACATGACACCAAGCTCAATTTAAGCCTTCACGCCCACATCAGTAGTTCTGCATCACCAATGATCAAAGCCATCAACTTGAAGGAGACTCTAATAATGATAGGGAGTTGGGTATGAGGGATTACATTTCTTCACTACATCACTTTTTATTACTTACTATCTTTAATAAAGTTTTAGCAAATTGCGAACAGCTTCAGCAGATGGAATTTGTAGGGCAGGAATGAGGGATTCCAAATTTTTGAGATTCTGAGCTGTTGTGTACTGCAGCCTGTCCTCACTATTTGCACAGTTTTAGGGACACAGCCCATGCACACTGTGTACCTGGTCAACCCTAGTATTTCCTGTCATGGGTCTGCTTGTTGTCTTTGCCCTGCTGGCAGGGAATCCTTATGACCAGGGTTCTTTTCTTCCCCTGAGAATAAAATATAGATTCAAAACATCTTGGAAATATCTTCACTGTGACTATGAAAGAGGCAATTAAATTGCATAAGGGGATGGGGAGTGTACAATCGGGTTGGATGCAGGGCGGGAGCTTAGTTGTGTGAGTCATATGTTTATATGCACACAGAGATATGCACGCTGCTTGGCAGGAGGAGAGGATTGTTGTAAAATCATGGAGAATCCAGAATTCAATCTAAGTACTCTTTAACACCACTTATGTTGTCCTTTTGATTTGTACCTTGCTATCTCTTTTGATACGTAGATAATTTCCCCTTTCACGTTTTGTTGCCATTTGGTAGTTGACAGTATAAACCACTTTATAATAGAGTAAAGCAGAGGCCACTGTGAGGGAACATAATTGAAATAAAAAGAGTGGGTTTAAGATTGGGAAGTCTGAGGCCTAACACCTTTCTAACTGTAAAGCGCTTAAACTCAGCTTCAGTTTCATTGCATGTTTAGAGAGAATATTAGACTATACATCATTACAGGGATGGGGGTACCTATATTGAGTGGGGCTCAGTGACTCATAAGGGCCCTTTTATCTTTATATTGTGGTTTAACACGTTTAGAGCTACATAGAATTTTTGCTATTATTATATACTAATATTCAGCCTGTGTTTATATCACACCAGCACAAATAGTAATTCAACAAGGCAACTCCATGGATTAAAAAAAAGCTAACTCAATTAACTAGCTGAAATGTCTACCTAATAAAAATTTTTCCCTTCCTTTTTTTTTGTACTTCAGGTACACTAGGCATTAATGTTAGTTTGCATTTTAATTTAGGATGCAGTGATTTAGATCATCCCCATCTGACTCGTTCACTTGCTAAGTAATCAAATTCATTGCCTGGCAATTTTTCATAGAAAACTTTTGTTGTACAAAAGTATGTTTTTTAAATCACCAACCACTTCCAATAGATATTAATAGAAACAGGGTAGATAAAATATAGGTCAAAGCAGTATTGGTTGCTATGAGCATGAAGTAAAAACAAGTACTTTTTTTTTTTTTTTTTTTTTTTGCCTCTGGGTGGCCTGGTTGAGTTTAAATACTTAAAAAGTTTTTAATTTACATAATCCACACATACATACCTCAGACTCTAGATTCAGGATAGGGACAGAAAGCGTTTAAAAGCTTAGATAGTGAATTCCAGCTTTATCACTTGTGAGCTTTTAACTTGTTCAAGGTATTGACCACTCTGAACTTTGATTTCCTCACTGATAAAATGGCTTATAATCCTATAGTCATGCAATGCAAGGGGAGATTGATTAATTGATTGATTGATTTTGAGACAGAGTCTTGCTCTGTCACCCAGGCCGGATTGCAGTGGCGCAATCGCGACTCACAGCAACCTCTGCCTCCTGGGTTCAAGCAATTCTCTTGCCTCAGCCTCTGGAGTAGCTGGGATTACAGGTGCCCGCCACCATACCTGGCTAATTTTTGTATTTTTAGTAGAGACAACGTTTTACCATATTGGCCGGGCTGGTCTCGAACTCCTGTCCTCAAGTGATCCGCCCGTCTTGGCCTCCCAAAATGCTGGGATTATAGGCCTGAGCCACTGTGATCAGCCAAGGGGAGTTAAATTAATCCACATAAAGCATCTAGAGTATCACCTGACATATACCAAATGTTCAATAAGCATTAGCTAAGATCAGATGGGCTTATAAAACTTAAATTTCTAAGTTTTGTGAGCTTGAACTCATTGTTATGATTGAGGTTTCGCTGAATATTGGTCATTTTAAACTATTTTAACTGTACATTTTTCTTTGTCTATTAGCATTAAATTGTATATAGTGGCAAATATAAAGGAAATATCTATACAATGAAATTAATATTTATTTTCTTATAATTAATTCAAAAATCATAATGCTTCAAATACCTGGATTTTTTGGTTTTAAGCAGTTGAAGTTTTCCAAAGGTCTGTACAGATCTTTAACCTCTATAAGGTGAAGGGGGAACTTTAAGGCCTTAAAATTCCTTGAAGGAATTTTAAGACCTTAAAGATTGTATAGACCTTTGCTGTGTGTATACACACACACACACACACACACACACACACACACACACACACACACTCTCAAATTAAAGCATGATAGAGATTCAATCATTCTGGCACATAATATATCTGATCAAAAATATAAGCCACTGATTTTTTCCCCTGAATCTTCCCTCCTTATCTCTCCTATCTCTCTGTTGTTTATGCAACCCTGTTAAATATCTATAATTAAATCTTGGACAAACAAATCAGCACAGCATGCCATATTGCAATAGAGATGTGTCACAGGTCCCTGTGGGTTGCCCTTGTGTCTACTAAACAGCCCTACTCTAAACACAGATTCCTACAGCTGCTTTCTGCCTATCCATGGACTAGCTCAGCTCCAGCCAAACGGAAAGTCAGACTAGGCTCCAGACGCTGTATTTCTATACACAGAACTTCTGCATAATTTTGCTGCCTGCAGGAACTCCAATGAAGTGATGGGTGACAGAACAAATTTTGGAGACATGGAAAGAATGTGACCTTGTGCAGATCCTAACCAGATGCATTACAGCTATTTATTTATTCCCTCCTTTTCCTCTTTTTGCAAAAACAATTTAAATTTAACAAATTTTTATATACAACAAAGTGTTGTCATGTGAGCCCTTGAACATTTGACTTAAGAGCCAAGAGGTTAGACAATTGTTTGAATTTCATAAGGCAAAACAGATGTGGTTTCGAAGTCTCATGCTAATGGAATTCAGGCTGTGGGAAGGCGCTGGAAGCCTTGCTCTTCTCTGAAGCTGTCATATTTTTGTTTATTCACCAAACCAAAGGCCTCAGGCCGGGTGGCTTGGAGAGGTGGGTTAAAGCCATTCTCTCATTCCTCCCACTTAAAAAGATATCAGTGAATTTATAACAAATGTAATAGGCCAGTTTTCTTGTTTATTTAGTACATTCTATTTTGGCAATATTAGACTGAAACTGAAAGCCTGTAGGAGTAATTACGAGTAGTGAACATTTTATAAAGTGTCTTTGCTTTTCTCCAGTGAACTGACTAGTGAAGCAATTTATTCTATAAACACTAAGATGTAAAAAAATCACTATAGAAACTAGAACAGAGGGGAACAATTTCTATGTCAGATCTCATAATTATCTCATGTGACATGTTGTCACCACAATGTTAACTTCATCCACTAGTTCCCAAACATGTCTGATAATTTGTAATTTGGGATGTTTTACAAAAACTTCGATTCTCTAAAACAACCTCAAATTTATAAAATCAAAATAGCCAGGGACAGAGTCTGAAAATTTGTATTTTTTGAAATCCTCAACTGATTTTAGTCACTAACTTCATTTGGGAAACACTGATCCACCCAAGAGATTTGTCAATTGCCTGGTGAGTTGCATCAAGGCAAACTGCTACTCGGATACTTCATAGCAATAAGCTAACACTTGATTCTAGGGTGTCTAGAATTTTGCCCTGTGAACTCATATTCAAATTTAGATCTAAAGAATTAACTACACTGCAAAGAGGAAGGGTTATAACTCTAAGATGTTCAGAAAATAACCTCAGGTACTTATTTTCTACATTAGGATTCTGAGGCCCAAAGAGATGATGGAACATTTGAAATAAGCATATCTGGACTTGATTTCAAGTACCTAATATGGGCTCCATTTGTGATCTTCTTCAGTGCCTCCTAGCATTGCCAACTTTATGATTTTAAACCTGTGCTGTGAACTTTCTACCCATATGCTTATCAGGTGACCAAGAGAGCCTTGATATTTAGCTTGACTAAACTTTAGACATACTTCTGGCCTTTAGGCCCCTGACTTCCTTAGTTCATTTACATAAGGAACTTGTAATCATAAAATCTTTCTCTGTTCCTTTGAGATGTAAATCTTTCTAAAAACTTCTTGTCAGTGTTACAACCCTGAACCATCGCTGGACGATCTTTCTTAAGAACTTTGAAGCCATTCCTTTGAAATGTAATGGCCCTAGCTTTCAGTTTCTCTGGGACAGTAGGAATCTACCTTCAGAGGGCATCTCATTCCAAGTTATTAAACTACCTCTTGTCATGAATACAAGAAGGTGTACTTTTCCTTTGGGTAAGGCCAATTACCAAGCACTGGTGGCCTGTAATGCTCTCTATCCCAGCTCTTAAAAACTCTCCAGTCCTTCCTTTCAGCAGAGTTGAGCTCAGACTAAGTCCTGGTCTCTCTCTCCTATTGCACCAGCCTTGCATTTAATCTTCCTTGACTGTTTAATTTTGTCCAGTTGAATTTTTGTTTTTATATGACAAACAGCCTTTTACAGTAAGTCGATCAGTCATACCTCTATTATACTTTCATCGGTTTTCTAATCAAAAAAAGGGTTGGCTGCGTGCAGTGGCTCTCACCTGTAATCTTAATCTCAGCACTTTGGGAGGCTGAGGTGGGTGGATCACCTAAGGTTGGGAGTTTGAGACCAGCCTGGCCAACATGGCGAAACACCATCTCTACTTAAAATACAAAAATTAGCTGGATGTGGCAGCAGGTGCTTGTAATCTCAGCTACTCAGGAGGCTGAGGCAGGAGAATCGCTTGAACTGGGAAGGCGGAGATTGCAGTGAGCCAAGATCGTGCCACTGTACTCTAGCCTGAGCAACAGAGTGAGACTTGTCTTAAAAAAAAAAAAAAAAAAAAAAGTTGGTATTTTGTTAGTCTTGTTATCTCTTTCTGAAAGCGTGGTAAATCATAATATGCATCGTCTATCTAAAAGGGAAATGAGTGTCCTAATTATACATTGCAGAAGGCTAGCTGATAGGGCTTTAGCTCCATAGTCGTAGCCAGACATCATACCAAGTAACTAGATAGGAATAGCAAGGAAACAAAGAGAATATTAATGGCAGTGATGGCCACAGAAGTCCAAGTTTTCCAGTCTATCCAGAGGAGGAGTTACCCTTAGACTTTATGAAATATATATGTGTATATATATATGTGTGTATACACACACACACACACACACACATCTAGAGATTTTAAAAAATGACGGACGCTTTATCAGTGTGAAGTTCTTTGGAAAAGTCACTGTGGGAACACAAGTTTTTGTTTTGTTTTGTTTTGCTTTGTTTTTTTCTAGCCTTTTTCCTCTTGAGGCTTAGAAAGCCGTAACAGTGGTATCTATTTGAGTTGGAATGAACTTGATCTTTGTGGTGCCCAGATGGCTAAATAACCCAAACACCAGCTTAAAAATGCAAAAGTATGATAATGATAGAAAAAAAAAAAAGCTTTGTCTGGGGAAGAGGGGATAAACTCTCAAAGCTAAGGGATATTTTAGGAATTTTTCATTAAACCACAGTAAAGGACATGTGGTACTGTATTCCATCTATAGAAACACACATTCTTTCTATTTTAGTTTGTTAGGGCAGCTGTGAAAAATACCACAAACTGGGTGCCTTAAACAACAGAAGTCTATTGTCTCACAGTTCTGCAGGCTGAAATCCAAGATCGAGGTGTTGGCAGGGGTGGTTCTTTCTGAGGGCTGTGAGAGATAATCTGCTTCATGCTCTCCTCTCATTTATGGTGGGTTGCTGGCAATGTTTGGCATTCCTTGGCTTGTAGAAGCATTACCCTTATTCACACACACTTTTATCTTCACGTGGCATTCTCCCGGTGTGAATATCTGTTTCCAAATTTGCCTTTTATTTATAAGGATACCAGCTGATGTATGCATTAAAAAGTGGTGTAGTCTAGTGGGCAGCAGAACCCTGAGTTTGAAGACATAGACTTGGAGCCAAAGAGATTCAGACTTTAATCAGAATTATTCCAGTGACTACCCATGTGACCTTGAATAAAGTAGTCAACCCATCTAAACCTGAGATTTTTCACCCATACAAAAGGAGTAAGATCTACTGACTAGGGATATTCATAATGGAAACATTAAGTAATATAATATATGCAGACCACCAGGAAATAGTCTTTGGTACATGAAAAAGCTAAATAAATAGTTGTTTTATTACATTAATAGTGTATAACTTTAAAAGTACTTTTTACTCTTGAAAATTGGGTAACCATACAGTAGAGCCATTGTGAAATGTATTAATATGGCAAATTTCTCTAGAACTCATCAACATTACAAAACAATTTAAAAGAATATAAATAGTCTAGACAGACTAACACATGAGGTAAAATGAGCTTTCTGGAATGCATGGCTTTAGCATAGCAATGCCTTAGTAGAAACTATATATGGAAGAGAAAGCTGGGTAGCAGCTCAACAACAGGAAAATAAGTGTTGCAATCAAAAGCATGCAAGTGGTGAAACTATGATGGAAGTTAGGGAATAGAATAATAGACAGTCAAGAATTCAAATTTTAAAATGCTCATGCTTAAGTCAGCCTCTGTGTTTTACAGATGAGGAAATGGACATGTGGAGGGTCCATGGTGGGCAAAGCAGAAATAGGGAGGGCTTAGCCCCTCATTTAATCTTCAACGTAAATATAAAGTATTGTGCCAATAAATATTCAGTCCTCCCTCACCAACCACATTGCTGGTACTATGCCTCGCCTAGGTAGGATTCCTGAGATCCCCTGTCAAGATCAGACATCCTGTGGCCAAGGTAGAAATTGAGTGCTTTGCCTCTGTATGTACTGTTTTTATTCTATGCCACTTTATTTTAAAGAAAAAGGGTAGATAAAAAAGAGTTACCGATATGAAAACTGATAGAAACAATACTGCAAGCAAAAAGGAGAGAATAAAATTTCTAGCTTTGAGAATTGAGCAACTCTAAGGCACATTTTTAAATTATTTTAAAATAATACTTTTAAAGATAAATATAAAATGCATTCCACTTATTTCAGGAACCATCTTTAACCAGATGTCAGATGCAAGAGGAACTGAATTAGAAAGATCTAGAATTGCTATCCACTGAGTCTATGGGCTTTCTTAGATTACTGAACTGCACCTTTAATTTTACTGAGAGAAATCCATAAAGAAGATGACAAAAAGACATGTGACAACTCATTTTAAAGGAAGATTTATAAAAATTTCATATATGAAACCTTACTTCCTTAAATAGAGAATTGTACTGATGCATTTTCTTTGCAGAACTATCTCTTTAGACTTTGGGAGATAACTGAAGTACCTATTTTAATCATCACTACTATAGTTAAAGTTGCTATAAGAAGAGAGACCTCTGGGGCCTAGACAAAACTTTATTTCAGGGAATGAATGCAGAGTAAATAAAACATCTTCTGTCACACTTCCTATAGTATTAACATACAGATGGCTAGAATGAACACCAACAGATTCTCAAAAGAATAAAAAACCTAGGAGGCATCCCAGTGTCCCCTGGCTACCTGCCAAGAACCTATCTTTTGATGGACAGTTCTTGTTAAAAGTAAGAAAAATAGCAAGCATATCAACCAGAAAGGTTTTTATGTTTTTCACTTCAAGTGACAGAATGTAGATCTACCACCAGCTTAAATAGATAAGGGCTTTTATTTCCTCAAAATAAGAGGTGGCAGCTTAGGTGTGGTGAATTGCTTAAGGATGTCATTCAGAACCCAGGCTCCTCCATTCTTTCAGCTCCACTACCCTCAGTGGGAGGCTTTCATCCTAATGCATGCAACATGTTTGCTGTCTCTCTAAGCATTGCATCAGCTGGCCAGGCAAGAGGAGGAGAAAAGAAAAAAATGTTAAAAAATAGATGTGAGAGTTGCCTGTTCTATTTAAAAATTTATCAAAATTCTTACTCAATTTCTGCTACTTATCTCTCACTGACTAAACTCGTGATACATGACTATATCTAGCTGCAAGAGAGTCTGGATAAGTGAGTATTTTGGGCTTTCCAGACTTCCTAGTAGAGAAAGGAAAAAAGAGAATGAAATCAGGAATGTTTTAGAGAGAGCCAATTCACATAGTCTTTTGCAGAAAGTAATCATATTTCATTGAGGTGATGAAGCTGAAATTTCACATTGTTTATTTCCATTTCTTAAAAATTCTACTTCATCATCTTTCTTCTTATATATTCGCATGACCCACTTTAATCCATGAGTCCTTGAGTACTTCATTGTGTTAATGTACAGGTCCAGAACAGTGTTTGCAATGTACGAGTAATAGTTTTGTGAAGAAGAAAATATGTGTATGTATTTGCATGTCGGTGCAAATTCTGGAAGGGTTGCATAGGTTGCTGGTATGCTAATATGTTTGCCCCTATAGATCTATTTTTCCCTGCTTTTAACCCTGCTCTTTACTCTGTGTAATTGACCTGTATGAAATATATCAACAGGATTTTCACGTTCTGGGGCTTCCAATTGGCTTCTGCCAGTCAGGAGCCTAAACAGGAGATCAAAGTATAACTGTGTAGTGAGGCTGCTATTTACTCAAACTACAGTTTCTTCCCTGTGAAGACGTGTCAAGATGATTCGTGCCTCAACTGAAAGCCACTGTTCCTTTAACTTGAAAAGATACAAATACAAAAACACTGCTTGATAGTAATCACAACAGTGTGGTTCTGGCATAAAAAGAGACACATAGACCAATGGAACTGAATAGAGAGCCCAGAAATAAACATAAGCCTCTATAGTCAATTAATCTTTGACCAGACCGCCAAGAACATACAATGGGGAAAGAATAGTCTCTTTAATAAATTATGTTGGGAAAATTGGATGACCACATGCAAAAGAATGCAATTGGACCCTTATACCATATACAAAAAATTACTGGTAGTGAAAATTACTTGTAATGAAAATTACTTGTAGCTGAAAACTTGAATGTAAGACCTTTAGCCATAGAACCCCTAGAACATACACAGGGAAAAATCTCCTTTAAAAAATTTCAATGTTATTTTGGCTATGACGCCAAAAACACAGGAAACAAAAGCAAAATAGACACACAGGATTTAATCAAGCTACAAAGCTTCTATACAGCAAAGGAAATGATCGACAGAGTGAAAAGGCAACCTAAGAAATGGAAGAAAATATCTGCAAACCATGTATCTAGGAAAGGGTTGAAATCCAAAATGTGTAAAGAATTCATTCAACTCAATGGCAAAGAAAGTGAAAAACAGCAAACAAAACCCTACAATAAATAATCTGATTTAAAAATAGGCAAAGGACCTTAAGGGATATCTTTTCCAAAGAAGATATATAGATGGCCAACAAGTATATTAAAAATTCTCAGCATCACTAATCATCAGGGAAATGCAAATCAAAACCATGATGAGATCTCACATCACAGCTGTTAGAATGATTATTATAAAAAGACAAAAGATAACAAGTGTTGGTGAGGGCATGGAGGAAAGAGTACCCTTGATCACTGTTGATGGAATTGTAAATTAGTAACTGTCATGAAAAACAGTATAGAGGTTCTTCCAAAAGTTAAAAATAGAACTACCATATGATCCAGCAATCCCATTTCTGGGTATGTGTCTAAAGGAAATGAAATCAGTATCTCAAAGAGATATTTGCACTCCCAGGTTCATTGCATAATAACCAAGATGACAGAAACAACCTAGGTGTCTGTCAACAAATGAGTGGATACACATATTTTGGTATATGTACACACAATGGAATATTATTCTGCCATAAAGAGAAGGAAATGCTGTCATTAGTGACAATATGGATGAACTTGAAGAATGCTTTGCTAAGTAAAATAAGCCAGGCACAGAAAGACAAATATTGCATGTTATCACTAACATGTGGGAGCTAAAGAAAAACACTGGACTCGTGGAGATACTGGGTGGAATGATGGTTACCTGAGGGTGGGAAGGATAGTTGAGAGGGTTAACAGGTACAAAAATACAGTTAGAGTGAAGGAATAAGATTGTCTTTGGTAGCACAATAGGGTGGCTATAATTAACAACTGATTGTATATTTCAAAATAAGAGTGGAATTAGAATGTTCCAAACACAAAGAATTGATTAATGCAATTATCCTAATGTGATCGTTACCATCACACATTGTGTGCTTGTATCAAAATATCACATGTACCTCATAAATATGTACAACTAGTATATATCTATCATTAAAAACAAAAATAAAAACTTAAAATAAAAATCAAACTCATGGAAGAAGACAGAATGGTGGTTTTCAGAGGCCAAGAGGGGAGTGAAATGGGGAGATGTTGATCAAAGTGTACAATCCTTTAGTTACATGAATATGGTTTGGGGATCTATAGTGTAGCATGGTGATTATAGTTAATAATACTGTATTGTGTACTTGAAATTGATGCGAGCATATTTTATGTCTCACTCCCCTACACACACAAACGGTAACTATGTGTGTTGATGGATGCATTAATTCAATTATGATAATCATTACACAATAGTATGTGGTACATCTTGAATATATATGATTTTGTCAATTATAGCTCAATAAAGCAGAGAAAAAAATAATAAATAAACCCTATTCTACACCCAGTAGCAATAGCTACGTATATGTGGGTGTGATTTCAACTGAGAACATTTAAATACTGACCATCCTGACTGAATATTTGATATATTAAGAAATCCTTGTTATTTTTAAGTATTAAGGGATATTGTGGATATGTTAAAACTGTAACATGTTTTATACATATATCTAAAAACTTGTATAAAATGAGTTCATATCTGAAATTTGCTTTAAATAATCTAAAAGAGGTGAAGTAGGTGGGTTATAGATGAAATCACCTTTACTGTGAGCTGATATGTATTGAAGTTACTTGGTAGGTACATGGTGATTCATCACATATTTTCTCTAATTTTGCCTTTATTGGTAATTTTTAATATTTAAAATTAGAAAAAAACCCACTGTCACCTGTTATAGAAAGTTGCAGTTTATTTGTTTCAGGTGTGTGTGCAGAATGCCAGTCACCCCTAGTACCTCAGAGTCAGGATCTAGATAGGAATTATATCATTTTATCATTTACCGTACACCTTGAACCCATGAGATATGTATTATTTATACTATTTGAAGATAAGAAAGTTGAAACTTGGAGAAATTAGTGATTACTTCAAGGTCATACAATCCAAATCTCAGATCTGGCATTTGAACCTAGGAGAACCTGTGGGTCTTTCCCAGTTTCATGCAGGGCTACATGTTGGGCTATTTATTGCACAGAGGAAAATGGAGATCTATAAATTAGGCATTTAGCTATTTGGTAGAGGGACACCTGAATTAAGCCAGGAAAATTTCATGATCTGCACCTTTTTCTCCTCTATAATGATTGGATTCATGATTATTTCCTCATTTCTTTATTCCTTTATGTAACAGTATTTCTTGAATTGCTTTCATGTGCCCAGAACTGCTCTAAGGCTTCAAGATAAAACTGTACAAAGCAGAGCAGTCTCCTGCCTAATGCAGTATATTGTCTGGTCTAATAAGAGGAAGGATATTTGTAAAAGTAAATTCTTATCAATAAATATATGTGGTGAATGAAATAATCGAGGACTTGAAATAACCAGGTGGAAGAACTTACACTGAACTGTAATATCAAGTAAGGTGTCTTTCACCGAGGGCATGAAAATGGGTTGGCGTGTGAAAGGTTTGGTTTGGTGGATGGGGGTGGAAAACATGGGCAATTCCAGGCAAACAGAATGGGAAGATTTTTGTAACCAACAAGATATTGCTTGAGAAGCTGAAATAAATGCCAGTGTGGCTGCAGCAGAATGCAAAAAGGGAAGTTGGGAGAAATAAAAGTTGGAGACATGGACAGGGAGTAAATGAGTCCCACAACGAAGACTTCCAAGAACACACATTTAGACAAGGACAATCATGACACTTTGAACATTCAGAGCGATAATGCTGTTCTCTAGCATTTGTCATTTATAAAGTACTTATTGATAAATTCTGTGTGATTCCCATCTGTGTCTTGAAATAAACACATCTCTCTCACAATCTCATCTCTCTACTGAGCTCCAACTTCCTCACTGGTGTCTCACACCCTTCGTATTACTTGACTGAAAAAACTCACCTGATTTCTCCAGAACCACCTTATTCCTGATATTAATGAAGACCCTCATCCATCCAATCGCCCAAGACAGAAATCTAGATTACACTTTAGAATATTCTCTTAATATTCCATCAGCTGCCAAGTTCTATAGATTGCATATCCACAACATCACCTACATGTGAGTTTTTCTCTGCACCTTAACTTCTCTTGCCTTAGTTCAGGTATTCATCATTTCTTGGAATGATTTCCTGGCAGGCCATTTTTCCTCTAATCTCATACTCCTGCTATCCATCCTTCATTCTATCATCAAATTGACCTTCTAAATCCTAATACTACGTCTCATCCAGCTTAAAATCATTTATGACACATTTTACTCTGAATGAAGTTCATAATTCTTGGTATGGCACCAAAGACCCTCTCACTCTTATCTGCTCCTCCGTCTTGTCTTTCACTGCATCATTTCTTAGACTCTATTCTTCTTGTACAAAACTACCTGCAGTGCCTGTGACAAGCCAGCCTATTTCACACCTCTATGCTTCTGCTCACTTTCCTGATGATGCCCTTCTGTTTCCCTCTGACTGATGCATGGATGACTCTTATTGAAAGAGGATTGACTCTCCTTTGATGATAAAGATCCATCATTATATGCTCTGTGAAGGCTTCCTTTCCCACTTCAGCACTTTATATGGCACCAAATCTGCACCTCTAGCAATCCAGCACATTTATTTCCATTTCATAGTATATTTCTCACCGCTTTATGTTTCTCAATTCTAGATAAAAATAAATTAGAATCAGAGCTTTGCCTAGAAGAGGATTAGTTGGTGCTACAGAAATCTTAAAGAAGAAATGCTACTCTATATATTTCTAACAGTGTGTACAGTTGTATTAAACTATTAAGCTGTGATTATGATGTTAAAATGCATTATATACTACTCAGAGATGACATCTTTCTATGCAACATATAATGCTAAGAATTCTCACATACCGACTGCTTGTGTATGTGGACATCATCTATAATATTTTTATTATTTAGTGTCTTGTTCTTTTCATTCCTGTCTAATTGAATTATTTGAATAAAATTTCTCAGTTTTGATAACATTTAAATTATTCTTTATTTTTTACATTATATTAAAGTGGAACTGGTATCATGCTGTCACAGCAATAAGATTGTGATTCTAGAAGAAAGAAATAATGTTTAAAACAGCATGAAATCGAATATAATCATTTGAGTTTGCTTTTGACAGATGTGTAAAGCAATTTCATGCTATACTGTTTCCCCCAGTCTGCACTGTAAAAGAGTGAGCTCTACCAGTAATTAGTAAACTTTTGTATTTGTCTCATAATTTTCTTCCAAATGATGTGTTTCCATCAAACGTCTTACTCAATTGCCTTACACCAGCCCTACCAGTTCAACACCAAAGTATTGATATATTTAACTTATTTTACATAGTAGAATCAACTAGAGATAAGCTATGATGAGCTAATTACCTTGCATTATTGGGTTAAAGTTATGTATGTATGCAAATCATCTCCCATAATTAATCTCTTACATCTCTTAGGGTACATGTTTGATCCCCTGTAGAGGCTTCTTGTGTCTCCCTATGGAGAAAGGAAAGAGAGAAAATAAGAGAGAGAGAGAGGTGAGGGGAGGGAGGGAGAGAGACAATCTGTTTGGGATATACAGAGACAGTCCTATTTTAATGAGGTTTTTGGTTTGTTTTTAAGATTGTTCAATTTTTCTAAATGTCTTAGCAACATATAAGGAAGTTATTTTAAAACTTTATATCATGAAACATGATAAACTGTATTAACACACTTCTTAGTGTTAAAATAAACTTACATTTATTTCACAAATCACATCTGGTCATGTTGTACCTCTCTTTCAACTAATAGGTATCTTTTGATTAGTTAATATTTGCTCTTAAATTATGTCGGTTTATATTTGAGATTTGTCTAATACTTTTCCTTGGAGAACTGTTTTTCAAGTTTTAATACTATCACTTTTATGCTCATTTTACCAAATAATAAGTAGAAAACATTTCTTCCTTTTATATGCGCCAGAACAGTTTAAGCAGCATTAGAATAGTTTAATAGCATTCGTAACTCTCCATGGCTATCCATTTGAAAAGGGCACTCTAGCAATCCTCTAATTTTTATACAGTATTGTTCTTTTAGATTCTCTATTTCATCTTTGGCCAGTTAGGAAAGTTATAATTACCTGGAAGGTTATCTATTTCATGCATATTTTCAAGCTTATTTGTGCAATTAAAATCATCTCACAGGAATATCTTAATGTTCTATCTTTAGGTAGTTAGTTCCCCATTCTTATTTCTTATGTATTATGTATGTTCTCTAGCCCTTTTTTGACAACTTTTTGGTAAATATTTCTTTTATTGTGTTTTCTTTTAATATTCATGTCTTTAAATATATTCACTAGTTCTACTGCTTTCTGCTTGATAATTGACACATTTCTTTTTGCTTTTATTAATTGTTCTACTTTTCTTGGGTTCTTTTTCAATGTTTTTCTATGTCTTTTTAAACCTTATTTTGATAAATTATTGTGTCTTTTTAAAACAATGGATTTTTCTAGTTTTAACATTGATTTTGAGTGATCTCAAATCTTTTGATATGGATCATTTTTGTTTTTTTCTTAGTGTTTATTTTCACATTCAGTTTTGTGAGTTTGTTTTCTCTTTTGTGAGCACAGAGTATTGGAATTTGATGATGCTTATATTGTTCCTGAATATATGATCAATTTTTATAAATATTGCACCAGCACTTGAGAAGATGTTCTTTTTTTAGGACACAGAGTTAAATACGTAATTATGTATGTAATTATCACAGTATGCTTATGTTTATTTAGCTCTCCCACCCTTTATGTACGTTTATTCACTTTAACTTTTAAGAATTGAGAGAGGTAAATTAGATTTTTACTATTGCTAATATTTTTAGATGGTGTTTTAATCATTGTGGCTGAATCTATTTTTATATTACTGTTATTTGGAGAAGAAAATTTTATAATTATTTGATTTCCATTATGAAATGTACTCTTTATCATTATAAAGTGACTTTGTCAATCTTTTATGATAAGATTGTGATTATTGCTTTTTTGTGCTATTCACCTGTTTTATTTTATTGTGTTTGGTTTTTGCTCATCTTTTTATTTTCAACTTTTCTGAGTGTCTTTTTTTGGTATGAATTTATATATATATATATTTGTTATATTTTAAGTTCTAGGGTACATGTGGACAACGTGCAGGTTTGTTACTTATGTATACATGTGCCATGTTGGTGTGCTGCACCCATTAACTCGTCATTTACATTAGGTATATCTCCTAATGCTATTCCTCCCCCAACCCCCACCCCACAACAGGTTGGTGGCTGGAGATGGACTGTAAACCAAAAGTATTTGATTTTGTTTTTCTCATTTAAAAAGCGAAGTTTTAGCCCACTTATATTAATTGACATGATATAGTTTTTTGTATCAGTCTTCATATATTATGTTAAATGTTCTGTTTTTCTGTTTCTTTTGTTTTTCAACTTTTATTAGGTGGTATGGTTTCCTTTATCTGCTATCTGTCTGCTTGTAATTTAGAATGTTATTTTTATTACACTTCAGATATTACTTGCATATCTATAACTTCATGTACATAAACTTCTATTTCTGTAAGCAGTATGAACATTAACAAAATAAGCACATTTTATTACCTTCTCCTTCCCTTCCTCTTTTCACTATTTAACATTATTTTTATATTGACAATTTTCTTGGTATGTTTATTTTTTGCATATATATATATATATATATATATATATATATATATATATACTCACATCTCTATCTTTAACAACTTAAATGTCTGTCTTTTATCTGCTGTTTCTTCACAATGAAGACGACATAACACTTATGTTACCTTCTGCATTCTTTCTCCTCTGTTTCCTAATTTTAGTCATATATAGTTTTTGTTATTTGCAGTCTCTCTCTCTGTAACCAGAAGGATGTGGAGATGAAAAATCGCCATAGACAGTCTCCAGCTTATATTGGTGGTAGGAAGCTATTTCCTAATCCAACCCAAAGCCAAATTTTAAGGAAATGCTAGAAGATAATTATGTGACAGAGAGTGCTTACAGGAAGGAACCTGACACTCCTAGTTGGTCATTTGTTTAGGCACCACAAGTGCTCTTCTCCTACTTAAATAGTGATAAGAGGATCAGAAGAACATGATGGAGTTGGAGGGACTTGTGGGAGAGTACCCTATTCTCTTTCTATTTGATGTGGCAAGGAGACAAAGTATCCTGTGTGTCCGGGGCACTCTAGGGGGTATCTAGGCTTGAGCTGTTTGGCTATGATCAGCTCTCCAGGACAGCCCTCTTTTGGTTGAGGAGATCCCAGCAACAAGGTGCTGTTAAATATACTATGGAGACAGTGGTAAAGGTTGAGCGGAAGCCAGACTTGAGCACAAAGTAGATTCTCCCAGAGCCTCATGTATAGTTTATTATGGGTGGGCTAGCATTTAGGCTCTTGAGACACAAAGGAAATCTACAGCCACTCAGTATTAGTCAAAAAAGACTCACAACAAATAAATGAGGATTATGACAGTGTCATAATAAAGGATAAGCATCTTTTCCTGTATTTCCTTCTGTCTGCTTCCAGTGCTGAAGTAGTTGGATCTACAAGACAGGGAAAAAACGGGAAGTAGAGGAATATTCTTCACCCCCCTCTTGTCCTTTCAGGTTTCTCCAGCTCGGGTCTGGTCTATGTTGAGTGGATTGGGGGAAAGCTTTAAATAGAGTGTCCAACTGAAATATTAACATTGGGCTGGATAGTTAATTACCAAAAGTGACTGAAAATTAATGGAATTTCCCCCAAAGTGTCCTTAAGAAACTGGAAAAGAAATTTGACATAGCATGCCTGAAGGCATTGATTCAAAAACATATAAACTATTCAGATTTGTACAGTACAGGTTCCTCAAAATACTGATTATTTGGTCTTTGGATGCATAATATGTTGGTTTCTTTTTTTTTAAAAAAAGTTCAGTTTTATTGAGGTCTAATTGACATATAGGAATTATATATATTTAAGGTATACAACTTGATGTTTTGATGTATGTATACATTCTGAAATGATCATCACCATAAAGCTAATTCATATGTCTATCACGTCACAGAGTTACCATTTTCTTTCCTTTCCTATGGGTGTGGTAAGACTATTTAAGATCTACCCTCTTAGAAAATTTCAAGTATACAATATAATATTGTCAACTGTAATCACCCTCCTGTATGTTAGATCAGAACTCATTCATCTTGCACAACTGGAAACTTGGATTCTTTGACCCACATCTCACCATTTCCCCCTGCCCCTGGTCCCTGGCAACCAACATACTACTTTATTCTTCTATGAATTTGACTATTTAGATTTTACATGTAAATGAGATCATACAGTATTTATCTTTCTGTGTCTGGCTTATTTCACTTAGCATAATGTCTTCCATGTTCATCCATGTTGTTAAAAATGGCAGGATTTTATTCTTTGTAAGCCTCAATAATGTTATATATACAAACATAAATACGTATCTCTGTACGTATATACACACATAGCACATTTGCCTTACCCAGCCATCTGTTGATGGTTATTTAAGTTGTTTCCATATATTGGCCATTGTGAAGAATGCTACAGTGAACAATGGAGGGGGAAGATATCTCTTTGAAATCCAAATTCCATTTCCTTTGGATATACATCCAGAAGTGGATGATTGCTGGATCATTTGGTACTTCAATTTTTAATTTTTTGAGGAATCTATGTACTGTTTTCCATAATGACTGTATCAGTTTACAGCATCACCAACAGTGTGCAAGGGTTCACTTTTCTCCACACCCTTGCAAACACTTTTTATTCCTTGTAATTTTGATAATGGTCATTCTAACAGATGTGAGGTGATAGTTCATGGTAATTTTGACTTGCATTTTCCTGATGATTTGTGATTTTGAGCACTTTTCCTTTTATTTGTTGTCCATTTGTATGTCTTCTTTGGATAAATATCTATTCAGTTTTTTTCCTCATTTTTAACTGAGTTTTCTTTTTGATTCAGTTGTTTGAATTGCATGTATATTTTGAATATTAACACTTACTCCTTGTATGTTTTACAAATATTTTTTCCCATTTCTTAGGTTACCTTTTCACTCTGTTGATTGTTGCTTTTGGTATGCAGAAGCTTTTTAGTTTGTTGGAATAGTACTTATCAATTTTAGTTTGTTGGCATTCCACTTATCAATTCTCTTTTTTCCTGTACTTTTGCTGTCATAGCCAAAAAATCTTTACCAAATCAATGTCAAAAATATTTTTCCCCTGTTAGTAGTTTTAGAGTTTCAGATCTTGTATTTGCCTTTAATACATTTTGAGTTGATTTTTTTTTATATATAGTGTGAAATAAAGATACAATTTTATTCTTCTGCATGTGGGTATTCAGTTTTCCTAGCACCTTTATCGAAGAGACGGTCCTTTCCCTGTTGTGTGTTCTTGGCACCCTGGTGGAAGATCAGTTGACCATAAATGTTTGGATATATTTCTGGCATCTCTATTTTGTTCCATTGATCTATATGTTTGGTTTATGCCAGTACCATACTGTTTTGATTTCTGCACCTCTGTAAAATATTTTGAAATCATAAAGTGTGATGCTTCCAGCTTGTTCCTTCTTCCTCAAGATTGCTTTGGCTACTTGAGGTCTTTTGTGGTTTATATGAATTTTAAGATTTTTTTTCTGTTTCCATAAAGAATGCCATTGGAATTTTGATAGGTATTGCATTGAATCTGTGGAACACTTTGAGTAGTATGGACATTTTAACAATTTTAATTCTTCCAGTCCATGAACATGAGTTATCCTCATTTATCTATGTCGTCTTTAATTTCCTTAATCAATGTTTTATAGTTTTCAGTGTACACGACTTTCATCCCTTTCAGTAAGTTTTTGCTTAAGTATTTTATTATTTTTGTTGCTATTGTAAATGACATCCTTTTCTTTTGCTTTTTGGATAGTTTATTCTTAGTGTATAAAAAAATTCCATAATTTTTATATATTGATTTTATATCTTGCAATTGTATTAAATGTATTAATTCTAACAGTTTTTGTTGAGGTTTTAGGGTTTTCTACGTGTATTATGTTATCTGCAGAGATAATTTTACTTCTTTATTTCTTACTTGGATGGTGTTTATTTTATCTTTTTTTTATTTTTGCCTAATTCTCTAGCTAGGACTTCTAGTACCATGTTACACATAAGTGGTACAAGTGAGCATTCTTGCATTGTTCCCCTTAGTAGAAAAAAAGCTTTCAGTTTTGTCCTATTGATTATGATGTTAGCTATGGGCTTATCATGTGTCCATTAATGTGAGGTACATTCCTTCTATTTTTTTTTTTTCTGTGTTGGAGTTTCACTCATGTTGCCCAGGCTGGAGTGCAATGGCACAATCTCGGCTCCCTGCAACCTCCACCTCTGGTGTTCAAGTGATTCTCCTGCCTCAGCCTCCTGAGTAGCTGGGATTACAGGCACACACCACCATGCCTGGCTAAATTTGTATTTTTAGTAGAGACAGGGTTTCGCCATGTTGGCCAGACTGGTCTCAAACTCCCAACCTCAGGTGATCCACCCGCCTTGACCTCCCAAAGTGGTAGGATTACAGGCCGTAAGCCACCACACCCGGCCAAGACTTTTTATCATGAAAGGATGTTGGATGTTTTCAAATGCCTTTTCTGCATCTATTGAGATGATTGTGGTTTTTTTTTTTTTTTTTTTTTTGAGACGGAGTCTCGCTCTGTCGCCCAGGCTGGAGTGCAGTGGCGCGATCTCGGCTCACTGCAAGCTCCGCCTCCCGGGTTCACGCCATTCTCCTGCCTCAGCCTCCCGAGTAGCTGGGACTACAGGCGCCCACAACCGCACCCGGCTAATTTTTTGTATTTTTAGTAGAGACGGGGTTTCACCATGTTAGCCAGGATGTTCTCGATCTCCTGACCTTGTGATCCGCCCGCCTCGGCCTCCCAAAGTGCTGGGATTACAGGCGTGAGCCACCGCGCCCGGCCGATTGTGGTTTTTGTCTTTCATTTTGTTAATGTAGTGTATCACATTTATAGATTTGCATATTGTACTAGGTGGTTCATGGATTGCTATAAAAAAAAATACCTGAGACTAAGTAACTTATAAAGAAAAGGAGTTTAATTGGCTCATGGTTCCGTAGGCTGCACAGGAAGCATAACACAGGCATCTGCTTCTGTGGGTGTCTCTGGAAGCTTACAATCATGGCAGAGGGCGGTGCGGGAGCTTGCATGTCATATGGCAAAAGCAGGAGCAAGGCGGGAGAGAGGTGCTACACACTTAAAAGATCAGATCTTGTGAGAACTCAACTGTCTTGAGAACAGCACCACGGGGATGGTACCAAACCATTCATGTGAAACCCGCCCCCATGATCCTGTCACTTCCCACCAGGCCTCACCTTCAACAGTGGGGATTACAATCCCACAGGGGATTTGGGTAGATGCACAGATGCAAACTGTATTGCATCTGTTGAACCATTCTTTGGTTCCCAGGGATAAATTCTACTTGGTCACTGTGTGTAATCCTCGAAATGTACTTTTAGATTAGGTTTGCTGTTATTTTATTGAAGATTTTTGCATCTATGTTCAAGGATATTGACCTGTAATTTCTTGCGATGTCTTTGTCTGGCTTTGGTGTCAGGGTGACACTGGCCTCATAAAATAAATTTGGAGATGTTCCCTTTTCTACTTTTTTTTTGGAAGAATTTAGGATTGCTATCAATTCTTTTTTGAATGTTTGGTAGAATTCACCTGTGAAGCTACCTGGCCCTAGACTTTACTTTGTTGGGAGGTTTTTTTAATTATTGATTTAATCTCTTTACTTGTTATTGTTCTGTTCAGGCTATTTTTTCTGGATTCGATCTGTGTATGTTGTATGTTTCTAGGAATGTATCTATTTCTTCTAGTTGATTTCTTTATATTGACTGCATGAGATAAATTTGTCCTGGACTGGCTACTGCCAAATGTTTGTGTTCAGATTGGCCAGCAGGTCATCTGGATTGGTATATTTGTTTCCTGGCATAGAGTAAATATTTTTAGCCTGATCCAGGCTGTATGTGAGGGTATAAGTTGTTTTTGTCTTCTCCACATTCAACAAAAATTAGCAGCTCTGAACCTAGTCTCTGTCCTCCACCCTGCAAACATCATCTCCTATGTGTGTCCTCAGTTAGGAGACCCTTTCCAGTATCCTTAGTGGCACAAAGGGCCCAAGAAACCTTCATCTGTCAGTCCATGAATTCTGCTCTTTTATTTCCAGTAAAGAGAATTCACACTACATCTGTTATTTAGTCTTTTTATTTTGTAAAAAATTTGAAGGCAGAGAAAATTTGCAAGAAAGTAACCTTATGTATACTCTTCTGCTAGATTTACTATTTGAGATAATTTTTCTCTCTTTCTCTCCATTAAAAGTATGTACACGCTTGTAATGTACATATATAAAAATTATCATTTACTGAACCAATTGCAAACTTCATGATTCTTTACTCAGAAATACTTGATGTATAGCTTAAGAAAAAAAATTCTCTGAAACAACCAAAATAGAATTATTCAGTTGAGGAAATTTAACCCTGCTAAATAATAACTATATCATTTATATTCAAACTTTACCAACAGTCCCAATAATGTATTTTAGAGTATGTTTTTCTGATCCAGCTTCCAATCCAAGATCACACACTGAATTTATTTTTCATGTCTCTTTCATCTTTAATATTGAACAGATTTGTATGCTTTCACATCTTTATATTGACATTTTGGAAGAGCATAAGGCATTGCTTCTGTAAAATGCCCCTTTGTAAGAAAGAGTCTGACTCTACTTTTTGATGTTTTGACTGCTGACAACTTTTGAGACTCATCTTGCCTCTTCCCCTTCTGCCCTACACTTAGGCAAGCTGACAAAAAAGCCCAAGTGTTTCCTTTATGGTGCAGTTGGAGTTTTAAACTGTGAATGTGGTCAGAATCAAAATGGAGTCATTAATGTTAAGAAAACCCTGATGAATAATAAAATAATGTATTTTATTGTACTTTAAGTTCTAGGGTACATGTGCACAACATGCAGGTTTGTTACATATGTATACATGTGCCATGTTTGTGTGCTGCACCCATTAACTCATTTACATTAGGTATATCTCCTAATGCTATCCCTACCCTCTACCCCACCCCACAACAGGCCCCAGTATGTATTGTTCCCCACCCTGTGTCCAGCTGTTCTCATTGTTCAATTCCCGCCTATGAGTGAGAACAGGCGGTGTTTGGTTTTCTGTCCTTACCATAGTTTGCTCAGAATGATGGTTTCCAGCTTCATCCATGTCCCTATAAAGGACATTAACTCATCCATTTTTATGGCTGCATAGTATTCCATGGTATATATGTGCCACATTTTCTTAATCCAGTTTATCATTGATGGACATTTGGGTTGGTTCCAAGTCTTTGCTATTGTGAATAGTGCCGCAATAAACATATGTGTGCATGTGTCTTTATAGCAGCATGTGTCCAGTAATGGGATGGCTGGATCAAATGGTATTTCTAGTTCTAGATCCTTGAGGAATTGCCACACTGTCTTCCACAGTGGTTGAACTAGTTTACAGTCCCACCAACAGTATAAAAGTATTCCTATTTCTCCTCTCCAGCACTTGTTGTTTCCTGACTTTTTAATGATTGTCATTCTAACTGGTATAAGATGGTATCTCATTGTGGTTTTGATTTGCATTTCTCTGATGGCCAGTGATGTTGAAAGACCTAAAACCATAAAAAGCATAGAAAAAAACCTAGGCAATACCATTCAGGACATAGGCATGGGCAAGGACTTTATGACTAAAACACCAAAAGCAATGGCAATAAAAGCCAAAATTGACAAATGGGATCTAATTAAGCTAAAGAGCTTCTGCACAGCAAAATAAACTACCATCAGAGTGAACAGGCAACTTACAGAATGGGAGAAAATGTTTACAATCTACCCATCTGACAAAGGGCTAATATCCAGAATCTACAAAGAACTTAAGCAAATGTAGAATAAAAAAACCAAACAGCCCCATCAAAAAGTGGGCAAAGGATATGACAGACACTTCTCAAAAGAAGACATCTATACAGCTAACAGACACATGAAAAATGCTCAACATTTATTTTTTTGATAACAAAAAAGACCGAAAACACAACCTTGCACAAAGGCCATTGCAACCTTCCACAAAAAATACTTCTGCAAGGACATCTGCCCAACAGCTGCCTGTCCAACCTTGGACTGGCATCATCCTTGTTATTGATCCTTATAGCCACGAATAATTATTTCAAAACAATTATTTAATTCTCCTCATTTTTATTTTAAAAACATTTGCTTCCTTTACCTCCGTGAATATGCACATAGTTTACTATGGCACACATATTCCCATTGCAATGCTTTATTCTCAAATATATATCCTTTCTTTTAGACATCCACTCCTGGTTTGTTATTTAAGTTGACAAAACTATGCAAGCTCCTGCCCTTGTGCGGGAACCTTCACAACCTTCACTCTGAACCCACCTCCTAACCACAATAAAAATCCCAAGCCATCTCTTGGTCCTCTCTCTCAAGCTATTTTTGCATATTCATGGGAGCCACTTCATTTCATCCAGAAAGTCTCATTATGTGAGTAATAAACCTATTCATGCCTTTCTATACCTTCTAGGTATGTACATGTTACATCATCAATCTGAACTTTCAAACCAAATTTTCGGTGGTGGTCCGCTTCATTTCTGCTGAATGTCCACAACATCCTTGATTTATACAGTCTGATTGTTTCCTTGTGATTCATTTCAGGCTGTGTTTTTTCAAGGGACAGAAATATGCAATCTTGCACCTTTCTAAGGAGATCTGTGGCATCAGCTTTTCCTGTTAGCGTTGACATTAACACTGATCACATAGTTAAGTGCGGGCAACTTGCACTGAAGAACTGTGTTCTGGCCCATTGCTTGAAATTCTAGCTTCAGATGTGCTTCCTCAGCATCTTCACTCATCTCCATTTGACCTTCACTACAGTTGGCAGTCTTTCTAGTTACTAATGTAGTTCTGGTTACCAATGCCTCCAATTTTATTGAAATGAAAGTTTATACTTCGGTTTCTTGTTCTTCTTGTTATTTTAGAGAGCAGAAGGGGATAGGAACATAAGTCCATCATTTTTTTAAAAAACCCAGAAGTTTCTAATTCATTTTCTGAAAAAATTTTCATGTCATGATCTATGAAATAATTTGTATACAACTAAAATTAAATAGATTAATATTATTACCATAGGAATCCTCAAACCAAAGCTGATTTTATCACTGTGAGAGACTGTGTAAGCAATCACAATTCCTACGCTCCAAAAAAAGAGAACACTTCTAAGAAAAGCAGTTCAGGTATTTGAACCTTGTTGAAATTCCCAATTTAGAACTTGAAAATGAAATGGATGTTTGATTAGCAACTCTCTGGATAACTCACAGCCTCACAGAATATTCTGATTATTTGGGAGAGGCTTCCATGATCAGAAACCAAATTTTTCCAGCTTTATAAAGATGCCTTGATGATGAAATACATGTCATTGCCTTTCCCCATGTAACAAGGCTGCAGGTTGATTGTATCCCTAGAGATATTTCTGCTCAAAGATATGCTACCAATATGTTTAATTTTCCCTTCTACTCATTGTAACATGGAAATTATTTCCTATTGAAGACTACCATGCCGTTAAGGATGAAGCCAGAAAGCCTTTCATTAAAGGCTACTGTGCTAATCTTACCAACGTTGTCTTCATATGATGCTATTTCCGTGATTTTTCATTCTGTACTTTTTATTTTTTGAACAAAGTCTTTTTCTGTCACCCAGGCTAGTGTGCAGTGGCACGATCTTCGGCTCACTACAACCTCTGCCTCCTGGGTTCAAGCGATTCTCCTGCCTCAGCCTCCTGAGTAGCTGGGACTATAGACGCACACCACCATGGCTGGCTAATTTTTGTGTTTTTAGTAGAGACAGGGTTTCACCATGTTGGCCAGGATGATATCGATCTCCTGACCTCGTGATCCACCCACCTTAGCCTCCCAAAGTGCTGGGATTACAGGCGTGAGCCACTGCACCTGGCCCATTTATCTCTATTTTGAGCAGATGGAGATATTGAGGAAAAGTCAGAAACTGGGTTTCTTCAGTACTGACTAAAGGCCCTTCACTAAATAAAAGTGACTTCAAAAAATGCACAAGAGCGTGAATTCTAAATTCTCAGTTTTCTAGCTTGTGCAGCTTCCTGCACCTTGAGAAGGAGAGAGAGAAAGTAGGTGAGAAAGAGCTGAAGTTATTTTCCCCAGGTTTTAAGTTACTCACAGGGAATGGCTCAAAGAAGTTGCTCTACTTTTATTTCTAGCTATGACACACACACACACCCCACTAACATACAGCCAGGGATTATATATTTTTATTTTAACATCTTTAAAATAGATTTTAGGTTCAAAAAAGATATAATTAACACAACTCAGTTCAATAGTTTTTTTTTTGTAATGGCCTCACCAATCATTAAGTTAAGATAGCACGGAAGAGGGTAACATGTAACTGAAAGCAGGACACATGCCTGTTGCTCCATAGGAATCCAGCAATGACAAAAAGTCAGGATGTTTTCAACAAAGGTGGCTCTATATTTCCCCGCTGCGGGCCCTGGCCTTTGCTGATAGGAACAAGCCCAATTTTAGTCACCAGGATGTCCCTCACTATGGTTTTAACCTTTGCAGGGGATTTTTTTTTAAAACATTTAGCAACAAATTTTAAAATCAAATTTCCTTATTTTAGCAAAATGTCACACAGATGGTCTGGAGCCCCACCTTTTGATGAGGGGACAGCAGATGCCATCATTTTCAAAGTTCATTTTAGTGTCAGGAAAATGAAGAAAGTACAGAGAGAAGTAAAAATATTTCCCAAAGCCTGCTCCAGGGGAAGTCTGAAGTATTCATGACGCTTTTCAAAACCACCTTACCCCAGTGCTCCTAGCAAAATTTCTGAACTTTATTACGAAACCTGGGCAACTGGAATCGTAATAACCTTAACTTCTATTTATATGGAAACTTCCTCCGAATTGAGTTGCAATCATGAAAAGCACGTTATCAATCATGTTCCCAGTTTAATGTGTTGGGAAGGGGGTGTAGCACTTTTTTTTTTTTTTAACAAATGCACGGAAGGAGAGGTGATAGCATTTGCCAGTGTCATTTGATGAAATGGCCAAGGGCATATTTGATCACATTGGTAAGTTGTCCTTCTGCTCACATACTCCTTGACACATCTGTGTGTGCCCCTTACCTCCTGTTTGTTGCTGGGGATGCTTCTAGCAAGGTGGTGGGGTGCAGCATGGTCCTCAATGGGCCTGGGTTTCTAGATGGCTTACTCATCGCCCCATAAGCAGATTCCCTTGCCCATGCTCCACATACTCTCCAAGTTTAATATCTGTTCTTCCTGTCCTTTCCACCCTTCCTCAACCAAAGTGATTTCCAGATTTCCTAGTGAAATGGAGAGTGCAGTTGGGATTTGGAATAAAAAGCAAAGAGATGGAAGGAAATTTTTTGCAAGTGGCAGAAATGGATTTAACTCACAATTTGCTCATGGGCCAGGCCATTTTTTCTTGTCTTGCATATATAGGGGGATATCCGGTTCTGCTTGCAGCTTCTCAAGATGTAACCTCTTTCAAACCTCAGTGCTGGAAGGCTGCCTCCCACTGTAATTCTAGAGCATTCTTGTCGAAGGAAGCACTACCCACATTCAACATACACATTGACATACTTTTCTGATTTTATTTTGTCACTCTCAACTCCCTTGCTTTGTGGTTCTAGAAATCAGAATCTTTTTGTCACTTAATATCGATTTCTCTGCTTTTTGCTGACATTAATAACTATTATGTTTTATGCTTGGTTTTACTTGAAGGAAGCCAAATAAAAATTATGTGTTGATTCTTAAGCCAGAGGAAAGAAAGTGCTGTTTTTCTGAGTTATATGCATCCTATACCCCTGCTCCTATTCAAGGGAGCTATGAGAGCATCTAAAAAATCACCCTGAATGATTTTATTGGTAATTTTATTTTATTACTCGAGGCTTCTATTATGAAATTTCTGCTGCAAATGACCATTTCCAGGGCTGTGAAAGAAAACGCCAACTTTTTTCTCTGATGGACAGATTATAATGAGTTCAGTATGGCAACTCTTAAACTTTTAAATATTTTACAGGGAATTTCTAAGCATGCTACACATATTCATTATTGCTTTTAGCACACTTATTTCAGCATAAAATGACATGTGCTCATGAGTGGGTTTATTTATTTATTTATAACCAGATTTTCTAGTTATATAACTCCTTTATCCCACCATTTAAAAAATACATTTGGTAAAAGTTTATGTGTCTACTTTATAAATGCATTTGATGATAAAAACAAAACATACAAGATATTTGAGGCCTTTTAGACTTTTATTTAGAAAACTGTACATTTAAACTAGGCATGAGGTTTTTTACACGTATAGTGGGTGGCAAAATTATTAGGTCAATTTATCTGTTCTAAACATTAGCACCTATTTCTTGATGGCAGTTTTACCATTTATTTACTTCTGTTGCAAATGAGAACTTTGGACTCAAGGGTTTGATCTTTGGTTTAAAATACCCCTTGAGGTCAAAAGAAAAGGAATAAGCAGAAAATTAAGATGTGTCCCTTACTTTCTTCCCCCTTCTCACACTCACACACACTCACACACACACACACACACACACACACATACACTTGTGCACATAGATGTTTTGGTGCCATGAGGTTTTGGCCATTTTGGAAGACTCGGTTCAGGATAGTAACAATGACAGACAGCATTCATCTGGAGGAAACTGCTGGTGGAAACAGTGATGCTTGGTGGGAAATCACCACTGTATAGACTGTGGCTTTCAGTTCTGTAAACAGGTTGAAGATTTAGTTGACAAATTAGATTATTGATGGGGCAAGATTATGAGAGAGGAAGTGAATCTCAAACTAGGTAGAAGAACTGACTGGTTATGAATAGATACATCTTTTTCTCTGAGACATTAGAAAAGAAAATTAAGATGGATGTGTTATTCATTCCTAGTGACTTCTCTTTTTTTCTGGAAAAAGAAAACAGTGTGACTGCTGAAAGTCAACAGGAGGCTTGAAGGTAACAGTGAAGATCTGAAAATGGCCATAGTGAAGCATGGGAGAAAACATTTAGCAAAGGCTGAGGATGATGATGGTACATTTGTCATTGTACTCAGCTATGTTGCTTTCAGCTTGTCTCTGTTTGCAGTCAAGAAATAGGAAAGGAAACAGCTGTTGGTATTAAAGCAGAGGAGGGACTCTGTGAAGCTGATGTCATTGATGGGACAGAGGTAATTTAAGCATGGAATGTTGGTCTGTAGGGTCTAGATTGAATGGAGAAGAAAATGAGGGAAGTATGGGTTGAGGATATGAGGTGAAAGGAAACAGCTGGGGACTGGGAATATTGTTGGAGAAAGAGGAGAGTATGGAGCTAGGTTTTATGAAAAAAGGAAGCCAATATAGTAGAGATAAGATAATAACACAATTGCGAAGGTAGTGAGCTATGGTTACAAATTGGAAGTAAGAAAGTTCCAGGCAAATAAAAAAGTGTTGGTTTGGTTTGGTGAAGATTAGGATGACTAAATTTGTAAATATCAAGAAAACTTTATTTATTCATCCATTCTGCTCCAGTTGAGAACTTGAGTCCTCAATGATGTAGGCAAAAAGTGGAAAAGGTAAGATGACTGTGCACCAGGTTTCAAATGTTTGATGATCTTAAAAGCAAAACGGGAAGAGGGGAGTAGTTATGGAGATGGTACTCCCCTAACTCCACAAAATAAGATAGAATTATTGCAGGAAGCAACCACAGAGTGCAGAAAACACATTGAGCCTTGGAAGCTTTCTTCCATAGGGAAAGCACAGGGGTTAAATTTAGGCCTCACCAACAGTTCTAGGGATAATATTAGAAATCTGTTAATTTGGGTTACTTATTAATAAAATTCCAATAAATATGTAGGTTTCATCCCCTAGACTTCTAGCTTGACCCACAGCCTTATATAATCACTTCTGGGGTCCTGAGACTGAATTCTGTCAAGGCAAGGTATAGTTTTGCTCAGTGAACCCAAACCATTAATAAATAATGAGTATCATTTTGAAATGTTCTGTGTTTTCAGTGCTGAGTGCTAAAGGAAGCTTCTCTGGTTTCGATTCTCCTACTAGTTTTATCTGACTGGATTTGAATCGTAGAAAATTACTACTCAAAACCTCAGTTTCTTTACCTATAAAATAGTTATAATAACAGTAGTGAACTCACAGGTAATGGTGAAGATTGAATGTGGTGATACATGTAAGTAAAGGTAAAGAACATAGAACAGAGACACATCACTCAATGAACATCAGCCATTTTCTATGATTATTGTTGAACAAGATTTCCTTGAGTATTATTTTTACCTTATGAAATTTTATTATATATAAGTTAGCAGAGAACTAGTGTTATGATGTGTAATTAAATGTAATAACAGTTCTTAAAATCTTTGAGAGAAGTTCTATAATTCAAAATCGTAAATAAATGAATCTGGTGCAACAAACCTGGGGCCCTTAGGATTTCATTACGGGAGTATCTTACTTCAGGGTATATGGTGTAGTGGTATCGAACCTGGCATTGGAACATCTGATTTCAGCTGCTGACTCTACTCTTTCCTACATATTTATCTTTCAGTAAATTATTTCCTGAAGTCTCAGTGTCCTCATCTGCAAAATGACAGTAATAATAGTACCCCCCTCCTTGGGCTGTTATGAGGATTAACTGACATAAAAATAACCCAGCATAGACCAGAATCCAGGGTTGAGACTTGATAACTCCTACTCTCCTACATCTGCTCAAATTCCAATAGCCTTGATTATGTGATTTTCCAGCTCACAGGTTATTTGGAACAGCAAATTAAAGTGAGGGAGGCTGATAGAAGAAGTTTCACTGATTTTAATAAAAAGTGACGGCTGATAAACTGATGTGGCACAACCAATAGAAGAAAAATTAAAAACAGATATAAGGCATTTTAAAAATACAAAGAAATCTGGGACATTTAATTAGGCAACAAACAACCGTACAAAACTTAAAAGTTATGTGAAATCACAATCTCTAACACAGTACAGTAAACAATGCTTTTAACAGAAATCTTGAGCTACTGAATTTTGACCTACTTGAGAACAGGTTGTATTCTTATATTTAAGAAGAGGGAGTGAGGGCATAAAATGAGAAAACAGCCTGTACATGTATCTTCCCACATAGGATTTTAGTTGATTTTTACAGAATTTATGAGATAAATATTTTTATTCTACCTCAAAGTGTAGAAAACTGAGGTGCAGAAAAATTAAGTAACATCCCAAACTCACACATCAAGAAAGCAGTCTATTTTTTGTAAAAGATTTTCAGGAAAGTATTAGAATCTAAATATGTACATGGGACCACTTATTTTTCTAGCTATTATAGAAAGGAGAAGATAAAATATGGGCCAATTTAGAGGTCAAAAATTTGTAAAGTCAAGGAACTTAAATTATTAGCTCATGCAGAAGAGGGAAAATAAAATTATATGAAGGACATGAGCATATTTTCTGAAGTTCTTTGGATTTTAGAAAGCAATTTTATATCACACAAAGAAATGTTTAATAGTTATTGGAACCGTCAAAGAAGTAATAAAATATAGATTATTGTATTAGTCCATTTTCACACTGCACATGCATGACTAGGTAGTTTACAAAGAAAAGAAGTTTAATTGACTCACAGTTCTAATGGCTGGGGAGGCCTCACAATCATGGTGGAAGACAAAGGAAAAGTAAAGGAAAAGTAAAGGAAAAGTAAAGGGATGTTTTTTTTTTTAATTATTATTATATTTTAAGTTCTAGGGTACATGTGCATAATGTGCAGGTTTGTTACATATGTATACTTGTGCCATGTTTGTGTGCTGCACCAATCAACTCGTCAGCACCCATCAACTCGTCATTTACATCAGGTATAACTCCCAATGCAATCCCTCCCCCCTCCCCCCTCCCCGTGATAGGCCCCAGTGTGTGATGTTCCCCTTCCCGAGTCCAAGTGATCTCATTGTTCAGTTCCCACCTATGAGTGAGAACATGCGGTGTTTGGTTTTCTGTTCTTGTGATAGTTTGCTAAGAATGATGGTTTCCATCAAAAAGTGGGCAAAGGATATGAACAGACATTTTTCAAAAGAAGACATTCATACAGCCAACAGACACATGAAAAAATGCTCATCATCACTGGCCATCAGAGAAATGCAAATCAAAACCACAATGAGATACCATCTCACACCAGTTAGAATGGCAATCATTAAAAAGTCAGGAAACAACAAGTGCTGGAGAGGATGTGGAGAAATAGGAACACTTTTACACTGTTGGTGGGATTGTAAACTAGTTCAACCATTATGGAAAACAGTATGGAGATTCCTCAAGGATCTAGAACTAGATGTACCATATGTCCCAGCCATCCCATTACTGGGTATCTACCCAAAGGATTATAAATTATGCTGCTATAAAGACACATGCACACGTATGTTTATTGCAGCACTATTCACAATAGCAAAGACTTGGAACAACCCAAATGTCCATCAGTGACAGACTGGATTAAGAAAATGTGGCACATATACACCATGGAATACTATGCAGCCATAAAAATGGATGAGTTTGTGTCCTTTGTAGGGACATGGATGCAGCTGGAAAGGGATGTTTTTCATGGCAGCCAGCAAAGGGAGAGAATGAGAGCCAAGCAAAAAGGATTCTCCCTTATAAAACCATCAGCTCTCATGAGACTTATTCACTACCATGAGAACAGTATGGGGAAAACTGCCCCCATGATTCAGTTATCTCCCACCAGATACCTCCCACAACATGTGGGAATTATGGGAGCTAAAACTCAAGATGAGATTTGGGTGGGGACACAGAGCCAAACCATATCATTCTGCCCCGGTCTCTCCAAATCTCATGCTCTCACATTTCAAAACCAATCATGCCTTCCCAACAGTCCCCCAAAGTCTTAACTCATTTCAGTATCAACTCAGAAATCCACAATCTAAAGTCTCATCTGAGACAAGGCAAATCTCTTCCACCTATGAGACTGTAAAATCAAAAGCAAGTTAGTTACTTCCTAAATACAATGGGGTTACATGCCTTGGGTAAATATAGCCATTCCAAATGGGAGAAATTGGCCAAAATGCGGGGGCCACAGGCCCCATGCAAGTTAAAATCCAGCGGGGCAGTCAAATCTTGAAGCTCCAAAATTATCTCCTTTGACTCCGTGTCTCACATCCACGTCACACTGATGCAAGAGGTGGACTCCCATGGTCTTGGGCAGCACCGCCCCTGTGGCTTTGCAGGGTGCAGCCACCTTCTTGGCTGCTTTCATGGGGTGGTGTTGAGTGTCTGTGGCTTTTCCAGGTGCACAGTGCAAGCTGTTGGTGGATCTACCTGTCTGGGGTCTGGAGGACGGTGGCCCTCTTCTCACAGCTCCGCTAGGCAGTGCCCCAGTAGGGACTCTGTATGGGGCTTCTGATGCCATGTTTTCCTGCTGCACTGCCCTAGTAGAGGTTCTCCATGAGAGCCCCACCCCTGCAGCAAAGTTCTGCCTGGACATCCAGGTGTTTCCATACATCCTCTGAAATTTAGGCAGAGGTTAAACCTCAGTTCTTGACTTCTGTGCACCTGCAGGCTCAATACCACCTGGAACCTTCGAAGACTTGGCACTTGCACACTCTGAACACAGTCCAAGCTGTACCTTGGCCCCTTTTAGCCATGGCTAGAGTTGCTGGGAGGCAGGGCACCAAGTCCCTAGAGTATCTTCCACCAGATACTCTAAATCATTTCCCTCAAGTTCCAAGTTCCACAAATCTCTGGGGCAGGAGCAAAATGCCACCAATCCCTTTGCTAAAGCATAGCAAGAGTCATGTTTACTCTAGTCCCTAACAAGTTCCTTATCTCCATCTGAGACTACCTCAGTCTGGATTTCATTGTCCATAGTTATCGGCATTTTGGTCAAAGCCATTCAATAAGGCTCTAGGAAGTTCCAAACTTCCTTACATTTTTCCATCTTCTTTTGAGCCCTCCAAATTGTACCAACTTCTGCCCGTTATCCAGTTCCAAAGTTCCTTCCACATCTTCAAGTATCTTAACAGCAGCACTCCACTCTACTGGCACCAATTTAGTGTATTAGTCCATTTTCATGCTGCGTACTGGAGACTGGGTAATTTATAAAGAAAAGAGGTTTGATTGACTCACAGTTCCAAATGACTGGGGAGGCCTCACAATCATGGTGGAAGATGAAGGAAGAGCAGAGGGACATATTTCATGGCAGCTGGCAAAGACAGAATGAAAGCCAACTGAAAGGAGTTTCCCCTTATATAACCATCAGCTCTCATAAGACTTATTTACTACCATGAGAACAGTATAGGGGAAAACCACCCCTGTGATTCAATTATCTCCCACCAGATCCCTCCCACAAAACATGGGAATTATGGGAGCTACAATTCAAGATGAAATTTGGGTGGGGACACAACCCAGCTATATCAAATATTATGTTTAAAACATCTGCCATAAGTCTTGTTATTGGCTGAGTGCTGTCTACTTAAAATTCATATGTTGAAGTCCCAATCCCCAGTACCTCATAGTGTAATGATATTGGAAGAGAAGGTCTTTAAAGAGAAGGTTAAGTTAAAATGAGGATCCAATAGACTTGTGTCCTTGTAAAAAAGGAAGAGACACGAAGGGTGCATGCACACACAGTGGAGAGACCGTCTACAAAGGAGAGAAGTCTCAGGAGAAATAATGCCTCCTAACATGTTGATCTCGAACTTCCACCATCCAGAACTGTGAGAAAATAAGTTTCTGTTAAGTTTCCCCATATGTAATATTTTGTTATGGCAACCCCAGTAGATGAGCATAAACTCTTTCTTGGATGGGTATATTATGCATAGATGAACAATTCTGTTATAATCACTTGCAAAGTCTATAAACTACAGCTTTACAAGTAATATTAAAATAATGAGTGCGAATTATCCTTCATGTTAAACTATTACAGGAAAAGATTAATGTCTAGCATCATCAAACATCAGGAAATTACATTTCCTTTACTGATTTATGATATTCAAGGCTAACACTGGAATAGTATATATCAAATTTATTAATTTTCAATATTTATATGGTAAGGTTTTGACTTTTAAATAGGATTATTTTTCACCCACATCATATCATCTAATATGACTCATGATTTTTGCCTTGAAACATTTTCCAGATCAATATTTTTGCTTCAATTTGGGTTGTAAACACTCTAATCTTGGCCCCTTTCTTCCTATACCTGGATTTCTAATGTCTCTTGTACAATCTCCCTCTCTCTAGTTTATAATGCTCTAATATACTCTTTATACCATTCTCAACTAATTGATTTTTTAATCAAGTTAATCTCTTGTTCAAAACTGAACAACAGCTTTCCATTAACATCAAATATAACTTTCTCTATCTGAGTCTTAAGGCATTGCCATAATCTGACTCCTACCCTCTAATGGTCGTCCACACTACTACTTAATCATATTGTCCACTGATCTTTAATTATCACTCACCTTTCCAGTCTCTCAAACAGATCTTCTTTCCATTCTTCAAATAAACCACTTTTGTTGTTTTGTCTTCGTATCCTTGCTTAATCAGTTTTACCACCCAACAGAGAATGCATATTGTTAAGATCATTCCACATTTCAAAAATTAACTACTTAAACTCATTTTAATTTTAACCCTCTCAGGACAATTAACTTCTTGAAAATATCATAAATTGGAATTTTGTATCCCTAGCCAAGCAAGTACTATTATGTCCTCCTCCTGTCCCCAGTAACTCATAGTATGATGTTATTCAGAGGGAACACAATGGATGCTTGCCAGTCGATGTATTTACTATTATAAACACTTCCAAAATATTCAATTTTTTCATTATTTTAAAATTCATCAATTTATTTGTACCATCTACACACATTGGTTAATACCTACTGCTTGTCTGGTATTGACCTACCAGAGACTAGATATTGGTCATAGAAATGTGAAAGACATGTAGCCATTACTCAAAAGAGGCTGATAATCTATAAATACAGACAGATGCAAACAGAAAGATGCTGTGTGATGAGTGAATCCACAGAGGCAGGTGCAGTGCTGCTACAAAGTGATCAACTCTGCTTTCTAGATGCGAGAAGGGAGCACAGAAGGGGAACTTCTTGAGCTCAGCCTTCAGGGATGGGCAGGCATTCATCTAGCCGATAAGGAAAAGGAAATCTCAGAGTGGAAAACAGTAATTCCTTGACAAATAACATACGCAAGAAAGGTATTTGATCGATGCTTGTCTAGGTTCAATACTCATTGACTCTCTTAATAGAGAAAAGAGATTTAAAGCATCTGTAAAGCCAGGAAAATAAAATTAAGTTTTTGACAAAATTGAGGGTAGGAGAACAAGGGAGAAATCAAGTTTGAAAAAGAGATAAAAGCTAACATGACAAACAGATGAAAAAAAATACAGCTATTATATTTGATGATAATATTTAGCCTTGAGTTTCCCAAGAGACATAGGGAAGGGAGAAACATAAAACGTTACTCCAACCTTGTAAAATAATGGGAGGAAAATTATGTTTCTCAGTGAAGACAAATTTATCTTTATCCTAAACTCAAGGAAAATATCTGTCACTGGGAATTAGATCTGGGAGATATAGTGGAGAATGTTCTCACAGATATTTTTACAGCTAACACAAAAGTGAATGCATGTAAATATTCCTTACATTTTTACATATCTGTACATTTTTATCTACAAAGAATACACACTGAGTTTTTGTGGAATAAATGCATGTGAGTCCTTCATTAAAAGAAAGATCAGAAATATGAAAGATTTTGTGAATAGTATTTTACTGAGAAAAGTTATTTTCAGCTAGATATTTAATACTAAGAATTCTCCTGCAAATTATTCTCAAACACCTGAAGCCCCCCCACTCTTGCCCCCACCCCCCACACAAAAGATAAGAAATTTCCTGGTGCAAATAAACTTCATAGTTTTACTATCTTGTTAAAAACATTAAGATTGCTCCTCTCCTTTCTGTTTTCTAAATAATTTAGTTATTCAGATGCTCATGAATAAGTCATACACTATTGTTTACGATATCCATAGAGTGATTCAGCAGTAGGCCTACTAAGATATTCATAAATGTGCATTTATTCAGAGAGTCATTTTATATGTCCTCTTTCTACTATAGACAATTTTCAAAATAAAATTATTTTGTGTATTTTTCTCTGAAATGTAAACAGTGGACTATTTTTTTTTGTTTGTAAATGTTTATTTTCATATGTTTATCCTTGCTCTCTTAGTTAGCTCACAGCATTTATTGTGTGCAAGTTAACATTTTATGTAAGGAGCCCAGAGCATAAGAGCCAGTCCAGTTTGGCCGATGTCCTGGCTTACACACAGGGACTCTGCATGTCATTCCCTCACTTTTTAAAAAAAGTAACAGATTGTCTTTATTGACCTTCCTAAGCACCACTATCTAAGTCATTTAATTGGTACAACAAAATTTGGGCTGCTTTTACTATGTTCCCAGATGTAAAAACAAAAGTATCACATATTGGATTTTGTTATTTCTATCACCTGCTTAGTGATTTCCAAGCAAGAAAATAAAAAATTATTTCTTCTGGATATTATAGACTACTTGTGATGCCAATTTTCTCTGTTATTTTTGTTTAGCTTCTTTAATCATGAAATATACCATACTTGAGAGATAAGTAATAAGAAACTGAGCATGAGAATGCTGATAATGAAAAGCTTGCTGGGCGTCCTGGTGTGCAGGTCAGCTATCGGCCAGCAGATCATGGAAACCAGAGAGAATAAATTTCTTTAAATGATGAATGAAAAACATTACTTGTGTGAAAGATATAGACCTTCCTAGGCCAGATGATTACTATGTACTTTTTAACATAAAATTTTCATGATTATATGCAAAGAAAGCTAAAGTTTTGACCTGCAAATGATGAAAAAGAAACCTCTTTGTTAAATACACACACTTACTGTGATCTTTACAAAACTAACTTCACAAGACAATAGGCTTTTGATATTGACTAAAGTTATCTTATTTTAATTAGTCATATTTTTTTTTACAACTCCAGACTGGGAATCAGTAACCTTTTTCTGAGTTACCTATTAGACCAACAATTAAATATTTCTTGCTTTTTAGGCTAACTAGGCTTTGCCACAACGAATCAACTTTGCCATTGTAAGGCAAAAATAGTGCTAGACAGCATGTAAAAAAAAAAGAATGTGACTGTGTGCCAATAAAACTTTATTTACAAAAACAGATGGTGGGGCACATTTGGACTACAGGGTGAAGTTTGCTCATCGCTTCTCTGACTCTGTAAATGAGTTGATGTGCCCAGTTCAGTGATGCCTGATACAGTATCAAAAAAAAAGGAAGTTAAAATGATACTAATACAGAAGGTAAGAGAGAAAATCTTACATTCAAGAAATATTTACAGAGCAATTACTATGTGTCAAGCATGATACTAAGTGTCCGGAAGTCAATGATGAAGAAACTGCAATACCTTCTGCATTCCTGGTCCCCTTCCCGCCATTCCAAGAAGCTTATACACAAAAAGGAGGTAAGGAAAGCAAATTATAACATTGAGTGTTTATTGTACTGTGTTAAAAACTGTGATAGATTCTATGATTTGGGTAAGTGTGGGATGTTACAGGAGCATCTCTTTCTGTTTTCTGCTAAGAACTTTAAAGCAGTAGTTCAAGGTTTTATGAACAGAAACCAAACACTGCATGTTCTCACTTATAAGTGGGAGATGAACAATGAGAACACATGGAGACAATGAGGAGAACATCACACACCAGGGCCTGTCAGGGGCTGGGGGGCTAGGGGAGGGATAGCATTAGGAGAAATACCTAATGTACATGACCGGTTGATGGGTGCAGCAAACCACCATGGCACATGTACACCAATGTAACAACCCTGCACGTTCTGCACATGTACCCCAGAACTTAAAGTATAATAAAAAAAAATCCTCTCTAAGTATACAGATTGTTATTCTCACGTTTCCTTTTCCATATCCTCACTCTCTTCAATTTTTTTGTCATTCAATCACTATTGTCAGCCTACTTTTGTCCAATTTAATCTATGAGAGACACATCCTCTTAAAATCATGTAACATTAGAGTGGAAAGGGACCCTTACAGGTCACCTAGTAAAGTTCACATATATTTCAGTTGACAAATAATGAATCTTGGAATGGTTAGATTATGTGGTCAAAGCCCATGAGAGAAGTATGATTAGAATGTGAATTTTGGTGCTATGCCAGTACTAACCCTGTATAATATTTTACATTCAGAAACAACCTTGTGGCTAATAACAATGTAACCGCCCCCCAAATAAAAATGTAAGCCCTAATGTAGAAAATATGGCACTTGATGTAAGGACTGACTCAAAAAATTATTTTTCCTATTTTTGAGCTGCAAAAATTTTCTAAATTCAGATTCTCCAACAGTTCATTTGCTTCCTTGCCAGAGAGATATTCTTGCACACTTACTGTTCTAATTATAATTGTGTGGAATGTTACTCATTGTTTTTCAAAACCTTAATCTATATTTAGGCAAAAGCGATTTATAAGAAAAAGCACTCAACATACCATGTAGACAATTACAAATCCAAATTTGTCATTATAAAATTTCCTCCAGGTAAAAAGTAAATTGCAATTTCTTGAAATTTTTGGTGTTGATTGAAATAGTCACCGTATTTGGAGTAAGTAGGCATCCTTGCAGGGCCTTGCAGAGTAATACCTACCAGGTTTCAAAGTAAATTAATTATAATGAAATAAACATAGTAGGTGCAGATACAGTAGGATCAATGAAAAGGAAAAATTTAAGAGCAAATAGCTGTAGTAGTCAAAGAAAGCCTCCTTCATTTGTTCAATTGAATTCATTTTAAAATAATTCTTTAAAATATCAGTCTACAGTGTGGAACAAATTAATGTCCAGACAAATCATATCCATTCTTCCTTCAAGTGTCATGGAATTAGCATTTAGCTAATTTTAAATTGTTCAGGGAAGTTTTGTTTGTAGAGCTGAATTTATCAGTTTTCTGTTGTAATTTGTGCCTCTGATTCATTTTGTGAGACGGGATGGGGGGAGGAAGGGAATGGAGGCAGTGTTCATAAATTACTTTCTTCCTCAAATATACTTAAAAGGTATTTAGAAAGAGAATTTTTAAGTTAACAAAAACATAAAATATTATAAAGTTGAAAACATATTTAATGATGACTCATAAATATGATGGCTATAATGATGGGTGAAGAATTAGTTCATATGCTGAGAGAGAAAGAAAAATATGTGGCAGTCTGAAGAAGTATGTTGTGGACATTGCTATGGGACAAGTAGAGAATATCTTTTTTTGTTATTATACTTTAAGTTCTAGGGTACATGTGCACAATGTACAGGTTTGTTACATACATATACATGTGCCATGTTGGTGTGCTGCACCTGTTAACTCGCCGTTTACATTAGGTATATCTCCTAATGCTGTCCCTCCCCTCCCCCTACCCCACAACAGGCCCCGATGTGTGATGTTCACCACCCTGTGTGCAAGTGTTCCCAATGTTCAATTTTCACCTATGAGTGAGAACATGCAGTGTTTGGTTTTCTGTCCTTGCAATAGTTTGCTCATAATGATGTTTCCAGTTTCATCCATGTCCCTACAAAGGACATAAACTCATCCTATTTTTTTGATTGCATAGTATTCCATGGTGTATATGTGCCACATTTTCTTAATCCAGTCTATCATTGATGGACATTTGGGTTGGTTCCAAGTCTTTGCTCTTGTGAATAGTGCCGCAATAAACATACATGTGCTTGTGTCTTTATAGAAGCAGCATGATTTATAAACCTTTGGGTATATGCCCAGAAATGGGATGGCTGGGTCAAATAGTATTTCTAGTTCTTGATCCTTGAGGAATCGCCACACTGTCTTCCACAATGGTTGAACTAGTTTACAGTCCCACCAACAGTGTAAAGTGTTCCTATTTCTCCATATCCTCTCCAGCACCTGTTGTTTCCTGACTTTTTAATGATTTCATTATGGTTTTGATTTGCATTTCTCTGATGGCCAGTGATGATAAGCATTTTTTCATGTGTCTGGTGGCTGCATAAATATCTTCTTTTGAGAAGTGTCTGTTCATATCTTTTGCCCACTTTTTGATGGGGTTGATATATTCTTATAAATTTGTTTAAGTTCTTTGTAATTTCTGGATATTAGCCCTTTGTAAGATGGGTAGATTGTAAAAGTTTTCTCCCATTCTGTAGGTTGCCTGTTCACTCTGATGGTAGTTTCTTTTGTCTTGCATAAGCTCTTTAGTTTAATTAGATCCCATTTGTCAATTTTGGCTTATGTTGCCATTGCTTTTGGTGTTTCAGTCATGAAGTCCTTGCCCATGCCTATGTCCTGAATGATATTGCTTAGGTTTTCTTCTAGGGTTTTTATGGTTTTAGGTGTACCATTTAAGTCTTTAATCCATCTTGAATTAATTTTTGTATAAAGTGTAAGGAAGGGATTCAGTTTCAACTTTCTACATATGGCTAGCCAGTTTTCCCAGCACCATTTATTAAATAGGGAATCCTTTCCCCATTTCTTGTTTTGGTCAGGTTTGTCAAAGATCAGATGGTTGTAGATGTGTAGTATTATTTCTGAGGGCTCTATTGTGTTCCATTGGTCTATACCTCTGTTTTGGTACCATGATGTTTTGGTTACTGTAGCCTTGTAGTATTGTTTGAAGTCAGGTAGAGTGATGCCTCCAGCTTTGTTAGGATTGTCTTGTCCATGCGGGCTCTTTTGTGGTTCCATATGAACTTTAGTTTTTTCCAATTCTGTGAAGAAAGTCATTGGTAGCTTGATGGGGATGGCACTGAATCTATAAATTACCTTGGGCAGTATGACCATTTTCACGATATATTAATTCGTCCTATCCATGAGCATGGAATGTTTTTCCATTTGTTTGTGTCCTCTTTTATTTCGTTGAGCAGTGGTTTGTAGTTCTCCTTGAAGAGGTCCTTTACATCCCTTGTAAGTTGAATTCCTAGGTATTTTATTCTCTTTGAAGCAATTGTGAATGGGAGTTCACTCATGATTTGGCTCTCTGTCTGTTACTGGTGTACTGGAATTCTTGTGACTTTTGCACTTTGATTTTGTATCCTGAGACTTTGCTGAAGTTGCTTATCAGCTTAAGGAGATTTGGGGCTGATACAATGGGGTTTTCTAAATATACAATCATGTCGTCTGCAAACAGGGACAATTCGACTTCTTCTTTTCCTAATTGAATAATCTTTATTTCTTTCTCCTGCCTGATTGTCCTGGCCAGAACTTCCAATACTATATTGAATAGGAGTGGTGAGAGAGGGCATCCTTGTCTTGTGCCAGTTTTCAAAGGGAATGTTTCCAGTGTTTGCCCATACAGTATGATATTGGCTGTGGGTTTGTCATAAATAGCTCTTATTATTTTGAGATACGTCCCATCAATACCGAATTTATTGAGAGTTTTTATCATGAAGGGCTGTTGAATTTTGTCAAAGGCCTTTTCTGCATCTATTGAGATAATCATGTGGCTTTTGTCTTTGGTTCTGTTTATATGCTGGATTACGTTTATTGATTTGCATATGTTGAACCAGCCTTGCATCCCAGGGATGAAGCCCACTTGATCATGGTGGATAAGCTTTTTGATGTGCTGCTGGATTCGGTTTGCCAACATTTTATTGAGGATTTTTGCATAGATGTTCATCAGGGATATTAGTCTAAAATTCTCTTTTTCTGTTGTGTCTCTGCCAGGCTTTGGTATCAGGATGATGTTGGCCTCATAAAATGAGTTAGGGAGAATTCCCTCTTTTTCTATTGAATGGAATAATTTCAGAAGGAATGGTACCCAGCTCCTCCTTGTACCTTTGGTAGAATTTGGCGGTGTATCCGTCTGGTCCTGGACTTTTTTTGGTTTCTAGGCTATTATTTATTGCCTCAATTTCAGAGCCTGTTATTGGTCTATTCAGGGATTCACCTTACTGGTTTAGCCTTGGGAGGGTGTATGTGTCCAGGAATTTGTCCATTTCTTCTAGATTTTCTAGTTTGTTTGCAGAGAGGTGTTTATAGTATTCTCTGATGGTACTTTGCATTTCTGTGAGATTGGTGGTGATATCTCCTTTATCATTTTTTATTGTGTCTATTTGATTCTTCTTTCTTTTCTTCTTTGTTAGTCTTGCTAGCGGTCTATCAATTTTGTTGATCATTTCAAAAACCAGTTTCTGGATCCATTGATTTTTTGAAGGGCTTTTTGTGTCTCTATCTCCTTCAGTTCTGCTCTGATCTTACTTATTTCTTGCCTTGTGCTAGCTTTTGAATGTGTTTGCTCTTGCTTCTCTGGTTCTTTTAATTGTGATGTTATGGTGTCAATTTTAGATCTTTTCTGTTTTCTCTTGTGGGCATTTAGTGCTATATGTTTCCCTCTACACATTGTTTTAAATGTGTCCCAGAGATTCTGGTATGTTGTATCTTTGTTCTCATTGGTTTCAAAGAACATCTTTATTTCTGCCTTCATTTCGTTATATACCCAGTAGTCATTCAGGAGCAGGTTGTTCAGTTTCCACGTAGTTGAGAGGTTTTGAGAGAGTTTCTTAATCCTGAGTTCTAGTTTGATTGCACTGTGGTCTGACAGACAGTTTGATATAATTTCTGTTCTTCTACATTTGCTGAGGAGTGCTTTACTTTCAACTATGTGGTCAATTTTGGAATAAGTGTGATGTGGTGCTGAGAAGATTGTATATTCTGTTGATTTGGGGTAGAGAGTTCTATAGATGTCTATTAGGTCTGCTTGGTGCAGAGCTGAGTTCAATTCCTGGATATCCTTGTTAACTTTCTGTCTTGATCTGTCTAATGTTTCCATTATTACTGTGTGGGAGTCAAAGTCTCTTTGTAAGTCTCTAAGGACTTGCTTTATGAATCTGGGTGCTCCTGTATTGGGTGCATATATATTCAAGGTAGTTAGCTCTTCTTGTGGAATTGACTGTTTGCCATTATTTAATGGCCTTCTTTATCTCTTTTGATCTTTGTTGGTTTAAAGTCCGTTTTATCAGAGACTAGGATTGCAACCCTCGCTTTTTTTTTTGTTTTGTTTTGTTTTCCATTTGCTTGGTAGATCTTCCTCTCTCCCTTTATTTTAAGCCTATGTGTGTATCTTCACGTGAAATGAGTTTCCTGAATACAGCACACTGATGGGTCTTGACTCTTTATTCCAATTTGCCAGTCTATATCTTTTAATTGGAGCTATTTAGCCCATTTACATTTAAGGTTAATATTGTTATGTGTGAATTTGATCGTGTCATTATGATGTTAGCTGATTATTTTGCTCGTTAATTGACGCAGTTTCTTCCTAGCATAGATGTTCTTTACATTTTGGCATGTTTTTGCAATGGCTAGTACCGGTTGTTGTTCCTTTCCATGTTTAGTGCTTCCTTCAGGATCTCTTGTAGGGCAGGCCTGGTGGTGACAAAATCTCTAAGCATTTGCTTGTCTGTAAAGGATTTTATTTCTCCTTCACTTATGAAACTTAGTTTGGCTGGATATGAAATTCTGGGTTGAAAATTCTTTTCTTTAAGAATGTTGAATATTGGCCCCCACTCTCTTCTGGCTTGTAGAGTTTCTGCCGAGAGATCTGCTGTTAGTCTGATGGGCTTCCCTTTGTGGGTAACCCAACCTTTCTCTCTGGCTGCCCTTAACATTTTTTCCTTCATTTCAGCTTTAGTGAATCTGACAATTATGTGTCTTGGAGTTGTTCTTCTTGAGGAGTATCTTTCTGGTGTTCTCTGTATTTCCTGAATTTGAACATTGGCCTGCCTTGCTAGGTTGAGGAAGTTCTCCTGTATAATATCCTGAAGAGTGTTTTCCAGCTTGGTTCCATTCTCAACGTCACTTTCAGGTACACCAATTAGATGTAGATTTGTTCTTTTCACGTAGTCCCGTATTTCTTGGAGACTTTGTTTCTTTTTACTCTTTTTTCTCTAAACTTCTCTTCTCACTTCCTTTCATTCATTTGATCTTCAATCACTGATACCCTTTCTTCCACTTGATCAAATCGGCTAAGAAGCTTGTGCATGTGTCACGTAGTTTTCGTGCCATGGTTTTCAGCTCCATCAGGTCATTTAAGGACTTCTCTACATTGTGTATTCTAGTTAGCCATTCACCTAATATTCTTTAAAGGTTTTTAGCTTCTTTGTGATGGGTTCGAACATCCTTATTTAGCTCGGAGAAGTTTGTTATTACTGATCGTCTGAAGCCTTCTTCTCTCATCTGGTCAAAGTCATTCTCCATCGAGTTTTGTTCCATTGCTGGTGAGGAGATGCGTTCCTTTGGAGGATAAGAGGACCTCTGATTTTTAGAATTTTCAGTTTTTCTGCTCTGGTTTCTCCCCATCTTTGTGGTTTTATCTACCTCTGGTCTTTGATGATGGTGATGTAGAGATGAGGTTTTGTTGTGTATGTCCTTTCTGTTTGTTAGTTTTCCTTCTAACAGTCATGACCCTCAGCTGCAGGTCTGTTGGAGTTTGCTGGAGGTACACTCCAGAGCCTGTTTGCCTGGGTATCACCAGCAGAGGCTGCAGAACAGCAAATTTTGCAGAACGGCAAATGTTGGTGCCTTATCCTTCCTCTGGAAGCTTAGTCTCAGAGGGGCACAAGGCTGTATGAGGTGTCAGATGGCCCCTACTGGGAGGTGTCTCCCATTTAGGCTACTCAGGGCTCAGAGACCCACTTAAGGACACAATCTGTCGGTTCTCAGATCTCAAACTCTGTGCTGGGAGAACCACTACTCTCTTCAAAGCTGTCAGACAGGGACATTTAAGTCTGCAGAAGTTTCTGCTGCCTTTTGTTCAGCTATGCCCTGCCCCCAGAGGTGGAGTCTACAGAGGCAGGTGGGCCTCTTTGAGCTGCGGTGGGCTCCACCCAGTTGCAGCTTCCCAGTCACTTTGTTTACCTACTCAAGCCTCAGCAATGGTGGATATCCCTCCTCCAGCCTTGCTGCAGCCTTGCAGTTTGATCTCAGACTGCTGTGCTAGCAGTGAGCGAGGCTCCGTGGGCATGGGACCCTCTGAGCCAGGCACGGGATATAATCCCCTGGTGTGCCATTTGCTAAGGCTGTTGGAAAAGTGCAGTATTAGAGTGGAGTGTCCTGATTTTCCAGGTACCATCTGTCATGGCTTCCCTTTGCTAGGAAAGGGAATTCCCCAACCCCTTGCACTTCCTGGGTGAGGCTATGCCCCGCCCTACTCCGTGGGCTGCACCCGCTGTCCCACAAGCCCCAGTGAGATGAAATCACCCGTCTTCTGTGTTGCTCACGCTGGGAGCTGTAGACTGGAGCTGTTCCTATTTGGCCATCTTGGAACCTCTCCGAAAATATCTGTTAAGAAAAATCACCTCAAAGGAAGCTTGAATCTATTCACTTAGATAACACACTTTGAGAACTGTCAAACACAGGAAGTGGTAGTGCCAAAATATTTTCATCTCATGTAACAGAGGTTTCTCTTAAATCTGTAACAATCTGACTTCTCAGAGACACTACATAGAAACTCAATTGAAAAGTTCCACTTGTTTACCTTCCTAGCATACTGGCCTTTAATATCAGGTGCTATAATAACTGTTGATTAAATATAGGAGAGTGTGTGTATATGTGTGTGTTTGTGCAAGTGAATGTAGGCATATGTGTATTATTAGGATAGAATTTTTAATAACTAAGGCTGTTAAAATTGCACCTCTATTTTAATTGGTCTTTTATCTTAAAACTTTCATAGTACTATTTAGCAATGCAGGAAATAAAAACTATAATTTATTAAAAAGAACCCTGGAGTGTAAGGTTTGGTAAGGATTATCAGCATAACCTGGCCCAACCTTCCATGTAGTCACTGAAACTCTCCCACCAAGTAACATACCTAGTATGGGTTTATAAGCACATTTTTTTAAAAATGTAAATTAAATATTTATAAGAAAAGACAGAATAAATACAAAAATATCAACATTTTGTGTAATGTAGGATGTTTGAAATTTTTTCTCTATACTTTTAATGTTAACTTTGAAATCAGAGAATCAAATACAAAGAGTGAGAAATTTTAAAATGCCTTTTCTTATGTCTTTCTGTAGCTTCTTTACCATAGCTCAAAATCTAATCTCTAGGTTACATAAATCTAATTCTTCTACACTGCAGACCTTTAAATCCATGAATTAGTCACTAGAGTCTTTTCTTTGACTAGATAAATAGGCTCTCTTTCTCTCTTGATATTCATATTCAGTATATGAAAATGGCTATCACATGTTTCATGGTGTATCGAGGGTGGGAGTAGGTCACATCTCACTTGGGGCCTTGATCTTCCAGAATTTATTGCTGTAGTTTAATGTGAATTTCGCTAATCCTTGATTAATGCCTTTTCCCATATATTTTATGTATGTTTTCCTTAAAACTCAAGTACTCTATTCTTTTTTCATATGAGATAATTTCTTGACTCTCCTTGTCAATCATTTCTACTAATTTTTTTCACTTTGTTTCCTAATATACAATGCCCAGAGGTAAATACTTTGTTGTAGTGGAATACATATGGACTTTGGTTTCGTAAAGCTGAAGAATGCAAATTTTATCAGTGGTGATTCCCAGTGAGGGAATTTGGTCCGTAAATATCAACAGCTGTTGCCAATGGCAGGTTAGGGCTTTCAGGCCTTGTGGAGGGCGGGGTGGGGGTGCATGATTGAAACTGCAGCATATGTTGATCAACTCTGTTCTTTACACTTTATCTCCTATTCCTATCTTGGATGTCAGTTGTCCCATTCCAATATTTATCTATTCTTTTCAGCATAAAGATTATTCTTCCTGAAATATATAAAGTGGTTTTGTTTGTTATCCATCATCATTATATAATTTGTCCCTTATTTTGACTGCTTGTTCCAAATTATAATTTTTAAAGCTCGATTAGGGATTTAGGTTTTACTACAAGACTTGAATAGATTCATTAACTCAATTAATCAGTACTTAGTGAACAGTACTTACTGTTTGTGAGATATTACTTTATGCAGCAATGGATCTAGGTTTTGAAGGCTTGAAGCTTATACTGTTGGGAGGGGAGGTTTTTTTACAACAAGAATACAAAATTAGGTACAAAAAATGATTGTTTAGAATAAGAAGATAATAAAAATACAAACTTGAAAACTATTAAATCAGAATAAAACAATATTTTCATTAAATAATTACATAACACATTCCTAAAACATTTTTTCCTATGTATTTCGGCTGCATATCCTTTAATTGTATCTTAAATAGCAAATGGCAGTAATTTGATAACTTTATACAGAAAATATATTCTTTCTTCTAACATGTTTTATCAAAATTCATTTTAACTATTATTGACAGAATACATAAAACATGAAACTTTACAAATACATTAACTTATATATAAACACTTAACATATATAAACACTATAGATATTATAGATAGCTACATATTCAGTTATGTATGAATACTGCCTCTAGTATTAGGGGCTAAGATACAAGAAAAACAATATAGGAACGTGACTGGTTTTCCGGAGTTTGCATTCTGAGGAAAGAAAGAAAATACACAAAGAAACAAATTTAAGACTCTACACTATGATTTTATCTTTTTCATCCCTAGTTTTCAATGTATGCTCTTTGAGAGACATTTTTGCTGGGTCCAAGAGGTCATATCTATTTTCATAATGATACTAAGATATTTGCCTTTTGTACTAGGTAGACATTTGTGCTAATGGAACAAATCAATGCTGGGTAAAATTTCAGTACCTTAGCAGTAATCAAGGCCGTACCCAATGCTATGCTAGCTGTTGTATTCTTCACCATCTGCACTCACAGTAAAAGAAAGAAGTGAAACTGGATTTCCTTCAAGGACATTCCATCAAGAATGTCCTTGATTAGATAGTAAATATCATTGATTTAATTAGATCTCAACCCTTAAATACAAACCTTTTTTTTTTTTTTTTTTTTTTTTTGAGACAGGGTTTAACTCTTGTTGCCCAGGCTGGAGTGCAGTGACATGATCTTGGCTCACTGAAACCTCCACCTCCTGGATTTAAGCCATTCTCCTGCCTCAGCCTCCCGAGTAGCTGGGATTACAGGCATGCGCCCCCACGCCTGGCTAATTTTGTATTTTTAGTGGAGACAGGGTTTCTCTATGTTGGTATACACACATTTTTAACAATCCATGTGATGAAATGAAAAGTATGTGCAAAGTGGTTCTATTGCATAGTCAAGAATGATGAGCTTTGGGAAAATCATTCATGGATTTGTTTGAGTTGTGAGTTGAACTGACTACTTCTTTCAAAAAGTTTTTGTTGTCTTAAAGAGCAACTGAAAAGCTGTTGTCTTGGGTATCTGCCATACCTATTTACATTTTTTTAATATGAACATGTTACCTGAATAAAACAACTCACATAATTTGTTGCCAATAATAAATTCTGAGGTTTCAGGAAAAAAAAATAGCTTGGAAAACTTTTATCTTGCTGCCATGAATTTGAGTGCTTCCCAGTACTTGACTCTTCTGATAAGATTGGTAGTAACAATAAAAAATATGATTATTTCATATTGTAAAATGAAAACTATAAACTAACTTATTCCAAATGATCAAATGCATAACATTGCAAAATCATGCCAGAATAAAAGGTTTATTCAAAGTGCAAGAGTGATCAATTAAATTTAATGTAACAGAGTATGTAAAGTTCAGTGATATCATTTCAGATTCTGTATTGCAATTAGCCTTTAAGAGGGTACCACTTGTCAAGTTTTGTTGTAGTATCAAGAAGAATAAATTATAATTATCTGAAAAAGTTATTAAAAGATTCCTTCTTTTTCCATCAACATTAACATATCTGAAAAAACACATTTTCTTCAAATACTTTGAAATAAGAAATTGAATGCAGAGATATGAGAATGCAATGACATGTAGACATTTTTAAATGAAAAATAATGCCTCTCTTTATATTAAATTTTATTTTTAAATACAATTACGTTCATTAAATGTTATTTATGTGGATATATAATGGCTTACTTTAGTTTACAATAAATTAATAAGCATTTAAAGTTTTATTTTTAATTTCCATGTTAAATATCAATATTATAATGCACAAAACAAAAACTCTTTGGAGTTCTCAGTAATTTTTAAAATATGAAAGATTTCTGAGCTAAAACATTTTTGAGTAGCAATATTTATATACATCCTTCTTTTTGTGCCCTCATTAAAAAAAAAAAATTTGTGCTTGCTTTCTTGAAAACTGCACTTGTCAAAGATTTGCCTCCTATTTCCCTTTTATTATTTTCATAGAGCATCCAATCTAGTATGCTATTATTAAACTGTATTGTTGTTACCTGTTTTCTGTTTTCATATCTGTATTCTTTACCAGATGATAATGATTCATGTTTTCTTTTATGAAGGTAATGGGTTTTCTCTTCTCTGAATTTCTCCAATTATGGCTTGCTGCAGTCCCCCTGTGTGTGTCTGACTACTCAGTTATTTGAAGATTTTTTTCCCACTATGCCATTATGAATTTGAAGTGGTGCCTCAGAAAGTTTGAAAGACTGGAGGCCCTCCTCTTCATTTTCGTTTGTCTCTTCTGTAATATTTCCTTGTTGTGTTTTTGTCTGTTTTTCTTACCCCTATCTTCGGATGGAAGTGAGGCTGAGAAAGAGGTTGGACCACGTAAACAATATATATTTTTTAATTCCGAGGTTTCTACTTCTCCAGCCAATTATTAACTTCTGTTGGATGGTTGAGTGCTGAGATAGTTTGAATTATTTTTCAACAAATATTCATATTCCTCCCGTTACTGAAGGCAGAATATACTTCCCTAACCCTTTGATATTTAAGACCAATACCCATTGACCAAGCCTGTTGGCGTTGATCAGACACACTGGCAGGTATTATGCACTTAGTGGATTTAGACTGATTGCATGGTACAGTTTGACTCTTTCATGTTGGTGATATACTTTGAGAAAAATAGACACCAGGCTGAACAACCTGCAAGCCACATTCCAGAGCCAAGTTTAGCTAAGTTGTAGCCCTAAATAGAACTGCCTGAGTGAGCCCAGCCTTAACCAGCAGAGCAAGTCAACCACAGACTCTGTAAGTTAAGAAGACCTTAACTTTCCTCTCAGCTTCTCTAAACTTTAGATAGGCTTTTTCTGGGGCCCTGACCTCCCTTCCCTTAAAGGATTTATTTTATAAAATTTGTCTTTGTAAATTCTTTCTCTGCCCATTTGAAATGTAAATCGTCTTAAAAAGCCTCATGAATGTCTTTCTCAAGGACCTGGGAACCTCTCTTTGAAATGTAATCATGAAGGAAGATAGCACCCCTGTTTCCCAGTTTCTGTGGCAGGATAGGAGCCTAACTTCAGGAGGTACTTTGCTCCAAGTTGCAAAACTACCTCCTGTTTTGAAGAAAGTTTAGGTTTCCTTTGGGTAAGCCAATTAGTAAGCATATTTAGGCTACTATCTACTCCTCAACCCCTGCAAAATACCCTTGCTTTAAAAATTCTCCAGCTCTTTGAGTGGAGTTGGGTTCAAACTGAGTATTAATCATTCTTCTGCTGAAATAGTCTTGAGGAATCTTCCTTGCCTGTTTCACTTTACCAAGTGCAAGTTTTGTTTTGACAAAATAAATGTTTGTGTCATAGGATAGTTCGTTTTGGGAAGGTTTGTTATGCAGCATTATTACTGAAATAGGTGACTACGAAATTTGGTTGATTAGTTGATTCATTTATGCCTACATACTTCCTGCATTATTTAAGATTATTTTAAAATAAAATTTAAAAAAAAACTAGGAAAGAATCATATGGACAGAAAAATAGAGTTGATGGGTAAAGTCAAAGAAAGGAACCTAATGCAAATAATCCAAGAAGAATTATTGTAGTTAAGCATTAAATTTAGGTCAGAATCACTTTCTTGGCAGTGATGGCTTAAAGAAAAAATAAATCCTGTAATAATCATTATGTATAATTGGAAGAATGCTGGTATGTTAGAAAAATATGTTTCCTTGTATTTAACAATAGGTAAACCTTTATATAGGGTCAGTGAACAATATTTTCAGCAATTTAGCCAAAGATGCAAAAGTAATAGTGTGGCTTTCTTTTAGTACCCTTTGATAAAAATCAAGAACGTTTTGTTATATGAGGATTCTATTAAGGCATTTCTGTAGAAATAAAAAAACAATGAAGTTTAGACACCTAAATTTCTGCTGTTTTTAAGTAATACAGAAAAAAATTAGGAAGATTCAAAAGTTACACTCTTCCCCTAGGGGAGTGGTTTTACTTGTCTTCTACAGTAATGGATATTCTTTGTTGAGCATTCTGTGTGTGCCTGGCACTGTAATGGTATTCAGTACACGTCATCTCCACTCTACTTGCAAGACTATTACAATCCCCACTTAAAATACAAGGAAACTTAGAGGAGTTAAATTACTTGGTCAAGGTTTATCTGACCCCGAAGGCCATCTATGTTCACTACACTAAACTGCTTTTTAGAGATTTATCATTGCTAAGAAATTTTTAAATCATAAAAATTGCAGTTATCTCATTAGAAGTTATTATTGAAATTACTTCAAGGTTCCACTAATACTAAAATTTACTGCATATGGTCTACAGTTCCTATGTCAGGTTGAGTGCACTAGACTCATTTGTGAGGTTATTAAAAATATATGACCTAACCTGAGAGTCTGATCCCAAAAGCTTTGAAGGGCTGAGAATTATTATTTTTTACTAACTCCACTGGATCTATCTAACTCAGAACCAGGCTTTAAAATCCCTGCATTAAAATTTGTCTTTTGAATAAAAATTACTTCAGCTGGGATTTTAATCAGAATAAAATAGTAAAGATTTTGAGTATACATTGATTAAAAAAAAGTGCCTGGTTTAGGCACTTGGTTTAATACATTGAAAGGTGAGCCTTGTATCTTACAAACCAGCTAAACAGAAGTCAAAGTTCACACTTGATTATTTAAATGAATAGTTTTGTCTGGGAAGACAGAGGTAATTTATAAAAAAAGTCAACCAGCAAGCAAAGCCAAAACATTCAACTGTGGTTTCTCTCAAAAGCTTGAAATACAACTTAGTTATAGTTCTGAAATTCAATACCCCAGAGAAAGGAAGAAATGGACTTGATCTGGTAGATGTGGATGTTTATGGTTGGAGTTTTAAAGCGTCCTCCTCATAGTAAGAGAACCCAATCCAAGACTGTGTGACTCTTGAGATGAGTGGGGCTGCCTCCTGGAGGGCAGGTTGACTTACTAACTGGTGTTGATGAAGTTTTGTTCATCTAGATAATGAAGATTGCATGTAGGCATTACAAGAATGAGAATGGCTTCTTTTTTGTCTTTATTAGCCCAACAGATTCAGCTGATTCTGCTACTGCAACAAGATAGCAAGATCATTTCCTTTTTTTTTTTTTTTTTAAATGATGTCTTGCTCTGTCACCCAGGTTGGAGTACAGTGGCATGATCTAGGCTCACTGCAACTTCCACCTCCCGGGTTTAAGCGATTCTCCTGCCTCAGCCTCCCGAGTAGCTGGGATTACAGGTACCTGCCACCATGCCTGGCTAATTTTTGCATTTTTAGTAGAGCCAGGTTTCACCATGTTGTCCAGAGTGGTCTTGAACTCCTGGCCTCAAGTGATCCACCCACCTAGGCCTCCCAAGGTGCTGGGATTACAGGCATGAGCCACCATGTTCAGCCCATTTACATTTTTTGGTGCAAACAATTGTTACCATTACCCCAAGGGAGAGGCAAGAATATCTGGTGTCCAAGTAGGCATAAAATCCGTAGATACATGGCTCTACATGGAATAATGGAAGTAAACAGAAACTCTGGAGAGCGAGGGTTCAAACAAGCTCAGAGGTTATGAGCCTACTGCTCCTTTAGAAGAACTGGCTGGGGCCGGGGGGATGGGGAAACAGACCTGAATCACAGATTGTACGTTAGTGCTTTGTGAAAACTTTCCATTGTATGTGTCTTTTACATCAACAAGTTATTACCCAAAACCTTTTCTTGAGCCACGTGTTATTTTTATTCAGATAAATTATTCAAGATACAATGTATTTTCAGGAGAGTGGACAGCTTGAGGAATATGTAAGCCTCTCTTTTGGCTCCTCTGTCTTACAGCCTGTTGCTCTAAAGTCTCTTTTACCATGTACAACACTCAGAAGACTGTTGTGGACAGCACGTTTAAAAATAATATTACCTAATATTTATAGAGAATTTCTATGTGCCAGACAATTACAGGCATTATTTATGTTTGTGGCAATCCTGTAGGAGTACATAAAACCTTTTAAAAATACATCTAAAGAAAAATTAAATACCTCTTGTATACCTGGCAATACATGCTTTATAAATTGTGCTTTGGGTGAAAATTGCTGTTACAACTTAAAATTTATTTACCAGTTCAAAACAGTTGAAGTTGAAAATGAGAATTCTACATATTACACAAATGAAAACCATTAAAAAAAAACTAGCATAATTGTATCATTTCACTAGGGCTACCATAACAAAATGCCACAAAGTCAGTGGCTTAAACAAAAGAAATGTATTGTCTCACACCTCCGTAGACTAGAAGTTTGAAATCACGGTGTTAACAGGGTTGACTCCCACTGAGGGCTGTGAGGGAAGGCTCTTCCAGACTTCTTCTGTCCTTGGCTTCAGGGCCATCTTCTTCCTGTGTCCTCACATCATCCTCCCTCTACACAATGTCTTCATGTGCACATTTTCCCTTTCTTTAAAGACACCAGTCATTTTGGATTAACCTTCCGCCCAGTGACCTTATTTTAACTTGATGACCTCTGTAAAGACTTCATCTCTAAAGTCACATTCCAACTTCAGGGGTTTCAGTTGTGGTTTTTTTTTTCTTTTTGCTTAATGGGACACAATTCAACTTACAACAATAATAAATAGAACTAATTTTATATTTTTAATATTTGCCCCCCAAAAGTAATTTAAGCCTATGTAACATTGGGGGCTTATTCCTATACTTTTTCCAGTATCCCCTGTACTCACAGCACTCCACAAAAGTTAGATAATAACAGTAAGTATTGGCCTAGTGAAAGATATTATGTATAGTGAGGCTGCAGTTATTTGGGCATCAATGTTTTTAATAGCTAAAAAATTGTTTAATTAAAACAAACTGAATTTATTCTTCAATATAACTTTAATAGATTTGTTGAGAAGCTAACTTCGAAGTGCAGAGCTTTTGTCTTTGTATAATCACTTCATTTGAAAAGTTAAAAATACTCACCAAACAGAGGTTGATAATCTTCCTCATAGACTTCCTCACAGTCAATGTAGAGGAGAAAACAACTCTATGAGGAGTATATGATCAAGAGAAAGTACTACGTCGAATTATACCTACTACATAGCAAAAGGCTGGTTCTGAGCCTGGTGCATCATGATACAGAGTAACTAATGGGCAGCCTCCCTCCTCAGGTCCCACCATGAACTCGGCAGTTTCATTAGCCCTCCTCTCCTGTCTGCCTAGCCATCATTTTAGCTCCTTCAAATCTTCTCCCACAAGAACCATTCTTTCAGGCACGTGGCAGTGGTGTTACTGCAATTCTGCTTCTACTAACCAGGGCCTCTGGGAATATCAGGGCTCCATCCTTTATATTTTGGTAATAAAAACAACACAAAGAGTGACCCCTACTGTAAACTATGGAATTTATTTAATAATAATGCATCAATATTGGCTCATAATTTGTAACAATTGTACCACACAAGATGCTAATAATAAGGGAAACTGGGGTAGGAGGTTGTATAAGGAAACTATTTGTACTTTCTGCTCACAGTTCCTTAAAACTAAAATTTCTCAAAACATAAAGTCTATTAGTTAAAAAAAACAGTAAAGTTATGCTCAGCCTCAAAATTATGTGTCATGTTTCAAGATCTCTGAAAATACTCCTAATGCTAGAGTCTAGTTATATCTTTTGCTATTTTCACCACAGGACTTCAGATTAATGGAAAGAAGGAAGAAAGGAAGGAAGGGAAAGAGGGAGGTTGGGAAAGAAAGAGTGAAGGGAGAGAGAGGAGAGGAGGGGAGAAGAAGGGAGAGGAGGGGAAAAACGGATTAAGGTAGCACTTAGGAGCTCTTCCACAGATTTTGTTTTTCATATGTATCTGAGTGAAGCAATGTCTGTTTGCAGTGTCACTCTTGGAGTGGGTAAAACATTTCATTATGAAATAGAAAGGAAAACACTAAGACATTTCTAGAGGTAGTTATCAAGAGCAGTTTGTTTGAAATCGAATAAGAAGCATATTAAAAGTAATTATTTGAAGCTGGAGTTAAGACAGGCAAGTGATTGAGATTATTATTATTTCTTTTCTCCAAACTCATAACTATACCAAAAATGGTTGGAGGCAATGTGACTATCTGGATCTTATGGTACTTCTTTGAGATCTTGTTTCTTTTCTCTCTCTCTCTCTCTCTCTCTGTCACATACACCACTTTTATTTTTTTCCTTGGCACTTCTCCTCCATAAACCAATGTTTAAAGAAGGCATTCTAAAGAGACTCCCAGCTGTGGGTTTCAGACTTTATTTTGTGTTGGCTTAGCTCCAGGAAATGCAATGCTTTGACTCACAGTTATAAGAATCATACCTAGTGGTAAAACATAGTTCAAAATGCTTTAAATTGTTTTGAGTTCTTTGGATTTTAAACTTTCTTGTTGCTCCCTAAGATAACTATGCATCTAGCCAACTACTGCTATTCACTACACAGGCAATAAACATGCCAACATTTGTGTAAACAAACATGCATCTTGACTCATTTCGTAAGACTGTGCATTCTTTACTGTTTGCAGATACCTATAAAGATAAAGAAAAAAACATGCTGAAAAGATTTTTTAAAATTTATTTTTAAATTTTCAGTTTGTATGTAAGCAATAAAAAAAGATTTCATGATAGATAATCCTAGAGTGCTTGGCACAGCAGTCTCTCCCTTTGTTTTCATTTTACATCAGTCTGGGTATTTGAATGATGGAAGAGTAAAAAGTATGGCTTTACTTGTAAATTTTAATGAGAAAGTATCTATTTGAAAAGGAGAGAACTTTGGAGATATGTGTAGCTTGCAACATGAGACTTTCTTTCCTAGTGGCAAGCAAATCAGAAATAATTTCAAAAATTACCCTGGATCTAGGTAGAATCTTGACTACACACACACATACACACACATGCACACACACAGACACAATCCTAAGAGAACAAGAAGATTCTGTAATGTAGATCACTATTCAGTTGTAGATTCTTTTTTTTTTAATGATTCCATAGTTTTTATTTTGTAGCTCTGAAATTTTATTTACATTGTCTTTATTTGTAATATAATATTTTTGTAGAGTGTGAAATAGTTTCAAGTAACAATTCAGTACAGTCAAAAGGCTAAGAAAAACAAAATAGGTTAAAAAGTAGACACATTCTAATATACAACTTATACCTTTGTATAAAATATGTATTTATGACACCAAGACATGCTTAGTAAAATGAATTATGGCCTTTTCATGCAATGGAATATAGTACACATTTTAAAATGAATATCACTCATATTAGCTACAAGATCTCTAAGACTGATTGTGGGTTGCAAGGAATAATTTTCCAAAACATATGGGTACTAAGACCTGATCTGTATAAAGTTATTTGCATAGAATACAGTCAAATGAGAATATTTTCATAGAGAAAGATTGAAATACAATATTGATGGTAGATTCACACATATTGAGGGTACCTGTATGGAGTCAGAATCTATAAGGAAGAACACCAAATTTAGATGGAAACCACTAGGCCGCTTGATTGGATAATTACACATTCAAGGCTTAGCTTTTTATTTTATTTCATTAATTTGGCCTGTCCTCTAAATGCTTACATCATTCAATCTTTAAACAATGTTGAAATTTAAATTTTGACTTCTCCCAGCATTCTTTGAAAATGACATAGCGAAGCCTTTAGAAGTCACTTAAGGATCCAATAACCTTGCAAACTTGTAGTGGCTACATAGGCAGCTCCTCTTAGGGGACTGCACTCTGGTCATAGGATGACAACTTCACAGAGGAAAATTGCTGCAAAGGAGAGGCTCATTTTCCTTTCCCACCGCCTGTGATTACTATGCCTGGAGAATCATTTATAAAACTCATTTGTGCGAAGTCTATGGGTGATTTATGAATCTGGGGCTGTTGTGCACGCCCAGAGATTCATCATTCCTGGATTCATGTTAGCAAGAATGAATTCCAGTCAATGTTCAAAGTCAGAATGTAGTGTCCTCCAAGTGGCCTGAGAAGCTTCTGGCCCTCTGGCTGCCATCATCTCTTCACTTTTTATCATAGTCTAATCATACATTCTCTTTCTTCTTCCCTTAGGATTGAAAGAAAATGTACTCCGTAGAATAATAATAAAATAATTCTTAGCCACCAGGTTCTGCTTTTCTACCTCTTCACTTCTTGCTCATATTTGCATTCCTCTTCTGCTGTCTCTTTATCTTTTTATCGGCTATTCTCTCTTTTTATAATTACTTACTTCCTTAGTACTCTCTAGATTCCTCCAGATACCCTTGTTTCCATTTCCTTAGAATTCTGAGTCTTACCTTGCTCTATATATTCTCTTAATGTCTGAGCCTTCATAGATTTCTCATCTTTCATTTATTTCCATAATTCTCTCATTCTTTCCTGTTTATATTCTTTCAAATACTTGCTCCTTCTTTTTACCTCTGTTTTATTTCTCCCATCTGTTTTATATTTCCAAAGAAAACCCAGTCTTTCTAGCAACTAACTGTGATCCTGGAGAAGATTTTTGAAAGAATTCAGAATGTTTTTACCTAATTCTTCTTTCTTGACAGATACACCAAATAGGATATTCACTTCGGTCTTTTAGTCCAGGGAATTGGAATGTACACTTTCTTTAATAAATTTACATATTGAATGTAAGAGGTCTCATCAAATTTATACAATAGAAATAAATATTAACTGTATAAATTATTTTAAAACCATAAAGCAAAATCTAAGTATTCAGCGAAGGTAAAAATGGGCTTGAATATGGAGAAAACCATGCCAGAATTCTAAATATGCACCTAACTCAGGAAAAACAGGTTTTAAGTGAGGACACTATAAGGATTCCTTTTATTTCCTTTGTTTCACCAACAGAACGTCAATGAGCTCTGTGTGTGTGTGTGTGTGTGAGTGCATGTGTGTATGTTTTCAGGGATGGGGCAGGGTACAGAAAGTACCTGATTCTTCTGGATCTATGTACTAAAACAAAAACTTGTTCCTTGAAATTGAACTCTTAGCATTTCAATCCACATTTGTGCACAAAATAGCATAGCAACCCTGCTCTGAAACCCAAGCTTAAGATCTGTTGAGCATTTATTTAGGGAAGAAGTTGATGCTCTTCATCAACTTCTTTATGAAGGATTGATGAAGTTGATGTAGGATTGGGGGAAGTTATGTGAAAGAATGCTGTGGAAATGGAAAACTACTCCTCTATTCAGGATATTTTAACTCTGGCACTGAATTTACTTAGGTCATTCAAAAACTCAGAAACCTTTCTCCTTGGAAGGCAGCTTAGCAAACATGCCCACTACAGAGTCACATCGTGTTCACATTCCCAAACATAAGTAGATTTTCTAACTCTTCCTTCAAGCCATATCTAGGACTCCTTCTGAGAGTTTTGGGTAAATTACCATTTCTCTCTGTGGTAGGCATAAAAATGGCCCTTCCAATGTGTCTACATCCTAATTCCTGGAACCTGTGAATATGTTCTCTTACATGGCAAAGACGAATTTAAGTAGCAGATGGAGTTTGTGTTGCTAATCAGCTGATCTTAAAATGGGGAGATTATCCTGCATTGTGGCTTATCTTTGTAGGCCTAGTGTAGTCACAAGGGTCCTTGAAAGTGGAAGAGCGTGGCAGAAGAGGAAGTGAGATGATGTAATGCAATATGAGAAGGACTCAAGTGGCCACTGCTGACTTCTATGGATTACACGTGTCCCCAAACAGAAATGTTCAATTCCTGATCTCCCGTACCTCTGGATAGAGCGTTATTGAAGATAGGCTCTTTTAAAAGCTAATCAAGTTAAAATTAGGTTACCAGGATAGGTCTTCCTGTAACGTGACTGGTGTCCATATAAAAAGGGGAAATTGGGACACAAAGAGACATGCACAGAGGGAAGACGATGTGGAGTGACACAAGGAGAACGCCATGTGAAGGTGGAGAATTGGAGTGATGCATCTGAAAGCTGGAGTACAAAGATACCTGCAAACTCCCAGAAGCTAGGAGAGAGGCATGAATAGATTCTCCCTCTCGGCTCTCAGAAAGAGCCAACCCTACCAACATCTTGATATCAGACCTCTGGCCTAAAGGATTATCAGACCATAAATTCCTGTTATTTTCAGCCATCCATTCTATGGTCCTTTGTTATGGCAGCTCTAGTAAACGATCTTACTGGCTTTCCAGATGGAACGAGCCACAAACAAATGAACGTGAGCAGCCTCCGGAAGCTGGAAAAGGAAAGACAATGGATTATTCCCTGTGGTCTACAGAAAGAAATGCAGCATTTCTGACCCTTTGATTTTCCCCTAATGTTATGAACTAAATATTTATGTCCCTCTTAAATGTCACATGTTGACATCCTAACCAATAATGTGACTGTATTTGGAAATAGGGCCTGTGAGTAGGTAATAAAGGTTAAATGAGCTCACAAGCATGGGCCCCTAATTCAATAGAGCTAGTGAACTTATAAGAGGTGAAAAAGACACCAGAGCATTCTCTCTCTCTCTACCATGTGAGGACACAATGAGAAGATGGCCATCTGCAAGCCAAGTGGGAGTCCTCACCTGAAACTGAACTGACCAGAACTTTGCTTTTGGACTTTCTAGCCTCTAGAATTGTAAGAAAAAGAAATTCCTGTTTAAGCTGCATGGTCTGTGGTATTTTATTATGACATCTCTAGTAGACTAAGGTACCTAGTGAGACCCACACTGGACTTCTAACCAAAGAACATTTGTCTTGCTTAAGCACTAAATTTATAATAATTTGTTACAGCAGCAATGGGAAGCTAAAACATTCTCCATCATTAAATTTCCAGTGATGTCTTAGCAATCATATAGATTGTTGCCAAAACATACTATTTCTTTCTTTTTTTTTAGACGGAGTTTTGCTCTTTATTGCCCAGTCTGGAGTGCAATGGCACGATTTCAGCTCATTGCAACCTCCGCCTTGTGGGTTCAAGCGATTCTCCTGCCTCAGCCTCCCGAATAGCTGGGATTACAGGCATGCGCCACCATGCCCAGCTAATTTTGTATTTTTAGTAAAGACGGGGTTTCCCCATGTAGGTCTGGCTGGTCTCGAACTTCTGACTTCAGGTGATCCGCTTGCCTCGGCCTCCCAAAGTGCTGGGATTACAGGTGTGAGCCAGTGTGCCCAGGTGACGTACCATTTCTTAATTCATCTTTTACTTACCTTAACCTAAAGCACACTCTAACTGGAGCATTCATGTAGATCTCGGATAAGAAATGTAGCGAGAGAACTGATACAAGGTCAACAATTACAAACAGTACTATGCAGTTAAAAGTATAGCACTGCACAGACGTTATTGCCTTCATTTTGCACTTTTTGGCTTCACTCATCTTGCTAAAAAAACTTTTAAAAACCAAATATGAAAAGTTTTTCTTACTAGAAGAACCTGTTGATTTGGCAACTTTTAAATTCCATGAATATTATGTTTCATAGAAAAATGTCAAAAGATATGGTAAATTATTGTTATTTGTGGAAAATTTCATACCTATAATTTTATCTGAAGGTTATAATTTTTTCCTGCTGCCCATGAAGCTTGCATAAAGTATAGAGTTAGTATTTAGAAGAAGATCAAGGTAGAAAATATACCTTGACAGAGACTGAGAAAAATTACCAAAGGTCTAAAATGATGTGAACTAAGGTAACATTTTAAAGATAACCAACAGGTTTTGAGTATTCAGTAAACCCAAAGCTATATACTCCTGGAATCAAACAATTTGTAGGCTCATGAAGTTTTTAAACTAGATATCCTTGGGCTTCTAGTTCTGCTACGTAATAGCTGAGTAGCCTTGAGCAAATACTTTAACTCTTCTTCATTGAACATTAATATCTTAAAACTTTCTAAATTATATAACTTACCTCTTCATCTTCATATTTTGAAATCCTTAAACTTTTACTTATGTAAAGGTTGTTTTAATTATGTTGCTTAGTTTATCAATGTAAAGTATTTTACACTGTGTTAGCACATAATTAGTTCTTCATTTCTTGTCTACTATTATTATTGTATCCTCAGTAGGTTGTGTCAGTTAACTTTTACTGTATAACACATCACCTCAAAATATACTGGCTTAAAATAATTTTCATTTTTTTCAGTTTACAATTTTGAAGGCCTGGGTGGTTGTTTTTATATGAGCTAGTTCTGCTGATTCTGCAGGGCTTGTGCTTGTTGTCAGTAGGAAGTTCAGCGGTCCAGGGGACCTAGAATCACTTCATTCTCATGTCTGACAGGCTGTGGGTCAGAGCAGTAGGGATGGTTGAAGCAGTGGTTTATCATCTAGCAGGCTGGCCTGGGTTTCATCATATGATGAACCTCAATTGTGAGGTTCTCAAGAGTAGCAGAGTAGCAAGAAGGCCAACTTTCTTGTACATGTGTTTTTCACACCTCTGATAACATCATGCTTAGTAATATCCCACTGGCTAACTCAGTGCTAGCCTAAAGTCAGTATGGGCGGGTGCTATCAAAAGTCATGGATGGCACTGTAATTTGTGGCCATTTTTGCAATCAACTGTGCAGACTATCTGGGATCCACAAATACATACTATGTTACATAACATCCTTGAGATGTCTCACATGCTTGCTAACTTAATACATAATATCTACAGTTGCTACCAAGGTCTAAATACATAATCTCTAAAGATGCTATCAAAGGTCATGGATAGGACTGTAATTTGTGGCCATTTTTGCAATCGACTATGCAAACTATCCCAAGTTTGAGATCCACAGATACATACTATATTACTTAACATCACCCTTGAGATATTCCACATGCTTGCTAACTTAACACATAATATCTAAAGTTCAACCTGCTCATTCTCTAGGGTTTTAAAACTTAGCAATTGAAACTATTTTCCAACGAGTTGCTTGTGCTATAATTCTGGAAGTTGTCTCTAATGATTTCTTTCCCTTTCTTCAATATCCATTCAGTTCCTAATTTCTTTAAGTTGTGTCTTTACAAATCTTTTTAATCCATCCACTTTGTTCATCCCCCAGGCAACTACCCCAATTCACATTCTCATCAACTCTTGCTTGGAAACGTAACTTGCCAAATGTAATAGCTGCCTAAATTGACGACCTACATCCCTTTTTTTCTATTCACTCTCTTCTTCAGAGTACATTTCTATACTTTATAAAATGCAAATATGATTATGTCACATCACTACTGAAAAACCTATACTGTGCTGAAGGGTTTGAAAAACTGAGCAGTTACATGAAGAAAATAGAAACAGGAAAACTAATTTTTCAAGAAGGTAGTGTGTGTATATTTTGGATGAGAAGATCTATGTATATTTAAGTAGAAATCCCCAGAAATTAGGAGCAGGGAAAATCAAGGGAACAAAGACCAGGAGAAGGCAGAAGAGATGGAATCCAGAGCCTAAGTCTGGGGTGAGAGGACATTTACTGGTGAGTGCATTTGGATTTTATTCAGTAGACATCTAATGCACAATGCCTGGTATATAGTGTGCAATTAAACATTTGTTGAATATACAAATGAATAAACTAACAAAGGTTCTGATGAGGAAAATGATATAATATTATCCATTTTTCAAAAATAAGTCTGGCTTAAGTAACAAGATGTTGGAAAAGTGACAAAATTGAGTCAGATAAAATATTTGGGCAATAAGTGCATTATTTTATATGCACAGTAACAAGGGCCTGGACTAGGACTAAAGAAGGAGAAAGAAATAATGGTATCAGGGAAACACTTTTTGGAGAAACGATGAACTGGAAGATTTTGTGGATCACACGAATAAGAAGCAAGATAGAGAGACGTGAATTGCACTCAGGATGCAAAGTTTCTAAACCAAGCGTCTGTGACTATTACTCAAAGAAAAGAGGAAGAAACACATTTGAGGGTTGTTGAGAGCGAGATGATAAACTCAGTGTTAGACCTCCGGGGTTTGTAAGCAGAGCAAGGCTTCATGTTCTGATAATTAGGAAACAGCTGAAATAAGGTATCTTTGTTGTCATGTTCTTCATTTTCTCATTCTGAGAATATCTTTGCTCTACTCCAATCATTCATCTTTTATTCAATGTTTAGAACATGTCTTAGATTGTTTTCTTGAATCTGCCTAGTCAGATATAAGCATTCTTTCCAATTCTCTTTGACAGTGCTGTCTGTCCCTTTTTAAAAGCCATTACTTCACAATCTCTTATATTATAGTGAGTTTACACATCTATCTCATTATTTTGGAAACTGCTTAGAATGAGTGATGAGAGATAGAAAGTAATCTTATTTACCTTTGTGTTTTTATAATACTTCCACATATATCTCAATGTTTGAAATAGAGGACAGATTTAATAAAAGCTTACTGAAGCTTTCAGAAGCAAAGCTCTGAATTTGAAAACAGAAAAAATAAATTTCATCCAATCTAAACAACAGAGAACATAGGCTGGAAAAATATGGACAGATCTTTGGGGACCTGTGAGACAATAACAAAGCACTGACCATTTTTATCCTTGGAATCCCAGTGGGAGGAGAAAAACAGAAGGGATAAAAAGTTTTTGAAAGAAAATAAAGACTGAAATTTCTCAAATTTGGCCAAAGACACAAACCAATAGATTCATAAAGTTGATGACATCCATACCAATACAAAAAAAATTAAGCTTCTCAAACTAAAAAAAAAAAAGAAAAGATCTTGAAAGAAGCCAAAAAGAAATGACACATTATCTGAATCCATGGTAGACATAAAAGGAAGTAACACAATATTGTAACTATTAAAGAAATTCAACCACAAATTCTATATCCACTAAAACTATCTTCCAGTAGTAAAAGGGTAATAAAAACATTCTCAGGCAAAGGAAAACTAAATGCATTTCTCACTAGTAGATTTGTCTTAAAGACCGGCTAAAAGGACCAGTGCTGTGATACAAAATACAGTTGGTCTCAGGTTCTATATATCAGCCTGCTTTAAGATTTCCTATTTTATGAGTGGAGGCTCTATTTAGATAATTTCAGTGAAACCAGGTGAAGTAAAATGGCACAACCATTCACAGGGTTCTATGAGGCACAGAATGGGAGAGGCATTAGGCCAGGAGTTGGTGCCTGGAAGAAACGGTTTTTAAGTGAAACTAGCTCCTAAATGGGGAGGGAAAAATAAGCAAGAACAAGTAAGAGAAAGGTTCTGGGGAAGGGTAGGCAAGGATATAGCACAGGCTAATCTCTGTGGTGGTGCTTAGGGAAGCAATGTGGAGGTCGTTAGAGAAAAGTTTTTTACAATCAAAGGACATAAAGGAAGAATTTCATTGTAGATCCTCTGTGAAAGAACCAGAGTCTCAGTTGGGTGTGGTAGCATGCACCCGTAGTCCTAGCACTCGGGAGGCTGAGGCAGGAGAATCACTGGAGCCCAGAGTTTGAGGCTGCAGTGAACTATGATTGTGCCACTGCACTCCAGCTGAGGCAACAGGGTGAAAGCCTGACTGTAAACAGAAAAAACAACAACCAGAGTCTCAACAAATCACTTAGTGGAAATGCAAACTACAGGGGCTGATTGATTGTAATGGAAAGAGAAGACACTTGGTTTGTCAAGCTATTGTACTTAGTAACAAAAAAGATAAAAACACCAAAAAGTACCCTTTGGGTACCTGTAATTTTCTGCAATGGAGAAATTTGGAATTTCTTTCTGAAATAGCCATATGGATTCTCTTTCCTTTTTAACATTCAAATGATATACACATTTTGAAGCTTCAAGAAAAAGTAAATTGAGTGAGTAGTTTATGATAAAGTTGCTTTCCATGAGTGTCACCAGAAGATTTGTATTTCTTCTTCTTTGTTTGGGGGAAAAACATTAATGTTTTATAGCAAAACTTTTTTGCAATTTAGCTACCAGAGGAATTTTATCTTTTATACTCAAAATGCAGTACAGTTTATAAAGTCTTTTTTTATGTGAGAACATTTGTTTGCCATCAAACTGGATATGTATCTGTCTGATATGTACAATAAAATATAATGAAAATACGGTTTATAGAATTGCTTGTATATAATTTGTGGTACTTGAATAGGCAACAGTGCCCACCAAGTGCTTTTTGAATCACAGTACAATAAAATGCCTTCCCACAAAGGCCCAAAGTAAGCAGATCAATAGTCAAGAGCATTCATAGTTTTATCGAGATCATGTCAGTTTCCTTTGGGAGAAAGAAATGCCTTTTGTCTTTTAGCTCTTTTTTTGAAATATCTCTCATCTCTATTTCTTTTTCATTGCTACTACTAAAAATCACAGTTTATTCTCTCTTCCCCTCTCTCTCTTTCTCTCTCTCTCTCTCAGCTGAGCAGCTGGTCACTGAATTTTGATTCCCCCTATGTTCTGAATCTACTCATTTATCTTACTTTGAACTGCCTTAGTTGAGCAACCACCATTTCTCACCTAACTATCTCAGAATGTTCCTATATGACCTCTGGATCTCTTGTATTATCCCATCAAACCATCCTTCACAGAACTAAAAAAGTGAGCGATCTCTCTAAAACATTCATCTCATCATCTGTTCCCTCTGCTTAAAAGCCTTTGGTCATTCATAATTACTTTGATAATGACATCTCATGGCATGGCACTATGCTTTTACAGGGTGACTCCTGACCATCTTTCTAAGGTTTTCTCCTGCTGGCCTTTCCCTCAAATCCCATGTTCTTCCACACTGAACTACTTGGAGTTTTATAGTTGGCCTTTGCTTCTTTATCCCACTGTCTTTGCACTGACTCTCTTTTGGTTTTAAACATCCCCCTCTTGCCTCCTCCTTTTGTAGTACAGATGAACTCTTATTCATGTTTTTAAGATCCAGCATATTAATTTGTTTGGGCTGTCATAACAAAGTACCACAAGATGAATGGCTTAAACAACAGGTATTTATTGCCCAACAGTTGTGGAAGATAGAAGTCTGAGATCAAGGTGTCAGTAGGGTCTATTCCTTCTTCAGGCTGTGAGGAAGAATCTGTTGCATATCACCCCCCTGGCTTCTGGTGGTTTCTGGCAATCTTTGGCATAGAGAAATACTACCCTGATATCAGCCTTCATCTTCACATTGTGTGGTCCCTGTTGGGTGTCTGTGTCCAAATTTCTTTTTGTCTAAGGACACCAGCCGTATTTACTTAGGATGATCCCACCTTAATTATCCTATTTTAACTTGATTATCTGTATGAGGTACTATCTCCAAATGAGGTCACATTCTGAGGTACTAGGGGTTACTTCAACATATGAATTGTGAGGAGACACAATTCAACCCATAACAGTTCAAATGAAACCTCCATGATATCTCCTATAATCTATAATACTTTTCTCACATAATCTCATTACATCTTTTGTGTATCCATGGTACTTTTAAAACTCTTTAACACTTAGTACTGCGAATCATAATCACTGGTTTACCCATTTTGTGCATGAATGTCTACTATTGTATACTGAAATTGCTAGTTTTCCCTAATATATTGGGAATACATGCACGCTACCCAAAACAATATACACATTCAATGAAATCCCTACCAAAATTCCAATGGCATTTTCATAGATATAAAAAGAATCTAAAATTTCTGTGGAATCACAAAAGACACTGAGCAGCCAAAACAATCTTGAGAAAGAAAAACAAAGTTGGAGACATCATACGTCCTGATTTCAAATTATATCATAAAGCAACAGTAATTAGAACAGTATGGTACTGGCCTAAAAACAAACACATAGACCAACAGAACAGAATAAAAAGCCCAGAAATAATTCCAAGCGTATGTGTTTAACTAATTTTTGATGAGGCCACCAAGAAGATGCAATAGGGAAAGGATGGTCTCTTCAATAAACAGTGTAGGGAAAACTGGATATTCATATGCAAAGAATGAAAATGAACCCTTATACCACATGAAAAAAATCAACTCAGAATGGATTAAAGACCTAAAGATAAGCCTTGAAGCCGTAAAACTCTTAGAAAACAGGGGGAAAGCTCCTTGATAATGGTCTTGAATTTTGTTTAAGAGATTTTTGGATATCTTACTAAAAGCACAGGTAACAAAAGCAAAATAAAATAGTGGGACTATATCAAACTAAAAAACTGCTGCACAGTAAAGAAAACAATCAGTAAACTAGAAGGCAGCCAGTGGGTTGAGGGACGGTATTTGCAAACTATATGAGGTTAATATCTAAAATATATTAGGAACACACACAACTCAATAGCAAAAAAAAAAAAAAAACACAAACAAAAAAAAGAAAACCTGATTAAAAATGTGTGAAGAATCTAAATAGACATTCTCAAAATAAGACATAAAAATGGGTAACAGGTATATAAAAAGATCAATATTATTAATTATCAGGGAAATGCAAATCAAAACCATAATAAGATATTACCTCACATGTGTTAGAAGGACTATTACCAAAAAGAAAAGAGATAACAAGTACTGGTAAGAGTTATGAGAAAAGGGAAACCTGTACACCCCTGGTGAAAGTGTAGATCAGTGCAGTCATTGGGGAAAATGATAGGAAGTTTCCTAAAGAAATTAAAAATAGAACAACCATGTGAACCAGCAACCCCACTTCTGGGTACATACCCAAAGGAAATGAACTCACCACCTGGTAGAGATATGTGTGCTCCATGTTTTTTGCAGCCTTATTCACAATAGCCAAGATATGGAAACAATTTAAGTATCCATCTGCAGAGGAATGTAAAAAGAAATTGTGCAGGATATATATAATTAATATTTAGTCCTTAAAAAGGAGATGCTTCCATCCATTTGACCATTTGAGAACACATGGATGAATCTGGAGGACATCATGCTAAGTGAAATATGCCAACACAGAAAAATACTGCATTTTACACTTATAAGTGAAATCTAAAAAAAAAGAAACAAAAACCTTTGAATATATAGAAACAAAGACTAGAATGCTGATTACTTACTACAGGTTGGAGGTGGTGAGGGAAATGGAGAAACAAAGTACAAAGTTACAGTTATATAGAATGAATAAGTCTAGATCTCTAATGTACAACACAAGGATTATGGTTAATAATATTCTATGGTAGCCGAGCAATTTGCCATAGACTAGCATTTGAGTACTTTTACCATAAAAAAGGTACATATGTGAGATAATGGATATATTAATTTATATAACTGCAGTAATCATTTCACTACGCATGTATGTATATCAAAATGCCATGTGGTAGCACAGAATATATGATATACTACATATAATTACATATAATTATATATTACATATATAATTATATATCATATATTATATATAAATTAATCATATATGATATATAAACTAATATATATGTTGATTATATAATTTATATATCATATATGATATATATGATATGATATACATGATATATAATATCTCATATATATGATAGAAAAGAAGACATCTTCATTTCTTTTTATCCCCAGAACTTATTATATCTAGATATATATTAGTTGTGCAATAAACATTATTGGAAGCATGAATGAATGAATGAATAAGTAAACTGGTGTATTGTAATCTCAAGTTCAGAGAAAAATCTTAATTTCCAAAAGGAAAAATGTTTTCAAATGTGTCATTACATTTAAAATAGTAAATCTCAAAAGCATTCTAATTATTAAAATTCATTCTTTCATGAAATTAATGGATATATTTTCTTAAATTTCAGATGTGAAAGTTATGACTGAATGAAGTATGCATTTTACTCAACAGAACTTTTCAGTCAACTTTATGTTTTGAAATCCTTGATTAAACTTAGGCATCTAGATAAAAGCTGCCTGTCAATGACAAATTTATATGGTGTTTTCTACTTTCTAAAGTACTATTCTCCTGGATAATATCCTCTGTAATCCTCAGAACCTCTTCCCTTGATATTATTATTTCCATTGTAAAGATAAGGAAATTGAAATTTTTGGATGTTTTTGAATTTTCTTACAACTAAGATATATATCTTCTATTTTTTCTTCATATAAAATTATAATGGGAAATATAGATACTCAGTACCTTTTCTACCAATAATAAGCTGTATGTTTTCATAATCTTTAAAATAAAATTTATGTTAAATAAAAGTGTGTATAATCAACTATACTCAAAAATTGTCTAATTTCACAAGCTAAGAAACTAAAAATATACTTTAGTTTTCTCCTTAAAATCTATTTACTTCATGAAACTTGGGCCTTTATATTTTTTGGAACATAGATCTAAGGGTAGCAATAGAATAAATGATAATACAAGTGGTGTTTTCATAAAGGGTGAGTGAAAGAGATCATTAACAACCTGGTCTAGATCAGGAAGACTGTGGCAGAAATATGAAAGGAACCAGAGGCAGTTTAGATGAGATTAAAATGATTTGACCAAGAATATAATCTATTTGGGTGTGTTTTCCTATGAGCAGATTCTTCCATTACAGGAAGGAAAATAGAAATTAAAAGCTTGGAATCTCTGTTATCTGTAAACCTTTAAGGTTCTGTTTACCTAATTTGATTATAATGAAACATAAACAATGAGGGTCTGGCCATGACATTGGACAGATGCAGTCATCATATGGGTTCCAACTGTTGGGAAAATCTCAACCAGAAACTTCCCAAGTTCACTCACAAGATGATAATTCTCTCCCTAGGGCAATCAACACTTACAAATAACAAATCAAGAAAAGATGAAGTGTCTTACAAGGTTAGCTCAGCACAGTTCTCACAGACTTAAAACAGAGAATCAGGAGCCTAAGGTCTGGGTCCACCTTATTATTTTCATTGTTCCCTTAATTTTATTTGCACTGAAGCACCTCTTTAAATCACAACACACTAAGTTTATAAATTTCTTCTGTCTTTCCCACCCCCCACAATGTCAACCACGTAGAAAAGGCTTGATGAATAAATATTGATGAGTGGATATCTGTTTAGGGTTTTTATATTTCACCATTTAATGTGTATCATAAAATGATCATAGATTCCAAAGCACTTTCAAATAATTTATCACACTGAAACCTTGTAACAATGGGGTGAAGTAGATATTATTAAATGAATTATTTAAAAAGGCATCATGGTATCTGGCTTATTAGCCATCTTGAAAACAAATGGTAGAGTCACCATCAAAGAGTCAAGCCTCTGCCTCTCAGCCTCACCAGAGGGGACTATAAGGTTTATATTTCATAAAGAACAGGCTTGGCTTCCTGCATGGAGTCTTAGTCATTAGGTGAGGGGGTGCTGGATGAAAATGCCTTAGTCCTCTTCTTTCTATTTCTATTACTGCATGTACTATTCACAACACTGTTACTTAGTTTTAAATATATATACACACATATATTTAAATATATATAATTATACTATATATAAAACTATACTATATATAATATAGTATATATAATTATATATGTAACCAGATATATATGTTATTACATATATAATAACAGTAATATGTTATATATATATCTGGTATTACATATATACATATTATATATGTAACCAGATATATATAATATATAATATATATTTATGTTTATATATATTATATATATATAAAAATGAGTTAATTATAATGATACATAATATTTGAAGATATTTATGGGGTACATGCGATACCCTGTTACATGTGTAGAATGTGTCATGATTAAGCAAAGGAATTTAGGGTATCCAACACCTGGAGTGTTTACTATTTCTATGTGTTGGGAACATTTCTAGTCCTCACTTCTAACTATTTTGAAGCATACAATACTTTGTGATTAACTATAGTCACCCTACTCGGCTTTCAGATTTTAGAAATTATTCCTTCTATCTAACTTACGTTTGAAATGATTTACCAGCTGCCTAACTAGCCTCCCTTGACTCACCAATGTGTTTTTTACAGTGTTTCTAAGAATGACCATTCAAAAATGCAGATCAGATTTTGTCACTGCCCTGTTCTTGGAGTTAAAGGCTTTCCATTGCTCTTAGAATAAAGATCACAGTTCTTGACTTGCAGCACTCTGCATATTTAAGCTTCACCCTCCTTATCCATCACCATGCCTTGTCTCCTCCAAGCTCTCTACACTAAACTACAGTGTATTTAACTTTGTTAAATTCCTTGACCCTGCTAAGCTCTCTCCTGTCTTGTGCTCTCCCTCATCCTGATGTGTCTTCGCAACCCTCTGCTCTGACCCTGCAAAACTAGCTAAGGTCTCAGCTCAAAGTCATTTCCTTCAGTGCCTTCTCTCCCTTCCCAGTCTGGGTTAGGTCTTCCAGATTAGCTTAAGGCATCCTCTCTGGCAACACTGACCACATTTATATTTGTTTGTTTAACATTTTTCATCTCCATTCCCAGCCCCACCCCTTTTCTAGTTCATCCCCAGTATCAATCATATGCATAGTACTGAGTAGATGATCAATAAACATTTGTTTACTTAAAATGATCATTCAATACATTTCCACCTGGAAGCCTAGGTAATCATTCTAGAAAACATTTCTGGCCAGGCGCGGTGGCTCATGCCTGTAATTCCAGCACTTTGAAAGGCTGAGGCGGGTGGAGCACTTGAGATCAGGAGTTCGAGATCAGTCTGGCCAACAAGGCGCAACCCCATCTCTGCTAAAAACACAAAAATTAGCTGGTGTGGTGGTGCATGTCTGTAATCCCAACTACTTGGGAGACTGAGGCAAGAGAATTGCTTGAACCTGGAAGGCGGATGTTGCAGTGAGTCCAGATCGTGCCACTGCACTCCAGCCTGGACAATAGAGCAAGCGAGACACTGTCTCAAAAATAAATAAATAAATAAATAACGCATTTCTGATTCATGTGACTCTGCTGCTCTCTTTGATGGCTTTTCCACAGCTCTATGGATGAAGTCCAAACTCCTAAGCCTGGTATACTACACCTTCCTAGTTCCCACCCCACTGCTGGTGTTTTTTTCACCCTTCTTTCCTCCACTGTCCTTTCACTGTGTTTCTGCAATCTGGAACTGAGGCTGGTATAAGGGGGGAAGGTCCCTAGAGAACCTCCAACTGGCCCGTGCACTGGGAGGCCTGTGCACAGGGGTGGAGCCATGGAAGCTCATGCTATTTTCAGTGGGGAGGAGCCTGGCCTCTCCTGTTCCTGGGTGGTAACCAGGGATTCAATCTGTGAGGCAAAAAGCCAGCTAAGCAGGACTCTCACTTTGATGAGAGTCCCTGTTTCTCTTTTTTTCCTTTTTTCACCCAATAAACCCTGTCCTTCTCACCTTTCAAAGTGTCTGAAAACCTAATAGTTCCTTGTGGCGTGACAAGAACCGGTTTTTCCTACAGCAGAACTCTCTTCAATAATTTTTCTCTTTTGCCTTAGATATTTCCATATTCTTGGCCTTTTCCTGATGCCCTTTTTTCTCTCTGCCCATATTCATTACTTACTTAAAATGCCATCAGGACTCAGTTTAAGATAATGCTATTTCTGACACTTAATTTTTGAGAAAAATAACTGAAATATTTATTAGATTTTGAAAGTGATAACAGCATGCCAATATGTCATGATCACTTCTACACAATTATAATATATAATGATAATGAAAATTACCTGGAATGAAAATACATTTGGAGCACTAAGCTTAATGCTTTGCACAAAAGCATGTTTTTAAATTAGGTTGATTTGATGCCCTTCCACACAATATTCGAAAAGAGTAAGTATAATTTGTAAAATCTTATTCAAATCTCTTCAAATGAATAATGAATTGCTCTTGTTAAGACAAAATAGAGACCACAACATTAGAAGATTCTTGTGAATCTTTCCAGCTGAGAGCTGACAGACCAATAATGAGATCTCACTAGCTTTTCGTGACTCCTTGAATACTAACATTGATAACATCTTGTTTAATAAGGTTCACATGCCTTAAAATTCTCAGTTTTTTAAATCACATTCTCTAACAATTGTGTCTATTCCTGGCAATATGAATGAAGCACCTTTTTCACTGAGTGAATCTTTGTAAATGTTTTATATTTTGCAGCAGTTTGACTTTATTATTTGAGGGTAATGTAAAACATTTAATGGAAACATTTGGGAAGCTTAAGTTTGTATAGTTTAGGGAAGATGTATTTGAGAGATAGCAATAATAGCAGTATGAATTAGTGTATGGTGAACAGTGGAACAGATGGGAAATAATTTGATATTTTAAAAATGAAATTTTCCCCAGATTCCAGCAATTATACAGACTAATTGTAAACAATACAGAAAAATCTGTGAGGAATTAAAGCCTCTAATAATGCTACCATGTAGAGGTAATTGAATAGAACATCAAGAGTTTGCTGTGTTCTATTATTTTCATATATTTTATATATATGAAATGATTTCAGAAGTTTATATTTCAGAATTATATATAATTTCAGAAGTATAATATTTGATTTATAGCTTTGAAACCTTTTTTTCTTAAGTGGCATTATCTCCTAGGCATTTTTTCTTGTTATCTTTTGGAAATACATACACCCATAAAGCATATTTTGTGTTTGTTTTCTTTCTAAAACAAATATGATTTTAGTGGTACCATAATGTTATAATTATGATTAATTTATTGACTAATTTTCTAACCTTTGGATACTTCAGAAATTTCTTATATTCTAACATTAGTAATAACAAGCATCATTGCTCAAAAATAATTGTTGACATGCTTGATTATTTTATTAGCATGGGTTCTTAGAAATGTGGTTATTAGATCATAAATTATGCATATTTTTAATGCTTTTGAGTTTACTTTCAAATCGCTTTCCCTAATGGTGTACAGAATACACCTTAATCATTTGTTTATGAGAATGCCATTTTCAACTTATATTTACCAATATTGGCTACTATTCAAAATCTCATGCCAGCTTCTTACTTTGAAAGGTATACCTTGGATTTAAAATAGAACAAAACAAGGGAATGTATGCCATTCATACATCTTTGAAAAGCTTACTTGAGCATAATGGTCACACTGTTTCTTCACATATACAATCTTCTTTTTAAAATATCCTTCAGAAAAATCACTCTGTGCTGAACCAAACAAGAGCTGCCCCTACTTATAGATAATATATATAGTCATTTACACACACACACACACACACACACACACGTGCATCTCATCCCTGGTGCAGTTGTGTGAATTTAAATATAGTGAGAACATCAACTATCAAAAAAACATAATCTTTTTTGCAGTCTATATTTTCCACTCTAAGAACTGGTTACTACTCGACTATGACTGTCTTGTTACTGGAGGAAAGTAGAAAATATGGAATTTTGAGTTTTATGTGCTCACAAAGGGGAAAAGCAAGTGAAGCCACTCATGAACTACTCCCATTACTCCTCAGCCTGTCTGATAACAGAATCAATACTTTTCCTCTCCAAATCAATCACTGAAGATAAAATTGAAGGCATTGCAGTCTGTGTTCTGGCAATTCTATTAAAGATACCAAATGATGAAGCATTCATCACATTAGCAAGTACTTTTACCTAAATAGAGGGTGACTAAATATAAGTCCTTTCTTTAGAGATTTTTGTAGGAAATAGAAAAAAATAAATGCTATTGTTTCAGTATGCGTGTGGCCAAACAATGAGCGGAATCAAGCATTTTCATGATGGAAAAGCCAAGGGTAAGATACCCTCATAGTCCCTGGCTGTAGTTCCCACAGGCTGCACTGCAGAGGAGGGAGACACTTAGCTTGCTCCTGGTCAGTAAAATGGCCCTCGGGAGCCACCCAGAAAGTGGGACGGGTGGCTCTGGTGAGCTCAGGTAAGAAGAGGGTCATTTGGGAGTAGCCTCAGAGGACAGATATGGCTTTAACATTTGTTCTAACATCTGTTTCACCCTCACCAAAATTTGTGCCTTTGAAAAGTCTGATCTCATCTACCCTAAATGCTTAACATTTCCCTTGAGTTCTCCAAAGAATTTTTGAAAGTTTTTATATTAATGATATGTAATAAAAGAGCAAGACAATAAAGAACAAAATACAGGACCAAGTGGGTGGGATAGGTGGGGGTTGAGGGGCGGGGACATAAGCAGATCTGTGGAATGGAACTCAGCCAAAGGTTTCCCACTTGTTCTCTGAACTTTGTGTTTGTATTTAGTCAAAGACATTATTCCCACAAGGGGAATGGTTTAACAATTCATCAGCTCTCTTCTCCTCTACAATTGAAGACTTCTCAATTGTATGTCAGTAAAGTACAGAATCTGAGGAAGAGAATGCTTAATAGGCAACCCTAGATCAATATAAAAGAAATGAGCAAGGTAACCCGCACAATTATAAGTGTGATTTTTATGAAACGAGTTCTGTAGTCCTTTGCTTATATTATAAAAAAATGCTTTTGTTATATAACCTTTGTAGTTAAAGTCTAAAGATAACAGACATAAGGTCTAAATATCCATGAAACCATCACAACACCTGTATTATACAAGACAATATTGCACTCATATTACAGAAAATAGAACGAAGAAATAATAAACTGAATGATTTGACTTGAGTAAAACATTAGCTAATATTTCTTGAGTACTATGTGCCTCACACAATGCTAAATACTTTAAATATATTACACCTTTTAATACTCAAAAGAATCATATAAAATCAGTATTACTTTATCTTCATAATGTACCTTAAATAAGTGGGGCTTAGTTTAGTCACTAAGTTATGATAGTTCATAACTATAAATAACCAGCTCTTTGATTTGAATTAAGGTTCTATTATGAAGCTTTTCTATAACTATGATTGTTTAACTTTAAGCAAAATTTAGCTCAGGGATTGTGAAAGTTAGAGATAATACCTATTCCTTTGCAGCTATTTTCATATATTGTTGTTTCGGTATCCTAAAATATACTTTTATTGTTGGCTTATTGCAATAATTTGTAATGGCTTTCACACTGTGCCTTTGGAGGATTCTGATAATTGAACACAGAGGGAGTTTGGTGTTCTCTCTTCTCCTTTAAAACACTTTTTTCTTAAGATCTTTATTCCTCATCCTTGTCAAAATGTCTATCACTTATTCATCTCCTCTTGCTTTAACCATATTTTATGAGGATTAAATTAGAAAAGTGAACCGGATGGGTGTGGTAGCTTACACCTGTAATCCCAGCACTTTGGGAGGCTGAAGTGGGCAGATCACATGAGGTCAGGAGTTTGAGACCAGGCTGGACAACATGGTGAAACCCCATCTCTACTAAAAATAGCTGGGCATGGTGGTGGGCACCTGTAATTCCAGCTACTCAGGAGGCTGAGGCAGGAGAATCACTTGAACCTGGGAGGTGAAGGTTGCAGTGAGTCAAGATTGCACCACTGCACTCCAGCCTGGGTGACAGAATGAGACTCTGTCTCAAAAAAAAAAAAAAAAAAGAAAAAAAAGAAGCCTATGAATGAGGAATTAAGTTAAGGCATGCTTCTTTCAAATCAATATTAACACATCTAATTTGATCAATTTATAACTCTTAATAAGTTGTCTTGTAAAAGTCAATACTAAGGTTTCAAGTTAGGTCTATATTGCTGTCTACTTTGTTCGTTGTCATTACAAGCACCTTGAATAATATGTCCCATGTCATAGAAGTCAAATCAACAGTTGTGGAACTAATTAATAAAAACAAACTCTTACTAAATGACTTTATATGTATGCCACTTAGCATAGACCCAGCATATAACTGTTGGCTATTACTGTTAGTCAGTATAATAGCAACATATCTTGAAATGTTTTACAATCTAATGGGGAAGACTGAATATGTGCAGAGACACATATGGCTCTCAAATACTTCCTCTTTATTCTCCAGCTTTCTTGAGGTATGATTGAAAAAAAAAAGCATATGTTTAAAGTGTACAACATGATATTTTCATGTACATATACATTGTGAAATGTTTACCTCACTCAACCTAATTAACACATCCATCACCTCACATAGTAACAATTTCTACAATTTCTATGAATGTGTGTTGAGAACATTTAAGATCTACTTAACAAATTTCGAGTGTACAATACGATATTTACTATGGTAAGTAGTCACCATGCTGTACATTTAATCTGCAGAACTCATTCATCTTGCATAACTGAATTGTGTAGCAGTGACCAGTAACTCCCCGTGACTCTCTCTTTTCATTCTACTCTTCGCTTCTGTAAGTGTGACTTTTGTAGATTTCATATATAAGTGAGATTATACAGTAATTGTTATTTTATTTCTGGCTTATTTTACTTAGCAGGGTTCTCTAGGTTCATTCATGTTGTTGAAAATTACAGGAGTTTATTTTTAAAGCTGAGTAATATCCCATAGTGTATAGCAAACACTTTTTAAATAATCAGGGAAATAAAATGTCATTTGCATAATTACACTTGTTTTTTGCATTTGGTCCATTTTCCCCATTAAATTGTAAAACATTCCAAGATATAAGTTGTAATTATGTTTGCTTATAGTTTATTGGATTAAAAATATTCTAAATGTTTAGGATTCCTTTTATAAATCTACACAATCATTCTTATGAAATATAAAGCTTTGTGATAGTCAACTAATCGACTTTAACTTTTAGGAATAGTGTTTCTCGGTGTGTTTGAGGCCCATCAACCACTTTTTTTCAGAATAACCTGAGGCATGTTAAGAAGTGTGGTTTTGGGAGAAAAGGTTCTTAAGTGAAGCTTCTAATTTTAAAGGTTTTAACTTAAAAAATTATTCCTAAGTAAAGCTGGTTCTACTTGCTCTTTCTTATTTTACATAAAAATATTAGATTTACTTAGCCTATCAAGTTGCAGTTATCATTGTCCAAAGTGTTTCAGTGTAAATACAGGTATAATCATATTTATGAGCCATGGATGGGTTATAGTCCAAACTTTTGTGTTTACAATTTGGAAAAAAATGTTCTATTCCTAGAAGGAGAGGTACACAGCTACGCGCTTCAGAAAATACCAAGGATGTTTCCAGCAATGCAGGATAGCCCCTTGGCAAGCTAACTACACCAGCATCTCTGAGATGGGCCCCAAGAGTACTTATTTTAGACAAACTAGTGATTTTTACTCACACTAAAATCAGAGAAACAGCTATTTCTTTGCTGTGGAGCTCAGAGCTGTGATTTGTCAGTCAGAGCGTCCCAGAGGGGAGGCAGCGCCAGCTATTAGCTAGTACTACTACAAGTCCTTCTGCAGTGGGTGATTCTTTGGTAAGATAATGCAGTCCAGGTCAAGGTCACAGACATTCTGAGACTCTGAAAGGTGCTCTGCCAGCTCAGACTCCCTTCCACCACATGTCCCTGCTGGGCAGGATTTTGAAATTGCCATGCATATGAAGGGATCATTACAAAACAGAAGACCTCAAATTGATGCCTTGAAAACAGATGATTGCTGTATTTAATTACTACCCTATGTCTCTCTGAATTATGAAGACTCCATGTGGCCAAAGAATGATCAGTAAACAAAGAATTCTAATGAAATTAACCAATTAACTCAGACAGAAAACCTTTTTATGTTTTCTTTATGTCAATAACAGAGAAACTTCAATCAGTATCATCAGGCTGTTGTCAATGATTATCCTTCAGTAAATGTATGGACATGGTGACCATATATCACAGTTAGCCTGGTTTTGATACAAGGCTGATTTTTTGATTAAGTGATTAGCGATCAGCTATAAACTGTATGACAAACAGACCTTCTTTCCCTTTTCATAGTGCCCTGGTTTTATGTGAATATCTAGTCCACAGATACACCTCTACAGAAGATTGAGCAGACTATGACACATCTTTGAATTTGTGTGGATATTCTTAAAATCAGATGTATAACCTGTTTGACTCATGGCAACTAATTTGCCAGGAAAATGTTTTTTATTTAACTGAAGTTTCTGGTAATTTGAATCTGACCCTTTAAAATGCCCTTGTGCTCTATATATGGATTTTATTTTAAACACTAGTGTGAAGGTGAATCAGAAGCACTGTATGACTCAGGTCCTCTAGGCATTGAGCTATAAAAGTAGGGTCCCATTTATAATTGGAACTAAAGTAGTTTTGCTTGTAGTTTAAAGTCTTTTGGAAGGAACTGAATTGGAAAGTAAATGGCCTAAGCACTCTGAAGGCAGATGATAGAAGACGGTTTGACAAGAAAAGGCAGATAAAAAGACAGGCAAAATGATTTTACTTTATACCAGGAAAGACATTTGGCACTTTCTATTTAAAAGACTCTTTGTGACCATTAATTAGTTAATCCTAATACCCTCTTGGTAGAACACATCAGCATTATTATCACTCGCTACAGCAAAACTTGAAATACTGGAAGATTAAGGGGCTTTAGCAAGAATTGAAAGCTAATGAATGGCACAGTAAGAATTAGAACTGAGTCTCTGTTGGGCAATTCTATTTGGAGTCCAGCAGGCCACAGTCTCTGCATTGCAGTCAACATACCACTCTATGATTACAGAAGAGCACTCTGAGGAATGCCGAAGTCTGACAAGGAAAGATCAGCTCAAACAACTTGGAAAGCTAAATGGAATGTGTAAGTCCACGAAGGCATGGAGATGCTGTGTTTGCCTCAGAACTTCTTCCCTCAGAGCTTCTTTGCCTCAGAACTTTGCCTCAAAGAAAGACAGGTTCAGTTTCCCCGAAAGGAAACATGTTCTAAAGAAAATAAGCAATTGGTCTTAGTAAGAGACTATAAAATTGTATCAACTTACAGCAAAGAGCAATAGAGAGGGACCCAGGGAACAAAGTTTTTTTTTATGTTTTGAGCTGCATTTATTCAGAAGAATTATAGCTCTCTTTGGAACAAATAGTTCCCTGGGATCTCATCAGAAGAAAAACTCAGTGCAACTTTTAAAAAGTTGAGAACTTTTAAGAGGTTTAAAATCCAAGAAGAAACTGGTTACCTTAAAAACAGGTGAGAATTAGTCAACTGTCTGTTCTTGTACCTCATGCTGACCAGTAAATTTTGAGTCAGTCCCCTGAAAAAACACAATGACAAAATGCTGTTAAGCAGATCATAGGAAATAAGATTAGATGACAAAATTTTCTACAATTTTCAAATCACAAGTCCTCCCTTGATAGCCAACAAGTTTTCTTACTTTATATTATCTTGGGATGTGGAGTTCTTTAGAAGAAATGATGGACTCCTAACTCATAATCATAGCAAAACAAATGTCAGTTGTATTACAAATTTAAGTGAAAAAATAAAAGCACTGGAAGAAAATACATATGACTAAATAATTTGGAGGGAGAAAATACTTGCTTAAGCTTGTCGTATAAATAGACGTAAGAAACATATTAATGTTTTCTATGTAAATAAAATTAAAGGATAATTTGGAGTAATATTTGCAATGTATTATTCTTATCTTTGATGGATTATATTAGTTCTACAAAGGAGGCTAAGACAAGTTCCAAGAAGCACTATTAGTTGGACGAATCTTTGTGGACATGACAACCTTGGTGCTTATTTCAGGACCGGAGGCTTTGGGCTGAGCTTAAGGCTGCATTTTTGGATGAATTAATCACAGCTTCATTCAATGAAGAAAGCTAACATGTTATATACACTTATTTTATATGTATATATATTTTTATTTTTATTTTTAAGTTCCAGGGTACATGTGCAGAATGTGCAGGTTTGTTATAGAGGTAAACATGTGCCATGGTGGTTTGCTGCACCTATCAACCCATCACCTAGGTATTAAGCCCAACATGCATTAGCTATTTTTCCTAATGCTCTCCCTCCCCTCACAGGCCCCGGTGTGTGGTGTTCCCCTCCCTGTGTCCATGTGTTCTCAATGTTCAGCTTCCACTTATAGGTGAGAACATGCCATGTTTGGTTTTCTGTTCCTGCATTAGTTTGCTGAGGATAATGGCTTGCAGCTTCATTCATGTCCCTGCAAAGGACATGATCTCATACATTTTTATGGCTACCTAGTATTCCATGATGTATATGTACCACAGTTCCTTTATCCAGTCTATTATTGATGGGCATTTGGGTTGATTCTATGTCTTTGCTATTGTGAATAGTGCTGCAATGAATATACACATGCATGCATTTTATATTCCTTTGGGTATATACCCAGTAATGGGACTGGTGGGTCAAGTGGTATTTCTGGTTCTAGAGCTTTGAGGAATTGCCACACCATCTTCCACTATGGTTGAACTAATTAACATTCCCACCAACACTGTAAAAGCATTCCTATTTCTCTGCAACCTTGCCAGTATGTGTTTTTTCTTGACTTTCTAAAGCTGCTTTTTGATGACACCCCATCCTTGCTTCTACCACTTCCCTAAGGGCCCCAGACAAGATAATCCTGCAAATATTTATTCAAAAAGTACTGGAGAACCAATTCATCTTTGGGGAGTAAGAATCGCCTTTATTAAAGGATTAATATTTACAAGTTGTATTTTTATTAGGTGTCAGCAGATATGACTTGCTCTTATGAAGTAGAAATTAGAGTCATCTTCCAAAGTAGTAAATTGTGTTAGGCATCCTTGCATCCTGTATTATATCTACACAATTTAATCCCAAACCTACGTTCTTCAGATTAAGAAACTGACACAATTCCCACCAATATATTTATTTACCTAAAGAGACATTCAATGTGACACTCAAATTTTCCACTGCCATGTCCTTATGAATCTCTAAGATGCATTTATCTGAGTTTTTGCGACTCAGAGAGAGAATTTTGAAATGGACAGTATGGATTCACATAGGACTACGGTTATCACTCTTTAACATGCATCAGTCTCTCCTGCAGGACTTGTTATAATGTATATTTCCAGGTCTTAACCCCCAGAATTTCTAATTCAGCAGGTCTGGGGGATGGTTTGAATTTGCGCTTTTAATAATGTAATGCCAACACTGCCAATCTGGAGAGTGTACTTTTAGAAGTATTAGAGAAATGAGCAACAAAGTAAGAACTCACATATTCCATCTAATATTTCCAACACCATGGACACAAATATATTTAAAGCAGACATCCAGAAAACATATGTGTCTTACAATTTACACAAGTACAAATCTATTGATTTATGATATGGCAATGGAAATGTAATGTGGTGATACAGCTATCTGTGAATTAACTTCTTTATATGGCTTTTACAAATTTTACAGTTTAAAGTAATGAAGACATGGATTCCAAAGTTTAGAATAAAATGAAGTAATTTATTTATCAAGATTGTAGTGAAGCCAACTGATCTTCAGTTCAGCATTATTGAATATTTTAGTGAAATTAAATAGTAGATGGCACAAATGAGAGTAATTAAATGAGAATTCTCTTTTTACTTCTTATGTCATTATTTGAAAATCATTTTTTTCCTTTAACTTCTGGAATCAGCCATTTAAATACTATTGCAAGCCATCAGTTTCTAATTTGAAGCTTAGTAAACTTTCAGAAATTTCATATCTTTGTCAGTATTATGGATAATAGTTACTCATTACCTTGTGGGTGTACTGAATTAGGTTAGTAAAATCTTAACCTTTTCAAAGATCATACTTCTGTAATGCCTCTCCTTAAATGAACAAGAAAATGTTTTGAAGTTGAAAAGCAGATTTCAAACACTAAGGAAAAATATAAATGCACGAGGAAAGTCCAGCTAAGGCTTCTGTGTGTCTGCTTACATTATTTAGTAACTGACTAGAGTGCAGGGCATTCTCATTTTCCCTCAGTTATTGGGCTGGTGCAAAAGTAATCGTGGTTTTTGCTGTTACTTTAAATAAATCAGTTGTGTGTGTATGTGTGTACTCATATATGTGTGCATAAGTGTGTATAGGAACACATGCATGTGTATGTGTGTGGCGGGGTACCTAGCCACAAGCAATCAGGGCAAATTTTTCATCTCTAAATTGTTATGAATATAATCATTATAGATTTCTTTTGGGATACAATTGTATAACAATAGTGATTATGACAACTCTTCCTCTTTATGACCAGTGACAGTAAATGAGTGATTCTGTGTTTTTACCTATTTATTCTGAAAAATTCCTAATAAATACTTTATCATTTTTATAACAACAAAACCTTGGCTCATTTTACAATTTCTAATAGCATCTACCTGATTATGCCTTTACCTATAGGAATAGGCATTTAGTTGGTTAGTGTGCTTGAAATGGATGACTTCTTGTTCTATTTCGGGGATCATTTCTCTCATCATTCATTAGGCCTAGAAATCTAATGTTGTAGGAAATACCTTTTCCTCCTTCTGATTTCCTAGATGAAAGGTTTTGACACCCTTCTTGCCTTTCACTGTCCTTTTATTGATTCTCCTTCTGCTTGAGTTATCCGAAGCCATGTTCCCGTTTGGAAACATCTGGAGCAGCTCTATTCTGCTCTATCTCTGTTCCTCTAGGGAGCAAGATGCCTGCAGTGAGTGGCAGTTTTGCTGCACTCCAGGGAGAACAAGCTCTTCTTGAGGGAAGCATCTCCAGTCTTGCACTGCCTTGATGAAGTGGTTAAATATAAAGAATTTTGGAGCTCAGGATTAGCAGGCCCTCTTTGTTGTTAACAGTCCCACAGTCCAGACTTCTAATTTTGCCTCTATCAGTAAGGAGGGAGAAACTTTGCTTCATAACTGGAGTAGGAAAGGGAGGTACTATTTGTTGTGCCTACTACTGCAGACCACAATGCTAAGGATAAATCTCATCCTAATCTTCCATCCCTATGGGAGCTTATGGATTTTGTATTATTCCTAAATCCTTCTGTGTATTTCCCTTCCCATAAAGGTATGGTTTAAAGATGTCTTTCATTTTCTCTCTCCACTATATATGTATGTATGTATAGATATCCATGGTATAATGTGATATGTAGATATATATATGTATAACCTTCTTTGTCTAGCTTTTCTTAGATACTGCCTTCCTTCATGCTGTCTTTTCCTTTCAGTGGCAACTCCCTACCTAGATCATTCCTCATCGACCTGGCCAAACTATGACAACTTTTTCCTCTACTTAACTATTTACTCCTGGGAAAAATCAATGTTTGATATCTAATACAAATAGAAGAGGCATCAAAAAATAAGAACAAGAAAGAAAACAACATCAAAAATGAATCAGGATAATAAAGATACTATTTCTAATTATCAATAAAAATATATATTAGTCAATAAATGGATTGGAACACCTGAGTAGACTTGAAAAAATAGGTCTCTACATTACACTTTACACAAGATAAATGCGAGTTAGACTAAATAATTAAAATAATAACCATAAATCATAATATAGAGTATGAAAATGAATAAAAAATTACAAAGTTAAGAAAGAAATGAGAAATTTATAATATTGAGTTGAATATGAGACAATGCTCAAAATCATAAAGGAAAGCATTTTGTAAATTGTAACAAAATAATCTTCAAATTGTGCAGAGTTAATGTCTCGATCAATAGTAATTGAACATTATTTGTCAAAATGACAAATGCATACATTCTTCTTTACCTTAGCAATTCCTGTCCTGTGATTCTTTTCACAAATATACTGGCATTTTTAACAAAGCCACATCTAAAAGAACATTCATTTTAGCATGGCTTATAAATAGAAAATGTTGGAGAGTAAATACAAAATATTGGAGAGCATAACTGTCTTTCCAAAAAGGACTGATTAATTTTTGGTATGCAATTGGAGATAAATACAGCACTTTTAAACATGAGGAAGCTTGATGTTATAGATCGATTTAACTCGTGAATTAGGAAAAATTACAGTGTAGAACAGTAGATGTAGTATGTTATCTCTTAGGTAACGAAGATGAAGATGGAAACAAAAACGATAAATATATATACAGTTCTATAAGAATACATAAGACATCAGTAATTGTGGTTCATCTAGTGAGAAGACAGTGAAAAAGGAAACTGGAATGAGAGTGATATTGTCCATCACATAATTTTTGGAACAGCATATAATTTCAGAGAATTAAAAGTTCTTGTTATATATGTTTTATTGCATTCTTGTTATATATGTATTACATATTAAAATGAGTATTTTAAAAGGACAAGTCTGTATCTATAAACTCCCTCTGAAAATTACGTAAGATCTTAAGCTTATTTATAACCATCTACTCCATTTTTCTCCATTTCCCAGGATTTGTTGAAAATATCTGCAGTTTTAGCTCTAGAATTTTATTAACTTTAAATTAAAAACACCTGGAACATGTTGCCACATATTAACAAAAGCTATGTGTAAAGATTTGGTAAGATGCCAGGTCTATAACTAAGATATTTGTATCTATTGGACATATGAATGTCAGTTTTACCCCTGACTCTGAAGTTGCCACTATCAAGTATGAGAGCAGTTCTGTCTGAGCATAGGTACATGGGGTACACTTGGTATAGAAGGATTCTACAGATAGTTTAGAGAGATAATATTTAATGATATATAATTTAAAGAAACCTTTAGAAAACTTGGCAAGAGTATTAATCATTATTACTTAGTCTACAAAGGTTGGATTTCAGAGAAATCTACAGGATCACTGTAACCAAATCTTGCCGGTCTATATGACCTCACATTACTCCATTACTTTACTTCTCTTTCTATCTGTGCCCCTTCTACAAACTTGGTTTCCTGTCTTCCTTCTCATTCCACTAGCTGTCTTCACAGTGCATTTCCATCACCTGCTGGGGTAGATTTCAGAAAAGAACACACCGCTTTTTAGCTTACCCCCTCAAGAGGTGGAGTCTACTGCTGCATTCTTTACATCAGGGCCGGCCTTGAGCTTTCTTTGACCTATCTGGCGGCAATGATGTTGTGCAAGTTCATAGCCTGTGCTTCAAGAGACCTTCCTTTCCTGCTGCTAATGAAACCCTGTGAACAACATGACCAAGAGCAGGCTAGTCTCCTGGTTGATGGAAGATATGTGGCCCACGAGCCTTCTCTGCCCCAGCATACAGTTGGTGAAAACTCAGAAGAGCTGTCTAGTGGACCAGAAGTTGACCATAGACACATGATGAGTCTAGCTAAACCAGTAGCATCACTCAGCTGTACCTGGCCCAAGTGCCATACCCACAGAATCATGATCTAATTTTATGGCTGTTGTTTTAAACCACTGAGTTGGAGGGTGGTTTCTTATGCAGCAACAGCTTATTGTTACATTACCCTCCAGGGAGAGACCTCTGACTGGTTTCTCATCTCCAATGTCAGTACGTAGTATCAACTTAATGAATGATCTTTCACAATACTTTTCAGATACACACACACCCCCCCCCCATAGAGTGAGCAATTTTCTTTTTTTTTTTATTTCTCAGAAATTAGGCACAAGTTCATCATCCCTATTTCTATTCTTCTGCTGCCCTATCTTTTCCTTCCCACTACCACATTTTTCTTTACTGGCAAGATTCGTGTGCTACAGAGAGTTTCTTAATTCTAATCACCTCATTCATTGTCATTTTGCTCTAGTTAGTTATCTAATATACAGATTATACTAAACTGTCTTGGAGTTGTTGACATGTCATGTTGTAACAATTTTCTAGGCCAGAATTTCTTATATTGGGTTCTGAGAAACAGTATTAACATTTAAGACGTTAATAATACTTTTTCAAAGAAATAGTTGTTTTGATTAAATACATCTAGGGTATATTGGGGTGAATAATAAGTTGTGTTGTGTGTGTGTGTGTGTGTTGTTTTTTGGGTTTTGTTTTTGTTTCTTTTATTTTTAAATTCTTTCCTTGATAACATTGTGTGAATTGTTAACCACCAAGGAAGTATAGCAGGCCCCACAGTATCTCAACTATGGAACCGTTAACATTTTACTCAATAGGTTTTAGGAAATGTTACCTTAATATTACCTTAGGCTTAAATACATAAAATTCGCTGTTCAACAAGATGTTTAGTCTTTAAACGCCTGTGTGAGGAAAAACAAGAAAGAGAATTCATTAATGATATAGAAACTAAAGACCCTTTAAATTTTTTTTCCTAAAATTTAGTACTATGAATTTCTAGACTATGAAATTTCCTTTGGATTTTAGGTTATCTTATATTTGCCTTTGTGACTGAAACAGATATTTTAAATAAGATATTGGTTAATCCCTGATTCCATGACTTCAGTAACCCCCATATGCACTGGAAGAAATGTATAAACATAATAGTTTTGTAAAAAGTTAATTTTATGTGTAACAGACTTAAATTGTGTCCACAGCACCCTCATTTGACTCCAGATTGATTATAGGTACAACCAGCATCTTGATCCCCTCACACTTTAAGGAGAGCCTGGGCAGCCAGGGCTCCAGGCCCATCCCTTCTGCCCACATCAGCATTTTATCCATTTACTCAATATGCTGTACAAGTTGTATCATTTTCTAGACATGCTATGAATAAAACATTTTGGAACCACTAATTTCCAAACTTCAGTAGGCTCAAGTTTCACCTGGTAAACTTGGGAAAACACAAGCCCTGGGGCCCTTCCCAGAGTTTCTGATTTAGTAAGTGGTGGAGCCAGAAATCCGCATAACAAATGCGCACCTCAGATGTTTCTCAGGCAGATGGTCCAAGGACCTCCTTTTGAGAAAAAAACTGGTCGACCAGTAGTCAGTATCTGTTAAACAGGAGAAAGGAACATACAATTTTCCTTCCTTTGAAACTTCTTTACTGTCATTCTCTCAATGTGGTAATGCTCCAGGGCTCCTTTCTGCATTTCCTTCTCCCTCCCTAGATGACCTAGTTTGGTAGCTTGGCTTTAAACACCATCTACATCCTGATGACCCCAAAGTTTATATTTCCAGTTGTGACCACTTTAGTGAACTCTGAAATTGGTTATATAATTTCTGCTTATCATCTCCGTTTGAATTTATAATAAGTAGTTCAATGTGCCATGTCCAAAACTAAATTTTTACTTTTATCCCCAAATCTTTTCCCCTCTATGAGTTTCCACTTTAATTAATGGCATTGCTTTCTTCATTCTCAATTGTTCTGGTCAAAAATTTTGGTGTCATTCTTACCACTGTACTTTTTTTCTTTCTTCCCACGAGCAAACCATCAATATAGCCTCTCAGTTCTGTCTTCGAAATGTATTCAGAATTTTAACTATCTCATTATCTCTACAGCAACCCTCTAATCTAATCTATCCCCTTTTCTACCTGCTGTCCAACCCCTCTGTATTACCCAGAGTGGGTCATTTAAAATGCAAGTGAAATCGATCACCTTACCCCTCCACTCAAACCTTCCAAAGGCTCCCATCTCACTCAGAATGTGACCGAAAGGTTTCATCATGGCCTAAGAGGCTTTACGTGATATAGTTCCCTGGAATATTTTTTTCTTATTGCTCATCTCTGCCATTCTCCCTCTCACTCTCACCTCTGCCGCCACACTGGCTCCTTTTATGTCAAGTTCACATGCCACTCAGGCTCCCAGCTGCACCTTTGCACTCACGGGTTCCTCTGCATGAATTACGCTCAGATATCCTTCAGGTCTCTGCCACCTTCTTAGAGGGGCCTTTCCTTGTTACACCAATATCATTCTGTAGGACTCTTATTATATTTTTGATCACATCTATTAATCAGTTGACATATTAATTTTTTTATCTGTATCTCTCCAAAGTAATCTCTGTAAGAGTAGGAAATTTACCTATATGATTCATTGCTATAGCCCCAGCATCTAGAAATGTGCATGTTTCAATTAATAAGTCCATAAATGATCATATCAAATACATATTTAGTGAATATTATAGTATCATTCATTCACATTGAAATACACTATTAGACAGAACCTCTCTCAGAAACATGTCAAGGGCAACAGCTGTGAATTGGACATATGACAATTAAGGTAAATGGACAGTACTTGATTGCTGGACCTTGTCCACCCTCCGCTTTGCTCCCACATCCATGCTATCGCCAGTATAAATGCCTCCTGGCAGACTAAACTGCATTCTGTTAAAGGTATTCAGAATGCACACTTGAATAATATATGGAGATATAAAAAATGATAACTGCATTATCAGAAGTTCTAAAGTAAATTATTAAAAATGTTGTCATTCAGCATTTCAGGTTCTTGCTCATAAATACATTTTTCAAATAAGTATAGAGCTCAAGGCTTGATGAAAACAGTATATGTTCAAGCATTTGATGTGGCAGAATTATTGTTGCTGTGAATACTTTTAAAACATCTCTGACTTTTGGCACTCACAATTTGTTTTTTTTAACACTTGGAAACTCAGCACTGAACAATTTAGTCTTATTCTGAATTATCCCATAATATATTGAACAATTTGAATGGATATGTAAACTGAGCTGTTCCAGTCATACCATAATAAATAGTGCAATATTATAGTTGCATTATATAAATACTATCATTTCTTGAATTTGGGCATTCATTTGTTCTTTTGCAGTGAGTGCTGAAAAGATGGGTAGGAGGATTGAATTTGCTATGTTAATGAAATTTTCTACACTGCAACTACTCCCTTGCACAGTTTTATATTTTGTAAAGGTGATAAATTACTAAACATATGCTATGTGACTTGAAGTTGTTTGGTGAAGAGGATGAGATTGATGAGCCCAGATGGGCTCTTCCAATGAAGACAGAAACCCAAGATGGTTCACATTTTAATTAGGTCTGCTAATAAGATGTATGTAGAGAAGAGGAAGACTTAAGATCTTTCTAAAAATCATTTATTCATTCACCAATATGTGTTATGTGCCTATGTGCTAGAACATGTATTAGAAGCTAGAAACTCATTGATGAATGAGACAGTCCTGGCTCTCAGAGAACTTACATTGTACTCAGGGCTCTCTCAATATCGGGAATTATTATGAGAAAATTCTACGTATGCATACCTAGATGTCTGAGCAAACTGGGATTTGAAGGGAAAGGAACTCTATTATTTTCCAGGCTATTCCCACTGAAAGCACTCACCATTTTGTCCATTTCCTGATGGTCAGCAAGCGTTTATCTCTTCCATTCTGTATGTCCTGCAAAGAACCAACATAGGCCATTACTCTTTCCTATGCTTTGGAGAGCTTTATGTCATAGTGCTTATTTATGACAATATTTTATTTCTTTTGCAGTTCTTGGTGCTTTTGAAACTTAGTTCTTATCTAATCTTAAATTCTGCCAATGTGTAAGATATCTTTAAAACCGTCACGTAAATAATCAATCTGTTTTGCTTTCAATCAACAACGCATAATTCATTTATCTGGTCACCAGTGGACAGTGTTCGCTTCCTAAATTTGCATATGTGAAATTCCGTTCAAAAACAAAATTGTAGAACTGTCTGCCACTGTGGTCAGCTACCTGATGACCGTATTATAAGATGTATATGGTACAAGAAGCTGGGTAGGGAATATTTCAACTGCAAACCCTAATTACTGCTTTTAGTTTTAAAGAGCATAAAAATATTTCTCATATGTCTCCCTCTGACAAGAAAATAACTCCTTTCTTGATTTGAAGAAAAGCTTGACCCAGTGATATCTTAGACAAATGGTTTGATTTCCTAGTGCTTTGAATCTGATAAAAGTAATTATTTGACCTAATCACTTGTTTGTAAATAGCAAAAAAATTATAATAATAATTGAAGCTAAATGATGCCATCACATTGAGTAAGAGTTAAGGCCCTTATAGGTCCCCATCCGGCTTCCATGTGAGACCTTAACAGTAGTGTGCATTAGAAAGGAGCTGTTTACAATTTTCCCCAAATGTAAGTACTAATAAAAGTTTATTATCTTACCAAATCATAGTTACTAGATGCTGTGCGTGCTTGCAGGTCAGCTCACTAATTATTGCACCCAACATGCGCCAATCCCCAAATAGACTTATATTTTTAACAGTTTCATCATTTGCCTTCATCAGACATCCCAATGGGGAGGTTTCCAGTAGTAACACCAAAGCACATTTTCCCACCTTTTTCCAAGTAACAGTTTTCCATCTCAAAAACAAAAAACAAAAAACAAAAAAAAGCAAGAGAGTTTCTTCTAATATTGAAAATATTTAAAATTTAACGTTTCAACTGTCTTTGTTCAGTTAGAAATATCTAGAGGACATAAATAGGTCAGTAGCACAATGGTGGTATTTATATTCACTCAGAAGTTTAGAAAATATCACTAGTTCATTTTAAAAAAGAGAAAAGAAGAAAGCAAAAGCAACCGCATATTGTTCTGAGTCACCAGACAAATATTATTTCAATCTTGTTCTGAGTCACCAGACAAATATTATTTCAATCTCCTTTGTCTCGTTTTGCCTTTCACTTCTTTGAATCCCTTAGCAACCATCATTTTTATGCCTAGAAACAAAAAATATTCTGGTATGAAGTATTTGAGTAGTTTGTTGGTTTGTTTTTCTTTAAATAAATCCAGATTTATTCTGGTTAGAATAATGGAAGGGAAACAAGGTTATATTGCCTCTTTCCTGGGATGGTAATAAAAACAATCTTCAAAATATAATTGGAAGCATAGCAGTGCAAGCAGCATCTTCTAGAAATAGTGAGAGCACAGGACTCCTGAGCCTCCCTAGACCTAATTACTGCTAAATTGGAAAAAGTATCTGGAATTGCTTTTCTTAGTGAATTCGATGTGCTACAGATCAATGTAATTTTATTAGTTCTGGGTATTTAGAACTATGCATATCCCAAGTTGTTTCTCAGCATCAAAAATAATATAATTTCAAAAACTGTATTATTACCAAAACAGACCAGGATAGAAAGAAATAGTGCTAAAGGAAAAGCAGGAGATTGGCCACTAATCTAAACGACCTCTGCAGTCAGAGGAACAGGCTCCTAACAAGTTCTGGCACCTACCAGCTATGTATGTTTGGTAAGTTACTTAATATGTCTGCTGCTTTTTCAAGAAAATTGAGCCAGTAGTGACTACTTCATGGAACTATTGTGAAAGATGTTTTTTCTCAAAAAAAAAAATTGCATGGAATAGTTTACCTAGTTCCTCATAAGCAGTACATGCTTAATATATTTTTATTATTATTTTGTACTTTCTGTAGCCACTACTGTACCCCCAAACCCCACCCTTATCTGAACATTAGTTATAGCCATGTACCTATCAATCCACCATAATGATTTCCCATAGGTTTCGCTTGTCCTCTATGACTCATGTAGACCGACAAGTTATCATTACAAGTTGAAAATCAAATTCATGATACTTTCTTCTCAACTGGCTGTTCCTCCTTCCACATCCCTCCGAACTCCTAATGGTGTGTTTCTGCTATGCTCTCCAGCCCCTAGAATCTTCTAGCACCGTTCCTTTCCTGAATTCCTCATAGTCACCCAACCACCCAAAGTGGTTAAGTATACCTCTAAAATATATTTCCTTTCCATCCCTTCTTCACAGTTCATCCTCATTGCTACTTGCCACATTTTACAATTTGTTATCTGCACTAAGGATTATGGAAATAACCATTCGCCTGATTTCATAGTCTGTAGGCATTGTCTCCCTGAAATCTGCCATTGTTACAAGATCATTCCTCATAGAGGAAAGTTCAGATTGTATTATTTGTCTTCTCAAAATCTTTCCACATCATCCCACTGCCTGTCTACTGAATCAGATAAAATCACCCGAGCTTGACCTATCAGACAGCATGAACACAATTTTTCCCCACCATTTCCCTACAGAACGCTTAATTTATGTATGCTTTAAATTAATATATTTCATTAGAATTTGAGTCTGCATGTCTGCCTTCCATCTCCTGCTTTTGCTTAGGCTGTTCCTCTACCTAGAATGCCCTTCCTCCAACCCTACCCATCAAAAATTGAATACATGCTTTAATATCCTTTTACTCATGTGAACTTTTTAGTCCTCTTTTCTAAATTATTGTATCTGCCATAAATGTATTTATCTTCATTATGGCACTATCAATGATGATAGTATTTAATACATCAACACAGTTCTTTGCTACTTATAGGTTTGCCTTGTATATTACTTTATTTATAAAATGATGTATATTCTATTATGTGTTGCTAATTTGCATTTTAATTGGTATTCCTAGTGATATTGCTTTTGCCCTAAAAAGCATTTTTTCTCTCTTTATTGAGCCTTTATGAGGAGAAAAGAATTTGTACTATAACTCAGAGAGATGGTTATAAATTAGAGAAAACTGCAAAAGTACATAGATTCCCAGTAGTCGTGTGTGTGTGTGTGTGTGTGTGTGTGTGTGTGTGTGTGTGTGTGTAATGCCTGTTCTAAGGCCTATTTTGTGCTGGCTGTTAGTTGGATAAGAAAGGTATGAAATAAATACCTTTACAAATAATAATTTACTTTAGCTCTGATGAATGCCAGTAATGAGACTGAATGTATTGAGGAAGCAATGGCAGAAACAGTGATAGACGCAAGATTAGAACAAATAGCAGTTGTTTTAGAAGGTAGAAAAAAAAACAGTGAAGTTTAATACAAAAAAGAAAAAATTTCTAGAGTAATATTTACAAAAAGAAGTTATACAACGCCTGCAAAAATATAAATGGATTTTAAGTGTGATACAAAAACAGGAGTCAAAAAATTGTAAGATTTTATGTTCAGTGAAAAAATTGTAAGATTTTATGTTCAGTGAAAAATGAGTTGATTACACAAAGTGTGATATACACACTCACTAGAATATTCATCCTAAAAGAAGAAGGAAATAATGGCACATGCTACAACATGGATGTGTCATAAGTGCATTAAGCCAGTAATAAATAGATGCATACTATATGATTTCACTTCTATGTGTATACAATAGTCAAGTTCATCAAGACAGAAAGCAGAATGATGGTTACCAGGATCTAGAGAGAGGGGTAAAACGGAGTTGTTGTTAAGTGAGTATAGAGTTTCAGTTTTGCAAAATAAATAAGTTCTGGAGGTCTGTTCCATAGCAATGTGAATATACTGAAAACTACTGAACTTTACGCTTAAAATTTGTTAAAGTGGCAAATTTTATTTCACGTATTTTTTGCCATATATACCAAAAACATAACCCTGCGGAGTTCTTACTTTTGTCCAAAGGCCCAGTGCTACACATGTAATATTCTTTCTTGCTAGTGTCTCCATTGCACTCTCATTAATGACCACTCTAGCCTCTTTGTTACTCTTCAAATGCACTTAGCACACTCCAGCCCTAGGCCTTTGCACTTGGTGTTCTATTCTTCCCAGTTTATTTGTTTCAACTGCTGCCTAATTCAAGTCCTGGGCAAATATAACTTCCGTAGAAAGTCCTTTCTTGATCATCTGGTATGCAATCTAAATCATTTTCTACTTCTCTACCCTGGTTTGTTTTTGGTGTTTCTTGCCACCACCTGAGAAATATATTTATTTGTTTATTTTCTGTTTTTCCCATTGGAATATGAATGTCATTAAAGACTTTGTCTTATTGATTGTTCATTGTTTCAGACCCAAGTTCTGTAGTAGTGTCTGGTATATGTTCACTATGAGTAGCTATTTCAAATCCTCCTGTCCTATGCTCCCATCCTCTGCTCCCATCCTCCATCACCCTTTCCAACCCCTTTTAAAATAAAGGAGACAAGTTCTTTAATTCTAAAATATTTAACCTTGGGAAAGTAATGAGCTATAACTTACATTTACAAGAAGGAGTATGATAGGAGATACGTTTGAAGATAGGTTTTGATAGAAATATGAGACTTGGACTTAACATTCTCTGTCTATATACAGAGGGGTGGGTTACTTTGAGAACAAAAGATATGTTGGAATTTTTTATTTATTTCATAATTTCTAATAATTTCTCTTAATACAGAAACATATCCTGAAAGCCTAAATTGTTCTCAATATTATGATTTAAAAGTTGACATTAGTGTATGCATTATAATAATCTTTTAAATCCAAGAATATATGTAATTCAAAATTGAATGATTTTGAACACATTTTGCAAGAATATGTATTTGCTTTTGTTTGGGACTCAGGTTCAATTCACTTTGCAAACCCCTTTTATGTTTCCAGTTCTTAGCTCTAGACATAATACCCTCCACAGATGGTGAATGTCATTTGATCCTGGCCCTTTCTAGCAAATTCACATATGTCAGCAAATGAGCCTAAAACAACTCTAGGTTTCAAATGCAAAACATTTGTAAATTGCACTGATTCATAATCAGGACAACATAATAAACTACAATCTAGTCATTCTCAGCAGGCCTTATTCAGCAGAAAAAGCCATAGAATGGAAGCCAAGAGAGGATGTTGAGCTTGGCTCTTCAGTACCAGGCTTTTGGATATTCAATTACTTGCCTGTGGAAAGTACTGGAATGACAGCCTTGGAGAAAAAATTCCACATCATTTCAGAACACAGAATAAAAGGGCAGGCTTGCCTGTGACCACAAGGCCCACCAAAAAACTTAGTTCTTAAGGAATCTTCATTTTTCAAACTTGGAGCAAACACTTTCACAGTCAACAAGTTATGTCCTCTACCAGCCCATCACCTTCATCCAAGCTGGATTTGTTTATTAATTTCATATCCGTTATTATTTATATTTTTGTATTAACAAACTTGAATTCCTATGGTGTAGGAGGGGTTGTTTAAAAAAAGCAGAATGTTTCTATTATAGTTGTTATTTTCAGGTATAATATTATTTCTTCTTACATCCTGAGAGAATGGAGTACAGAGTCTTATAATGCAGAACCATGGTGGCATTTTAAATGACTTTTCAAGTCGCAGTAGGGGTCTTGTTTAAGATCAGTGGCCATCAGAGAAATGCGAATCAAAACCACAATGAGATACCATCTCACACTAGTTAGAAGGGCAGTCATTAAAAAGTCAGGAAACAACAGGTGCTGGAGAGGATGTGGAGAAATAGGAATACTTTTACACTGTTGGGATTGTAAACTAGTTCAACCATTATGGAAAACAGTATGGGGATTCCTCAAGGATCTAGAACTAGAAGTACCATATGACCCAGCCATCCCATTACTGGGTATATACCCAAAGGATTATAAATCATGCTGCTATAAAGACACATGCACACGTATGTTTATTGCGGCACTATTCACAGTAGCAAAGACTTGGAATCAACCCAAATGTCCATCAGTGACAGACTGGATTAAGAAAATGTGGCACATATACACCATGGAATACTATGCAGCCATCAAAAAGGATGAGTTTGTGTCCTTTGTAGGGACATGGATGCAGCCGGAAACCATCATTCTCAGCAAACTATCGCAAGAACAGAAAACCAAACACCGCATGTTCTCACTCATAGGTGGGAACTGAACGATGAGATCACTTGGACTTGGGAAGGGGAGCATCACACACTGGGGCCTATTATGGGTAGGGGGGAGGGGAGAGGGATTTCATTGGGAGTTATACCGGATGTAAAGGATGAGTTGATGGGTGCTGATGAGTTGATGGGTGCAGCACACCAACATGGCACAAGTATACATATGTAACAGACCTGCACGTTATGCACATGTACCCTAGAACTTAAACTATATAAAAAAAAAAAACCCAGGAAAAAAAATAAAATAAAATATAACAACAACAACAAAAAAAGAAGTTCCTTGATAGGACAAGAGCAGAAATAATGAAGAAAATTGGTTTAAACAATTCTGAGGTATATTTATATGAAAGTCATGTACCTGTGAAGCATCAAATTAAGCTAAAATACTTAGGGAAAATAAAGTGCCTGAAACCTTTGATATTGTCTACAGCCTTTTATATTTTAAAAGAATAATTCCCTGTTATTTTCTTCTAGATAAATAAATGGGTCAGTTTTGTCATTTGTGTACTTTGGGGAATTTAATTAAATAAGAAATGAGCCCCCCCCCCAAAAAAAACAAAAACAAAAGCAAAAAAATCCAACCCAGCTAACACATCGAACTAATTTGAACCACATAGAATTAGACTATCTCAAGTTAATATTTCAACGGCTAAATAACTCAAGAGTTTTTACAGTCATACATAATCTGTAAACAAAGGACATAAATTTGAGAGTGACCATCTTTCCACAAAAGGAGCTTTGTAATTTTATACACCAAAAATTCACAAGGCTGCTAAATCTCAAGACTTCACTTAATTGTGGTAAACGTCCCTCTCTTTCAGTAACACATAACACTCTGCAACTCTGAGAAGGTTCTTGGTTATCCTTTGCATAGTATAGTCTTTCAATTGCTGGATGATTGTTATTTTCCTCAAAGTAAATACAGATGTTATTGCAGCAGCAATATTAAACTTTGAGCATGATCAAAAACCTTTCCATGAGTGCTAAAATAAAATCCCCAGAAAACTGTATAAGTAGGAGGTTAATATATGAAGTACAGAAAAAACTGATTTTTGTGTGATTACCTTATATCCACAGCATATAAAACTTTTAAAACTTGAAACACATTCTAAATTATTAAAATTTAACAACAATGACCTAAGGTATGGGTTTTCTAATAATTTCTGATATAAAGATTAGGTGAAACATTATCTAATGAAATAATATCTGTGTAAATTATTAAAATTGGGAACATTTTGCTTTGAGATGTTTTAATCATTTCATATTTTTGATTAGTTACTTATATACAATCTTATTCTGGAATGATTTGAAGTAGCCTAAAAATATGCGGACACTACATAAAGACAAATTCATGTTAAAAACTAAGAGAAACATAATAAGAGAAAAATAAGAACAAGTACAATGAATTTCAGAGTGAGAGCCACAAATATTGGAGGGAGTGAAACCCTATAATATAAAACAGGAAAACATAGAAGGATCATAGTAGCCATAAGTTAAAAGCAAACCAGTTGATTAGGACAAGCATAAGTATCCCTTTTAATTAGAGAGTAGAAAAATTACCCTGTGTCTTTATGAGAGATCCTCTAAGATGGATTTAACTAATACTCCTCATATTATCCTTCAAAAAACACAGTACTATGCGTAATTGTATTGTTTCTGTATAATATACTTTTACGTACGCTGATGACATTACAACAAAACACGGTTCTGTATTATAACTATACTTGCTCCCTGTGCATTCCTCTTTGCAATAAAACCCACCTCTGTCTGGTCCGAGAGTCCGGCTTAATACAGAGGCAGGTTTTATTGCAAAGAGGAGTACACAGGAAATAAATAGAGTTTACGTGGCATTTTTAAATTAAAACATGTTTTATTACTGATCACTTAATCTCATTTTAGGTGGTAAGCTTCATGAGAACAAAGACATCACTATATCCCCAGTTCGTAGCAATGCATCTGACACACAGAAGACATGGAAACATTTGTTCCATATTTAGTAAATGCAAGATCTTCAGGAATTAAAAAAAAAAAAATTGGTCCTCTCCCTCAAGAATTTTGTTATTTTCTCTCTGATAAGCACCTGCAGAGGAGGTAATGTATATTATAGATCCTGTGGAGCTACATGATTAAAATAATCAGTTGGACTCCTTTGAGCTCCTTTCCAATCATGCAGATGATTATAGGTACATTGTCTGAAATTAGATAATGCTTGACATGTATACATCAACAAAGGATCATCTTTTATTAAAATTATGCATTACTAAGCCAGTTTAATCACATTGAGGATCTCTGAGAGTGGGTGTAAAAGATGCGTTTCAGAGTTATCCCATGCAACAGGAGAGAGAACTGGGGTATTTACACACCAACTTTCATCAGTAACTCACTGTCTGAGGCCTACTGCCAGAAGGATGTTAGCTTCTATGTATTTCTGGCCTGCTCCACTTGAGGACAGGACAGAATCTGATGGCCAGACAAAGTCCTCTGAATTGATAAGACACATGGGAATAGAGGTGGGGCACTGACAGTATTTGCTATAATAATATATGTATGTTTCAGAAGACATAGTGTATATCTTTTAAAAAGTTAGATAGAATTTGACAACTTCCTCAAATAATACTCTACATTAGACTTTCTAGCATCAGGAAGAAACCTGAAAATAGAAAAAAAAAATACCAACAGCCATGTGTTTCTACTATCTATCTATCCATTTACTCCTTTTTGTCCTCCTCACTACTCATTGGGTATTACACAGTGCAGGTTCACACTTGATGATCATGAAGCAGAAGACTTTTCTGTCACTTAAATGAGACTTTGATTTTACTCATTTCCCATTTAATTTCTGTATTATTGTTAATAGTATTAAGAACCACTTTGTTCTCTCCTATTGGAAATTGTCCATGACTTACTCTGGCAACTGCAGCAGAGAACAAGTTTTTGCAGTTTAAGCTTTGAACCACAAATACACATTTTTCTGCATCCAAAAATAGTATCAATCAAATAAGGTCAGAATAGTGGTTACCAAGCAGTTTGCAAAAGCAAGGACATCCAGCTTTCCAGTTTATGGCTAGAGAAGTTCCATGTGAAAATAAAATATGTTTCATTGTTAAGCAAACATTCTCTATTGGGTGTGAGTCAAGAGTGTGGGCTGCTTATCTGCACATATGACTAGCAAAATTTGAACTACAGAAATTAAAGCTGAAAGCCAAGTTAATAACTTTAAGTATAAGTGGAAGATAAGGGAAAATGAAAATAAAGGTCTTAAAAGTCTATTTATAAATTAAGCAAGTCTGCTAGACGTACAAATCCTTGTTAGAGTGAGTGTGGTTGAGGAAAGCTAGTTAGCTCTCAAGGGTTCCAAAATGACACATGAAAAGGTGATTTTACCAGTTAAAATAAAGCTTGGCTGTACTAAACACAAATATTGTGGCTGAAGAGAAATAAAATATTGTTATTTTTCTCTGTCATTTAGAAAAGGTCCAGAAGTGGGCAGGTTAGGGCTGAAGTGGCAACTCCATGTTGTCATCAGATCAGGATGACATCCATCTTTCCACTTCACTATGCTAACGTAAAGTGTCTGCCATTTCCAAGGGTATTCTTGCAGGCAGTAGCAAATCCATACAGGTCTGCAGCAACTCAATTCTTGCCTCCTTGGAGGAAAGAATTCAGCAGAGAGGCATAAAACAGAGTGAGAGATCAAGGCAAGTTTTAGAGCAGGAGTGAAAGTTTATTCAAAAGTTTTAGAGCAGGAATGAAAGGAAGTGATGTACTCTTGGAAGAGGACCAAGTGAGAGCTTGAGAGATCCAAGAGCAGAGATCCAAGAGCACTGTATGGCTCTTGACTTGGGGTTTTTATACATTGGCATGGTTCAGAGGTTTGCATTTCTTTTGCCTTTATTTTTCTTTGGGGTGGGCTGTCTACATGTGCAGTGGCCTGACAGCATTTAGGAGGGGCTGCATGTACAGTGTGTTTACTGAAGTTGTGCACATGCTCATTTGAGACATTTTTTCCTTACCAATAGAGTGTTCCTAGAGGAAGGTCATATACAGGTTGAAGTCTGTTTTTTGTCTGTTACTGTGCCTGCTTGAGCCCATTCACCTAGCTCCTGAACTCTTATCAGGAAGTTGCTGACCACCAGTTTCAGGTGTTTTCAGTCTATTAGGAGCCTGCCTTTCCTTGGTGCCAGCTACAACCAATTTTTATTTTAGAGAGACTAACAACTGCCTGACGGTCACCTGACATTCCTGGGAGGCAGGAGTTTGAGACCAGCCTGGTCAACATGGCGAAACCATATCTCTACTAAAGATACAAAAAATTAGCTGGGTGTGGTGGCATGCACCTGTAATCCCAGCTACTCGGAAGGCTGAGGTAGGGGAATCACTTAAGCCTGGGAGGCAGAGGTTGCAGTGAGCCAAGATCACACCTCTGCATTCCAGCCTGGGCAAGAGAATGAGACTCTCTCTCAAAAAAAAAAAAAAAAAAGAAAAAGAAAAAGAGAGAAAAAAAAAAAAAAAAAGTAAACCAAGGACCCAGAGTTAGAATTGGTAAAACCATGATTTGGGCCCAGACATTTAAATCCCAGAGTCTTATTTTTCACCATTGTGCTGCATTATGTTCCTTTTTAAAAATACCTTTAACAGAACCAAGACCACGGTGGAATACATGAGACTTACATGCCCTGGCCACAAAATTCAAGATGCCACCACAAAACTCTAGACAAGATCAGCAATAAGAGTGCTGTCCTGTGCATGGTAAGATATATAACAGCATCCCTAGATACTGTTGTTTGGATGCTAATAGCACCCTATAGAATTGTAAGAACCAAAAATGTCTCCAGACGTTGCCAACTGTCCCATCCGAGACAACTTCATCATGGTTAATAACCATTGACTTATATGCATCATATTTTTCTTTTTTCTTTTGGATTGTTAAAAATAATTTTAAGTCTCTTGAAAACTGCACAAATTTTTCATAATACAGTCATCCCAGAAATATGGTAAATGACTTTATTAGTGATAGGTTTATTTATACAAGCACACCAAGCCTATATAATGAGTTCAATCTTTGCTTAATTTACATAGTTCTCTATAACTCAATTATTGGCTATTTGAAAAAGACAGAGGAGCTTAGATGAGTTGACATTAAATTTTTTTAATAGCACTACAGGTTAAGCATTCCTAATCTGAAAATCCCAAATTTGAAATGTACCACACCTGACTTCATGTGATAGGTCACAGTCAAAACATAGCAAAAACTTCATTTTAATGCATACAATTATTTAAAATATTGTATAAACTTACCTTCAGACTATGTGTATGAAGTGTGTATAAAACTTAAATGAACTTTCTGTTTAGACCTAGGTCCAATCCCCAAGAGACCTCATTGTGTTTATGAAAATATTGCAAAATCCAAAAATAAATGAAACCCTAAACAATTCTGCTCCCAACCATTTTGGATAAGGGATACTGAACCTGTATTGTTCTCACAATAAGGAGCAATTAACTTACACATCTTTCTTACCTCACACATTCTTGTTATTCACAAGGAGTTAAGATCCCTTGCCTTCATTAAATAAGCCAATAAATGAAATACACAAAAAGTAGCAGGGAAGGGCAGAACAAGGAAGAGGAGAAAGATTATGAGGGGCATGAAGACCCCAGGATAGTACACAGGTGCACATAATCATTCCTACTGGTATGATGGTAAGAATCCAAATAGGGGTGAGGATAAAAGGCTACAAATTGGGTTCAGTGTATACTGCTCGAGTGATGATGGGTGCACCAAAATCTCACAAATCTCCGCTAAATAAATTACTCATGTAACCAAATACCACTCATTCCTCCCAAAACCCTATGGAAATAAAAAATTAAAAAACAAACAAAAAAATCTAAATTGACTTTGGAGGCTCACTCATCTTGCTTTGAATCCTGACTGCTTTTATTAACTGTATGATGTTGGCTAAGTTACTAATTTCTTAATTTCTTTGCAAAGTATGCTCAATAATTTAAGCCTCTTATGGGGTCTATGGATATTAATTAAGGTAAAAGCATCTAGAACTGTGCCAGATAAGCAATGCATATTAGTTTCCATTAACTTTTTCTGTTTATGTTTAGATGATTTCTTTCTTCATTTGGTTTATAATACATATTCATGAGCTCCTGAAACCTAGGAATGTGATACAGGACAACATATTTTCTATGCAAAATTTCACTGCAACAAAATAATGCAGGTGGACCATGAAGCTGGTCTTGTTTGTGCTTATTTGATCCTTACGTTTCCCTGTAATTCATCAATTCCCAACTGAGTATAACTGTCCTGTTCCCTAGACCACTGAGATAAGTAGATCTGACACCTAAGGATTATATCAGACTTCCAGAAATCAGGTTCGTGGGGTGAGCTGCCTCAATATTAATGTTTGCGTTAACAGAAAACTACCCCATCCCTAGTTTAGATAATTGATACTAAATTTGCATTTTTGTTATATAAAATTAAAATTATAGGTAAATATTATTTATAAAAATATTTGATTTTTTTCACAATGAATGCCTCAGTGGTCCACTTTTTCCCTTTTCTCATATTGAGATACCATTGAGTTAATCCCTAAAGTGTTCTTTAGAGACTTTCAATGAGAAATTATCTCTTCTGTTTAGAGTCCATCTTTTTGCAGTTCTTTTTTACACACTTTTCACTTAACGTTGAATATTGTAAGCCAACGTTATTCGACAATGTCTATCGTTCTCCTCTCAGGTCCTATTTTTGAAGTAAAAATAGTGAAATAGTTTTCTTTTTAATACTGGATCTATTTATTTATTTATTTATTTATTTATTATTTATTTATTTTTGAGACAGGGTCTCTCACTTGGTTACCCAGACTGGAGTGCGGTGGTGGGAACATGGCTAACTGTAGCCTCAACTTCCTGGGTGCAAGTGATCTTCCCCCCTTACCCCCCAAGTAGCTGGAACGACAGGGGCTCCACCATGTCTGGCTAATTTTTCTATATTTTGTAGAGACAAGGTTTCACCATGTTTCCCAGGCTGGAATGCACTTTTTCAAGATAAAAACTTATGCTATTTCCATGAATAAAGATATTTCACAGAATGGCTAAAACATCTAGCAGTTAAAATAATACCATCTCTCCACAACATTCAATTTAAATAATCCATCAAACTCCGTTCAGTGAACTTAAATGATTCACAAACAAGGAATTTTAAAACCACATTTATTGAAGGAAACCATAAATAAGCAGCTCAATTTTTTTGAGTGGTCAATGCATTTAATGAATCTACAAAGTGTGGACAGCTATTTCATTTGGGTTTATGCTGCCTAAGAGACTATAAAATGCACGTAAAAAAATACTCCCCCAGGACAATCAGAGGAATTTTATTATTGGAAATGAGAGAAATCACTGTCCTAGAACCTTAGATGAGTAGTGCACGAACCAATAAAAAACAGAGATATTATCACTTTCTGTTGCAAGTTGGGCAATCAGTGAAGCACACTCTAGGATGAAATTTAACATGGAGGAGGATACTTCGGAAGCATTCTTGGGATCAACACCTGTGGCAAGGAAGAGAAAGAGGCAGGATTTGGCAGAGGAAGATGTTGGGCTGTGATGCAGTCACAACGAAGGCCGTTAGACAACCACATGGGGAATGTTGAATCAAGGGAGGTCCTTAACAGTTTTTAAGAATTAAGGGAGAAGGCGGAGCCTTTACATTCTTGTGTCCAGGAGTTATGACCTTGGGCAAGATAGTGCTCCTCAGCAAAGGCAATTCAGAAGAGGGTTGATAGCTGAGGTCTGGATGCCAGTGGCCCACTCAGCAGCTGTGGCAATATGTACTTTACTCCTGAAGGAGAATCTAGGTGGCACATCTTGGTATTTACTGCTGCTGTACTGCTTTTTCCTTTCACCTATTTAGATTCAGGGAGTACATGTGCAGATTTGTTATATGGGTATATTACATGATGCTGAGGTTTGGGCTTCTAGTGATCTGTTCACCCAAGTTGCAAACATAGTACTTGATGGGTAGATTTTCAACCTTTGGCCTCCTCTTTCTCTCCCTCTTTTGGAACCTCTGGTGTCTATTTTCCGATCTGTGTCCCTGTGTACCCAGTAATTGACTCCCACTTGTAGGTGAGAACATGTGCTATTTGGTTTTCTGTTTCTGCATTAATTCACTTAGGATGGTGACCTCAATCTGCATCCATGTTGCTACAAAGACCATGTTTTCATTCTTTTTATGGCTGCATAGTATTCTGTGGTGTATATGTAGCACATTTTCTTTATCCAGTCTGTCACTGATGGGCATCTAGGTGGATTCCATGTCTTTTCTCTCGTGAATAATGCTGCAATGACCACAGGAGTACATATGTCTTTTTGGTAGAATGATTTATTTTCCTTTGGGTATATACCCAGTAATGGGATGGCTGGGTTGAATGGTAATTCTATTTTTAGTTCTTTGAGAAATCTCCAGACTGCTTTCCACAGCAGCTGAACTAATTTGCATTCCCACCAACAGTGTATAAAGTGTTCCCTTTTATTTTCAACTTCACCAGCATCTGCATACTTTGACTTTTTAATAATAGCCATTCTGACTGGTGTGAGATGGTATCTCATTGTGGTTTTGATTTGCATCTCTCTGATGATTAACCATGTTGAGCATTTTTTCATGTTTGTTGGCTGCTTGTATGTTTTCTTTTGAGAAGTGTCTGTTCATGTCCACTGCCTATGAGGTTATTTGGGTTGTTTTCTTGTTTATTTGTCTGAATTTCTAATGGATTTTGGATATTGTCCTTTGTTGAATGCATAGTTTGTAAAAATTTTCTCCCATTCCATAAATTGTTTACTCTGTTTATAGTTTCTTTGCTGTGCAGAGGCTCATTATACTTTACTTAAGGCTACTTTTTAAATAAATGCTTAAAACCCTTGATTATTATCTCCTAGAAAGAAATAAAATAAGCTGGTTGAAAAACAAAGCCACAAATATAGAATTACCTATTTTTTAAAGGTATCAATGGCTGCTGCTATTGTCCAGTTGAAACATTTAGCAGATGGAGACACTAAGATATCAGTAGGTAAATGGTTTTGTCCTGGGTCAAGGTGTTGGTCAGTGTAGACTCAGGCCTTTAGGCCCCCTGTTCTTTTCCCTATAATACTCTGTACATGGTACTTCCCTCTTGTTCTCTAATATCTTTCTTTCTTTCCTTCCTTCCTTTCCTTCCCTCTCTTTCTTTTCTTTTCTTTTCTTTCATTCTCTCTCTCTCTCTCTCTCTCTCTCTCTCTCTCTCTCTCTCTCTCTTTCTTTTTGAGACCAAATAGAATCTTGCTCTGTTGCTCAGACTGGAGTGACATGGTACGATCTTGGCTCACTGCTACCTCTGCTTCCCAGGTTCAGGAGATTCTTCTTCCTCAGCCTCCCGAGTAGTTGGGATTAAGGTGTGTGTCACCACACTGGAATAATTTTCGTATTTTTGTAGGGACAGGGTTTCACCATGTTGGCCAGGCTGGTCTCGACCTCCTGACTTCAAGTGATCCACCTGCCTCAGCCTCCCAAAGTGCTAAGATTACAGGCATGAGCCACTGCGTCTGGCCTCTAATAAATTTGTTAGTGCTCCTGGTTAAAAGTGATCTGTAAAAGTTAGAGAAAAAAGCATATATACAACTTATAATATAAATGTAATGTAACATGTATGTAAAATAACATATATACAAAACCATATGTATATAACCATATATTTATAAAATAACATATATACAAAAACCATAAACATTTGGAGAATTGAATGCCCATATTTACACTGTCAAATCCTAATAAATTTCCAACCTTTCCAAAAGTGTTTTGATTACATCTACTTCTTCCTTTTTCCTGCTCAGTGGAGAGGGATAGGTAGTAGTGGGAAAATGTGAAGTTGTCTCTTTTTGGTTGCCCTGAGGTGTCAGAGTCAGGGAAACTGCTAGTACCACATTGATAAGCCCTGTGCTCAGCCCCAATTTTGGAAGATCCACTGTATGGCCATACTAGAACTGTATTTATCTAGATTGTTAGACACAGATGAGAACAGTGAAATTGAGTCACATTCCCTTATTGCCTGTGCATTTAAGTCCCTTTTAAGTTCTACCCCAAGAAGCATTTCCTAGTATTGTACTAATGGATTACCTGGGACACTAGAGGATCTCTGCCAAAAAAATAAAAGATCGCTAATCTCAGCCTAAGTAGTCAGTCTAGTTCCATGTTTACATTTGAATCAATCTCTGAAATCAAAACACTCAATAAAAGAAATGGAGATATGGCTATTCTAACCTGCTCACCAAAGAGAAACCAAAGGTTGAAAACACTTGTAGATCTCTCAAAGTATGGAATACTATCAACAGTATATTCACCAATGGCTACCGTACAAGTTTCAGGTTGGGTCAATGGAGAAGGTAGAATGTTCACAGACTTGCCTTCTAGCTGCCTGGATTGTGTCCTGCCAGCTATATTGCACTTACCAGCCCACATATCCACTGATGAATCAAATCTCAATAACTGTTGATAACTAGGTCGGCAATACTGCTGCCCCTACTAGACAGTGCAATAGCCCCCATTGTGTTCCACAAGTATGCAAGTTCTTAGGGATGTTGGGCCATCACAAATGACACCGACTAGGCAGGGTAGAGCCAGGACCCATTCATACCAAAGAGCCTGACCTGTTATAAAATACAGAGCTGTAGGAGAAGATATTTGAAGTGTCAGTCTATAATTTCTGTTTTGCTCTTAGAAACTCTAGTGTCACAGTCCTATGGCGATGCTTAGCTTTTAAAAATTTAGTCACACATATGATCTGAATCCTTTTGCCCCTGTCAAAATACCTTGAAATTAAATGTGGTATAAAAATATATGAGTTAAAGGTGTTACCCCAGTCAAAACTTATTTAGAAGGGACATCCATGGTTAATCCTAAGGCAGGAGTCATCCTACCTAAATGGATAGGTCAATCAGATTTTTCAAATTGAATGATGAGGTAATTTTTATGCTACCATCCTAGGTCGAAGACTAATAAGTGAGATGCCCAAGTAGAGTGCTGAGTTTGGCAAACTGAGCACACAGTAATTGCTTAAATTTAAGCTCCACAAATTCTGTCACTTCTACTAATTTAATTACAAGGTCTTTCTTGGCAGGTGATAGTTTGATTCACATTTACCATTATTCAGCACATTTCTTGAATTCTATTTCTATTTACTGAGGCTTGTTTCTGGAGATAAGAGAGAAATTCAAGTTAAATGTATCTGTTTCTAACACTGCTTACCCCCAGAGACTCTTTACAAAAGTCAAAATCAAGTGGCCCAAGTCGTGAATTTTGGCACATCAATTCAGCAGATATGTTGGCTAATTAAATTTTAGAATGCACGTGAAGAAAGTGAGTCTTAAAATGGATCCTAAAATCCTCCAGTCATCTCTCTGGCAGGTACATTAGAAGAAAATTTAGTAAATATGTGCTCCTACAGTCCTTAAGTTCAACCTTTTTGTGATAATGGAAGCGTGAGCAGTAGAAGATGAGCATTTTAACACTGACATCTTGATACCCCTAAAGCCTGAGATTCTTTCTGAGTCCTAAGATTTCATCTCTGATTCGAGACAACCTGTCACAATGAAAACACTACCAGAATATTAAAATTCTGCCTTCTCTGCAGTAGAGCATCAGAAAATACTCATGTCTACTTCAGTGCTTCATAAATGCTCCTAATATTTTTATAAAATATAGCTATTTCATATTAATTCATATAAAACATAACTATTTTATATAATGCATATAAAACATAACTATTTTATATAGTTCATATAAAATTCAACTATTTTATATAGTTCATATAAAATACAACTATATAATTCATATAAAATACATTTTTATAGTTCATATAAAATACAAGTGTTTTATATAGTTCATATAAAACATAACGATTTTATATAATTCATATAAAGTTAAATAGTAGAATGCCTTAAGAATTATAATTCTGTAATAATAAATATTATATAAAAATAAACACATGTCATAGATTCTAGATTTTGTTCCCAATTCTGTCCCCAAATTCTTCGTTTTTAAATTTCTTTTATTTATTTATTTACTTATTTCTTTTCAATAGGTTTTTGGGGAAAAGGTGGTGTTTGGTTACATGAGTAAGTTCTTTAGTGGGGATTTCTGATATTTTAGTGCACCCATCTCCCAAGCAATGTACAGTGTACCCGTCTCCCAAGCAATGTACAGTGTACCCGATGTGTAGTCTTTTATCCCTCACTACCCCCACCCTTTTCCCAGAGTCCCCAAAGTCCATTGTATCATTCTTATGCCTTCACATCCCCATAGCTTAGCTCCCACTTATGAGTGAGAACATACGATGTTTGGTTTTCCATTCCTGACTTGCTGCAGTTAGAATAATGGTCTCCAATTCCATACAGGTTGCTGCAAATGTCATTATTTCATTCCTTTTATGGCTGAGTAGTATTCCATCACACACACACAGACACACACACACACACACACACACACACACATCACATTTTCTTTATCTCCTCGTTGATTGATGGTCATTTGGGCTCGTTCCACATTTTTGCAATTGTGAATTGTGCTGCTATGAATGTGTGTGCAAGTATCTTTTTCATGTAATGACTTCTTTTGCTCTGGGTAGATACCCAGGAGTGGGATTGCTGGATCAAATGGTAGATCTACTTTTTGTTCCTTAAGAAATCTCCACACTGTTTTCCATAGTGGATGTACTAGTTTCCATTCCCACCAATGGTGTAAAAGTGTTCCCTTTTCACCACATCCACATCAACATCTATTTTTTTTTATTATGGCTGTTTTTGCAGGAGTGAGGTTTTGATTGTGGTTTCACATTGTGGTTTTGATTTGCATTTCCTTGATCATTCATGATGTGGAATTTTTAAAAATATTTTTGTTGGCCATTTGTATATTATTTGTGCTGTCTATTCATGTCCTTAGCCCACTTTTTGATGGGATTGCTTGTTTTCTTGCTAATTTGAGTTCCTTGTAGATTCTGGATATTAGTCCTTTGTCAGAAGTATCGATGGCTGTAATTTTCTCTCACTTTGTGGGTTGTCTGTTTACTCTGTCCCTTAAGATATGTCCTTTCTATGCCAATGTTGCTGAGGGTTTTAATCATAAACTGATGCTGAATTTTGTCAAATGCTTTTTCTGTACCTATTGAGATGATCATGTGTTTTTTGTTTTTAATACCATTTCTGTGGTGTATCACATTTATTGACTCATGTATGTTAAACCATCCTCACATCCCTGGTATGAAACCCAGTTGATCACGGTGGATTATCTTTTTGATATACTGTTGGATTCAGTTAGCTAGTATTTTGAGGATTTGTGTGTCTATGTTCATCAGGGATACTGGTCTGTAGTTTTCTTTTTTTGTTATATCCTATTCTGGTTTTAGTATTAGGGTGACAGTGGCTTCACAGAAAGTTCTAAGGAGGATTCCCTCTTTATCTTTTGAAATAGTGTCAATAGGATTGGTATCAATTCTTCTTTGAATGTCTGATAGAATTCAACTATGAATCCATCTGGTACTGGACTTGTTTATTGTTGGCAACTTTTAAATTACCATTTCAATCTCACTGCTTGATATTGGTTTGTTCAGAGTTTCTATTTTTTCCTGGTTTAATCTAGGAGGGTTGTATATTTCCAGGAATTTACCCATCTCCTCTACGTTTTCTAGTTTATGCATGTAAAGGTATTCATAGTAGCCTTAAATGATCTTTTGTATTGCTGTGGTATCCGTTGTAATATCACCTGTTTCATTTCTAATTGAGATTATTTGGATCCACTCTCTTTTTTTCTTGGTTATTTTCACTAATGGTTTATCGACTTTATTTATCTTTTCAAGAACTAGCTTTTCATTTATCTTTTGTATTTTTTCAATTTCATATAGTTCTGCTCTGATCTTGGTTATTTCTTTTCTTCTGCTGGATTTGGGTATGGTTTGTTCTTATTTCTCTAGTTTCTTGAGGTGTGACTTTAGACTATTTGTGCTCTTTCAGATTTTTTGATGTAGGCATTTAATTCTATGAACTTTCCTCTTAGCAGTGCTTTTGCTATATCCCAGAGGGTTTTTTTTATAGGTTTTGTCACTATTACTCTATTCAAAGAATTTTTTAAAGTTGTCAAATTGATTTCATTGTTGATGCAATGACAATTCAGGAGCAGGTTATTTAATTTCCAAGTATTTGCATGGTTTCGAGGGTTCCTTTTGGAGTTGATTTCCAATTTTATTCCATTGCGATCTGAGAAATTACTTGATATAATTTAGATTTTCTTAAATTTGAGACTTGTTTTGCGCCTATCATATAGTCTGTCTTGGAGAAAGTTCCATGTGTTGATGAATAGAATGTATATTCTGAAGTTGTTGGGTAGAGTGTTCTGTAAATATCTGTTAAGTCCATTTGTTCTAGGGTATAGTTTGAGTCCATTGTTTCTTTGTTGACTTTGTCTTGATGACCTGTCTAGTGCTATCAGTAGAGTACTGATCCAGATTTTCTCAGCATACAAATGAGTCATGTCTGATGCACAGCCTTTGCAAAGTATCTCTAATTAGTATCTGCACATCTTATAACTTCCATCAATCAGTATTGGAAAGCAAGGAAAGAAATAGAATTTCTTCCAATCAAATGTATTAATATGATTAACTAATAATTTGTCTTCAAAGAGTCTTCATGTACTAGCACCTTTATGTAGGAAAAGGCAAGATGTGCTTCTGAACCAACCAAATAAAAAATATGGAAATAAGGCAACAGTGAAGATTTGTGTAGTAATTTACAAAGGATCTTTGTGGATTTACAAAAACAGATTTTTCTACACATCAAATAATACAAAATAAATTGTATTCTTTTTGAATGTAAAATAAGAGAAAATATATAACTCATTTTCTATCCAAATTTATCATAGGATTCTCATTCTGTAATGCAGAGGCTCATTTGTACCAAGACTTACTCATCTGTAGAACTGTTATTTTAGGATTTGAGGTGGGAGCAGGAAGAGCAAGGCAAAAATTTTCAATTTTCCTCCGTCTCTTCCTCTTCCTCCTCCTTCTTCTTCTAGGAAAAAGGCAGAATAGCTATAGAAGGTATTCAGAAATCACTTTTTTTTTGGCTGGTATGCAATTCAGTTACATACAAGCCAAAAATAACTGGAATGCTATTCTTCTTTTTCCATACTACCTAGAAATTCCTATATGTGGAAAGCTGAAGCAAGAACAGTAGATACTGAAACCGTGTCAAAGAAGACTGAGCATAGTTTCTTGCAAGCACTTTTAAAATTCTTCCTTTATGATAGCTAATACAGTCTTGTGCTCTGCATGGCTGCTTTTTAAAAAAGAAAGTCGTAAGTGATAAGTAAATACACTTAATGAAGCAAAGACAGTTCACTGTAGTTATTGCCTTCACCCTGAACCAAAACAAGACGAAGTAAAAAATTATGTCTGTTAAATTAAACTGAATAAGAGGATAAATGAAGACCTTCTTTTCATGCAGATCAGGTAAATAATATTTATAGTGAGTAGGATTCACTATAATGCTTATATGAGTAGTGGCAGTCCTGTTATCCTGCTTAAAATGAATGTCTCTATTTCTGATTTAATGTGGTATCTGATGATCAATCACCAACAGAGACTCTCCTATTTTTCATTGAAAATGCACATATACAGACAAAAATAGCAACAACATCAATATACAAACACACATTAAACCCCATTAGGTAAGATTTTCATGCAATGTATTTTCGTAATATGGAAAGAATTTCAACTGACAAGATCAACTTAAATCAGTTGCCATGTTCAAATGGTGACTCATCTTTTCTATGCTGCCAGAAATATCATATGCTATCCATGTAAAAGTAAATTGATCGTGCATTTCTTACTCATTCAAGACTCATGCTAATCAATGTATTGGCCAGCGGTGTCAATACTCTTAGTGCTGTGTTTTGAAATTCCAGCACTTTGGGTCCCCTCATCTGTATTTCCCGTCAGTATTTCTCTTTTTATTTGTATTCAGGTAATGAGTTCTGGTAAATATATCTCTTTGAGGTCAAGTGCTCTAGATATTAGCAGAGGCAAGAAGGCAAGAAAATAAACAAGGCTAAACTTTTTCATGTACACCATATAGTCACAGTGATGGGTAATCAGATCATGAGGGTAGGAGAGGCTCTAGCAGATCTCCGCTGGGGAAAACACACACACACACACACACACACACACACACACACACACACAACCATTCACAATGGTAACTGGCTTGGAGCCGCACATCTGTTTAGATAGTTCAGTGTGACCGTAATTCTTAAGTAAATAAAAAGTGGGGCCAAAAACAATCTATGGCCTGTGGTTTCTGTTTGTTGGCAATGCCAAATCTGGATAGACTTTACTTATTTAAGTGTATGTCTGTGTGTCTCTGTGTGTGTGTGTGCGTGCGCGGGGGGGTGGGGGGTGGGCGGGATTATGCCTACAAAATTTTTCTGCAGTACAAAAAAGAAGAATAATTATTTATAATTAGAATCAATATAACTACATTATTTAGAAAAGAAGTTCAAAGTAATAACTACATTTTTTAGAGGAGAAATGCTGTATAGAGTTTGACAGCTACATCAAATACAGGAAGACATGATGATTTAAATGAAATATGAACAGAAAGTTAATAAAAAGCTGAAATGAAAATAAGAAAATTAAAAGGAGAAGAGTAAAGGTAAAGAAAAATCAAAAAGGAAACTAATAATAAAATATTAAATTTAAATTTGCAATGAACCAAGGAAAGCTAAATACATAAATCAGAAAAATAACATGAAAAACTGTTGCTTATTAAAGGCAAATTAAAAAGTTCAGGGAAAACTGAAAAAAGTAATTATTTTGAGAAAGATTGAGAAGAGTGAGAAATATGAATATTTGGAATAGAAGGAATACTAAAACACATAGTCTAAGAAAAAAATATCTGAGTTAGAAAAAAGCCTATGCAAACCTAAAACAGGATTATAAATAGTCCAGGTAAAATAAGTAAAAAGAGATAATATTTTAGCAAACAAAACACATACGTTAAGAAAATCCAACCAAAAAAAAAAAAATCTCAGACTTTATCATAAAGGAGAGAGTAGAGACAGAGTAGAGTAGTAGAGTCTGTTGTTTGTCAATAGATGGCTCTTGTCATTTTGAGGTATGTTCTTTCAATGACTGGTCTGTTGATTGTTTTTATCATGAACAGATATTGGATTTTATCGATAGCTTTTTCTCAGTCTATTGAGATGATTATATGGTTTTTGCTTTTAATCTGTTTATGTGGTGAATCATATTTATTGACTTGTGTATATTGAACAGGATTGTATTTTTTTTTATTTGTTTGTTTGAGACAGGGTCTCTCTCTGTTACCCAGGCTGAAATGTAGTGGCATGATCACTGATCACAGTTTACATCAGCCTCGACTTCTTGTGTTCAAATGATCCTGCCACCTCAGCCTCCATAGTAGCTGGGACCTGCGTCATCATGCCTGGCTATTTATTTTTAAGTTTTGTAGAGACAGGGTGTCACTATGTTGCCCAGGCTGGTCTTGAACTCATGACCTCAAGCAATCCTCCTTCCTTAGCCTCCCAAAGCATTGGATGATAGGCATGAGCCACTATAACCGGCCTGCTAGAATTATTTAAAAGGAAAAAGCATTATCCTTCTTTAAAAATAATGAAAATCAATGAACAAGAACACATAAGCATTCTAAATAATTCTAAATGCTAATATTCTATTTATTTTAAAAGTTCCAGAAAGGATATTTAAATATTTGTGTTGAAGAAAATATCAAACATACATTTAGTCATGCACTAATAAACATTGGTTTCTTCTATTTTATCTTTTCTCACAATTATCACTTATTTCATCTGAACTAATATCCCAGGGAATAGTCATTCATAACCCAGAATGGCATTCGATAGAAGTTTTAAGATAAAGAATTATCTAACTTTAATTTCAAAAACAGTGCAAATCTCTGTGTAATCATCATTAGTACTCAAGCAATTTAAGTTTGCCATACATCTTGTGAATTATCTGATACATTACATAGAGTCTATGAATAAGACAATCTACACAACTTCATTTTAATACAAAGTAAGATAAAAATTAATGCATTGAGATTTTAAGATTAGAATATGCCTCAAATCTCCTGATGTCTTTTGATATCAGGAGGTTAAAAATAAAGCAGGAAAGAGGGGATGGACAGAGGTGGTGCTCTAGAGGCTTCAATAATAATAACATTTATTTGATGTGACCATTTATTTGTCCATTTAAAAATAATTTTGAAGGATCTAGTATGTTGTCAGGGACTGGGGATGAAAAGATTAAACAGAGGAACCAGGATTCCAGTTCCAATGGAAGTAATAATTTTCTACTTAGTAGACACATAGATTACAAACCCTTATTCCTTACCCCTAATTCCTTTGTTCTAAAAATAAAACTCGCTAATTAAAGGCAGAGTATCTAGTTCTTTCTAGGTGTGTTAAAACCTCCATCCTTCAGAGGAGTCCCTGCAAACAAACCAAAGTTTTATTCCACTTACTAATGAGGATGTGGCATTAAAAAAAAAAAAACTTATTCTGATGCTTGATGTGCAGTTCAAAGATTTCAAAATGTATTAAAAATTTTGTTAATTCTCTGAAAATAATGATCTCCTTAACTGGTCTGATAAATCCTTCCTCCAATTCATTCTCTCTATTGGTAGCACCAGGCTTACTTTCCAAACTAAGATATCTGATAATATAGATTCCATTTAAGACCATATAAAATAACCTACTGCTTTCAAATCCATTGGGTTTCTACGTACTATTGAATTGGTGCCTCCTGAGCACTCTGATAAGTGTGTGCTACTTGCTCTTCCCCAAGCACATCCTGCTCATATCTACCTGCAGATTATGCAAAGGTGTTATCTTCCTCTGATGTTACCTCTTGCTGTGTTCATCCACCAGTCCTATTATCCTAGAGCCCATGTTCTCCGAGAAATATCTGAGTCAATAAATAGAATTAAGTACACCTTTCCTTATAATTCCCTGGGACATGATTTGAGCCTCATTAACTATTTTCCTTCCATCTTTCTTCCTTGCCTTCCACATCTCATTCCACTCAGAATAAATCCAAATTCCTAACTATGACTTACATGATTGAGTCTTGCAGCAGAAGCATGCTAAGGTGGTCCCCAATGAGCCATGTCTTTGCACAACCCTCTTTGTTTGAGTGCAATGAAAACTGTGACTTGTTTGCAACCAATAGAATTTGGCAAAGATGTCACTGTGTAATTACATTATATAAGATCACATTATAGCAGACGGGAGCAAGAGATTCTCCTGCTAGCTTCGAAGAAGTCAGATAGCATGTTATAAAGCGGTCTGTGAGACGTTCATGTGGCAAGGAACTTGGAATGACCTGTAAGAGTTGAGAATGAACCTTGGCTGGAAACTAGTGAAAAATGGATACCTCAGTTATACAAGCACAAGAAAATGAAACCTGCCAATAACCATGTAAACTAAGCTCCAGAAAAAAAAGACATTGACCAACACCATGATTGCAGCCTTGTGAGACTGTGATTCTGAGCTGAGCACCAGTTAATCTATGTCCAGACTCCTTCCCTACAAATACTGTGAGTTAGGTAATAACTGTGTGTTGTTTGAAGCCAGTAAGTTTGTGTAATTTTTATGAAAACAAACAAACAAATACAAGTGCATTAGTCCATTGTCACTGCTAATAAAGATATACCTGAGACTGGGAATTTATTATAAAGGAAAGAGGTTTGACTCATGCTTCTGCGTTGCTGGGCAGGCCTCAAAAAACTTAATCATGTTGGAAGGCACCTCTTGACAGTGCAGCAGAAGGGAGAATGAGTGCCCAGCAAAGAGGGGAGGCCTCTTATAAAACCATCAGATCTCGTGAGAGATAACTCACTATCATGAGAATAGGATGGGGGAAGCGGCCCCCATGATTCAATTATCTCCACCTAGTCCCTTCCAGGACATGTGGGCATTATGGAAACTAAAATTCAAGATGAGATTTGTGTGGGGACACAGCCAAATCAAATCAACAAGCCGTTACCTACTTCTCTATCACTTCTCTACTACCTTTTATATTACTTTGATTTTTTCACTCAGGCTTTTTTCTGGTCCCCATTTCATGGATTTTAGACATGCAGATCCCTGTGGCTGAAATGCTTTGTCCCCACTCTTCCGGTGGCTAGCTCCTTCAGTCGAAGCCTTTTCTTCTTAAGTAACCTCCTCATTGGTTTTACTGGCTACTCTATCTAATACGTGCTCCCTAATCCCATTATGGTTTAGAACCAAATTTGTTTTCTTTATGGCGTTCATCAAAATGTATTATAATTGATTTGTTTACTAACATGCTTGTTTCTGTATCCTCAACCAGCATACAAGATTGCTAAAAGCCAGACAACATATGCATCTTCTGCACTATTGTATATCCAGCACTGAGCTTGGCATTCTTGGGCTCTCAGTAAATATATGCTAGTAGGAGGAATCAAGGATGAGTTGAGATCATGCAGAGTGTTACATATAACAGTGATAAATTTGTGCTTAAGCTAGGAATAGACAGGATTCAATATACTTTTTAAAATGCCTACTCTGGTGTTGTTTAGAGTTGGTCACTGCCATAGTGGTAGACACATTTAAGATTTATTATTTTGGAGACAGAATCAATGAGACATGATAATGTGGTAAATATAGATAGTGAAGGTATAAGAATAATTTATATATGAATTTAGGTGGATAGGTGGGTAGGTAGATAGAAAATGCCAGGGAAGAGCAAAAATGATTGGTGGAAAATATGATTCACCAAGGTTGGTGACTGCTTTTGAAAGAGAATATGGGCCAGGTGCCGTGGCTCACACCTGTAATCCCAGCACTTTGGGAGGCCAACATGAGCAGATCACAACGTCAGGAGATCCAGGCCATCCTGACCAACACAGTGAAAGCCCATCTCTACTAAAAATACAAAAAATTAGCCGGGGGTGGTGGTGCGTTCCTGTAGTCCCAGCTACTAGGGAGGCAGAGGCAGGAGAATGGAATGAACCTGGGAGGCGGAGGTTGCAGTGAGCCAAGATCGCGCCACTGCACTCCAGCCTGGGTGACAGAGCGAGACTCTGACTCAAAGAGAATATGGAGGAAGCAGAAGCACGTAAAGTGATCTTTCTACTGGGTGGTCAAGAGTGCCATTCGGTGAAAGTCTTGGAGCACAGAAAGAGAATGAGTCTCTTTCTTTATTGTACAGAAATATTTATGCAACTATCTCTTCAATTACACTGTGAGTTGTTAGAAAGTTATAATTGTTAGCACTGAAACTGCTGTGTAAATAATAAATGTCCAATAAATTTTCTTTAATTTGAATAGTTGAATTAACATTAGGTCTCATTTACTCAAATTTTTAAAACATTTGCACTATGAAAAAGAAAGTATTTCATTGGAATTGGGAAAAGTATTATAGTTGGGAGGAAATAGAAATTAGGAAACAGGGTAGCAAGTTTTGTATACTGCCAGGATGCCTTAGACTGCAATAATAATACTGTAACACAGGTTGAACAACGCAGGTTTGAACTCCACAGATTCATTATACATGGATTTTCTTCCACCTCTGCCACTCTTGAGACAAGACCAACCTTTCCCATTTCTTCTCCTCCTTAGCCTACCTAATGTGAGGACAAAGACGATGAAGACCTTAATAATACACTTCCACTTACCAGAGAGTAAATATATTATCTCTTCCTTATAATTTTCTTAATAACAATTTATTTTCTCCAGCTGACATTTCTGTACAAATACAGTACCTAATAGATAAGTACTAATTGATAATGTTTTCTATAAGGCTTCCAGTCAACAGTAGGCTATTAGTAGTTAAGTTCCGGGGGATTCAAAGTTATCTGCAGGGTTTTGGCTGTGCAGGAGGTCAGCACCCTAACCCTGCTGTTGCTCAAGGGCCAATTGTATTTTTATAATGTCCCTTGCATTCCCATCTTCCCTAATATTTAACTTGACTCCTTTATTTGGTAATGTCTTCACATTTTTCTCATTTTATTAAAATTACTTAAATGTATAACAACTCTCAGATTAAAACCAGGAATTTATAAAGACCACAATAGACTGAGATTGAAAATAAAATGTTTTATGAATTACCTTGTAGATAGACACCTCCCCACAGTGCATTTGAAACAGAGCCAAAGTGGGTATGGTACAATTTTGACTTCTTAGGGACATCCTGATTTAAGTAAAATTGACAGCAGTCCGCTCTATAATGACTATTAATTACTAGTTCATAGTCAATAAAACCAATTGTCATACATTGATGTTCTATAGTATATGAATCCTACAAGATGTGTATGTATGTGCCTAGAGTTATTCCAACAATTCATAACCTTTTTTTTTTTTTTTTTTTTTTTTGAGATGGAGTTTTACTCTTGTTGCCCAGGCTGGAATGCAATGGCATGATCTCGGCTCACTGCAACCTCTGCCTCCTGGGTTCAAGCGATTCTCCTGCCTCAGCCTCCCAAGTAGCTGAGATTACAGGCACCCACCAGCACACCTGGCTAATTTTGTATTTTCAGTAGAGATGGGGTTTCACCATGTTGGTCAGACTGGTCTCGAACTGCTGACCTCAGGTGATCCACCCGTCTCAGCCTCCCAAAGTTCTGGGATTACAGGTGTGAGCCACCGCACCTGGCCCATAACTCTTCATAACTCATATATACACACACATTTTAGGAGATATATGTGCCAAAATTATATTGTTGAGATTTGTATGGCTTTCCAAGAAGTTCGAACCTTATCCTACAGGCAATGCAGAATTTATGTGGTTTGTTGTAAAAGGAACTAACATCATCTTTTAATAAACGGCAACCCAGTACACAATATAGACCACATTATTTTTCAACAATTATACCAAGACCCAATGCTGTACGATGATCAATTTTTGGCATACATTTAATGAAACATTTTATATTAATTAACTACAGCAGATTAAAAGTTGTTCCTATGTTCCCATGCTAATGACATCTTCCCACCCTTGCATTATGATGTTCTTTCATGGCATCAGAAATGAAGGCCCAGAAATTGCACATGAAACCTGAAGATGAAATATATTTTTAAAAGTGAGGAAAGAATGGGGTTGAATGACTTGAAAGACATTGGACGGGAAGAATTGACACAAATTAGTGAAAATAAAATTTGAGGAAAGAGGAGCTGTCAACCATGACAACAGGAATTCCAGCTTGATTCATGAACTGAGATAGGGAATAGTGTCCTCTATTTTGCAGGGGGCAGTAGAGAATTTAATTTTAATAATAATGGACTATCAAGATTTTACTGCTAGAAATGCCAACACTTTTTCACCCAAAATATTTTCACTATTTGGCCTTAGAGGAGTGTGTGAGGTTCCAATATATTTGTATATTTAAGCCAATAAGCTACTTTTTTTTTTTAATGACAAGCAAAGAAATATGAATTCAAATGTCTTCAATTACTATCTATTGTGTAAAGGTCAAAGATCAAAAACCTACATCACCTAAATATATCAATAATATTTAAATGAAGCTTATAATCAATATAATAACTAAAGCCAATGGGACATTTTGGCCCAGTAAAATCCGTGCACATCAGACATAGCCTAATGATCCATAGCTACACTCAGACTGTGATTGGCCTCAGGCTAAGCCCAAAAATGCGAAGCAAAGGTGAGAATTGTAAATATAAAAAATCTAAGACAAATTAATGCTAAACTTGCTTCAATTACAAAATATTTCAGAAAAAAGCAGATCATAATTTTCTTCTCAAATGTATCCCAGAATTCATAAGTAAATAGATCACACACTTGAAATACCTATTGAATTTATTTATAAACTATGTAGAGAATTATTCTCATATTTATACTATGTAAAATGTAGGTTGTTAAATAAGTTTTATTGATATATCTAAACCATAACACATGTCATCCCTACTGTTATACATGTGTCTATGACTCTATAGATACATATGGCAGTTAATTCTATGCATAAAACTTTCCTTTCCTTGACCCAAAGGGTACAATAATGCAGTGCAAAGAATCTAATATGTTGAAATAAACATTTTTAAAAGCTTGTGCAACATAATTTGTTGCATTTGAAACAGTCATTCTTGATTAATCTGAATCAGTTTGCAGGTTTTATTTTTGTGCATTAAATTGTGTCTGAAAATTTGAAATTTAATGGCATATTAGTTTCAACTGTCTGGTTACTATTTAAATACAGCAGGTAAAATAAAAATTATGAAAATAGACCATTCAAACTTAGACTAAAAGAATATTTTCTTATACATACTTCATTCACTATTTTCAGATGAAATTTTGCTCAGAAATGATACTATGTGAAATTATTTATGATGATTTGTAGTGACAGGATCTACGTTTTATATCCCATGCTAAAAGAAGCCTATAATCAATGAAACATTACAGATAAAGTAAAGTTTATCTGAAGGTCACTTTCCCCTTGATAGACTGCTTATTGCTGACAGCAGATCAGTGACTCAGAAAAGTGCTGTGTTGTTCACTTGATACTCTAATGGTGATGCTTCTTCCTTGTTTTCATGTTCAATAATGATGCTAATAGAGAATGCAAAAATTCATTAACAAGACCAACCTGAAGACATGGTTACCTCTAAAAAAAAAAATGCATGATCATAACATTAATGACATTTAGAAAGGTTTAATGGATCCCTGGAATCCTACTCTGTAAAAAGCCAAACTGCCATTCATTTATTGAGTGAAAGTAGGTGAAATTCAATCTTTCTCAAGGACGTACAAAAACCAGTGAACTTCATTTAGATGTTAAATGTACTTGTCCTTGAACTCCAACTAGTTCATAAATATTTCCTTTGGCACATTTTTTTTTTGTTCTCACATATTTCTTTGTTTATGGTTAATGGCATAAAACTTTCACTCTTTTAAATGCCAAATTATCATTTCTTATTCATACTTCTTGAGAATTGCTACTCTCTAAATACATTATTTAGAGTTACATGCAGAGTCTAACAAAATTGTATAGCTATGATTTTATTACAAGTTATATACAAAGATATGTTTTCTTAAGTCAATTTTTGCTCTTAGCACGGGGTACTACATGATGACATGCTGCTAGAAGATTATTATGAAATGTCAAACATCTATTATGATCCATATTGCTTTTTATAATAATATATATTTGCTGAAAATTATTGAGTTTTGTACTCTATGGTATATTATACTGAAAAGAAGACAGGTTCTTGACCTTGAGGAATCTGTCATCAATCTCCTGACTAGGTAGCAGTAAAGGCATATTCTTGTATAAAAGAAAAATAATAAATGAGATGCAAATGGGTAGAAACAATGATTATAACAATGAAAAACATAATATCATAATATGTATGTTCTGTGATACCTGAATACAAAAATATTCAAAATTTAGACTTTAGTCTTAATTTTTAAAAATTGGAATAAATACATCTAGATCAGTCCCCAGTCACTTCACTATTTAGAAGTACAGTCAGATCTCTATACAAATAAATAACTTTAGACAAAAATTTAGTTTATGAACATTAACTCCATTAAGTCTAGAAGAATTAAAGATATACATTTTCATAGTTGCAAAACAGTTGTAAATGAATTACTTTAGAAAAATAGTATCATAAATGGCTTCACCAACTAATTCTTCCAAAGTTGTAAAGACAAGTTAGAATATGAAAAATGATTAAAAACATTTAAGTTCATTTATGAAGTAATAATGATATTGTTCTATAACCTGTTAAAGATAGTTAACAAAGGAAATCATGGACTACTATTTCTTGTAAGTATTGCAGTTTTATCCAATACCACCAGTAATACATCATGTCTGTTATGGGCTGAATGTTTGTGTTCCCCTAAAATTCACATGTTGAAACCCTACCACCCAACATCATGGTATTTCAGAATGAGGCTTTTAAGAGATAATTAAGGTTAGATGAGATAACAAGAGTAAGGCCCTGGTCTGGCAGTATTAATGTCCATATAAGAAGAGACACCAGAGAGTTTACTCCTGCTTTCACAGGAAGACAGCCTTTACCCAGAAGCAAATTATCTGGTATTTTGATCTTGGACTACCCAGCCTCCAGAACTGTGAGAAAAAACAATTATGTTTTTTTCAGCTACCCAATGTGTGATATTTTGTTATGGCAGCCTGAGCAAACTAACACAGATTTGGGTACAGAGAATTCGGGTGGTGCTATAGGACATACCTAAAAATGTAAGAGTGGCCTTGGAAATAGATGTTTGGAAATAGGCATTTCAATTCTCCTGCCTCTTGGAAATAGGTAACAGTTAGAGGCTGGAGGAGATAAGAGGTGTATGCTATAAAATGCCTGGATTGCATTTTATAACAGAAGAGACTGTTGGTAAGAAATACGAATGTTAAAGGAGATTTCAATAAAGACTCAGAAAGAAAAGAAGAGAGCTGGAGGGAAAACTTCCAGCTTCTTAAAGAATACATAAATATCCCAGCACTTTGGGAGGCCAAGGAGGGCGGATCACGAGATCAGGAGATCGAGACCATCCTGGCTAACACAGTGAAACCCCGTCTCTACTAAAAATACAAAAAAATTAGCTGGGAGTGATGGCAGGCGCCTGTAGTCCCGGCTACTCGGGAGGCTGAGGCAGGAGAATGGCATGAATCTGGGAGGTGGAGCTTGCAGTGAGCTGAGATCGCGCCACTGCACTCCAGCCTCGGTGACAGAATGAGACTCCGTCTAAAAAAGTAAGAATAAGAATAAGAATACATAGTCATGAATAGAATGTTGGCAGAAATGTGGACATTAAAGGTCATTCTGGTGGGGTCTCAGACAGAAAAAAAAAGTTATTGGAAACTGGAGAAAAGACAGCCCTTGTTATAAAGTCACAGAAAACTTGGCTGAACTGTGTTCAAATGTTTTGTAGAACATAGAACATGCACGCAGTGAAATATGATATTTAGCTGAGGAGATTTCTAAGCAAAGTGTTCAAGGATTAGCTTGGTTTCTCCTGACTGCTTATAATAAAAGGCAAGAGGAGAGAGACAACTGGAGAAAATACTGCTAGGGTAAAAAGGAATCAGATTTGGAAAATTTATAGCCTATCTACATAAAAAAATTAGAAATCTTGTTCTTAAAAGAACACTAGGGTTGTGACTGAACAATCATTTGATGAATAGATCATGGATTCAACTCATGAGCTTAATCATTCAACTCAGAAGAGTCCAGGAATAGAGAGAGGATTATACCAGCAGAGACACTGACAGTTTGAATTATAGGGAAGAGAAAAAACAAAACTGAATGAAAAGTTGCCAGACTTCTTGGATTCTACAAGACTGAACCATAGAGTTATTTGGCTATGATATGGTTTGACTGTGTCCCCACCCAAATCTCATCTTGAATTATAGCTCCCATAATTCCCACATGTCTAGGAAGGGACCTAGTGGGTGGTAACTGAATCAAGAGGCAGGTCTTTTCCCTTGCTGTTCTCCTGATAGTGAATAAGTCTCATGAGATCTGATGGTTTTATAAAAGGGAGCTCCCCTACACAAGCTCTCTTGCCTACTGCCATATAAGACGTGACTTTGCTCATTAGCCTTCAGCCATGATTATGAGGCCTCCGCAACCATGTGGAACTGTGAGTCAATTAAACCTCTTTCCTTTATAAATAACCCTTTCTTGAGTATGTCTTAATTAGCAGTGTGAGTACAGACTAATACAGGCTATAAATGTGTGATATTCTTTAAGCAAAGGGAAGAATGGCCCTAAAGGGATTTAGAGATCATCAAGACAGCCACTCCCACCAAAGGCCAATGGAGCAAGGCTGTTTCTTTTGAGGCTACAGAGAGTAGGGCCACCAAAGAGAGACCTGTGGGCAGGGCTGGCTCTCCTAGAAAAACAAAATGAGGCCACCCCACAGAGCCATGAGGCTGATGCTGCCACCCCAGTAGGCCTGGAGGGCAGAGCATTGAACCAAATAAAATTATTCTTAAGACTTAAAATCTAATGCAATTTTCTTTGCTAAGTTCTGGACTTACTTGGGAACCGTCAGCTTTCCTTCCTTCCTTCTTTAGCTCTTTTGGTGTGGGAATGTTTGCCTTAGCCCTGTCCTTCTTCGTATTTTAGAAGCACACAGCATGTCTGCTCTCACAGGTTCACAACAGGAGACAAATTTTGCCTAAGGATGAAGTGTACTTTCAGTCTTACCCATATCTTATTTAGATGAATGGTATTCAGATAAGAATTTAGACTTTAGAGTTGATGCTGGAATGAGTGAAATCTTTTCAGAATGGTGAAATGAATGTATTTTGTATGCAATAAATACATAAATTTGGGGGAGGGAGAAGGGGCAAAATATTATGGAATGTTAGTTTGTGTCCCCCAAATTCATATGTTGGAGCTCTAATCCCCAATGTGACTGTATTTGGAGATAGGATCTTTATAAAAATAATTCGGGTTTACGAGTTCATAAGGGTAGAAGTCATGATCCCATAGGATTAGTATCCTCATAAGAAGAGACACTAGAGAGATCATTGTCTCTTCACATGTGCACAAAGAAGAGGTCAAGTAAGTACACAAGAAGAGCGTGACTGCCCACATGCCAAGAGAAGAGACTTCAGAATGAAATCTACCTTGCTGGCACCTTGATCTTGGACTTCTCAGTCCCCAGAACTGTGAGAAATATATTTCTGAGTGGTTTAAGCCACTCAGTCTATGGTATTTGGTTATGGCTGCCTGCACAGACTAATACAAAGTTGAGGTGGGATTCATACCAGCCATGTAAATGTGGTTTAATACTAATCAGAATATTTAATAATAACATTCAAGAAATTAACAGACATAAGAAAAAACATGTTTATCTCCATTGATGCTGAAAATTCAACATCTGTTTATCATAAAAGTACTCAAGAAATTATAAATGGATGGTACTCTTCAATGTTATAAAAACATAATTCTAAAGCCAGTTTCTTAATCAGGAAGCACAAAAGGCTTTTCCATTATGGTTGGGAACAAGAATGATCACAATATCCACTTCTATGTAATGTTATATTCAAAGTGTCAGCCAATGCAATTAAAACAGTAAAAAGTAAGTAAATGAGTATTAAAACAGCAAAACTTTATTTATTAGCAGATGATATGATAATGCACCTGGAAAACCCAGAGAAACAATGATAAATCCAAAGTATAAAATAATTTAGTAAGGAAATAGGATAAAAAATTACACACAAAACCCAGTACCTTACATATACAAACAATAACTGGGTTGAAGATATGATGAAAGAAAAAAATTCTGTTAACAGTAGCAATATAAAAATACTTAGAAAAAAATTTAGCTATCAAGAAATTGCAAAACTATATACAGAAAAGTTAAAACCCTCCTGAAAAGTACAAAAGTAGCCTTGAAACTAATAAAAAGATATCCCTTGTTCTTGGATAAAAATAATTCAAAATTATGAAAAATATGAGCTCTCCCTAAGTTAATAAATTTAATTTAATCCCAACAAAAATATCATCAGTTTTTTAATCTGCACAAGTTGATTTTTAAAACTCATAATTCAGGAATAGCTAAGAAAGCATTGAAAAAGATATATTATTAAAACAAGCTATAAAGCCTCTCTAAATAGCATGCAACTGGTACCTAAATAGGCAGATTGACCAGTGGAATAGAATAGAAAGTCTAGTAATAGATTAAACTACAGGTGAAAATTTAGTAATTGATAAAGATAGTATAAAAAATTACAGCTGCAAAGATAGACCTTTTAAGAAATGGGGTTGTATCAACTGGATATTCATTGAGTAGGAAAAAAATAGATTGATACCTTACCATACAAAGAATAAACTCAAAATTATCAGAAAATATAATTGTGAAAAAAACCATGAAAATACTAGAAGAAAATGCAGAGAATTACTCTACAGCCTGGATGTTAGAAAAGTCTTTTTAACTTTGTCTCAAATCTACATGCAATTAAAGAGAGAAAACTTTGACTATGCAAAAATAGAAAACAAATAAAATTAAGACAAAAAGATTTTTGTATGACAAAAACTTAATCAGAGTTAATAGATAAATGGGAGGAAATATTTGATGAATAGAAAATATAGTCTGTTGGCTGGGCACAGTGGCTCACGTCTGTAAACCCAGCACTGGGAGGGAGGCTGAGGTGGGTGGATCACTTGAGGTCAGAGTTTGAGATCAGCATGGCGAAACCCCATCTCTACTAAAAATACAAATTACAATTAAAAATACAATTAGCTGGGCATGGTGGCGAGCACCTGTAATCCTAGCTACTCGGGAGACTGAGGCAGGAGAACAACTTAAACCTGGAAAGCAGAGGTTGCAGTGAGCCACTGAGATCATGCCACTGCACTTCAGTCTGGGTGACAGAGAAAGACTCCATCTCACACACACACAAAAAGAAAACAAAATGTAGTCTGTTGAATTAGTCTCTTGTTAAACGGATTATAAGTTTCATGATGGCAGTGGCAGTGAATATCTTGTTTGTTATTAATTTCACAGTGTTTTGCATGTTACCTAAAATATAGTAAGTGCTTTCTCAATATTTGATAGGAGTGCTTCCTGAAGTAGGAGCTACAAGAGAGTGGTACGCAGGAAATAATCAGTGAAGGAGCATCCCTGAAGATAAAGGGATGGTATGCAAAATGCAAGCAGAGAAACTATTCTTAAATAAAAAGTGGGAGTATTTCATACCATTGTGGTAGGATGGAAATGAGAAAATAAGATGTAAATGCAGCAAAATGTTAAAATAGAACGTCAGAAAATGAAGAAATTTTCCATCTGTTGGCTTTGTTTTCCTTTATAAAGTAGGAGGACAGGTGGCATGATGAGTGTGAAGGATGGTGTGGGAAGTAGGAACTTGGAACAGAGTGGAGAAGGTTTGAAATAGTCACTGTGAAGAACCAGTCAAGTGATCACTAAGAAGAGCTCTAGGCAACACTAACACAATAATTTATGGAAACTAAAATGAAGTGGCAACAATCTGCCTTAGTGTAGGATTTTCCAGACACCATGTGTGAGACAAGAGAAAAGGAACAATGAGTTTGACACAGAATTGAGATGTTTTGGGGAAAGTATGACAGAAGGACAATGAGACAGTGTTATCAGTCCTTCTTGCACTGCTGTAAAGTTATTAGTCCTTTGTTATTAGTCCTTTCTTGCACTGATATAAAGAAATACCTATGACTGGGTAATTTAGAAAGAAAAGAGGTTTAATTGGCTAATGGTTCTGCTGTATGGGAAGCATAGTGGCTTCTACTTTTGGGGAGGTGTGAGGAAGCTTCCAATTATAGTGGAAGACAAAGCAGGAGAGAGACCTCTCACATGGTGGGAGTAGGAGCAAGAGTTGGACGGGGGAGTTGCTACATACTTTTAAATGACCAGACCATGTGAGAACTCACGATTGTGAGGGCAGTACCAAGGAGATGGTACTAAACCATTCATGAGAAACTGCCCCCATGATCCAGTCACCTCCCATCAGGCCCCACCTCCAACATTGGGGATTACAATTTGACATGAGATTTGTGTGGGGACGTAGATCCAAGCCTTATCAGGCAGAGAATTGAGGACAACTTCTATTTTGTTAAACTGTATGAAATTTCTGACATTTAGCCATTTTTGAAATGAATATTTTTATAATTTATAATCTATAATATGAGTCACAGAATAGAAACCTGAAAAAGAGTTGGGGTAAAGGTCAATGGAACAGAGACTATCAAGTGAATGACTTTTTGGGGTATTAGACTTTATTCATATGAATGTTGAACTTAAATATGTTTTGATAAAAGAAGGGACTCGACTAAGATTGAAGCAAAAAAAAAAAAAAGGAATATGACTTAACCAACTGACATGAGTATCAAGAGGGATATTTTAATACAAGATGAAGGAACAATATAGAAATGACACGGGGAGGGAATGTGTTAACTGCACCTCACAACTCCAAAAGCTATGGACTAAGAACCATCATCCTGTAGGTAGTTTGACCATTGTGGTGTGTTGAATCATGTCCCTCAAAAATCCGTGCCGACCTGAACTTCACAATGTAACCTTATTTGGACTAAGGCTCTTAGCAGATGTAATTAAAGATCAAGACAAGATAATATGGGATTAGAATGACTCTGACATTTAGTGTAAGTCCTAATAAGAGGCAGAGTAGGAGAAGACAGTGACACAGTTAAGTAGGCAATGTGACGATACGGGCAGAGATCAGAGTGATGTATCTAAAAGTCAAGGAACAGCAAGGGATTGTTGGCAACCACAAGAAGCTAGGAGAGAGACATGAGATTGCTTCTCCCCCAGAGTCTCTGAAAGGAGGGAAACCTGCTGACATCTTGACTGCAGACTTCTAGTTTCCTCAACTGTAGGTGAATACATTTCTGTTGTTTAAACCACTTATTTGTGGTCCTTTCTTATGGCAGCCCCAGGAAACTATTATGGACATATATCCTGGTTTGTTCAGGGCAGTCCCAGTCCCAGTTTACCCCTAATCTCATATTATAATTACTAATGGTTTATCTATTTACTCTCAAAAATATCCCAGGTTGGACAATACATGATGGAATCATGTCAACTTTTAGGGAGGTATCAACAGTAAAGGAAGCAGGTTTCAGCTAATGAAATAAAGTGGATGGAATGTTTACTAAAAAGTTTGAGTATCTATGGGGTTATATTTAATATGAAATGAAGTTCCAGAGGAATTGTGCAGTTTTGAATTGGAGAGAGATGATGGGCAGTTGGATCAGCAGATGCCAGCATCGCACAGTGCATTTAAGATAACCTGGGGAAAGGTATATAGTTTTCACAGGAATGGGATGCATGGTGGGTTTATCATTGATAAATGCAGGTCCCTGATCTTATGAGCAGGATTCTCTGGTCTTAGGAAGTAGCCTGTCCAGCCTATTTGCTATTCAGGGAGTTAGACTCTAGATGAATAGGCCAGCAAACCAGTATTTCAATAGAGACCAGAACTCTTGACTGGAAATGCTATAGAAGGAGTCCTTTTGATGGTGCTGTTGAAGGAGGTTGAGGCCAGCTTGGTGGGCCAGCATCAAACTACTTTGAACTAAGGATGTTTATCTTTAATGAAGAAGAGAAGACTTGAAATGGCATAATAAATAACTAAAAATATTCAAATGCATCTTACATGGAAGAGGCTTCAAAAGAAAACTGGAATCAATTTAGAAAAACTGTAAGTATAAAGAATTTGGCCTAATATGAAGAATTTTATATCAGAATTCAGAGTCAAGCAATGGGGTAAACTCCTCCCAGATTTAGTAAACTTTCCACTATGTGGAGAGTTTTTTTTTTTTTTTTCAGGGGGCCACATCAACAAATATTGTGAAAGAGTTGGTTGAGATATATAAACACTTGAAGAATGGGAAATGGGCAAGACAAGTGCAGCATTCCTAAAAGAAGTAAGTAACATTGTCAGAAAAAGCATATGGATAGAACCATGAAACAAGGAGGGTATTTTTGTTGAGCCAAAAATCTGGAGGAGCAACACGGAGGATGAGAAACAACTGGCCAGCATGGTTAATAGAGATGCACTTGTGTGGAACTTCATGTCACAGATCACCAGTGTTTGGGGATCTCTGAAGTATCCAGTAGAGTCTCTGAAAAGAGAGAACAACCTACCTTAGAGTTAGTTCACATAAGATAATATAAATTAGAGCAGATCTCATCAGTTTAGCCTACGGTTTTCTCTAGCAGTGTTTAACCTTCTGCACCATCAAGGACAACCTCTCCTTTTAAAAGTCTACTACATTTGAGCCATGGGGTCATCCTTTCCTCATTCTTCAAATATAATCCATTTTAAGTTTTAAAATGCTGCCTTTCTGTATTTACTCTGATAGGTTTTAATTCCAGCTGTCCCTTCACATTGCGCCCTGTTAGTCTGATCTCTTGAGCAAATAAAGAATATATGCTCAATAATTTGGATTCTAAATCTGCCAAATAGAATTCAAAGTACCATGTGTATTATAAAGTACTTGAGCTTTTGCTGTTATATAATAGTGAATAGTTAAACTGTATGTGATAAATGACACAACTTTGCCCTTGTTTGATGTATTTATTTATTTATTTATTTATTTATTTATTTTTATTTTTTTTTTTTTGAGACGGAGTCTCGCTCTGTCGCCCAGGCTGGAGTGCCGTGGCGCGATCTCAGCTCACTGCAAGCTCCGCCTCCCGGGTTCACGCCATTCTCCTGCCTCAGCCTCTCGAGTAGCTGGGACTACAGGCGCCCACAACCGCGCCCGGCTAATTTTTTGTATTTTTAGTAGAGATGGGGTTTCACTGTGGTCTCGATCTCCTGACCTTGTGATCCGCCCGCCTCGGCCTCCCAAAGCGCTGGGATTACAGGCATGAGCCACCGCGCCCGGCCCTTGTTTGATTTAATCTAGAGCCTTGTTTAGTAACTTGTTCTAATGAAAGTGTCATAATTTTTATTGATGGGTAAATCTTGTTTATATTTAACTGTGATTCAGAAAACAAGCCCTACATAAACTTTATTCATTCATTGATTTTCATTTTTCATTTATTCATTCAAAAAACTCTTTCTGAGCATTAGTAATGTGCCAGGCAGTATTTTAAACACAGTGGTGAAAACAAACAAATAAATAAAAAACAGGTGCTCATGCCTGTAATCCCAGCTACTCAGGAAGCTGAGGAGGGAGAATTGCTTGGGTCCAGGAGTTCGAGGTTGCAATGAGCTATGATTATGCCATTGCACTTCAGTCTGGTCGACAGGGAGAGAGGCCCTGTCTGGAAAAAAGAGGAGAAGGAAAGAAGAGGAAGAGGAGGAGGAGGAAGAGGAAGAAAGAGGAATAGTAGTAATAGTAGTAATAGTAGTAGAGTAGTTGTCCTGTGTGCTCATGGAGATGTCTTATGTTTTACATCCTAGTAAAGAGAGGCAATAAACATAAAAATAATTAAACAAGACAATTTTAACTAGGAAAAAAATTCAATGAAAAAAGCACAGGGGAATGCATTGATTATTGATTGGGTAAGGACTGGATGAATGTGTTTTACATTGAATGGTCAAAAAAAACTCTTATAGAGGAGGACAGTATAGAGCTGAAACCTGATGATTAAGAAGCAAACATGTGATAGAGAATTGCAAATGCTAAAACCCTAAGGTGGGAGAAATGCTTTGTTTGAAAATAGAAAGGAATGATGTCAGATACAAAAGCAGAGCCAGATTATAATATTCCTTTAGTTTTCTATGTATTCTGGATTTTGGTGGTCAGCAAAGGTATTGTATGTATGTTTTGTCTAGATAATACTAATGTGTAGGACAAGTTTTAGAACTAATAAGGCATGGAAAACAATCACGAGGGATTCACTTCAGGAAGATCTATGAACATTGTACTGAACATAAACCTGTATTACAGACAGGAACAGACTCCAGGTTTTGCCCCAGTGAGTACTCTTGCATCGAATTAGGCAGCCTGACCTCCTTGTCATTGTGTAATCAGTCTGTACACATGTAAGGCAGCAAAATAAATGTTCCCAAATTATTCCACACTTTCACTTGGAATCAGTGCTTGTTTTAAGCTGAGCTTAGTGCTAGAAGGGGCTCAATTTATTACACAAAATTAAGGAAGACTGTTTACAAAAGCTTTTTTAAAAAGTGGAGAATTCGTTTTATCCAGAGAATTGAGTCAGCATAAAGATTCCATCTAGGTAATTTATACGAAAAACCCAGTTTTTCAAATGATACGTTTGTCAATTCTTCACTTGTTTTTGCAGATGTAATAATCAGTATATAGTCATTTAAACTAGAAATATTTTATATTTGTTTCTTCACATTATCAAATAGATGAATTTTTTAAAAGTTTGGTAGAAGTATAGATACATTTATGCATAGCTTTTCAAATCATGAAATGTTTAGGAACATCTAAATAATCTATACAATTTTATTTTCACATATGATAGTCTGTATTTATAACTTTAGTGTCTGGATGACATAAAATAATTGTATAATGACAGAGAACTTAATATGAAATACGAGCTGCTATAAAGACACATGCACACGTATGTTTATTGCGGCACTATTCACAATAGCAAAGACTTGGAATCAACCCAAATGTCCATCAGTGACAGATTGGATTAAGAAAATGTGGCACATATACACCATGGAATACTATGCAGCCATAAAAAAGGATGAGTTTGTGTCCTTTGTAGGGACATGGATGCAGCTGGAAACCATCATTCTTAGCAAACTATCACAAGAACAGAAAACCAAACACCGCATGTTCTCACTCATAGGTGGGAACTGAACAATGAGATCACTTGGACTCAGGAAGGGGAACATCACACACCGGGGCCTATCATGGGGAGGGGGGAGGGAGGAGGGATTGCATTGGGAGTTATACCTGATGTAAATGACGAGTTGATGGGTGCAGCACACCAACAAGGCACAAGTATACATATGTAACAAACCTGCACGTTATGCACTTGTACCCTACAACTTAAAGTATAATAATAAATAAATTTAAAAAAATAAAAAATAAAAATAAAAAAATTAAAAAAAAAATAAAAAGAAATACGAACTGTTAGTATTTCCCATAATAGAGACAAGCTATTTAGTTGGCATCTGCCATAGTCAGGGTTCTCTGGAGGGACAGAACTAATAAGACAGATGTAGATATAAAGGGAAGTTTATTAAGGAGTGTTGGCTCACACGGATCACAAGGTGAGGTCCCATGATAGGCCGTCTGCAAGCTGAAGAGCAAGGAAGCCAGTCTGAATCCCAAAGCGGTAGAACGTGGAGTCCAATGTTCAAGGGCAGGAAGCATCCAGCATGGAAGAAAGATAGAGACCAGAAGACTCAACCAGTCTAGTCTTTCCACATTCTTCTGCCTGCTTTTAATCTGGCCGAGCTGGCAGCTGATTAAATTGTGCCCACCCAGATGGAGGGTGGGTCTACCTTTCCCAGTCCACTGACTCAAATGTTAATCTCCTTTGGCTAAACCCTCACAGACACACCCAGGAACAATACTTTGCATCCTTCAATCCAATCAAGTTGACACTCAGTATTAAGCATCAGAGGATCATAACATGGCCATGCTACAATCCAAATGAATTCTCAGTTTTCATGTTTTGAAACTTTCCTAAAGGAAATGCTCTTAAAATGTATTTGGATGAAATGTATTTCACATTAACTCTTAGGATTTCTTTTCTTCCATTGGATTCATAAGCCATCAAATCACCTAATAATTTTCTTTTTTTCTCATTTTATGCATATTAGTATTAAAATTTCCGCATAAAAATTTTAAAGTAGAGAGAATAGTAAAATGAACCTCTTCAGTTTCCACAATCAACAATGCCTTGCAAATGTTTTTTCATATATATCCACACATACGTAACCTTCCCAGCTTCCACGGAGTTATGCTGAAACAAATCCCATAAATTATATTGTTGTATATGTAAAGTTAACATTTTTCTTAAATTGTTGAAATTTGCAAACAGTGAATATTCAAGATAATACTATTAAACAATTTTCCTTGTGATGCTGCACTTTTTCTCATAATCTTTAGGATGTTTAGATGGGATTAAAAAGTGAAATGTGTCTTCAATATCTTTTTCTAAGTTTAGTGGAGCATAAAGAGAAAACCCAAACAATTTTCCCTCTAGCATTAAACATTGCATTTTAATTAAAATCACACTGATAAAGTAATCAAAGTACATCCTAGCACAATGCTTCTGTTGAAGGTATGAAGCTTTACTGTTGATAAATTGCTATGTAGGCAATCCACTGCTAATAATTAGAAGTTAACTACATTTAAGAAAACAATGATAAGAATTGGTAGTGCTTATATTTTAAGACATTGCATTGGATTTAAATGTTGCTTTAAAAAGTTTTTACTTTAACTAGTGGATATGTGCTTAAATAATTCTTAATGCTTTTTTTTTCCAAAATGCAATACAATAATGTTACATATATAGAGTTTTCCTGCATCCTATGAATTTTCTTCTATAAACCTCAAAATAATGTCGGTAAGTAGCTTAGGGAAATGAAATGATTTTCCCAAACTCATGTAGTTGATAGGTGGAAGAGCTTGTGCAGTACTAACATACATGCAAATAATTGTTTTCCTTTTAAGTTCAATATCATACTGATGCTACAGATGTTAAAACAACAAAAAAGAATCCAACACTCTTTAAGGTTTAACTGTTTCTCAGGGACAAGACTTTTCTGAGCGGGTTGCTATGATCATGCATGGTGGTGTCTTTGTGCTCAAACAATTCACGAAACCCACTATTCTGCAAGAATTATGGGATTCCTTTTTAAATTTTGCAAATGGATTCCTGTAGCACTGTCTTTTGTAGAATTCCAAAGTCAGAACTGCGTGAGTAGCAGCTAGTTTTTGTTTATAGTTACTAAACTAACACAAATTCCAGACACTAGACAAAGACTTCGTGAAATATGCAGACACAATTATTAACTTCTTCCTAAAAATTGGCCACTGCAAAGTCACCTCTTAATTCTCAATTTCACATTGCAGACTCGAAAATGTCTTCCCACAAAAGCTTAGTATTTTGCTTTCACTGGTATGTTCCCATATCATCTCCAATTTCAGTGATATGAATGTTTTGGGAAATCATGCTATGTTATTTCATAAGTGTTCTAAATTTTCTTGGGTCATATTTCAGAAAATTGATACTACGATATTCAGGTACGAGCTTGCAATTTAATGTTCCAGACCATGGTTTCAGAAGCTTCCAATCACTGACCAATTATTATAAAATAACCCATAGTCATGCATGAGGTTTTTCTTTATTTCTTATTTTTCATTTCTATAATCTTCCTCATTTTTGAGCCTTTCAGGGTATTGGAAGCCATAAGAAAAAAATGTACTCAAATAGTTACACACACACACACACACACACACACACAGACACACACTAGGTCCAATGAAATTTGATTTTTTTTAAAAAAAAATATCTAAAATAGCTCCAGAGTTTCCCAAAATGCTACTTTGGACTCGAACACAAATAATGTCAGCTTTTTATTCTACATACTGCAAAAGACCTGCAATGACATGCCCCGCCTATACTGTAGACAAACAAGGATCACTGCTTCTTGATTTTGATAAACATGTCACAAATTTATTTTGAATAATAACCTTTTTAGATTAATATTAGAATTAGTTGACATTCCCTGTCACACACATCAACTGACAGCACAGAAAATATGTCAAGGAACATTCAGAGCACCTGGAAGAAGGCAAACTTAGATCCTAAAAATAGTTACAGGTAACCCAACAAGAGTCATGAAAATGCAATATAGAATTGTAGGAAGCTGAAGGGCTTTTGAGCACTGCTGTTTCAATTTATAGATGGCTGAACTGAGGCTCCTTAACCTAGATAACTTGTGCCAGGAAACAACCTGAGACATCTTACCTAGTTTAATGTCATAATATAGTTTAGTATCATAGAAAATACTCAAATCTAACATTATTTATTGTGTGTAAATTCTTTTTTCTTTTTTATTGTTGTAGATACCTAGCAGATGTATATATTTGTCACATGTGTGAGATACTTTGATACAGACAGGCAATGTGTAATAACCACATCATTGGAAATAGGGTATCCATTCCTTCAGGCACTCATCCTTTGTATGACAACCAATCCAATTGTACTCTTTCAGCTACTTTAAAATATACAATTGAGTTATTATTGACTATAGTCACCTTGTCATGCTATCAAATACTAGGTCTTATTCATTCTTTCTATTTTTTTGGTACTTATTAACAATCCCCAACTTGCCCCAAAGCCCCCCCAACTCCAGACACACTACCCTTCCCATCCTCTGGTAACCATGATTCTACTCTCTATCTCCATGAATTCAATTGTTTTGATTTTTAGATTCCACAAATAAGTGAGAGCATTCTGTTTGTTATTCTGTGCCTGGCTTATTTCACTTAACATAATGATCTCTAGTTCCATCCATATTGTTGCAAGTGACAGGATCTCATTATTTTTTTCTGGCTGAAGAGTACTCCATGGTATATATGTACGGTACTTCCTTCATCCACTCATCTGTTGATGGGCACATAGGTTGCTTCCAAATCTTGGCTATTGTGAACAGTTCTGCAATAAACATGGGAGTGCAGATCACTCTCTTCGATATACTGAGTTCCTTTCTTTTGGGTGTACATCCAGCAGTGGGATTGTTAGATCATATGGTAGCTAGGATTTTAGCTTTTTGAGGAACCTCAAAACTGTTCTCCAAAGTGGTTGTACTAATTTACATTCCCATCAACAGTGGATGGGGTTCCCTTTTCTCCACATCCTTGCCAGCATCTGTTCCCACCTTTCTTTTGGATATAAGCCATTATAACTGGAGTCAGATGAAATCTTATTGTAGTTTTGATTTGCATTTCTCCAGTGATCAATAATGTTGAGCACCTCTTCATATGCCTGTTTGCCATTTGTGTGCCGCCTTTTGAGAAATGTCTATTCAAATATTTTGCCCATTTAAAAAATCGGATTATTAGATTTTTTTCCTATAGAGTTGTTTGAGCTCCTTATGTATTCTGGTTATTAATCCTTTGTCAGACAAGTAGTTTACAAGTATTTTCTCCCATTCCACAGGTTGTCTCTTCACTTTATTGTTTCCTTTGCTGTGTGAAGCTTTTTAACTTTACGTGACACCATTTGTGCATTTTTGTTTTGATGGCCTGTGCTATTTTTGCCCAGACCAATGTCCTGAAGACTTTCCCCAAAGTTTTCTTGTAGTTGTTTCATACTGTAGAGGTCTTATGTTTAAGTATATAATACATTTGATTTGATTTTTGTATATGGGAACATATAGGGGTCTAGTTTCATTTTTCTGTGTATGAATATCCAGTTTTCCCAGCACCATTTATTGAACAGACTTTTTTTTTTTTTTTCTCAGTGTATGTTCTTGGCATCTTTGTTGAAAATGAGTTCATAAAGGTGTGTGGGTGTGTGGATTCCTTTCTGGGTTCTCAGTTCTGTTCCATTGGTCTATGTGTCTGTTTTTTGTTTTTTGTTTTTTTTATTATTATTATACTTTAAGTTCTAGGGTACATGTGCATAACGTGCAGGTTTGTTACATATGTATACTTGTGCCATGTTGCTGTGCTGCACCCATCAACTTGTCAGCACCCATCAACTCATCATTTACATCAGGTATAACTCCCAATGCAATTCCTCCCCCCTCCCCCCTCCCCATGATAGGCCCCGGTGTGTGATGTTCCCCTTCCCGAGTCCAAGTGATCTCATTGTTCAGTTCCCACCTATGAGTGAGAACATGCGGTGTTTGGTTTTCTGTTCTTGTGATAGTTTGCTAAGAATGATGGTTTCCAGCTGCATCCATGTCCCTACAAAGGACACAAACTCATCCTTTTTTATGGCTGCATAGTATTCCATGGTGTATATGTGCCACATTTTCTTAATCCAGTCTGTCACTGATGGACATTTGGGTTGATTCCAAGTCTTTGCTATTGTGAATAGTGCCGCAATAAACATAGGTGTGCATGTGTCTTTATAGCAGCATGATTTATAATCCTTTGGGTATATCCCCAGTAATGGGATGGCTGGGTCATATGGCACATCTAGTTCTAGATCCTTGAAAAAACAAACAACCCCATCAAAAAGTGGGCAAAGGATATGAACAGACATTTCTCAAAAGAAGGCATTCATACAGCCAACAGACACATGAAAAAATGCTCATCATCACCCGCCATCAGAGAAATGCAAATCAAAACCACAATGAGATACCATCTCACACCAGTTAGAATGGCGATCATTAAAAAGTCAGGAAACAACAGGTGCTGGAGAGGATGTGGAGAAATAGGAACACTTTTACACTCTTGGTGGGATTGTAAACTAGTTCAACCATTATGTGTCTGTTTTTATGCCAGTATGATGCTGTTTTGGCTACTAGAGCTCTGTAGTGTATAATCTGAAGTCGGGTAATGTGATCCCACCAATTTTGTCCTTTTTGCTTGGGATAGATAGCTTAAGCTCTTCTTGGTCTTTTGTGGTTCCATATACATTTTACGATTTTTTTTTCTATTTCTGTGAAAAATGTCATTGGTATTTTGATAGGGAGTCCATTGAATCTGTAGATTACTTTGGGTAGTATAGACATTTTAACAATATTGATTCATCCAATCAGTGAACATGAAATATCTTTCCCTTTTTTTTGGTGTCCTCTTCAACTTCTTTCATCAATGTTTTATAGTTTTCATTATAGAGATATTTCAGATCCTGGTTAATTCCTCAGTATTTAATTTTAATTGTAAATGGGATTACCTTTTAAGTTCTGTTTTAGACTTTACTGTTGTCATATAGAAATGCTACTAATTTTTGTATGTTGATTTTAAATTCTTCAACTTTATTTGTTTATCAGTTCTAATAGTTTTTTTTTTTTTTTTGGTGGAGTCTTAATGTTTTTCTAAATATAAGATTAAACCATCTGCAAAAAAGAGTAATTTGACTTCTTCCTTTCCAGCATGGATGCCCTTTATTTCTAATTGATCTAGGTAGAACCACAAGTCCTATGTTGAATAACAGTGATGAAAGTGGCCATCCTTGTCATGTTCTAGATCTTAAAGGAAAGGCTTTCAGTTTTCTCCCATTGAGTATAATACCAGCTGTGAGTCTTTCATATATGGCTTTAATTATGTTGAGGTATGTTCCTTCTATATAGAGTTTTTTTTTTTGAGAGTTTTTATATAAAGGGATATTGAATTTTATTAAGTGCTTTTCAGCATCAATGGAAATGTTTGTTTGTTTGCTTGCTTCATATGCTTGTTGGCTGCATGCATACCTTACAATAATAAGAGCCATCTATGACAAACCCATAGCCATCATCATACTGAAAAGGCAAAGGTTGAAAGCATTCCCCTTGAAAACTGGCACAAGACAAGGATGCCCTCCCTCACCATGCCAATTCAGCATAGTATTGAAAGTCCTAGCCAGAGCAATCAAGCAAGAGAAAGAAATAAAAGGCATCCACATAGGAAGAGAGGAAGTCAAACTATTCCTGTTTGCAGATGACATGATTCTATATCTAGAAAACTTCATAGTCTCAGCCCGAGAGTTCCTTAAGCTGAAAAACAACTTCAGCAAAGTTTCAAGATACAAAATAAAAGTACAAAAATCACTAGCATTCCTATACACCAACAACAGCCAAGGCAAGAGCCAAATCAGGAATGCAATCCTGTTCACAACTGCCCCCAAAAGAATAAAATACCTAGGAATACAGCTAACCAGGGAGGTGAAAGATCTCTACAATGAAACTACAAAACACTGCTCAAAGAAATCAGAGAGGACACAAACAAATGAAAAAACATTCCATGCTCATGCATAGGAAGAATCAGCATTGTTAAAATGGCCATATTGCCCAAAGCAATTTGTAGATTCAATTCTATTCCTATCAAACTACCAATGACGTTCTTCACAGAACTAGAAAAAATGATTTTAAAACTCATACAGAACCAAAAAAAGAGCCCTAATAGACAAGGAAATCCCAAACAAAAAGAACAAAGTTGGAGGCATCACTTTATCAGACTTCAAACTGTACTACAAGGCTACAGTAACCAAAACAGCATGGTACCATTACAAAACCAGACACATAGACCAGTGGAACAGAATTAAGAGCCCAGAAATAAGGCCACACACCTACAACTATCTGATCTTCAACAGAGCTGACAAAAACAAGCAATGGGGAAAATACTTCCTATTCAATATATGATACTGGGATAACTGGCTAGCCATATGCAGAAGATTGAAACTGAACCCCTTCCTTACTCCATATACAAAAATTAACTCAAGATGGATTAAAGACTTAAATGTACAACCCCAAACTAAAAAAAAAAAAAAAAACCCTAGAAGACAATCTAGGCAATACTATCCTAGACATAGGACCTGGCAAAGATTATATGACAAAGATAACAAAAGCAATTGCAACAAAAGCAAAAACTGACAAATGGGATCTAATTTAAAGAGCTTCTGCACAGCAAAAGAAACTATTGATAAACAGACAACCTACAGAATGGGAGAAAAATTTTGCAAACTATGCATCTGACACAAGTCTAATGTCCAACATCTATAAGGACCATAAACAAATTCACATGAAAATAAACCAAGCAACCCCATTAAAAAGTGGGTAAAGGACAAGAAGAGACTTTTTTTTTTTTTTTTTTATTCTCCTGCCTTTGCCTCCCGACTAGCTGGGATTACAGGTGCATGCCACCACACTGGCTAATTTTTCACTTTTTAGTAGAGATGGGGTTTCACCATGTTAGTCAGAATGGTCTTAATCTCCTGACCTCTTGATATGCCCACCTCGGCCTCCCAAAGTTCTGGGATTACAGGTGTGAGTCCCCATGCCTGGCCAAGAAGAGACATTTTTATTGATTTTTTGGCTTTTCATTTCAAATTTATTTATTTCTGCTCTGACCTTGATTATTTCTTTTCTTCTAAATTTTTGTTTGGGTTGCTCTTGCTTTTCTAGTTCTTTAAAATACATTGTAAGATTATTTGAAGTTCTTCTTCTTTTTTGATGTGGGTTTTCAGAGTTATAAAATTCCCTCTTAGTACTGCTTTTGCTGTATCCCTTAGGTTTTGGTGTGCTATGTTTCCATTATCATTGGTTTCAAGAAATGTTTCAATTTCCTTCTTAATTTCTTCATTGACACACTGGTTATTCAGAAGCATATTCTTTAATTTCCATGTATTTGTATCGCTTCCACAATTCCTCATTATTGCTCTCTAGTTTTATTCCACTGTGATCGGAGAAGATATTATTGCAATTTTTTGGAATGTTTTAAGACTTACTTTGTGACCTAACATATGGTCTATCCTTGAGAATGATCCAGGTGCTGCAGTAAATTAAGTGTATTCTGTAGCCATTGGATGGGATGTTCTGTAAATAGCTATTATTTCCATTTGGTCTATAGTGCAGATAAAGTCTGATGTTTACTTCTTGATTTTCTGTCTAGATGATCTGTTTAATGCTAAACGTGGGGTGTTGAAGTCTCCAGTTATTTTATTGGGACCTCTCTCTCTCTTTTGCTCTAATATTTGCTTTGTGTATATCTGGGTGCTCCAGTGTTGGGTGCATATATATTTAAAATTCTTATATATTATCTTACTGAATTGACCCTTTTATCATTCTGTAGGGACCTTTGTCTCTTCTTATGGTTTTTGTCTTGAAATATATTTTGTCTGATATAAGTATAGCTACTCCTGCTTTTTTTTTTTTTTGTATTCCATTGGTATGGAATATCTTTTTCCATACTTTTATATTCAGTCTATGTGTGTCTTTATAGGTAAAATGTGTTTTTTGCACACAGCAGATCGCTGGGTCCTGTTTTTTAATCCATTCAGCCATTCTGTGGCTTTTGATTGGAGAGATTAGTCTATTTACATTCATTGTTGTTGTTGATAAGTAAAGACTTACTCCTGCCATTTTGTTCTTTGTTTTCTGGTTGTTTTATGGTCTTCTTTTCCTTCTTTCTTTCCTTGCTGTCTTCCTTTCAGTGAAGGTGATTTTGTCTGGTGATGTGCATATTTCTCACTTTTTATTTTTGATGTGCCTGTTATATGTTTTTTGGTTTGAGGTTACCATGAGGCTTGCAAATACCATTATTTTAAGCTGCTAACAACTTAACACTGTATAAACAAACAAGCAAAAAGAAGACAAAAACTCTAAGCCTTAACTTCCTCACCTGGCTTTTAAGCATTTTGTTGTTTCTATTTATGTTGTATTGTGCTGTCTATATCTCAAAAATTTATTGTAATTATTATTTTTGATGGGTTCATTGTTTAGTCTTTCTTCTTAGAATAAGAGTAGTTTAAACACTACCCTTACAGTGTTACAATATTCTCTTTTTCTGTATACTTACTATTATCAGTGAATTTTGTAGCTGCAGATGACTACTTATTGCTCACTAACATCCTTTTCTTTCTGATTGAAGTACTCTCTTTAGCATTTCTTGTAGATCAGGTCTGGTGTTGATGAAATCCCTCAGGTTTTGTTTGAATCTTTATTTTTCCTTGTTTGAGGGGTATTTTGGCCAGGTATACTATTCTAGGGTAAATGTTTTGTTTTGTTTTGTTATTCAGCACTTTTGATGTATCATGCCACTCTGTCCTGGCCAGTAAGGTTGCCACTGAGAAGTCTGCTGCCAGTCCAGTGAAGCTCCATTTTATGTTTTTTGTTTCTTTTCTCTTGGTGCTTTTCGGATTCTTTATTTATCCCTGACCTTTGGAGTTTGATTATTAAATGCCTTAAGATAGTCTTCTTTGGGTTAAATCTGCTTGGTATTCTATAACCTTCTTGTACTTGGATATTGATATCTTCCTGCAGATTTGGGAAATTCTGTTATTATCCCTTTTAATAAACTTTCCACCCCTGTCTCTTTCTCTCCTCACTGGATTACCAGGCAGAGACTCTTGTTCTCTTTCCTTACTCTGTCCCGAACAAATGGGGTCTCTCTCTGTCCTGTGTCATCAGAAGCTGAGAGTTAAGTGACACAAGCACTCCTGTGACCACCACTTCTATGTCTGTGCTGGGTCAGACCTGAAGCAAGCAAAGCCCTGGATCTTGTCCAAGGCCTGGTGTAACTACTCCCTGGCCATTGCCTATGTTCATTCAAGGCCCTGGGGCTCTAAACTCACTAGGTGACAAAGCCAGCCAGGCCTGTATTCTTTCCTTCAGAGTGGCAAGTTCCCCAGGCCCTGGGCAGGTCCACGGGTGCTGTCCGGGAGCCAGAGACTAGAGTTAGAAACCTTAGAAGTATACCTGTTGTGCTAAGGTACTGTGGTTGAGCTGGCACTCAAACCAGAAGACACAGTCCTTCCCACTCTTCCCTCCTCTTTCCAAAGGCAGAGGAGCCTCACCTTGTGGCCATCACCGCCACAGGCCCATGGAGGGTACTTCCAGACTACTGCCAATTTTCCCTTAAAGCATGAGGGTTGTTTTGTCAGCTTATGGTGAATGCTGCTTGGTCTGGAACCCATCCTTCAGGGCAGTGGGCTCCCCTCTGCCCAGAGCAGGTCCAGAAATGCCATCCAAGGGCCAAGTCCTAGAATTGGGGACCCAAAGAACTTGCTTGGTGTTTTACTCCCTGTGGCTGAGCTGGTACCTAAGGTGCAAGACAAAGTTCCTTTTCCTCTTCCGTCTGTTTTTCTCTGGCAGAAGGAGTCTCTTCCTGCAGCCACCCCAGCTGGGAATTGCTGAGCCTCCTCTGATGCCAGCAAATCTCGAGTCTCGCCCAAGGCCTTCAACACAGTACCTGAGTATCGCTGCTGGTTATTCGGGGTCCAAGGGCTCTTCAGTTAGCAGGTGATAAATGCTGCCAGGACTAGATCATTCCCTTCAAGGCAGTAGGTTCCCTTCTGGCCCAGGGGGATGTGTCTAGTAATGTCACAAAAGAGTTAGGGCTGGAAAGAGGGCCTCTTAATTCTGACCAGTGTCCTATCCTGATGTGGCTGAGCTACTATCCATGTTTAAGATAAATGTCCTCTCCACTCTTCCCTCTTCTATCCTCAAGCGGAAAGAAGGGACATCTCTTAGAGCTGTGAGCTGTTCATCCTACAGTTAGGGGCGTGGTGATGGCAGCACTCCTTTGGCTGTCCTGGCTGATGTCTCAGCATGCCCACCCCCTAACCCCTGTCTACTGTCTCTGTGCCCAGTTCAGCACTAGGGCTCTCCTAAAAGTTGCAGTCCTTGTGGCCTACTCTGCCTTTCAAATTTATTTACAGCCCCAGAGCACTTTAGGCTGTGGTGGCGAGGTTTGAGGGAAGTCAGGTTCCCACGTCTGTGATCAGTGATTCCACTCTGGCTAGGACTGGTTTAAATATTCTCTTCATGGATGGGCATCAGCTAAGTTTGTTCTGGTTTTCTCCTGTTATAACAGAACAGCACTGAGTTCACTGCCTCCCATTTGCTGCACTCTCCCTCCCCGAGACCACAGAAATACTCTGCACCATGCCACTGCTGCTGGAGGTGGGAGAGGGATGGCATCAGCAATTCGAGACTGTTTTTTCTACCTCTTCAGTGCCTCTTTCAGTGATATGAAGTTAAAACCAGATACTGTGAGTGCTTACCTGATTTTGAGGTCTTATGAAGGTGCTTTTAGTATATAGGTGTTAAATTGCTGTCCATGCAAGAGGGAATGATCAGTGCAGCCTTCTATTCTACCATTTTGCTCTGCCTCCTCCTCAAATCTAACATTATTAATGCTCAAAGAAAATTAAGTACAAAATTCATTATTTTCCATGTGCTATGAATACTATTCTATCTTTATGTTATTTACATTAATTTTGTCATTTTATTTTTATTAATAAGAGTAAGGCCATATAAAATGGCCTTTTATTGAGCACCTATCATACATGAGACATTTAATACATTATTTTAAATTTTTACAAATATGCCACAAGGTAGGCGTATTTGTTAATTACATACAGCCAAACAAGGATATCTGCAATTAAAGTCAGAGGTGGAAAAGCCATAGTATGGAAAGACTGTCAGTATAATTAAATCTGTAAAAATGTATGACTCATACCAATCACTGGGTGAATTATAGTTATAGAATTTAAGTGCTATAAACCTTGATCATTCAAAAATAGTGATATGATTAATATAAATTATGAGAAAATGGGGGAAACAGGAAAATGGAAGTAAGCTCATTTCCTCATTTTTTTCTATTTTGGAGAAAATAGAGTGAGTTACATACTTAATGTTTCATACTTGAGGGATAATAGATTCCTATTAATATTTATAAGTCAAGAAATAGATACGTATGTGTGCTATTTAAAATGAGATATATTATTCAAAGCCATGCATGTTATTTAAAATAGGGAAGAACACAAAGTGATGGATATGGTGGATTGGTTTGCTAAACGTTTATTTATTTTAGATGCCTCCCTTGATTGCAGAGAAAAAACAGCTAAAATCTTCATTTCCCAGACTTCCATGTACAAGGGTTTCAGAGGTGTTTTAGAATCTACTAAACATATGCATTCATTGAGAAATGTGGAAGTGAGTAAGAAGGAAGTGGAGTGCAAAGCATCCATTTTCAGATAGAGATCACAGTGGAAGCAATGTGGCCCAGGAAAAACCATTGGCCACAATGGGAATGGCAGTTTTCCTGACTGTGACAAAGTGAGTGCCATGGTCACATCTTTGTGTTTCAGTATTTCTCTGCAGAAATCATCACAGGTTTCTCAATCACAATCATGGCTGAGTGCAATCCTAGGAGCAAGGAACTCTGCCCAAAGCCTGCTCTTCCAGCCCTACCAACAATTTCACAAACCATTGAACAAGCTTGTAGTAAATCCCCTTCTATTTGAACTATCTAGAGTGGTTTCTGCAGTCTGCAGCTATAGCCTAACATTCTTTCTCTCTCTCTGTCACACACAGATACATGCACACGCATCTTATAGAGGAAAAGATAGTTACAAAGAAAAACATAAAATAAAATGAAGGCCTTAAGATTAAGAAGAGTATTTATAAGTAAATAGGATATAAATTCACCTTATATAACATTAAATTTTAAAAAGGGTATGGAAAAAGATGCAACCATAACAAGTTGACTCTAAAAGTACAAGTGAAGATACATCTTGAGAGATGCAAACAAAGAAATCAATTGACAATGCAGACATCAGGCAAAGTTAAATATTATTGCAAAATATAAATAACTTGGATAAATACTGTCATTTAAAAATGATCAAAAGTGAATGTCACAATGAATTTTTAAGCATGAGATAATATAGAACCAAAATACAAGTACTGAAAATTGCTGTAAGTACAAAAACAAATTGATTGAAATAAATAGTAACAAGAAACTTAATTTTGTTTCTCTCCAGACCAGGGGTCAGGAAACTTTTCCATAAAAGGCCGGATAGTAAAGATTTTAGACTTTGATGTCCATATAGTTTCTGTCACAGACATACAACTCTATCAGAGATATTATATAAATAAACATTTATATCTGGGTACCAATAAAACTTTACAAAAACAGGCTTCAGGTGTGTTCACCTACTGTTTGTTGTCTGCCAACTCCTGTTCTAGACCACAATTGATCAACTAAGTAAACACAGAGCAGAACAAAATAACATAGTAAGAGTTATCTAATTGATGTGAATTGACTATAATTCCACATAAACAAGAAAGTACTTTCAAGTTTTGTGGAAGAGTTACAAAAATTAACAATGCAGTAGCAGTGGAGGGCTTTAGAAAGCCTCATGTTATTTTCATTTGTTGAGTGCTTGTATGTGTTTGAAATCAAACAATTTACATGCATCAACTCATTTGATCCTCATAACAACCTTATGACATAGGCACAATTATCTTTTTTTATTATTATACTTTAAGTTCTAGGGTACATGTGCACAATGTGCAGGTTTGTTACATATGTATACGTGTGCCATGTTGGTGTGCTGCACCCATTAACTGATCATTTGCATTAGGCATATCTCCTAATGCTGTCCCTCCCCCATCCTCCTACCCCAAGACAGGCCCCAGTGTGTGATGTTCCCCATCCTGTGTCCAAGTGTTCTCATTGTTCAATTCCCACCTATGAGTGAGAACATACAGTGTTTGGTTTTCTGTCCTTGCAATAGTTTGCTGAGAATGATGGTTTCCAGCTGCATCCATGTCCCTACAAAGGACATGAACTCATCCCTTTTTCTGACTGCACGGTATTCCATGGTGTATATGTGCCACATTTGCTTAATCAAGTCTATCATTGATGGACATTTGGGTTGGTTCCAAGTCTTTGCTCTTGTGAATAGTGCCTCAATAAACATACGTGTGCATGTGTCTTTATAGCAGCATGATTTATAATCCTTTGGGTATATGCCCAGTAATGGGATAGCTGAGTCAAATGGTATTTCTAGTTCTAGATCCTTGAGGAATCTCCACACTGTCTTCTGCAATGATTGAACTAGTTTACAGTCCCACCAACAGTGTAAAAGTGTTCCTATTTCTCCACATCCTCTCCAGCACCTGTTGTTTCCTGACTTTTTAATGATTGCCATTCTAACTGGTGTGAGATGGTATCTCATTGTGGTTTTGATTTACATTTCCCTGATGGCCAATGATGATGAGCATTTTTTTATGTGTCTGTTGGCTGCATAAATGTCTTCCTTTGAGAAGTGTCTGTTCATATCCTTCACCCACTTTTTGATAGGGTTGTTTGATTTTTTCTTGTAAATATGTTTAAGTTCTTTGTAGATTCTGGATATTAGCCCTTTGTCAGATGAGTAGATTGCAAAAATTTTCTCCCATTCTGTAGGTTGCCTGTTCACTCTGATGGTAGTTTCTTTTGCTGTGCAGAAGCTCTTTGGTTTAATTAGATCCCATTTGTCAATTTTGGCTTTTGTTGTCATTGCTTTTGGTGTTTTAGTCATGAAGACTTGTCCATGCCTATGTCCTCAATGGTATTGCCTAGGTTTTCTTCTAGGGTTTTTATCGTTTTAGGTGTACCATTTAAGTCTTTAATCCATCTTGAATTAATTTTTGTATAAGGAGTAAGGAAGGGATCCAGTTTCAGCTTTCTACATGTGGCTAGCCAGTTTTCCCAGCACCATTTATTAAATAGGGAATCCTTTCCTATGTCTTGTTTTTGTCAGGTTTGTCAAAGATCAGATGGCTGTAGATGTGTGGTATTATTTCTGAGGACTCTGTTCTGTTCCATTGGTCTATCTCTCTGTTTTGGTACCAGTACCATGATGTTTTGGTTACTGTAGCCTTGTAGTATAGTTTCAAGTCAGGTAATGCAATGCCTTCAGCTTTATTCTTTTGACTTAGGATTGTCTTGGCAATGCGGGCTCTTTTTTGGTTCCATATGAACTTTAAAGTAGTTTTTTCCAATTCCGTGAAGAAAGTCATTGGTAGCTTGATGAGGATGGCATTGAATCTGCAAATTACCTTGGGCAATATGGCCATTTTTGTGATATTGATTCTTCTTCCATTTGTTTGTGTCCTCTTTTATTTCACTGAGCAGTGGTTTGTAGTTCTCCTTGAAGAGGTCCTTCACATCCCTTGTAAGTTGGATTCCTAAGTATTTTATTCTCTTTGAAGCTATTGTGAATGGGAGTTCACTCATGATTTGACTTTCTATTTGTCTGTTATTGGTATATAAGAATGCTTGTGATTTTTGCACATTGATTTTATATCCTGAGACTTTGCTGAAGTTGCTTATCAGCTTAAGGAGACTTTGGGCTGATACAATGGGGTATTTTAAATATACAATCATGTCATGTGCAAACAAGGACAATTTGACTTCTTCTTTTCCTAATTGAATACCCTTTATTTCTTTCTCTTGCCTGATTGCCCTAGCCAGAACTTCCAACACTATGTTGAATAGAATTGGTGAGAGAAGGCATCCCTGTCTTGTGCCAGTTTTCAAAGGGAATGCTTCCAGTTTTGGCCCATTCAGTATGATACTGGCTGTGGGTTTGTCATAAATAGCTCTTATTATTTTGAGATATGTTCCATCAATACCGAATTTATTGAGAGGTTTTAGCATGAAGGCTGTTGGATTTTGTCAAAGGACTTTTCTGCATCTATTGAGATAATCATGTGACTTTTGTTTTTGGTTCTGTTTATATGCTGGATTACGTTTGTTGATTTGCATATGTTGAACCAGCCTTGCATCCCAGGATAAAGCCCACTTGATCGTGGTGGATAAGCTTTTGATGTACTGCTGGATTCGGTTTGCCAGTATTTTATTGAGGATTTTTGCATTGATGTTCATCAGGGATATTAGTCTAAAATTCTCTTTTTTTGTTTTGTCTCTGCCAGGCTTTGGTATCAAGATGATGCTGGCCTCATAAAATGAGTTAAGGAGGATTCCCTCTTTTTCTATTGATTGGAATAGTTTCAGAAGGAATGGTACCAGCTCCTCTTTGTACCTCTGGTCGATTTCGGCTGTGAATCTGTCTGGTCCTGGACTTTTTTGGTTGGTAGGCTATTAATTATTGCCTCAATTTCAGAGCCTATTATTGGTCTATTCAGGGATTCAACTTCTTCCTGGTTTAGTCTTGGGAGGGTGTATGTGTCCAGGAATTTATCCATTTCTTCCAGATTTTCTAGTTTATTTGCGTAGAGGTGTTTATAGTATTCTCTGATGGTAGTTTGTATTTCTGTGGGGTCGGTGGTGATATCCCCTTTATCATTTTTTATTGCATCTATTTGATTCTTCTCTCTTTTCTTCTTTATTAGTCTTGCTACTGGTCCATCAATTTTGTTGATCTTTTCAAAAAACCAGCTCCTGGATTCATTGATTTTTTGAAGGGCTTTTTTTTTTTGTGTGTGTGTGTCTCCATCTCCTTCAGTTTGGCTCTGATCTTAGTTATTTCTTGTCTTCTAGCTTTTGAATGTGTTTGCTCTTGCTTCTCTAGTTCTTTTAATTGTGATGTTAGGGTGTCAAATTTAGATCTTTCCTGCTTTCTCTTGTGGGCATTTAGTGCTATAAGTTTCCCCCTACACACTGCTTTAAATGTGTCCAAGAGACTCTAGTATGTTGTATCTTTGTTCTCATTGGTTTCAAAGAACATCTTTATTTCTAGCTTCATTTCGTTATGTACCCAGTAGTCATTCAGGAGCAGGTTGTTCAATTTCCATGTAGTCGAGTGGTTTTGAATGAGTTTCTTAATCCTGAGTTCTAGTTGGGTTGCACTGTGGTCTGAGAGAGTTTGTTATAGTTTCTGTTCTTTTACATTTGCTGAGGAGTGCTTTACTTCCAAGTATGTGGTCAATTTTGAAAGAAGTGTGATGTGGTGTTGAGAAGACTGTATATTCTGTTGATTTGGGGTGGAGAGTACTGTAGGTCTCTATTAGGTCTGTTTGGTGCAGAGCTGAGTTTAATTCCTGGATATCCTTGTTAACTTTCTGTCTCGTTGGTCTAATCTTGACAGTGAGGTGTTAAAAATTTCCCATTATTATTGTGCGGGAGTCTAGAATAAACAGCATAGAAAAGACCGTAAATGACCTGATAGAGCTGAAAACCGTGGCATGAGAACTGTGTGACTCATGCAGAAGCTTCAGTAGCTGATTCGATCAACTGGAAGAAAGAGTATCAGTGATTGATTGAAAACGAAATGAGAAGAGAAGTTTAGAGAAAAAGGAGTAAAAAGAAACAAAGAAAGCCTCTAAGAAATATGGGATTATGTGAAAAGACCAAATCTACGTCTGATTGGTGTACCTGAAAGTGACGGGGAGAATGGAACCAAGTTGGAAAACACTCTTCAGGATATTATACAGGAGAACTTCCCCAACCTAGCAAGGCAGGCCAACATTAATTTTCAGGAAATACAGAGAGTGCCACAAAGATACTTCTCTAGAAGAACAAATCCAAGACACATAATTTTCAGATTCACCAAAGTTGAATTGAAGGAAAAATGTTAAGGGCAGCCAGAGAGAAAGGTCGGGTTACTCACAAAGGGAAGCCCATCAGACTAACAGCGGATCTCTCAGTAGAAACTCTACAAGCCAGAAGAGAGTGGGGACCAGTATTCAACATTCTTAAAGAAAAGAATTTTCAACCCAGAATTTCATATCCAGCCAAACTAAATTTCATAAGTGAAGAAGAAATAAAATCCTTTACAGACAAGCAAATGCTGAGAGATTTGGTCACCAACAGGCCTGCCTTACAAGAGCTCCTGAAGGAAGCAATAAACATGGAAAGGACCAACTGGTACCAGCCACTGCAAAAACATGCCAAATTGTAAAGACCATTGATACTAGGAAGAAACTGCATCAACTAACGAGCAAAATAACCAGCTAATATCATAACGACAGGATCAAGTTCACACATAACAATATTAAACTTAAATGTAAATGGGCTAAATGCTCCAATTAAAAGACACAGACTGGCAAATTGGATAAAGAGTCAAGACCCATTAGTGTGCTGTATTCAGGAGACCCTGCATCTCACGTGCAGAGATACACATAGGCTCAAAGTAAAGGGAGGGAGGAAGATCTACCAAGCAAATGGAAAGCATAATAAAGCCCAGGTTGCAATCCTAGTCTCTGATAAAACAGGCTTTAAACCAACAAAGATCAGAAGTGACAAAGAAGGCCATTACATAACGGTAAAGGGATCAGTTCAATAGGAAGAGCTAACAATCCTAAATATATATGCACCCAATACAGGAGCACCCAGATTCATAAAGCAAGTCCTTAGAGATCTACAAAGAGACTTAGGCACAATTATCTTTATCCCCAACTTACAGGAAGGAAACATGAAGGTAGTTTTAAAAACAATGATTCTGTCTTATTTCCAAATATTCTTATATTTCACCCAAACAAGTTCGCAATGTATAGAAGGTTTTCTGTCTCCATACCTTTATCCTTGCTGTTCACTGCAAAAAGAATCCTGATTCCATTTCTACCATTGCATTCTACTCTTTATCCAAGGTCCAGCTCAAGTGTAACCTTTTTTATTAAACTTCCCTCTTTCTTTTTTTCAAATGAAAACAGCATCTATCCTTCTCTTGTGCACTCAGAGGCCTTTGTTCTCAATTGCAAGCATGTTACCCTTTATTGCTAGTTATCCACCTGTGTTCCTTCTCCTTTCTCTGCAAACCATTGGATGGATAAACTTACTCCGTTAACTTTTTCTTTATAAGTAGGAGTACACCATAAAAAAATAAAAACTTGTATGTATGTATATGTGTGTGTGTGTATATATATATATTACATATATATATAAAAAGTACATTAACCAGTAACACAGCTATTTATTATCAAGTATTATGTACTCTACATAATTGTACCTGCTATACTTTTATAGGAGTAGCAGTGCAGTAGGTTTGTTTATACCAATATCACCTCAAACATGTCAGTAATATGTTGCTGTCACATTACAATTGCTTTTACCTTACTAGGTAATAGGAATTTTTCAGCTACATTATAATGTTATGGGACTGCCATCAGATATATTCTGTCATTGACCAAAATGTCATTATAAGGCATAGAGCTGTGTGTGTGTGTGTGAGAGAGATGATAGTTTTTCCTCCAGGAATTTTTGACTGTTTATTGTAAATATCACAATGCCTTTTGACAGTCAAGTAATTGTGTTTGTAATTATTTACACTGGAAAGGGGAATATGGTAGAAGGAAGACCCAGGAAGTTACATGTGACTCAGCTGGATAAAGTAGAACAGGACAAAAACTATCTTAGATCGGGTTTCCTCTGGGACCACAACTCCCTTTGGGAACTTTTCTCATCAGAGCTTCAAGCATCCAACTCCAGAGCTATGATGATCACACTCATAAGTTAGTGCTCCTCTAGCATCTATAAGCTGTAACTAATTCACATAGTTTCTCCCTGAGGCAGCCTCTCCAGGAGATGTGAAAAGCTTTCTGTAAATAATTTCCACAGTCAGGCGTAATCACAATACATTATGTCACAGATGTGCCCACTAAATTTAATTTGAGGGAAAAGTGAGGATTCATTGAATTCAGTAAACAGTTTATGACTCAGTAAGAGATTTTTACAAAGCTACCCAAAGTTTTTTTTAAGAGAAGCTTTCCTTGCTGTATTTTTCTGGACTCATGAAGTAAACAGTTATTCTGTCATGAAAGAAAGTTAAGTAAAATATTTGCTTATTGTTTTGTTGGTGGTGGTGGCAGCTAATGTTCCTGGCTTGCAGGCTGACCATACCATACCTCCCATTTCCCCTTATCGTTCATTATTTGCACCAAACAGTAAGAAATCTTGTAAGGATGCACATTTAGAACTAAAGAGAAATGTCTGTTCATATCCTTTGCCCACTTTTTGATGGGGTTGTTTGTTTTTTTCTTGTAAGTTTGTTTGAGTTCTTTGTAGGTTCTGGATATTAGCCCTTTGTCAGATGAGTAGATTGCAAAAATTTTCTCCCATTCTGTAGGTTGCCTGTTCACTCTGATGGTAGTGTCTTTTGCTGTGCAGAAACTCTTTAGTTTAATGAGATCCCATTTGTCAATTTTGGCTTTTGCTGCCGTTGCTTTTGGTGTTTTAGACATGAAATCTTTGCCCATGCCTATGTCCTGAATGGTACTACCTAGGTTTTCCTCTAGGATTTTTATGGTATTAGGTCTAACATTTAAGTCTCTAATCCATCTTGAATTAATTTTCATATAAGGAGTAAGGAAAGGATCCAGTTTCAGCTTTCTACTTATGGCTAGCCAATTTTCCCAGCACCATTTATTAAATAGGGAATCCTTTCCCCATTTCTTGTTTCTCTCAGGTTTGTCAAAGATCAAATGGCTGTAGATGTGTGGTATTATTTCTGAGGACTCTGTTCTGTTCCATTGGTCTATATCTCTGTTTTGGTAGCAGTACCATGCTGTTTTGGTTACTGTAGCCTTGTAGTATAGTTTGAAGTCAGGTAGCGTGATGCCTCCAGCTTTGTTCTGAAGACATTCATACAGCCAACAGACACATGAAAAAATGCTCATCATCACTGGCCATCAGAGAAATGCAAATCAAAACCACAATGAGATACCATCTCACACCAGTTAGAATGGCGATCATTAAAAAGTCAGGAAACAACAGGTGCTGGAGAGGATGTGGAGAAATAGGAACACTTTTACACTGTTGGTGGGATTGTAAACTAGTTCAACCATTATGGAAAACAGTATGGCGATTCCTCAAGGATCTAGAACTAGATGTACCATATGACCCAGCCATCCCATTACTGGGGATATACCCAAAGGATTATAAATTATGCTGCTATAAAGACACATGCACACGTATGTTTATTGCAGCACTATTCACAATAGCAAAGACTTGGAATCAACCCAAATGTCCATCAGTGACAGATTGGATTAAGAAAATGTGGCACATATACACCATGGAATACTATGCAGTCATAAAAAAGGATGAGTTTGAGTCCTTTGTAGGGACTTGGATGCAGCTGGAATCCATCATTCTTAGCAAACTATCACAAGAACAGAAAACCAAACACCGCATGTTCTCACTCATAGGTGGGAACTGAACAATGAGATCACTCGGACTCAGGAAGGGGAACATCACACACCGGGGCCTATCATGGGGAGGGGGGAGGGGGGAGGGATTGCATTGGGAGTTATACCTGATGTAAATGACGAGTTGATGGGTGCAGCACACCAACATGGCACAAGTATACATATGTAACAAACCTGCACGTTATGCACATGTACCCTACAACTTAAAGTATAATAATAATAAATAAATTAAAAAAAAAGAAAAGAACTAAAGAGAAAACTCACTATTCCCTATTTTCAAATATGGAGACAAATCCCTGGTAAATTGTAAGTTGTTTAATAAGCTTTCAAGAACCTCTGTACTGGGGTTGAGCTCTGATGAGTGGGTCAGAACAGGTCTACTCAATTGATTTTTTTTTTTGATTTTTTTTCCAAGGCAAAGGAAAGTACTTCATAAGCATTAGCTCACTCATCTTCTCACCTCCATGACACAGGCTTGATTTTTCAAAAACCAGTATCTTCCCTGACTTTGTAGAGAAAGATGAAACACACACACGTATTGCTTTTCCATAAGGAAAACTGTCTTGACCACACGATGGCCCATGAGGGAGCTGATATGCCTCTGGGTCTATAAAAACAAGAACAGAAAACTCTTTTCCTGTAGTGAGTAATATACCAGAAGTGGAGATACATGTGAAATTGCCCTTCGGTCCTGCAGCACACTGACTGGTAAGTTCTATACAGGCAGCTTTAGGGTGAGGACTGAGCTAAAATATATTTTAGGAGAATCCAATGAGAACTTGTGAGGAGAAGCCTCTGTGCACAATGGAAACAAGGACACACGTCTCTGTGTTCTTCATCTGTAAAAAGCAAGTGACGAAACAGGAAGGGATCAGGGGTCATTCCAGGACGACTGGTAGGTTACAGCTTGCATGCTAACTCTGGCCAGTGGAAACTTGCTGCTCTGTAAGAGTATGACAAGGACACTGCAGCTGCAGCCAGCCTCAGTAGTAACAGCAACAGCTGCCTTTGGAGCAGGACAGAGGAGTCAACACACAAAAGATTCTCTGGATTTTCCCTACCATTTATTTTAAAGATAAGCGAAGGAGCTTGCTCCAGGTCACATAGCTGGCAAAATCTGGGTTATATGGTTCCTAGTCTCACATTCTTCCAAATCATACACTTGAAAGTGAGAAATCTATATGTAAAAAAGTAATAGGTTAATGATATTTACAAACAAAATATACCAATTGTACTTCCATAGAACAGGACCTCATAAAGCAAGGAATGATCTTCTCTCTTTTGATCATATAGAATAACAAGAGCACAGTGATAATAATAATAGTAATAACAATAACAAGGACAGTGAATACAACAAATACTGTCATCATTCAAAATGACAGAGCAACTAATGATATTAATAGCAAGAAAAATTTAAGTGTTGCTTGCCATTAGAGTTCTAAGTTTAAACATATGTCACTGTAATAAACAAGATGAAGAAATAATAATATGTTAAATGCTAATCAATCCTGAGCAGAAAATTCAGGCAAGGATGGGGCAGTGTGAATGCACGCACGTGTGTGTGTTTAGGTGTGTGGATTCAATGTTACCAATTTAGAAAAGGTGTTCTGGGTAGCCTTTATTTATCATTTCAAAATAAGCGTTTATTGGGAAACAATGAAGAACAAGATACTAATTCTTCAAGAATGATTAAAACATAGTTCGTACCTTCAAGGAGATCACAGCCATTTGAACCAAAAGCACAACATCATAATCCCCATCTGATCTGGAACGTGCTTGATGGAGAGTTTATGAGGTGAGGCTAGGAACGGGTGGACCAGAGCACCTAACTGTGATATTGCGGGTGGGAGACAGGGTTAGAGGAAGGCTATGAAGTAAAGATGGACCAAGCTGGACTTTACCTCAGGAATAAGATATGCACAAGGAAGCAGAAAGTCATTTCCAGCAGAGAAAATAGCATGCATTAAGACATGTGAGCATGAAAAAGCTAGGTTTTCTGGAAATGACAAGAAGTTCAACTTGGCAAAACACTGAGTGGTAGGGGGAGAAAACAGTGGGAAGTGAGGTAGGAAAGCTGTGGTGGAGCCAAATCATGACTCATGAATATCATGTGTTCAGAAAATGCTAAATATTATCATATCTAAGTACTGTACATGTATCAGCTCATTTAACCTTTTCAATATCCATATGACTTTGGTATTATTGATTATCCCCTTTTTACAGATGAGGAAACTGAGGCACAGGGTCACTTTTAGCAAGAGGCAGGTCCTGGATTTAAGTTAAGGCTAGCTGGCTCCAAAGCCTCGCTGTGTCTTCATGTGCTATACTGAGTCCCCATAGAATCCCTGCAATCAAACATTTAGTTTCAAAGAACCCACAATGTGGAGAAATGACTTTGGACATGAAGCTAGAATCCTGGGTGTATTAGTCTGTTCTCATGCTGCTAATAAAGACATACCCAAGACTGGGTAATTTAGAAAGGAAAGAGGTTTAATTGACTCACAGTTCCACATGCTGGGGAGGCCTCATACTCATGGTGGAAGATGAAGGAAGAGCAAAGGGACTTCCTACATGGCATTGGGCAAGAGAGAATGAGAACTAGGAGAAAGGGGTTTCCCCTTTTAAAATCATCAGATATCGTGAAACTTACTACCATGAGAATATTATGCGGGAAAGCACCCCCATGATTCAATGATCTCCCACCGGGTACCTCACACAACACATGGGAATTATGGGAGCCACAATTCAAGATGAGAGATTTGGGTGGGGATACAGCCATACCATACCACTGGGTCATGGCATTTGCTTTTGGATCACATACAGGAAGCATTGTGGTACTTAGGTTCACTCTCTATAAAGCAGAAGGATGCTGAGGTTCTTTCTAGTATAGCATTGTGGGTTATATGACTCCCATGTTAAAAGTCTCACTTGTTTGTGACTTCAAAATAAAGAAATAACTTTCTTCCATTCTTTACTAATATGGCATGAACTCTACATGGCAAAATTATGAGAATATATCCTCCTTTCAAGGTGCCTTGCACTCTGCCCATGGTCGCCTGTGAGTTTGTCTTCTCTGTGGCTGCATCTCAGTTTTCAGTCTACTAAGGCAGTCATAGTTCAGCTGACCCCAGTGCTACACTGTCCTCTGCTGGAGACAGCCCCATAGTTCTGCCTTTCCCTCAGAGAGGAGGCATTGTTTTCCCTATTCTCTGTAGCAGAGCAAAGGTAAATGTGTGACTTTTGAAGACATCTTCCTGAAGATTTAGGGATAAGGAGAGTATACCATGGAGAGTGGCCTTCATGGGCTAACGGAGCCCAAAACCAGTCCCTCCGTTGGCCTCTGGGCCTTCAACACAGCTAAGAACCTCTTGACCCTGACCTTGGAGTCACCAGTTTCTTGTTACCCCTGGGTCATAGGATATATTTTTATTGGAACTCGACTGTGTAATTTTGGGGGTTTTCACTCAATATAATGTTTATGATGGGAAGCTCATCTCACTATTTTTGACAATCCTTGAATATAGTCTTAAGTTCAAACCACACCCTAAATACAATACATGTAGTTCAAAAGTTAACAGCTTAATCTTTACTTCATCTCCAATTCTTCTGCATTAAATGTCAATTTCTTCTACATGAGTAAAGTTATTTGAAATCTATTGAAATAACTTTAAAATTATATTCAGCAGTACTTTTCTTCACTTGTGCCTCATTCATTTTAAAACTATTCCTGGTTCAAAATAATCTGGAAAAAATAACAAGAGAACCTTACGTGGTCCATCCAAGTCAATCACTCATGGTAGTGCCACCTATTCTCCTCTGTCCAGCCTGCTGCAGATGCATTCTTTTGACAGTGACATTTGCATCATTCTGAAAAATTCCCAGAGACTGGTGGACTATATTACTGGACCTTGGCTGAAATCCTTTGGTCAAACATGAGCTGAGAACGTGCTTTGTATTTTGCTGCTTTGGGCTTGGTTGGAGATACATGATTCATGGGTTGAGAAAATAAATATGTAAGTAAAACAGAGGTGTAGTTTGACCTTGTCCTGAGAGTAGAGGTTTAAGAAAACAGAGATTTAGCAAGAGAAGAATGAGGGAAAGAAAACAATTGTGGTGCCAGTTTGTTGAACCTTTCTCTGATTCATACCAAAGAAACCATCTACTGTATAGTGCTGTCAGTGTGCAGAAGACTCAAACACCCGAGCTCAGGGCAAGCACACACACAAAGCTAATATTTATTAAACAAGTACATTCAATGAATTCTCACTGAGTATCTTTCGTATGCTAGACCCTGTGTGATTTCTGAGAAAACTATGGTAAGAAAAAGAGTCTTGTTTTCTGCCCTCATGGAATTAGAGTCCAGTTTGAGAAAGAGACTTAAACAAAATGACCATACCTAGAACTTAATTTATACAATTCGGTGCCTATCAGAGGAAGAAACGATCCCATGTTTCGATCCCAGAAAGATGCTGTAATTCTAAAGAGAGTATTTAAAGTTAATTTTTCTTATTAACTATTGAGTATACAAATGCATATGAGGAAAAATGGATGCAGTATCTGAGAAAGCCAAAGTAGCACAGAGGACATTCGCTTATGTGGATTACGCTTTAAATGCAAGTACAGAAGAGGAAAAGGGAAGTCCATACCCAAGAATGAATACACAGGAGTGTTGTGATACTCTGAGTTCACTCTCACAATATTAAAATCTGGAATGAACTAAGACTTGAAAATAATAGCAGAAGCTAAAAGAGCTTTATTTTAACTCTGTTTTCGATAAAATTAATTAAAAAGGAGAAACCTCTGTTTTGAACAGATGGTCTACTGCTAGCAGATGATAAAAAGATGACAAAACAATTGTACTTTTCTCTACCTAAGAGAAAAAAAAATCTTCCCATTGGAAACAATAAAGTAATAAAATAGAATGAAGAAAAGAGCAATAAAAGGCAAAACTATCTAGATATTTAAATAATTATGTCAAATGAAATAATGAAATGAATGGAAAAATATAAGTTCTCTCCCTATTTTGTAAAAGAGGAAAGGAAATTTTCTAAAAAAAATAACTCATTTTAACATCAGGCCAAATTCTGATATAAATCACCTATGATCTTCAGATGAATTGTGGCTATTAAGCATATGTTGGTCATCAGGGGCATTAATATTGGTTCAGCAAAAACAAGTTATGTCAAAATTACTGTGTTATTTTTTATTATCATTATGGTACTGATAGATCAAATAAAAAGATTAGCAATATCTTTGTTAAATACAATTTAAAGAAGGAAAGAACAGAAGAAAAAGAGGTGAGAGAAAGAGAGGAAGGAACTAAACCTATTCTTTGAGGCTCCAAAGACAGAAATGAAACTAATTAGTAAAGTTACTATGAGGGACACGTTGGATAAATGAAGAGAGAAGGGAAAAGCGTCTTGGTTTTGACTCCTTACCAGTTGTCTTACCAGACAATTGTATACATTGTTTCAATCAACTAGCCCCGACAGTTTCATGAGGTTGGCATTTCATCGTCTTTTTATAGAAGAATGATTTAAAGCCTTAAAAATTTGTCATACGTGCTCAAGTTTACATGCCAGAATGGGATAGAACCAAGATAAATAGTCATGTCTCTCCAACACTGAAGGACCTGCATTTTGCAGTTTGTCACTGTGCCTCAGGGTAGGGAAGAGACTTCCCCTCATAGGAGATGGCCCCCAGTGGAGTGGTCACCAGGTCTCCAATGAAGGGGACCTGCTGAGAGCATTTTACCTGAAAGATCACCTCTCCAAGATAAGAAAGAGGGGCTGTAAAAATGGGGTAAGGAACTGAAAATGCTGTAAGAGAACCCTCCCAACTCTCAGCTCCTCTACTTCTATGATTCCGCCTTTCTAATGCCTGTTAGCTTGCTTGCTGTCATAACCCTTCTAGAATATTTACATTTTTCAAGATTAATTTGTTAACCAAAAGAAGTGATAAAATTTTAGTAGAGATATTTTGAGGAAGAAAAGTCTCATCAGCAAATTACACCCTGTAGGCAGCTGCCTACATTGCCTTCGTTAAGAAATGCGTGTTTTGATTCCAGCTCTGTTATGTTATTCTGTGTGACTAACGGCAACTTGCTATATGTCTATTTACGTACTTTTCTCATTATGTTTATTGACTTCACAAGAATAAGGATAAACTAATAATTTAATTTGCAAATTTAAAAATAAGTTTCAGTGCACAATAGGCTTTTTAACCTTTCTCCCTACGTATGGAATATTACTTAATATGTAAATCTATATAATCAATTCCATGCATAATATATAAGCAGTCAGGACATAAGTTGTTGAGTTACTGAAGCACAAATAAATAAAATCTCCTAAAAGGAAGAAAAATAAAAAGTCAATAAAAGTCATACTGCCACTTCCGGTGTGTCTTAAAAATCTGACTTTATTTTACAAATTACCTGTGAATTACACTTCTTATCTCTTTTTGTATGAAAATAATAGTTAATTTGAAAATGAACTCTAAATGTTTGCCTTTTTTCTCAGCCAACTCATTGGCTCTCCGCTACCCTATTAATTATATTTGCCTAAGCTTTTCTTGTTTGTGGTTACTATGCTTCTATTCTCTTTTATACTCAGAAGATGGGATGAATATACTATTGGAGAAAATACTTCTAGATACCAAAAAGAAAATTTGAATTATCCTAATTGGAATCTAACTGGGATCTAAAAAAGTTCATATTCTACTCCAAGTTGAAATCCATACTTATTAAGAGAATTCTGATCCCAAGAAGAAAGTGGCATCACTTCCCCTCTTTTTTCATATCCTGAAATGAGGGAAGGGGACCTAAGATTTATTGACAGACACTGGAAAATAAAACCATGCAACCCTAAGCACTGCTAGGCACCGTGCATGCATGATCATACTTAATCATCACAATAACCCCTTGACAGATGAGGACATTGAGGTGGAAACAAGTTAGGTTACTTGCCAAAATCACAAATCTAATCAGTGGTGAAGTTATAATCTGAAGTCTAAATTAGAACCCAAAATCAGTGTCTTCTTTACCGCACCACTCAAAGAAGTTTTCATTACTCAGAACTTAACTATATTTAATCCACAGATTGGGTAATACACGTTTTTTTTTTTTTTTCCTTTCAAAAAGCCCATAAGACAGAGGTAGGAAATTGGATTCTCAGTTAAGACAAAAGCAGTAGGGCTATTGAAACTCAGCAGACAAAACTGGCTCCAGTGCTACATCTGTTGGTGTTAACAATAATGAAAGGGTAGGCAAGACCGTGTTGGTTCAGAAAATTACTAGAGGTGGATCATGGCAAAGAGTTGTGGTATTTCCTTATCGGGAGTCAGACGAGAAGCTCTCAGGTGGTGAGGTCAATGATACAGGCCCAGGGAAGAAAGACTGACAGGCAAATCAATGCAGGGCTCTGGCTACTTAACCGAGGCCCGGACCAGGTCGCAGGTGATAAACAGGGAAAGGAAATGAAAGGAGACAAGGAGGGTTGTTACTGGCATGAGAAGTTACCAGTTTCACAGTGTGGTAAATGGAAAGAGAGCTTTGGGGGAAGGATTCAGGAATGTGACCCACTTCTAAGGCATATCATTATAAAGACTTGAAGTCAAGGTGGAGATAAACATTGCGTGTGGGGGCAGAGTTGGGGGGAGGGATAAGCAGGGGAACATTAGTTCTAAAATCAGAGATGAGACCAAAATAAAATCTACTTCAAATCACCCTAGGAAATCCTTTAAATGACCCATAATATATAGTGATTCTCATACTCTAGAAATCTGAGACTCACTAAGCTAGATTAAAAGATGTGAACAAAACATTCATCAGTTTAGCCCAGACAAAAGTATTCTTGCTCACTTTAGGATTTACTCAACTTTTTCTAATTTTAACCTTCTGTTGCTTTAAAATATGGTAATAGATTTGTTGGTTGTTGAAGGAATTGAATGTGATTGTGGTGTCACATCTTTTCTTATATTAAAATCTTTAATTCTAAATTCAGTATGTCACATACATTACCACATTAACACATTAAGACTAGAAACTGATGATTGGAACAGAGACAAATGTTTTGGTGAGTTGTGGGGAGCTGTCAGGGGACTTATGGACTATAGCTGTCCTATAATCTGTAAGGAGCCAGCTGAAATGGACAGAACAGGAACAATGAGAAGGTGCATAGAAGATGCAGATACTGGGTCAAATTGGCCGTGATAAAATCTGGTCATTATCTCTTTGCAGCAAGTAGGGGATCTTTCATGGTTTTGGCAAAAATTTTCTGAAACACAAAGAAGTCCCATGTAACAATCATGAGATGTATCATTCTACATATATTAATTCTCTGATAATTATGTCATGTCTATCAATTTCTCACCATAGGAATATGTTAAAAATAAGACAATAAAGTAATGGTATTAGGTGAGTTAATTAGCATACTAAAGTATGCACGGTCCAAACAAACATAATGACTTGAGAGATAATGTGCAAGTTGTAAAAAAAAAAAAAAAAGAAAAAGAAGATCACAGTTTATTAGAAAAACAATTTTTAACCAAAAATATCATAGTGGTTGATATGATCAATATTTGGTTCAGATGGATTTCATTAAGAAAAAATAAATCTTCTCTTAAAGATTAAAGATATTAACTAGGATAGTTCATAAATACATGAAGTCATTTTCAAAAGAAAAATCTCAAAAAAGATCATAGGACACAGTGCTCCAAAAGGGAATAATTTTACAGAACTGGGAAGGAAATCCTGCTCCCTTTCCTGACAAACAAATACTATGATTTTATTAAAACACTGATATGATACCAACTAGCAAACTTTGCAAAAGCCTTCTCAGATCAAACAGCAGGTGAATTACTTTCTCTCCATTCTAGTCCTGCTGCAGGATTTTGAATGCTGAGAACACTAGAGTTCCAACTTCTAGGAGTTGTTTGGTCTCAATGGCTGAGTCAAATCACCACCCCTGTCCAACTACAATGGGCAGACAAGGATGAACATGTTCTTTCCACTCTATCTTTTGCTGTCTTCTCCATTCTCTTTGCAACATTCTTCATTATGTCCTCATCCACCTGCCATTATAAATGAGATTGCTTCCTTTTCTGAATTTCGTCACTGTTTATACTTTTATCTTATTTTACTCTGCATTGGATGTGAATTTTACTATCTTTTCCTACTTGATCATGTATCTTTGAGGGCAGGATCCCTGGCTAATAACAATAGCCATCATTTGTTGAGTGGTCACTATGTACTAGTCATGGTACAAAGCAAATCACTGGAATTATTTACCTTCATCCTCATAACAAGCCAATGAGATGGGTGTTACTATTATCCCCTTTCACATGGGGAAACCAATGATTGGTTAATGATTTTATTCAAGTCTACACAGCTGGTCACGAAGAATGGGGACTGGAACTCAGGATGTCTGTTTGGAATAAATGCACGAGTGACAGAAAATTTTCCTCTCTCCTGACCGCGCCTTAGGGGGACATTCTGAATATATTAAATAGTAAAATGTGATTACTGTAGAAATCTGTCTACCCCTGCTTTTATGAACAATTTTGGCCAGGAAAAAACTATGTGATAATGGAACATGTACAGAATTTGAATTTTTGTCTGAGGCAAAGAGACGCCTTTCATGGTTAAACTGAGCATTTCATAAAAATATTTTGTTTCCAATTTTTAGGTATTTTAAATAAATCTTTTAAAGAATTCAGTCTTTTGCACAGAATGCTGCATTCAAATATTCAAATATTTCATTCTTGGTTCATTTCTTCCTTTTCCCTCTGATGATTCTTTGGGGTTTTGGCAATGTTGAAATTCTGGTTTAGCTTTGCTAATGCTCGCCTGGTAATATTTTTCTTTCCAATTTGCAAGCAGCAGCTGTGTGATGGTGTGTGTGCATGCTGACACCCTCCATTCCTACTTTATAGCTCTTGTTAGCAAGCCAAGCTATGCATCATTCATGCAGAGTGATCCCATTTCTATACCCTGCCCCCTCTGCACACACTTAAATCTAATTGAGTAAGTTATTTTAAGATAACGGCAATCATGGCTTTGATGTTTATCAAATTCTTAAGATAAATCCTTAGAGATCCAAATGATATAATTCTTATTCCTGCTTAGATTTATCAAGGATCAAGTGAAAATACATTAAAATATGCTGTATTCACTGTTTAGAACATTAGTACATTTTTCCAAATATATTTTTAAATATATTAAAACACAATATATTTATTTTATGATTTTAAAAAGGTTTTAAATTTAGTACTTAGACATCACATTCATGATACTTCCTACTGTACAACAGTGGCTAAGACCATAGCCACCTGCATTTTTGAACATCAAAGCTCAGATCCTTACTCTGCCAATTACAAACTGTAGGTCAAGCTACCTCTTTTTCTGAGGTCTCTGTTTTTCATCTAAAATAGAAGCATAGTAGGAGTTTGCATGAAATAATGAAGCCAAAGGGCACAGTGGTCAGAGTGCCTTAGTCCTCATCCTCCTACATCTACACATCCCTTCCTAACCATGGCATTAATCTCATTTGGCTTCTGTTGGCCCTAGCCTTTATATCTGTTCCCCATGTTCAAGATTCACATATTCACCCCTTACTTGAGATCTCCACTATGACATTGAATGGATATCTCAAACTAAATATCAAAACACTATCCTCCACTCCTTCTGAGAATCCCCTGCAACCCCCAATCTGCTCTCTCTCTTACCTTCCCCATCTCAGCAAATAACATGATTTACCCGTTGCTCAGGCCCAACCCCTAAGAATTATCTGTAATTTCTCATTCTCCTTCTACTCCATCATTCAATTCACCAATAAATCCTTTGGGAACTACCTCTAAATTATATCCAGGATTTTGACCACTTCTCATTTTTCCTACTGCCAACATCTGTTGCCTTGGATAACTGAAACAGCCACACAACTGTTCTCTCTTCTCCTTCTCCCCCAGCATGACTATGGTTCATTGTCCATATAGTATCTTCCCAAAACATATATCAGATTACATCAGACCCTGCTGAAGCTTCTTTGATAACTAATAGCAAGGAGAATAAAATGGAAACTTCTAAACTATTTCTTCTAGACTATGAGATCCTGCATCATCTAGCCTGTGTTTGCCTTTCCAACCTCATCTCCTTCCACACTCCCCATTGTTCACTGAGTTCCTTGTTCACACTAATTTCGTTTCCTTCTCAGCCTTCTTACACTTGCTCTTCCTTTGGCTTGGAAGACTTAACCACTGAACTTCCCATTGTTGCCTTCTTCTCATTAATTCAATGCCTGCTGCAGACAGAATTCCTTAGGATGGTGCTCACTTACCAACCTAGTTATGTAGATCCTTCATCACTTATGACTGCCTTGCTTATTTTCTACATAACATTAATCGTACATAAAATTGTATTCACTTGGTTTGGTTCCAGGCTGTCAGCACTGGAAAAGCATCTGAAACAAACTCAGTGCCTAGAACATATTTGCTAACTAATTGACTGGACAGGGAAATAGAATAAGAGAAGGGAATTCTCCTAACTGTCCAGAGAGAGAAATAAACATATCTTTAAGGATCGTTGTAAACAGTTTTGAAGCCAGGTCTGTATTCAATTTCTTGCTCTAATTTTTGTTGGGTTTTTTTTTTTTTTTTTGACCTTAAGAAGTACTAACCTTTCTAAGTCTTGGTTTCAACATCCATAATATGGAGAAAATAAAACCATTTCTATTTTTGCTTTCCTGTGAAAACTAAATAGTATGTGTATATGGCTTTTACCACAGTGCCTGGCACATATCAATAAATAAGCACATAACAAGCAAATGCAAGTTTTATTACTATCACCATTATTGCAATCATCATCGACACAGATTAAAAGTCCCAAGAAGAATATAGGAGTATTCCCTGGACGTCTCGGCCTCTGGTAGAAAGAAAATAGAAGAAAACAGCAGTGTCACTAAACAGAAGCTTAGACAATGGCAAGCTCATTACTATGGCTTAGGCCAGTGATTATTAAGGAGAGAGATTCTATAGAAAGGCCTAGAGAAACAGTATCAACATTGCATAGGCAGTTGTTTAGAAATGCAGATTCCTGAGCCTGCCCCAGATCTACTGAATCAGAAACTCTGAGATCAGGACCCACCTGTCTGTGTACTAACAAACCCTGAAGGTAATTCTAATATATGTTCCAGTTTGAGAACAGCTAGGTTAGGCTGTAGCAGACAAATCTGACCACCATACCAGAACAACGGCATGAAGGAATTATACCTCAATGCCTCTCTTGGCCTCCATGCAGCATAGTGGGTGCAAGTGCCATATAAGAATGGGCCTGCCACAAAGCTCCTATAGAATCCTCTGTCCTATATGGTGCAGCCTCATATCTTTTGCCCGGGTCACAGTGACAGAGACCACAGTACCTAAAACAGGCTCTGCAAGGGGAAGCATTGAGCATCAGCTTCTCTTTCTCTGCTTCATTAGCAGTTCCAAAAGGGAAAGAAAACTGTAGGTTGGAAAAGAGTTGTGTGGTGGAAACAGGAGGATGTGGAACTATCAGCTCACAGCTATGAAGAAAGCAGCTGACACAGTTGACACCTGCCTCAGGGACAATTTCTGAGCCCCCCTAAGAACTGCTGGGAAGAGAACTGTCTCAGGGAAGGCAAAGGTTTCACCAATTGGCTCTGGTTGAGGCTGAAAGAGTTATTTACTTAAGGAAATAGATTTCAAATGTTTCCCTAATTGTCCTATATATTGAACCCAAGCATCTGCAAACTTCTTTCCAGTCCTCCTTTTTACTGTCTTTTCCTTCTCCATTCACTTTGTTTCATTGCCCCTTCTTTCCCTCATCTTTCTCTTCTGATATAATGAAGTTGAATTTTAGGCAAAGAAAGTAAATGCTTGGTATTAAATTATTCCATTTCTTGTTGCTAGGAGATGGCCTCAAAAACTTTTTCCCTTGGGGGGACTCAGATGGTCGTACAACAGCATGACCAGCAGGAATCAATAGTGCTTATAAACACGATATGACAGGTCTTCTTCTGTCATCAGGTGATGACAGGAGCCAACAGGACAATTTGTTGTTCTCTGCTACCACATCTTCAGCTGTTTTTGTGGATGAAGAATGGAATGCCAAGAGTTTAAAGGGAGAATTATTACTGATATTTAAGGCACCCGGGGCAACCTCATAATATCCTTGAAACCACAAGAATCATTTCCTATGAGTTTAACAGGAGGACACTGAATCGACTTTCAAGTTGCTTTTTAGATATGCTTTCTATCCTGTCAGTTGCGTTGCCTATTGTAATGGCCCAGAATTAGCCTGCATATATCATAAAGATGCCTCCAGTTGGCCATATATACAGTATAGAATACATTTATTCGTTATATTCTGATGCTCTCATTCCCCTACTAGACTCTTCCAGGAAATGGTCCAAGTCTTGCTTATCTTTGAATCTTTAGCCCAGTTCCTGGAAAATAGTAAATCTTGATTTGAATTCAATTGAAATTATAAGTAATCTAAGGTGAACTATGAAGTAAACTTATAAGTAGTATTTTTAAAAAAAATTCTGAGTAACTAATTGCTTAAAGGCAAATTATTTGACTTTTTCTTCTTTTTTTGCCTTTTACTCTAGAGCGGCTGACATCTACCCTACCCAGCAAGCATAATGTTCATTTTCACTTCTTGTCTTTCCCTCATATTTTCACCCCTATAGAAGAGACTCTGTAAGGCATTTTATAACAGACAATTAAAAATTGTCTGTTTTATTGATAAAATAATTTTGCAAAGAATAATGCTTTATACATATTCTCAAATGTAAGGTAATCTATATAATCTTTTTACTGTTTGACTTTTTATGAGATCAGTAAGATGGTAGTAAAGAGATACATTTTTACACTGGTTATAATCACAATCAAACCTCTATGACAAAAATAATGTGGTGTATTATTTATCTATTTTTTGCATTAGGAATTACTTCAAAATGTAGCAGATTAAAATATTAAACATTTATTGTCTCACACAGTTTCTGAGAGTCAGGGATCCAGGAATTAGATGAGTATTTATGGTGTAGAGTTTCACATTAATATAGAGTCAAGATGGTGGCCAAGACTGCAGTCATCTGAAGGCTTGACTGGAGCTGGAGAATCTGCTTCCCTAGAATACTCATTCTCTGTCCCAAGAATGCTCACTCACTGTGGCTGGAAGCCTCAATTCTTTGCTAGATGTTGACCAAAGGCCCCAGTTTCTTATCACGTGGACCTTTGATGGTAAGAAAGATCCTCATGACTTGGCACCTAACTTCCCTTATAGCAAGTAAACCAAGAGAGAAGGAGCGAGAGACAGACAGAGAAACAGAGAGAGAAAAGCCACAACCACAGTGCCTTGTATGATCCAGTCTTCAGAACTACACTGCCATTTCTGCCACATTTTATTCATTAAATGTAAGTAAGCACAGCCCACACTCAAAGGGAAATAATCAAGTTCCACCTGTTGAAAGGAGGAGTAACTAAGAATATGTGCATATATTTTAACTCCACCACCATGGGTTTACAACTTTAACTGAACAAACACTTCTTTCAAAAAGAAACATTCTAACAAATGTAGTTTTTCATAATTACTTATATTCTCAAGACTAAAATTCAACAGATGACAGAATGATTACAACACACATCTCTGAATAATATAGAACACTATGTTGTTTCTCTTAGTAAGGCAATGAGATATTAGGATTGAGACCTCACAATATCTAGAAGTAGGAATAGGAATTCAGTGAGGAAGTTGGGTGCTGGGTGAAGTGGAAATAGAACCAAAAATATTCAGTATTTGGTTACAAATGCAGGTAAGTTTCTAGATTTGTTTGAAAGAAAAAGTAGAGATTTTTGTCTGGTCATGTGTATTTTCTCTGTTAAATAAGCAGTTATCAGCTGAAAACAAGAATGAGGAGAATGTGGTGAAGCTTAAAGAAAAAGAGAAAAGGTAAGCACTATTCATCTATAAGAGTGGGAGTATGACTACCATGGGGAAATGGAGAGGAATTTTTAGGCAACACTGGAGGCATATTTGAGGTTAGACATCATGGGTTTAAAAATCTGTACACACAGGCCAGGCGCAGTGGCTCGCATCTGTAATCCCAGCACTTTGGGAGGCCGAGGCGGGTGGATCACCTGTGGTCAAGAGTTTGAGACCAGCCTGACCAACATGGCAAAACCTTGTCTCTACTAAAAATACAAAAAATTAGCGAGGGTTGGTGGCGCACGGCTAAAGGTCATATATTTTTGTGTGGGTTTGTGTTTGCCAATACACCATGGAAGGAAAGGAAGAAGTTGAGGGTATACATGAGAAATGATTGTTATGACTGCCCATGGAACTTAAACTGAGTAAGCTGGGAAGTGAACTTTTGAGGAGGGTGGGGAGGCAATGAAAAGTGGAGCAGGAGCAATAGTTTATGGAAAGATCCTGGAGGATTTGAGAAGTCCTTGGAGTTGGGGTCCTAAAGAAAGTTAGAAGCATGAGACGTATTATAGATGGTAAGGTCTAGACTAATCATGGGAGTGGATGTCTCAGAACAGAGGACAAGATCTTTGGAGGAAAGTGTCAAAGACATGGAAGTCAATGTATTAGAGGAATCATTAGTGTAAAGGAGGATGTCAGTGTTGGGACAGAGGAGGAACTGACAAGAGCACTCAAGGTTCAGTGGATCCCTTCTTAATCAAAGGGATGGTGGTTCTCAGGCTGGAGGAAGCTTTGTTCTCTCTTAAAGGACAATGGCAATACACATACAGCAAGTACGGAGGAAAATATTTCATCCTAACATTTGTTCTAATGAAGCAACTATGGGATATCCAGTATGGAGGTGTCTCATAGGCAGTTAGATTAAAAGGACTGGAATTCAGAAGAGATAGTTATGATAGTAAAATATATTTGGATATCCATAGCATAGACATAGCTGTTGTAGTTATGAGGATAAAGAAAGTCAATATGGGAAAATATAGAGAACTGTGGAGGGAAGAACTAAAGGAAGAATGCTGAATGACATGGACATTTCAATGGTACGCAAAAGAAGAGAAAAAAGTCACAAAAATGATCAGTGGTAGGAGAACTATCAAAAGAGAATAAAAATTAACACTTGGCTTTTTGGTAGATGATACAAAACTAAAAGGCTAAGGTAAGTTTGAGAGGATAAGGAAACTTTTAAGTACTTAGAAATAACCGAATAATAAGTGGATAAATAATTTGAAAGAATCTTACCATCTTTTTTTTCTGAATTTTTCTTTACAAAAAGTTAATTATATAAAAAAAAAAAGAAAGAAAGAAAGAAAGAGAGTTAAGGCAAAAAAGCTAAATTATCAGCCGATGGTAGGCAAGTGATAAAGGTGGCCTTTTCCCATCATTGTAGCCATGGCTTGTTCCACTTAGAGATGGGGTAGATTTCTGTATGGTGATCTATCAGTGCTGTGATGAATTTTATCAGATCATATCACTTTAGCAAACAATGATGTCATCATCTACAGCAGAGGACAGCACTTTAGTGTGTGCTACCTTAAGAATCTTCTAGTTCTAGATAGTTTAGGAATCACCACACTGTCTTCCACAATGGTTGAACTAATTTACACTCCCACCAACAGTGTAAAAGCATTCCTGTTTTTCCACATCCTCTCCAGCACCTGTTGTTTCCTGACTTTTTAATGATCACCATTCTAACTGGCGTTCGATGGGATCTCATTGTGGTTTTGATTTGCATTTCTCTAATGACCAATGATGATGAACATTTTTTCATATGTCTCTTGACTGCATAAATTTCTTTTGAGAAGTGTCCATCAATGATAGACTGGGTTAAGAAAATGTGGCACAAATACACCATAGAATACTATGCAGCCATAAAAAAAATGATGAGTTCATGTCCTTTGCAGGGACATGGATGAAGCTGGAAACTATCATTCTCAGCAAACTATCACAAGATCAGAAAACCAAACACCGCATGTTCTCATTCATAAGTGGGAGTTGAACAGTGAGAACACATGGACACAGGGAGGGGAACATCACACACCAGGGCCTGTTGGGGGTGGGGAACTAGGGGAGGGATAACATTAGGAGAAATACCTAATGTAGGTGACGGGTTGATGTGTACAGCACACCACCATGGCATGTGCATACCTATGTAACAAAACTGTATGTTCTGCACATTTAACCCAAAACTTAAAGTATAATAAAAAAAAATTTTTTAAAGAATCTGCACAAAGGACTGTGACAGGTCAGCACGAGCAGATGATGAAGCATCACAGTAATCACTTTCTGCTGCATTTCTTATTTAATAGAGAAAAGAAATTTCATATGCTGTAATATGTTTTCAATTGTAAATTAAAACCTGATAGACTTAGTTTCAGTTGTGTATACAACTGTATAAATGCTGATGTATGACACTTTAATGAAGGCATGCAGATACTGTTAGAGGTTAAGATGCTAAAAACAGCTTGTTCCAAGTTTGTAAGCCCCATGTTTCTCAAGTTTCATATTTGTATCTTAAACTCTCACATATTTCAAGTTTATTAAAACTGTCCTCTTGGAATTCCTGTTAAGAGGTAGTTTTAGGTTACATAAACAAATATGGTTTTAATTTGCAGTCAACCTTAAAATATCTGGAAAAATCCTATGAGTTCTCCAGCAAGTCTCCAGACATCACATTAGTTCAAGTTCAAGTTAGGATACTAATTATGCTAAAGTTATTCTTAAAATTAAAAAGAAAACATGGCCTGAAAATTCGTCATGTCTTTACCATCTAAACCAGGGTAATTGCCTTCCCAATAAAAATCATTAACTTTTATTGTTAATGTATTAACATCCTTAATGAAAGATTAATACCATACATTAAAATGTTAATATTAGTCAACACATGCGCATGTAGAAACAATTCAGAGAGTCAGTGGCATTTATACTTGATAAGTACAATATTTCTTAAAGTAGTACAGTTAATGAAAAATATTTCTCTTTTAAACTCCTGGAAAGCAATGTTTTTAAGCATCTGAAAAAAACAAATGAACTCATTTTCATTAACAAATAGAAACTGAGCAATATTTCTCTCCCTTTTTTTAATCACTGTTTTCTTCACTCAAGAGAATTATTTGACCCTGAATTTTGCTCAGTTTCTGAGTAGATTCTCAATATGTAAGCATTTTCCTTACAATTGAACTGATTTTTCAAGAGTAAATTTCTTGGAGTCTGCAGATTTTCATCTGCAAAGTCACAAGACACTCAATTCAGATTTCCTTTTTACTGAATTTTGATGAAAAACAAAACGTTTTTATGTGGAGACTTCAACTAAGCTGTCTCGACAATACAGTTTTACTAAAAATTGTATTCTAGAGAACAATATTATTCTTGATTAACATATACAGCTGTCTGATTAGGCTGGTTTCTTAAAGTCAGGCTTCTCTTTGGTAAGAGACAACAAGAGAGACAGTTTCAGTGTATTGCACAGTTAAATTGGGTAGAAGAAGGATATACAAGCAGGAAACCCTAAGTTTTGGATCAATATAATGACACAAAAGTAACAAAAGTGATTCCACGTGCACTTCTTTAGTAGTTCCAGGAATGCTCTGCTATTAGAGAGTGGAGCTGTAATTACTGCCCATTAACTTGAAGATCCTTACCTTGACCTGTTACTGGTTTAATGATGCTTGTTTTATCATATCCTCCATGCATCATGGCTAATCTTTGTCCTTCAAGTAGTTACAGAACTTTCCAGCAGCATTTCTCACTTTGTAATGTATTTATCTGCTTTTATGTTTATCATCCTGCCAGCCTGTAATTCTTAAGAAGTCTTAGTCATTTTGTATAACCAGTTCCTAACAGGGTTTACACTGAGAGGCATCTTCATAAATGCCTGTACAATAGAATGTATTAATACAAACACAAATTGTGTGTATGTATGAAAGACAGAAAGAGCATATACACACATACACATAACACATACATGTATGTGCTCATAACATAATGATATGTATAAATATATTCATAACAGGATATCAAAACTCAAAACTTTCTGACTCAGTTAATGAGGCCTTAAGATAATAGCTACCAACAACTTCCTATGCTAGGCCACCTTAAACAAGACATTCAAAAGAGATTGTAAAATAATTTTCTGATCATGGCCCCTTATAGTCACTTTAAGGCTATTAAAGAACTAAAGCAGAGGAGTACAAGATGATGGAAACTAAGGAAAGTTTTATTTTGGAGACAGTTGTAAGGGTTTTGCATTCACAGCCTACCTCCATGGGGAAGAGTTAAAAGAACTTTTCTCTCATCTCACACATTGTGAGGTGGTCTTCAAAGAAATCACTTGAGTATGTGGGATGTGTTGCCTGAATTTTGAGGATGTACTGGATGGATGTCTGGATTATGGTGAGATGATGGCTGAAGAGATATGTGGCATGGGAGCAGAGGAGTCCACGTGGAGAATGATTGTATCCCCACCAAGGACAGGTCCAGGACCAGATGTGCATCTCCACAAAGGACAGATCCACGAACCAGATGTGTAACTTGTAGGACTTCCTGTGCAGGATAAGAAGACCTGAGCAAAAACTGGCTTAATATTAAGATTCAGGGGATCTCAGGATGCCTGCTAAAGAAAGGGCATTATGCATATCAAGAGCATAGAAGTCAGAGATGCCCAAGAGAGAAATCTCAAGAAGCCCACCAACAAGGACAAGGTTCAGTTTAAACATCAATCATGGTCAAATACATCCAGTGCCAAATTCATGGTCAAGTAAAATCTGTTATTGCCAGCCTTCAACCACGAAGGAGTTAGAGGCATTGAGACAGTGGACAAGTAGGGTCAGGAGCAATATAAAAGAACCTAGAAGAGAAACTTCTCATGCCCTCTTTCTCCCTTGCAACAGTTCAACTCAAACAAGCTCTAGCTCAGAACAGGGTAAAAATTGAGCTTGCAGTGAAGTTCAGAGTTTCAATTATCACACTGGAATATATATGTTAATTACTAAATTGAGTTTTTTTTCCTTTTTCTGTGACTGAAGTAATAAGCTCTGATTTTTCAAGAGATCCCAAAAGTCATGGAACCACCCCAAAATTTTAAGAAACAGTCCCCCAAGGTAGTTTTAATTGGTAATAGGGGAGAAATTATATTCTGGTTGTATCTTGTGAGCCTTGATTGTTAGTGTAAACTTTAGAAATGTGATTGCCACTCAATTTAGAGGGAAAGGCATTCCTGTGTGGTAGTAGAATATCAGAAATTTGCTTAAAGTATTTCTACTCCAAGAAGCGGTACATAAATAAGATTAATCTAGCCACAAGTCCTCTAAAGACAAACTACTATTTTGTTTGTGTGTATATGTTTATAAGCTGCTACAGCATTACTGGCAACATCCATAGGATCTACATGTATGTTTATTAATAAACCAAATAATACATAATTTAAAAATAATAATTTAAATAAAAACTAAGTTCTTTAGAGGAAGAAGACATTCTGTAACCAAAATCTTGGTCCACTTTATTTTCAAAAAGTGATGGCTTTAGATGATTACAAAGTATTCACTACAGGAAAGATTTTGTAAGAAAAATATTCAGGCTGAACCATTTATTAGTGAACTGCTTTCTTAGATGCTGAGTGCAAATTTCCTTATCACTGCTTATCATTCCATGCATTTTTCTTCATTCACACATTATCATTTAATGAAAGAAACATATAACTCCAAAACATTTGATATTAACAAAGTTGGTAATGCTAGGAGTTAAACAAATTCTTGAACACATAATTTTGTGATTTTTATCTGAAGTGATCACATACACACACAACACACACACACTTTGCTGAAGAACGTACTAAAAAATTTATTTTATAGTGTTTCTCAAAGTGTTTGTTAGCACTGACAGCTACATATCTTCCCTGGGGAAATAATTCTAATATACAATTTATTTTTAAACATGCTTCTAGTGTTCTGTTTTTTTAATTTAATCTTTGCATTATCAGCCATGTTGTAACATGCAACTCAATCCTCCTCCTGTGTTTTCTATTACTCAAATTAACCTTATAAATTGCTTCACAAAATTTGTCATATATGTGAACTTTCTCCAGCTCACCTCTATTTATCAAGGCCCCCTACCTCCCACTTCCAACTGAAGTGCAAAACTGAGAAAAAGAGACAGTATATACCCGTAAGAAAATAGAAATATAGTTTAATCACAGAAGAATTTCCAACCTAAACAAATAGGTAAAATATTGGGAAATGAGTTTATCATGTTAAAAGACTCACTCTAATTTCCTAGGGGTTCAATATCCATGCAATATGAAACTGTTTTTAAACATCTGGCAGACTAATGCCTCTCAATTTTTTTTTTTTTTTTTTTTCCTTTTTTGAGACGGAGTCTCCTTCTGTCGCCCAGGCTGGAGTGCAGTGGCACGATCTCAGCTCACTGCAAGCTCCGCCTCCCGGGTTCACGCCATTCTCCTGCCTCAACCTCCTGAGTAGCTGGGACTACAGGTGCCGCCACCACGCCCAGCTAATTTTTTGTATTTTTAGTAGAAACAGGGTTTCACCGTGTTAGCCAGGATGGTCTCGATCTCCTTCAAATATTTATTAAGTGTCCCCAGATTATATTAAATCTCTTTGAGTTTAAAAAAATTATTATTGCTCTATTTTTCCATCTATCAAATTATATTGTTATTCTTGGTGGTTAAAAATGATATATGTTTGTCATATAGAAAAAAGCTCAATATCACTGATCATGAGAGAAATGCAAATCAAAACCACAATGAGATACCATTTCACACCTGAATGGCGATTATTAAAAAGTTGGGAAGCAGTAGAAACTGGCAAGGCTATGGAGAAATGGGAACGCTTTTACACTTTTGGTGGGAATGTAAATTAGTTCAACCTTTGTGGAAGACAGTGTGGCCATTCCTCAAGGATCTAAAACAAGAAATACCATTTGACCCAGCAATCCCATTACTGAGTATATAACCAAAGGAATATAAATCATTCTACTATAAAGACACATGCACACATATGTTTATTGCAGCACTGTTCACAGTAGCAAAGACTTGTAACCAACCCAAATGCCCATTAATGATAGACTGGATAAAGAAAATGTGGTCCATATACACCATGGAATGCTATGCAGCTACAAAAAGCAAGGAGATCGTGTCCTTTGCAGGGACATGGATGGAGATGGAAGTCATCATCCTTAGCAAACTAACACAGGAACATAAACCAAACACTGCATGTTCTCATAAGTGGGAGTTGAACATTGAGAATACATGGACAGAGAGGGGAACAACACACTCCTTTTTTGGGGTGGGAGGTGAGGGGAGGGAACTTAGAGGACAGGTCAGTAGGTGCAGCAAACGACCATGGCACACGTATGCCTGTGTTAAAAACCTGCATGTTCTGCACATGTATCCCCTTTTTTTTCTTTTTGGAAGAAATAAAAACAATGATATATGTTGGTGAGGGAAAAATTACATATGCTTTGGCTTTATTTTATATATTCAGATAATAGTGCCAATGCCTAGTATATAATGTTGCATCTGAATGAATTTTTTTGAATTCAAGGAAAATAAAAGTTGAATGAAGAAAATAAAAAGCTCCTCATCCCAAACATAAAAAGTAATCACTGCTGCATTTTGGAGAATTACCTTCTCAGAATCACTTTGTGCATTTATTTTTATGACACGTGTGTTTTATATCACATGTAAGGTTGAAATTTTATCAACTATATAAACACTCTATTTACACCATTTTGTAAATAATGTCACATTACAATGCAATTTTTTCAATCAACAAGATGTGAAGTCCAAGTCATTTATATTTATGAAACAGGGTTGGCCCTAGGCAAAATTGTAAAATAGACAAAGATCTATTTAATTTTGTAGCCTCTCTTTTCCTCCTATCTCAGCTGCCACATTCATGTAAATCTACTGTCAGAAAAGGATCTAATGTGGACACTGTTTTGTTGTTGCAGTTTAAAAAAAAAAATGTTATGCCAATACACTTTACAGGATAAACAATGAAATGCCTCTTTCATGCCTTCATTTTCTTGGGTCTTCAACACTTCTCAAAGCCCACTTTTTTTTTTTTTTCCGCTTCAAATTACATGCAATTAGTGTTTCTTACCTGTTAGTCTTTAGAGATGAGAATATCAATTTGTTTAAATCCATGAACTTTTTAAGAAGAGTGTCATTTTAAAAATCACATGCCAGGCCAGGTGCAGTGGCTCACGCCTGTAATTCCAGCACTTTGGGAGGTTGAGGCAGGCAGATTACCTGAGGTTAGGAATTTGAGACCAGCCTGGCCAACACAGTGAAACCCCATCTCTACTAAAAAAAAAAAAAAAAAAAATAGCCGGGCATGGTGGCAAGTGCCTGTAATCCCAGCTACTTGGGAGGCTGAGGCAGGAGACGCACTTAAACCTGGAAGGTGGAGGTTGCAGTGAGCCAAGATCATGCCATTGCACTCCAGTCTGGGCAAAAAACAGCACAACTCCATCTACAAAAAAAAAAAAAAATCACATGCCAATATGCCTCATAGTCATTAAAAGCAAAGAGGTTGTACATAGGTCATTTATACCTGAAACTGAGTAGTTATTTTATGTGGCCTTGGATATTCATATTTTAGGCTAATTATGGTGTGATTGTCTCAAACTACCATTGGCCATCCACTTAAAGGGATGTCAGACAGAGTAGACTCTATTCTCAGTACACATATTACTGCAGAACTATTATATTCCATGATTGCTCCATTTCGGTGTTTTTCTCCTTTAGTTAGCACACAAGACTGGGTCTGTTGTTTGCCCATGCACAGCAGAAAGCCAAACACCAAAGCATGGGGGTTTTGCAGCAAGAAAAGTTTATTGTGAGCTGAGTGGCAAGGAAATAGGAGGGAATGTTCAAATCCGTCTCCCCAAGCTGGTGGTTGGGGCAGGTTTTATAACAGTGGGTAATGAGGCATAGCCTGATTGGATATTGCCATTGGGTGATACCAGGAGGCATACTCTGACTAGATCTTGCCAAAAGATGACTCCAGGGCTGAATCTGATTGGTCTTTATAACCCATCACATAGTGTCTACTTCCTAAATCAATCCCATTCCTGGTCTGAGCACATAGGTTCCACCTGTGGTTTGCATACTTGGCTCAACTGAGCATTCTCAGCTTAGGGGAACTTCATTCTGATGGACCATGGCAACTGAAAAGCGACTCAAACCTTTGTTGCATAAAAGTTGAACCACAGTGATCTGATGCTCTATGATGGCAGAAATAGTGCCTTAGTTATCTCTGCTTTTCAGCACCTAACACAATGCCAGGCTCATAGTTCATACCAAAAATATCTTCATTACATTGATGAAATCACCTCCCATAAGGTAGTCGTATAAGGCTAGTTTTCTTCAATGAAATACTTATTTTCTCTCATTTATTTTCTATCTGGATTTCTGTGGAAAACATGCTTGTGTGCAGTACCTTCCATTGAGGATACAGATATACTCTTTTTTTGGCAAAGAGAAAACATGATGAGCTAGACAAAATTCGGCAATAATATGACAGATGATAAATATTCGCGGAAAGAGGGACAAGCAATCCAGGAACAGAGGAAAGTATGCTGTGATTAAAGTGAAAGCCAAAGGTGGTTTAAGGTGACCTCCAGGAAAACATGAGCCCTCAAAGACAGAAAATTGATCTTTTCTGTACTGAAGCTAAAACATCAAAAGGAACTACAAAAAGATAGATGATTTGAGGCCACGGCAATCCTGAAATAATCATCAAGATAAAATTCCGCAACAGAAGAAAGAAGTGTAGCATTGATTCTTCTGCACCTTCATTAGTGTCTGGTACTGATTCAGGTAAGGTATCTGTAGCATTTAACCAAAAGAAATTTGTCTGTAACTAAAATATTTTCACAAAAATGAAGAGCAGAAGAATGGTGTTAAGAAATGCAAAACAGAAAGCTTGAACATTTCCACGTGGAAATTGGTTAGCCCCCAAATTATTCCACAACTCACAAGGAAGGCAAAGTTGCTCACAATGTAACATTCTCACACCTCAGACCTTTGGTCAACCATTCTCTAATACTAACTGAGTACTGGAGTACCGGAGTCAATGTTATTTTCATCAATGAAAGGAACTCATGTCACAACACACTGTGGTCTCGAAACTAGTTCCTTATTTTTTGAGATTCACTAAAAAGTTTTTTCTTTTTCTTTTCCCCTTATATTTACTATTAGCTATGTAAACCCACATAGGTCAACAGGACCACAAACCGGAAATAAATTAGATGAGCCCTAATGAAATCAAAGTAGGAAAATCACTGTATGTTTCAAATAGCACCCACACCACTGGGAATGTACTTTTTCAAAATTCTCTGCTTCTGCCAAGAAATGCACCATGGTGTGAATAATGAAAATGAATAATGCAAAGCATAATGCAGTACACAATTTGCACGTCAGTCACAGTTTTCCTCCTCAGACTGATAGACTTCACAAATCACAAACAAGACTGTTTAAAATCCAGACCAACAGGAGCATTAAATTGGAATAGAGGCCAGCTGGATGTGAGAGCCTGTAAGTAATGGTGCTGTTTTTAGTCATCTGAAGAGAAGTGATAATGGAGAGCCATAATAAATGGTAGGCAACACACCTGACAAGTGATTGGTTTGGAGAATATACATGACAGCAGGAAGAGTTCTTGGCTCATCTCAGCACAACACATTTTGGAAGTCGCATGAACCTAACACTTTGACTTAGCATTTTCAAAGAGCTCGGAAATAAAAAGTAAGAGACTTTTGATGATAAGCAAAGACTTTTCCTGACCTGTGGTCCCCTTCTTTATAATCTGTTCAACCACACCAGCAAGGTTGTGCTCCTTACTTTCTTTGTATGGTCAGATGGGGAAAGGGCTTTAATGGTAGAACTGATTTTAATCTTAGTGAGAAAGCTAAAAAAACAACCCCAAGAGCTCTGCTATAAGAGAATGAAAGTTAAAGCCTTCTCTGAACAAAATGAAAAATCCAAAATAGATCTTCCACAATTAATTAGTTTATTTTCATATATGACTTAGAAAATAACTGTCCCCAACTGCTTGTCCCTACATGTTCTTTCAAACATGCACTATATGCAATAAGGAATGTTCCACATCTGCTCTTAAGAGAAATGAATTTAATTGCTAAGCTGCTAATGGGGCGTTTTCTCCCGTAGAATTTCTACCCATCTGCACACTCTGATTACCACATCCTCATCAGATCTTGTCTACTTCAACCTTTCTTCCTAAATGATCATCATTAATCCCATCTATGGTATCTCTAAATATGGGAAATGAGTCTAGAGTAATAATGATGTCTGATTATGTTGCCATTTTCCCTGGGAAAAAAAAAAAAAAAGACTGAAATTTCAAACTTCTCTCCCCCACCCCAAAACAAAACAAACAAACAAACCAAAAAAATCCTCCAAGCTGGATAGACAAATCCTAGAACGTGATGGGAAAAAAAGTCAACTTACAGCTTGAAATTATAAAGACATGCTTAGGATAAAAATACCTGATAGAGAATTCTGGACTCTTAAGAGAAGCCATTAAATTATTTCTGGAATGCTAGAAACTTCTCTGTAACTTGTGGCAGAGAATTACACAAGTAACATACTTAAAGGAATATTCTCACTTCTTTTAAAAGAATTTTTTAAAACAAAAATGGGTGAGGGTATAATAAACACCATTTTAAATTTAATGTATCCTTATCTGCCCTAACCTTTAAGCATCATGAATGAATTTGATTCAATTGGTATGGTTTTATGTATGTATCTATCTATTTATTTTTAACTTTTATTTTCAGTTCAGGGGTACATGTGCAGGTTTGTTATATTGGTACACTACATGGCCCGGGGTTTGGTGTACAGACTATTTCATCACCCAGATAACAAGCATAGTACCTGGTGGGTACTTTTTCTGGTCCTCTCCCTCCTCCCACCCTCCACTCCAAGTAGGACCCAGTGTCTATTGTTCACCTCATATTGTTCATGTGTTCTCGTTGTTTAGCTCTTACTTGTGAGAACATGTCACATTTGCTTTGGTGTTACTGCATTTGTTTGCTTAGGATGATGGCCTTTGGCTCTATCCAGGTTGCTGTAAAGGATGAGATCTCATTCATTTGCTGGCTGCATAATATTCCATGGTGTGTATGGTATCACATTTTATTTGTCCTGTCTACCATTGATGAACATTTAGGTTAATTCCTTGTCTTTGCTATTACGAATAGTGCTGTGCTGAATGTACGCAGGCACGTGTCTTTATGGTAGAACAATTTATATTACTTTGGCTATATACCCAATAATGGGATTGCTGGGTTGAATGGCAATTCTAAGTTCTTTGAGGAATCACCACAGTGATTTGCACAATGGATGAACTAATTTACACTCCCACCAGCAGTGTATAAGTGTTCCTTTTTCTCTGCAACCTGACCAACATCTGTTATTTTTTGACTATTTAATAATAGTAATTCTGACTGTTATGAGATGGCATCTCATTGTGGTTTTGATTTGCATTTCTCTAATGATTAGTGATGTTGATAATTTTTTATGCCTGTTGGCTGCATGTATATCTTTTGAAAATGTTTGTTCATGTCCTTTGCCCACTTTTTAGTGAGGTTTCTTGTTTTTTGCTTATAAATTTGTTTACATTACTTATCCAATCTGGATATTATACCTTTGTTGGATGCATAGTTTGCAAATATTTTCTCCCATTCTGTAGGATAACTATTTACTGTTGATAGTTTCTTTTTGCTCTGCAGAAGCTCTTAAGTTTAATTAGATCCCATTTGTCAATCTTTGTTTTTGTTGCAATTACTTTTGTTGTCTTTGTCATGAAATCTTTGCAAGGTACTATGTCCAGAATGTTTTTTTCTAAATTAAAGGACATGAACAGACACTTCTCAAAAGAAGACATTTATTCAACCAACAAACATGAAAAAATGCTCATCATCACTGGTCATTAGAGAAATGCAAACCAATGTTGGTATAGTTTGAGGTTTTACATTTAAGTCTTTAATCCATCTTGAGTTCATTTTTCTTTATAGTGTAGGGAAGGGGTCCAGTATCAATCTTCTGCAAATGGCTAGCCGGTTATCCCAGCACCATTTATTGAATACTGCTTTCTCCATTGCTTGTTTTTGTCAGCTTTGTCAAAGGTCAGATGTTTGTAGGTATGCAGCATTATAACTGGGCTCTCTATTCTGTTCCATTGGTCTATGTGTCTGTTTCTGTACCAGTACCATGCTATTTGTAGAACATAGTTTGAAGTTGGGTAACCTGATGCCTCCAGCTTTGTTCTTTTAACTTTAGATTGTCATGGCTATTTGGGCTCATCTTTCATTCCATATGAATTTAAAAATAGTTTTTTCTAGTACTGTGAAGAATGTTTTTGGTGGTTTTGTAGAAATGGCATTGAACCTGTAAATTGCTTTGGGCAGTATGGTCATTTTAATGATATTGATTCTTCCTATCCATGAAAATGGAATGTTTTTCTATTTGTTTGTATTATCTCTGACTTCTTTGAGTATTGTTTTGTAATTCTCATTGTAGAGATATTCCACTTCCTTAGTTAGATTTACATGTAGATATTTTATTCTTTTTGTGGCAATTATGAATGGTATTGTGCTCCTGATTTGGCTCTCAGCTTGGATGTTGTTCGTGTATAGGAATTCTAGTGTTTTTTGTACATCAACTATGCATCCTGAAACTTTGCTACAGTTGTTTATCAGATTAAGTAGCTTTTGGGCAGAGACTGTGGGGTAATAGCAGAAGACTTTAACATCCCACTGACAGTATTAGATGGATCATTGAGACAGAAAATTGACAAAGATTTTCAGGACCTGAACTCAACACTTGACCAAACAGACCTAACAGATATCTATAGAACTCTTCACCCCAAAACAACAGAATATACATTCTTCTCATTGCTACATGTCACACACTCTAAAATCAACACACAATTAAACATAAAACAATACTCAGCAAATTCAAAAAACTGAAATCATACCAACCATACTCTCAGACCAGAGCACAATAAAAATAGAAATCAATACTAAGAAAATGGCTCAAAACCATACAATTACATGGAAATTAAACAACCTGCTCCTGAATGACTTTTGGGTAAATAAAGAAATTAAGGTAGAAATCAATAAATTCCTTGAAACTAATGAGAACAAAGATACAACATACCAGAATCTCTGGGACACAGCTAAGGCAGTGTTAAGAGGGGAATTTAGAACACTAAACACTCACATCAAAAACTTAGAAAGATCTTAAATTAACAACTGAACATCACAACTAGAAGAGTTAGAGAAAGCAAGAGCAAACTAACCTCAAAGCAAGCAGAAGACAAGAAATAACCAAAATCAGTGCTGAAATGAAGGAGATTGAGACACAAAAACCATACAAAAGATCAACGAATCCAGGAGGTTTTTAAAGAGTTGGTAAGATAGACTGCTAGCTAGAATAATAAAAAGAGAAAGACAATAGAAATAAACACAATTAGAAATGAAAAACACACATTACTATTGACCACACAGAAATACAAAAAAAAAAAAAAATCAGAGACTACTATGAACACGTCTATGCACACAGATTATAAAATCTAGAAGAAATGGATAAATTTCTGGACACATGCAATCTCCAAAGACTGAGCCAGGGAGGAAATTGAATCCCTGAAGAGGCCAATAACCACTTAAGAAATTGAATCAGTAATAAAAAGCCCAAAAACCTGCTAAGCAAATAAAGCCCAGTACCAGATGGATTAACTACTGCATTCTACCAGATGTACAAAGAAGAGCTGGTACCACTGCTACTGAAACTACTATAAAATTGAAGAGAATGGGCTGGGCATGGTGGCTCACGCCTGTAATCCCAGCACTTTGGGAGGCCAAGGTGGGTGCATCACCTGAGGTCAGGAGTTCGAGACCAGCCTGACCAACATGGTAAAACCCTGTCCCTACTAAAAATACAAAAATTAGCCAGGCGTGTTGACAGACACCTGCAATCCCAGCTACTCAGGAGGCTAAGGCAGGAGAATCACTTGAACCCAGGAAGTGGAGGTTGCAGTGAGCTGTGATTGCACCATTGCACTCCAGCCTGGGTGACAGAGCAAGACTCTGTCAAAAAAAAAAAAAAAAAAAAATTGAAGAGGAAGGACTCCTCCCCAACTCATTCTATGAGGCAAGCTCATGCTGATAACAAAACCTGGCAAAGATACAACAAAAAAGAAAACTTCGGACAAACCCTTGATGAACATAGATGCAAAAATCCTCAACAAAATATTAGCAAACTGAATCCATTAGTACATCAAAAAGCTGATTCACCATGATCAAGTAGGCTTCATCCCTGGGATGCAAGGTTGGATCAACATACACAAATCAGTAAATGTGATTCGTCACATAAACAGAACTAAAACCAAAAACCACATGATTATCTCAATAGATGCAGAAAAGGCTTTTGATAAAATTCAACATTCCTTTATGTTAAAAACACTCAGTAAACTAGGGATCGAAGGCACGTACTTCAAAATAATAGCCATCTTTGACAAACCCACGGACAACATCATGTTGGATAGGCAAAAGCTGGAAGCATTCTCCTTGAAAACTGCCACAAGACAAGGTACCCTCTCTCACCACTCCTATTTAACATTGTATTGGAAGTCCTGGCCAGAGCAATTAGGCAAGAGAAAGAAATGAAGGCATTCAAATAGGAAGAGAGGAAGTTAAACTATCCATTTGTAGATAACATGATTCTTTATCAACTGGGATTTGTAAAAGCCACAAACAAAAAATAAATAAAAAAGACTTTTGTCTGCTTTTCTTCAACATATAGCTTTGTTTTTATAGCAACTGTTAATATTGAGAGTATTTTAGGGAGAAAAATCTGCCCTAGTTATATGCAGTATTCATCCAGACTAATATAATTTTCCCTGAAAAATAATACATTTAAAGCCAAAAAATTTAAACCATACTCATATCAGTAAGGATATGGTAGAGAACATAGAAGCTGCCCTAAAAATTCTAAAGAAGTATTTTAATACAGAAATTAGAATGCATACAACATTAGAAGAGCTGGAGGGGGTGGGGGTTAGTAAAGTCACTGACAACAGCATCGGCTGCCTGCAGCACCAAAGTGGCTCACTCTTACCAGCTCACCTGTGAACTTTACTTCTGCCCTGCACCTGTGAGGCTCCTGGAAACTGCTGCCACTGGAGAATAATGACTTCTTCCTCTCTACCTTTTCCAAATCACATGAGTATCTGTCTCATTGGTAGCCTCTAAGCCAAAATCATGGAAAAAAGAGATTCTGATAAATGAAGTAGAGGTTATTTTCGTAATCCAGAAAAGAATATGGAAGAGTTTAGCAATAAATATTTGTTGCATAGGATGAATAAATGAAAGAAAAAATTCTTGTCTTGGCGTTTAGAGCATTAATAAGATATATGGAAAATAAAATAGGTAGAATGAGAGGAAGAAGTGTTAGTTATGGTATTTGAATATTTACATGACTTAAGTTGATGTAGCCTGAATGATTTCCTTCATGAAAGAGCTTCAACTACTATGAGTTGATACTCGTTATGCCTTTAGCAAGGTTCCTGTTTTATCAGCTATATTGACCACCCTATTTCTGATCAGAAAGTCTTTCTTCAAATTCCACAGTGATATTGACTAGTTTTCTACTTAACAAATTGAAGACACAATGAAGTTTTGCCTCACAAAGATTGCTATTCCTAATCCTCTTGATTGAAATTTTGGGTTCCCAATCTTTTCAGTCACGTATTTATAGACACACTTTGGTCTATTCCTGGAGATGACTAATCATACCCCAGAGATGTTTGTTAGGAATTTAACTCTCAAAAAGCAGCTTGATTCTTTTTATTTATGTGATTATTGCTTTATGTGCACCAATAGCTTGAAGAAGCATTCTGTTGATAGGTTTCCACATTTCCATTAGTTTTTTAAGTCAGCAATTATGTTCTTAAAACATAAGCAACTGATACAATCCACAAACAAAAGATACATATTCTAATTTCTAAATTAAAGGTAATAAAATTTCTGGAGTTGTGATTAAAACATACTGCCATCAACAAACAGTGACAGCTTTAAAATATTACTAGAGTCAATTCTTTGGTGCAAAGAACATTTTTTTTTTTTTTGAGTCAGAGTCTTGCTCTGTTGCCCAGGCTGGAGTGCTGTGGCGCAATCTGGGCTCACTGCAAGCTCCGCCTCCCGGGTTCACGCCATTCTCCTACCTCAGCCTCCCATGTAGCTGGGACTACTGGCACCCGCCACCATGCCTGGCTAATTAATTTCTATTTTTAGTAGAGACGGAGTTTCACTGTGTTAGCCAGGATAGTCTTGATCTCCTGACCTCGTGATCCACCCACCATGGCCTCTCAAAGTGCTGGGATTATAGGCGTGAGCCAGTGCACCTGGCCGGAAAATCTTTGTTTTAATACTATAATAATAGTTACATGAAAACTCCATTCTATATAGTTATTGTATAAATTTCAGTTAATATGGTGCTTAGGATAAAATATGAATATACCATAATAATTCATTTAAAGTAGCTCTGATAGATACTGGATATTTCTTCTAAAAACTGTAACCACTAATTAGATCATCAAGATGACAATATATTGGCAGGAGTGTGGAGTCATGGTAAGCATGCCCAAGGAGAGTTTAATATCGTTTGGTTTGGAGCTTTTGGAGGTTGTGATGTCACCCCCACATCACTGGTTTTCTTTTGCCTGGCTAGAAGTTACCTAAAAATTCATAAACACATGGCAATTCAATAGGAATTATCTTTATGTGCTCTGCACAACAGCTTGGAGGTTCACAAGGTGCAAAATTCTGTGGAATTGGTTTTCATTGACTAAATAATTCCTTTAAGCAGCTTCCTTGTTCTTTTCTTCATTCAGCACATGGAAGGAACTGAGGTCTAGAGGGGCTTTGTGGAATACAGAATCAAACAGATTTTAAAAATAAATTTGGGGTTTAAAAAATAATAAGCACCAATTTTTAAAACATTCTTTAAAGAGGAGCAGCAATTTTTGTATGGATGAGACAGAAGGGCATCTGGGAGCTACTTATTTAAAAATGCAGCTAGTTATATGTATTTATGACACACAAAAATTTCTGCCTACATGTCCTTCTCACTGTTTAGTTCAGTTCTTTTACTGAGGGCATGCTCTTCTGAAAGCTTCTATTAAAGAAGTCCTCAAGGACACAGAAGCACAGATTGCTAGGAATTCAGATCCCTGAGAGAATAGGATTTAGAATGGGTGCCTTCTTTTTTTTTTAATAGGGAGAGGGTCTCCCTGTGTTATCTAGGCTGGTCTCAAGCTCATGGGCTCAAGTAATCCTCCAGCTTCAACCTCCCAAAGTGTTGAGATTATAGACATGAGCCACCACACCTGGCCTAGAATGGGTGACTTTTAATAGATTAGCAGTTGCCTTGGACAATAGCCAGAGCTCCAATATACCAAGCTTGGGTGATCTTACAGTGAAGGCAGCCTGAGAACTAAGGTTATCCAGATGAACTGATTGAAGGTAAGAATGGAGGGAAAAGGGGGCCAAAGGAAAAGGTTAAATTCACATTTCTACCTAGGGACAACCCTGAGCAAACAAAATGTTGAAAAACAAGACAAGCTGAGCAAAAACTGTAAAGAAAGAGTTGAATGGGACAAAGGAGAGGATATAAGAACAAGGCTATGCATGAAACCCTGCACCCCATTTCTCAAGAGCCTGTAATTTAGCCATGTCATATTTTAGATGTCAGTCTGGATTCAATGCTTGTGCCTCTAGCAAGAGTTCACAGTATATTGCTTGATAAAAATCTTATTATTCATAAGGTATTATCTAATAATCATTTTAATAAAATAAATGGCATTATAGCTTGAGAACATTTGATGCATATTTAGAGACAAAAAATATTTGATTATGAGCATATATCTATGCCATGTTGATATACATATTCAGACCCAGAGCAAGATACATACATATATATACACACACACACACATATATATATGTATGTATCTTGCTCTGGGTCTGAATGTGTGTATTTATATACATATATACACATATATACACATATATACATATATAGCAAGCATTCCCCCTGATTAGTTAGAATGCAATTAAGTTCTATGCTTCGTAATTAATTATATTGACCAATATCTCATTAGTGGTTCCAAGCCCAGCAAGCAAGGGTACTCCCTTTAGGGAATAGGGGGAGGGGAAGGACATAGAGTGGGCATTAAACTGCTCAACATGGAAAACTTACCCAGATAGAAGAGATCATTAGAATCTCCAATCAGGCAGCTCTGTGTCCTTAGAGGAAAGGGCTTTCATAGAAGGAAGGGTCAAGTACATTTGAGCTTCATTGGAACACAGAATAATAAGCCCAAATTTATAAGTGTCATACTTCTAAAATGAATCCCACTACTTTTAGAGGAGGACCCATTCTCACAGAAGTTATGCAGCTGAGTCTCTCCCTGTTTTCAGGATTGTGGTGATTTGTGTAACTATCATTAGTAACAGAAACAACAGTGGTCCTGGAAATAGAGTTACCCATCTCTCTTTTATTAGCACGGAGCTCCTGAAGCTGAGAATAGGAAATGTAAATATGAAAGCTCCCAGTCTTTCAGGAGCCTTCAAAAATCTAACTATTGCCCTTTCTTCCTGACTTAGGGATACCTAATTCCACTGTAGTTAACTGGATATTACATTAAAGTATCTGGAAAAAGCTCAAGGTTTTAGGGGAATATTGTATGTAAATATAAACAAAAATAAATATATTACATAATATGGATTGGGTTCTTTAAATTATTTTCATATGTGTCTCTATGAAATTTAACATGAAAAGAACTCCCTTTAGGTAGAATTAAAGGAGTCATATTAACCAGATGGGCCCAATCTGGACATTGAGTCCTTATCTTGGTGCCCTAGCTAGGTAAGCAAAGCTTTTTAAAATAGCACCCAAACTAGGACAGGCTGTGTTTACTTGGTTGGCATCCTGTAAACTCCCATTGGAACAAGAGCTTTCCATGGGCTCTCTTTCCTTGTCTGAGAACCTCACACTAACCTTGCTTAGTTATGGCTCTGAACCTGCCCTTGTTCATCTTCTCTGGCCAGGTTTGGGGTCCTCTAACAATCTCCTGGTAGACAATTGTGGTCCATTTCCAAGGTTTGGCTAGGTTACTCCCAGCTGTAGGCTAGGAATGAGATCATCCTAATTCACACTGATACTAGAAAATAAAGTCCATTTTTGCCAATCAGTTTTTGAGGACAGCATTATTTTAGTATCTTATCAAACTGGCATTGTTTTTAATATTCAATATGATACCATTGAATTTTTGAGAACTTGGCAAATCCACAGAAATGTACATGTAACTATCAAGGCTCACCTGCCCTTTATTTAACATTACTTACAAATTTGACTGATAGAATTATTATGCTTTGTACTAATAAATCCTACCTGACAATATCAAAGTATGTGTTAATTAGATTAAAACACAATATTGATTTAGATATTCTGCTCTAAACAAGCCCTTATTTTGCCTGCTACTCTTGTCAGCATCTCAATTGTTTTGCTAGTCCTGCTTCTAACACAACAGATTGCTTTGTATTCAGGGAAAAAGAGTTTACGACGCATTTATTGCCATCTAAATATCCCCTTTGTGGTTTTCAAAATTACATTTAAATAGTAAGAAAATGATTATGTCTTGCTTCTAATTGGCTTCAGGTGCAACATTTGTTTTAACTTGAAGTTCCCTATACTGAACACAGTAATCAGTTATTTCAAAAAAAAAGTGTGAAATTATTATCCTGGTGGTTTTTCTTTATGCCCTTTTAAAGAATACTTCATTTTGAATGATGCAGATACACCCAGAGGAAGTAGTGTGAAGCCAAACTCCTGTATCTCAAGGAAATCACAGACTACAGTGTTTAATTGCAGGTTGGATCCTGAAGTCATCGCCAAAATTCATCTTTCATGCCCTCCCAAGCATCAGTGTCTAGTTAAGACTTCTCTATAATTATAAGCCTATCTAGTAGACTCAGTCAAAGTGCTTGGTGAATGTTTGACCCAGCCTACTACGTGTCTTCCACCACACAGACAAGAGCACAGGGTTTTGTACATTACTTTGTTCTTTTGCAGTGTTCTTTCTATCAGGACTGGTATTATTAATATGCACTCTTCAGGCTTAGACCACATGTCCCAGGCACAGATGGAGACAGAAGTTTTCCCACTCTAATAATGACTTCGTTACCCCTTATTTTCCAAACAGAAAGAAAATGTCAATCTTCTAATTTCTGTTCTAGATGTTACTATGAGAGTAAGTGATGTTCTGTTTATATGACAATTCGAAAATACCCTCCCCATATGCAAGTATTATGAAAAATAATAATTTAACTTTCAGTAAATGATTCTGTGATAAAATTACATTTACAAAAATTTGAAAGGCAAGTTCTCATGGCAACATTAGGTTGAATACTATCTTATTAAGGGCTCGTTTTAGTACACTAATGTTGGAAACCCTATGCATAAGTGACATGGGTAAGTTCACATTGCTAAGGAAACTTGTACCAATCATGTTTGCTGGACTTCCTTGTTTTGACATTAAGCAAAATTTACATAGAATCTATGCGCACACATTTGGATGTATTAGTTTCAAGTGTTTACGTAACCATTGTTCCCATTAGCTCGCCAAAGCTTCAGTGAGATTCTCAAGGGAGATATATCTCTGTTGTCTCTATGGATTTCAATATATGATGTAGTGCTCCATTTGACAAAATGCATGATCTAGGTGGGCTTTGAAAGTCACGTAGAACACATAATGATGAATAAGACCCAGTTTCTGTCCTTAAGGACCTTATAATTCAGGAGGAAAATAAGGCATAAACTCCAGTAATTTTAATATGAGACAGCATAGTCCTTTGAAAATACAAATTTTTACAGCAACAGTACACAAGATAACAATGTAAATTCCTTAGCAGAGAGCATAAGATCCTTTATGATATTGTTTATTTCTACATTTCTAGTCTTATCTTCATCCACACTCTGCTTTATCCTACATCAAGTCCTAAGAGAAACAATTTTTAGATTTTCTGTAGTAATTTGTGCTTATTTCTAATATAATGTATGTGACATAACTTACTAAATGTTGTTTGAACAAATAAATGACCAAATTCAGAGAAGTGGTCACTTCCCAATGGTATTATAAGCCACGAAGAGTTAAGGAGGTTGTGGTATTTGAGCAGAAAGGATGGGTAAGATTTGAACGAGATGCAGCTCAGAGTGTTTAAGATATAAAGGCTGGAAATTTCAGGTGCAAAAAACTAGACCAGTTTTTGTTTCTACAGCAGAAGAATGAAGGCCAGACTGGGAAGGTAAATTGGAACTAGAAAGAGACGATGCAAACCTAAAATGATGCAAAGTATTGTTAGTGGTATAGCTGCAGTGTTAGATTACCATTTAAGTGCAAAAATTGTAAGCTTAGCTAGAGATTTTGAAAGATTCGAGTTTCTTGCATTCTAAAATGAATGTATTCACAAAATTGCTATTCTGTGTAAGAAAATAGATTTTATAGTTGGAAAAGCTGGTCAAGGAACTGTAGCAACAAGGGTATGCATTGTTTATTTGTGAATTTTCCCTGGATATTTCATGCACTCATCCTGCCGTATCTGCTACCAACAGAATATTTAATTGTTTCAAAGACAGAGCCTCAAGTTTTCCATGATACCCAGCACAATATAGCCATAACAGAAGGGCAAGCATATTACAGCAAACATCAGCTTTCAAGAAGAGCAAACATCAGCTTTCAAGAAGGGCATGAAATCTATGACCACTAATGTCAAAGTGAAAATATGACTGCAGTAGGATAAAGATATATCCAACTTCTCATTTTTAAAATTTCTCCTTCATGGCTTCCTCCCAAAAAATGGGATAGAACTGAGTGTGGTAAGATTTTTCTGGACTGAGGACATTTGACTAGACTGGAGAACAAGTTGATACAGACAAAGTTGAGATTTCCATCTTTCCAAACTCTCCTCATGTCCTCACACAGAGTATCATCAAATGGAAACTGATTTTCAAAACTTCAGAAAAAACAGTAAAGTATGCAAATCTACTGCTAATTGATAAGATAGAGAAGATAACAGTACTTACTTTCTAAGTTTGTTGGAAGGGTTAGATGGGTTGATGTATGTGAATAACTTGGAGTCGTGCTCTGAACAATGCAATATAAACATTATCATTATTATCTTTTTCAGCACCATATTGCCATAACCACTCTCCAGACAATTTCACCCCAACAACCTCTTCGTCTTTGAAATCCTAACCTTCAATATCCCATTCTCTAAAGACAACTTTTTATTCTTTCAGTCTCCTTTATTTCCCTGCTAACATCCTAACTTCTTGTGGGACTTGTTGGAAGTCTCTGGAAATTTCCTTCTTCTCTTGGTCTATTTGTTTCCACCTGAGTTTACTTCCATCTTGTCATTACATGAGTCCACATAATTCCTTTCACTCCCCTGAATTTGTGCAGCCTACAAGTAATGAAATTCTAGTTGTTCTTTTGTGGTCAAAATGGTTGTATGCACTCTTTGCATTCTCCTTTTTACCATTTTTCCAGTAAAACTATTCTTAAAAAGATGTGTAATTGTTTTAGATAACCAACATAGTTTATTTGAATGGTACTTCATTTCAAGTAAAAATTAAAGTAGCTTTCCTGAAGTTAGCAAGAGACTTGCAGATGAGTACCATAATATATGAGATGTTAAATTTGACCCAATACAACATATATTCCTTGACATAACCCCGTTCACCTTCCTCTCTTTGCTAATAACTATGTAGAGCAACTGGTGAGAAAATGAAGACCAGCTTTGTTGTGTCCACCTCCTTATAGTCACCTTTTTCCTATCTGCTCTCCAACAGCATGGGAAAAACTGGGGACCAGGTGATCTTGAATTGATGAGGATACACTTCAACCATTATCATCTTGACTCTTTTCCTTCCTGCCTTTCTCTATTATAAGTAGGTGGGGGAGGATGTCTTTAGAGTTTTATTTTATCTTCTATGACTGGGTTTCAAAAATATTATTTTGATACCATATTAGGGTTTCAGAATATTACTAGACCCTAAGAAAAAGAAAACCTTTTCATAATACCTGAGGTTATAGATGTATCAAGCAATTGATTTTTGGTTCAACTATATGACAAGATTGCTGCTTTTTAGGTGATTTTTTACACTCTGATATATCCCCCTAAAATTACATATAATTTAAACCTTGTTTTGAAAAAGAGTATATAATTCATTTACTTCTTGTTAGGATTTATGGCCTCTCTATTAATATTATTAAAACATAATCTTTATTAGTACATTATTATCATTAGTATGGGTTTATTGAGAGATAATTGACATATCAACTGCACATATGTAAGGTGTCTAATTTGATAAGCTTTTACATATGTATATACCTATTCATATGATTTGGTTGTATCCCCACCCAAATCTCATCTTGAATTGTAGCTCCCATAATTCTCACATGTTGTGGGAGGAAACTGGTGGGAGAGCAATGACTCATGAGGGCAGTCTCCCCCATACTGTTCTCTCTCATAGTAGTGAATAAGTCTCATGTGATCTGACAGTTTTGTAAGGGGAAACCCCATTTGCTTGGCTCGCATTCTCTCTTGTCTGCCATCATGTAAGACGCGCCTTTCACCTTCCACCTTCCACCATGATTGTGAGGCCTCCCCAGCCATGTGAAACTGTGAGTCCATTAAACCTCTTTTCTTCTATAAATTACCCAGGCTCAGGTATGTCTTTATCAACAGCATGAAAACTGACTAATGCACCTATGAAACTGAACGATAATCAAAATAACATCCATTACCTCCCAAAAGCTTCTTCGTGTCTTTCTTTAATCCTTCTCTTCCCTTCCTTCCCCTTGTCCTCTCTTCTTTGTGCTCAGGTAACCACTGACCTGCTTTCTGGAATGATAGATTAGTTTACATTTCCTATATTTAGTATCACGTAATATGTATTCCTTTTTCTCTGGTTTCTTAAAAATCATAATAATTATATTAAGATTTATCCAGGTTATCTATAGCAATAATTTAATTCATTTTATTTCCAAGTCGATATAATTTCTTTGTCCTTTTACCCCTTGAAGGATCTTTAGGTTCTTCTCAGTTTGGAGCTATTACAAATAAAGCTACTATTTATACAAGTCTTTTTTATGAATATATGCTTTCTCTTCTCTTGGGTAAATGCTTAGGAGATAACTGACTGATTTTTATGGTGGATAAATATTTAAATATTTTAGGAAACTAGCAACTATTTCCCATAGTGGCTATACCATTTTTTGTTCCCATTATGAATGAATGAAAGTTCAAATTGCCCCACATCCTCATCAATAATACTATCGTTAGTCTTTTTAATTTTAGCCAATCTAATTTTTATATAGTAGCATCTTATATTTGTTTTCAATTGCATTTTCTTGATGACTAGTAATAAACACTAATTTATAATGAGTAGAATGTCTGCTTAAATCTTTAAAAAGAACTTCATATGGTTGAGCTTTGAGAACCATTTGTGTAGACTGGATTAAAAATATCTTTATAAGATATATGGTCTGCAAATATTTTTTCTCCCTATTTTTGACTTGTCTTTTTATAACAAAGCAGGATTTTTTATTTTTATGGAGATTAACATTTTGATGGATTGTACAGTTGGACCTAGTGGATATCTACAAACTATTTCACCCAACAACCAAAGAATATACTTTCTTCTCATCTGCACAAGGAACATATTCGAAGCTTGACCTCATGCTATGTCATAAAGCAAGTCTCAATAAATTAGAAAAAAATCAAAATAAAAAAACTAAGCAAACTCTTGGATCACAGTGCAATAAAAATAGAAGCAAATAACAAGATCTCTCAAAACTACACAAATATATTAAAATTAAACAACTTGCTCCTGAATAACTCTTGGGTCGACAAGGAAATTCAGGCAAAATCCAAAATTTTTTGAAATTAATGAAAATAGAGACACAACTTACCAAAATATTTTGGATACACCTAAAGTAGTGTTAGAGGGAATGTTTGTAGTACTAAACACCTTCATAAAGAACTTAGATCTCAAATAACATTTCATCTAGAGGAACCAGGAAAAAAAAGAACAAACCAAACCCAAAGCTAGCAGAAGAAAAAAACAATAACTAAAATCAGAGACAAAATAAAAGAAATTGAGATGCAAAAATTTATACAAATTATCAGTAAAACCAAGAGTTTGTTCTTCAAAATAATAAACAAGACTGATGGACATCTTGCTAGACCAACAAAGAAAATAAGAATACCCAAATAAATACAACCAGAAATGACAAAGATGACTTTACAATCAATCCTATAGAAATACAAAAGGTCCTCAGAGACTATTACAAGCATTTGTATGCATACAAACTAGAAAATCTACAGAAAATAGGTAACACTTTGTAAAAACGAATCCATAATAAAAATCTATCACCTAAAAAAAAGAGCCCTGGACCAGTTGGATTCGCAGCCAGATTCTACCAGATGTACAAAGAAGAACTGGTACCAATCCTACTGAAACTATTCCAAAAAATTAAGGAGGAGGGGCTCCTCCTTAACCCATTGTACAAAGCCAGGGTCCACATAATAGCAAAATCTGGCAGAGACACACACAAAAAAGAAGACTTCAGGTCAATATCCCTGATGAACACAGATGCGAAAATCGTCAGCAAAATACTAGCAAACTGAATCTAGTGGGACATCAAAAAGTTAACACGCTATGATCAAGTAGGTTTTATTCCTGCATTGCAAGTCTGGTTTAACATATGCAAAAAACTAAATGTGATTCACCATATAACAGAATGAAAAGGAAAAACCGTATGATTATCTCAGTAGATGTAGTAAATGCTTTTGATAAACTCTAACATTGCTTCATGATAAAAATCCTCAAGAAACTCAGCATCAAAGGAATATACCTCAAAATAATAAGAGCTATCTATGACAAAACCACAGTCAACATCACGCCGAATGGGCAAAAGCTGAAGCCGTTCCTCTTGGGAACTGGAACAAGACAAGGTACCCTCTCTCACCACTTGAGAGAGAGGGAGGGGGCATGAGCTGAAAAACTACCTATAAGGTACTATACCCACTCTGTGGGTGACGGGATACCCAAACCCCAGCATCATGCAAAACATGTAACAAATCTGCACATGTATTCCCTGAATCTAAAATAAAAGTTGAAATTGTTAAAGAAATTTTTGCCTAACCTATAGTCAAAAAGAGTTTTCTCTGAGTCTTCTGGAAATTTTATAATTGTCGTTAAGTTTTAGGTTTTAACTTTAGCTCTATAAGCATACAGTTCAAGGTAGATATCAAAGTTCATTTTTCTGCGCATTGCTTTCCAATGATTCTATCATGGACTTTGAAAAGACTGTCTTTTCTCCATTTAACACTTTTGATTCAGGACAAGCAACCCCCAAACTGGGGCTTAGCCTGGAAAGATTAATTGTTTCACCCAGGAAAGAATTCAAGGGTGAGCCAGTAGTGTTGGACAGGAATCTTTAATTTAACAGTACTGAAACTTGTGGAGCAGGGTTAACACATAAATAGTACCCCCAGAGTCAGCAACATATGGGCTCTTAGCAACTGTCTTTATGCTCACTTATACATACTTTCAATTACATGTAAATTAAGGGGCAGATTAATGCAAATTGAGGGGAAAGTCATTTAGAACTTTCTAGGAAAGTGGCAGCAATTTCTGGGTTATTGCCATTGGAAGTAGTTTTAACTTGCAGGTCATTGCCATGATATCTGTAAACTGCCATGTTGCTGGTGGGAGTGTCCCATGCTAATGAGCAATGAGGGTAGCCAGGGATCCCCCTAATTACCATCCGCACGTTTTGCCCATTTTCTTCACCTTATCTCATCTGGACCAGATCTTCCTTTGGTCGGCAGGGTTATGAACCAGAAAACAAGTCCTGCCAGTCTCCTGCCTCACTTTTACACCTTTGTTGAGAATCTATATGTGTGAAGCTCTCATTCTGTCTATGTGTTTGTGTGTTTCTATTCCAATACTAAACTGTGTGATCAGTGTAACTTAGTATAACTCTTGAAATTAAGTTGTAATGGTCCTCCAACTTTACTCTTCTTTTCTAGTTGTCTTAGTTATTCCAGGTCCTTTCTATTTTAGAATCAATGTGCTAATCTATGTATTTTTTTAAAAGTCTGGTGGAAATTTGATTGGGGTTTAATTGAATCCGTAGATCGATTTGGAGAGAGTAGACTTCTTAATAATACTGAAATTTTCAAATATAAATACAAAATATGTCTCCATTTATTTAGGCCTTCTTTAGTTTTTCTGGATCTCATAGTCAAACAATTTCATTGAGGTTCTTTTTCTCAATCTCTTAGTTCTGTTTAGGTATCCATGGTTTTATTAGACATGCAAGTTACGATTAAAATGTAGACACTGTAGCTGCCATCAGCTTAAGCCGTACATTTTTCTAACATGATAAAATCAATGAAGATAACAAAATTTAATATATCAACCTTAGAACAGAATTCTGATACATCCCTTTTGAGTTATCTGTCTAATCTGGATCAAGTGCTGTGTAGGGAGCCAGCATTCTTCCCCAAGATAACCTCTCCCTCTATCCACTCAAAATGTCAGTGTCCCCAGGACTCATTATTGGCTCTGTTCTCATTCTATTCGTGGTTCTTTGGCATCTATGTGATCACTCCCAAATTTGATACCATAGTCCAGGCCAATCTCCCTTGTCCCAGGCTCATAATCCCCACTGTCTATTAAGCATATCTTCCTGAATGTCTTAGTGACTAATTTAAACTAACATGACAAGAATTAGCATCTCCTCTCCCTCTGCTCTCTTAAATTGGAACATGTCACTACCCAGCTTAAAAACCTCCAAAGTTTTCTCATTGTCATTAGAGTAAAATCCAAACTTATTTTTGGCTACATGATGACTGCATAATCTGGATCCTGTATACATACCTAGCTTCATCATGTTCTACCTTCTTTTCTCTTCTATACTTTAACATTCTCAAATAAATTCTATTTCTGTACCAAGACATCTGTCCCACCTCAAAGCTTTTGTCTTTGCTCTTTCCTTTGTTTCAATTCCCTTCCACTGTGTCTTCACAGGGCTGAGTTCTTATTACCCATTTTTCAAATCCAATATCCCTTTCCAAAATAGGCCTTCTTCATCTCTGCCTTCTCAACTAAAATAACATCCCTTTTACTTTCTTATCAGTCCATTTGGTTGTTTAATTGCACTTGTCACTGTCATCTAGTTGAGCTATTTATTTGTTATATGCTATTTCACTTCTCTAGGATGGAAGCTCCTAAAGGCAGAGATTTCTTTGGCTGTTCAGTGTCATATCCCAACACTTTGTACAGTGTCTGTCACATGAAAACATTTGAAAAATACTTGTTATGTCACTGAATGTATGAATGAGTAAATACCACTGCCATCCACTCAATAATTTTAAACTCCTGTCTTTTTTCTACTCCCATACCTGATTTGTCACGAATTGTCTAAGTCATAAACTCTAATTTTTTTAACATATTCTACCCATCTTCACTCTTTCTCTCCACTATTCCTAATTTAATTCAGTGCCTCTCCTCACAATCTAGCTTAATTCGGGAATGTGCTTATTGATTTGTCTGCTGCCATGTTCAACTCCCTGCAGTTCATCGTTGCATGACAGAAAATGGATTAAGCTCTGTCCTAGTTAGATTTATTCAAGGTATCTGTATTACCTACAGGTTTAAATCTAATTTTAGTAGCATGATATACTGTTTATAATCATGAACTGGCCCTTGGCTCTATTTACTTGCTACGCCGTCAACCTGGAACTCTCCACTTAATTGATATATAACTGCTTGCAGACAATCCCCAAAAAAGTTATTTGACTCTCTTGTGTATTTCTCATGAAGTTTTCTCTTCCTGGATTGCCCTTGTCACCTATTTTTTTCTGGGGAAAAGAACTATCTCATCGTGAAGACTTGCCCATATATACGTGATCAGGCACTGAAGTCTAATGCTGAAGAATAAACTCAGCTCGAGGGCGCAATAGCCTTGGTTTATTTACAGTGACAGTAAGCTGTGTGCCACTCCTTTAAGTTTTCTACACTCTTTGTATCTCAATTTTCAATTCTGTGAATATGAATGGAAAGATCATCAGCTTCATGATATAATATTCAATAAATGACAATTCCCTATATGTTAATTATTATTAAATGTGACTCCTTCCTCCTTTATGTCCCCTCAATACCTTTCACAGCATCTGCAACATGTCCCCACATTATTTACTCAACCTACAAGACAGTAGATGCTCCAAGGACTGGACTCCTAACTCTGTATCTCATCAGAAAGACATGCTCAATTAACATTTGTTAAAGAAAGGAGTACACTAGTTGACAATGAAATTGCTACCCAAATCTAACTCATTTGATACAGACAGAAGGCTTTTTCCATCCTGAAAGGATTGCCTAAACTTCTTGCTTACTTCAAATAATCCAAGTTACCCTGACTGTCCAGAAAGAAAGAATCCATCTTTTAGTAGTACGTTTAGCTTGCTTTCACTCTGCAAATAGCCTATGGGACTACTTAACTAATAGGTCTCATACATGTGCTTGTTTGATGAATAAATTTGATGCATGAAGTAGGACTACTGAGGGGAGGGAAGATGCTCTTTCTATTGCTATTCTCCTCAGATTTCTGTCTTGGTCCTAAGGACTGGGACCTTGCATTTACTCCCAACTCACAAGAGGATGTTGGAGGAGCACTTCGGAGCCCTTTCTACATCCTAGGGCTCCTCTCCATATGAGGAGGTGTTGTTCCTAAAACGGATTGGTCAGACCCAAACAACAATTGGATCACATTTAGACATGGCTCAGAGTCACTGCATCTTAATAGCAGAGTCTGAAATTGGAACCTCTCTCTTTGACCTTCAACACCCAGGTACAATGTGAAACTCACTGGGATAGTAGCTGCCAAAGTCTTATTTTTGGTTCTGATTCCTGCTCCACATGGGTGGCAGGGAAAACTGAGATCAAACTACAATTCTCAACATTTGCTTCAGATTAGATTCTCCCAAAGAGCTTTAAGAATTCCAAAATCCACACCATACCCCAAATGAAGTCAGAGTCTCTGGAGGTGAAACACGTCATCACTAAATTTTGAACACCCCAGAGGAATTCCAATGTGTGGGGAAGTTTGAGAGACATTACCCTAAGATAATCAGAAATATCATTCAAACATGAAAAATATTTTGTCCCAAATGAAGTCAGAGTCTCTGGAGGTGAAACACGTCATCACTAAATTTTGAACACCCCAGAGGAATTCCAATGTGTGGGGAAGTTTGAGAGACATTACCCTAAGATAATCAGAAATATCATTCAAACATGAAAAATATTTTGTCCTTTGAAGTACAGGAGTAGTTAAACATTGAATGCCTTAGCCATCTACTTTATCAGCTGCAGGAAGAGGACCTTCAATTTCTTTCTTTTTCTCCAATTTCTTACCTCCATTCACCTGTCTCCTTCAGTGGCCAGACAAACCCAGTCTATATAGACTGGAACCAACTTCTCTGTCTAGACTGAAACCAACTTCTCCTTACACAGTACAGGTGGAAAGTGGGTTGGCAGCATCTAGTGCATGAGTGTGGAGAGAGAAAACAGTGTAGAATTCCATCAAAGAAAAAAAAAAAAGAAAAATAGAACTATCATGTTGCCCCGTAACCCCATTTTGGGGGTATATATATCCAAAGGAGATGAAACCAGTATATTGAAGAGATATTTGCACTCCAGTGTTCATTGCAGCATTATTCACAGTAGTCAAGATATGGAAACAATCTAAATGTCCATCAACAGATGGATTAATTAAAGAAGCGTGGTATATATATACATTTATGTGTGTGTGTATATATGTGTGTGTGTATTTATGTGTGTGTATGTGTGTGTATATATACACACACGTATATATGTGAATGAATAAGTTCTATGAATCTGTTCTACATGTATATATGTATATATATGTGTATATATATGTGTGTGTGTGCATATATATACACACACACACACATATACATACATACACATACACAATCACAATGAAATATTATTCGGCCTTAAGAAAAGCAAATCCTGCCACATTCTACAACATGGATGAACTGGAAGACATTATGTTAAATGAACTAAACCAGACACAGAAGGACAAAACAGCATGATTTTACTTATGAGTTACCTAAAATAGTCAAACTCATAGAAACAGAGAACAGAATGGTGGCTCCTAGGGGCTAGAGGGAGGGGAAAATGTGGGGTTGCTATTCAACTGGTATAAAGTTTCAAATACACAGAATGAATAAGTTCTGTGGATCTGTTATACAACTCCGCGCCTGTACTTAACAATAATGTATCATGCACTTAAAAATTTGTTTAGAGTGCAGGCCTCAAGTTAAATGTTCTTACCACAATAAAAAAGTAATTATATTTTTAAAAAATTAAGTAGATCTATCATGGGTGTGCTATCTACTTGAATATTATGAAGTTTGAATGAGGAGTATGTGACATACATTTAACAAAGGTTTGTTCTGTTTTGTTTTTCCCAAAAATACTTAAAATAAATAAGATGTTGGTCCATTACTAAAAGAAAAATATCTGACTGTATTATTTACTCAGAGGGAATAAGCCTGAGAAATAAATGAACAACAGCTGGGGCAGGCATGCTAGGTTATCTGCTTTTTCTGTAAGAAGCAGTTAAAACTACAGGGAAAAGAAGAAGAGAAAATGTCTGGAGAAAGAGGGATTATGTTGGGAGAAACAAAGAATCACTGGAGGGACTTCTCTGCTCAGAACAGTAGCTGAAACATGCTAATGATCAATTTAACACCTGCCATTTTAATTAGCACCTAAGGATGAACTGAAAGAGGGTTGGAAACAGTAAAATGGTCTGAGAAGCAGCCCGACGTCAGAGCAAAAAATAAAAAAGCATTATTTATAGAAGGAGGTGATATAGTATGGTAGTGAGAGGGAGCACAACTTTTATTTATGAGTTGTTTGATTTTTTAGTTACTAGCTTTATGGTGTAAAATTTGGAACTGAAGCTAATTGTTGAACTGTCTCCAGAAAGGTAGATTATATAGAAACTATTTTAAAACTTTCTCTGGTAGTAGTGACATTTTAAAGAATCAAAAGAGCAAAGAGTGCACGAGGTGCCTGTTGTATGAGACCCAGCCTAGTTTTTCAGCAGTCATGCTTCTATTAATTTGAGCTACTGATATGATTTGGTTGTGTCCCCAGCCAAATCTCATCTTGAATTGTAGTTCCCATAATTCCCATATGTCGTGGGAAGGACTTAGTGGGAGGTAACTGAATCATGGGAGCAGTTACCCTCATGCTGCTCTCCTGACACTGAGTGAGTTCTCATGAGATCTGATGGTTTTATAAGGGGCTTCCCCCCGTTTTGCTTATACCTCTCTGTCCTGCCACCCTGTGAAGAAAGACATGGTGTGTGTGTGTGCGTGTATATATATATGTGTGTGTGTGTGTATGTGTGTATTGTGTATATATATGAGTGTGTGTGTATATATATGTGTGTGTATATATAGTGTGTGTGTTTATATACAGTGTGTGTATATATATAGTGTATATATGTAGTGTGTATCTATATCTCACATACCCTATATATACCATATATATACACACCATACACACACACACACACACACACACACACCCCAATGATTGTAAGTTTCCTCAATGATTGTAAGTTTTCTGAGGCCTCCACAGTGATGCTGAACTGTGGGTCAATTAAACCTATTTCTTTTATAAATTACCTAGTCTCAGGTGTCTTTATTAGCAGCCTGAGAATGGATTGATACAGTAAATATAATGAATTGGCACCAGTAGATTGGGATGCTGCTATAAGAGTACCTGAAAATGTAGAAGCAACTTTGGAACTGGGTAACAGGCAGAGGAAGAAACAATTTGGAGGGCTCAGAAGACAGGAAAACGTGCGAAACTTTAGAACTTCCTAAAGACTTGTTGAATGACTTTGACCAAAATGTCGATAGTGATATAGACAATGAAGTCCAGACTGAGGTGGTCTCAGGTAGAGATGAGGAACTTGTTGGGAACTGGAGTAAAGATCACTCTTGCTATGCAAAAAGACTGGCAGCATTTTGCCCCTGCCCTGGAGATCTGTGGAACCTGCAGACATGGTGCCCTGCATCCCAGCTGCTTCAGCTCCAGCCTTGGCTAACAGAGGCCAATGTACAGCTCAGGCCATTGCTTCAGAGGGTAAAAGCCCCAGGCCTTGGTGGCTTACATGTGATGCTGGGCCTGCAGGTACACAGAAGTCAAGAAATGAGGTTTGGAAACCTCTGTCTAGAATTCACAGGATGTATGGAAAGGCCTGGAGGTCCAGGTAGAGGTCTGCTACAGGGGCAAAGCCGTCGTGGAGAACCTCTCCTAGGGCTGTGTGAAAGGCAAATGTGGGGTTGCAACCTCCACACAGAGTCCTCACTGGGGCACTGCATAGTGGAGCTATGAGAATAGGGCCACGGTCTTCTAGACCCCAGAAAGGTATATCTACTAACAGCCTGCACTGTGCACCCGGAAAAACCACAGACACTCAATGCCAGTTGTGAAACCAGCTTGGAGGGGGACTGTACCTTGTAAAGCCACAGGGGTCGAACTTCCCAAGGCCATGAGCGTCTACCTCTTGCATCAGCATGACCTGGATGATGTGAGACATGATGTCAAAGGAGATCATTTTGGAACTTGAAGGTTTAATGACTGCCTTATTGGATTTCAGACTTGCCTGGGGCCTATAGCCCCTTTGTTTTGGCCAATTTCTCCCATTTGGAATGGGTGTATTTGCCCAATGCCTGCACCCGCATTGTATCTAGGAAGTAACTAACTTGCTTTTGATTTAACAGGCTCATAGGCAAAAGGGACTTGCTTTGTCTCAGATGAGACTTTGGGCTTGGACTTTTTGGTTAATGCTGAAATGAGTTAAGACTTTGGTGGACTTTTCGAAGGGCATAATTGTGTTTTGAAATGTGAGGACACGAGATGTGGGAGGGGCCGGGGTGGAATGATATGGTTTGTCTGTGTCCTCACCCAAATCCCAACTTGAATTATAGTTCCCATAATCCCCACATGTCATGGGAGGAACCCAGTAGGAGGTAATTGAATTATGCAGTTATCCTCATGGTTTTCTCATGATAGTGAGTTAGTTCTCATGAGATCTGATGGTTTTATAAGGGGATTTTCCCCTTTTCCTCAGCACTTCTTCTTGCTGCCACCATGTGAAGAGGGACATGTTTGCTTTCCCTTCCAGCATGATTGTAAGTTTTCTCAAGTCTCCCCAGCCATGCTGAAGTGTGAGTCAATTAAAACTATTTTTCTTTATGAATTACCCTGTCTTGGGCGTGTCTTTATTAGCAGTGTGAGAATGGACTAATATAGTTACAATCCAACTCTTTAGTAATGGGTAAATACAAACTCTCGTTACTTATAAGCTTAGTAGCCAAAATGTAGCAAAATTCAAATATAAATAAAACCCTTATAAATAATTATGTATTTGCTTGGGGGGGGGTGTTGAACAATATATCACAGTAATTCAAAACTATGTAATAAAAAGCATCCCCAATGTCACAGACTTTGAAGAAAATGTTTCCTCAAATTGGGACTTGCCATATGTACCTAATATCAGGGATAGTGGGACTGTTTGATTCCTGATTTGCAGAGTAGAACTGCCCTCAGTTAGTATAAAGTTCATTCACAGCTCTAGTTGTTAAGCTTTTCCATTTGGAACTGTGCCTGTCTTAGGACATGAACCTGTTACCAGCCATGAAGCTGTACTCAGGAAAGATCATTATAAGCAATATCATATTCTCAGCTTTTCTAAAATCATGAGAATGGAGTTTAACCCCTAGTGAGATCTGACAAGTCCCTGCTATTCAACACATAATAGGTGTGATATGTTTATTGATAGTGCTTAGGAGAAGAGAAGGGCATCATGGATTATCAGAAAGTCACATCCCTGGTTGAGTTCTTTTTCTTATACATTCCTAGAAAAACTAGAATTAATAGACTGACAGATGTTCATACGTGCATCTGAGGAATGTGAGACCTCGGATCACGAAGTGTAAGGGCAAAGGTAAGCCTGAATTCTTATCTCCAGGGTCCCTAATCTATCACCAGTCAAAATAGCCATTAATAGAAAACATCCAAGAATTTTATATATCTAATTATCTTTGCAATCAATCATTTTCTAATAACAGCATTTGAATAAAAAGCAATTAAAAATCAAGGCAACGTTCACTAAACCTCATTCTGCAATAAACATGTTCTTGAACATGTGATTAAATGTGATCTAAACATGTAATAACTTTGTATATGCTTAATATAAATTTTAATCTTGTTCTGTAGTTGCATTTTAATTCAGATTTTTAGTCTGGTAATCCAGAGTCTGATAATGTAATAATGGCATTTTTACACGATAATTGCATCTTTACAGTTCAGTAAAGTATATAGATTGTTCCTTGTAAAGAGGATTGTTCTGGGGTTTTTGTGTTCTTTTGTTTTTTTGCTTGTTTGTGCTCAAAATAAGATGAGATGCCATGACAGGCAAACAATAATAGGTATTAAATAATGAGAAGAAAGAAAAGTCCCTTGCTTTCTGATCCAGGAGAAACCATAGTACCAATTATGCCAAGGGTATATTCTGGTCTTCCAAACAAAGAATATAAGACTATTTCTCAAATCCTTTAATTAGGTTTAATTAAAGAATATAACTATCAAGGCAAGTTGTACCATCTTCTTTTCTTGGGCCCTTTCAAATACTCTGGGTATGCTTGAGCAGTTGTTCCTGTGATAGGAACTAATCACACACTGACTTGTATTTTAAGCTATGAGAAATAGTCACTCAAGAAGATTTAATAGCTTTTCCTATTCCAGAATCTATGGAACACTTTGTTAATTGCCAGAATTTTCCTTGTAAGAACAAGAGTGAAAGACCAGAACTTCAAAGATTTCAAAAGCACATCTCAGGATATTCTCTGTGAAATGATACTGTGGTTTGCTTTTTTTTAATTTTAAATTTTTATGGGTACGTAGTATTTATGGGGTATATTAGATATTTTGATACAGACACATATGTGTAACAATCACTTCAGGGTAAATATGGTATCCATCACCTAAAGCATTTATCATTTATTTGTGTTACAAACATTCAAATTATACTTTAGTTTATTTTTTATAGAGATGGGGATTCACCATGTTACCTAGGCTGGTCTTGAACTCCTGGGCTTAAGTGATCCACTTGCATCAGCCCCCAAAGTGCTAGGATTACAGGCTTGAGCTCCTTTAGTTATTTTTAAATGTATAATAAATTATGGTTGATTTAGTCACCCTGTTGTACTATCAAATACTAGATCTTATTCATTCTAACTATATTTTTATATTTATTAGCCATCCCCACTCCCCACCTCTCCTGTTGTTGTGCTGGGTCTGGGTCCACACAGATGAGTAAGACAATATAGACAGTGCATGTAAACACTTGGTAAACTCATAAAAAAGGAAAGCAAGTAAATTTCTATCCTAACAATTCCAACTTAATAACTGCATAAAACTCAGAAAGGTGGTTTCTGTTGGAACCTGTGGTGAGGAGTAGGAGCTAGAGAAAGTGAGATGAAGGGACAGGGAACATTTGGGAAGCATGGGATTAAAGGGAACTGCAGGAAGCATGGTACAGAGAGAGAGGATTAGTTCAGTGATGGGGAATGATTGAAAGTACATGGAAATATAGAAGGTGCTAGGGATTAAAAGTTTATGTCCCTCTAAAATTCATATATTGCAGCTTAATCCCCAATGTAATGATGTTTTGAGATGGGCCTTTGGAAGGTAATCAGGTCACAAGGGTGGAACCCTCATGAGTGTGATCAGTGCCCTTATGAGAAACAGCACAAGACCTTGCTTTTGCTCTCTCCTCTCTGCCATGTGAGAAGCAACCAGATAACAGCCACTTACAAACCAGGAAACAAGCCCTCAACAGACTCTGGATCTGCAGACACCTTGATCTTGAACTTCCCAGCCTCCAAATCAGTGAGAAATAAATATTTGTTGTTTGTGCCACACAGTCTATAACAACTTGTCATAGCAGCCCAAGTCAACTTAGACAGGAAAAGAGGACAAAAAAGAGGTTTTGCACTTTGTATAATACAGAGACATGAGGAGAACAGAATGTTGTAAGTAGGCTGGAGGCAAAAATTGTCAGTATTCAAAAGTAAGTGCCAAGTACACAGAATTTTCTTATTGAATAAGTATGTAATGGCAGCCAGCTGAAATCCAGTTTCATTGGGAATAGCTAATTTAAAAGAGAGTCTTTATCTTTCAGTTTCCCCCGCACAGATGGTGAAGTTGAAGGCTTCAATTACTTATATAGGAGGAGGAAGGGTATGAGCAGTGAAGTCTCAGGCTTCTCATAATGTCCACAGGTCTAATTAGGTTTTCAGTATTTATGGTTGATGTGAAAACATGCTTTTATGAACCTACCTTGTTTGCATTTGAAATATAATTATTTTGATGGCATTTAAAAAGTAATTAATTCAGTGATATTTAAAAACTTTCCCTCAAAGAATAAAGCAAAAATCTGATAACCTAGAATTTTATATCAACATCACAAAACATAATGCAGTCATTAAAAACAATGAATGAGAGGTAAACCATTTGTTTTGGAGTGACTTCCACAAAGAAAAGGTGAGTGGAAAAATAGTATAAAGAAGTGTAATGGTATGATACTGGTTTTTATGTTTAACAAACTATTGCAAAACTTCCTGTACATGTACATTTGCACACATGTAATTATAACATGAGCTTGCAGAAAATATGGAATAACAAATAGTGGGTATTCACAAGGATTCCTTTGAGTAGAGGGTTATGTGGATGGAAGGAAGATGAAGTAATAGTGAAATCCAGAGAGAAAGAAAAACAGCCGGCCATAGTGGGTCACATCTGTAATCCTAGCACTTTGGTAGGCCAAGGGGGGCAGATCACAAGCTCAGGGGTTTGAGATCAGCCTGGCCAACATGGTGAAACCCCATCTCTAACTAAAGATACAAAAAATTAGCAAGGCGTGGTGGCTCATGCCCGTAATTCCAACTACTCAGGAGGAGGCAAGAGAATGGCTTGAACTGGGGGGCGGAGGTTGCAGTGAGCCAATATCAGGCCATTGCACTGCAGCCTAGGTGACAGGACGAGACTCCATCTCAAAAACAAAACAAAACAAAATAACCCTGCACTTTAAAAAAATGCATATGCAGTAATTAAATTTATGAATGCATATATAAGTTTACATTTTTCTGAAAGCGCACTTGAAATATAGTTATATAGAAATTGGGGGGTTTTTTCGGAAGGTTTAAAAGCACAAGCACATTTAATAAGAGTAATATTGGATCCTGAGCAAGATGGCGAAATAGGAACAGCTCCAGCCTCCAGTTCCCAGTGCAAGTGACACAGAAGATGGGTGATTTCTGCATTTTCAACTGAGGTGCAGACCAACACCTCACACCTCACACGGCTGGGCACACCTCTGAGACGAAGTTTCCAGAGCAGGAATCAGACAGCAACACTCACTGTTAAGCAATATTCTATCTTCTGCAGCCTCCGCTGCTGATACCCAGGCAAACAGGGTCTGGAGTGGACCTCAAGCAAACTCCAACAGACCTGCAGCTGAGGGTCCTGACTGGTAGAAGGAAAACTAACAAACAGAAAGGACACCCACACCAAAACCCCATCAGTATGTCACCATCATCAAAGACCAAAGGCAGATAAAACCACAAAGATGGGGGAAAAGCAGGGCAGAAAAGCTGGAAATTCTAAAAATCAGAGCACATCTCCCCCTCCAAAGGAATGCAGCTCATTGCCAGCAACGGCTCAAGGCTGGACGGGGAATGACTTTGATAAGTTGAGAGAAGAAGGCTTCAGTCGACCAAACTTCTCAGAGCTAAAGGAGGAATTACGTACCCAGCGCAAAGAAACTAAAAATCTTGAAAAAAGAATGGAAGAATGGATAAATACAATAATCAATGCAGAGAAGGCCATAAACGAACTGATAGAGATGAAAACCATGGCACGAGAACTACATGACAAATGCACAAGCTTCAGTAACTGACTTGATCAACTGGAAGAAAGAGAATCAATGATAGAAGATCAAATGAATGAAATGAAGTGAGAAGAGAAGTCTAGAGAAAAAGAGGAAAAAGAAATGAACAAAGCCTCCAAGAAATATGGGATTTTGTGAAAAGACCAAATCTACATCTGATCAGTGTGCCTGAAAGTAAGGGGGAAAATGGAACCAAGTTGGAAAACACTCTGCAGGATATTATCCAGGAGAACTTCCCCAATCTAGCAAGGCAGGCCAACATTCAAATTCAGGAAATACAGAGAATGCCATAAAGATACTCCTCGAAAAGAGCAACTCCAAGACACACAATTGTCAGATTCACCAAAGTTGAAATGAAGGAAAAAATGTTAAGGGCAGCCAGAGAGAAAGGTCGGGTTATCCACAAAGGGAACCCCTCAGACTAACAGCAGATATCTCGGCAGAAACTCTACAAGCCAGAAGAGAGTGGGGGCCAATATTCAACATTCTTAAAGAAAAGAATTTTCAACCCAGAATTTTATATCCAGCCAAACTAAGTTTCATAAGTGAAGGAGAAATAAAATCCTTTACAGACAAGCAAATGCTTAGAGATTTTGTCACCACCAGGCCTGCCCTACAAGAAACCCTGAAGGAAGCACTAAACATAGAAAGGAACAACCAGTACCAGCCATTGCAAAAACATGCCAAAATGTAAAGACCATTTAGGCTAGGAAGAAACTGCATCAACTAACAAGCAAAATAACCAGCTAATATCACAATGACAAGATCAAGTTCACACATAACGATATTAATCTTAAATGTAAATGGACTAAATGGTCCAATTAAAAGACCCAGATTGGCAAATTGGATAAAGAGTCAAGACCCATCAGTCTGCTGTATTCAGGAGGCCCATCTCACATGCAGAGACATACATAGGCTCAAAATAAAGGGATGGAGGAAGATCTACCAAGCAAATGGAGAACAAAAAAAAGCAGGGGTTGCAATCCTAGTCTCTGATAAAACAGACTTTAAACCATCAAAGATCAAAAGACACAAAGAAGGACATTACATAATGGCAAAGAGATCAATTCAACAGGAAGAGCTAACTATCCTAAATATATATGCACCCAATACAGGAGGACCCAGATTCATAAAGCAAGTCCTTAGAGACTTACAAAGAGACTTAGACTCCCATACAATAATAATGGGAGACTTCAACACCCCACTGTCAACATTAGACAGATCAATAAGACAGAAAGTTAACAAGGATATCCAGGAATTGAACTCATCTCTGCAGCAAGCAGACCTAATAGACATCTATAGAACTCTCCACCCCAAATCAACAGAATATACATTCTTCTCAGCACCACATCACACTTATTCCAAAATCGACCACATAGTTGGAAGTAAAGCACTCTTCAGCAAATGTAAAAGAACAGAAATTATAAGAAACTGTCTCTCAGACCACAGTGCAATCAAACTAGAACTCAGGACTAAGAAACTCAATCAAAATCGCTCAACTACATGGAAACTGAACAACCTGCTCCTGAATGACTACTGGATATATAATGAAATGAAGGCAGAAATAAAGATGCTCTTTGAAACCAATGAAAACAAAGATACTACATACCAGAATCTCTGGAACACATTTAAAGCATGTATAGAGGGAAATATATAGCACTAAATGCCCACAAGAGAAAGCTGGAGAGATCTAAAATTGACATCCTAACATCACAATTAAAAGAACTAGAGAAGCAAGAGCAAACACATTCAAAAGCTAGCAGAAGGCAAGAAATAACTAAGATCAGAGCAGAACTGAAGGAGATAGAGACACAAAAAAACCCTCCAAAAAAATCAATGAATCCAGGACCTGACTTTTTGAAAAGACCAACAAAATTGATAGACCGATAGCAAGACTAATAAAGAAGAAAAGAGAGAATAATCAAATAGACGCAATAAAAAATGATAAAAGGTATATCACCACCGACCCCACAAAAATACAAACTACCATCAGAGAATACTATAAACACCTCTATGCAAATAAACTAGAAAACCTAGAAGAAATGGATAATTTCCTGGACACTTACACTCTCTCAAGATTAAACCAGGAAGAAGTTGAATCGCTGAATAGACCAATGGCAGGCCCTGAAATTGAGGCAATAATTAATAGCCTACCAACCAAAAAAAGTCCGGGACCAGGTGGATTCACAGCCGAATTCTACCACAGGTACAAGGAGAAGCTGGTACCATTCCTTCTGAAACTATTCCAATCAATAGAAAAAGAGGGAATCCTCCCTAACTCATTTTATGAGGCCAACATCATCCTGATACCAAAGCCTGGCAGAGACACAACAAAAAAAGAGAATTTTAGACCAATATCCCTGATGAACATCGATGCAAAAATCCTCAATAAAATACTGGCAAACCGGATTCAGCAGCACATCAAAAAGCTTATCCACCATGATCAAGTGGGCTTCATCCCTGGGATGCAAGGCTGGTTCAACATTTGCAAATCAATAAACATAATCCAGCATATAAACAGAACCAAAGACAAAAACCACATGATTATCTCAATAGATGCAGAAAAGGCTTTTGACAAAATTCAACAGCCCTTCATGCTAAAAACGCTCAATAAATTCGGTATTGATGGAACGTACCTCAAAATAGAGCTATTTATGACAACCCCACAGCCAATATCATACTGAATGGGCAAAAACTGGAAAAATTCCCTTTGAAAACTGGCACAAGACAGGGATGCCCTCTCTCACCACTCCTATTCAACATAGTGTTGGAAGTTCTGGCTAGGGCAATTAGGCAAGAGAAAGAAATCAAGGGTATTCAGTTAGGAAAAGAAGAAGTCAAATTGTCCCTGTTTGCAGATGACATGATTGTATATTTAGAAAACCCCATTGTCTCAGCCCAAAATCTCCTTAAGCTGATAAGCAACTTCAGCAAAGTCTCAGGATACAAAATTAATGTGCAAAAATCACAAGCATACTTATACACCAGTAACAGACAAACAGAGAGCCAAATCATGAATGAACTTCCATTCACAATTGCTTCAAAGAGAATAAAATACCTAGGAATCCAACTTACAAGGGATGTAAAGGACCTCTTCAAGGAGAACTACAAACCACAGCTCAGTGAAATAAAAGAGGACACAAACAAATGGAAGAACATACCATGCTCATGGATAGGAAGAATCAATATCGTGAAAATGGCCATACTGCCCAAGGTAATTTATAGATTCAATGCCATCCCCATCAAGCTACCAATGAATTTCTTCACAGAATTGGAAAAAACTGCTTTAAAGTTCATATGGAACCAAAAAAGAGCCCGCATCTCCAAGACAATCCTAAGTCAAAAGAACAAAGCTGGAGGCATCACACTACCTGACTTCAAACTATACTACAAGGCTACAGTAACCAAAACAGCATGGTACTGGTACCAAAACAGAGATATAGACCAATGGAACAGAACAGAGTCCTCAGAAATAATACCACACATCTACAGCCATGTGATCTTTGACAAACCTGAGAGAAACAAGAAATGGGGAAAGGATTCCCTATTTAATAAATGGTGCTGGGAAAATTGGCTAGCCATAAGTAGAAAGCTGAAACTGGATCCTTTCCTTACTCCTTATACGAAAATTAATTCAAGATGGATTAGAGACTTAAATGTTAGACCTAATACCATAAAAATCCTAGAGGAAAACCTAGGTAGTACCACTCAGGACATAGGCATGGGCAAGGACTTCATGTCTAAAACACCAAAAGCAACGGCAGCAAAAGCCAAAATTGACAAATGGGATCTCATTAAACTAAAGAGCTTCTGCACAGCAAAAGAAACTACCATCAGAGTGAACAGGCAACCTACAGAATGGGAGAAAATTTTTGCAATCTACTCATCTGACAAAGGGCTAATATCCAGAACCTACAAAGAACTCAAACAAATTTACAAGAAAAAAACAAACAACCCCATCAAAAAGTGGGCAAAGGATATGAACAGACATTTCTCAAAAGAAGACATGCATACAGCCAACAGACACATGAAAAAATGCTCATCATCACTGGCCATCAGAGAAATGCAAATCAAAACCACAATGAGATACCATCCCACACCAGTTACAATGGCGATCATTAAAAAGTCAGGAAACAACAGGTGCTGGAGAGGATGTGGAGAAATAGGAACACTTTTACACTGTTGGTGGGACAGTAAACTAGTTCAACCATTATGGAAAACAGTATGGCGATTCCTCAAGGATCTAGAACTAGATGTACCATATGACCCAGCCATCCCATTACTGGGTATATACCCAAAGGATTATAAATTATGCTGCTATAAAGACACATGCACACGTATGTTTATTGCAGCACTATTCACAATAGCAAAGACTTGGAATCAACCCAAATGTCCATCAGTGACAGATTGGATTAAGAAAATGTGGCACATATACACCATGGAATACTATGCAGCCATCAAAAAGGATGAGTTTGTGTCCTTTGTAGGGACATGGATGCAGCTGGAAACCATCATTCTTAGCAAACTATCACAAGAACAGAAAACCAAACACTGCATGTTCTCACTCATAGGTGGGAACTGAACGATGAGATCACTTGGACTCAGGAAGGGGAACATCACACACCGGGGCCTATCATGGGGAGGGGGGAGGGGGGAGGGATTGCATTGGGAGTTATACCTGATGTAAATGACGAGTTGATGGGTGCAGCACACCAACATGGCACAAGTATACATATGTAACAAACCTGCACGTTATGAACATGTACCCTACAACTTAAAGTATAATAATAATAAATAAATTAAAAAAAAAAAAAAGAAAAGAAAAACAGGTAATCCTCCCTAACTCGTTTTATGAGGCCAACATCATCCTGATACCAAAGCCTGGCAGAGACACAACAAAAAAAGAGAATTTTAGACCAATATCCCTGATGAACATCTATGCAGAAATCCTCAATAAAATACTGGTAAACCGAATCCAGCAGCACATCAAAAAGCTTATCCACCATGATCAAGTGGGCTTCATCCCTGGGATGCAAGGCTGGTTCAACATATGCAAATCAATAAACGTAATCCAGGATATAAACAGAACCAAAGACAAAAACCACATGATTATCTCAATAGATGCAGAAAAGGCCTTTGACAAAATTCAACAGCCCTTCATGCTAAAAACTCTCAATAAATTCGGTATTGATGGAATGTATCTCAAAATCATAAGAGCTGTTTATGCAAACCCATAGCCAATATCATACTGAATTGGCAAAAACTGCAAGCATTCCCTTTGATAACTGGCACAAGACAGGGATGCCCTCTATCACCACTCCTATTCAACATAGTGTTGGAAGTTCTGGCCAGGGCAATCAGGCAAGAGAAAGAAATAAAGGTATTCAGTTAGGAAAAGAAGTCAAATTGTCCCTGTTTGCAGATGACATGATTGTATATTTAGAAAACCCCATTGTCTCAGCCCAAAATCTCCTTAAGCTGATAAGCAACTTCAGCAAAGTCTCAGGATACAAAATCAATGTGCAAAAATCACAAGCATTCTTATATACCATTAACAGACAAACAGAGAGCCAAATCATGAGTGAACTCCCATTCACAATGGCTTCAAAGAGAATAAAATACCTAGGAATCCAACTTACAAGGCATGTAAAGGACCTCTTCAAGGAGAACTACAAACCACTGCTCAGTGAAATAAAAGAGGACACAAAAAAATGGAAGAACGTACCATGCTCATCAATAGGAAGAATCAATATCGTGTAAATGGCCATACTGCCCAAGGTAATTCATAGATTCAATGCCATCTCCATGAAGCTACCAATGAGTTTCTTCACAGAATTGGAAAAACTGCTTTAATGTTCATATGGAACCAAAAAAGAGCCCACAGTGCCAAGACAATCCCAAGTGAAAAGAACAAAGCTAGAGGCATCACGCCACCTGACTTCAAACTATACTGCAAGGCTACAGTAACCAAAACAGCATGGTACTGGTACCAAAACAGAGATATAGACCAATGAAACAGAACAGAGCCCTCAGAAATAATACCACACATCTACAGCCATGTGATCTTTGACAAACCTGAGAGAAACAAGAAATGGGGAAAGGATTCCCTATTTAATAAATGGTGCTGGGAAAATTTGCTAGCCATAAGTAGAAAGTTGAAACTGGATCCTTTCCTAACTCCATATACGAAAATTAATTCAAGATGGATTAGAGACTTAAATGTTAGACCTAATACCATAAAAACCCTAGAAGAAAACCTAGGTAATACCATTCAGGACATAGGCATGGGCAAGGACTTCATGTCTAAAACACCAAAAGCAACAGCAACAAAAGCCAAAATTGACAAATGGGATCTAATTAAACTAAAGAGCGTCTGCACAGCAAAAGAAACTACCATCAGAGTGAATAGGCAACCTACAGAATGGGAGAAAATTTTTCCAATGTACTTATCTGACAAAGGGCTAATATCCAGAACCTACAAAGAACTCAAACAAATTTACAAGAAAAAAACAAACAACCCCATCAAAAAGTGGGCAAAGGATATGAACAGACATTTCTCAAAAGAAGACATGCATACAGCCAACAGACACATGAAAAAATGCTCATCATCACTGGCCATCAGAGAAATGCAAATCAAAACCACAATGAGATACCATCCCACACCAGTTAGAATGGCAATCATTAAAAAGTCAGGAAACAACAGGTGCTGGAGAGGATGTGGAGAAATAGGAACACTTTTACACTGTTGGTGGGACTGTAAACTGGTTCAACCATTGTGGAAAACAGTGTGGGGATTCCTCTAGGATCTAGAACTAGAAATACTATATGACCCAGCCATTCCATTACTGGGTATATACCCAAAGGATTATAAATCATGCTGCTATAAAGACACATGGACATGTATGTTTATTGTGGCACTATTCACAATAGCAAAGACTTGGAATCAACCCAAATGCCCATCAGTGACAGACTGGATTAAGAAAATGTGGCACATATACACCATGGAATACTATGCAGCCGTAAAAAAAGATGAGTTCGTGTCCTTCGTAGGGACATGGATGCAGCTGGAAACCATCATTCTCAGCAAACTATGGCAAGAACAGAAAACCAAACACTGCATGTTCTCACTCATAGGTGGGAATTGAACAATGAGATCACTTGTACACGGGAAGGGGAACATCAGACACTGGGGCCTATTATGGGGAGGAGGCAGTGGGGAGGGATGGCACTGGGAGTTATACCTGATGTAAATGACGAGTTGATGGGTGCTGATGAGTTGATGGGTGTAGTACACCAACATGGCACATGTATACATATGTAACAAACCTGCACATTGTGTACGTGTACCCTGGAACTTAAAGTATAATAATAATAATAAAAAGAATAAACAGCAGTGAAAGATAAAAAAAAAATAATAATAAAATATTTCCTCCAAAAAAAAGAGTAATATTGAATTTCAAATAAGATTAAGAGAAAGCAAAACTCTGGATTATTTTTCAGTTTATCACCCCCTCAGAAACCCATTCTGTTTCTTCTGGTGTTCAAAGTATAATCTCTGGAAACTGAACTCCCTGAACATGTCAATTTTTTTCATGTATGAGCTCTTCCTGTGAAATCTCCTTTGCACTTTAGCATCAGTGGATGAAAACTGGCTTTTATTCAAATATCCCAGAGTCATTTTTCAGAGGAACTGTCATCTCCATCTGACTAGTTCAATCATTACTTACTTTATTCCAGCACTTGAAAGGCAAACCAGCTTTAGTTGTGGCTAATTTCCCTACCTGACCACAGAGTTTCCAAGATTTTCTCCAGAACTAAATGTTACACTGAATAGTATTCTAAGCTATGCTTCTTTGATAGTGTAGAGCCTTCATCAACCTGTTTTTTCCCCGTTTATCCGCAAAGTAGTTAGAAGCATCATACTGCATTAATGAAGAATTTCCCTTGGTCTCTGCTGCCATTGCCAAGCTGGGGCCAACCTATGAGAGAGATGTCTGAAGCAGAATCAGAACAGCAGAAATGACAAGCAGCTTACTGGTGAATAAACGAACATGGTGCTTGACAGCTCTGGGGATCGTCTGTATTATGGCTTTGCTCAGGAGCTAGAATACACTTTCCTCCATCACTGCATATTCAAATTCTTCTCATTTTCAATGTTCAATTTAAAGGTTTCTCTTAGCAGCAAGGGATTTGGTCATTTGTTTCGTATTTGAGATATTCTGTGTATTTATTATACTGCTAGATATTAGCAAGCTCTTCCTGTATCCTCTCCAGCTAGTATTCCTTTACTCTTCTTCCCCTCTTCTATATTGCAATAGAAACTAGCCTGAATTCTTTTTTGGTTTGTATTACCCTCTAGCTGATATTATAATGAAGTAGCTTGTCTCTACTTTCAGAGTTAACCTCTGAAAGAAGAGCAGTTCCTCCCTATCTGTTACTCCACCAACACATTGCTAATAGCAAGATATGTGATCAGTAGTTTGTTGACTGAGTCATTTCTCAGCTGAGATGGAATACTGGGCCACCATCTTTGAGAGGATCTTGGGGATTCCACAGGCAGCTGAATGTGCATTCACAACAATGTTTTCTATCCAAAGGTATTTTGATTGGCTTCTCTGCAACTTCAGTAAATTCTAGTGGTGCAGAGACATGGTTGCAAAGAGCCTACTCCCTTCTCATGAAGCAGAAGATTTTGTTCCTGCTGTGTCTTTCCAGACCTAGCAGCATAATCAGTGTTGTGTTTTTATAGTCTGTTAGTCTTCTAAAAATGAGAACAATGACTTTTGTGTATTAGTTGACACAAGAGCCTGCTGGGATTAGCAGAATAAGACTTAAAGGGACTTGAGATTGTATAATCCAATCATATCTGTGAAGGTAATAACTAATGTTAATGATCACATCAAATAGACATGCATTCATACTAATGTACTTTTTAATCTCTCTTCTCTTGCTGAGATGTTCTAAGGATTACCTAACAACACAATAAACATGCCAAAGACTGCCCCCCAAAGTCTAGAAACATAGAGAAAAATACTTCATTGTACTTTTAAAAATGAGCAAATGGGTCCGTTGCTTTACATTTAGAGAAACATCACCTGAAAACGTGTTTAAGAACTGGAGAAAAACATACTAAGAATATCACACGATATAGCCAACATGCTTTAAAAAATAAATGTAGCCCTGGTTTTCCAATTTTTTGTAGGCCCTTCGTATCATGTAGTAGTAAGTGTTTTGAAGAGGAAATAAATAGCGAAAGAATAGGGAATTATAAGGAAAGAGAGAGGTATTATTTTAGATAGGGTATGAGAAGACAAAGCCAATGGAATGTTCATGGTATTTGTAACCCCTCTAGATTGTGCCTGCTTCAGCACCACACGTTCTTCCAATGGAGGCATCTGATACCTCTAGCACTGCCTGTCTCAAGCAAGGATGGCTCACTGTATCAGGGTTCTTGTCCTAGGATCCATTGAACCCATCTTCAGCCATAAACTTCTGGAAATTGTTTGTGAGATTTTCTGTAACAGTAAGTGGACATTTTTCTTGGGAGTTTAAAAAACTTTAAGAGTAGTAAACTAGATGATGAACTATTTGTTTTACATCCTGTTGTATAAACAAGGGACATGACCAGGCAGCACACACACAAAGGCTTCTGGAATAACATCTCTGGGAACACTCACAGAGACAACAGCATGTGGTGTCCCACTTAGCCAGTTGCATTCTGGAACAGCAGATGGGGATGTTCAGGCTCTGGAAGAACACAGCCCTCAAGTTGTTGGCTTTTAGCTGAATCATTAAAGATGCACCAACACTTCCCCTGTGTAACCAAGGTCTGTGGCGTAAGCCTTATGGTAATAGTCAAGTGTCCCGGAAAATCCTGGTCTCCAGCAAAACTCTGCTACTGCATTCGTCATTGGTTTGGAGGGGCACAGAAGGAGAGATCTTCCCTCTAATGTAGCCTGGGAGCTGGGGTCCATGTTTTATGGTTGCAGCATTGACAGCAATTCTGGCCTAAGTCACCCCTACTGAGATGGATTTGGAAATTGTAGGGAAAGCTGCATGATAAAGTAAGAAAACACTGGTTCCCTGTTTCTCACTCTGAAATTGAATACCTAGTTGAGAATAAATAGGCGTTGGATTAAAAGTAGATAGTCTAAGAAATCACTTGTGTTACTCCCCACTTCAGGTAATTTTGGTTGCCTTCTTTTCTCTCAGTTTGATGCATCCAAGTATTCCTTGACTTGCAAAGAAGCCACACACTCTGCTCCCTCCACTACCATAGGCACAGCCCCTAGTGTCATCACCATGGAAGCTGTTCATTATTTATTCATCTGTTGGGTTATGTTTGGTTATTTATATACTGATTTAGTTCATGATGAATTTGTGGTTTCCCAAGGGCAACACACCACTGTTGTAATAAGATCCTGACTTCCTAGCTCCTTTGTGTTCAGATTATGAAGGATGAGAAGAGGCTAAGGAAAGCCAGAGGAGCTTCTGGGAAATGGCCATGGGGAACAGGATCTCAGGGGACCTGGGTGGCTGTTGTGGTAGTCACGTAACTCTGCTCCAAACCTCCTAGATTTTGCTCTTCACTTTGTTCTCTGCCTAACATGCTGTTTGCAAGAACTCTTTTTTTAAAAAGCATAACTGACTATCTGAAGGGAGGTTGAAAATTAAATCATTCTTATTTAGGTTTTAATTCGTTATGTTTCTCCAAATTTGCAGCTGAGTTCAGATGCATTGGTGGTTAGATTGGGAAAGTAGAGAGAGAGTTTATTTTAGAGTACGGAGACTTTGGAGTCAGAGTAGATATTGAAAGGGTGGGAAGATTAGATCATCAGCTAGGCTTTGCTCATCTAGACCTCTAAAGAGAGAAACATGGAAGCTGGGAACTAGATGAATAAAAAAAATGGTGAGAATTATCAAGACAAGCCCTACTTATTTCAGAATTACACTTGGGTTGGCACTGCCCCATGACATTTAATGGAACCTTCCTTTTCTTTCTCCCTCTTCATATCTGTTTTCTCCTCTTCTTCCACATTTTCTCCTCCCTCCTCCTCCTTTTTTCCTTCCCTTCCTGCCTTCTGAAACACTCAACCTCTAATAGATCTCTGGGGAGAACTGTCGATACTATAATCCTGCTACATAATTGATTAAATAAAATCATTAATGTGTTGGCAATACAAGGGTAACTAGAGAGCATGAGCTCCTTCAATTGGAAAATAAGAAAAGTAAAGCTCCAAAAAGGAAAGTCTCCAATTAGCACAAGGTCATTCTGGGACTAGAATCCAGGTTTCCTGACTCCCAATTAATGGTTCTTTCTGTTCCGCTTAGAAATTCCTGAGTAAGCCAAAAACTACATACCCCACATGATATTATTTTACTCACGAAGCAAACCATTTAAATGCCTTATTTGTGTCAACATTGTGCTGAAACCTGAAAATTAAAGTGGGAAAGAATTTAATTTTAAAAGCACTTTATAGTCCTTTGTTTATATTCCTTAAAATTATAGAGTTGATTGTAGATTATCCATTTACAGCTATAGAAACAAAAACAAGTCAAAGACATGTCACAGGTGACCCAAAATACAATTTGAATTTAGAAGATCTGGACTTAGTTGTCTATTTGAATTTACTGATTCTTCATTCTCCTTAAATTTCAATATGAACCAATCACAGTTGTGAACATGAAAATGTTAGAGGGAGGCAGTAATACTAAATAGAAGAGCCTATTATGTACTGTTGATTCTTGGAAATCATATGGTCGACTTAACAGTTTCATCTTTCCATCTTAAAAGAACTCTATGGAAATAAATGGCTGTACATTGAATGACCGAGGACAGGCTGAACTGCATAAATATGGAACCGGGGCTTCAAAGGCTGCAACAGCCTTGGGTACCTGGGTGTATAAAGCAGAATAGCTAGCATTAGTAATAGTCGCAATACAGTATTTATTCAGCTTCATCCCCATTTGTACTACATCCTCCTTGCGGCTGTAATTTCTCCCAAATGTTTTCAGGAATGGGATGTTGGATTGATTGAGTAGACATAGTGATATAGTTTGAATGTTTGTCCCCTTCAAATCTCATGTTGACATGTAATCCCCAGAGTTGGAGGTGGGACCTGGTGGGAAGTGTTTGAGTCAAGAGGATCCCTCATGAATGGCTTAGCGCCATCCCCTCAATAATCAGTGAGTTCCCGCTCAGTGACTTTACACAAGATCTGGTTGTTTAAAAAGTGTTTCACCTACCCCTTCTCTGTTGCTCTCACTCTTGCCATGTGACTTGCCTGCTCTCCCTTTGCCTTCCACCATGATTGGGAGTTTCCTGAGACCCTCACCAGAAGCTAAGCAGATGCTGGCACCATGTTTCCTTTATATCCTGCAGAACAATGAGCCAATTAAACCTACTTTCTTTCTAAATTACCCAGTTTCAGGCATAGTGACACAAAAATGGACTAATACATATAGCTAGGGTTTTTTATGAGCCCTTGACAAGTCCTCCTGGTTAAGATGTATGCTGGCCTCATTTTCTCTTATCTGCCCAGCTCAGTGTCATAAAGCTGTTGAAGGTAAAATTTAACAGCTATTTAGATAACACATGCCTGGCAGGGTGGAGCCCAGGCTGCCAGGGTTCAGTTTGCTATTCAGAGTACTACCAATCGTACCCAACAGTGACTAACACACTCCACCACCAAGACCTATGGGATGAAAATTATTATCTTTGTTTTCAAACTGGAGAGACTGGGCTCAGAAAATTTAAGTAACTATACTAAAGTCACACAACTAGTAAGTGCCAGGGTAATTTAAGTAACTTTACTAAAGTCACACAACTAGTAAATGGCAGGGTAGCATTTGAAACCAGCCAGTTAATTCTAGAGGCTGCCTTCTTAACATCACACCAAATGTCTGGGTTGAGGAGGCAATTGGACGCCAGCACATGTCTGGAGTCAGTCATGGAGTAAGGCCAACTGGTTCTCTGGAGACGGGCTGCTAGTGCTAAGGCATTAGAATAGCTGTGAATATGTGTAAACCTGGCTGGCTTAGCATGACATTTTTTGACTGAGTGAAGCACTAGGAAATAGAATTATCTCTACAGATGAACAGCTAAGACAGAGAAAACTTCCCATAACACATAAGTTGGGGACAAGAGAAGATGATTTGGCTTTAGCTATATTGAATTGGCAAGAAAACGTGGCTTGGTTTCAACAGACACTTCTTCATTCTAGACAGAAAGAAGGATTTAAAAGAACTCCATATAAGAGACCCCAGTTCAGTTTTGGCATGGTGTGTGACCAAATATAGCACTGGAGAAATGAGATGGATTACTTTTCTTCTTCTCACCCCAGAGCCCTCCAGCTTAAGCAAGTAGTAAAGTCCTACTAGACTTTCTGTAAAGTAGTCTCAAATCCAGGTCCCTAGCCAGGAGACCCAGCAACCTGGGAAGCTGTTCCTGGCCAGACTCTGGGGGCAGTTATGGCTTTATACAGGCTCAGGAGGCACGCTCTGAGTTCTGTGTCATAAGGGGATGCAGGAGTTAGAACTGTTTCCTCATCTCCACCCAACTCCTACCCCAACACTGGTGAATATGTGGGGATCCTGGAGTCTGGCACAAGAAGCTTTGAGCATTCATTTTGAGAGGTGAGAATGGTTCTTTATTTTCTGACTTATAAAGTTTGACACCCCAAATCCACATCCAAAATCAAGGAAGCAAACATTCAAAATTTTGAAAGTTTATCACAACCTGGCAGATAACATGACATCTCATCTCTTGCTTCTGCAGCAAGACAACCGTAAAAATAAATTCTCAGTGTGTAAGTTTTAATAGATTACATTTTTGAAGCATACTTTTAGATTCTTTTTAGAACATTAATGACATATTCCATGAACCAGCTGCTATTCCATTCTGCTTCAGCAGTAATTTTAATTTGTCATCATCACCCCTGTGCCCTAACATGCTTCTCTCCCAGGTGTGCCTGGAATCTCATTCTAGCCCAACAGTCACTGGCCTAAGCCTTTGGCCAGCAGCAGCAGCAGAGTTGGCATCTGCTTACATCCTGACAGGAGGTTTCCCTTTAACTGCGGTTGGTAAGTCTCTCTATATAAAACGAAAAGAAAGATGAAGCAGAGGGCAGAAAGGGACTGGAGTTACTGGCTCTTGTTGAAAGGAAGAATGTCAGTGATTTGCAATAGGAAGGCCAGTGGGTAGAAACATGAAAACCAGTTATTATCTGATGCTGGTGAGAAGGTGGGACTTAATGATAGACCTGACAAGTCCTCTGTGTGAATGGTCATAGCAGCCTGGCAGAAGGCAAAAGAATGCAGACCAAGAATTCTGGCCCTCTCTGAATAACCACTGTTACTATTACAAGCTCAAAATGACTTTTCCACTTCAGTTCTTTAACAAGTAGTGATAACATTAAAATATCCCAATGAAGGTGTTGTTTTGACAATAGCGTTCACAACAACAAAAGGATCCAGCAAAATCTCATTCTCTCTCTTAAGGAAAATAGAAATAGTTTTAGTCATTCATTATAAAATGAGATTAAAGCTTTGCGAGAGACTATACTGTGTCACCTTTTTTGGTGTAGTTGAATGAATGTGGGTTTCAGGATCAGGCTGACCTGGGTTTAAATGGTTGCCTGACCTTAGATGAGTAATTTAACTTCTCTCAGACTTAGGTTTTTCATCCATAAAATTGTACCATAGTCACCACATCATGGAATAATAAGATTAGATTATATGAGGTTGGTAATTCATCTAGCAATATGCCTGGTACCTTGTAGTAACTCAATAAATCCCTACTTAGTGCTTTGTTGAAGTCCAGAAATGTCTATTGGTTCAAAGAACATTGCACCTTCCTCAATTTCCCTGCAAAGAGCTTACAGTATGATCAAAAACTAAAATTAGAAACCTGCAACAGAAAGGGAAAAAGAGTAGAGGAGGCTGCAGTATCCTGGGAAGAGCTAGGGACTGAAATCAGAAGGAGGCTTTGCTGCAACAGAACTGTGGGCACATTGCTTAACATCTTAAAGCCTCAGTATTCTCACCTACATCAAGGAGATAACAATATCGCCTTTGCAGGTGTATATTTAAGACATCCTTCCTATGTACTGACAATAGGCTTGAGATTGAGTTTCCCACAAAGAAGAATAAGCTACATTCAATGCCCTCAAAATAATTTGGAGCCTAGTGGAGGAATTAGTAACATAACCATATGAAGAAAATATGCTCACTGAATATAGGATCAACTTTTGAATTCCTTCTCAAAAATGGTAAAACGTAACAATGATAGGCACGGATTTATACCAGATAACTTTCAATCCAGGCTTCTGCTTGATAGTTGTAAAAAATCAGGCAAGTTATTTAACCTATTGTTGGAAATGAAGGAAATAAAGGAATAGGAATTGTTGTGAATATTAAATAATACATGTAAATGTGGGGAACATAGTAAGCATTCAATAAAACATTAGCTCTAAAGTTTGCTAAAGGTACCCCAGCACTTGGGGCTGAAGGTGACAGTCTTGAGGGGCCTCCCTATAAATTCTCTATCTTTGTTGACACCAGTAATTCATGTAGAAACATCCCCTAGGCTCTATTCTCAGAAATGGAATTGTTTTGGTGTTGTTAGGTACATCTACAAATTCAAAAGTCCAGACATTAACATCTGAATGTTATTCCTTGAAAGAATAGATTGATGAGAGCTACTTTTTCCCATTGTTTTTCATAAAAACTATCTTGCATACTTTATCTTGCCACTTTTTACTTATAAGAGTTTTCCATTTTCTGTAAGAAAGTTTCTGTAAGTTGCTAAGAAAAGCACAAACTTAACATGCTACAAGGAAACTACAAGATGACAATGAGCTTCAGGGCAAATCACCACATACAGATAATCAATTAGGGAAGAAAAATGTTCAGGATCTCATTGTCATGGTCTTTGAAAAGAAACTCTGTACCAAAGTAAGAGTTTCAAATGATAGTTTCAACCCCGACTCTTACTCCAACCCAAGCCCCAGCTGTGTTCATTTCACCTCATTTCCCCTCAAACTGGAAATAAATAAAGATAAAATGTTGTGCATATGTAGTACCTTGTTTCCAAGGAGCCCAACAGACTTTAAACATATTACCCCATTAATCATCATGCTGAAAGAGGATATAACAACCATGTCTCCACACTTCTAAATGAGAAAATGCAGAAATGACAAAGGGAATTGACTGACAAAGGACACAGAGGAATGGGTGACATGGCAGGGAAAAGAACCTGGGTCTTGGAAATCTTTATTATTTCAAGGATATAAGAATACCCATAAATCATAAATAACAAGATAAAACCTGGCTGCTGATTGCTTAGAGTGTAGTTAAGTCAAAGACGGGAGTAAGAGGGCTTTCAAATATGTGTAATAAACCTCTTGCGCCTCTGGATGCTGGCAGGATATCCTATTGGGTTTCTTCTCCTCTTGGCCCCCACCACTGTAGGTCACTTCTCATACTATCATAAATTTTCTGACATCTAGTAATTTGCTACAAATTTTCAACTCTAACTTTAGGGTTTAATTGGTTTTTTTTTTGTTTTTTTTTTTTTTTTTTTTTTGTCTTCTCTTATACTCCAAATCAAATCATATGCCCATTTTCTTTCAAAGTCTACTTATTAATGCTGATTAAATTCCTTTCCGTTTGTTTTAAATTTAATAAAAAAGTCAGCTAATCTAGAAGACCACATTTTCTCAATACAGGCATTGTGTGAAATGGAATTAAATGTCATATATAATTTTATAGAGCTATTTTTTAAGACGAGGGTAGTCAGGTTTTTAAATTTTCTTGAAGTAACATTTATGGGTGAGAATATTGTTATAACTCAACTTGGGAGTTAGTAATTTTATAAATTAACCAGTTAAGGATGTCAAGATATCTCTTAAACAGTTTAAGAAAGCAAATGAGCAAATTACTTAGTATCAAAATCAAGTCCCCGAGAAAAGAGTGTGGGTGACTTAGGGGTGGACACACAGTGGATATGGGGGCACTTGGAAGGAAGCGCTTGCCCTCAAACTGCCCTCTGCCTGTTCATTCACCAATGACCAAGAGGCCTAGACCAGGAAAAGAAAATCTTTATGTTCCACAGTCAGGAAAAAGACATAAAATATCAACTATCCTGTAAGACAGTATTAAGTTCACCTTAAAAGTATTAAGAGAAGTGAGAGGGAAACAAACAAAACAAAACACGTAACCAATAGGTAAGTGACATGGATTTCTAAAAATAACTTTTAGAGGCATATAGTCTAGTTACAGCATGTATAGTACAGAATGGGTCAGAACTGAGTTAAATCCAAGATAAGCCACTTCTCAGCTAAGAGACCTTTTAGTTGGTATGAAGGTTGATGATAATGAATATAAGTTCCTGGTGCATAGTTGGACTGGCAATAAATAGTATTTATTAAAATTATCTTAATCTGTATCTTATTTTCTCCTTCCAAAATCACATTTATAATCTCCGTCAACCCAAATTTTACTAATCAAGTTTTAATGTTTCAAAGAGCGTGCTAACTAATTGAAGTTTTCTTTTCAGTTAATATGAATTTGATATATACAGCAGAAAGAGATAGCTCAATATCTTCTGTTTAAAAGAACTGAGGTTTAAGATATGAACTGTTTTCATTATAGTACAAAATATCTTATTTGTCATTATATATGTCTAACATATCTAACTATTTTATTTATACTGAAAAATACGTCAAATGTTATAATTATAATCTCCTTTATACCTTTATCTTGTCACTCTTATGTTTTTGTTTGATCAGCCATATTTTGTATAGATTATTCTTTAAATAATTTCACCAGGCAACAAAATGTGAAAAATATGGACCATAATGCTGACAACCTCACCTGCCTATGATGGCTTTTGATGTGTCCTCTTAGCTAAGTTAAACAGCAATTCCCAGAATTCCCTTTTAGGTCATTTTCAGTTAAGGTGAGCTGCAAGAGACATTCATTCCCGAGTTGGAGGAAAAAAAAGGGAATAGAAGCCATTCTGTAACATGCACATCCTTTCTCCTGGTTACTCAATCAAACACTAATCTAGGTGCTGCTGTGATCAGATTTTGAAGATGAGATGAAAATGTCTAATCAGTTGACTTTCATTTTATCAAAAAGATAAATTGTTGACTTTCATTTTATCAGAAGATAAATTGTCCTGGATAATCTAGGTGAGCCAGGCTTACTCACTTGGAAGGTCTTTCAAAGAGGACTTAGGCCTTGCCTGGGTTGAGACTCTTGCCTGTGTACAACAAATGTCAGCTTGTGCCCCTGGGTTCCAGCCTGCTCATGACCTCCCTTCTCGAGCACCCGCTATGCAGAGTTTCAGCTTGCTTTACTTAGCTGTCATAATTGCATAAGTCAGTTCTTTGTAATAGATGCAGATAGAAGGATGGATGGAGATGTAAATATAGACATAAACACATGGAATAGAGATGGTGGAGACAGCAATAGAGATGGGATAAGTAGACATCCTAATGGTTCTGCTTTTCTGGGTGAACTCTGATATACTACCTTATCTTTCCGTATCTACTGAGGTCTCCGTGAGATCAAATGCTATACTAGATATTGAATGCATTGATGACTCAATGAATCTGTTGATCTCCAAAGATACACTGATACTTTCATTCACGTATTCATTTGAAATTTATAATTACTTACATATGAAAAGACTTAGAGCAAATTAATTTTTAGTAAAGGTTTTCTGGTTTGTTGTTTTTATTAATCATGTTTACATAGATTTGCCTAAATGTCTTTCAAACTAATTTGCATCACAAAACGATTGTTTGACACTAACTAGCTGAGTAACTTTGAGCAAATTACTTAACCTATCAATTTCATCAAGATGGAAAAGATAATATTTATCTCATTAGATTTTTATTACAATTGATATATGCAAAGCATTTAGGATGGTACTAGACATACAGTAAACAAGATATAAGTGTTATCTTCTATTATTATTAAATCAAATTACTTTCACACTCTTCACCCAGTTTTTCTAAAAAGTTGCTTATGTATGAGGATAACAATAATAGTGCCAATTTTTTATACCAAAATTTTCAGAGAATATTTTAAATTACTGGAAAAGATTTGCTTGAACAATAGACGACTAAGGTGTCCAACTATTCAAAGATAGTTACAGGAACAGGTTGGTTTTCTCTGGCTCTAGGGCTGATAACATGGCATGAACAAAGAAGTCAGGTTCTGGTATCAGATGCACCCAGTGGAATCCTGGTTTCACTACCCACTGCCTGTACCTGAGCTCTAACTCCTTGAGTGTAAAACAGGCTATGTAGTCCCTACATTGCACCACAGCCGTAAGGACTGGCGGTTACCAGCTATGTAATGATCTCTCTATTATTGTGGCTTCCAAGGAAGAAGTAGAAGACAGCAATATTATCATTTTTAAATCTAATACTGGATGACAGAATAATACAGATTACATGCGACTTGCAATGTTTAGATATTAAGAGTTTTATCAAGTTCCTTTCCCCAAATATTTGATTCAATAGGAATGTGTTGAATACTTATTTTCAAGCTCTGCCGGGTGCTGTAAATATGAAAATGAAACAGTCCCTGGTCAATTTAAAAATGCTTGGCCACCTTGCCATGAATCCCTCCACACTAGATTTTCTTATATTTGGCTTCATTCTCCTAACGACCTTTTTAAAAACTCTTCAGTTATTTTGTTTTTTCTTGCCATCCTAAACATTATGTATTCTTCAAGGTTCTGCCCTTGAAATTCTTTTTCTGCTTGTAGTATTTTAATCATGTGCCTTTCCATTTCCAGAGCTTCACCTCTGCATGATTGATTCCCAAATATATGTCTACCATTTGAACATTCACCTACAGGTCCCTAAAACTTCAAGAGTCCAAAGCAGAACTTATTGTCCCTTCTGTGCCCCAAGCCAGACCCTTTTCTTGATGTGTGTGTGCATGTTATTGCTCTAGCATATAAGAAGCCAAGGTTGATTCCTCCTCATAATTTTCTTTACATATCCAGTTAACTTCCAGGTCTTATGTTTTGCGTTATATTTTTTACCTTGAAGGATTTCACAATCCATTTTGTTCCTTGCATTTTTCCTGACATCACTCTTGCCTTGGTGTGCTTTATTTATCTTTTAGACGTTTCAATACCTTCCTAATTTGTCTACTTCTTTTAGCTTTTGTCTCCTTCCCATCCTTCCAATGTCTTGCTTCCAGTTTAACATTTGTAAGTTTCAATTAGTAACTTGATTGAAAACCTTTTTATTGGTTTCACAGCACTGACAGAATTAAACAGCATGAGTCAGTACAAAGGTACTTCCCAAGGGTATCTCCAAACTACCCTTCCAGTATCATCTCGAGCAAGAAATTGACACTTGTTGAATACTGACCACATACATGAATGAGCAGTTATATCTCTATTGGTATATATATATGTGGTCCAATATGTGTGTAAGTAGGGCAGGGTGAGTAGAAAGAACAGTGAATTGTGCATAGGTCTGATAGTTCCAGCAAATACAGTTCTAGTATCAAGAACAGGAAGGGAGTGGAAAAAAATACTATGAGCTAATAGTAGTTATAATTGAGGTACATGAACACTGGCCATGGAGGATAGCAAAATAAAGGATAGTTTAGGTATGAACTTCAAACAAGTAAGTCTTTTGTTAGGTAGTTGAGAGCAGGGCTAAAATAATGCAATGCAGGGAGCAGCACTGGGGAGCAAGAAGTCCCTTTCCTGCTGTCTTTGAATTTAGACAAGTCAGAGGAGGAAAAGCCTATTTTGTTTTCTGTAGTGATGGAGTTTCTACAGCTTCTCTCTCTTTTTGAAAAGCCACTATTCAGGAAATGAAATATTTTCACTGTCAACAAAGTACACGGCATCACTAATGACTATACTTCAGCAGATTTCAGGTGTCATGGGCTTATCGTTTCAGAAAGCTCCCACTAAGTAAAGAACTTGCATTGTTTCAGTGCATAAGATTTGCAAACCAATTTTTCTGGCCATGTAAAACATTAGGAATCACTTTTCCTTAAAACATGAATTTCTTGGTAATACACTATGAGTTGAATTGTGTCCCCTTTAAGAAAAAGGTAACACTGAAGTTCGCATCCCTAGTACTTCAGAATGTGACTTTATTCGGAAAGAGTCTCATTACAGAAATAATTTAAAATGAGGTAATTAGGATGAGTCCTAATCCCATACAATTGTTGTCATTATAAAGAGAGGAGGTTTGGACATAGAGACAGACATGCATAGAGGGAAGATGATGTAAAAGAGACACAGGGAGAATGCTAAACGAAGATGAGGGCATAGATTGCCTTGTGATACATCTACAAGTCCAGGATTGCCAGCAAACCACCAGAAGCTGGGAGAGAGGCATGGAACAGATTCTCCTTCACCACCCTTTGAAGGAACCAACCCTAGTGATACCTTAATTTTGAACATCTAGCTTCCAGAACTGTGATACAATACCTTTCTATTGTTATAAGACAGCCAGTTTTTGGTACTTTGTTATGCAGCTTTAAGAAACCAATAGGTAGTTAACATAAAAATGTTATTTAACATTTTTATTTAATGTTATTTTCTAGTATAAAAGAAAAAATAGAGTAAGTTTCTAAAATATCACTATTTTTATTAAGAAGCAATTGCTTTTAGTCAGAAAATAATGTGTAGCAAATACCTTTATGTTTGAGCAAATACTCTCGTGTTTCCACAAGTAATAGTTACAGTAAGACTTATCAAAATATTTCTATTTTCTGTATCCAACTTTTCTCTGAACTGCAGATCATTTTATATTAACTCCTTAATTTGATTCTTAGCCAATGTGAGAGAGTAATCCTTCTTGCAATAGATCCCAATGCAGCATGGATATCCATACCCAATCCAAACTGCAGTGACTTTAATATCCATCTTCTTTCTGAATTTTCTATAATGATGAAGTATTTGAACCTTAAGCTGAAGTAAATCCAGGCTCATTTGAATCCTTGACTCCTCCTTTTTCAACATTAGCTATTCTCAGTTAGACCCAGATGAAAGTCAACCATTTATGACTTCTGTCAAAACTAGAAGCAGTTTTGCTGACTAATCGATAGCCAAATGGAATTTCTACTGGAAAAAAATGCTTTGTTATTTAAACATCTATTCTATATTTGAGCAATTTCCATGGTAAGAGTTAGCCATTTTTTTCCTTGATGGTAATATTACCCTAAATACTAAGTACTGAAAATATTGCCTAAATGCCAGGTGAGAAAACTAATTATTTCTAAATGACTTAATTTTGACTGTCTATATGTCTCACTCTTGTTTCCCTTCCCTGAACAAGGAAGAAGTTTATTTTATTTAATCTCATGCCAGTGACTAAGAGGAACTGCTTACTAGGGAGAGTGTTTTCTCCCAATTTGAGATTGCAGAGCACTCTCTTTGCAAGAAACTCTGACTTTAATGAAAGTGCACCTGAGCCCAGGCATATGTGATCACTCTTTCCATGTGTTAAAAAGAGTCCTCTTTCTTTCTGGAATTTTGATTGCAACTGTAAACACTGGCAACATTTATTTGCTTCACATCACTTTCTAAATACTTGTCCAGAGAAAAAGAAAGTGAATGAAAAAAAATACTGAAAATGGGGGTAGCATAAAATTAATGTGTCATTACATCAAATCGATAATTTTAGCTAAATGAATATTTTATTTGATGAATTTTATTTAATTTAGATGAATTACACATTTGTATCATTTTTAAAATCCCAGAGTTTCTGTTCTTCATACAATAAAGATATAAGAAACAACTGAAAATACACACACATTACTTTTCTACCTTTTTAGAAAAAAATTTTTTTTCCAAGTATTTCTAAAGTATCTTAATCTACAGTTCACAGCCACAAGCAAATACAAATAAACTCATGTTAGAGCTGGAGGAAGTTTTACAAATTTGTAAGGGGTAAGAAGAGAACATAACCAAGATCTGGTCTCAGGTAACAACATGGGACTGAGACAATTGTATATTTCAACCCATCCATTAAAGTTAATTAACTAATCCTGTATACATTTGGGATATAAAACATAGTAAAGATATGCTTATTATCTAGAAGGCTGTCATATATACTTGAAGATGATGTACCAACCTCTTTCTCAAATTCCAGTTACATTTTTCTGACTATGAGACATTTGGAAGAGGAAAGGTTCTGTTGATTTTTCTCCAGAGGAATAAAAACATTACAAGCTTTGTTAATATCCTGCCTGAGAAAGTGGTATGTAAAAATGAATACTCTGAGGTGTCTTTACTAACAACATTTCTAGGTTTTCACAAGAGGAAATATTTCATAGACACTGGCATCCAGCTGTGTGAAGTAATAAGAAAATAAGCAAAAGACACCTGAAAAATATTTCTACGAACCTTTAATTCATGGTCAGTTTGGGAATTTGAGAAAAAGGATGTAAATTACACATATATTTTAGGAATCAAATAGTCTTGATGTCAATCCTGACTTCATCATTTAAAAACTGTACGAAAATTTTAGGAAAACTTATGAAAATTTTCTTATCTTCTTTTTCTGCCTCATTCTTTCAGAGATAAAAAGTGGAAAATATCACAAATTATTAGGTAAATGGTGGAAAATTCATTTGTGATGATTAAATAAGGTAATTTCTATAGTACAGTTAATTTTCAAGACAGTAACAGTTAATCCGGACCAGTTATTCAGTTACCCTAATCCAGACAAGGAAATCCCATTGGTAAGAGTCAGTCCACACACACACACACACACACACACACACACACACACACACACACACACACAAAGGGAAATAAAAAAGAAGGTGTCAGTCCTGTCCATTTTCTGTTAAAGGAATACATAAAAGCCTGAAATTGTTTGAATTAGGCAGGTCCAAGTTAGAATCCTGACTTAACCACTTAATATATTTGGGTATAATGCTTATTTTCTCTCTTTTTTTGCCAAAATGAGGATAATAAACATGCCGATTTCATAGGAGGTACATTTTTTTTTTGAGATGGAGTTTCACTCTTTCACCCAGGATGGAGTGAAGTGGCGCGATCTCGGCTCACCACAACCTCCGCCTCCCGGATTCAAGCGATTCTCCCGCCTCAGCCTCTTGAGTAGCTGGGATAACAGGCATGCGCCACGAGGCCCGGCTAATTTTTGTATTTTTAGTAGAGACGGGGTTTCACCACGTTGGCCAGGCTGATCTTGAACTTGTGATCTCAGGTGATCTGCCTGCCTCAGCCTCCCAAAGTGCTGGGATTACAGGCGTGAGCCACTGCACCCAGTTGGATGTACATTTTTAAGAGATGGCATAGGTATAGTGCTTGCCCCAGAACTTGGTATATATAATAAGCACTCAATGCTACTTACTATTAATTTTTAATTTTTATTAAGAAAGGTCATTGGGTATCAACTTACTAGATCAGAGAAATGGGTATTTACTTTAGCTGCAGCCTCTCTTAACTGAAAAGTTTGGGACATAAATGGAATTGGTGGGCTCAAGCCAACCAAATCGCATTAGCAATGTCTAGGGATCAATGGGAAGAGAGAAATGTATACAATGTTATTTCCAAGATATTCTGATAACAGATGTTTTATAAGGTAAGACAAATATTGCAGATTGTTTTATGACTCACATTCAGCATTCTCCACTTCCCTTTGTAGCAGAGGTAACCAATGACACATGTAGCTTTTTCAAAAGCAGTAAATACTGAGTAGGTATTTTGTGATAAATGTAATGCTAGGCTCTGAAGACAGAAGAGTTGAAAAAATAGATTCCATATTTTCACTTATGGAGTTGTAGTGTAATAAGGATGGCAAGCGCTCAAAAAAATCACACAAGTAAATATACAATTATAAATTATGTAAGTGCTGTAAAGAAAACATAAAATTGAAAGCTAGGAGATAGATAGTATGCTCGATCTTCCTGGTTTGCCCAACGCCATCCTGATTTTAGCACTGAATGTCTCACTTTCTAAAACTCCCTCAGTCATGGGCAAACCAGGAGAATTACTCACCACAGAACTAGGGTGGGAGCCCGGACAGAGGTGAGCAGCCTGAAGAGTAGGAGTTGAGCAGCGTCAGCTTTAACAGAAGCATTCCTGGAAAATGAGCAACTGGATAAGGCCCAAGATGGAAAGAGCTCAGTTAAAAGGACCAGAGATAGGGGTTGGGGCTTGAAATGAGGACAGTATGGCAGGTAGATTATGCTGTGCCTGGCAGACCATGTTGGAGGGTTGGGAGGAAATGGATTTTTACCTTAGCAGCAAAGGAACGATTCTAATAGGTTTTGGGCAGAGGGACAACCAAGCTCAAAAATCCTTTATAGTTCATATTTTAAGATAATCAGCCTGACTACAATGGGGATAAGTGACAGGAGGTGGAAAATGGAAATGGTCAACAGTGGGTGGATTTGAGAGCAATTTTGATATTTGAAGACCATTAGTTTTTCATCTCATTAGGACAGAACAACTTAACAATGGTACTGAAAATGTGGTCAGCAGCATCAGCTGAGAATCTGTTAGATCTGCAATTCCTTGAGCCCCTGTGTAAACCTACTGAATCAGAAACTCTGGGTGTGAGTCTGGCAATCTGTGTTTTTCAGATAGATCCAAGTTCAAATCCAAGTTTAACAAGCCCTCCAGGTGACTCTGATGCCCAGCTGAAGTTTGGCAAGCATCCAAAATTCAAAAGTTAAACTTAGAAAGGATGGAAATTTGGTAATGTTATCACTCCACTTGAAGGATAAGATTCTTCCTAATAATAGATGTAGAGAGAGAACGGAGGTGTACCTTGTTTTTATTGACAAACACATCTTTTCAGATTCTGGATTGTATTGCCAACAATGTACTTCTGGAAGGATAATTAGCACCTTGAGAGAAAGGTATTTAAACTGTGGTTTGAAGGACAGAGACAAAAATAACTAGTGTAAAATTTATCAGTAATTGACCAGGTGCCTTCTATGTAACTGGGTGATGAATGATGATGAAGCTAGGTAAAATAATGATTGTTACATGAAAAGAAAAGCCACAAAACAGATAGTTTTCAGTACTACCTGAAATCAAAGTCCCTTCCAGTCCTGTATTTCTAGATTCCACTGGCAGAATAAGACTTTTAACTCTTTGGTATTTAACTCTTTAGTATTTAGATTCAGATGTCTATATTCAAATATTTGAATCCCAAGCTAAATTTTTGGTCTCTACTTTATTTTATTGTGAATTTTTTAACGTAAATGGTAGTTTTTTTGATACATCATAGTTCTATACATTTATGGGGTACAAATATTTTTGATACATACATACAACTTGCAATAATCAAATCAGGGTAATTAGGATATCCATCACATCAAGCATGTATCATTTATTTGTGTTGGGAACATTCCAAATTTTCCCATCTATTTTGAAATATACTATAAATTTTTATTATATGTAACTGTATATTACAGAGAGTATGTATACATACTATACAGTCACCCTACTGTGCTATTGAACACTAGAGCTTATTCCTTCAATCTAACTGTATTTGGTGCATATTAACCAATCTTTCTTCATCCCTCCTAGCCCTTACTCTTCCCAAACTCTGATAACCATCCTACTTTCTACCTCCGTGAGATTGTTATTTTAGCTCCCACATGCGTGAGAACATGCAATACTTGTCTTTCTGTGCTTGACTTATTTCACTTAACACAGTCTCCTCCAGTTCCATCCATGTTGCTGCAAATGATAGGATTTCATTCTCTTTTTTGGCTACATGATATTCCATTGTGTATATGTACCACATTTTCTTTATTCATTCATCCATTGACGGACATTTAGGTTGATTCCATATCTTGGCTCTTGTAAATAGTGCTACAATAAACAAGGAAGTGCAGCTATCTCTTTGATACACTGATTTTCTTTCTTTTGGATATATACCTAGCAGTGGGATTTCTGGATCATATGGTTATGTTTTTTTTTTAAGGAACTACATACTATTTTCCATAGTGGCTGTATTAATTTACATTCCCATAACAGTGTACAAGCATTCCACTTTCTCTTTGCATACTTGTCAACATGTTCTTTTCTACTTTTTTGATAATAGTTACTTTAACGGAGAAGAGATGGTATCTTTTTGTGGTTTTGATTTGTGTTTCCCTGATGATAAGTGATGTGCATTTTTTTCATATACCTGTTGGTCATTTGTCTGTCTTGAGAAATGTCTATTAAGATCTTTAAGTGCACGTGAACAGAAACATATTATTGAAACTTGATGAGATGGGACTTGTGATCTACAACAATGAAAGACCATAGCTTACCAAAAAGATAAAACAAAACTTAGTAGAAGAGAGTTCTACCCTGCATGAAAATTAAGAGTTGACAGTAGATATGTGTTGGAAAAAAATTTCATATAAGAAAAGCAACCAGATATGAGAGTAATTTTGGAAGAATACCACAAACTTCCAGACGAGAGAGAAATTATAAATTACGATTTCCTGGAACAGATTAAGTAGTGGGAGAAAGACAAAATCTAGTAGTGATAGGAAATCTAATTATTCTTACAGCTCTAGAAAGTCTTATTTAATTCAATAGCTGAGTATAAAATATGTTTTCTTAATCCCAATTTTGTCCCTCAGACAGGAAAGGAAAACCTGGAAATCTATTACTCTGTTTAACTTTGACTAACAGAGAAGCAGTTTCTTATGTAAATCTACTCAGGACTTTGGGAGAGGTCGTTCTGTTTCAGTGATTATAATAACAAAGGAATAGATATACATATTTCCTGAACATTCTTTCGAAGATCATTTATTTTTTGGATGTGGATATTTACGACATGTCACTCATTATTCTTAGATAACACTTTTATTATTCTAAATGCCTTCTAAGTCAACTGCTTCATTCTGGCAAGGAAGGAACAGAAGTTCATGGAACACGTGCCTTGGATTGCTTGACAAGGTGCCGTCTATGTAACTGGATGATGAATGGGAAGAGCTATAATTGTTAGATTCCATGTATCCATAATAGCCTAGGCTTTGCCTAAAATGTTTCTCAAACTTTAATGTACATTAGAATTGCCTGGAAGCCTTTTTAAAAACACAGAATTCTGGGATCCAACCCCAGAGTTTCTGTTTTAATAGGTTCAGTGTCAGGCTGGAAAACTTGCATTTCTATCTAGTTCCCAGATGCTGATGCTGCTGGTTTCCCAATCACTTTAAGAACTGAGGACATAATGAAAGAAAGTACTTCAAGTCAAAGGCCCTGTAACTAAAATCTGCCCCCAGCGCAAGTGAAATCAGTGACACAATTCTCTTTCTGCCTAAAAGAGAGTCACTCTCTAGCTTCTCAACACTGTCTACACATTAGGAACCCCTGTGAGAAGTTTTAGAAACACCTGTGTCCTGGCTCCCTCTGCCCCACATTCCGTTTGAATTAATCTGAGCTTCCAACCTGAACATCAGTATGAGTAAAAAGTACCCACGTGCAGCCAGCATTGGGAATCACTGACCTTTACACTGACGGGTCTTCAGTGTTTAGCTCTTCAACCTGATCCTGTCAGCATCATCCACCGACAGCTGCCCACTGGGCAAGTTACCCTCAAACGTTCCGCTAATTAGGTGGCACGCAGTAGTGAGGGGCTAAGCATAATAAAAGTTTCCTTGGTTGTCATAAGAACTAATTAACTAGATTGCAGTTACAATTATCTAGAAAGCATCACTTTGAGATGATAGATCAAACACTAAGCATTTTTACTACTGTCCTCATTATCAATAATAAACGTGTTAAACTTTTACAGCATAATCAGGAAAAAACAACCCTTTGATGCACTCTTCAGATAAAGAGGAACCACGGTGCTTACACTCATGATTGCTAGTTTTTCGCTTTCCACCAACATTTTCAGAGGTAATAATGTATGTAGTGCCTGGGAAAATGCCTCTGAAGGAGACAGAAAGTGAGAGGGGATAAAACTGTAACATCTGTTGTAAAGGACAGTAAAAAGTGGGTGCTCAAATTTTACTAACTTCATGAAGTCAAATTATGTTAGGGAACTTAACTTATTTAAACAAATGTAAGCCCTTCTGTCAAATAAAAATATTTTCCCTGGTTTTGAAATCAATAGGATTGTCAATTTTACATATATTCATTAGTATCCAGTCTTTAATATTTGTATTTGTAAAACTAATGACTGAATTGATGCATATGACAACAATGGGCAAGTGACTTTTTTTTTAATTTATTTATTATTATTATACTTTAAGTTGTAGGGTACATGTGCATAACGTGCAGGTTTGTTACATATGTATACTTGTGCCATGTTGGTGTGCTGCACCCATCAACTCGTCATTTACATCAGGTATAACTCCCAATGCAATCCCTCCCCCCTCCCCCCTCCCCATGATAGGCCCCTGTGTGTGATGTTCCCCTTCCTGAGTCCAAGTGATCTCATTGTTCAGTTCCCACCTATGAGTGAGAACATGCGGTGTTTGGTTTTCTGTTCTTGTGATAGTTTGCTAAGAATGATGGTTTCCAGCTGCATCCATGTCCCTACAAAGGACACAAACTCATCCTTTTTGATGGCTGCATAGTATTCCATGGTGTATATGTGCCACATTTTCTTAATCCAATCTGTCACTGATGGACATTTGGGTTGATCCCAAGTCTTTGCTATTGTGAATAGTGCTGCAATAAACATACGTGTGCATGTGTCTTTATAGCAGCATAATTTATAATCCTTTGGGTATATACCCAGTAATGGGATGGCTGGGTCATATGGTATTTCTAGTTCTAGATCCTTGAGGAATCGCCATACTGTTTTCCATAATGGTTGAACTAGTTTACTGTCCCACCAACAGTGTAAAAATGTTCCTATTTCTCCACATCCTCTCCAGCACCTGTTATTTCCTTTTTAATGATCGCCATTCTAACTGGTGCGAGATGGTATCTCATTGTGGTTTTGATTTGCATTTCTCTGATGGCCAGTGATGATGAGCATTTTTTCATGTGTCTGTTGGCTGTATGAATGTCTTCTTTTGAGAAATGTCTGTTCATATCCTTTGCCCACTTTTTGATGGGGTTGTTTTTTTCTTGTAACTTTGTTTGAGTTCTTTGTAGGTTCTGGATATTAGCCCTTTGTCAGATGAGTAGATTGCAAAAATTTTCTCCCATTCTGTAGGTTGCCTGTTCACTCTGATGGTAGTTTCTTTTGCTGTGCAGAAGCTCTTTAGTTTAATGAGATCCCATTTGTCAATTGTGGCTTTTGCTGCCGTTGCTTTTGGTGTTTTAGACATGAAGTCTTTGCCCATGCCTATGTCCTGAGTGGTACTACCTAGGTTTTCCTCTAGGATTTTTATGGTATTAGGTATAACATTTAAGTCTCTAATCCATCTTGAATTAATTTTCGTATAAGGAGTAAGGAAAGGATCCAGTTTCAGCTTTCTACTTATGGCTAGCCAATTTTCCCAGCACCATTTATTAAATAGGGAATCCTTTCCCCATTTCTTGTTTCTCTCAGGTTTGTCAAAGATCAGATGGCTGTAGATGTGTGGTATTATTTCTGAGGACTCTGTTCTGTTCCATTGGTCTATATCTCTGTTTTGGTACCAGTACCATGCTGTTTTGGTTACTGTAGCCTTGTAGTATAGTATGAAGTCAGGTAGCGTGATGCCTCCAGCTTTGTTCTTTTGACTTAGGATTGTCTTGGAGATGCGGGCTCTTTTTTGGTTCCATATGAACTTTAAAGCAGTTTTTTCCAATTCTGTGAAGAAACTCATTGGTAGCTTGATGGGGATGGCATTGAATCTATAAATTACCTTGGGCAGTATGGCCATTTTCACGATATTGATTCTTCCTATCCATGAGCATGGTATGTTCTTCCATTTGTTTGTGTCCTCTTTTATTTCACTGAGCAGTGGTTTGTAGTTCTCCTTGAAGAGGTCCTTTACATCCCTTGTAAGTTGGATTCCTAGGTATTTGATTCTCTTTGAAGCAATTGTGAATGGAAGTTCATTCCTGATTTGGCTCTCTGTTTGTCTGTTACTGGTGTATAAGAATGCTTGTGATTTTTGCACATTAATTTTGTATCCTGAGACTTTGCTGAAGTTGCTTATCAGCTTAAGGAGATTTTGGGCTGAGACAATGGGGTTTTTTAAATATACAATCATGTCATCTGCAAAGAGGGACAATTTGACTTCTTCTTTTCCTGACTGAATACCCTTGATTTCTTTGTCTTGCCTGATTGCCCTAGCCAGAACTTCCAACACTATGTTGAATAGGAGTGGTGAGAGAGGGCATCCCTGTCTTGTGCCAGTTTTCAAAGGGAATTTTTCCAGTTTTTGCCCATTCAGTATGATATTGGCTGTGGGTTTGTCATAAATAGCTGTTATTATTTTGAGGTACGTTCCATCAATACCGAATTTATTGAGCGTTTTTAGCATGAAGGGCTGTTGAATTTTGTCAAAAGCCTTTTCTGCATCTATTGAGATAATCATGTGGTTCTTGTCTTTGGTTCTGTTTATATGCTGGATTATGTTTATTGATTTGCAAATGTTGAACCAGCCTTGCATCCCAGGGATGAAGCCCACTTGATCATGGTGGATAAGCTTTTTGATGTGTTGCTGAATCCGGTTTGCCAGTATTTTATTGAGGATTTTTGCATCGATGTTCATCAGGGATATTGGTCTAAAATTCTCTTTTTTTGTTGTGTCTCTGCCAGGCTTTGGTATCAGGATGATGTTGGCCTCATAAAATGAGTTAGGGAGGATTCCCTCTTTTTCTATTGATTGGAATAGTTTCAGAAGGAATGGTACCAGCTCCTCCTTGTACCTCTGGTAGAATTCAGCTGTGAATCCATCTGGTCCTGGACTTTTTTTGGTTGGTAGGCTATTAATTATTGCCTCAATTTCAGAGCCTACTATTGGTCTATTCAGGGATTCAACTTCTTCCGGGTTTAGTCTTGGAAGAGTGTAAGTGTCCAGGAAATTATCCATTTCTTCTAGATTTTCCAGTTTATTTGCGTAGAGGTGTTTATAGTATTCTCTGATGGTAGTTTGTATTTCTGTGGGGTCGGTGGTGATATCCCCTTTATCATTTTTAATTGCGTCGATTTGATTCTTCTCTCTTTTCTTCTTTATTAGTCTTGCTAGCGGTCTGTCAATTTTGTTGATCTTTTCAAAAAACCAATTCCTGGATTCATTGATTTTTTGGAGAGTTTTTTGTGTCTCTATCTCCTTCAGTTCTGCTCTGATCTTAGTTGTTTCTTGCCTTCTGCTGGCTTTCGAATGTGTTTGCTCTTGCTTCTCTAGTTCTTTTAATTGCGATGTTAGAGTGTCAATTTTAGATCTTTCCTGCTTTCTCTTGTGGGCATTTAGTGCTATAAATTTCCCTCTACACACTGCTTTAAATGTGTCCCAGAGATTCTGGTATGTTGTATCTTTGTTCTCATTGGTTTCAAAGAACATCTTTATTTCTGCCTTCATTTCGTTATGTACCCAGTAGTCATTCAGGAGCAGGTTGTTCAGTTTCCATGTAGTTGAGCGGTTTTGATTGAGTTTCTTAGTCCTGAGTTCTAGTTTGATTGCACTGTGGTCTGAGAGACAGTTTGTTATAATTTCTGTTCTTGTACATTTGCTGAGGAGTGCTTTACTTCCAATTACGTGGTCGATTTTGGAGTAAGTACGATGTGGTGCTGAGAAGAATGTATATTCTGTTGATTTGGGGTGGAGAGTTCTATAGATGTCTATTAGGTCTGCTTGCTGCAGAGATGAGTTCAATTCCTGGATATCCTTGTTAACTTTCTGTCTCGTTGATCTGTCTAATGTTGACAGTGGAGTGTTGAAGTCTCCCATTATTATTGTATGGGAGTCTAAGTCTCTTTGTAAGTCTCTAAGGACTTGCTTTATGAATCTGGGTGCTCCTGTATTGGGTGCATATATATTTAGGATAGTTAGCTCTTCCTGTTGAATTGATCCCTTTACCATTATGGAATGGCCTTCTTTGTCTCTTTTGATCTTTGATGGTTTAAAGTCTGTTTTATCAGAGACTAGTATTGCAACCCCCACTTTTTTTTGTTCTCCATTTGCTTGGTAAATCTTCCTCCATCCCTTTATTTTGAGCCTATGTATGTCTCTGCGTGTGAGATGGGTCTCCTGAATACAGCAGACTGATGGGTCTTGACTCTTGATCCAGTTTGCCAGTCTGTGTCTTTTAATTGGACCATTTAGTCCATTTACATTTAAGGTTAAGATTGTTATGTGTGAACTTGATCCTGCCATTATGATATTAACTGGTTATTTTGCTCGTTAGTTGATGCAGTTTCTTCCTAGCCTCGATGGTCTTTACATTTTGGCATGTTTTTGCAATGGCTGGTACCGGTTGTTCCTTTCCATGTTTAGTGCTTCCTTCAGGGTCTCTTGTAAGGCAGGCCTAGTGGTGACAAAATCTCTAAGCATTTGCTTATCTGTAAAGGATTTTATTTCTCCTTCACTTATGAAACTTAGTTTGGCTGGATATGAAATTCTGGGTTGAAAATTCTTTTCTTTAAGAATGTGGAATATTGGCCCCCACTCTCTTCTGGCTTGGAGAGTTTCTGCCGAGAGATCTGCTGTTAGTCTGATGGGCTTCCCTTTGTGGGTAACCCGACCTTTCTCTCTGGCTGCCCTTTAGATTTTTTCCTTCATTTCAACTTTGATGAATCTGGCAATTATGTGTCTTGGAGTAGCTCTTCTCGAGGAGTATCTTTGTGGCGTTCTCTGTATTTCCTGGATTTGAATGTTGGCCTGCCCTACTAGGTTGGGGAAATTCTCCTGGATGATATCCTGAAGAGTGTTTTCCAACTTGGTTCCATTTTCCCCCCCACTTTCAGGCACCCCAATCAGACGTAGATTTGGTCTTTTTACATAATCCCATACTTCTTGCAGGCTTTGTTCATTTCTTTTTCTTCTTTGTTCTTTTGGTTTCTCTTCTCACTTCATTTCATTCATTTGATCCTCAATCGCAGATACTCTTTCTTCCAGTTGATCGAGTCGGTTACTGAAGCTTGTGCATTTGTCACGTATTTCTCGTGTCATGGTTTTCATCTCTTTCATTTCGTTTATGACCTTCTCTGCAATAATTACTCTAGCCATCAATTCTTCCACTTTTTTTTCAAGATTTTTAGTTTCTTTGCGCTGGGTACGTAATTCCTCCTTTAGCTCTGAGAAATTTGATGGACTGAAGCCTTCTTCTCACATCTTGTCAAAGTCATTCTCTGTCCAGCTTTGATCCGTTGCTGGCGATGAGCTGCGCTCCTTTGCCAGGGGAGATGCGCTCTTATTGTTTGAATTTCCAGCTTTTCTGCCCTGCTTTTTCCCCATCTTTGTTCTTTTATCTGCCTCTGGTCTTTGATGATGGTGATGTACTGATGGGGTTTTGGTGTAGGTGTCCTTCCTGTTTGATAGTTTTCCTTCTAACAGTCAGGACCCTCAGCTGTAGGTCTGTTGGAGATTGCTTGAGGTCCACTCCAGACCCTGTTTGCCTGGGTATCAGCAGCAGAGGCTGCAGAAGATAGAATATTTCTGAACAGCGAGTGTACCTGTCTGATTCTTGCTTTGGAAGCTTCCTCTCAGGGGTGTACTCCACCCTGTGAGGTGTGGGGTGTCAGACTGCCCCTAGTGGGGTATGTCTCCCAGTTAGGCTACTCAGGGGTCAGGGACCCTCTTGAGCAGGGAGTCTGTCCCTTCTCAGATCTCAACCTCCGTGTTGGGAGATCCACTGCTCTCTTCAAAGCTGTCAGACAGAGTCGTTTGAGTCTGCAGAGGTTTCGGCTGTGTTTGTTATTGCCCTGTCCCTAGAGGTGGAGTCTACAGAGACAGGCAGGTTTCCTTGAGCTGCTGTGAGCTCCACCCAGTTCGAGCTTCCCAGCAGCTTTGTTTACCTACTTAAGCCTCAGCAATGGCGGGCACCCCTTCCCCAGCCTCGCTGCTGCCTTGCCGGTAGATCACAGACTGCTGTGCTAGCAATGAGGGAGGCTCCGTGGTTGTGGGACCCTCCCGGCCAGGTGTGGGATATGATCTCCTGGTGTGCCTGTTTGCTTAAAGCGCAGTATTGGGGTGGGAATTACCCGATTTTCCAGGTGTTGTATGTCTCAGTTCCCCTGGCTAGGAAAAGGGATTCCCTTCCCCCTTGCGCTTCCCAGGTGAGGCAATGCCTCGCCCTGCTTCAGCTCTCGCTGGTCGGGCTGCAGCAGCTGACCAGCACCGATCGTCCGGCACTCCCCAGTGAGATGAACCCAGTACCTCAGTTGAAAATGCAGAAATCACCGGTCTTCTGTGTCGCTCGCGCTGGGAGTTGGAGACTGGAGCTGTTCCTATTCGGCCATCTTGCTCCGCCCCCCGCAAGTGACTTTTAATTGTGTATTGTTTATTTGGTTATAAGTTTCTTTCCTTATTTATATAACTTAAAGGAACCACTTCTCAGATCAATATGCTAGCATACCAAGAACACATGTTGTATTATATTATTTTTCCCCTGGACCATATTCAGAAAAATGGCGTGATATTTATATATTTGATAAAATAAATGTGAATAACATACTTTTAGTTTTAGCTTTTATTAAGCCCCTTCCATTCTATAAATACTAATAATACATTATCTGTGTTTTCAACAATCAAGAAACATTATCTTAATGAAAGGGATATATATATTATCAATTCACCTTCAAGCAAGTAACATATTTACTGTCAATATTATATAGGTTTATTTTTAAAATTGATCATATTTGCATCTAGATAGGGAAAAATGTTCATCTATATCTCTAATGGAACACTGGCATTTTCATAACTATGACAAATATTTAAATATATGACTAGATCTTTAATCACAAGTTCTCAATATTTACTGCTTTTATCTGACTGATTTTTCTAAATTCAACACAAAACTTTCATAAGAACAAATAATTTTATGCAAGCAATTTATTCTGTTTTGCTAAATAATAGATTTCAGCACTTGCAACAGAGAGAATCTAGAAATATTGAGGGAAGAGTGAAGAGAGATCATCTCAGAAACTCAGAAGGTTGCTTGTAGAATTCAAGTGCTTGGTAACTACTGTGGGGAATTTTCATCATTTAACAAGACTGTGAGCAATAACCTCAAAAAATCATTTTTTAAAGAGTTACTGTATGTGCTCTTTGAATGGACAAAGGGATAGAACTTTAATGAGAGCTTGTATAATCTGTGACAATGCAAAATAAAAAATGGTAAACTAGATATTTGTGCATGCATCTCCAAAATTAGAAAAGAAACTAATTTGCATAGAAATCTATCAAAACATTAAGGATGCACAACTGCACACTAATTTTAGAGACTCTGTCCATTTCAAGAATTACATTGGACTTACACCATTTTTGGATATGTGTATTGGGTTCCTTCTCTCTACCACTCTCTCAATATATATTTTTAATATATACACATAGTAATGTTAGATATAGATACATATGTGTGTGTGTGTGTGTATATATAGATATATACAGCTATATGTAGTTAGAAGTCAGCAAATATAGATGCTGATTTTTAACTTTTAAGAATTATTTTCCAGTTTTCTTGTTGTTTAATACTCTGGGTTGTAATAAATAAGGTATGAAATAACATGTATTTTCTTTTATAACATTAGCTCAAGCCCAGCAGCTTAAAGAACACTCTACCTTAGTAGATGTTTTTGAATAAGATATATAAAGAAGGTATATAATGAATGATTAGTGATTTTATAGCTTAGTGACCCACAAAGGCAAAAAAGACAAAGTTATGAGATAGGGATAGAGTGAGAGAGGATGGCAGTTATAAATGTCTTCATCTTTGCACAATTCTTAGCACATAGTGTGTGCTTAATAAATATTTATTCTAGGAGCAGATTAAGGTATATATACGGCATTATAATTACAGATTTTCAGATAAACTGAAAATGGGAAATAAGTCTCCTTATGGATACTAAACACAAAATTTTAAAACTAGCAAAATATAAGTCACTTAAATGACATCCACAAAAAAACAAAAGTGCTGATATATACAATATTCATAGCTCCTCAAATCAAACCATATTTATTACAACTAAGATATACTTTCTGACTTATCTGCTCAATAGGAAAGCTTTCCTGCACTCCCTACCTCTGTCTTCAAAGCACTTATCTCCTACAAACTAATCATTTAAAGAAATAAATTATATCATACTACTTCACTATTCACATTTTCCCAATACTATCTCATTATACTTCAAAAACAGACTCTGTATCATGGACTACCAACCCCTGCATCATTCAACCTCTGCCTACCAACTCAGCTTTTCCAACTCATCTTCCCCTCTTCTCGTCCATTGTACTGGGACCCTGTTAGTGCCAGAACTACACGGTGTTCTGTTTCCCACCTCAAGGTCCACAGGGACACAGCTCACTCTGCCTGGAATATCACACTTCTCCCTCTTCACCTCACTCACTCTTCATTTAGGTCTCAGCTGATTCTATGAAGAGACTTTATGCCATTATCCTATGGATAAGTAAGTGGCCTAGTATTATTTTCTATTATTCACTGCTGTTCCCCTTTATAGTATTTATTGCAGGTGGTAATTATATAATTACATGATTATTTGGCCATTGCCAGTGTCCTCCTTCATAGCAGGAACACAGGGGGGAGGGAAACTCATCTGTTGGGCTTTCCACTTTATACCCAATACCTAGCTGAAAGCCTACCTTGCAGCAGGTGCTCAGTGTTTCCAAGATGAATGTTTAAATTATGGTTGAAAGTGTCAGGATTCTGTTTAAATTAGTCTTTAAGAGAAATGACAGTTTAATGACAAAGAAAAATTCAATTCTAGTGATCGCCATTCTAAGTGGTGTGAGATGGTATCTCATTGTGGTTTTGATTTGCATTTCTCTGATGGCCAATGATGATCATTAAAAAGTTAGGAAACAACAGGTGCTGGAGAGGACATGGAGAAATAGGAACACTTTTACACTGTTGGTAGCACTATAAACTAGTTCAACCATTGTGAAAGACAGTGTGGCGATTCCTCAAGGATCTAGAACTAGAAATACCATTTGACCCAGCCATCCCATTACTGGGTATATACCCAAAGGATTATAAATCACGCTACTATAAGGACACATGCACACATATGTTTATACAGCACTATTCACAATAGCAAAGACTTGGAACCAACCCAAATGTCCATTAATGATAGACTGGATTAAGAAAATGTGGCACATATATACACCATGGAATACTATGCAGCCATAAAAAAGGATGAGTTCATGTCCTTTGTAGGGACATGGATGCAGCTGGAAACCATCATTCTGAGCAAACTATCATAAGGACAGAAAACCAAACACTGCATGTTCTCACTCATAGGTGGGAATTGAACAATGAGAACACTGGGACACAGGAAGGGGAATATCATGCACCAGGGCCTATCATGGGGTGGGGGAAGTCGGGGGTAGCATTAGGAGAGATAGCTAATGTAAATGACGAGTTAATGGGTGCAGCACACCAACATGGCACATGTATACATATGTAACAAACCTGCACATTGTGCACATGTACCCTAGAACTTAAAGTATAATGAAAAAAAAAAAAGAAAAATTCAACTCTATGTAATTGCCCCTCCAAAGCTAAGGTTACTACAAAGAACCAACAAACATGTGAAATTGGAATAGTGAAAATGAATCCACGTTGGTTTCCATGTATGAACCCTCAAAGCCAGAGTGAGAGTGAAATATTTTATTCACTTTGTGTTTTAAATTTTAGCATGATAACACTTAACATGAGATCTACCCTTTCAACAAAATTTTAAGTGTACAATACATTATTTTTAACTATCAAGGGCTTATTCATCTTAACTGAAACTTTATGCTTGATTTAGTAACTCCCAATTTTTCTCTCCACCCAGCCCCTAGTAACTACCATTCCACTTTTTTATTCTACAAATTTGACTATTTTAGATCTCTTACGTCAGTGGAAGCATGCAGTATTTGTCTTTTTGTGACCAACTTATTTCACAAAGAGCATAAAAATCCTCAGTATTCATCCATGTTGTCTTGTATTACAGAATTTTCTTATTTTTAAAGACAGAAGAGTATTCCATTGTATGTATTACCACATTTTCTTTATCCATTTATCTGTCGATGGACACTTATCTTGTTTCTACATCTTGGCTATTGTGAATAGTGTTGCAATGAACGTGGAAATGCAAATATCTTTTTAATATATTGGTTTCTTTTTGTTTTGATGTATGCCAATAAATGGAAGAACTGGATCACATGACAGTTGTGTTTTTAGATTTTTGAGAAAAACTCATTACTATTTTCAATAACAGCTGCACCATTTTGCATTTCCTCCAATAGTGTGCAAGAGTTCTAGTTTCCCCATATCTTCACCAATATGATTGTCTTTGGTGTTGTTTTTTAATCTCAATTTTTAAATTTGAGTTTTAAAAATCTCCACAGATATTATTAAATTCAATTTTGGACAATGCCAAAATCAAGCTCTTCATCTTTTAAAAATATTTGTGGAGGAAATAAATAAAATTTTATATTTAGCCTTTTACTCCAAGATAACAGGTACACTGATGATTTCATGAAGAGTCAAGTGGTAGTTGACACTTTCAAAAAGTGAAGGAAATCACATGATGAAAGAAAAATAATGTGATTGCTCAGAGCAGGGTCACCATTTTCATTTTTAATTTGCAATGCAAAAGGGAAAAATGCTAGATTTTATTTTCCTTTACAAAGTCTACTATTTAAGTAGGAAAAGAAAACAGTAGTTAAAAACTATTTAACAAATATGGTCAAATGACAGTACAGATATTTAATAACCAGGAGCACTGTATTACATGGATATGGGCTCACAAAGTGATCTTTAAATGATTGGAAAATACAAGTGCTCTTGTCTGCTGTTCTGAAGTGCACTTGTGTAAATCAGGAACTGCAACAAGAGAATTGATCTTGGCTTCATAAATACTTCCTATGAACTTTTGAAACCCAATTTGTATCTTTATGTATAGTTGCCACAAGGGTAATAACTGCAAATTGTATGTGAACTCTAAAACTCCAGCCTCCTGGAATTTTTCATCCCTAATTTTTGTTTTTGATAAGCTTTTTATCAATATACTATGTAAACATCTTCCATTCATAGATATCTTAAAAGGACAGAAAAAAACTAAAACTTCATTTTAATAAGTTTATTAAAAGAATAAAAAATTCATAACATTATTCTTCTTAAAGCCTCCATTTTCCTGCTTTGGGGAATGTCACAATAGTCATATATACATATGGCTGTATGGATGGGTTATATATAGGGATTGGTGTCCTTCTATTAAAATTTAACCATGACATTTTTGATTGAATTTCCCAATGACCTCCAAACAAGGGGCTTTCTCAGGAGACAAATAGGGTCAGATCTGTACTGTTAGCTAATCCAAGTACTTTTTCAATAAAAGGAGTTTTAAATAGGGCTTAAATGCAGATTGGAAACTGAACCAGCTCCAAACCTACAAAGAAGTAATGATAAAAAGATAGAGACAGAGATGGAAATAGAGACAAACAGAGATGACAGAGACAGAGACACACACAGAGTCGTTAGATATATAGCCACAGAGAGACTCATGGATATATGGGAAGTACAAGCCAAACACAATCAGGCACTTTTCAGAAGTTCTTAAGTGTTTATATTTTTAAATTACACAAATGTTTTCCTTAATTATCTCACATAGATGATTACTTTGTCAAATCCAGGCTGAAATACAATGCTTGACCGAATGTGACAATACGTCAAAAAACAATAACCACTGGCTGGGCACTGTGGCTCATGTCTGTAATCCCAAGAATTTGGGAGGCCAGGGCAGGAGAATCACTTGAGGCTAGGAGTTTGAGACCAGCCTGGGCAACATTGCAAAATCCTGTCTCCACTTATTTTTGTGTTGTTTTGACACAGGGTGTCCCTCTGTCGCCGAAGCTGGAGTGCAGTGGCACTATCTTGGCTCGTTGCAACCTCCACTTCCCGGGCTCAAGCCATTCTCCAGCCTCAGCCTTCCAAGTAGCTGGGACCACAGGCGTGAGTCACCAGCACCCAGCTACTTTTTGTATTTTATGTAGAGACAGGATTTCGCCATGTTGTCCGGGTTGGTCTCAAACTCAATAGCTCAAAGCTATCTGCTTGTCTCAGCCTCCGAAAGTGCTGGGATTACAGGCGTGAGCCACCATGCCTGGCCAAAACTGTTTTAAAAATTAAAAAACTTATCTGAGCATGGTGGTGCATACATGTAGTCCTGAGTGCTTGAGAGGCTAAGGCAGGAGTATCGCCTCAGCCCAGAAGTTCAAGGGTTCAGTGAGCCATAATTGCACCACTGTACTCCAGCCCGTGCAACAGAATGAGACCCTCATCTCCTTAGCAAAAAGCAAAACAAAACCAACAACAACAACAACAACAACAACAGTAACTACCAACAATAGTGAACAGTTTGGGGAAGGCTAAAGAGAAATCCTTAAAATTGAGTCCTCCATTTATTATTTATTTGCACAAATCTGCAGGTCACAGCCTTTGCTCTGGCAAATGAACATTTCATGCATCTTCAGTGACAAGGTTATTATTTCCCAGTAAAAGGATTCAATATTGATACTGTCAGGAACAACGTAGAAAAATATACTCTTGATTTTCAGATTTATCTTACTTTTTTTCTGCTTTCTTTTTGACTCAATAGAAAGAAGTGTCCCCTCTCCATTTAAGAATATCCCTCCATGTATTCTCTTCATATGGTTCCTTCCTAACTCCTGAAAAATAACCCAGTATTGTTTCTGTTTTTGCTTCAAAATGCTCGAATTCCTTCAATCTTTGAGCAATTATTTGCCTTTATTTTTTATTTTGCTAAGGAATTTCACTGGGCCTATTTTTTCTCCTTCCAGTTTTATACAACACTCACTATCCCTGAAGATTGCTTTTTTGCCAAGTTCCTACCTGAAGCTACTCTCCATAAAGTCTTCCAATAATAATAAAATGCAGTGGCTTTCTAAATCTTCATTTTCTAGCCAAAGCTATCCTAACCAAAAAGAACAAAGCTGAGAGTATCACATTACCTGACTTCAAATTATATTAAAGTCTATAGTAACCAAAATAGCATGGTAGATTAATGGAACAGAAGAGAGAACCCTGAAACAAAACCACATATTTACAGCTAACTGATTTTTGACAAAATTGATAAGAACAAACACAGAAGAAAGGACACTATTTTAGTAAATTGTGCTGTGAAAATTGGATTAACATATGCAGAAGAATAAAACTGGACCCCATCTCTTGTCATGCACAAAAATCAACTCAGGATGAATTAAATATTAGAATATAAGACCTGAAACTCTGAAAATACTAGAAGAAAACCTAAGGAAAACTCTACTGGACAGTGGTCTAGGCAAAGAATTCATGCCTAAGACATCAAAAGCACGGGCAATGGAAACAAAAATAGACTAATGGAACATAATTAAACTAAAAAGCTTCTGCACAGCAAAAGAAATAATTTACAAAGTGGATAGACATCCTGTATAATGGGAGAAAATATTTGCAACTATGCATCCGACAAGGGACTAATAACCAGAATTTATAAGGAACGCAAACAATTCAACAAATGAAACCCAAATAACCGCATTACAAACTGGGGAAAGGACATGAATAGACAGATTTCAAAGATGACATACAAATGGCCAATAAGCATGTGAAAAAAATGCTCAAAATCACTAATTATCAGAGAAATACAAATGAAAACCACAATGAGATATTATCTTACATCAGTCAGAATGGTTATTATTAAAAAGACAAAAATAAAAGATATCAGCAAGGATATAGAGAAAAATAGAACACTTACATACTGTTGATGGGAATATAAATTAGTACAACCTAAAAGTATGAAGACTTCTCAAGGAGCTAAACATAGAACTATCATTTTATTCAGCAATCCGTCTACTGAGTAGCCATACAAAGGGAAAGAAATCATTACATCGAAAGGACACCTGCACTCACATGTTTATCACAGGACTATTCACAATAGCAAAGATATGGAATCAACTTAAGTGTGCATCAATATATGACTGGATAAAGAACATGTGGTATATATACATCATGGAATACTATGCAATCATAAAAGATAATGAAACCATGTATTTTGCAGCAACATGGATGGAGCTGGAGACCATTATCTTAAGTGAAACAAGTTGCAGACACAGAAAGACAAATCATGTTCTCACATATAAGTGGAAGATAAAAAATGTGTATATATGGACATTGTTTAGCTCCTACATATAAGTGAGTGGAATTATAGAAATTGGGGATTCGGAAGGGTAGGAGAATAGGAGGAGGGTGAGGGATGAGAAATTACATAATAGGTACAATGTATATTATTTGGGTGATGGATACACTAGAGGTCCAGACTTTACTACTATGAAATCTATCCATGTAACAAAATTACACATGTACCCTATAAGTTTACACACAAATTTGAAATCCTTATTCTCATCTTAAGCACTATTGACTGACCACTTTTCATAGAAGAAAAAAAAATTTCTCCTTGGCATCATGAAAAATTGCCTTCCAACTCATTCTTTCTACATTTTAGGTATTTTTCCTTCAATTTTAATTCCCACTTCCTTTTTTCCTTTTCCCCTTTAACTGTGTCTCTCACCTTTATTCATTAACTTTCTTTTTGACATTCTATTCATCTATTTCTATAATCTTCATTTACTGGCTCCATGTCAAGTATGTCCAACTACGTATTTCCAATGGCTGCTGAAGGCCTCTTGGATGTGGCACTGACACACTAAATGAAGTATACTTAAACAAGATACTTATACTTATTCAAACTGGACCTTCCCTTAAGAATCTTCAAAACATTTCAATTATCTTTGACTTTTTTTCCGTTTCATAAATCCTTTTTCATTTAGCACTCAAACATAGTGGATTGTATTTCACAGTATTATTCACATCCACTTCTTCCTATTTCTCACTGCTGCCACTACTCAATTTTAGGCCTTTACTAACATAGTCTTTTCCATTCCCTTCCCATTCAATGTATCTGTTGTCTTGTCATCAGAGTTAACATCCTTAAGTATAACTCAGGTTATGTTTCCTCTACTAAAAACTTGGAGTGCAGTGGCACTACCATGGCTCACTGCAGCCTTGACCTCCCTGGGCTCAAGTGAGCCTCCTGACTCAGCCTCCTGAGTAACTGGTGCACTACAGGCATGCACCACCACGCCCAGCTAGGATTTTTTTGTATAGACAGGCTCTCACTATGTTGCCCCAGTTAGTTTCAAACTCCTGAATTCAGGCAGTCTGCCCACCACGGTCTCCCAAAGTGCTGGAATTACAGGCAAAAGCCATCACACTTGGTCTCCAAAACTTTTAATAGTTCAAATAATGTTCAGACTTAATATGCCATTCATAGACCTAGTTTGTGTGCATAGCAGATTACCCCCAAAACTTAGTGCCAGTGAAAAAACATTTATTATGTTCAGGCATTCCTGGGTCAGGAATTTGAACAGGGCATAGTGCAGATAACTTGTCTTGCTCCACAGTGCCAAGGGTCTCATCTTATCTGGAAGACTTGAAAGCTTGGCGCTATATGTGTCTGAAGGCTCAGTTACTCACATGTCTAGCAACTGATGTTGGTTAGTCCTTCCCACATGGGCCTTTTTATGTAGTTTTTCTGCATGGGCTAGTTTGGGCTTCCTCACAGCGTGGAGGCTGACTTACAAGGGCAAGAGTCCCCATCAAAAGGCAGTCAAACAGAAGCTCTAGCCTTTTGATGACCTAGCCTCAGAAATCACAGAGCATCACTTACACAGTATTGCACTATGAGCTGGAGCAGTTTTGAACCCACCCAAATTCTATAGAAAGTAGAATTCACATCTTTATGGGAAATTGCAAGGTTCTAGAAACATGGAGACTGCAAATAATATTGTGGTCATTTTAGGAAAATGTGATCTGCCAGAGATCTCCACCAGCTGCCCTCAACCTGTCTTCTCAGCTGGTTGTTATACTAATTCCTTATGAAACGTTTTTCTTCCTCCTACCCTGACCCCTCCCTATATATCCATCCTCATCTTGAGGTTAAGCATAGCATGGCCCTTTTCTGAAATTCTCATCTGAACTAAGCTTAGATAAGCAGAGGAGGGGAAATAAGTAAAGATAGGTCCATTTACCTTAAGATACTGACCTGGAATTACAGACTACACGTTAAGAGATTGCCAATCTTAGTAACAAAAATTTTAGGCTGCAAATTCTTCATTTGGCTAGAATCAAAAAGTGACACTTTTTGTTCAACCAAGTCTACTTCTCACATGAGCTGTAATGACTCTTCCCATCCCCAGTTTTGTTTCCTATCTCAAATATTTCTACTGGTTTAAAGATAATCCTAGGTTGACCCAGCACAAACCTGGACACAGCCTGAGAGAAAAAAGAACCATCAACTTGGCGGAAGATATCAGTTAAAAACCGAGAAACAGGAGACACATAGAATACAGAAGAAAAAAGAAATTCAGTATCCATCTGAAATGGGCTCAATTGGCACCTTGAGGGAAAAAATAAAGACCTATTTCAAATCATCTTCAGGACTGTCTACATGTCTGACAGACTAACAGAAGATACTTTTACTGATGTCATATAACATCTCAACTTTTTATTGCTGAAAAAACATAACGAAGGGGTTAAATACATTTTCTTTTGTACTTACAATCTTGGCAAATATCAAAAATGTTCTGCACTTTCCTTACTCTATACCTGCTCCTAACACATTTGCTACACCTGGAACAAGTTCCTTCCAGAACTGACCTGTCAGTCTTTTGTTGAGCTTCCCAGGCTACGGTGCGGTGGCTATTCACAGGCACAATCCAACTACTGATCACAGGACTTTTGACCGCTCCATTCGCCAACTGAGTCAGTTCACCCCTCCCCAGGCAACCTGGTCGTCCTCCACACCTGGGAAGTTACCGTGTTGATGCTGAACTTAGTGCAAACACCCAATCGGCATTGCAAGTTACAGCCCAAAATTCTGGTCTCAAGTAATCCTCCTGCATCAGCCTTTTGAGTAGCTGGGACTACAGGCATGAGCCACCTTATCATCTTCCAAGTTGAAATGTCCTAGGGAGTGAGTAATAAAGCCTCTCTTCTTACTTCCCATGGCACTTTAGACAATGTCTTGAATGTATATATTTCTCAACAGAAAGTTTCTAAATTAATGCATAATGAATTATTCAAACTCATGAATAAGATTTTGGTGCAACTGTATCTGGAATTTTGAGTGTCATTTGTCTCCTGCTGCTCCTAAAACAGTGTACCAAAGCTGAAGAAGTTACAGGTAAAAACAATAACAATAATCAAGATTTTGCTTTTGGAAGAAGGTGAAATTCTTTAAAAATGAGAAACAACAAAATAAAAAGGTTGGAAAGACAAAACTATAAAAATGCAAGAGAGTATATGCTAACTGAACTCAAGTACGTACAATAAATTTCAGCATATTGTTACTTTTCAAAATCCTTTGTAACTTAAAAAATAATAAAATCAAGATGAATGAAATGAAATTCTTGATGTGTGGCTAAATTCTGCAGTAAAATATAATCTACACTGTGACCAAGGTGCTGTCGGTATTCCACTTAGCTTTACTAAGCTTTAAACATTTTTTTTTTAACTATAGACGCTGACCTCCCTTTTCTTAGAGGATATACTTTAGAAAACACACTACTGTAATTTCTTCCTCTGCCCCTTTCAGACATAAAGCTTCTCCCAACCTCTTACCGGTTTTACAACCCAGGAATGCCTTTCTCAAGGACCAGGGAACCATCTATTTAGAGTGTAATCATCAAGAAAGATAGTGTCCCTATCTCCCAGTCTCTATGGGAGAGTAGGAATCTAACTTTAATAGGTGCCAAAGAACAAATGCAGATGACCTAATGACATTAACCAGTCAGCCGCCTAACATCCTCCATTTCTTTCCTACCAGCTCATCCCCATTCTTAACAACTCTCTGTCTTTTGTTTCAGCAGAGTTTAATTCAATCCCTCTCCCTTATTATATAGTCTTGAATAAAGTCTCCCTTGCCTGTTTAACTTCCTAGTGCAATTCGTCTTTGGCAACTGTCACCTCAAATAATTATTAACTTATGTATGTAAGATTCAGAAAGGGGGGGTTAAGAAAAATAACGGTTTTAACAATCCATTGTGAACTAGGTTCATTAAAGGCCAATCCATATCCTTCAATAACTTGTTACTGGATGTGGTTATCAAAGACAAAAGACTAGGCAGAAGTGGACAGAAGGTTGAATCCAGGATGGAATTTATTTATTCATTTAGTCCATAATATGTATTTGTTTAACAACTTTTAAGTACTAGGCATTGTGAATAGGTATTTAATATTAAAAAGATGATACCTGATTTCCTCCCACATGGACCTCACAATCAAGACTTGGGTGACAAAATGTAGATAGCCGTACAGTACAATGTGACAGATGCTCTCCTAAAAGCTCTGATACCAGTATGTATTCCTACTTCATCCATGTCACAACCTCAACTCTGCTTCCTTGTGTGCCTGATGAGGCAGCCCAGACCTGACATCAACCAGCAGGTGGCTTCGTAATGAAGAGAAGGCAGAATTCCCAGATCCTAGTCTAGTTGTTTTGCTCCTAGTTTCAGGTAAGTAAACATTCTCCAACCAGGTGACTATACTTCTGGGCGTTCTTCACTCAGTCCTCAAAGTGCAGGTTTTGTAAGACACTGTTCTGACTTCTGATGTTTTTTGTTTGCAAATTTAAATGTCTCTTCCACTTCTTATATTTCAACTCACATAGGTGAATAGTAATTAACCTCCAATTAGACTTACTCTGATCCTGAATGATTTGTATATTAAGGTTAGAAATAGGTATTAATGGGTGACATTGAAATTTAGAACAGTTGACGAATAGTCCTTCTCAAAACTTATATTCTAGCACCTAAACATTTCCATTTTTAGGTCAGGGTCAGAAACTATCAGAAATTAGGAAATTCACAACTAATATTAGTCACCTTTACAATAGGATTATAAATCTGCCTAAAAGAGCACAGTTTTATTGAACTTTCTTGCTGTGAATAATGAGAGACAATCTTTCCTCCTGTCCTTGCTTACTGATTTAGTTTGCTTGTTGCCATGGTGACAAATCCATAATCTCAGGAGATCACTGTTTTGAACCCTGAATCTTTTGACCCTCTGAAACCAGCAACATAGAAAAGGCAGAAAAGCAAGCTCTAAAATCCCCTCAAGTGGACCAGTTTATGGAAATACTTGTTCTGCTGCTATGCTCTCAACTATATCTAGTATAAAATTGCATGTATTTTAAAGAGAAAAAAACATTATAGGGTTCAAGCTTTGCATTTTTAAACTATTGTGAGATTACTTTTATGAAAAATTATGTTAGGACCTGTCCCCAGGCTTCCATGCATAACAATTTGGACTTGACAAAAGGCATCATGATTAACTTTTAGATATTTGGTATTTGAGTTTAAAAGCATGAAGAAATATGTATAAAGTAGGTTTTATCCTACAATAATCTTGCAATTCCTTTGCATGTTAAAATAAAGTTCCAAACAGAAAATGTTATAGAAAAGAAAAATAAATCTGCTTATAAATTATGACTTTAGGGTTGTTTTATTATTTTTGTTGTTGTTTTGATTAAAAATAAAAGGGAGAAAATCTCTTTGGGTTAGGACCCAAATTAGGGTATAAATGAATTGACCACATCTCAGCATAATTATGTATACATTTACTTATTATTCATAAACTATTTATTGAGCTCTACCATGTGACAATGTTCTCAGCCTCTACACAAAAATGTATGAATTATGTCAACTGCCTTTGGTTTTGTAAAGCTCCCACTACACAAGTCAGGTGAAAACCAACAATAAACAAACAAATTCACAAACACACACACATGCAAGACAGTGTTGAGTAGTCATAAGTGCCAGGAAAAAAATCAAATAATGACCTGATGAAGGTAACTCTGGGCATTTTCCAGAACAAAGAAACAAGCAAAAGAGGAGTATGTCTGGTAAACAGAGTGAGTGAAGGAAGAAGAGGAAAGGGAAGAAGTAAAGCCGAGAGGCTGGAGCCAAATCTTGTAGCTCATTGAAGAGCACTTTAAAGAGTCTCGATTTTATTCAAGTGCAGTGAGAAGTCATGAGAGGACAGTAAACCTGATTAGTGTAAATATGATTAGATTTGCATTTCTTAAAGTAGCTGCTAGATATTTTGTTCTTTACAGCTATAATTTGTCTTTTGAGAATTTACCAAGCAATTTAATGTGGCACAGTTTTGTATTATTTGAACATCAACATGGACAGATCATACATGCATAACCCCGGTGCTTGCTGGAATGACATGTATGTGTAGACGTGAAATCAGTGTGAATCACCTTAATTATTGTCAGTCTTAAGCTTCATTATTGTCATGTTGTTAATTATGATGCTTATAATGATATCACTACTGATGGTAGATACCATTTATTAAAAACTTACTATGATTCAGAAATCATACTAAATACTTTGTATGATATACTACATTTAACCCTAATAATAAAATTATTTCACGTATACAATGTCTATTGTATAGAAGAAAAAACAGAGCCTTGGAATGATTCAATGGCCTTACTGACTTCAAGCAAAGTAGAACATGAATCGGGATTCAAGCCCATATCCATCCAACCTCATAAAGCAAACTCTTGACCACTGTACATTTCTGACTTTAAATGTAATTGGGTGATTATTTAAAATTTCTTTTAAAAATATGAACCCAAAATATCTTTTGAATTCAAAGGTTAAATTGTATCCATAAGGTATATAACACCAATATTTAGTTTTGAGTAGAAATCCATTAGTATTTATTATTTTTCGTTCTCAAATATATAAGATTAGAACAAGTTACAACACGGGTACTTTCACTTAATCTACTAAATTTTGGTTAAGGCAATACTTGGAGGTTATACTGATTTACTGAAATATAGTAAAAACAAAAAGTGGTCAGCAACAGCAAGGATCCATTGTTAAATGAATGGTATTTCAACAAATAAGAAAAAAATACCCACAAAACTCAAAAACTAAACCTACCAGTGTTTCCTGTCTTGATTTACAGTGTTCTGTCCCTGATAAATCAGAGTGAATAATTCACATTTTATCAATTTTCCAGATTCTAACAAGATAACCTTCTTAAAAACTAAGTTTATGTCTCCTTAATGTCTAACTCATCTAGTGTCTCTCTCTCAGAAAGACTGGGGCCTGGACTATAGCAAAATACTCTGTTTTTCCTGAAGCTGCAGTTGCTCCATTACCAGTGTTAGGCATATTCTGTTGGGCCCCTAGCCAGCATATCATAGAGGCCCCTTCTTTATTTTCTGCAGTTCAATTTTTGCTTAGAATGGCATAAATGTCTTTTAACTACAGTGTTTTACTTTCTATTAGCAACAGTCTTCTAATATTCACTACTTAATCTCTGTTTTTTTAATGAACATAATAATCATATACTATTTCCACCTTCATTTCTCCCTCTTGGCTCCCTGTCACCTGCATCAATTCAAGTTGACATTGCCCATCCATGCACACGGCTTTGGGGGAAAAGTAAGAAAAAAAGAAAGTACGAATTATTAAGTAACTCTTAGACCTTCTGCTCTATTCTTATTTGATTCTAATATCTGTATTTTATGGCAATATTATATCTCTAATAGCTGTTTGATCAGTTTAACATTTAAGGAAAAAAATAACAACGACTCCATCCTAACAGCAAGTAAAAAGCTGAACAAACTAAAAAATTAAAAAATCAGTAACATTCTTGGATCTCTTCTGTAGAAGGTCCTAAAGAATTGACCAAAAAAGGGCTGGGCACAGTGGCTCACGCCTGTAATCCCAACACTTTGGGAGGCTGAGGCGGGCAGATCACATGGTCAGGAGTTCGAGACCAGCCTGGCCAGTGTGGTGAAACCCCGTCTCTACTTAAACTACAAAAATTAGCCGGGCATGGGGCGGGCACCTGTACTCTCAGCTACTTGGAAGGCTGAGGCAGGAGAATCACTTGAACCCGGGAGGTGGAGGTTGCAGTGAGCAGAGATTGCTCCACTGCACTCCAGACTGGGTGATAGAGCAAGACTCGGTCTCAAATAAATAAATAAATAAATAAATAAATAAATAAATAAATATTAAAAAAGAATTGACCCCCCCCCCCAAAAAAAAGCTGCAAAACAAAACCAAAAAACCCTCGTGGAACTAATAAGCAATTATAGCAAGGCTGCAGGATATAAGGTTGGTATACAAAAGTCAATCTGTATCCCATATAACATCAACTAATGAGGAATTTGAAATTAAATGTACATTAGCACCTTTATAAAATGAAATAGATATAAAGCTAACAAAATATGGATATATGTGAGGATCTATACGAGGAAAATTATAAAACTAAATAAATAGAGAGATATTCCATTTTCATGGACACAAAGACTCAACATTGTTAAGATATCAATTCTTCTCAACTTGATCTATAGATTGGATAGCACTGCCAAACTTTAAGAATTACTATAAAGCTGCAGTAACCATGAGAGTATGGCATTGGTGAAAGAACAAACAAACAGATCAATGGAACAGAACAGAAAGACCAGAAATAGATCCACATAAATATAGTCCACTACTTTTCTCTTTATTTTTAAATTGATACATAATAGATGTACACATTTTCAGGGCATATGTGAATTTAGTATATTCATATAATTTGTAAAGATCAGATCAGTATAATTGGGGTATTTATCACCTTCATTATTCATATTTTCTTTATGCAAGAAAAACTCAAATTATTCTTTTCAAATATTTTTAAAATATACAATAGATTATCGTAAACTATAGTCACCCAACTGATGTATCAAACACTAGGTCTAATTTCTTCTATGAACGTATATGTTTGTACCCATTAATCAACATCTCCTCATCCTCCCTTCCCCCTAATCTTCCTGATCTCTGGTAACCACTGATCTATTTTCTCTATGTTCATGAGACCCACTTATTAGCTCCCACATATGAATTAGAATGTCCAATATTTTTCTTTCTGTGCTTGGCTTACTTTGATTAACATAATGACTTTCAGTTCCTTTAACTTTTGTGGCAAATAATAGGACTTTATTTTTTATAACTGAATAGTATTTCATTGTGTATATATACATTTTCTTTATTCATTCATCTATTGACAGGCACATAGGCTGATTCCTTATTTGGCTATTAGGAATAGTGCTGCCATAAACATGGGAGTGCAGTTACATATGCAATATATTAATTTGGGGGGTATATTAATGGAATTGCTGGATGACATGGTAGTTTATTTCTAGGTTTTTTAAGGAACCTCCATACAGTTTTCTATAGTGGCTCTACTAATTTACATTCCCACCAACAGTATACAAGGATTCCCCCTTCTCCACATCCTTGCCAGCATCTGTTAGTCCTTGTCTTTTTGATAAAAGCCATTTAAATTGGGGTGAGATGGCATCTCATTGTGTTTTGATTTACTGATGATTAGAGATGTGGAACTTTTTTATATCAGTTGGCCATTTGTATGTCTTCTTTTGAAAAACATCTATTCAGATTTTTCTTTTTTGTCATGATCATGATTTATTCAACCAGAAAACAATGGAGAGGAAGCAGAAATGTTGCAAAACCTTCAATTCTGGTGGTTAATGACTGAATTATCTATGGAAAATAATGATCTTCCACTCTGGGAGCAAGAAAAGCTAATCCATTCAGTTCATTTGATACACAACAAACTTTAACCGAATCATCTGTGAAAACCTGCAAAGCAGAGAAAACTTATGAACAGTACAGTAGCGAACAGCATTCCTTTTCAGAATCCTTATAAATGTCTTTGAAATGGCAAGTACGCAAGCTCTCCCTCATGTATGATTCACATAACATCAACATTTTAGAATCAGGCTGGCATAAGTCAGTTTTACAGTCATTATGGAAGTCCCTACAATCCAATCATATGTGAATTGGTGGAATAAATAAGAAGTTAGTAATATTTTTCAGTCATGGCAACTTCTCTAAGGAGACAGTTTTCTTTTTTGAAGCAATCCATTCCAAATTTATTTATATTTTTTCTTTATTTTATAATTTCAACTTTTGTTTTAGATTCAGCGAGTGTCTGTGCAAGTTTGTTACATGGATAAATTTCATGCTGCTGAGGTTTGGGGTTATGATTAATCCCATCACCCAAGAACTAAGCACACTACTCAAAAGTTAGTTTTCAAACTCTTGCTCCCTCGCTTCCTGAAGAACCTATGCTACGGCGGTGCAGAAGGAAAATGTGGGGTGAGGGTTCCTATGTAGAGTCCCTACTGGAACACTCAGCACCAGCCCATGAATGCAGCCAGGAGCAGGGCTGTACCCTGAAAAGCCACAGGGGCAGAGCTACCCAAGGCCATGGGAGTCCACCTCTTACATCAGTGTGACCTGGATGTGAGACATGGAGTCAAAAATAATCATTTTGGAGCTTTAAGATTTGACTGCCCCACTGGACTTCAGATTTGCATGAGGCTGGTAGCCCCTTTGTTTTGGTCAATTTCTCCCAGTTGGAATGGGTGTATTTACCCAATACCTGTACCCCCATTGTATCGAGGAAGTAACTAACTTGCTTTTGATTTTACAGGCTCATAGGCAGAAGGGACTTGCCCTGTCTCAGATGAGACTTTAGACTTAACCTTTGGGATTAATGCTGGAATGAGTTAAGATGTGAGGGACCATTGAAAAGGCATGAATGTGTTCTGAAATGGGAGGACATGAGATTTGTGAGGGGCCCCCACAAAAATCTCATATTGAATTATAATAATTTTCACATGTTAAGGGCAAGATCAGGGGCCCTGCCCCTGCAACAAACTTCTTCCTGGACACCCAGGCATTTCCATTCATCTTCTGAAATCTAGGCAGAGGCTTCCAAACCTCATTTCTTGACTTTTGTGCACCTGCAGGCTGAACAACACATGAAAGTTGTCAAGGCTTGGGGCTTGCACCCTCTGAGGCCATGGCCCAAGCTTGCTTTGGCCCCTTTTATCCATGACTGGAATGGCTGGGATGCAAGGCACCAAGTTCCTAGGCTACACATAGCAGAAGGGTCCTGGGCTCAGTCCACAAAACCATTATTTCCTCCTAGGCCTCTGGGCCTGAGATGTGAGGGGCTGCCACGAAGGTATATGACATGTCCTGGAGACACTTTCCCCATTGTTTTGGTAATTAACATTTGGCTTCCCATTGCTTATGCAAATTTATGCAGCCTGCTTGAATTGCTCCTCAGAAATGAGTTTTCTTTTCTATTGCATCATCAGACTGCACATTTTCCAAACTTTTATGTTCTGCTTCCCTTTTAAACATAAGTTCCAATTCCAAACCTTATCTTTGTGAGTTAATAAAACTGAATGCTTTTAAGAGCACCCAAGTCATGTCTGGAACACTTTGCTGCTTGTTTCCACCAGATGCCCTAAATCATCTCTTTCAAGTTCAAAGTTCCACAAATCTCTAGGGCAGGGGCAAAGTGCCACCAGTCTCTTTGCTAAAGCATAGCAAGAGTCACCTTTGCTCCAGTCCCAACCAGTTTCTCAAAGCCATCTGAGACCACCTCAACATGGACTTCATTGCTCATATCACTATCAGCACTTAGGTCAAAACCATTCAACAGGTCTCTAGGAATTTCCAAACTTTCCTACATATTTTCTATCTTCTTCTGAGCCCTCCAAACTGTTCCAACTTCTGTGTGTTACCCAGTTCCAAAGTTGCTTTCACATTTTCAGGTGTCTTTACATTAGCACCCTACTCCTGGTACCAATTTACTGCATGAGTTCATCCTCATGCTGCTATGAAGAAAATACCCAAGACCGGGTAATTTATCAAGAAAAATAGATTTAATGAACTCACAGTTCTACATGACTAGGGAGTCCTCACAATCATGGTGGAGGGTGAAGGAGGAGCAAAGGCACATCTTACATGGCAGCAGGCAAGAGATAATGAGAGCCAAGTGAAGGGGAAACCCCTTATAAACCATCAGATCTCATGAGAACTCACTATCATGAGAACAATATGGGGGAACCACCCACATGATTCACTTATCTTCACCTGGTCCCACACTTGACATGTGGGGATTATGGGAAATACAATTCAAGATGAGATTTGGGATAAGGTGATGGCCAAGCCATATATTGCAGTATTTGGTTTTCTGTTTCTGTGTTAATTGCTTCCTTCAGCTTCATCCATGTTGCCACAAAGGACATGATTTCATTCTTTTTATAGTTATATAGTATTCCATGCTTTACATGTGCCACATTTTATCTGGTCCACCATTGATGAACACTTACATTGATTCCCCATCTTTGCTGTGATAAACATATGAGTGCATGTGTTTTTTTGATGGAGTTATTTATTTTCTTCTTGATACGTACTCAGTAATGGGATTGTTGGGTCAAATGGTAGCTCTGTATTAAGTTCTTTTATAAACCTCCAAACTGCTTTCCATAGTGGCTCCACTAATTTACATTCCTACCAACAGTGTATAAACATTCCCTTTTCTCCATATCCACGTCAACATTTGTTTTTTTTTTTACTTTAATAATAACCATTCTGACTGGTTATTATTAGATGAGATGGTATCTCACTGTGGTTTTGATTTACATTTGTTTAATGATTTGTGATGGTGAGCATTTCTTTCATGTTTGTTGGCAACTTGTGTGTTTTCTTTTGGGAAGTTTCTGTTCATGTACTTTGCCCACATTTAATGCAGTTATGTGTTTTTGTTTATGCAATTGTTTAAGTTTCTTATAGATTCTGGATATTAGACCTTTGTTGGATGCACAATTTGAAAATATTTTCTCCCTTTCTGTAGATTTTCTATATGCTCTGTTGATAGTGTCTTTTAATGTGCAGAAGCTCTTTGATTTAACCAGGTTTCACTTTTCAATTTTGTTTTTAATGTAATTGTTTTTCAGGACTTAATCATAAATTATTTCCCAAGGCTGATATCCAGAATGGTGTTTCCTAGGCTTCATTCTAGGAGTCTTATAGACTGAGGTCTTATATTCAAATCTTTAATCCATCTTGAGTTAATTTTTATATATGGTGAGAGGTAGTGAACTAATTTCATTCTTCCACATATGGCTAGCAAGCTATCGCAGCACCATTTATTGAATAGAGTTTTTCCCCCATTGATTATTTTTGTCAACTTTGTCAAAAAATAAGATGGCTGTAGATGTGAAACTTTATTTCTGAGTTTCTACTCTGTTCCATTGGTCTATGTGTCTGTTTCTATACCAATCCCATACTGTTTTGGTTACTGTAGCCTTATAGTATAGTTTCAAGTCAGGTAATATGATGCCTCTGGCTTTGTTTTGCTTAGGGTTGCTTTGTCTTTATTTTTTGGTTCCATATGCATTTTAGAATTTTTAGTTCTGCGAACATGACAACATTGGTAACTTGATAGAAATAGCATTGAATCTGTAGATTGATTTGGACTGTATAGGCATTTTAAGGATATTGATTCTTCCTATCCATAAGCATGAAATATTTTTACATTTGTTTGTGTCATCTATGATTTCTTTCAGCAGTGTTTGCAGTTCTCCTTGTGAGATCTTTCTTTGCTTTGTTAGATGTATTTGTTTGCAGTTCTCCTTGTGAGATCTTTCTTTGCTTTGTTAGATGTATTTCTAGGTATCATGTGTGTGTCTCTGTATGTCTATGTGTGGCTGTGGCTGTGGCTGTTGTAAATGGGGTTGTGTTCCTGATTTGGCTCTCAGCTTAAATGTTATTGGTGTACAAAATTGCTACTGATTTTTGTTCACTGATTTTGTATTCTAAAACTTTTCTGAAGTCCTTTATCAGTTCCAGGAGTCTTTTGGTGAGGTCTCTAGGGTTTTCTGGGTTCAGGATCATATCATCAGCAAAAAGAGATGTTTCTCTTCCTTTTGCTATTTGGACAACTTTTCCTTTTTTTTTTTTTTTTTTTTTTTTTTTTTTTTTTTCCTGATTGCTCTGGGAAAGTCTTCCAAAACCATATTGAATAGGCATTATGAGAATGGACATCCTTGTTTTCTTCCAGTTCTCCATGGGAAATGGTTCTAGTTTTTGCCCATTCAATATGATGTTGGCTGTGGGTTTGTCATAGGTGACTTTTATTTTTGAGGTACATTCCTTTGATGTCTCGTTTCTTGAGAGGTTTTTTTTTTTTTTTCATGAAGGGATATTGAATTTCATCAAAACTTTTTCCACATAACTGAGATTATCATATGGTTTTAGAATACTGTTTATGTGGTGAATCACATTTATTGATTGGTGTATGTTGAACCAATCTTGCATCCAAGGGATGAAGATTAGTTGGTCATGATAAAATAACTTTTTAATGTGCCACTGGATTTGTTTTGCTAGTATATTGTTGGGAAATTTTCCATTTTTGTTCATCAGGGATATTGGCCTATAGTTGTTGTTGTTGTTGTTGTTTTTCATAGTTTCTTTGCCAGGTTTTGTTATCAGGGTGATGTTGGTTTCACAGAATTAGTTACAATGGAGTCCTTCCTCCTTGGATGTTTTGAATAGTTTCAGTAGGATTGGTACTAGGTTTTCTTTTTACATCTGGTAGAATTTGGCTGTGATTCTATCTGGCCTGCGCTTTTTTTGGTTGGCTGGTTTTGTTACTAATTTAATTTCAGAATTAATTCCAAAATTTAGAAACCTAGTTCCTCTAGATGTGATGTCATATCATTAATTTTAGATCTTTATAACTTCTCAAGTAGGCTTTTAGCTCTATAAATATTCCCTTAACACTGGGTTTTTTGCATCCCAGAGATTGTAGTATGTTGTGTCTTTGTTTTAATTAAAAATTTTTATGGCTCTCTTAATTTCATTATTTACCCAAAAGTCATTCAGGAGCAAGCTGTTTAATTTCCATATAATTGTGTGTTTTTGAGAGATCGTCTTGCTATTCATTTCTATTTTTATTTCACTGTGGCCTAAGAGAATGGTTAGTATAATTTTCATTATTCTGAATTTATTGAGGCTTACTGTATGGCCTAGCATGTGGTCAATATTTGAGTATATTCTATGTGCAGATGAAGAAAAACATATATTCTGTATTTGATGGGTGGAGTATTCTGTAGACATTCATTAGATTCATTTGCTCAAAAGTGGAGTGTAAGTCCAGAATTTCTTTGTTAGCTTTCCGCCTCAATGATCTGTCAAATGCTTTCAGTGGGATATTGAAGTCTCCCAATTTTATTGTGTAGGTGTCTAAGTCTTTTCATAGGTCTACTAGTACTTGTTTTATTAATCTGGGTGCTCCAATGTTGGGTACATATATATTTAGAATAGTTAATTCTTCTTGTTGAATTGAAACTTTTATCATTATTTATTGCCTTGTAAGTGTCATTATGTATGATCTGGGTCTCTTAGAGCAGACAGATGGTTCTTATTTTTGTAACCTAACTTGTCACTTTGTGCCTTTCAAATGGGGGTGTGTAGACCACTTACTTTTAAGGCTAATATCAATATATGAGGTTTTGATCTTATCATGAAATGGTTGGTTTGTTGCTTAGTAGCTTCTATTGTGTGGATGCTTTATAGCGTCTGTGGGCTATGCACTTACATGTGTTTTTGTGGTAGCAGGTAGCATTCTTTCATTTCCATGTTTAGAACTCCCTCAATGTTCTATTGTAAGGTTTGTCTAGTGGTAGTGGATTCCCTTAGCATATACTTATCTGGAAAATATTTTATTTCTCTTTGCTTATGAAACTTGGTTTGATGGAATGTGAAATTCTTGATTGGAATTTATTTTCCTTAAGAATGCTGAAAATAGAACCTCAGTCTTTCCTAGCTTTTAAGGATTCTCCTGAGAAATCCACTGTTAGCCTAAGGGATTCCCTTTGTACATGATCTGACCTTTCTCTAGCTGCCTTTGAGATTTTTTCTTTGACATTGACCTTGGATGGTCTGGTGACTATATTCCTTGGTGATTTTTTTTATAGTATTTCCCTGGTGTTATCTGGAGTTCCTGTATCTGGATGCCTATCTCTGTAGAGAGATTAAGTAAAATTTTATTGAATTATCCCCTCATGTTTTCTGGGTTTTCCGTTTCTCCCTCTCTCTCATCAATGCCAATAATTCACAGGTTTTGTCACTTTAGATAATCCCATATTTATTAAAGACTTTGTTCATTTTTTAAAATTATTTATTTATTTTTTTTGCTTTTGACTGACTTAGTTTGAAAGACCAGTCTTTAAGCTCTGAAATTCTTCTGCTTGATCCAGTGCGCATTGATAAAGCTTTCCATTGTGCTTTGAAATTCCTTGAGTTTTTCAATTCCATAAGTTCTGGTTACTTTTTAAGATATTTATCTCTTCATATCCAGGATTGCTTTAGAAGTTTCTTTGTGTTTATTTTCAGTATTTTCTTGGATCTCATTGAGCTTCCTTGCAATCCATATTTTGAAGTCTTTATCTGTATCATTTGAGTTTCCATTTTGGCTAAGGCCCATTGCTGGGGAGTGAGTGTGATCCTTTGGTGATGTCATTACACTCAGATTTTTCATGGTGCCAGAATCCTTGTGCTGGTCTCTTCTTATCTGGAGATGTTGGCACTTCTAATTTTTCTAATTATTTATGTGTGAGTAGGATGTTTTTCTTTTTATTTCCCTATAATATTACAAGGGTTTTTTTTCCCTTCTTTCCCTCCTCCTTTCCTCAGGTGTGTGGCTATAGAGAATGTTGGGTAGGGTCTTTTGGCTTTGCCTCTATAGCCCTATGCACTTCTGTCAGCAAGCTTTGTATTAGGCTGTGCAGTTTGACCTACAAGCCAGTAAATAGTGCTTACAGGTAAAACCCAGCTGTGGCCAACACAACTGGGTACATACTTCATCTTTGCTTACTGGGAGATACTCCCTGTTGCCTCATGAATGGGCTGATTTGTGGAGTGCACAGTGGTCTGAGCTCCCTCCTCTCTCAGGGGGTGGGTGGCAAGACAGACAGGGTCAGACCAGGAAGGTTCACCTACAGATCCCACAGTGGCAGGCATAAGCACCAGCACCAAGGTAGAATCCAGTGGACAACCTCCAATCACAAAAATCTCTATATTTTAATACCATCTCCTCACATTTTGACTTTATGCTGTTTCAATTTACATATTTTTATATTGCCTATCTCTTAACAGATTGTTGTGGCTATTATTGTTTATAATAGATTTGTCTTTGGGGCTTCATACATGTTATGAGTGGATTGCACATCACGATTACAGATTATTCTCAATTTGTCCACATGCTTGCTTTTACTAGTAGGTTTTATACCTTCAGTTGTTTTATGTTTGCATATTAGTGTTTTTTTGTTTCAGATTCAAAGAACCTTTATTATAAGACAGGTTCAGTGGTGGCAAATTCTCGAACTCTTGTTTTTCTGAGAAAGATTTCATCTCTATATTTGAAGGATAGCTTTGCTGGATACAGTATTGTTGAATGGCAAGCTTTTTTCTTTCAGGACTTTGGAAATGTCATACTGTCTCCTGGGCTATATGTTTTCCGTAAAGAAGTCAGTTGCCAGCCTAGCTGGAGTATTTTGTTTTTTGTTTTTTGTTTTTTTCTTTTGAGACGGAGTCTCGCTCTGCCGCCCAGGCTGGAGTGCAGTGGCCGGATCTCAGCTCACTGCAAGCTCCGCCTCCCGGGTTGACGCCATTCTCCTGCCTCAGCCTCCCGAGTAGCTGGGACTACGGGCGCCCGCCACCTCGCCAGGCTAGTTTTTTGTATTTTTTTAGTAGAGACGGGGTTTCACCGTGTTAGCCAGGATGGTCTCGATCTACTGACCTCGTGATCCGCCCGTCTCGGCCTCCCAAAGTGCTGGGATTACAGGCTTGAGGCATGGAGTATTTTTTTAATATATGTTCTTTGTTTCTTTTCTCTTGCCCCTTTCAGGATTCTCTCTTTGTCCTTGAACTTTAAGAGTTCAACTGTTATATGTCTTGCAGTAGTCTTATTTGAGTCAAATGTGTTTGGTGTTATCTGATCTTCCTGTATCTGGATTTACCTCTCTCAAGTTTTGAAATGTTTTCTGTTATTATTTATTTGAATAAGCTCCATGCCCCTTACTACTGCTGAATGCCCTCTTGAACACTAATAATACTCAGATTTGATCTTTTGAGGTAATTTGTTATACCTTATAATCTTTATTCCTTTGCTTTTTGTTCTATTTTTATCCTTTGTGTGCTTTCCAACAGCCTGCCTTTGACCTCACTGATTCCATTCTGCTTTGAGGGCCTCTAATGATTTTTTCAGTTCAGCATATATATTTCTCAGCTCAAATATTTCTGTTTGATTTTTTAATTATTTCAATCTCTTTGTTAAGTTTCTCTGATAAATTTCCAAATGACTTTCTGTGTTATTTTGGAGATCACTGAATTTCTTTAAAACTGCTAGTTCAAATTTTTGGTCAGAAAGTTTACATATCATGGTCTCCTTAGAAGTCAGTCACTGGTTCCTTGCTTTGTCCATTTATGAAGGTCATGGTTCTATGTTTGCTGTTGTTTTTTGTGTATATACAGCTATATATTTGCATTGAAAAAATAGATGTCTGTTCCAGTCTTCTTCATCTGGCTTATATTGGTTTTTATTGGGTATGTTTCCTTAGAGTTTCCCCCCCGCCCACTAAGATCCTGCCTCCTTTTAGGCACTAAATGGTGCCATATTCCCAGGTTTGCCTCAGTTGTAGTTAAAAATCAAAGTGCCATCTCTTTGGAATAGGGGAAGTCCAAAAGGGTTTAATCCAGTAGTGTGAGAAGGCTGGCAATGGGTTCATGTGCAGGGGCCCCATGGAACACTTTGTATTGCATGCTGCTGCCGAACAGCCACTGATTTGGCATCTCCTTCATGTGAGTTACAGAGCAGAGTGGGGCTGAGGATGGTAATTCTAACTCCCCTCTTTATCTCTGACTATCCTTAGGTATATTTCTCCTTTCAGGTACTCCCAAGGCTTCCTATGAGTTGAGACAGAGACAGTCTCCTGCAAGGGATCCCAATGTGGTGAGAAAGCTGGCTGTTCACCTAAATCTCATTATTCCAGTGTAGAAACTATGACTAGGGGGAAACTTTTTCACGTATATGTTGCTGGACAGATTATGATGGGGCACTGCAGTTACGGATATGCAATTCTTTTATTATCTGCTTGAGGTTTTTTCATTTCTCTGTGGCCCTAAGAACTGTCTCCTCCTAATATTTGACTTACGGGATATTACTGGTGATAATTTCAGTTCTGTGTATTGTTTTTTGTTTTTCATGTGAGGGAGTGAAACCAGCTTGCTTCTCTATACTGCCATTTTTTAACTGCAAGTTTTCTAGTTAACTGATTTCTGACAATGGAGCATACAGATTTTTGACAATATAATGGAATAAAGACAGTTTTCAACCAATGTTGCTAGAACAACTAGACATCCACATGTTAAAAAATGAATTTAGATACAGACCTTGTACTCTTCACAAAAAATTAACTCAAAATGGGACAGATACCTGAATATGAAATGCAAAACTATAAAACATAAATACCTGGAAAATAACAGGAGAAAAACTAGGTGATCTTGGGTATGCTGATGACTTTTTAGATTTACACCAATGGAATGATCCATAAAAGAAAAAATTAATGAATTTCATTAAAATTAAAAACTTCTGCTTTGTAATAGACAATGTCAAGAGAATGAGAGGACAAGTCACAGACTGAGAGAAGATATTTGCCAAAATCTTATATGATAAAGGACTGCCCAAAACCTACAAAGATCACTTAAAACTCAGCATTATGAAAACAAAGAACATAAATTTTAAAATAGCATACAACTCAGCAAAGATATACAAATATCAAGTAAGCATATGGAAAAGATGTTCAATATCATACATCATTAAGGAATTATGACTTAAAACAAGATACTACTACACACTTATTAAAATGGCTAAAATCCAAAACACAGATAATACCAAATGCTGGTGAGGATGTGGAACAATAGAAACTCTCATTCATTGCTAAAGGGAATGCAAAGTGGTTCAGCCAACTTGGATGATAAGTTGGCAGTTTCTTATAAGACTACACATACTCTAACTGTACAATTCAGCAAAAATACTCCTTGATATTTGCCGAAATGAATTGAAAAATATGTCTGCACGTGTTGCATAACCACAAAGGTTAATAGCACCTTCATTAATAATTCACAAAACTTGGAAGCAACCAATATGTCCTGTTTGCAGATGACATGATTGTATATTTAGAAAACCCCATTGTCCGTTTGTCTGTTACTGGTGTATAAGAATGCTTGTGATTTTTGCACATTAATTTTGTATCCTGAGACTTTGCTGAAGTTGCTTATCAGCTTACGGAGATTTTGGGCTGAGACAATGGGGTTTTCTAAATATACAATCTTGTCATCTGCAAAGAGGGACAATTTGACTTCTTCTTTTCCTAACTGAATACCCTTGATTTCTTTGTCTTGCCTGATTGCCCTAGCCAGAACTTCCAACACTATGTTGAATAGGAGTGGTGAGAGAGGGCATCCCTGCTATAAAGACACATGCACACGTATGTTCATTGCAGCACTATTCACAATAGCAAAGACTTGGAATCAACCCAAATGTCCATCAGTGACAGACTGGATTAAGAAAATGTGGAACATATACACCACGGAATACTATGCAGCCATAAAAAAGGATGAGTTTGTGTCCTTTGTAGGGACATAGATGCAGCTGGAAACCATCATTCTTAGCAAACTATCACAAGAACAGAAAACCAAACACCGCATGTTCTCACTCATAGGTGGGAACTGAACAATGAGATCACTTGGACTCAGGAAGGGGGACATCACACACCGGGGCCTATCATGGGGAGGGGGGAGGGGGGAGGGATTGCATTGGGAGTTATACCTGATGTAAATGACGAGTTGTTGGGTGCTGACGAGTTGATGGGTGCAGCACAGCAACATGGCACAAGTATACATATGTAACAAACCTGCACGTTATGTACATGTACCCTAGAACTTAAAGTATAATAATAATTAAAAAAAAAAAGAATTAAAAAAAAAGATTCTGGAGACCCATAATGTGAAAAATTAGTAAACAGATGTTACTAAAAATTTTATTTTATCCATTGTTTAGGTATACTATATTACATGTAATTTTGGGAAGTTTTGGAAAAAATACATATTAAATTGTGCTTATCTTGCTTTGGAAAAAAAAAAAAAGAAAGAAAACCCCATTGTCTCAGCTCAAAATCTCCTTAAGCTGATAAGCAACTTCAGCAAAGTCTCAGGATATAAAATCAATGTGCAAAAATCACAAGCATTGCTATACACCAATAATAGAGAGCCAAATCATGAGTAAATTCCCATTCACAATTGCTATAAAGAGAATAAAATACCTAGGAATACAACTCACAGGGGATGTGAAGGACCTCTTCAAGGAGAACTACCAATACCCCTCAAGGAAATAAGAGAGGACAGAAACAAATGGCAAAACATTTCATGCTCATGGATAGGAAGAATCAATATCATGAAAATGGCCACACTGCCCAAAATAATTTATATATTCAATGCAAACCCCATCAAACTACCATTGACTTTCTTCACAGAATTAGAAAAAAACTTTAAATTTCATATGGAACCAAAAAAGAGCCTACAGAGCCAAGACAATCCTACGCAAAAAGAACAAAGCTTAAGACATCACGCTGCCTGACTTCAAACTATACCACAAGGCTACAGTAACCACAACAGCATGGTACTGGTACCAAAACAGATATATAGACCAAGGGAACATAACAGAGGCCTCAGAAATAACATGTCTACAACCATCTGATCTTGGACAAACCTAACAAAAACAAGCAATGGGGAAAAGATTCCCTATTTAATACATGGTGTTGGGAAAACTAGCTAGCTATATGCAGAAAACAAACTGGAACCCTACCTTACACCTTATACAAAAATCAACTTAAGGTGGATTAAAGACTTAAACATAAGACCTAAAGTCATAAAAATCCTAGAAGAAAACCTAGACAACACCATTCAGGACATAGGCATGGGCAAAGACTTCATGACTAAAACAGCAAAAGCAATGGCAACAAAAGCCAAAATTGACAAGTGGGATCAATTAAACTAAAGAGCTTCTGCACAGCAAAAGAAACTATCATCAGAGTTAACAGGCAACCTACAGAATGGGAGAAAATGTTTGCAATCTATCCATCTGACAAAGGGCTAATATCCAGAATTTACAAAGAACATAAACAAATTTATAAAAAACCAGCCCCATCGTAAAGTGAGCAAAGAATATGAACACATACTTCTCAAAAAAAGATATTTATGCAGCCAACACACATGTGGAAAAAAACTCATCATCACTGGTCATTAGAGAAATGCAAATCAAAATCACAGTGATATAACATCTCACACCAGTTAAAATGGTGATCATTAAAAAGTCAGGAAACAATAGGTGCTGGAGAGGATATGGAGAAGTAGGAATGCTTTTACACTGTTGGTGAGAGTGTAAATTAGTTCAACTATTGTGGAAGACAGTGTGGCAATTCCTCAAAGATCTAGAACCAGAGATACCATTTGACCCAGCAATCCCATTACTGGGTATATACCCAAAGGATTATAAATCATTCTACTATAAAGACACATGCGCACTTATATTTATTGTGGCACTATTCACAATAGCAAAGACTTGGAACCAACCAAAATGCCCATCAATGACAACCTGGATAAAGAAAATGTGGCACATATATACCATGGAATACTATGCAGCCATATAAAAGGATAAGTTCGTGTCCTTGGCAGGGACATGAATGAAGCAGGAAACCCCCATTCTCAGCAAACTAACAGAAGAACAGAAAACCAAACACCACATGTTCTCACTCATAAGTGGGAGTTGAACAATGAGAACACATGGACAGAGCGAGGGGACACCGGGGCCTGTCAGTGGTTGGAGGGCTAGGGGAGGGATAGCATTAGGAGAAATACGTAATGTAGATGACGGGTTGATGGGTGCAACAACCCACTGTGGCACATGTATACCTATGTAACAAACTTGCATGTTCTGCACATGTATCCCAGATCTTAAAGTATGATAATTTTAAAAAATAATAATATAGTAAGATAAAGTCATGCTTCTACTTAGGTTTTTGTGAGGGCAAAACGTCTCTGCCTGTAAACTCTATGACAAAAACAGGTCTCTCTTCAAAAAAAAATTTCAAAGCACTTTATTTTTCCCTGACAAGATGTAATTATGAACTTCCCTATCTTACAGTTTGTGATTATTTTATATTCAAGGCAAATTTGATTTTACTTGGTATCTATCTATCCTCTCCAATTGACTTTGAATTTCCATTGCTAGTGGCTATTTAATATCTGACAGCAATTCAGCGTCTCTGCCTATCCTCCCTAGTGGTTCACTTTGTAAATGCAGTACTTTAAAGTCAGATTTTCCTGAAAACTCCTAACTTGACACCTAGTTTCATTTTCTTTTTTCGTTTCTCTGCTCATTCTAAAAAGGCTCTGTTAGCTCTAAAGCAGAGATTCTCAATCTCAGTGCTAATGACGTGGGGCTGGATAATTCTATGTTGCGAGGGAGCTGTCCCAGCATAGCTGCATTCCTGGCGTCTACCTACTAGATGCTGGTTGCATTCCCCTCAGTTGTGACAACCAAAATTATCTTTATACACTGCCAAATATTCCCTAGGTAGAAAAAAAAAATTGTCCATAGCTTAGGTTCGCAAAGATTTCAATACTATCTTGGGCTTTCATTCTATATATTATTAACCAAAATAATGGAAAATATGGAGCTTTACCAAATTCCTTGTCTTACCCTACCAATGACCACCTAGCAGCATAAACCGTCATTAATCATGAGTTATTCATCACTACATTTTGCTGAGAGTCCTTCTGTAATTTTGTACTTAACAATGCATAGCCAGGTGAAATGCTCCTAAGACCATGGAGAGAGATATCCCAACTCACCTAAAGTGACTTCACTTTACCTTATAAACTTTATTGATTCTGTTGGTTAATCATCTATTATTAAACTGACTAAATCTATCTTTGATACATCTTAAATCAATCCTTCTAATTGATAAAAATGTATACATAGAATACATCATTTTATTTAGGATCACTTTTGAAAATTTTAATCAAAAGTTCTAGTGAAATGCTATTTATCCAAGAATTTAAAAAATTTTCACTTAATAGGTCAGCATATTGTCCTTCATATATGAGATATATATTGCAATGAGAACAATCTTCTAAAGCATACCTCTTATTAATTTATAGTAAGAATATCAAATATTTTAGATATCATAACCCATATTTTAGAAGGCCCACATGTTTCATTGAAAATAATAATTTATGATACATCACACATGTAGCCTAAGACTGTTGAATATCATTCAATCTAAGTCAAGTAAAAATAAAGATAATACTTCTTATCTTCTTAAGCAAATATTCATAAAGTTCAATTTTCACCTGGTAAGTTTACTATAACAAAACGTGAATAGATAAAATGTTTATAATTAAGTACATTCAGTATAAATTGTGATGACTGATTGTAATCTACTTCACTATAGCTGATGTTATTCAGTCATACAGCAAGAAGCTTGTTAGACCATGATGGCCAGCTACTTTGATATAGCTAATTAGGTGAAAAGTAATTACAAAAGTATGTTTGTAAAGACTTTCTTTATTAGAATGGGATTGGGTCGCCATTTGGCCTCTGGGTACTGTTTGATGTCAAGACCAACTAACCTCTTAGCAAAGTGAGTAGTGAACATATCCTTCAAAATGAAAAACTAAAATTACAACACAGTTCCTTATGAAATTCTTATAAGATGAAGTGTGCTTAAGGGAATAAAGTAAAAGAATATGTATAACCAGAACTTCTTCAGAAAACCTAGGCTTGTGATATATATTATACGTCATCTCCTTGGTTCTTGAATGTTGTAGTTGGCGTCTGTACTTTCTGGGACAATATTGCACTATAAAGTCTTTTCTGGATATTTCATCTTTCAGCAAATTAGATTAGACCATTGCCTCCACGGAAATATTTTAGAGCATGTAAAAGACTCCTCCAAATCCTTATTTACCTACTGATTTTAATTTCATTTTATTTAACTTGAGGTTTTCCTTCCAATTAAAATCAGAGACTGCCTAAGTTTGTGAGCTATGTGAAAGCAAGTTTTGACATAGCAAAGAGAATTTCAAGTGGGTAGAAAAGGTATGTGGATTCCATTAAGAATTAAACACGAACAGAGACTGGGAAAAACAGAGTGCTTAAAAAACAAGTGGCCCATTTCACAGTTCTACTAGATGTCCATTCAGATATCAAGGAAAAGGTACATATTTGTTGCTAGTTTTTGATGTGTTAATCTTCCACAGTAATTTTTGGGTCATTTGATGGATTAGTCTCTCCAAATAATTTTACATGGCATTTATATTTACAAACAACTTTCAAGTCATATTTTAGCAGGAATGTACAACAAGTGCCAAGGGTATTTAACATCAGACTCACACTTCGACATTTAAGGACTGAAAGAAAATTCAAGTGCCCTTCCCATTATATCATAAAGTTCAGTTAATGAGCTAGTATTGAAATCATCAAGGAAGTATTTAGTGTTTATTAATATTGACTCACTAGTCACTCTCATTGTCTACAAGCCAGTAGCTTGGCAGGTAGAATTTATGAAGGAGAGCTTCCATCACATTCTCTGTATTCTCTTTGACTTATTTAAAATATTATCTTGAAAGGGCGGAGCAAGATGGCCGAATAGGAACAGCTCCAGTCTCCAACTCCCAGCGCGAGCGACACAGAAGACTGGTGATTTCTGCATTTTCAACTGAGTTGAAAATGGGTTCATCTCACTGGGGAGTGCCGGACGATCGGTGCTGGTCAGCTGCTGCAGCCCGACCAGCGAGAGCTGAAGCAGGGCGAGGCATTGCCTCACCTGGGAAGCCAAGGGGGAAGGGAATCCCTTTTCCTAGCCAGGGGAACTGAGACACACAACACCTGGAAAATCGGGTAGCTCCCACCCCAATACTGCGCTTTAAGCAAACAGGCACACCAGGAGATCATATCCCACACCTGGCCGGGAGGGTCCCACACCCACGGAGCCTCCCTCATTGCTAGCACAGCAGTCTGTGATCTACCAGCAAGGCAGCAGCAAGGCTGGGGGAGGGGCGCCCGCCATTGCTGAGGCTTAAGTAGGTAAACAAAGCTGCTGGGAAGCTCGAACTGGGTGGAGCTCACAGCAGCTCAAGGAAACCTGCCTGTCTCTGTAGACTCCACCTCTGGGGACAGGGCACAGTAAACAATAACAAACTCAGCCGAAACCTCGGCAGACGCAAACGACTCTGTCTGACAGCTTTGAAGAGAGCAGTGGATCTCCCAACACGGAGGTTGAGATCTGAGAAGGGACAGACTCCCTGCTCAAGTGGGTCCCTGACCCCTGAGTAGCCTAACTGGGAGACATACCCCACTAGGGGCAGTCTGACACCCCACACCTCACAGGGTGGAGTACACCCCTGAGAGGAAGCTTCCAAAGCAAGAATCAGACAGGTACACTCGCTGTTCAGAAATATTCTATCTTCTGCAGCCTCTGCTGCTGATACCCAGGCAAACAGGGTCTGGAGTGGACCTCAAGCAATCTCCAACACACCTACAGCTGAGGGTCCTGACTGTTAGAAGGAAAACTATCAAACAGGAAGGACACCTACACCAAAACCCCATCAGTACATCACCATCATCAAAGACCAGAGGCAGATAAAACCACAAAGATGGGGAAAAAGCAGGGCAGAAAAGCTGGAAATTCAAAAAATAAGAGCGCATCTCCCCCGGCAAAGGAGCGCAGCTCATCGCCAGCAACGGATCAAAGCTGGACGGAGAATGACTTTGACGAGATGAGAGAAGAAGGCTTCAGTCCATCAAATTTCTCAGAGCTAAAGGAGGAATTACGTACCCAGCGCAAAGAAACTAAAAATCTTGAAAAAAAAAAGTGGAAGAATTGATGGCTAGAGTAATTAATGCAGAGAAGGTCATAAACGAAATGAAAGAGATGAAAACCATGACACGAGAAATACGTGACAAATGCACAAGCTTCAGTAACCGACTCGATCAACTGGAAGAAAAAGTATCTGCGATTGAGGATCAAATGAATGAAATGAAGTGAGAAGAGAAACCAAAGGAAAAAGAAGAAAAAGAAATGAACAAAGCCTGCAAGAAGTATGGGATTATGTAAAAAGACCAAATCTACGTCTGATTGGGGTGCCTGAAAGTGAGGGGGAAAATGGAACCAAGTTGGAAAACACTCTTCAGGATATCATCCAGGAGAACTTCCCCAACCTAGTAGGGCAGGCCAACATTCAAATCCAGGAAATACAGAGAACGCCACAAAGATACTCCTCGAGAAGAGCAACTCCAAGACACATAATTGCCAGATTCACCAAAGTTGAAATGAAGGAAAAAATCTTAAGGGCAGCCAGAGAGAAAGGTCGGGTTACCCACAAAGGGAAGCCCATCAGACTAACAGCAGATCTCTCGGCAGAAACTCTCCAAGCCAGAAGAGAGTGGGAGCCAATATTCAACATTCTTAAAGAAAAGAATTTTAAACCCAGAATTTCATATCCAGCCAAACTAAGTTTCATAAGTGAAGGAGAAATAAAATCCTTTACAGATAAGCAAATGCTTAGAGATTTTGTCACCACTAGGCCTGCCTTACAAGAGACCCTGAAGGAAGCACTAAACATGGAAAGGAACAACCGGTACCAGACATTGCAAAAACATGCCAACATGTAAAGACCATCGAGGCTAGGAAGCAACTGCATCAACTAATGAGCAAAATAACCAGTTAATATCATAATGGCAGGATCAAGTTCACACATAACAATCTTAACCTTAAATGTAAATGGACTAAATGGTCCAATTAAAAGACACAGACTGGCAAACTGGATCAAGAGTCAAGACCCATCAGTCTGCTGTATTCAGGAGACCCATCTCACACGCAGAGACATACATAGGCTCAAAATAAAGGGATGGAGGAAGATTTACCAAGCAAATGGAGAACAAAAAAAAGCAGGAGTTGCAATACTAGTCTCTGATAAAACAGACTTTAAACCATCAAAGATCAAAAGAGACAAAGAAGGCCATTATATAATGGTAAAGGGATCAATTCAACAGGAAGAGCTAACTATCCTAAATATATATGCACCCAATACAGGAGCACCCAGATTCATAAAGCAAGTCCTTAGAGACTTACAAAGAGACTTAGACTCCCATACAATAATAATGGGAGACTTCAACACTCCACTGTCAACATTAGACAGATCAACGAGACAGAAAGTTAACAAGGATATCCAGGAATTGAACTCATCCCTGCAGCAAGCAGACCTAATAGACATCTATAGAACTCTCCACCCAAAATCAACAGAATATACATTCTTCTCAGCACCACATCGTACTTACTCCAAAATTGACCACGTAATTGGAAGTAAAGCACTCCTCAGCAAATGTACAAGAACAGAAATTATAACAAACTGTCTCTCAGACCACAGTGCAATCAAACTAGAACTCAGGACTACGAAACTCAATCAAACCGCTCAACTACATGGAAACTGAACAACCTGCTCCTGAATGACTACTGGGTACATAACGAAATGAAGGCAGAAATAAAGATGTTCTTTGAAACCAATGAGAACAAAGATACAACATACCAGAATCTCCAGGACACATTTAAAGCAGTGTGTAGAGGGAAATTTATAGCACTAAATGCCTACAAGAGAAAGCAGGAAAGATCTAAAATTGACACTCTAACATCACAATTAAAAGAACTAGACAAGCTAGAGCAAACACATTCGAAAGCTAGCAGAAGGCAAGAAATAACTAAGATCAGAGCAGAAGTGAAGGAGATAGAGACACAAAAAACCCTCCAAAAAATCAATGAATCCAGGAGTTGGTTTTTTGAAAAGATCAACAAAATTGACAGACCACTAGCAAGACTAATAAAGAAAAGAGAGAAGAACCAAATTGACGCAATTAAAAATGATAAAGGGGATATCACCACCGACCCCACAGAAATACAAACTACCATCAGAGAATACTATAAACACCTCTACGCAAATAAACTGGAAAATCTAGAAGAAATGGATAATTTCCTGGACACGTACACTCTTCCAAGACTAAACCAGGAAGAAGTTGAATCCCTGAATAGACCAATAGTAGGCTCTGAAATTGAGGCAATAATTAATAGCCTACCAACCAAAAAAAGTCCAGGACCAGATGGATTCACAGCTGAATTCTACCAGAGGTACAAGGAGGAGCTGGTACCATTCCTTCTGAAACTATTCGAATCAATAGAAAAAGAGGGAATCCTCCCTAACTCATTTTATGAGGCCAACATCATCCTGATACCAAAGCCTGGCAGAGACACAACAAAAAAAGAGAATTTTAGACCAATATCCCTGATGAACATCGATGCAAAAATCCTCAATAAAATACTGGCAAACCGGATTCAGCAACACATCAAAAAGCTTATCCACCATGATCAAGTGGGCTTCATCCCTGGGATGCAAGGCTGGTTCAACATTCGCAAATCAGTAAACATAATCCAGCATATAAACAGAACCAAAGACAAGAACCACATGATTATCTCAATAGATGCAGAAAAGGCTTTTGACAAAATTCAACAGCCCTTCATGCTAAAAACGCTCAATAAATTCGGTATTGATGGAACGTACCTCAAAATAATAAGAGCTATTTATGACAAACCCACAGCAATATCATACTGAATGGGCAAAAACTGGAAAAATTCCCTTTGAAAACCGGCACAAGACAGGGATGCCCTCTCTCACCACTCCTATTCAACATAGTGTTGGAAGTTCTGGCTAGGGCAATCAGGCAAGACAAAGAAATCAAGGGTATTCAGTTAGGAAAAGAAGAAGTCAAATTGTCCCTGTTTGCAGATGACATGATTGTATATTTAGAAAACCCCATTGTCTCAGCCCAAAATCTCCTTAAGCTGATAAGCAACTTCAACAAAGTCTCATGATACAAAATTAATGTGCAAAAATCACAAGCATTCTTATACACCAGTAACAGACAAACAGAGAGCCAAATCAGGAATGAACTTCCATTCACAATTGCTTCAAAGAGAATAAAATACCTAGGAATCCAACTTACAAGGGATGTAAAGGACCTCTTCAAGGAGAACTACAAACCACAGCTCAGTGAAATAAAAGAGGACACAAACAAATGGAAGAACATACCATGCTCATGGATAGGAAGAATCAATATCGTGGAAATGGCCATACTGCCCAAGGTAATTTATAGATTCAATGCCATCCCCATCAAGCTACCAATGTGTTTCTTCACAGAATTGGAAAAGATTGCTTTAAAGTTCATATGGAACCAAAAAAGAGCCCGCATCTCCAAGACAATCCTAAGTCAAAAGAACAAAGCTGGAGGCATCACGCTACCTGACTTCAAACTATACTACAAGGCTACAGTAACCAAAACAGCATGGTACTGGTACCAAAACAGAGATATAGACCAATGGAACAGAACAGAGTCCTCAGAAATAATACCACACATCTACAGCCATCTGATCTTTGACAAACCTGAGAGAAACAAGAAATGGGGAAAGGATTCCCTATTTAATAAATGGTGCTGGGAAAATTGGCTAGCCATAAGTAGAAAGCTGAAACTGGATCCTTTCCTTACTCCTTATACGAAAATTAATTCAAGATGGATTAGAGACTTAAATGTTATACCTAATACCATAAAAATCCTAGAGGAAAACCTAGGTAGTACCATTCAGGACATAGGCATGGGCAAAGACTTCATGTCTAAAACACCAAAAGCAACAGCAGCAAAAGCCAAAATTGACAAATGGGATCTCATTAAACTAAAGAGCTTCTGCACAGCAAAAGAAACTACCATCAGAGTGAACAGGCAACCTGCAGAATGGGAGAAAATTTTTGCAATCTACTCATCTGACAAAGGGCTAATATCCAGAACCTACAAAGAACTCAAACAAATTTACAAGAAAAAAACAAACAACCCCATCAAAAAGTGGGCAAAGGATATGAACAGACGTTTCTCAAGAGAAGACATTCATACAGCCAACAGACACATGAAAAAATGCTCATCATCACTGGCCATCAGAGAAATGCAAATCAAAACCACAATGAGATACCATCTCACACCAGTTAGAATGGCGATCATTAAAAAGTCAGGAAACAACAGGTGCTGGAGAGGATGTGGAGAAATAGGAACACTTTTACACTGTTGGTGGGATTGTAAACTAGTTCAACCGTTATGGAAAACAGTATGGCGATTCCTCAACGATCTAGAACTAGATATACCATATGACCCAGCCATCCCATTACTCGGGATATACCCAAAGGATTATAAATCATGCTGCTATAAAGATACATGCACACGTATGTTTATTGCAGCACTATTCACAATAGCAAAGACTTGGAATCAACCCAAATGTCCATCAGTGACAGATTGGATTAAGAAAATGTGGCACATATACACCATGGAATACTATGCAGCCATCAAAAAGGATGAGTTTGTGTCCTTTGTAGGGACATGGATGCAGCTGGAAACCATCATTCTTAGCAAACTATCACAAGAACAGAAAACCAAACACCGCATGTTCTCACTCATAGGTGGGAACTGAACAATGAGATCACTAGGACTCAGGAAGGGGAACATCACACACCGGGGCCTATCATGGGGAGGGGGGAGGGGGGAGGGATTGCATTGGGAATTATACCTGATGTAAATGACGAGTTGATGGGTGCAGCACAGCAACATGGCACAAGTATACATATGTAACAAACCTGCACGTTATGCACATGTACCCTACAACTTAAAGTATAATAATAATAAATAAATAAAATAAAAAAATAAAATAAAATAAAATATTATCTTGAAATGTTATAAAAATTCAACAGTACTTGTACAACATGGTGACCATAGTTAATAACAATATACTGCATTCTTGAAACATGCTAAGAAAGTAGATTAAATATTCTCACCACAAAAATAATATCCGTGTGAAGTAATGTATATGTCAATTAGCTAGAATTAGCCATTCCACAATATATATATTCTTCAAAACATCATGTTTATAAGAATTACATACAATTTTGTCAATGTAAAAATCAATCAATAAATGAAAAAATACAGTAAAAATAAATTTTAAAAATAAATAACATCTTTTAATTGCAACCTTCATATCATCATCCTACATTATAAATTTCATGTTTTCTTTAATAACTAAATATAGATTATGGAAGCTAAGTATGAACTTACTGAATTTATATCAACATTTTGTATAATAGAGAGGTCAAGGCTATACTACCTAATGGAGAATAATGTAATTCATTCTACTTCCCCAGTGTTAAAGTTTAAGAGCTAAAGAGAGCTATACTAACTCGCAACTGCTTTGACTATTCCCTGTGTATGGGAAGTCTCATTCTGACTATATTAACATAATGGTTTACATAATTCAAGTGATTTGACTTAGCAAATTAGAAAGATGTTATGTATTAAGTTATCATGGTGATCTATGGTTCCTAAGTGAATTTGCCAGGAAAAAAATCTGCAAAAGTCAAACTTTCTAAAAACTCTAGGTTTTAACTTCAGCTATCTAAAAATCTGCAGACTGGGAGAAAAAAAAAATGTATCTTTAACCAGACATTGTTAATAAGCAACTCCTCTGTTAGGTAAATGTTATAAAGATAACCTACTTACCCGATCTTTGGTTCTGACTCTCCTTATCTCCCTTAGATAAAGAAGTTACATCTTTGTCTAAGCAGATAGTTATAATAGTATTATTACATTACTAATAATTATCACAATATTAATAATTAGTAATAATTGCAATAGTAATATTTCATTAAATTCCTAGAAAATTAGCCCTATAAACATATCAAAATAAAAAGTTAAAGCTCTGTTTGTTAATAAAAGGAAACATTTGGAATGAAGAGTTAGAACATGACATATTATTGTAAATTGAGCATCTTATATACACCCTTAAAACCACCTAGAAACTAACTTCTAAATATAGCAAGATCAAGAAAATGTATGTTTGATGTGTTATTTCCTTTTATGTAGGACTTTACAGTTTTTTTTCCCTTTTAAGTAAGTCACCCACTTCTTAATAGTATATACCTCTTCTAGATCAACAGTAAGTTTAATGTTTTAGGCTTTCTGGTAATGAAAATTAACTGTATCTAATTTTCCACTTCCCATCCTAGACTACTCTCAAGCAAATAATAAATTAGCTCTTCTAATCTTGCTCTTTATTTCATTGAGAGGTGTGGCAATGTATAGACTGAAGTGAAAGATAGACCAGCCTCAGCATGAAGAAAGGAGGAAGCTTAAGTGTCTGACATTTTTCTTTACAACCTTTCATCCTTCCTGAAACTGGCTTCAAATTATTTGTTAAAAACAAATTCATATGAAAAATAAAATTATGTAAAGGCTGAAAAGAGTCTGCAATATATAATCATATTAATCTACTTATGGAATTTTACATTTACTATGGTGAGCTATGTTGTTCTGTTTATATTTAAGGATTTCGAACAATCTGATATTTCTCTTTAAAAGAAATATCAGAATGGAAAATTGAAAAATAAGTAAAAGGGCAATGCAAAATGGATTGCACTGTGAGGAAACATTAAAGAATAAGTCATTTTAAACCAATCATTAGTATATAAAATGTATTTAGATATTTTACTATTTGTTTTTATCTCCCAGAGATAACCAAAAAGTGAGTTTCAAATGTATCTCACTTATACCTCAGTTAGAAAAATAAAACACATTTTGTCTGATAGAATGTTATTCTTTAATACTAACCTTACTTGTTCTGGGGAAGAAGTTACCCGCTGGAAGCAATTTTCAAATATGCACATATTTTATTACAATGCTTTCCAACCTTTTTTCCAACTTCCATTATTCGTTGAATGACCTTATTTCCCACTTCACTATAAGCTCCATGTATGCAGGGACTATGTGTATCGTATTTGTTTCTGCATCCTACAGTATCTAACACAATACCTGGTACATACTGGGTACTTAATAAACAGTTGTTGCATGAATTAATTGCAGAAGGAATTTACTGAAATACTTGCTCTGGAGCACTGAGCCACATAAGAAGAAGTAAGAAATTTGACTTCCCTGGACACCAAGCAACAAATTGACTGTGTTGGCACTCTGGTCAGCAGTTCCAACTAAGTTCAGACTTACTCATCAAGGTCCCAGTTATGGGAGTAAAGCCTTCTTGGACCCTTTAGACAAGCTAAATTTCATGGAATGACCTCTCTCCATGCCACATGGAACAGAAGGACCACCAGCAAACTTCTGCTCAAATTCCAGAGTCCAAAGTTGGTACATATAATGAAATAATTAGTTTTAAAAGCCTCCAAAACTTTGGGGTCATTTGTTATGCAGCAATAGGCAATAGATGATAGGCAACAATGGGAACTTTTAAAAATTAGACCCTGAATTTAAACTTATAGCTTATTTTCAATTCCTGTCAGTTTTAAAAAGATTAAACAGATGTAGTATCAATATTTTAGAGAAGATTTTGATGAACATTTCATTATATTAAATTGGTAAGTCAAGCTACCTTAACTTCAGCTAATATTTTATAAAGTCTTCTCAGGTATCACTGTAGATGGCAAATTATGGGTTTAAAAGATGCATTTGATATGTAGAGCCCTGATTTGTTAAAGAATAATACCCAAAGGTTGTTGATTAATTACTTAGTTTTAATCTGACAGAATACCTACAATGGAATGCTACAGGATAGTCTCCCTGTGTCTGTTCTATTATCTAATTTTTTCATGAATTATTATGACATAAAAAAATTATTTATAAAATAAGAATTATGTTTGGAGGAATATGTAATACAATAAATGCTATGGAAATTAGTTAAACAATCTGAAACATACTGAAACAAGATAAATATTTTCTTTTTTGCTATGGTAAAAAAACACCTAACAGTCATTTTTATGTGTAGAGTTCTATAGTGTTAAATATATTCACATAGTTGTAAAATAGCTCTATAACTGTTTCATCTAGCAAAACTGAAACTCTATACCCTTGAAACACTAACTCTTCTTTCCTTCTCCTGCCATCCCTTGCCAACCACAATTCTCCTTTCTCTTGAGTCTGATTTGTCTTCTTGTGACTGGTTTATTTCACTTAGCATAACATCCTCAAGGTTCATCCATGTTGTAGGATGTGTCAGAACACTTTCTTTTTAATGCTGGATAATACTCCATTGAATGTATATAACACATTTTCTATTTCTCCATATCCTTGCTATATTTGTTATTTTCCATTCTTTAGATAGTAGCCATCTAAGGGATGTAAAACAGGATAAACTTTTAAGTGTATAGGGAAAGAGGGAAGCTACTTGGTTTCCCGGCACTTCAACTAAGTCTTGCTGACCATAAGTTTATATGAGTCAACAGTGTAATGGCTGCTACAATGCTGCTTTAATTTTAGGCTACATGGATCGAACTGTAGTGTCTACATCATGGTAGATAAGACTTTCACTCTTCTCTGAACTGTTTACATCATATAAGAGCGTTGTTTTCAATTCTGAATACCCTATTATAAGACATAAAGTACAATATGTTCTGAGAAATTCTCTCCAGATTAAGGATATGGGAATTTTTATTTAAGAGAAACAACTGAAGAAACTGGGAACCATATTGGGCAGAAAAGAAGCCCAAAGGGAGATATAATAATTATGTCAGATATTTAAAATGATGTCAAACAAGAGACTATCTGGTTTTACTGCTCTGATAATCAAAATGAAGTCTAAAAGACAGAAGAACCTAATGAACCTTCTAACGTTTGAAACTGTCCAGTGATGGAGTGGGTTCATTTAGCATGTTGATTCTCCCTTCTTCAGTTGATAGTCCAAGGAGAGAGTCAATGATGATTTTCAAGGATATTATAAAAAGGAAATCACACTATTATGGAATCTGAACTACCTTATACTCAACATGCCATTATTACATTTTAAATAGTGTATAAAAGTTATTTTGAATTTTGTAAGACTAGTCTGTTTCCCAGTTCTACCAAGGAATATATGTGTGCAAACATTCACACATAGATAGGCTTTTTGCTTGGTTTTTCTCTCTTCATAACCAGTGTCAATTACCTGTCCTCCAAATCTCTTTCATGCTCCTCATGTCAAATAATTATCTAAAAGCATGGCAGAATGATTAATGGAAAAGAGAAGGAGTCAACACTAGTCCCCATTAATATTACTCACATTCACAACTTCTGAAATTTGATGGATGGTTTTTGTCATTTTCAAGATGTCTTTAAACAAGTTATCTTTGATAAAATGCATTTTTCCAAATGCTGCTGACATGTAGCATATTGCAATTAAAGTCAGCTGTTGGAAATGTCTGTTGATTGCTTATTATATGCCCATATATATCATATACATGGACATAAATAAAGCATAGGCAATGTTTGATTTATAGCACTGAGAATTTCTATAAAATCTCATCAAAATGTTTAGCAATGTTGCATCAAGAAAAAACCAACCACTTATGAGAAATTTTGAAATGTGACATATTTTTAAAGTTTTTCTGGGGGGGAACAATCAGGATAGATGTATATGTGAGGGTAGTGATTCAAACTATCGGAAAATATCTATGCTATTCTTCACGCAGAAGATGAAACTGGGTATAAATTTTTAGGTTCCTCTCCTTATTTCCTCACTAATCACTTTTACCCCAGACAGGTCATTGCTTGAACAAGTCAAAGAGGCAAACTTATATTAGGGAATTTATCTATTTTTCTTTTGTGTGCTGTAAGGAAGGGGGCACCATTTATACATATAGCCATGTGTGATCCATTAATATTAACCTTCGTGTATGGCAGAGGAATTCAATTTCATAGATCATATGTTTGAGTCAAGTAATTTTAGTGATTATACTTGGCTGATTCCTATTCTCGAAATATCACTGTAAGTTCAACAAAACCTACTAAACTTTTGAGGAGAAATATCTATTTTATACCACCATTAATAACTGAAACTGCTATTTCTCCTAACAGTTAATTTTACAGATGTAAGTAAAAGCATAGCATTTCTCCATGATATATCTCTACTTTGAACTTGTAGTTTTCCAAATGTTTTGGCCTTGTTTAATTTGGCTTTTATTTATTAGTTTACATTGAGGGCGAGGGAGCAGGTAAGGCTGGCTACAAAGGAACATTTTCAGGTGATGGAAAGTTTTGCCTCTTAATTAATGAGGTGGTTACATAAACATATTTGCACCATTGTTCAATTGTGTCATTGCTTATCAATCTGTATATTTTAAACAGACACATTTTACTATACATAAATTGACCTCCAAATATTTTTTCAAATTTTATTTTAGGTATGAGGGGTACATGTGCAGGTTTGTTGTGTGGGTAAATTGCATGTCATAGGGATTTGGTGTATGAATGATCCCTTTACCCAGACAGTGAGCATGATACCCAATAGTTGTTAGAAAAAAAAAAAAAAAAAAAAAACTTGGCCATTAAATTTAATGCAAAAGCCTTAATTTTAGAAATCACTTTTTAATTTTTGTGTGGCCTTTGGTTTTATAATTTCAGCATGTAGAACTTCAGATAAAGTTCAAAAGTCACATTTCTTAAACACTGAAGACAGTAAAGCTAGAAGATCAGCTATAAAAATCCTAGGGGAAAAAAAAAACACACACATCCAAGCAGCCAAAAAGCAAAATGGGGAAAAAAATACTAAGCAACTAAAAATTCCCAATAAGAAATAAAAATGGACAGAATTCCAGAGGATTACTGCTCACAAAACATATTTTTTTCTGTTTTTGAAAACTTCTGTTCTTTAAAAGGATTTTTCTACCTGGAATCTTCTGACTAATGTCTTATTCTTCTAGGTCCTATTAATTAAATTCAAAAAAATTCACATTTTCTTATGGAATCCTAAGAGTTTTTGATAAATGGAAAGTAATTTTTTGAAAAAAATGAATATATTTCAGCATAATGTATTGATAGTTAAGAGTGAATTTGTTACAATGGAAGGGTATTAGCAATGAAAAGGAACGGAGTACTGATACATGCTACAGATGGGATGAACCTCAAAAACAATATGCTAAATGAAAACAGTCAGACACAAAAGGCCACATGCTACATGATTCCATGTGTATGAAACATCCAGAATTGGTAAATTCATAGAAAAAGCAGATTACTAGTTGCCAACAGTTGGGGGAAGGGAGGAATGGGAAGTGAAGTCTTAATGAGTAAAGTGCTTTATTTTGTGATGATGAAAATGTTTGGGGTCTACATAAAGGCAATGGTTGCACAACACTGTGAATGTACTAAATGCCCCTGAATTTTAAATGATTAATTTTATGTTTTGAGAATTTCACCTCCGTTTTTAAGAAAGAATGAATTTGTTGTTGGTGTGTTCTGAATATGCAGTAATGTTTCACTAAATAATGAAATACAGTTGATCCTCCTCATTTGCAGATTCCATATTTGCAAATTTGCCTACTTGCTAAAATTTATTTTAACACTAAAATCAATATTCATGTAGATTTCTTGGTCTTAACAGACATGCACAGAATAGCAAAAAGTCTCAGTTGCCGGATATGGACGTTACCGGCTAAATTTGAGCAAAGTGGTGTTCTACTTTCTTGTTCCAGTTCTCATTCTGTAAACAAGTATCAATTTCTCAGTCTATCTGGAGTCCTACTTTTTGGACTTTTGTGCTTTTCATTGGTTATTTCACTGTTTAAAATAATCCCAAGCATGATGCTGAAATGCTGTCTAGCATCTTAAGTGCAAGAAAGCTGTGATATGCCTTACAGAGGAAATACCTGGGTTAGATACGCTTCCTTCAGGCTTGAGTTATAGTGCTGTTGGCCATGAGTTCAATGGTAATGAATCAACAATGTATATTAATAAGGTATCTTTAAAAAAAAACACACACATACAACAAAGTTATGAATTGACCTGTTGCTGAGAATGTTGTGACAAAAGGCTCACAGTCACCTAGCCTTGTTTTTCCCTTAGGAGCATTGTTTCAGTATTCATGAATTCAGTGTTTGAGCTGACTTTGTTGAACATAACTCCCCAAATAATGAGAATCGACTGTGTATTAAAACACATAGATATCAGTAAATATTGGTACATAAAAAAACAACAATTTTCTTGTAAATAAAAATTCATAACATACTCAGGGTCCTGTAAAAATAAAATAGAGTACCACATTTTAGTAAGAAGTCAAGATTTGAGTTAATTTCTATATAGGTAGCTATGAAATACAAGACATAATACAAGACATAATAAGTTAGAAGGATTTCTAATTTATGCTATAGCATGCCCTAAAAGCACATATTTCATTTTTAATATTAATACATAGCAGCAATACATGCAAAATGAATGAACTCTAATATATACTGCTATTTCAATAAAATATCACTACATAACACAAAGGTAAAAATGTAAAAGTATATCCAACATAGAGGCATCTAGTTTCTTCAACCTCAGAAACTAGAAATCACCATTTTCAAAGCTATGTAAATCATTATTCTCAAAATTTAATATTTTAATGTCTCTGCTTGAATCACATTGATTCTCTTCATTACTGGTATATACTGTATTAGAAATTGAGGCTCTATTTGAAAAATAAATCCTATTTAATAGCAACAAGGCATTATTGTGTACAAATTTTTGAAATTATTTCACCCAGTGTCTTTTTTTATTATTCTGTATATTTCTGGTAGTCTAACACTGTGCTCCTACTTTAAAAAATTTGTTATCATTTTGATTGAAAAATCATAATTCTATAGATTTATAAAGTACAATGAAATTTTTTGATATATGCATATAAATTGGCATGATTACACCCAACTTTCAACATATTGCCTCACTTACCTATCATTTTATTATGGTGAGACATTCGAAATTTACCCTTTTAGTTATTTGTTATTTTGAAATATATAATACAGTTGTCCCTCCATATCCTTGGGAGATTGGTTCTAGAACCTCTCAGAGACATCAAAATTTACAAATGCTCAAGTCCAGAATGTAAAAGGTATAGTATTTACATACAACCTATGTACCTACCATATACTTTAAATCATCTCTATATTACTTATAATACCTAATATAATGTAAATTCTATGTAAATAATTGTTGTATTGTGTCATTTAGGAAATAATGACAAGAAAAAAGTCTGTACCTATTTAATACAGATGCAATATTTTACAGAATATGTTTGATCCTCAGTTGTTTGAATCCAGGAATGCAGAACCCACATATACGAAGGGGAAGGGTGGACTGCATGCTATTATTGACTATAGCCACCCTGCTAAGTAATAGATCTCAAAATTTATTGCTCATGTATCTGAAACTTTGTCATCTTTGATCAACAACTGTGGGTTCCCTACCTTTCCACTCACCCAGTCCTTCATAACCATCATTTTAATCTCTATTTCATTTCACATATAAGTGAGATCATGTATTTGCCTTTCTGTGCCTGGCTTATTTTATTTAGCATAATGTCCTCCAGATTTATCCATATTGTTGCAAATGACAGGATTGCTCTATTTTTTTAAGGCTGAATTATTATTCCATTGTGTATATATACCACATTTTCTTTGTCTGTTTTATCTGTTGATGGACGCCTAGTTTGTTTCCATAATTTGGCTATTGTGAATGTTGCTGCAATTAACATGGAAATGCAGATATCCCTTCTACATATTAATTTCAGTTCCTTTTGACATATCCCTAGAAGTATGAAAAATGAGTTGCATGGTAGTTCTATTTTTAGTTTTTTCAGAAGCCTCTGTGTTGTTTTCCATAAGGGCTGTACTAATTCACATTCTCATCTATAGTATATAAGAGTTCCCAGACGGGTGCGGTGGCTCACACCTGTAGTCCCAGCACTTTGGGAGGCCAAGGCGGCAGATCACAAGGTCAGGAGATCGAGACCATCCTGGCTAACACGGTGAAATACTGTCTCTACTAAAAATACCAAAAAAAAATTAGCCTGGCTTTTGATAAAAGCCTCTGAGGTTACATGTCATTGTGGTTTAATTTACATTTCCCTAATTAGTTATGCTAAGCATCTTTTCACATATGTATTGGCCATTTGTATGTCTTCTTTGAAGAAATTACTGTTTAAGTCTTTTGCCTATGTTTTAATCAAGTTGTTTTCTTACTATTGAGTTATTTGAGTTACTTATATATTTTGGATCTTAACCCCATGTCAGATATATGGTTTGCAAATATCTTCTATGCTGTGAGTTGTTGCTTCATTTTGTAAGTTGTCTTATTTGCTCTGCAGAAGCTTTTCAGTTTGATGCTCTACAATTTGTCTGTTTTTGCTTTCGTTGAGTGTGCTTTGGGTTCACATTCAAAAAAATCAGTGCCTGAATGTCACAGAGCTTTTCTTCTAAGTTTTCTTCTGGTACTTTTACAATTTCAGATATTATGTTTAAGTCTTTAGTCCAGTTTGAGTTGATTTTTGTATATAAGGTGAGACAAGTGTCTAAATTTCCTTCTTCTACATGTAGATATCCAGTTGTCTCAATGCTATTTATTGAAGAAACTGCCTTCTCCCCATTATGAGTTCTTTGTTGAAAACCAATTGATCATTAATACATGAATTTATTTCTGGGCTCTATAGTCTCTTCCATTGGTCTATGTGTGTGTTTTTATGTTTTGTAGAATATTTGATGTCAGGTATTGTAATGCCTCCAGGTTTGTTCATTTGCTCAAGATTGCTTTGACTATTTAACGTCTTTTTCTGTTTTATACAAGTTTTTTGTATAGGATTATTTTCTATTTCTCTGAAAAATACTTTAAAATTCTGATAGGGATTGCATTAAATCTGTAGATCACGCTAGGTAGTATGAACATTTTTACAATATTCTTTCAATCCATGAACATAGGGTATCTTTCCATTTATTTGTGTTTTCTTCATTTCTTTCATCAGTGTTTTATAGTTTTCAGTAAACAAGTCTTTTAGCCCCTTGGTTAAATTTACACTTGAGTATTGAGTTTTTTATTGCTTTTTAAAATGGGATTTTCTTAATTTTCTTTTCCAGTTATTATTAGTACATAGAAACATTACTGATTTTCTATGTTGATTTTGTATCCTGCAACTGTACTGACAACTTATCAATTTATCATTACATGAGTAATGCACTGTACTATGATGTTAGCATGACTACAACATCACTAGGTAATCAGAGTTTTTCAGCTCTATTGTGTATGTGGTTTGTTGCCCAAAACATTGTTATGCAGTGCATAACTGTATTTATAAAAGTTCTATATTATTAGAATGCACAATGCCAGAAAACTGAGAATCATTGGTCAAGGAAATTAAGAATCACTGGTCAAGATCTTCCAGGGCAATGTTAGACAACAATAGCAATAACAGAAACACTTGTCTTCTATGAGAGTTTAATGAGAATGGTTTCACTGTTTAATTTTAAATGCAATCATAGCTTCTTGTTTTAGATATTCTCACGTTAAGAAAACAGCCTTCTATTCCTGAATAAAGAACCTTTCTTTATTCAAATATTGATATTTATTTAAAAAGAAAGAGAGAGAGAGAAAGGAAAGAAGGAAAGGGAAGGGAAGAAAAAGGGAAGAAAGGAAGGGAGGGAGGGAGGGAAGAAGGAAGGAAAAAGAAAGAGAAGAGAAAGGAAAGGAAAGGAAAGGAAAGAAGAAAGGGAGGGAAAGAAAGAAAAGAAAAGAGGAAAATAGAAGAAAAGAAAAGAAAGTCTGGCCAACATGGTGAAACCCTGTCTCTACTAAAATTACACAAATTACCTGGGCATGGTGGAAGGTGCCTTGTTGTCCCAGCTACTTGGGAAGCTGAGGCAGTACTGCTTGAACTCGGGAGGCGGAGGTGGCAGTGAGCTGAGATCGTGCCACTGCACTCCAGCCTGGGTGGAAGAGGGAGACTCTGTCTCAAAAAAAGAAAAGAGAAGAGAAGATAGAAGAAAAGAGAGAAAAAAAGGGAAAGGAAAGGAAAAAGGAAAGGAAGCTAGCTCAGGGCTTGTGCTTTCAGTGCCTTATTATTCTCTGTACTTTTTGATATACTTGTCTTGACCTACCTTGATCTGTATCTTTATCTTATTTAGTATCTATATTAATATTGTACATATCCACCCTATTACGAGAATCTTGCTCTGTCACCCAGGCTGGAGTGCAGTGGCACAATCTCAGCTCACTACAACCTCCACCCTCTGGGTTCAAGCAATTCTCCTTGCCTCAGCCTCCCAAGTAGGAGATTATAGGTACCCACCACCACACCCAGCTAACTTTTTGTATTTTTTAGTAGAGACGGGGTTTCGCCATGTTAGCCAGGCTCATCTTGAACTCCTGACCTCAGGTGATCTGCCCACCTCAGCCTCCCAAAGTGCTGGGATTACAGGCATGAGCCACCGTGCCCAGCCTCACCCTATTACTTTTTAATATGTTATATTAAGTGTTGTTTGTAAAAGGGATGGTCTACTGGGCAATAACATCTTGAAACAAGCTTTGGGCTTGAAGTCTACAAACCTAAGTTTGTGTCATTTATCTTGCAATTCCAGTTATAAATTGCTCTCACCTTGGGCAAGTAATTTAACCTTTCTTGTTGGAGATCTCTTATCTTTAAAATGGGGGTGATAGTACCATGAATCTCGGAGCTTTTATGAGGATTAAATATAATAGTTTACTTGAAAGTAGTTTGTAGACTCTCAAGTTCCAGGTAAATGATAAAATAATAGGCACCGTGTAAGTATAAGAACTGTGACTAGAAACCAAGTCATCTAATGCCCAGATGGTATGCTTCCCACTTTAAAAAAGATATGCTAAAGTAGACTTTTGGAAGCTATTGATGTTTCAGTCGGTTGTGAACCGAGCTAGTGCTTCAAAAATGACTAAAAGGAAGAAGAGAAAATAGGGAGTAGCAGTCATATTTTATTTGTGTATATGTTTGTCTCTCCATGAATTTGTCAGTCACTTTCCAGAGGCCAAACAAGCTACAGGAAAGTCTCCTGTAGCATTAGTGATTAAACAGAAAATATGAAACAAATTAGATAATGTCACCATGACAACCAGTGAGGCTATTTAATACACATCGACATTTTTACTGTATGTATTTGGTGAAAAACTGACCTAAAAATGTTCATGCAATGAGGTTTTTGAATTATAAATTCTGCTCAAATCTTAAACTACTTTTCTTATGTTTTCTGTTAGACCTCTTTTATACAATTTTTAATTACACAGGGAATTCAAAATTTCATTACACATTTGTAAAAGGCTATAATTTAAAATTACACAAGAAGATAGAAAAAAATACTTTTTGTTTTAATACAATTAAGCAAAGCAGGACTATAGAGCATAAAAAAGAAACATACTCCTCTTGCCCACACCAAGTCATTGCTTTCCCAGAGTAGCTCTATTAACAGTTTTACACATATCTTTCTGGGATGTTTTTAGGCATATGAAAGCATGCATACATATACTCTCATCTTATAATGTACTATCTATCTATCTACCTATCTATCTAAAGAATATATTTATATATTCTTTGTTGTCTACTGATTTATTTCTGTAGCATAGCTTCACAAAAGTGGGATTTCTAAGGACAAGAAGTGTATGTGTGCACATGCACACTAAATTTAAGAAAACATTCACAGATTATTTTCTAAATGTAAAACAATCATAGTAAATATATGAAAGTAGGGACAAGGGTGAACAAGGGTGTACAGGGGTAGAAAAGCAGGAACTTTTTCAGTTCCTGGATACAGAGGTCTCTTGAGAGCTCACTGGAAACCAAACACACCCTGCCTTCCTGCACTTGTGTGAGCCAGGAACTTTTCTACTTTTCCTTGAACTAATTCAGATATAGTTTTTACACTTGCAGCTGAAATTGTTCTGGCTAGAAACAATCTACAGGGTAATGAGTTCAAGACTGTAGATGCCAGAAACCACAAGTGGTCTACTATTTTTCCTCATTTTTGTTCCAGCCTCATTCTCTTCGTATTGTCCTTGAAATTAATTGAAGGCATTCTTTACTATTGTACTATTTTCCACCATGGATGCTGCTCTCTTGAAGTATGTGACCGAATCTCATGGCATGGAAGCTGCCTGATGACTTGAGAATTTCTTCTAGAATTCTCTTTTAGTCACTTAACTTTCACACTTTCACAAAATGCACTCTTGCACTTGTAATTTTCACAAGGCTTATACATACCAACCATTCTTTCAGTGTCTAATTACAGTTCCTCTCTCCCCTTCATGCATAGATCAAACTGAAAGATTGGTCTTGCCAGAAGATCAATTATTGATAACATAATTCTATCCTCCAAATTCCACTACTTTCCTAGAATACCCTTCTTCTACTAGTCTTTTTTCCCTCTTTCTAGTTATTCTTCAATGCTTAAACCAGTCTAGTTGATACAAAATGTGTACATCACTTTGAAATTTTTTATTGCTACAATAAATGTCACTAAACATATTTTCTCCACAGTGACCCTCAAAAAAAAGTAGCATGTAGATCCTTATGTGTAATTCTCAACAGTGAGAAAAGTGGCATTTTCCTAACAACATAAACTTTGATGAGAGACGTATTCTGTCAACACAAGCACAACTTTACACTAAATTTATGTACTGATTCCAATTGACAGTGACACAGCTATGAGTAGGAGACATAAAATCAAAAATAACCATTGGAGAAAATACCCATAAAGGATACGCATATTAAAAAAGTTACTCTGACAAATATATTTAAACAAGTTGTTACTCATTTTTTATATTTGGTATGCTTTCAAAAATACTTAATGCATTTTTTCCAGTATATGATGCGTAATGCTCAAACACTACACTACCATTATGTTCATTTCTCCAATTCAATTTTATCTAATGTAAACAAAAAGTTGGGAGAATCTGTTGAAATTGTAATAGGACTAATGATACACCATTGCTTTATTCTAAAACATGGGTGTGACTCTTTACTCCCCATATCTCCTAACATCAACATTTTTAGGGACAAATGATTGAATTAAATTCTTAAAGAACATCTGACTAAATGCAATGACGTCCAGGTATGTGGCATTTTCCTGGGCACAATTCATGTCTGATTTGGGTGTCATATAGAGTTTGTGATTGATTAAATTACAAATAAAATAGAATGCCAGAATGTTTGGTAACTGCAGTACGGTGCAGGGCCAGGAAGGTCAAAATTGAAAAGGTACAGAATGGATGCTCCAACAATTGTGTGTGTGTGTGTGTGTGTGTGTGTGTGTGTGTGTGTGTGTGTGTGATGGCGTTTGCTCTTGCTGCCCAGGCTGGAATGCAATGCCCCCATCTTGGCTCACTGCAACCTCCACCTCCCGAATTCAAGTGATTCTCCTGCCTCAGCCTCCCAGGTAGCTGGGATTACAGGCATGCGCCACCACACCTGGCTAATTTTGTACTTTTAGTAGAAACGGGGTTTCTTCATGTTGGTCGGGCTGGTCTCAAACTCCCAACCTCAGGTGATCGGCCTGACTCAGCCTTCCAAAGTGCTGGGATTACAGGCATGGGCCACCACACCCAGCCCCAGCACATTTTTTTTAGGCCTAAAATATTCTGCTCAAGAAAGAACTATGGAATGTTATAGAGGCAAGTCCTTGTTTCTTACACATCAATCACCAGAAAGTGATGAGCAAAGAAGAGGTCTAAGAAATAATAATTTTAAAAAAAAACAACTAGCACTTATAGAATCATTTAAAGTGAAAAATATTGGGTATTTTCACTAGGCAAAATCAAAGTACTTTTGATGAATAGTATCTCTCATGTGAATAGTTTTGGAGCATTAGTTTCTCCATTGTGTCCTAAAGCCTGTGTGTCTTTAAGCCTATTGCCAAGCTCATGTGGAAAAATGTGATCGTGAGACCGCTGAGGGAGAACTGCTGAAAGGACAAGTGTTTTGACGTTGATTGCTTTAGATTCGTGAAGTGTAAAGTATATATAAAAAGTTAAAGATAAGCTAACCAATTTTGGCATCAGAACATAAAATATGTCAATGACACATACACATACGTATCCATAGACATAAATCTGCCATTATGTGTATGTTCACATCAATGTGTTTGTTATAGAGCAATACATAAGAATAGAAGTATAAGAGCAAAATCCTGTCTAAAATTTCCGTGTCTGGAGGAGACAGACTAATTTATGGTAGATGAATTCTCACATCAAGGAAAAAGAGAGGTGGATCAAATATAAAATTATCTCCTTGAAGACATTAGGAAGCCATGATGGCAGTCAGCACCTGGAGAACTCAGCTAAAAAGAAAAGGGAAACTCACTGAAAGAATGATGTTCCATATTATTTTTCTTCTCACTGCAAAAGCAGAAATTGAGAAGCTGAAAAGTAAGCAGAGCTATAGGTATGGCTGTAGGTTGGGAAGGAAAAGTATTGGCAATCAGAGCCCAACGAGGTGAGATGATGTAATTAAATACTCCATCTTTAAGTTAGAAATTACAAAGGAACACCAGGCATGGTGACTCATGCCTGTAATCCTAGCACTTTGGGAGGCCAAGGTTAGTGGATCACTTGAGGTCAGGAGTTTGAGACCAGCCTGGCCAACGTGGTGAAACTCCATTGCTACTAAAAATAGAGAACCCCATCTCTACTAAAAATACAGAAATTAGCTGGATGTGGTGGCCAGCACCTATAATCCCAGCTACTGGGGAGGCTGAGGCAGGAGAATTGCTTGAGCCCAGGGGGTGGAGGTTTCAATGAGCCAAGATTGCATCACTGCATTCCAGCCTGGGTGACAGAGCAAAACTCGGAAGGAAGGAAGGAAGGAAGGAAGGAAGGAAGGAAGGAAGGAAGGAAGGAAGGAAGGAAGGAAGGAAGGAAGGAAGGAAGGAAGGAAGGGAGGGAGGGAGGGAGGGAGGGAGGGAGGGAGGGAGGGAGGGAGGGAGGGAGGGAGGGAGGGAGGGAGGGAGGGAGGGAGGGAGGGAGGGAGGGAGGGGAAGAAAGGATTAAGGAAAACACCCTACTATAGTATTTATGAATCAGAAACATACCGATACCAGAACCTACAAATACAGAAAGTCAAGATTGAATCAATTCAATTCTAAATATAGAATGGTGATCCATTTCTTAGCCATCAAAATTCTAAAGGAAATAATCTATAGGAAGAGATAGCATGATCCAGATAATTTACAATTTCTATACATGTGACTGGTATTTAATTAAAAATTACCATAAAACCATATTATCTGATAAAATGGAAAAAAGAAAATAGAATGGTCCAAGAAGTTATGCAGTTTTTAGAGTTATTAAATATTAGACATTCAAATAACTACAATAAATATATTCAAATAAGAGCATGGAAAATTTTACTAAAGAACTGTAATTCATAAAATAATTATATCAAAATTCTTAAACATAAAAATACAACAGCTGAAAATTAGAACTCAATCGATGAGTTTCATAGCAGATGTGACACTATCAAAAAAAGGAGTGGTAATCTTTAAGATAGGTCCCTAGAAAAAATCCAGTCTGAAACTCAGAGAAAGAACAGATACAAAAACAAAAGAAAAGAGCGAGCTTAAAAGTCATATAATATAATGCAAATAGTCTAACCTATGTGAAATTGACATCCAGAAAAAAAGAGAGGAAATAGAGTATACACCAAAAGCCATTGAAGAGGTAATTTCTGAGAATTTCACAAAAATAATAAAAAGGGCCACAGATGTGAGATATACTATGTAATCCAAACAGCTTAATAACAAAGAAAAATATAGTATATAACAATGGAACTGTTGTGGAAAAGGTACAATGAGAAAAATCTTTTTTTTTCTTTCTTTCTTTTTTTTTTTTTTTTTTTTTTTTGAGACAGAGTCTTACTCTATCACCCAGGCTAGACTACAGTGGTATAATCTCGGCTCACTGCAACCTCCACCTCCCAGGTTCAACTGATTAAACTGCCTCGGCCTCCCAAGTAGCTAGTATTACAGGTATGTGTCACCACACCTAGTTAATTTTATATGATTTTTTAGTAGAGACTGGGTTTCTCCATGTTAGCCAGGCTGGTCTGGAACTCCTAACCTCAAGTGATTTACCTGCCTTGGCCTCCCAAAGTGCTGAGATTACAGGCATGAGCCACCACGCCCAGCCAATGAGAAAATCTTAGAAGTTCCAAATAAAGGACACATTTTTTAAACAACAGAACAATAAAAAGTCTTACAATTGACATCCTAACAAAAATTTCGGAAGTTCAAAAACACTGGAATAACTATCAACAAAGTTACAGAAATAGAAAATATATATTCCCTTATATGTATTAAGAAAATTATTCAAAAATTTTAAGGATTCCCACAGACCTCTGGTTTCTGTCAAGATGAAGTAAGTCTACTGAATCATCTCCTCCTATGATTACAACTAAGATCTCTAGGCAATATATGGAAAGCAACTACATGAGGACTCTGAAAAGTCAACAATAGCAAAAGAATTGAAAAGTAGTTCAAAACTTAAAAAACAACCAGTATGGAGGTGAGGTTACAGTATTTTTGTTTTTTTCTCTCTTTATCTTTTGGAGGGCTGCATAGGGTACAAAAGTGCACAGCAGGTACAAATTATAAAAATTCTGAAATAAATTCTTCTTTGGGAAATAGGCCCTCTGTGGACCAAAGGGTAGGGATAATCTACCATGTGTTTTTGTTTGTTTTGTATTCTTCTTTCTGCCAGCTCTGTTGGAAGCCTTACCTACTCACAAAGCTGCACTGCTGTTGGAGCAACATGAACACCCAAAACAGCAACAACAGCAAAATCCAAGATCATTTTTGGCCAGAGGAACCAAGAGGCCCTGTGTTCCAAAGGGGTAGGGCAGGGGGGGATTCCTCCTACATTTTTCTTTTTTCTTGCCATTTTTTCCTGAAGGTTAAAGCCATACCAAACTACAGGAAAGTGTAGGAAACTAAAATTCTGAGTGAAATGTCAGCTTTTTAGCCAGAGGACAGGAGAAATGTACCCACAGAGAAACTCCTGGGGAGGAATAACTGGAGAAGAGGATTCTCTACTTACGTCTGTGAACTGGCTCAAGTTCTGGGCTAACCCTCATACTGTATATGCAGAACAGATGCAAATTAGCATAAAAAATCTTTTTAAAATAATGTATAATATAAAACAATGCCCAAGTCTCACCCTAAACCCTGAGGTCCAGGATAGACCAAAACAAAATAACAAAGTCTTTAAACTATATTGGAACCATTGGCCACAGAAGACTAAACAGAATTTACATACTAAACCTGACCTGGTAGATTATCTAATAAAACACAACATACCCACACACTCTCTCACACACACATGTCCTCCAAAGGATTTTTAACACAACCCAGAGTCTCACAGCAAAATATTTAAAATGTAATTAAAATGTGTTGCACATACAAAGATCCAAGACAATATGACCAATTCTTGAGAAAATGACAATAAAAACATGTCAATATCATAACTATTATTGTTAAAATATCCAAAATATCCAGGTGATATGGTTTGGCTGTTTCCCCACCCAAATCTCATCTCAAATTGTAATCCCCACATGTCAAGGGAGGGACCTGGTGGCAGGTGAATGGATCATGAGGGCAGCTCCCCCCATGCTATTCTCACAATAGTGAGTGAGTTCTACAAGATCTAATGGTTTAAAAGTGTACGGCAATTTCACTCTGACTGTTTGTCCCCTGCCACCATGTAAAACATGCCTTGCTTCCCCTTCACCTTCCACCATTATTGTAAGTTTCCCGAGGCCTTGCCAGCCATGCATAACTGTAAGTCAATTAAACCTCATTTCTTTTTAAATTGCCCAGTCTCAGGTAGTTCTTTATAGCAGTGTAAAAATTGACTAATCCAGAAAATTGTTACCAACAGAAGTGGGGCACTACTATAAAGATACCTGAAAATGTGGAAGCAGCTTTGGAACTGGGAAACAGAGAGAGATTGCAATAGGTTGGAGGACTTAAAAAAAGACAGGAAGACGTGGGAAAGTTTGGAACTTCCTAGAGATTTGTTTAATGGTTTTGACCAAAATGCTAATAGTGATGGACAATGAAGTCCAGGCTGAGATGATCTCAGATGGAGATGAGGAACTTCTTGGGAACTAGAGCACAGGTAACTCTTGTTCTGCTTTAGCAAAGAGACCGGCATCATTTTGCCCCTGCCCAGGATATCTGTGGAACTTCGAACTTGAGGGAAATGATTTGGGGTATCTGGCAGAAGAAATTTCTAAGCAGCAAAGCATTCGAGATTTGACTTGGCTTTTTCTGAAAGCCTACGGTTATATGTTTTCACAAAGAGACGGCCTGAAATTGGAACGTATGTTTAAAAGGGAAACAGAGCATAAAAATTTGGAAAATTCACAACCTGACCATGTGGTAGAAAAGAAAATCTTATTTTCTGGGGAAAATTCAAGCTGGCTACAGAAATTTGCCGAAGTAATGAGGAACCAAATGTTAATCACCAAGACAATGGGGAAAATGTCTTCAGGGCATGTCATAGATCTTGGAGGCACCCCTCTCATCACAGGCTGAGAGACCTAGGAGGGACTAATGGTTTCATGGGTAGGGCCCTGTGCCCCCACTGCTCTGTGCAGCCTCAGAACATGATGCCTTTCATCCCAGCCACTCCAGCTCCAGCCATTGCTAAAAGGGCCCAGGTTACAGCACATGCAGTTACTCCAGAGGGAGCAAGCCCAAAACCTTGGCAGCTTCCATGTGGTGTTGGACCTCCAGGTGCCCAGAATATAAAAGTTGAGCTTTGGAAGCCTCCACCTAGATTTCATAGGATGTATGAAAACATCTGGATGTCCACACAGAAGTTTGCTGCAGGGGCAGAGCCCTTGTGGAGAACATGTGCTAGGACAGTGTGGAAGGGAATGTGGAGTCGGAGCCCCCACACAGAGTATTCACTGGGGCACTGCCTAGTGGAGCTGTGAAAAGAGGACTGCCATCCTCTAGACCCCAGAATAATAGATCCACCCACAGCTTGCACCATGTACCTGGAAAAGCTGTAGGCAATCAATGCCACCCCATGAAAGCTGCCATGGGGCTGTACCCTACAGAGGCAAAGGGGTGGAGCTGCCCAAGGCCTTGGGAGTCTCCTTCTTGCATCAGCATGCCCTGGATGTGAGACACAGATTCAAAGGAGATTATTTTGGATCTTTAAGATTTAATGAGTGCCCTGTCAGGTTTTGGACTTGCATGGGACCTGCAGCCTATTTGTTTTGGCCAATCTATCCCCCATGGAATGAGAACATTTACCCTATGCCTGTACCCTCATTGTATCTTAAAAGTAACTAACTTGTGCTTTATTTTACAGGCTCATATGTGGAAGGGACTTGCCTTGTCTCAGATGAGACTTTGGACTTGTACTTTTGGGGTAATGCTAAAATGAGTTCAGACTTTCAGGAACTGTTGGGAAGTCATGATTGTGTTTTGAAACGTGAGAAGGATATGAGATTTGGGAGGGTTCAGGGTCAGAATGTGTCTCCACCCAAATCTCTTCTAGAATTGTAATCCCCATCTGTCAAGGGAGGGACTTTGTGGGAGGTGATTGAACTATAGGGGTTCTCATGATAATGAGTTCTCATGAGATCTCAGGGTTTAAAACTGTGCAGCAGTTCCCCCCTTCACATTGTGTCCTGCCACCACGTGAAGAAGGTCTTTGATTCCCCTTCGCATTCCACCATGATTGTAAGTTTCCTGAGACCTCCCAGTTTCTGGGGAAAATTCCCAGTTTCTGGGAAAATTAACTTCCTGTTAAGCCTGCAGTCAATTAAACCTCTTTTATTTATTAATTACCCAGTCTCAGGTAGTTCTTTATAGCAGTGTGAAAACTGACTAATACACCAGGCAGTCTACAGATTCAGTGCAATCCTTATCAAAATTCCAATGGCATGTTTCATGAAAATAGATTTAAAAAGTGCCAAAATTTATGTAGAACCACAAAAGACTTAAATAGCCAAAGCAATTTTTAGCAAGATTAGCAAAGCTGGAGGCATCACACTTCCTGATTTCCAATGATGTCACAAAGGTATAACATACAAAACACCATGGTATTGAGGTTAAAATTGACACATAGACCAATGAAACAGAAAAAGCAAACCCAAAACCATGCATGTACAGTCAAATAATTTTCAACAAAATTCCAAGAACACAGTGGGGAAAGGATTGTCTCTTCAATAAATGGTATTGGGAAAACTAGACATTCACCATAAAATAATGAAATTGGATCCTGATCATATGCCATACACAAAAATCAACTCAAAAGGTATTAAAGACCTGAACTGTAAAATGCCTAAAAGAAAACATAGGGAACAAGCTCCTTGGCATCAGTCTTAGCAATAATTTTGGGGGTATGACACCAAAAGCACAGGTGACAAAAACAAAAATAAATACATGAAACTATACCAAATTTAAAAGCTTCTTCACAATGAATGAAACAATAAGCAAAATGTAAAGGCAACCTATGGGCTGGAAAAATATTTGCGAACCATTTATCTGATAAGGGATTAACGTTTAAAACATATAAGTAACACATACAACTCAATAGCAAAACAACAAAGAACTCAATTTGAATATGGGCAACAGACTTAAATAGATATTTATCCAAAGAAGACACACAGATGGCCAATAGGTTTAGGAAAAGCTGCTCAACACCACCAATCATCAGGATAATGCAAATCAAACTATAGTAAGATATCACATGTGATAGGTTATTATTAAAATTAAAAAAGATAAGTGTTGGTGAGGATGTGGAGAAAAGGGAAAACTTGTGCACCATTGGTGGATATGTTTATTGGTATAGCCATTCTGGAAAATAGTACAGAATCATCTCCTTCAAAAATTGATAACAGAACTACCATATGATTCAGCAATTCCATTTCAGGGTATATAACCAAAGGAAATGAAGTCAGTATGTCAAAAGGATACCTGCACTCCCATGTTTATTGAAGCATTATTCACAATACCCAAATTATGGAAACAACCTATGTGTTTATCAACAAATGAATGCATAAAGAAAATGTGATACATATAATATTAATATATATGAAATTATATAAACCTTAAAAAATAAGAAAATCCTATTTGCAACAATATGGATGAACCCAAAAGACATTATGCTAAGTGAAATAAGCCAGATACAAAAGAAAAATATGGTGTGATCTCATTTGTAAATGGAATCTAAAAATAGTCAAATTAATAGAAGCAGATATTAGAATGGTGATTATCAGAGCTAAGGGGTTGAGGTAAATAGGGAGATGTTGGCAAAGGGTAAAAAGTTTAAGTTATGTAGAATAAATTCTAACAATCTAATGTACAGCCTGGGTAGTATAGATAATATTTTATTATACACATCAAATTTGCTGAGAGTAGATATTAAGTGCTTTTACCACAAAAAACTACATAAAGAGATAAACATGTTAATTCACTTGACTTTAGTAATTATTTCAGTCTATATGTGTATATTAAAACATCACACTGTATACTTTAATTTTAATTAAAAAAATAAAATAGGGATGTCAGTATTAAGATGACCCAAATGTTCAAATTAGAGACAAAGACTCTAAATCATCTACCTATAAATGTGTTTTCATTTTCCAAGACTTTAAAAAATTATTGTTTTAATGTAAAACAAGTGTAAATAAATAATATAAAAAACAAGTATGTATATGTATTACATAAGAGGCTGGCCTTTATAGATTTTGCTTTCTCTTTCAGGGATGTGTCTTATGTAATACTACCAAATAAATCACTGCTTCTCAAACATTAACGTGCATGCAGATTACCTGGAAATATTGTTCAAGTGTATCTTGTAATCCAATAGATCTGGGATCTGACCTGACGTTCTACATTTCTCACAAACTCCCAGGTATTGCTGATGAGTTATGCTTAGTGGTAACATAATAAAAATCTTGGATTTATAAGCCTATTTGGAAAATATTGGGGGTCATGCTATTGTAGATACTTCTTAAATGACCTAAATTTTTTTCTTAAATAATTTTTAAAGCCTCAGTATTTCATAATCCAACAAATAAAGCTCATTACTCTTACTATCTTTAATAGAGCTAATTAAAAGGATATTTATGTGTTTCTTCTTTTCTTCACTAAATGACTAAGAAACAAGCACTGAAAATCATTTAGGATGAGAAGTCATATAAAATTTTTGTCTAAAATGGTTCCTACTTTTAAAGAACGTAATATTAAATAGTTTGCCTGATAATTGAATTCCTCATCATAAAATACACACGCACACACGTCTGCCAAAAAACTTTTAAAATACTTTGTACTAGAATATGAGCTCTCTTGTGGGAAAACACAAACATTGTGAGTATGGAATACTACAAGCCACTTTCCTTTAAATATGAAATTGAGTTTTGTCAATGTTTATGGCAGCTAGTGAAATTTCAGGTAAGAAGGTAGCCAAGTGCCTCATAATTAAGTAGTTCAGCTTTTTTAAATTTCCAGAAAAAACATTAACAGAATTCCATCTGGAAACTGAAAATTATACTAAAAATCTCTAAATTTCTCACAGAGAAAAATAAACATCAGAAAATGAAAGCAAGTCATAGATTATTCAACACAATGGAAAGCATTTATGGTCTAACAACAAAGAAAAAGGACTGTGATTTAATCCCTCTGATTACAGATTCCAGGCAACTATTACAATCTCTAAAGGCCAGGAAATCCTAGGGTTCATTTGTAAATAATTTATAAGTCATTGTGTTCTATTTCAAACTGCAGTACAAATGAAGATAAAAAAAGAACCTTCGGTAAAATGACAATACTAAAGTGACACACTTTTCAATTAATGTTAGGTATCCAAGGTAACCTGATCATGACTAAACGGTAAAATTTGAAATGAATCACCACAGGAAAATGCAGAATGTTAAATTACATGAAAGGGTTTACAATATTAAGCAGTTATTTAGCTAACTGTAGAATTTCTAACAGAACATCCAAAAATATATTATAAAAATAATTTTCTATTTCCAAACATTTTATATAATGTTACACATTCATATAACAAGTTTAATCAGTAATAATTTTATGAGCCTAGTTATAAGCATAATGCATGTGGACAGTGCATTACTAGAAGAAAAAGATGCCTTTAAATTGTTCACCTGGTTGCCCTTACTGGTAAAAAGTATACATACAAAAAGTATATTTATGATGCAATAAAATTATAATTCAAAGGTAAGGGACTATAATTATTCTAGCATATAGATATTGTTTCCTTCATGCATCTACCGCTCTTGGGTTGTATGTTATTAAACTTATCCCATATTTTCATGAGGATTCACTTACATGTATATTCCTGCCACTCCTTTGTGAGAACTTGGAAGGCTTGGATCATATCATTTTTAGCTTCACATCTCTCCACGAGCATTTTGTCCATCTAAGTTATCAGTGAACTTCAAGTGAATTTATGATTGCTTTAGAGTCTGGATTTCTTTCCTGGCTTAAATATAATCACTTCAGAGTATTTCTTTAATGGTTAAAATAATATTCTGATACCCATTAAAATAATTTTCAAACTCTTAAGATAAACGTCAGTTTTAATGTAAGCACCAATAAACAGGCTAGTGGTTTTCCACTTTCAAAATTCAGAGCTCTCCTTCCTTTCCATTCAAAAATATAAATTCTTACAATGACAGATCCACTCAAGCTATAGGCAAAAGAATGAAACAGTTCCCTACATGGATATGTCCCCTTCCACAGGCTGCCCAGTCTATAATCAAAAATGTTTCCATGACTCAATAGAAATTTATATTTTAGTATCTACTCTGTATCTGGCAATGGGCAAATATATGAAGAAATTAGAAACCCCAACTTTGTTCAGTATTCAGTTGGGAAGAATAGATATGCAACTAAATATCAAACAAAGAACTACACATCAAAGTGCTGGGAGTATATTCGGGAATGTTTTGCCTGACTTAACTGGCTATTGTCCCTCAGAACTAATGATCTGCAATTTGGAACTGCTAACCTTGAAGTTATCCCAACAATGCTGCCAATATTCAAACACAACTGAAATTCATTCCTTAGTATTATATTACCTTTATGGAAGTTTTCAAACTACATGCAATGAGTCACTCTTGCTACTTTGTAATACCGATACCCCAAATTTCAGTTGCCTTGGTATTCACAATTCATATAGGCTCTTCCCTTTAATATTCAATGCTAAACACAAATTTATATTAAGTGAATATTACTGTTGATATTTATTTCTATTAAAATAGCTTACCCCACCCTATATGTAGGGAAAACCAAATCTCTCAACATTTTTCTTACTTCTTCTACTCATTTCCTTTTGTTTTGCTTTTTCATTCTTTTTTTGTTAGAGGTGGAAAAGCAATATCCCATCTTTCATTGGTATAAATATGAGGTGTACAAATACAGTTTTGCACAATGCATAGATTGCCTAGTGGTGAAGTCTGGGCTTTCAGAGTAGCCATCACCCAAACAATGTACATTGCACCCATTAAGTAATTTCTCATCCTTCAACTTTCTTCTACTCTCCCACCCTTCTGAGTCTCCAACGTCTATCAGTCCACACTCTATGTCCATGTGTACACTTTTTTTTTTTAGCTCCTACTTATAAGTAGAACATGTGATACTGGACTTTATGTTTCTGAGTTGTTTCACTTAAGTTAACGGCTTCCAATTCCATCTGTGTTGCTGCAAATGGCATGATTTATTTTTTAGTGCTGAATAGTATTCCATTGTTTATATGCCATATTTTCTTTTTTTTTTTTTCTTCAACTTTTCAATTCAGGGGTACATGTGCAGGATGTGTGGGTTTGATACATAGGTAAATGTGTGGCATGTGGCTCTGCTGCACTGATCATCCCCTCAACTAGGTATTAAGATAGCATCAATTAGCTATTCTTCCTGATGCTCTCCCTGTCCCCAAAACCCTGACAGGACCCAGAGTGTGTTTTCCCCCACCCCATCTTTCCATGTGTTCTCATCATTCAGCTCCCACTTATAAGTGAGAACGTCCAGTGTTTTTCTGTTCCTGTGTTAGTTTGCTGGGGACAATGACTTCTAACTCCATCCATGTCCCTGCAAAGGACATTATCTCATTCCTTTTTATAGCTGCATAGTATTCCATGGTATGTATGTACCACGTTTTCCTTATCCAGTGTATCATCAATGAGCATTTAGATTGATTCCGTGTCTTTCCTATTGTAAATAGTGCTGCAATTAACATACATGTCCAGGTATCTTTATAAATGATTTATATTCCTGTGGGTATATACCCAGTAATGAGATTGCTGTGTCACATGGTATTTCTGTTTCCAGATCTTTGAGGAATTGTCACACTGTCTTCCACAATGGTTGAACTAATTTGCACTCCCACTAGCAGTGTAAAGGTGTTCCTTTTCTCTGCAACCTCACCAGCATCTGTTGTATTTTAACTTTTTAATAACCATTTTGACTGGGATGCAACAGTATCACAGGTAGTTTTGATTTGCATTTCTCTAATGGTCAGTGATATTGAGAGTTTTTTCACATTTGTTGGCCACATGTATGTCTTTTTTAAATTTTTATTTTAAGTTCTGCGGTACATATGCAGAACGTGCAGGTTTGTTACATAGGTATATGCGTGCCATGGTGGTTTGCTCCACCTGTCAACTTGTCATTTAGGTTATAAGCCTACATACATTAGCTGTTTGTCCTGGTGCTCTCCTTCCCCTTGCGCCCCAACGCTGACAGGCCCCAGTGAGTGTTGTTCGCCATCCTGTGTCCATGTGTTCTCATTGTTCAACTCCCTCTTATGAAAACATGAGGTGTTTTGTTTTCCGTTCCTGTGTTAGTTTGCTGATGATGATGGCTTCCAGTTTTATCCATGCTGCTGCAAAGGACATCATCTCATTCCTTTTTATGGCTGCATAGTATTCCATGGTGTATATGTATCACATTTTCTATTATCCAGTCTATTATTAATGGAAATTTGGGTTAGTTCCATGTCTTTGCTATTGTAAACAATGCTACAACAAACATGTGTGCATGTGTCTTCATAGAATGATTAATATTACTTAGGGTATATATACAGTAATGGGGTTGCTGGGACAAATGGTATTTCTGGTTCTAGGTCCTTGAGGAATTGCCACACTGTATTCCACAATGGTTAAACTAATTTACTGTAATAGTCCGTTTTCATGCTGTTGATAAAGACATACCTGAGATGGGAAAGAAAAAGAGGTTTAATTGTATTTACAGTTCCACATGGCTGGGGAGGACTCAGAATCATAATGGGAGGGAAAAGGCACTTCTTACATGGTGGCAGCAAGAGAAAATGAGGAAGAAGCAAAAGTGGAAACCCTTGATAAACCCATCAGATCACATGAGACTTATTCACTATCACAAGAATGGCATGGGAAAGACTGGCCCCCATGATTCAATTACCTCCCCCTTGGTCCCTCCCACAATGCCTGGGGATTTTTGGAGATACAATTCAAGTTGAGATTTGTTTGGGGACACAGTCAAACCGTATCATTTACATTCCCACCAATAGTGTAAAAGCTTTCCTATTTCTCCACAATCTCACCAGCATTTGTTGCTTCTTGACTTTTTAATTATCACCATTCTGACTGGCGTGAGCTGGTATCTCATTGTGGTTTTGATTTGCATTTCTCTAATGAAAAAATGTTGAGCATTTTTTCATGTGTTTGTTGGCTGCATAAATGTATTCTTTTGAGAAGTGTCTGTTCATACACTTTACTCACTTTTTGATGGTTTTTTTTTTTTTTTTTTTTTTTTTGAAATTTAAGTTACTTGTAGATTCTGGATATTAGACCTTTTTCAGATGGGTAGATTGCAAAAATTTTCTCCCATTCTGAGGTTTCCTGTTCACTCTGATGATATTTTTTTTCCTTTTTTTTATTATTATACTTTGAGTTCTAGGGTACATGTGCATAACGTGCAGGTTTGTTACATATGTATACTTGTGCCATGTTGGTGTGCTGCAACCATCAACTCGTCAGCACCCATCAACTCGTCATTTACATCAGGTATAACTCCCAATGCAATCCCTCCCCCCTCTCCCCTCCCCATGATAGGCCCCAGTGTGTGATGTTCCCCTTCCCGAGTCCAAGTGATCTCATTGTTCAGTTCCCACCTATGAGTGAGAACATGCGGTGTTTGGTTTTCTGTTCTTGTGATAGTTTGCTAAGAATGATGGTTTCCAGCTGCATCCATGTCCCTACAAAGGACACAAACTCATCCTTTTTTATGGCTGCATAGTATTCCATGGTGTATATGTGCCACATTTTCTTAATCCAGTCTGTCACTGATGGACATTTGGGTTGATTCCAAGTCTTTGCTATTGTGAATAGTGCTGCAATAAACATATGTGTGCATGTATCTTTATAGCAGCATGATTTATAATCCTTTGGGTATATCCCCAGTAATGGGATGGCTGGGTCATATGGTACATCTAGTTCTAGATCCTTGAGGAATCCCCATACTGTTTTCCAAAATGGTTGAACTAGTTTACAATCCCACCAACAGTGTAAAAGTGTTCCTATTTCTCCACATCCTCTCCAGCACCTGTTGTTTCCTGACTTTTTAATGATCGCCATTCTAACTGGTGTGAGATGGTATCTCATTGTGGTTTTGATTTGCATTTCTCTGATGGCCAGTGATGATGAGCATTTTTTCATGTGCCTGTTGGCTGTATGAATGTCTTCTTTTGAGAAATGTCTGTTCATATCCTTTGCCCACTTTTTGATGGGGTTGTTTTTCATGTAAATTTGTTTGAGTTCTTTGTAGGTTCTGGATATTAGCCCTTTGTCAGATGAGTAGACTGCAAGAATTTTCTCCCATTCTGTAGGTTGCCTGTTCACTCTGATGGTAGTTTCTTTTGCTGCGCAGAAGCTCTTTAGTTTAATGAGATCCCATTTGTCAATTTTGGCTTTTGCTGCCATTGCTTTTGGTGTTTTAGACATGAAGTCTTTGCCCATGCCTATGTCCTGAATGGTACTACCTAGGTTTTCCTCTAGGATTTTTATGGTATTAGGTCTAACATTTAAGTCTCTAATCCATCTTGAATTAATTTTCGTATAAGGAGTAAGGAAAGGAGCCAGTTTCAGCTTTCTACTTATGGCTAGCCAGTTTTCCCAACACCATTTATTAAATAGGGAATCTTTTCCCCATTTCTTGTTTCTCTCAGGTTTGTCAAAGATCAGATGGCTGTAGATGTGTGGTATTATTTCTGAGGACTCTGTTCTGTTCCATTGGTCTATATCTCTGTTTTGGTACCAGTACCATGCTGTTTTGGTTACTGTAGCCTTGTAGTATAGTATGAAGTCAGGTAGCGTGATGCCTCCAGCTTTGTTCTTTTGACTTAGGATTGTCTTGGAGATGCAAGCTCTTTTTTGGTTCCATATGAACTTTAAAGCAGTTTTTTCCAATTCTGTGAAGAAACTCGTTGGTAGCTTGATGGGGATGGCATTGAATCTATAAATTACCTTGGGCAGTATGGCCATTTTCACAATATTGATTCTTCCTATCCATGAGCATGGTATGTTCTTCCATTTGTTTGTGTCCTCTTTTATTTCACTGAGCAGTGGTTTGTAGTTCTCCTTGAAGAGGTCCTTTACATCCCTTGTAAGTTGGATTCCTAGGTATTTTATTCTCTTTGAAACAATTGTGAATGGAAGTTCATTCCTGATTTGGCTCTCTGTTTGTCTGTTACTGGTGTATAAGAATGCTTGTGATTTTTGCACGTTAATTTTGTATCCTGAGACTTTGCTGAAGTTGCTTATCAGCTTAAGGAGATTTTGGGCTGAGACAATGGGGTTTTCTAAATATACAATCATGTCATCTGCAAACAGGGACAATTTGACTTTTTCTTTTCCTAACTGAATACCCTTGATTTCTTTGTCTTGCCTGATTGCCCTAGCCAGAACTTCCAACACTATGTTGAATAGGAGTGGTGAGAGAGGGCATCCCTGTCTTGTGCCGGTTTTCAAAGGGAATTTTTCCAGTTTTTGCCCATTCAGTATGATATTGGCTATGGGTTTGTCATAAATAGCTCTTATTATTTTGAGGTACGTTCCATCAATACCGAATTTATTGAGCGTTTTTAGCATGAAGGGCTGTTGAATTTTGTCAAAAGCCTTTTCTGCATCTATTGAGATAATCATGTGGTTCTTGTCTTTGGTTCTGTTTATATGCTGGATTATGTTTATTGATTTGCGAATGTTGAACCAGCCTGCATCCCAGGGATGAAGCCCACTTGATCATGGTGTATAAGCTTTTTGATGTGTTGCTGAATCTGGTTTGCCAGTATTTTATTGAGGATTTTAGCAGAAGGCAAGAAATAACTAAGATCAGAGCAGAACTTAAGGAGATAGAGACACAAAAAACCCTCCAAAAAATCAATGAATCCAGGAGTTGGTTTTTTGAAAAGATCAACAAAATTGACAGACCGCTAGCAAGACTAATAAAGAAGAAAAGAGAGAAGAATCAAATTGACGCAATAAAAAATGATAAAGGGGATATCACCACTGACCCCACAGAAATACAAACTACCATCAGAGAATACTATAAACACCTCTATGCAAATAAACTGGAAAATCTAGAAGAAATGGATAATTTCCTGGACACTTACACTCTTCCAAGACTAAACCAGGAAGAAGTTGAATCCCTGAATAGACCAATAGCAGGCTCTGAAATTGAGGCAATAATTAATAGCCTACCAACCAAAAAAAGTCCAGGACCAGATGGATTCACAGCTGAATTCTACCAGAGGTACAAGGAGGAGCTGGTACCATTCCTTCTGAAACTATTCCAATCAATAGAAAAAGAGGGAATCCTCCCTAACTCATTTTATGACGCCCACATCATCCTGATACCAAAGCCTGGCAGAGACACAACAAAAAAAGATAATTTTTGACCAATATCCCTGATGAACATCGATATTTTATTTTGCTGTGCATCAGCTCTTTAATTATATCTCATTTGTCAATTTTAGCTTTTCTTGCAATTGCTTTTGGCATTTTCATCATGAAATCTTTGTCCATGCCTATGTCCTGAATGGTATTGCTTAGGTTTTCTTCTAGGGTTTTCATGGCTTTGGGTTTTACATTTAAGTCTTTAAGCCATCTTGAGTTTATTTTTGTATAAGATGTAAAGAAGGGGTCCAGTTTCAGTTTTCTGCCTATGGCCAGCCAGTTTTCCCAGCACCATTTATTAAATAGGGAATCCTTTCCTCATTGCTTATTCTTGTCAGTTTTGTCCAAGATCAGATGGTTGTAGGTGTGCTATCTTATTTCTGAGTTCTCTATTCTTTTCCATTGGTCTATGTGTCTGTTCTTGTACCAGACCCAAAGAGAAACATCATATGATTATCTGAATAGATGTAGAAAAGACCTTTGATAAAATTCACCATCCATTCATCTTAAGAACTCCCAATAAACTAGGTATTGAAGGAACATACCTCAAAACAAGAGCCATTTATAACAAACCTACAGCCAATATCATAATGAATGAAAAAAAGCTAGAAGCATTCCCCTTGGAAACTGGCACAAGGCTCTTGTGCTCATCACTCCTATTCAACATAATATTAGATGTTCTGGCCAGGGCAATTAGGCAAGAGAAGGAAATAAAGCATTTTTAAATAAGAAGAGAGAAAGTCAAACTTTCTGCAAACTTTGTTTGCAGATGATATGATCCTATATATATATATTAAAAAAAAAAAAAAAACCGTTGTCTCAGCCAAAAAGCTTCTTAAGCTGATAAGCAACTTCAGCAAAGCCTCAGGATACAAAATCAATGTTGAAGAATCAGAAGCATTCCTTTACAACAACAGGCAAGCAGAGAGCCAAATCACGAGTGAACTCCCATTCACAATTGCTACAAAAGAATAAAATACCTAGGAATACAGCGAACAAGGGATGTGAAGGACCCTTCAAGGAGAAATACAAATCACTGCTCAAAGGAATCAAAGAAGAAGAGGACGCAAACCAATAAAAAAAATTCCATACTCATGGATAGGAAGAATCAATATCGTGAAGATGAACATACTGCTCCAAGTAATTTAAAGATTCGATTGTATTCCCATTAAACTACCATTGACATTCTTCACAGAATTAGAAAAACATATTTTAAATTCATATGGAACCAAAATGGAGCCTAAATAGCCAGACAATCCTAAACAAAAAGAACAAAGCTGGAGGCATCACACTACCCAGCTTCAAACTATACTACAAGGCTACAGTAACCAAATTAGCATAGTACAGGTACCATATTTTCGTTATACAATCATCCGTTGTTGGACACAGCTGACTTTATATCTTTGCTATTGTGAATAGTTCTCCAATAAACATGCAAATCCAAGTATATTTTTTATGTAATAATTTTCTTCCCTTTAGGTAGGTATACAGTGGTGAAATTACTTGATTGAATGATAGTTCTATATTCACTTGAGAAATCTCCATAAGATTTTACACAGAAGTTGTACTAGTTTACATTCTCACAAAAAGTGGATAAGCATTCTTTTTTCTGTGCATCAATGTTAGCATCTGTTCCTTTTTCACTTTTTGGTAGTAGCCATTCGGACTGGCATAAGATAATATTTCATTGTTATTTTAATTTGTGCTTCTCTGATGATTAGTGATGTTGAGCATTTTTATATGCTTTTTGGGCATTCATATGTCTTCTTTCAAAAAAAAAAGTCTATTCATGTTCTTTGCCCATTTTTTAATGGGGTTGTTTTTGTTGTTTGAATTTCTTATAAATTCGGGATATCAGTCCCGTGTTGGACGCATCATTTGCAAATATTTTCTTCCATTCTGCAGGTTATCTGTCCAAAGTAATTTGTAGATTCAATGCTATTCCCATTAAACTAACATTGACATTCTTCACAGAATTAGAAAAATCTATTTTAATATTGATATGGACCCAAAAAGAAGCCCAAATAGCCAAGACAATCCTAAGCAAAAGAACAAAGCTGGAGGCATCGTGTTACCCACTTCAAACTCTGTTATTTCTTTTCTATTATTTAAAACTCATCATTTCTATTATTTCTTTCAGCAATGCAGATTTTTAGTTTAATTAAATACCATTTGTCTATTTTTGTTTTTTGTCATTTGTACTTTTGACATCTTTATCATAAATTCTTTGTCTATAACAATGCCCAGAAGTTTTCTCTAGGTTTACTTCTAGTATTTTAGTAGTTACAGGTCTTACATTTAAGCCTTTCATCCATCTTAAGTTGATTTTTGTATATGCTCAGAGATAGTTCAATTTCATTTTTGTCTGCATATAGCAATCCAATTTACACAGCACCATTTATTGAAAAGTGTGTCCTTTCCTGTTGTGTATTTTTGTCAACTTCGTCAAAAATCAGTTGGCTGTAAATATGTACCTTCATTTCTGGGTTCTCTGTTCTGTTCCATTGATCTACATGTCTATTTTTATACCAACACCATGATGTTTTAGTTATTGTAGCTTTGTAATATAATTTGAAGTCGGGTAATGGGATACTTCCAGTTTTGTTCTTTTTGCATAGGATTGCTTTGGCTATTCATTTGGTTCCATGTAAATTTTAGGATTGGTTTTTCCATTTCTGGGAAGAATGACATTGGTATTTTGATAGGAATTGCATTGAACCTGCAGACTGCTCTAGGTAGTATGGTCATTTTAACAATATTAATCCTCCTGATCCATAAATGTGGTATGTTTTCCATTCGTGTTATCAACAATTTCTTTATTCAATGTTTTGCAGTTTTCCTTATAGAGGACTTTCATCTCCTTGGTTAAATGTATTCCTAGATATTCTATTTTTCTGATCACTATTGTAAATAGGATTGCCTTCTCGATTTGGTTCCCAGCTTGATGGCTATTGGTAAAGAGAAATGCTACTTATTTTTGTACACTGATTTTGTATCCTGAAACTTTACTGAATCCATTTATCAAATGTAAGAGATTTATAGAGGAGTCTTTAGGGTTTTCTAGATCATAAAATTGATGAATAGAGATAATTTGACTTCCTCTTTTTCAATTTAGATGCCATTTATTCCTCTCTCTTGACTGATTGCTGTGGTTAGGACTTCCAGTACTCTGTTGAATAGGAAAAGGGAGAGTGAACATTCTTGTCTTGTTCCATTTCTTTTTAAGGGGGATTACTTTCAGCTTTTCCCCATTCTGCATGAAGGTTTTGGTTTCTCATATATGAACTTTATTATTTTGAAATATGTTCCTTCTGTGCCTGGTTTATTGAGGATTATCATGATGCAATGCTGAATTTTATGAAATGCTTTTTCCACATCCATTGAGATATTCATATGGTTGCTATAATCCTTTACGTAATAAGTAAAATTTATTGATTTTCCCATACTGAACCATCCTTTCATCCCTGGAATCAAACTCATTTGTCATGATTTAGTCTTTTTTATGTGCTATTGGATTCAATATGCTAGTATTTTGTTGAGGATTTTTGCATCAATGTTCATCAGAAATATTGGTATGTAGAGGCCATATTGTGGGATCCTGGCTTTGTAGAATGATTTAGGGAGGGTTCCCTCCTCATTTTTTTTGGAACAGTTTCAGGAGAATTGGTACAGTTCCTTTTTATAGGTTTGGTAGAATTTGGCTGTGAATCTATCAGGTCCTGTGCTTTTTTGGGGGAAAATTTTTTTTTTATTACTAATTCACTTTCACTGTTCATTGTTGGTATGTTCAGGATTTCAATTTATATCGGTTCAATCTTGGGAGGTTGTATGTTTCCAGAAATTTATCTATATTCTCTAGGTATTCTAGTTTATGAGTGCATAGTTCTTCATAGTAGTATCTGGTTTTTGTTTTTTGGGTTTTTTTAAATTTCTGTGGGATTAGTTGTAATGTCTCCTTTTTCACTTCTGATTATTTTTATTTGGATCTCCTCTCTTCTTTCCTTGGTTAGTCTAGGTAGCAGTTTATCAATTTCGTTTTTTCAAATAACCATCTTTTCATTCATTGATCTTTTGTATTTTTTGGCTCAATGTCATTTAGTTCTGCTCTAATATATGTTATTTATTTTCTTCTGCTAGATTTGGGTTTAGTTTGTTCTTGTTTTTCTAGTTCATTGAGGTGTGACATTAGGTTGTTAATTTATAATAGTTCTCTTTTTTGAAGTTAACATTTAATGTTATAAACTTCCCTCTTTCACTGCCTTTATGGTGTCTAGAGGTTTTGATATGTTGTGTCTCCAATTATATTCATTTCAAAAGTTTTTTTTTTTTTTTTTTTTTTTTTTTTTGAGATGGAGTCTCACTCTGTCACCCAGGCTGGATGGAGTGCAGTGGCATGATCTCGGCTCACTGCAAGCTCCACCTCCCAGGTTCAAGCCATTCTTCTGCCTCAGCCTCCCGAGTAGCTGGGACTACAGGCACCTGCCACCATGCCTGGCTAATTTTTTGTATTTTTAGTAGAGATGGGGAGATGGTGTTTCACCGTATTAGCCAGGATGGTCTCGATCTCCTGACCTCGTGATCCGCGTGAGCCACCGTGCTCAGCCTCATTTCAAAAGACATTGACATTTTCACCTTAAATTCATCATTGATCCAAAGATCATTCAGGAGCGTGTTAATTTCCAGGTATTTGTATAGTTTCAAGAGATTATATTGGCATTAATTTCTAGTTTTATTCTGCTGTGGTCTGAGAAGATATTTGATATAATTTTTATTTTTAAAAATTTATTGAGTCATGTTTTGTGGCCTAACATGTGATCTACCTTGGATAATGTTCCATGCATTGATGAGAAGAATATATTTTCTTTATTTCTTCAATATAATGTTTTGTAAATATCTGTTAGGTCTATTGGGTCTAGAATTCAAGTTAAGTCTCAAGGTTCTTTGCTGATTTTCTCTCTCAATGATCTGTCTAATGTACAGATTAGGGTATTAAAGTTCTCCACTATTATTTTATTGGTGTCCATTTATTTAGCTCTAGTAATATTTGTTTTATAAATCTAGGTGCTACAGTGTTGGGTGCATATAGATTTATAATTGTTATATCCTCTCGTACTGACCATCATTATATAATGACCTTCTTTTTATTGTTTTACTGTTAATTTTGTTGTTTTAAAGTCTGTTTGATCTGATTGTAGTTATTCCTGTTCACTTTTTATTTCCATTTGTGTGGAATATTTTTTTCAACCCTTCACCTTCAGCCTGTAAGTGTCATTGTGAGTTTTTTGTAAGCAGCTGTTTAAGGAAAACTCTCTCAAAGCATGTTTTCCCACTGCTCTCACACCACAGCAACAAGAATCATAAACCCTAAGATTTCAGTGACCAAATGTGTGAGGGTTTTCCTGCAACCACCAAGAAGCAGACACCAGCTGGTTTTCCACAAATTCAATTCTTGCATAATGTACCTGGAGAGAGTGCCAGATCCCACAGGGTAAGGGCTCAGTTCCCGAAACTGCCCCTTTCCACCAACACCACTCACAAGTCCAGTCCTCCAGAATTTCTAACTGATTAGTTTCAAATTGGGACTTCCATGATTCCCTCTTTGGGTTTAATTAATTTGGTGAATCATCTCACAGAACTCAGGAGAACACTTATTTATGTTTAGCAGTTCATTTTAAAGAATATTATAAATGATACATATATAAGAGATACACAGGACAAAGTATGAGGAAAGGGATCCATGCCCCCTCTGGATGTGCCACCCTCCAGGAAATTCCACATCTCCACTTCTCTGAAAACTCTCCAACCCAGTAATCTTGGGTTTTTATAGAAGCTTCATGACATCAGCATTCCTTACCTAGGTATAGGGTGGGAACCTTCTGAGGTGGGTCTTATGACCCACAATCAGAAAGGCAAGGGAAGAATGGAGTCCTGTCTTGCAGCAGGTAAAGGAAGACAGGAAAAAGAGAGATACTATTTCCTGAAGCCTAACCCAGAAGCTTAACACACCCAGCATTATAACAAAAGATTGAAACAAGGGTTATGGGAGTTATGAGCCATGAACTGTGGACAAAAACCTGTACATATACATATAACACCACAGCAGCATACAGTTGGTTCACTTGTTATTCATTCTGCCAATCTATACTTTAAGTGGAGAGTTTAATCCATTTATGTTCAACCTTAATATTGATATGTGAGGTTTTGTACGCATCATAATGTTCGTTGCTATCTAGTTGTTTTGTGGATTCTTAGATTCTTGATTTTTTTTTTTTCTTTTTTCTCTCTGCTTGCTTGTCTTTATGGTTTGGTGGAGTTCTGTCTTGTTGCCATTTGATATTTTTTTCTGTTCGTCCCTTGTATAGTAGTTTTGTAAGACCTGTGAGTTTTGTACTTTCATGTATTTTTAGCATGGAGAATACTAACCTTTTGTTCCCATGTTTAGAACTCCTTGGAACATTTCTTGTAGAGCCACACTAGGGATAACAAATTCCTTCAATGTTTGCTTGTCTGAAAAAGACTATTTCTCTTTCATTTATGAAAGTTACTCTGGCAAGATATAAAAATTGTGATTGCCAGTTGTTTGGGTTTTGTTTTTGTTTTTGTTTTTCCTTAAGCACCTTGAAAATAGGGCACAACTCTCTTCTGGCTTCTAAGGCTTCTGCTGAGAATCACAATGTTAGCTTAATTTGGTTTCCTTTATAGGAACTAAATGCTTTTCTCTTGCTGATTTTAAGGGGCTTTTTCTTTCGATTTTAGAAAGTCTATGACTATATATAATGGTGAATTTCATCTTGCAATGTATTTTCCTAGTATTTGTTGGGCCTTTTGTATCTAGATATTCAAATACCTTGCTAGACCAGTGAAATCTTTTGTCAATTATTTCCTTAAACAGATTTTCTAAACATTTTGCTTTCTCTTCTCCCTTGAGAATACCAATGATTCGTAAGTTACATTGCTTTATGCAGTCCCATACTTCTCTAAGGCTTTGTTCATTCTTTTTTATTCTTTTAAAAAAATTTTGGGGCCAGGCGTGATGGTTCACGCCTATAATCCCAGCACTTTGGGAGGCTGAGGTGGGCAGATCACGAGGTCAGGAGATCAAGATCATCCTGGCTAACACAGTGAAACCCCATCTCTACTAAAAATACAAAAATTTAGCCAGGGGTGGTGGTGGACACCTGTAGTCCCAGTTACTCGGGAGGCTGAGGCAGGAGAATGGCATGGAGGTGGAGCTCGCAGTGAGCCAAGATCGTGCCATTGCTCTCCAACCTGGGCGACAGAGCGAGACTCCATCTCAAAAAAAAAAAAAAAAAAAAATCGTCTGACTGAATACATTTAAAAGACATATATTCGATGTTTCAGATACTCTCTTCCACTTGGTCTAGGTTATTGTTGAAGCTTTCAGCAGTATATTGTAATTCTTCCAATCAATTTTTTTTATTTCCAAAAGTTCTGTTTATTATTTTAGCTTTTAAAGATATCTATCTCCTTGGTAAATTTCTCATTCATATCCTGAACTGATTTTCTGACTTTGTATTATTTTTTAAGATTTATCTCTCATTGAGCTTCTTTAAAATTAATATTTTGAATTCCCTACATAACATTTCAAACATTTCTTTTTAGTAGGATCCATTGCTAGAGATTATTGTCTTCCTTTGGGGATTTCATAACACCTTGCTTTTTCATGTGTTCAGAATTATTATGCTTATTTCTTCACATCTGAAGAAACAGTCAGCTTAATTTATCGGGGTGTGATATAGTTTGAATATGTGTCTCCTTCAAATCTCATGTTGAAATGTGACTGCCAATGTTGGAGGGGATGGAGAGTAGGAGATGTCCAGGTCATAAGGTGGATCTCTTAAGAATGGCTTGGTGCCATTCCAGTGATAAGTGAGTTCTCACTGTGGTAATCCACATAACAGCTTGTTGTTTAAAAGAATGTGGCACCTCCCCACACCTTGCTCCCTCTCTTGTCATATGATGTTCCTGCTCCCTTTACCTACCAATATTTGTGAAAGATTCCTGAGGCCCTCACCAGAAGCATTTGCCAAGACTGCACTTCTGTACAGCCTTTAGAACTGTAAGGCAAAGAAAACCTATTTTCTGAATAAATCACCCAGCCTCAGATATTCCTTTATAACCACACAAATGGACCAACCCAGGGTGGGACTTTTTTCTTAAGGATGTGATAATGATATATGTTGGATAGAGCCATTTGGTTTTGCTTCTGGTTGTATTCAGTAGTAAAAACTCTGTATAGGTTTCATGGTTAGTGTGGTGGCTTTCTCAAATGTCAGTTGCAGTAGTAGTAGTAGTATACTGGAAAGTGAGTGGGCTCACTACCTTCTAAGAAGCCAGAGTTGTGTGGGCAGTGGTGGTAGCAGAGTTCTCAAGAAGCCTATCTCACTCCCAAGTGCTCTGCACTTGTGTCAGCAGATTTTGTGTTGGGTTACGTAGGTGGCGCTTGCAGCTAAGAGTCACCTGATGGAGTAGCAATAGGGTTTATACTTTATCTTTGTTCATACCTCAAGAAGTCCTCCAGGGTTCCTGGTAGTGGGTTGTGCCCTAGAGTACTCAAGGGCCAGGGTCCTACCTTTTGCATAGGAGGGAGTGGGGAAGCTGGGTGGAGCCAGACCAGGGAGGCCTGCATGCCAATGTAAGCACAAGCCCTGATAGAGGTCACAGGTAGTCTTCAGACCCCTGGAACAAGGTGCTATCTTTGTATAAGAGAGGCAGTCCTAGCACCATGACTTTGACAAGAGATAATGGGGTCTTTTTTCCTCTCACACACCCGACCCAGTGTTCAGGATATTCAGTTACATTAAATAATATAATTTCCCTTTTAATTAATTCTTTGATCCATTGGTTGTTTGGGAGCATGTTGTTTAATTTGCATGTATTTGTGAATTTTTTGAAATTACTCTTGTTATTGACCTGAATCTATATAATTGTATTTTGAAAAAATACTTGATATGATTTTAAACTTATTAAATGTGTTAAGATTTGTTTTGTGGCCTAGCATATGATATATCCTGGAGAATAATTCATCTGCTCTTGAAAAGAATATGGGTTCTGGTACTGTTAGATGGAATGTTCTGTAAATCTCTGTTAGGTCCATTTCAAAAGTATAGTTTAAGTTCAATGTTTCCTTATTGATTTTCTGTCTTGATAATCTGTCCATAGCTAAAAGTAAGATTTTAAAGTTCCTTGCTATTATTGTATTACAGACTATATTTTACTTTAGACCTAGTAATATTGGTTTATGTACTTAGGTGCTCCAATGTTAGGTACTGGGAGAATTATTATCTATTCCACTTATAATTTTATATAAAACTTATAATTGTTATATCTTCCTGAGGAATTGACAACTTTATCATCATGTACTAACCTTTTTGTGTCTCTTTTTACAGTTTTTGATGTAAATTCTACTTTATCTAAGTATAGCTACCCATGCTGTCTTTCGGTTTCTATTTGCATGGAATATATTTTTGCATTTCTTCACTTTCATTCTATGAGCATCCTCACAGTTGAAGTCTCTTTTAAGAAGCCTGGATCTTTTTAAAAATATCTGTATTGGTCCATTTTCATGCTGCTGATAAAAGACATACCCAAGACTGTGCAATTTACAAGAGAAAGAGGTTTACTGGACTTAGCATTCCACATGGCTAGAAGGCCTAACAATCGTGGTGGAAGGAAAGAAGGAAGCAAGTCACATCTTACATGGATGGCAGCAGGCAAAGAAAGCTTGTGCACAGAAACTCCTGTTTTTAAAACCATCAGATCTTGTGAGACCCGTTCACTATTACAAAAGAGCATGGGAAAAACCCACCCCCATGATTCAGTCATCTCCCATGGGGTCCCTCCCACAACACTTGGGAATTATGGGAGCTACAAGATGAGATTTGTGTGGGGACACAGAGCCAAACCATATCATTCCATCCTGGCTCCTCCCAAATCTCATATCTTCACATTTCAAAATGAATCATGCCTTTCCAACAGTCTCCCAAAGTCTTAACTCATTTCAGAATTAATTCAGAAGTCTACAGTCCAAAGTCTCATCTTAGACAAGGCAAGTCCCTTCTGCCTATAAGCCTGTAAAATCAAAAGCAAGTTACTTACTTCCTAGATACAATGGAGGTACAGTCATTGGGTAAATGCAGCCATTCCAAATGGGAGAGATTGGCCAAAACAAAGGGTATACACGTCCCACACAAGTCCAGAATCCAGCAGGGCAGTCAAATCTTAAAGCTCCAAAATGATCTCCTTTGACTCCATGTCTCACACATCCAGGTCATGCTGATGCAAGAGGCAGGTTTCCATAGTTTTGGGCAGCTGTGCCCCTGTGGCTTGCAGGGTACCACCTCCCTCTCAGCTGCCTTCATGGGCTGGCATTGAGTGTCTGTGGCTTTTCCAGGTGCATGGTGCAAGGTGTCAGTGGGTCTACCATTCTGGGGTCTGAAGGATGGTGGTCCTCTTCTCACAGCTCTGCTAGGTGGTACCCCAGTAGGGACTCTGTGTTGGGGCTTCTAGCCCACATTTTCCTTCTGCACTGCCATAGCAGAGATTCTCCATGAGGACCCTGCCTCTGCAGCATACTTTTGCCTGGACATATAGGCATTTCCATTTATCCTCTGAAATCTAGATGGAGGTTCCCAAACCTTAGTTCTTGACTTCTGTGCACCTGCAGCTCAACACAACCTGGAAGCTGCCAAGGCTTTGGGCTTGCACCCTCTGAAGCCACAGCCCGAGCTGTACCTTGGCCCCTTTTAGTCACAGCTGGAGCATCTGGGACACAGGGCATCAAGTCCCTAGACTGCACACAGTGCAGAGTCCCTGGGCCTGGACCATGAAACCATTTTTTCCTCCTAGGCCTCTGGGCCTGTGATGGGAGGGGTTGCCGTGAAGACTTCTGGCATGCCCAGGAGACATTTTCCTCATCGTCTTGAGGATTAACATTTGGCTCCTCATTACTTCTGCAAATTTCTGCAGCCAGCTTGATTTCTCCTCAGAAAATGGTATTTTATTTTCTACTGCATTGTCAGGCTCCAAATTTTCCAAATTTTATGTTCTGCTTTCCTGATAAAACTGAATGCCTTTAACAGCACCCAAGTCATCTCTTGAATGCTTTGCCACTTAGAAATTTCTTCTACCAGATATTCTAAATCATCTCTTTCAAGTTCAAAATTCCACAAATCTCTAGGGCAGGGGCAAAATGCTGCCAGTTTCTTTACTAAAACATAACAAGAGTCACCTTTGCTCCAGTTCCCAACAAGTTTCTCATTTTCATCTTAGACCACCTCTGCCTAGAGTTTATTGTCCCTATCACTATCAGCATTTTCAGCAGAGTCATTCAACAAGTCTCTAGGAAGGTCCAAACTTTCCCACATTTTCCTGTCTTCTTTTGAGCCCTCCAAACTGTTCCAACCTCTGCCAGTTACCCAGTTCCAAGGTCATTTCCACATTTTCAAGTATCTTTTAGCAACACCCCACTATCCTGGTACCAATTTACTATATGTCCATTTTCACACCGCTGATAAAGACATACCTGAGATTGGGCAATTTACAAAAGAAAGAAGTTTAATAGATTTACAGTTCCACATGACTGGAGAGGCCTCACAATCATGGTGGAAGGCAAGGAGGAGCAAATCAGGTCTTATGTGGATGGCAGCAGGCAAAGAAAGAGCTTGTGCAGAGAAACTCCTGCTCTTAAAAACCACAGATCTCATGAGACCCATTCACTATCACGAGAACAGCACAGAAAACACCCATCCCCTGGTGGAGAAATAGGAACACTTTTACACTGTTGGTGGGATTGTAAACTAGTTCAACCATTATGGAAAACAGTATGGCAATTCCTCAAGGATCTAGAACTAGAATATGAATATGACCCAGCCATCCCATTACTGGGTATATACCCAAAGGATTATAAATCATGCTGCTATAAAGACACATGCACACGTATGTTCATTGCAGCACTATTCACAACAGCAAAGACTTGGAATCAACCCAAATGTCCATCAGTGACAGACTGGATTAAGAAAATGTGGCACATATACACCATGGAATACTATGCAGCCATGAAAAAGGATGAGTTTGTATCCTTTGTAGGGACATGGATGCAGCTAGAAACCATCATTCTCAGCAAACTATCGCAAGAACAGAAAACCAAACGCTGCATGTTCTCACTCATAGGTGGGAATTGAACAATGAGATCACTTGGACTCAGGAAGGGAAACATCACACACCAGGGCCTATTATGTGGGGGGAGCGGGGAGGGATGGCATTGGGAGTTATACCTGATGTAAATGATGAGTTGATGCGTGCTGATGAGTTGATGGGTGCAGCACAGCAACATGGCACAAGTATACATATGTAACAAACCTGCACATTATGCACATGTACCCTAGAACTTAAAGTATAATAGAAAAAATAATAATAATAATAAACATGATTTTTATAATCAGAAAAAAAAAAAAAAGAAAACACCCATCCCCAAGATTCAATCATCTCCCACTGGATACCACAACATGTGGGAAGTATGGGAGCTACAAGATGAGATTTGGGTGGGGACACAAAGCTAAACCATATCAGTATCCATTCAACTTGTCTATGTCTTTTGATTAGAGAATTTAATCCAATTTCATTCAAAGTAATTCTTGATAGGCTAGGTCTTATGACTGCCATTTTGTTCCTTGTTTTCTAGTTGATTGTAGACCCTTTCTTCCTTTCTTCCTCTCTTACTGTCTTCCTTTGTTACTAGGTGATGTTCTCAAGTATTATGCTTTGATTCCTGACTTTTAATCTTTTGTGTATCTACTATAGTCAATCCTAATATAAAACAGGAGAAATAATTGCTAAAACTACAACAGAAATATACATATTACATAGCAAAATTAATAAGTCTAAGAGCTAGCTCTTTGAGCATTTAATGAAATTCTGAAACTATAAGCAAATCTTTCAAGTAGTAAACCAAATCTATGGACCAATCTTATAATGGTACATGACAAAAGTAAAATGTTTTAAAAGTACCATTGTGATAATGTTAAATGATTTACTAAAGAATAAATTGCTCTTGAGGTCAGGAGTTCAAGACCAGCCTAACCAATATGGTGAAACTATGTAAAAAAATACAAAAAATTAGTTTAGTGCAGCGGCTAATTCTAGCTACTCAGGAGGCCGAGGCAGGAGAATCACTTGAATCTGGGAGGTGGGGGCCGCAGTTAACCGAGATCACACTGATGCACTCTAGCCTGGGCTACATAGCGAGACTTCATCTAAAAATAAATAAATAAATAAATACTAAGTAGAAATAAAAAGAAAACAGATGAACAAACTGAGGTATTATTGAAACAACTATTCCTAAAATTGTTTCAATAGAAGCATTATTAAATTGATAAATCAGAAAAAAATAAACAGAGGAGATAGAGCAAGATGGCTGAATAGAACCCTCCAGTTATTGCTCTATGGCAGGAACACCAAACTGAGCAACCATCCACACATGAAAGTGCCTTTGTAAGAACCCGAATTTAAGTGATGACAGTACATTGATTTAAACCTCGATCAAGGAAAGAGGCACGGAAAGGGGAAGAAGACACCCTTGAATTGCCGACACCACCCCTTCTCCATCCCCCAGCAATGACAGTGGTGGGGATGGAGAGTGCAGTTTGTGGACCTTTGCATTAGAACTCAGTCCTGCCTGTCACAGCAGAAAGCAACATGGGGCAGAAACTGACTGGCACCCTCAGAGGGAGCAGTTAGACCTGCCCTAGCCAGGACAAATAATCAAACCCATCAATGGTCAGCACCTGTGTTCTGACAAGCCCAGCTGTCCTGTGCTGAAATGCTCTGGGGTCCTAAATAACAATGAAGGCTGGCTAGGCTACAAGGACTACAACCTAGTGAGAAACCAGTTGGATCAGCCAAGGAAGTGCTTATGTCACCTCTCCTCCAACCCCAGGCAGTGAAGATTACAGCTCTAGGAGAGACTCCTTTCCTCCACTTAATGTGAGTACACAGGAGAGTAAAGAGCATGGGAGAAGGGTGAGAATAAAAAAAACTTCCTATTGGGTACTATGCTTATTACTTGGATGATGAAATAATCTGTACATCAAACACCTGTGACATGCAATTTACCCATACAAGAAACCTACACATGTATCCCTTGGACCTAAAATAAAAGTTGGAAAGAAAAATAAACTGAAAATAAATATACAAGAAAAAAAAAACAGCAAGAAATTTAAAAATACCACCACAGAAAATAATGTTCACTAAAAGGAAGACAAGAAAATAAAGAAGACAACAAAACAACTGGAAAATAATATAATTGGATGTAAATGTACTAAACTAATCAACAAAAATACACCGAGTAGATGAATAGATTTTTCAAAAAAACGAGCTAACAATCTGTTACCTATGAGAAATACAATTCACCTGTAGATATGCATAAATTAAAAATAAAAGGATGGAAAAAGTCCATGCAAATGGAAGCCAAAATACCGTAGAAGACAAAATAGATTTCAAGACATAAACTGTTAAAAAAGCCAGAAAGATGATCATATAATAATAAAAGGGTCAATTCAGCAAGAAAATAAAGCAATTGTAGGTATATATGCACCCAATACTGGAGCACTCAGGTATACAAATCAAATATTATTAGAGTTAAAAAGAGAAATAGACTCCAATACAGTAAGAGCTGGGGACTTCAACACCCCACTGGCAGCATTGGACAAAACATTCAGACAGAAAATCAACAGTGAAATATTAGACTTAATCTGCAATATAAGCCAAATGGACCTAATAGATACTTACAGAAAATTTCATCCAACAGCTACAGAACACACGTGTTTTTTCTTAACATATAGATCATTCTCAAGGATAGACCATATGTTAGGTTACAAAACAAGTCATAAAAAATCCAAAGAATATTGAAGTTATATCAAATGTCTTCTTTTACCACAATGCAATAAAACTATGAAGAAAAATAAAAGTATTGTTGAAAACTATACAAACACATGGAAATTAAACAATACACTCCTGAATGACCAGCTGATCAATGAAGAAATTATAAAATTTTAAAATTTATTGAAACTAATGATAATGAAACCAAAACATACCAAAACCAATGGCATACGGCAAAAGCAACACCAAGAGGAATACATACAGCAATAAGCATCTACATCAAAAAAGAAAAAAAAATTAAACAAACAACTTGATGATACATCTTAAAGAACTGGAAGAGCAAGAGCACACCAAACCCAAAATTAGTAGAAAAAAAGAAACAATAAAGGTCAGAGCAAAAAGAAATGAAATTGGAAGCAGAAAAATATAATGAAATGAAAAGTTGATTTTTGAAAAGGTAAACCAAATTGTGAATACTTTAGCCAGACTAACTTAAAAAAAAGAGAGACAACCCAAATAAATAAAATCAGAAATGAAGAAGGAGACATTACAAACACTACCACAAAAATTCAAAGGATTGTTAGAGACTAATATGAGAAATTACATGCCAAAGAATCGGAAATTCTAGAAGAAATGAATAAATTTCTACACACATACAACCTACCAAGATTGAACCATGAAGAAATGCAAAACCTGAACAGATCAGTATCAAGTAATGAGATAAAGCCCTTAAAAAATGTATCCCAACAACAACAAAAGTGTGGCACATGACAGCCTCACTGCTGAATTCTACCAAACATTTAAATAACTGAAACCAATCCTACTCACACTATTCCCCCAAATAGAGGAGGAGTAGATATGTCCAAAAACATTCTATAAAGCCAATGTTACCCTGATGCCAAAACCAAACAATGACACAGCAAAACAAGAAAACTAAGGCCAATATATATGAGCAATATTGATGCAAAAATCCTAAACAAAATACTAGCAAACTAACTTCAACACAACATTCCAAAAATCATTCATGATTACTAAGTTGGATTTATCTCAGGGATACAAGGATGGTTAAACATATGTAAATCAATCAATGTGATACATCATATCAACATAACAAAAATGTGTCTATTCCTTAATTGTTAGACACAGAAGTCAATATACGCACATTTGATTATACTATAAAAATGGTGTCGATATTCCTATGAGGCTACATTATTATTTTTGAAATCTGGAGGTGTTCTGCTGGTATTTTGTTTGTTTCATATTTTGCTTTTATTAAATCTATGTTCATTTTTATTATTTTAAACATAGTTTATAATTGATATCTAATAATACCCATTATTTGAAATCCTTGATGTTCTAAACATGCTATCTGCAGTATATAATGGCTATGGCTAATGGATCCCTGTTTCCTTTTGTATTTTTTAATTTTGGTCTGTAAACTCATGTTTGATGAAATTTTGTACATAAAACTTGCAGGGCCTGAGTTGAAGTGAGTTCTTCAGATTTCTTTTGCATTTGCTTCTGCTAGGGGTCCCATGAGTATGGCAATTTAAGAATCATTTTTAATTTTTATCTTTTGATAAGATCACAGGGATACAAAAGTTCCAAGTTCAAATTCACATGAGTCAAAGCAGGCAAGTCAAACAGTCATCTCAGTCAAAACAGGCAAACTTGACTGTCATCTTCCTTAGCCAGTGTCAGAAGATGTTTTGTATAAAAGATGTTGTTTCTTAAGGATCCTAGCATTTTTGAAGATCTCAATTTGAACTCTCATATTTATAAGAATTCAAAACCTTATCTCCCTCCCACTCTGATATGGTTTGGTTGTAATCCCACCCAAATCTCATCTTGAATTCCCATGTGTTGTCAGAGGGACCTGGTGGGAGGTAATGGAATCATGGAGGGAGGTCTTTCCCATGCTGTTCTCGTGATAGTGAATAAGTCTCAAAATCTGGTGGTTTTAAAAAGAGGAGTTCCCCTGCACAAGTTGTCTCTTTGCTGCTGACATCCATGTAAGACATGATTTGCTCCTCCTTGCCTTCGTTATCGTGAGGCTTCCCCAGCCATGTGGAACTGTTAAGTCCAATTAAACCTCTTTCTTTTATAAATTTCCCAGTCTCAGGTATGTCTTTATCAGCAGCATGAAAATGGACTAATAGACACTCCCATGTAGCCATTACTACTCATTACAACCATTTACTTTGGTTGCTAAAATCTACCATACTTCCCCAAATCCCACAGAACAGTCTAGATTCAGTTTCCGTGTAGAGTAGCAAGTTGCTCTTTATCGTATATACTATTAATCTCCCATAGTTCTTCCTAGCCGAGTTATGTATTTAAAGAAGGCAGATTATATTTCATTCAACATTTCCATTTATTCTGCATCAAGACTATTTTAGGATATTTAATCTATTTGATATTGCTGGAAACATAACCAAATATCATTTTCCTATACTTATTATTAATCACATTTTTTTGCTACCTGGAAGAACCTATAAGAACATCAAACCCTTTGAACCTGTATTGATCAGTACAGGTTGTTCTTGCAGAGAACACCCCTTCTTCTTCTGACTACAAGTATGTGCCTTCATTTGAGAGGCCAAGCAAATACAATCAGGAACAAAAAGAGAGCAGATGGAAAATAATTTCTTTTGTTTATTTTTGTAATCCTGTTGTCTTGGTGCACTTTGTGGTGCTGTAACAGGATACCACAAACTGGGTAATTTACAATGAACAGAAATTTAGTTGCTCATGGTTATAGAGGCTGGAAAGTTCCAGAATATGGTACTGGCATCTGCCAAGGGCCTTTGTGCTGTGTCATCCCATGGTGGAAGGTAGAAGAGCAAAAGAAAGCAAGAATGAATGAAGAAGAGAAGGATAAATTCACTTTTATAAGAAAGCCACTCTCATGATAACTAACCCAGTCCTGCAATGACAACATTAATCCATTCACAAGGGCAGAGCCCTCATGACCTAATCACCTCTTATTGGTTCCCACTTCCCAACACTGTTGCATTAGTGATTAAGTTTCCTTCAACGTTGAGGGACACATTCAAACCATCTGCCATCACCATTTCCCTAATGTTACAAAGAATAAGACATTTACCAGTTTGAATCCCCTTAAGGCAAATCCAAAAATCCTCTAGGTTCTCTCTGACCATCTGTAGTTCAACCTCTTGTTCTACAGAGAATTTTTTTTTTTTTTTTTTGAGACAGTTTCACTCTTGTTGCCCAGGCTGGAGTGCAATGGCATGATCTCTGCTCACCACAACCTCTGCCTCTCTGGTTCAAGTGATTCTCCAGCCTCAGCCTCCCAAGTAGCTGGGATTACAGGCATGTGCTACCACAGCCAGCTAATTTTTGTATTTTTAGTAGAGATGGGGTTTCTCCATGTTTGTCAGACTGGTCTTGAACTCCCGACCTCAGGTAATTCACCCGCCTCAGCTTCCCAAAGTGTTGGGATTACAGACATGAGCCACCATGCCCAGCTGAGGCCTCTTTTTATCAGATTTTAGAAAAAATATTTGTCTTTTGCTACATTGCCTTACCACCTTCCTGTTTCCTACAACTATCTCTAGTAGCCCATTTAGAAATTGAGGGGAAAAAAATACATGGAAGTCATTTTAACACAAGGTACTTTTTTTTGGGCAGAAAACAGTTGTAATCTGATATTAGAATATCCCATGAGTATAGCAACAGCATGATATGACTTGATTAACACTTCCCCCACACCACCTGGGACATGCTGTGCACATAGAGAATGTCCAACAATAACTTGTTCATTGATTTATTAAATAATTATTCAACTGGCATAAATTCTCAAACACCTTCCATATGTCAATGTCTTCAGCTAACTAAAACACTATTTGTATTTTAGAAAAATGAAGTCAAATATTCACTAAAACTTTACATTTGCAAGGTGGTGATGAACCAAATTTGTCATTTTAGTTTTCCCTTGGTGTATTTCTAGATTATGTTATCCTTTGGCTTTGCAATTTTATAAATTCTATAAACCTCTCTCCTTTGTTGTTGAATTATTCATCATTCCGCTTAGGGAAAATGTTCATGTGCTCTTAGCGTTTTAAAAACAAATGTAATAAACAAGTCCTTACTTTTAGGTCCTTTCAAACCAAAAGTAAAAAGAAAGAGAAAAAAAACTTTCCAGAAGTCTTCCTTTATTTAATAAGTACTGAGAATGTCTTCTATTTGTATATTGTGCTGAAATACTCTTTTTTGACTGATCTGAATAGATTTTTCAACATTATCTGAGTCTTCTAATGACAGTTATAGCTATCTGAAAACAGGTAACAGGATTTTTCATTATTAAAAGTAAAGTGGCCCCTTCATTTATTCAGGGATCATTATCTGTGAGTCTCAATTTACAGAATCAGCAAGTTACCCAAAAAGACTAAAATGAGTAGCAAAAATAGATATTAGCAAGTTTATGTGATACCTACAGAATAATGGGAGGAGAGAAAGAAGGCAAAGAAGAGAGACAAGAAGAGGGAAATGAGAGATAACTAAAAGCTAGCATACTGACAGCAGTAAGAAGTGAAGATGAGATTTTGCAAAAGAGGAAGAAGACAGAAAATTATAAAAGTAAACACCTCAAAAACAGACCAGTGTGAAATTTAAAATGGAGATAAATAAACTTATACATCTGAAGAGCAATAGAGATCATCGACCTATTACACAATAACTGATACAGATGGTCCCTGACTTATCGTTTGACTTATAATTTTTTGACTTTACGACTATGCAAAAGTAATATGCCATTTAGTAAACTCTTCAACTTACAATGAGTATGTGCAGGCAAACACATTGTAAGTAAAAAGAAAAATTTTAAGTCAAAAATATTTTCAATTTATGATGGATTATTGTGATATAGCCCCATTATAAGTCAAGAGCATTAGTATTTACCATTATGTTCATGGTGAACCAAAACTCATATATTCAATTTCAAACTATTCCTTATAATAGGATTATTACATATAATTAATTTTGGAAACATATCCTCCAAACTTGGTAAGGAACTCCCCAAACATGTTTTAGTATCTATAGGGATTTTTACCTGAGTTCTAAATAAATTAATATGCCATTTCTTTAATTTATAATTTTTGTGAGTACAGAGTAGTTGTATATACTTATGGGTTACATGAGATATTTTGATACAGGTATACAATGTGTAATAATCACATCAGTGTAATTGGGGTATGCATCAAACCAAGCATTTGTCCTTTGTGTTACAAACAATCTAATCATAATCTTTTAGTTTTTAAAATGTACAATTAAATTATTTTTAACTATAGTCACTCTGTTGTGCTAGAAAATACTAGGTCTCATTCATTCTATTTTTTGTACACATTAACCATTAGACTTCCCCCCAACCCCCCAATCCCTCCAACTACCTTTCCCAGCCTCTGGTAATCATCCTTTTACTATCTCCATGAGTTCAATCGTTTTAATTTTTAGCTCCCAAAAATAAGTGAGAACATGTGAAGTTTATCTTTCTGTGCCTGGCTTATTTCGCTTAACATAATGACCTACATTTCCATCCACGTTGTTGCAAATGGCAGAATCTCATTCTTTCTTATAGCTGAATAGTATTCCATTGTGTATATGTACCACATTTTCTTTATCCACACATCTGTTGATTGACATTTATATTGCTTCCAAATCTTGGCTATTGTGAACAGTTTTGCAATAAATACAGGAGTGTAGATAGCTCTGTGATATACTGATTTCCTTTATTTTAGGTATGTACTTGGCAGTTTCATTGCTGGATAATACGGTCGCTCTATTTTTAGTTTTCTGAGGAACCTTCAAACTGTTCTTCATAGTGGTTGTGCTGCTACGGGTGAAGGTTCCCTGTTCTACACATCCTCGTCAGCATTTATTATTGCCTTTTAGATATAAGCCATTTTAACTGCAGTAAAATGTTACCTCACTGCAGTTTTGAGGTACATTTCTCTCATGATCAATGATGCTGAGCACCTTTTCATATACGTGTTTGACATTTATATGTCCTTTTTGAGAAATGTCTATTCAGGTTTTTTGTCCATTTTTAATTATTAGATTTTTTTCTATAGCATTGAGATTCATATGTATTATGGATATTAATCTCTTGTCAGATGAATAGCCTGCAAATATTTTCTTCCACTGTGTGGGTTTTCTCTTCATTTTGTTGTTTCTTTTGCTGTGCAGAGGTTTTTAACTTGATGTGATTCTATTTGTCCATTTTTACTTGGATTGCCTGTGTTTTGTTTTGTTTTTTGTTGTTTGTTTGTTGTTGTTTATTTTTTTGAGTCAGAGTCTCACTCTGTCTCCCAGGCTGGAGTGCAGTGGTGATCTTCGCCTCACCAAGCACCGCCTCCCAGGTTCACGCCATTCTCCTGCTTCAGCCTCCCAAGTAGCTTGGACTACAGGCACCCGCCACCAGGCCCAGCTAACTTTTTGTACTTTTTAGTAGAGATGGGTTTTCGCTGTGTTAGCCAGGATGATCTTAATCTCCTGACCTTGGGATCTGCCTGCCTCGGCCTCCCAAAGTGCTGGAATTACAGGTGTGAGCACTGCACCTGGTCACTTGTGGCATATTATTAAAGAAATCTTTGCCCAGGTCAATGTCCTGGAAATTTTTCCCAACCCTTTCTTTTACTAGTTTTATAGTTCAAGGTTTAAGATTTCAGTCTTTAATCCATTTTAATTGATTTTTGTATGTGCTGCAGATGGGGGTCTAGTGTCATTCTTCTGCACATAGATATCCAGTTTACCTAGCAACATTTATTGAAGAGACTGTCCTTTCCCCAGTGATTGTTCTTGGTACCTTTGTCAAAAATGACCTCACTTGTAGATGTATGGATTTACTTCTGGGTTCTCCATTATGTTAAGAATAGAAAATATTAATCAGTATTCATCAGAGACATTGGCCTTAGTTTTCTTGTTTTGCTGTGTCCTTGTTTGGTTTTGGTATCAGGGTAATACTGGCCTCATAGAATGTGTTTCAAAGTATCCCCTCCTCCTCTATTTTTTGAAATAGTTTGAGTAGGATTTGGTATTTGTTATTTAAATGTTTGGTAGAATTAATCAGTGAAGCTATCAGGTCCTGGGCTTTTCTTTACTAGAGAATTTTTATTATGGTTTTGGTCTCATTATTTGTTATTGATCTGTTCAGGCTTCAGATTTCTTTATGGTTCAGACTTGGTAGGTTGTATGTTCTAGGAATTTATCCATTTCTTCTAGATTTTTCTAATTTATTGGTATATAGCTGTTCATAGTAGCCACTAATGATCCTTTGAATTTCTGCAGTATCAGTTGTAATGTCTCCTTTTTCACCTCTGGTTTTTTTTTTTGTTTTTTGTTTTTTGTTTTTTTTGAGATGGAGTCTCGCTCTGTCGCCCAGGCTGGAGTGCAGTGGCTGGATCTCAGCTCATTGAAAGCTCCGTCTCCTGGGTTTAGGCCATTCTCCTGCCTCAGCCTCCCGAGTAGCTGGGACTACAGGCGCCCACCACCTCGCCCGGCTAGTTTTTTGTATTTTTTTTTTTTTTCAGTAGAGACAGGGTTTCACCATGTTAGCCAGGATGGTCTCGATCTCCTGACCTCGTGATCCACCCAGCTCGGCCTCCCAAAGTGCTGAGATTACAGGCTTGAGCCACCATGCCCGGCCCACCTTTATATATTTGGGTCTTCACTGTTTTCTTTTTTTTTTTTTTTTTTTTTTTTTTGAGACAGAGTCTGGCTTTGTCACCCAGGCTGGAGTGCAGTGGCATGGTCTCGGGTCACCGCAAGCTCTGCCTCCCGGGTTCACGTCATTCTCCTGCCTCAGCCTCCGGAGTAGCTGGGACTACAGGCGTCTGCCACCACGCCCGGCTAATTTCTTTGTATTTTTACTAGAGATGGGGTTTCATCGTGTTAGCCAGGATGGTCTCGATCTCCTGACCCCGTGATCTGCCGGCCTCGGCCTCCCAAAGTGCTGGGGATTACAGGCGTGAGCCACTGCGCCCAGCTTTTTTTTTTTTTTTTTTTTTCTTAACCTAACTAAAGGTTAGTCAATGTTTTTAACTTTTAAAAAACCCACCTTGTTTTTCCATTCATCTTTTGTATTGTTTTCTTCCTTTCAATTTCATGTATTTCTTTTCACTATCATTTCTTTCTTTTGCGAATTTTGGTTTTGGTTTCCTAGTTATTTAAGATATATGGTTAGGTTGTTTGTTTGAAATTTTTCTTCTTTTTTGATGGAGGTGCTTATAGCTATAAACCTCCCTCTTAGTACTGCTTTTGCTGCATCCCGTAGATTTTGGTATCTTGTGTTTTCACTACCATTTATTTCAAGAAATTTTTAAAATTTTTTTCTCAATTTTTTCATTGGCTCACAGGTCATTCAGAAGCATATTGTTTAATTTGCACATGTCTGTACATTTTCCAAAATTGTTACTATTACTGATCTGTAGTTTTATTCCATTGTGGTTAAGATAGGTGCTTGACTTTTACACTGTTGGTGGGATTGTAAACTAGTTCAACCATTATGGAAAACAGTATGGCGATTTCTCAAGGATCTAGAACTAGATGTACCATATGACCCAGCCATCCCATTACTGGGGATATACCCAAAGGATTATAAACCATGCTGCTATAAAGACACATGCACACGTATGTTTATTGCAGCACTATTCACAATAGCAAAGACTTGGAATCATCCCAAATGTCCATCAGTGACAGACTGGATTAAGAAAATGTGGCCCATATACACCATGGAATACTATGCAGCCAGAAAAAGGATGAGTTTGTGTCCTTTGTAGGGACATGGATGCAGCTGGAAACCATCATTCTTAGCAAACTATCACAAGAACAGAAAACCAAACACCGCATGTTCTCACTTATAGGTGGGAACTGAACAATGAGATCACTTGGACTCGGGAAGGGGAACATCACACATTGGGGCCTATCATGGGGAGGGGGGAGGGGGGAGGGGGGAGGGATTGCATTGGGAGTTATACCTGATGTAAATGAAGAGTTGATGGGTGCTGACGAGTTGATGGCTGCAGCACACCAACATGGCACAAGTATACATATGTAACAAACCTGCACGTTATGCACATGTACCCTAGAACTCAAAGTATAATAATTTTAAAAAAAAATGAAAAAAAAAGATAGGTGCTTGATATTATTTCAATTTTTTAAATGTTTTAAGACTCATTTTGTGATCTAACATATGTTCTATCCTTTAGAATGATCCATGTGCTGAGGAGAGGAATGCATATTCTGCAGCTATTCAACAAAATGCTTTGTAAACATATATTTGTTCAATTTGGTTTATACTGTAAAATAAGTCTAATATTTCTTTGTTGATTTCCTGTCTGGGAGATCTGTCCAATTCTGAAAGTGGGCTGTTGAAGTCTCCAGCACTTATTATATTGGGGGTCTCTCTTTAGCATTAATATTTGCTTTATATATCTAGGTGCTCCAGTATTGGGTACATATATATTTATCAGTGTTATACCATCTTGCTGAATTGATCCCTCTATAATAACTTTGTCCCTTTTTGTAGTTTTTTTATAAAAATCTATTTTGTGTGATATAAGTATGATTACTCCTGCTCCTTTTTGGTTTCCATTTGTATGGAATATCTTCTTCCAACCTTTTATTTCCATCTTTGTGTGTCTTTTAGGTGCAGTGTGTTTCTTATAGATTATTGGGTCTTGTTTTTTATCCATTGTACCACTCTGAATCTTCCAATTGGAGAATTTAGTACATTTACATTCAGTGTTATTAGTGATAAGTTAGGACTAACTCCTGCCATTTTCTTTGTTTTCTGGTTATTTTGTGGTCTTCTCTTCCTACTTTCCTTCCTCTCTATCTTCTTTTAGTGAAGGTGATTTTCTCTGGTGGCATAATTTATTATATATATTAAATATATTATATAATTTTTTGTGTATCAATTTTTTGATTTGAGGTTGCCATGAGGCTTGCAAATACTATCTTATAACTCATTATCTTAAGCTGATAACTAAACACTGCTTGCATAAACAAACAAACAAGCAAAATGATAGCTAATGAAACCCCTAAACTTTAACTTCATCCTCCTAGTTTTTAACTTTTTTGTTTCAATTTCCATTTATTGTATTGTCTATGTCTTGAAATGTTGTAATTATTTTCATTCATTTATCATTTAACTTTCTACTTAAGATGAGAGTAGTTTACATAACACAGTGTTAGAATATTCTGGAACTTTTTTCTGTGTACTATCACCAGTAAGTTTTTAAACTTCTGATGATGTCTTATTGCTCGATAATGTTTTTTTTTCTTTCTGATGCAACTACATTTCTTGTAGTACAGTTCTGGTGTTGATGAAATCCCTCAGCTTTTGTATGTCTGGGACCGTCATTATTTTCCCTTCATGTTTGAGAGATTTTTTTTTTTTTCTTTTCTGAATGTACTAGAGTAAAAGTTTTTTTGTTTTTTTCTTCAGCACTTTATGTCACACCACTCTCTCCTGGCCTATAGGGTTTCCACTGAAAAGTCTGCTGCCAGATGTACTGGAACTCCATTGTATGTTATTTGTTTCCTTTCTCTTGCCGCTTTTATGATCTTTACTTTATCCTTGACCCTTGGGAGTTTCATTATTAAATGCCTTGAGGCATTCTTCTTCGGGATAAATCTGCTTGGTTTTCTATAGTCTTCTTGTAATTGCATATTGATACCTTTCTCTAGGTTTGGGAAATTCTCTGTTATTAACTCTTTTAATAAACTTTCTATCCCTATCTCTTTCTCTATCTCCTCAGTAAAGCCAGTAACTCTTAGATTTACTCTTTTGAGGCTATTTCCTAGATCTTGTAGGCATGCTTCATTGCTTTTTAATCTTTTTTCTTGTCTTCTCTGAGTACTGTCAATCATCAGCCTGTCTTCAAGCTCATTCTTTCTTTCTTCTGCTTGATCAATTCTACTATTAAGAGACTCTGATGCATTCTTCATTATGTTCAACAGCATTTTTCAATTCCAGAATTTCTGCTTGATTCTTTTTAATTATTTCAATCTCTTTATTAAATTTATCTGATAGAATTCTGAATTCCTGCTCTGTGTTATATCAAATTTCATTGAGTTTCTTCAAACAGCTATATTCAATTCTCTATCTAAAATATTACATATCTGTTTCTCCAGGATTGTTCTCTGCTGCCTTATTTAGTGTATTGGGTGCAGTCATGTTTCCTGGTGCTTGTGTATGTTCATCAATGTCTGGGCAATGAAGAGTTAGGTATTTATCGCAGTCTTTGCAGCTTGGGCATGTTTGTACCTGTCCTTCTTGGGAAAGCTTTCCAGATATTTGGAAGGACTTACGTGTTATGATTTAAGCCATGTCTGCTTTAGGAGACACTCCAAGCCCAGTTATGCTGTGGTTCTTGCAGACTCAATGGTATCACATTGGTGGTCTGGTTGTTCATTCTTATGAGGGTGCTTTTTTGTGTAGGTAGTTGTGAAATCCTGCAGGTTGCGGGAGGAGGGTAGGATTACCTGTGGAGTCTTCTATTCGTCCATCTTACTCCACCTCTAGCATGACATTTCTTGAACTTACAAAATAAATGAATAAATATTGCCTTGCATAGTTTCAGATAGTCGTTTCAGTCAAGATTGCATTTTCAAATACCATATACATAAGATCTATGGGATATTAAAACATTCCACCTCAGAAGCAAAGAAAAGTATTGAAATATATTAAAGTAGAATTCCACTATTTCCAAATAATGAGAAAAAGTCCAGTGTGATGGTAAACTTTTCAACTGTACAATATTTCTAAAGAAATTCAGCTTCATTTGTCTTAAATATTAAGAATATATAATAGAATACAAATAAATATTAATGCTTCAAAAATATTTAAAATAATCCCTATTATGTGTTTTTTTTCAATCATAAAACCCTCCTAACATAAATTCATTGTTTGATACCTAATTCTAAGGCATGCTGAAAGAATGTATTTCTTGAGTTCCATTTTTATTCTGAATTCTCCTTCGTTAAAAGGAACAAGAAAAATAATTTTAAGATTTTACTTGTAAAGAATATACATCATATTTTATAAGCATCATATATTCTAAGTTAGCAGGATCATGATAAAATCCTAAAATCCAACTCTCCATGAAGCTGTGTTAGAGCTGCTTCACATTTAATTAGCTTTTTAAATGTTGCAAATATTCAAGGAGCCTCTCCATTTTGGATAATTGCCATCCACTCTTATATTTGGGCTAAGTACTCTCTCAGTGCAAGTGACAAAAAGTCAACTAAAACCTGACATGACTAAAGAGTCAAGCCTAGATTCAGAGGTGAAATGACGAAATGGTCTCTCTCTCTCCTTGTATCTATATATGTTTTAGGTTTTCCTTGTATCTTTGTAACATTTTCTCATAAATTTTTTATAAATTTGAAGTGTATAACATGATGTTTTGATATACACAGTCAATGATTACTACAGTCAAGCAACGATTACTACAGTTCTTTGTACCTTTGTAACCTTTTCTCATAAATTTTTTATAAATTTGAAGTGTATAACATGATGTTTTGGTATACAAAGTCAATGATTACTACAGTCAAGCAAATTAACATGCCTATCTCTTCATTTGGTGTTTATATATGAGTTTTGGCATTTATTCTCTATCTGTGAGTTTTGATCACTTCCATAAGATGAATAGAGGGCAATGTATTACCATAGACAATTTTACTTATCAGTCCCAGAACAAAGAAAAGAAACTCACTGTTACCTCTCCCTGTTTCAGTGGGGTGTGTTAGGTGGGGGCGGCGGGGGGGGGCGGGGAGGTGAGGGGCATGGGTAGAGGAGAAAAGAGGATGGATGGATGTATCTATAAAGGAGTCTCTAACTGGCTCAGTTTTGGCCCACCCTGAATTAGATGCCTACTCCTTTGACCATAAAGACAAGGTATCTTCATTGACCCCTTCTCTACAGTGGTAAGGAGATAGAAATGAGGGTGGGGCATGGCTAATACTATACTAAAAGAGAAAAGCATGTTAGATAAACAGTAAAAATATGTCAACTTCATGTTTTCTCTTACAAAGGTGACTTTGGATATCCCCTTCTAGCCAGTAGATCTCTAAATAATAAGTTATCTCTGGTTCGTGGACATTTTAAAATAAGCCTCAGTTACCTATAATTCTTATATAAGTAGGAGCAGCATGTTGCTCTCCTTGAGGAGATGATTTCAGCCATTCACGAGCAGGCACCATAGGTCCTCAACTAAATCCCCACAGTTCTCACTGGAGATGAGTTCAGAAGAACAGAGAAGGTGTGCCAGGCCATGGCCTGCAGGAGAAGATCACCTGCCTTAATTCCCAGCTGTGTAAAGGGGCTGGAGTTCAGTGTCCAAATAAGACAAGGTTATACCAAGAAATGCCAAATTGATGAAGGGTCTGAGATCCCCAATTTCCACTTTTGTGTAGTTTTATGTATGACACCCGAATTCAGCAGAAAATGTCCTAGACACTTTCCAACTTAAATGGTTGAGTTATATATCTTCCTTTAGGTTCCTGCCACTCTTACTTTTAATGGAGGGAAGGAGGATTATAAGTTCAGAAGGAAGAGTTATCTGAGAGTCCTGAGAAATGAAGAATTGAGCAAGGGAGATAAACTGGCAGTTCACAGAAAGGTATCTTCATATGAGGTTTACCGATTTATCAACATGCATACAAAAGGTACAAAGAAGAGCAGTTCAAAACAGAAAGAACACCTAAATTAAGCAAGGGAAGTAAACTGAAATAGCTTAAAAGCATCCAGGCAAGTAATAGGAACTTGTGAAAGTAGCCAAGAAAGCAAATATCTGTACCGTATTAAATGGTGGTGATTGCAATAACTGGAGCTCACAATCATCTTAAAGTCCTTGTTCATTTTTGTGAATGTCTGGATGTCCTGTAGATCTGTGTCTATTTTCCATCTATTTTCCCTTACATTTTAGCTATGCAATGTCATTTCCTTCCATTCTTGGTAATTTGAAAGTCAGGATTTTATATGAAATATCGTAGAGTTAATTTGAGTCTCTAGATGAGATATCTGGAAGGCTGTTATGGTCAAAACATAATTAATCTATTACTGAGTTGCTTCAAAGCAAAGCTTCATGCTTTGTGAAAGCTGCTCTTTGTGAAAGGTGACTACTATAGTCAAAATTTTGTGTCCCCAAAATGTCATATGTTGAAATCCTAATTGCCAAGGTGATAGTATTAAGAGGTGAGACTTTGAAAAGTGATTAGAGGATGAGGGCAGAGCCCTCATGAGGCGGGTTAGTGCCCTTATAAAAGAAACCCTAAAGATCTCTACCCCCTTCCACCATGTGAGGACACAGCAAAACGGCTGTGAACCAGGAAGCATGCCCTCAGGAGACACTGCTCTATCGGCACCCTTGATCCTGCACTTCCCAGCCTCCAGGGCATAACAAATAAATTTTTGTTGTTTATAAGCTGCCCAATCTGTGGTATTTTGTTATAGCAGCCTGAACAGACCAAGATGGTCACTCTTACTCCAAGGGTATAGTCCTCCAGGAATACCAAGTGGAAGCCTTGAGAGTATATTAGGCCCTCCTTTGTGGTAGTCCTTGGACTCTAGTTTCTGACCCTGTAACCTTCTGAGACTAACAGTTTTGCTCAGCTTCTAATCATCTCAGTAACCTCCTTTAGAATGGGCAGGTGCTTTGACGAGAAAAAGTGGTACCAAATGTCAGTTTAATTTTACCCCTTTCTTCTTTGGAGCTCTTGGCTCCTCAATCCTTCTTGGTAGCTCTCTAATCCTTTTTGACAGACATTTTTTAATTTTGTCTAGATTTTCTAGATAGTCTCTTGTAGAGCTGGTCTGTAACAAGCTAGCCCCACCTCCTCTGTAAATTTAAAATTTTAGAGAAAATTTGTTTGATTTCAGAGCCTTTGACTTTTCATACTCTTACATTTATAATTTCATAGTCAATGCCACCTAAAAATACTTATTTTTTTATCTAAAGTTTTTAAATGTAAAGTGTTTATCTTCCGCATTTAAAGGATAATATCTTTGAAGGTTAAGATTTAAACTGTACACTTCTATACATTCCCTGAAATGTTGGATGATTTCATCAGAATATTGTTGGTATGTTACATAGATGTAATGAAGTGAGCATTGAAAAGATTAGTTTCTATTTGAAGTTCTGGTTTGGTAAGTCCTTCAACATCTCTTCCCCAGCATTTCCAGTCTTAGAAGTCTGTGCTACACACATGTCTACATGTGCACACAAAGATATGTATGAATATATAATCCACTGGCCATGCCCACACAACACTTATTTTATCTCTGAAGTATTTTACTAATACATAATATATAAACACAGGCATATGACATGTATCACAATCCTTTACAACAAACAATATGTCTCTGTCAACAAACGTGCATTTATATTTTCTCTATGCCTTGAGTTCCTAGTCAATGAGAACTTGGCAAAGCACATTCTATTGAAAATCTCAGCCAAAGCTCTAAATGCCTCAGCCAGACTACTCTACCATTTTATCCAGTGTTCAGTATATTCTGTAACAAGTGTTGTTTACTCAGCTGTGACCTCTCTTTCTGCCATTTACTTTGTTTCTGGCAAACAATATTGACACTAACAGATATGAAAAGCATGGAAGTAATAATGTTGGACCTCTTTCAAAGGGGAAAAAAAGAAAATGCATCAGGTTGAATGTTAAAATGCAAGGCTTATCATAGCTTGAGTTGCCTTCTGGGAAATGTTAAAGAATGTTAAAGGGTAAAGACTAACAGATGATTTGGGATTTGTGGCAGTCCTCTGACAAACGAGAAGCATTATTAAAATTACTGCAGCCTACAATAATTGACCAACTATTTTATGGAACGTGTCTGGAAGAAACTAGAGCAGGAGACAGGTTATGATTTAACAGCATATGAAGAGAAAGGAATAACAGTTGCTAAAGTATGAAACGAGAGTGCATCTCTACAAAATCTGTGCTTCACCATCTCTTTAGTCCTCTGTAGCACTGATTCTGCTCCAGCTTCCATTTTCATTTATGCTTCTCCACAGGATCTGTGAGAAGAGAGAATTCTCCCAAATTCTCATAGGGTCTGTGCATATGGAGATGTCCACGACAGAAAGGAAAACTTTAATTAACAATGTCAATCTATAAAAAGAAAAGCTAGCACTTGAAATATATATGTATATTCTCAATTATCAAGATAATTTTTAAGTAATAAAAAACAATTTGCAGAAAAATACAGTATGATCTTGTGTTTTCTTAATACAAGATCTATAGAGCTATTAAACATATTTATATTTACATCTCTATCTATATGTTTATGCCATGAAAACATTCTAGAAAGGTACATTCTGTTATGGACTGAATGTGTCACCCCCAAATTCGTATGTTGCAATCCTAACCCCCAAGAGAATGGTATTATGGAGAAGAGCCTTAGAAGATGATGAGGTTATGAGGATAGAGCTCCCATTAATGGGATTAGTGTCCTTATGAAAGAAATCCCAGAGAGCTCTCTCACCCTCTTTCCTCCATGTGAGGATACAATGAGAAACCTGAAATAGTGCCTTCACCAGAACCCATCCATGCTGGCACCATGATTTCAGGCTTCTGGCCTCCAAAACAGTGAGAAATAAATGTTTATTGTTTAAGACATCTGGTCTATTGGTATTCTTTTATAGTAGCCCTGCTAGGCAATGAATGGATAACGTGAAGGGGATGAGTAAAATAAAACTATATTTTTAGTTTATATGTATTGTTTGAATTTATTTAACAGTTTATATTTAAATATAGAAGTATATAGAATAAAAAAGTCAGTATCTATTTTGGTTGATGTATCTATTTTGGTCTTATGTAACTATACAACATTAATTCACATTTTACTTTATTAATCATATATCATAATTGTAAAATTGAAAAGATACCAACAATAATTATTATATCATTTTATTTGCTGCCATAGAATTGACAACATATGTCAAGTAGCATATTTATATTCAGAATATCAAGGATGTATTATTGCTAAGCTTGGTGGTAGGGGCTTAAGATCCTATTAACTGAAAACTGCTCTTCTGGCTCAATTTCTGAAGAACAAGCAAATCCTTTTACCAGGAAAAAAAAAGAAAGAAAGAAAAAGTAAACAGAAAAATGAGGTTCCATTTAAGATAACTCTTGTTTTTTAAAAATCTATAGTTTTATGCTAAAAAAGTAAGTAAAAGCCCCATTATCAATATATTTCCAAGTCTTTTATAGGACAATATTGCTCTATGTAATACTAGCTAGTGAAGAAAATCTTTCTGTTTACCTCTAATAAGTAAAATTCCTTCCCCCAAACTTGACCTTGATACACATTTTATATTTGTCTCTCCTTTTCTTTTTGGTCAAAATGTGGAGATGTGGGTAAATGCAATTTTTCTAAAATATCAAAAGGAGACAGAGAAAAGGATGATGTCTGAAATGCAGATATGAACCTTGGCAATGACCAAATGTCAATAGCTGAAGACATATATTTCCTCTTGAGCATCATTACAAAAACAGAGCATCATTATAAAAGACAGTGCAGTTGTTTCAGGTCCTAATGAAACTAACAGCAATGTAGGATGTTGAGGAAATACAAACTAAAATAAAATAGATATGTAAAACACTGAATTTCAAAAGTTATTGTTTCAATAACATATTAAAATTTACTTTTTCAGGCTTGATGATGGAATTCCTATTCACTGAGAGAATATTCACCTAGAAATATTGAGAGCTTTAAGGTCTCTCACTGGTCATTTCATTCCCACGTATCCCACCCCTAAAATCAGTATTCACTAAGAATTATAATCAGAGACATAAAGTTGACTAACTGGGAGTTCTTACAAATATTTTATTCAAAACCTATTTTCTCAATACAGTTCGTTTCTCCTTTTACTGTTCATATATTTTATTGGAAGGCTGCAGCTTTTGTTTAATCAAATAACACTGTCAGCTGCATTACCCTGGACAAGTTACTTAACTCTGTAAGCCTCCTTTTCTCACATGTTAGATGGAGATATTAATAGTATCTACTTCATAGGACAGTGATAAATATTAACTGAATTTTTATATAAATTATATATACAGTTTAATTATAAACTGTTTATAATTATATATACATGTATAAACATGCATAGTTAGAATGGTTCTTGGTACATAATAAACATTCAATGAATGTTGTTGTTATTTACGTAAGGAGTCCAAGAAACCAGACATCTTTGCTCTTAAGTGTCCTCTCTTTACTTGTTCTTATGCCCAACAGAAAGCATTAGTTGAATCTAACTGAAATCTCAACCTTGACAAGAGGAAAATGTGATAATCCACAGATTCCAAAACTACCTTCTAAAATAGGTCAAATGGGTTGAATTGCTTCAGTCAAATGTGCATTGCTTAAGTGGTGCCTATCTCTAAATTCAGCACTATTGAGGGGAAAATATCATAGGCAAAAACCTCCATGTTATTTCTACCTACCAGTTTTTAAAACTTTCCTTTGTAAACCTTTCAAACTCCATATTTTAAAGAGGAATAAAAAATTAGAAAAATTTCATAGCCCTATTTTTTTGTCTCATTTCGAATCACTGAGAAACATTTTATTAAAGACAACGAAGAAAACTATGTCCCTATGACAAGAATACTGACCTAATCACCCTCAGGCTTTCTTCTAATTTATAGTTTTTCAATCTTTTGACTTCAATTGCTTCCTAAAATGCTTACTCTTTTCACCTCACACTATTCCTAATCAGTGATTTGACTTTTTCTGCTTTTCCGAGTTCTATGCAAAGAAAAACTATAACTTGATAGACAATTGCTCCTTCACCTCTATTAAATTCTCAGTTCAAAAAGAAAAAAGGGGTTGCATGAAAATGGTCCAAAATAGCTTATTAATAAACAAAACATATGTATTTTAAAAACAATATGTATTCTGTCATTTAAAAAAAATCCCTGATTGTCATGCTGTTTAAGGATGATGTTTTACTGGAAGCACCATTTCTGATATCCATCTAATCGCAGAATAGGTTAAAAGAAGGAATTCTTTCAAATCTACAAAATCATCTCTAGAGCAACTCCTCAAATGGCTGGTTGGATTAACTGGATGTACACATAGTAAAGGCCTTTGCAAGTGGCATTGATCAAATATGTCACAAAGACAAAAAGAATAAGGCTAAAAGTACACAATTGAGTGTTTTTATATCTGGGAGAAAAGAGACAACAATTAGAAATGATTTAAGGAGAAGTTTGTTTTCTCTCAAGAAAAGTAAATATACTGAAGGTTCTTAATTTTAAAGTTACCTAAAAATTAGATTTATCAATAAATACATTAAGTAGCAGAAGAATAAACATAGGAAAAGACAAAGGTAACCTATGGAGTGCCAACTTACACAGTTCTTTAAGTTACAGTATTTTTGTTTCCTTCTATCTGGCATCAGGTTTCATCAGACTACTCAGAAACATTCAACTTAGTTTACAGAAAAATGATTAAAATTGTTCAATAATTATTTAAAAGTTTTGAGTAAAAAACATAACATGGACTATTCAGCAAAAGGTGTTAGGAATGTTAGGAAAATTTACTACTGAAAAAAAACAATATTCTACCGACATCATAAAACACATCAGAATAAATTGCATATGTATTAAAGAGATAATCAAATATTAAAATCATGAAAAAGTGGTATCTGAAGAGTTCAAGCTTTCAAGTCATAAAATTATTCTACAAAAGCAAACAAATACAAAAAATAAATAGATTTAACTACCAAAAAATTAATTTAAACATATAAAAAGCTAACATAATATTCCAGGGAAAACCAAGGAGAAAAATGGTCACCATAACTATGCTAATAGAATATAAACTCTTATAAATCAAAAAAATTGCAAAAATTAAGCAAAAGTTATCAATTAATAAATACTAGTAATATTTTAATAGCATATACAATTTTGGCATGGAAATGGTATGGCTGTCACTCTTAACATACTGTGATGATAGTATAAGTTTCCAGAGCCTTTCCATAAACCCAGCAGTTTTTTAAATGTTGAAATTTTCAGAGCTTTTAACCCATAAATATCTCCTTTAGGAATTTAAAATAGAAACAAAGAACGATATAAGTACCAAAATTTTATTTAATAATTCCAAAAATAAATACAAACAACCTACATATTTATTAACAGAGAAATGTCTAAATAAAATAAAGAACACACATACTATACAATACTATGCAGCATCAATGGTACTGTCACAAAACTAGCTTTTTTTTTTTTTTTTTTTTTTTTTTTTGAGATGGAGTCTCGCTCTGTGGCCAGGCTGGAGTGCAGTGGCGCGATCTCAGCTCACTGCAAGCTCCGCCTCCCGGGTTCACGCGATTCTCCTGCCTCAGCCTCCTGAGTAGCTGGGACTACAGGCGCCCGCCACCACGCCCGGCTAATTTTTTGTATTTTTTAATAGAGACGGGGTTTCACCGTGGTCTCGATCTCCTGACCTTGTGATCCGCCCGCCTCGGCCTCCCAAAGTGCTGGGATTACAGGCGTGAGCCACCGCGCCCGGCAGCACAAAACTATTTAAAAGGTGTGAAAATGCTCATTATATATTGCAAGGCAGGAAAACAGAAAGACATTCGGAATTTTTTCTTCTTTTAAGCTTGTTACAATAAACATTCATTACATAAAATATTAAAGAAACAATTACTGAATTACCAAAAGATATATTCATAGCCTATTGTAAAAATAAAAGAAATTTGAACAAGCCTTGCTTTCTTTTAAATATATGTGAACATCATATTGCTGATGTAGTACAAATTGATTTTTTAAAAATATTTCAGCAGAGTAAAGGGAGGTTGCATTTTCCCATTGTGTTTGAGTTGCACCAACAGACAGGATGAGTAGTTTTATGTTACAGTCCTTTATATCACAGCAAACAGAAACCCAATGAATAACTACAGACCCACAAAAGGAAGCAAACTAACAAACACTGGTAGAACAAATAATCCTCAGATAGCATCCAGGGCTCACTGACTTACAAGACTGCTGCTCACTCACAAAGAGGAACTTGAGATTTAGTTGAGGTAATTTGGTGTGTCTGAAAAAGAATTCAATCAGGAGGCAAAATTTCATGCCACTCCCTGTTTGAATTTTGCAAGAGACTCAGCATGTAATCTTGTTTTAGACACTAACAAATGGGGAAGAGAAAACTTCACCTGCTTAAAGAGAGCCCAAAAGTCTTGAAATATCCTCTAGCTACCTTATGGATTTATTGCAGCACCTGGGTTCTTTCATAAGTTTCTTATTAGACTAAAACATTCACATCCAATATGTATCACCTGTTCAAAACACACTGTTATTAAAATGACAATGAGGTAAATGATGTCTTCATAAGGCAATACATATTTCATGGATGGTACTGTGTATAGTTTTTATACTAATATTAATTTAATGAGCTCTTCTGTTTGTTACAGATTGGCTAATCCATTTTTAATTTCCTATGGTTTGGGTCAGGACCCTTCGTAATTGGCCTCGAGTCAATTTCACTGAAATGCAGGCGTTTCTGTGGAGGTCTAGAAAATGCGTGTTATTAAACAGTCTGCTTATGAAAGGAAATTTCTACCCTGATATCTGTGGCAGATAATGTACCCTGGAGGGTTGCCATCTGGTTTGTGTATTTTTAATATTTTCAAGATTGGGTTACTATAGTTTAGATCTACAGTGTTCTTTGTTTTGTTTGGTCTGGAGTTAAAAATGAGTCACTGTAAACTCAGAATAAGCAAATCCATACAATTGAAAATGGTATGGGGTGAAGACATCCAATTGACTTGTAATAGGAGTTAATAGGAGCGTGTTGTCAAAGACATCTAAGTTTCAAATGCAAGCTCAATTAGAAATCAACACAAAGTAACAAACATTTGCTTTTAAGAATTTAACTAGTTATGAAATTTTCCAATATTAGGGTAGTTTTGACTGAAAAGTATTAATACTTTTAATTTTAAATATTCATATTAGAAATTAAGGGAAAGTCGACACGCTTAAAGTAATATTTATGTTCCTCCAAAGAAACTATGTGAGAGAATATTAATCCTTCTAAATGATTATGCCAGGCATACTGTATGCTACTTTAACAACTAAAGGACATTGCAATTGACTGTTGAATGTTGCTGGCAAAATGATTCACTCCCAGAGAGAAAACCAGAGTGGAAAATATGAAGAGTATCTTTTTGTGATCTTTACTTTTTTTGTCAGGCAGAAATATAAATTTTTATTTACATTTTAGATGTCCTCCCTTCTCCTTAATATCTTTCTTAATTCATCACTGGTAGTAACAAACTGCAATTTATGCTAGAATGGTTTGAAATTAGAAAAACATCTGACAAAATATGTTTACTGAAATTCTTTAGCACATCATAATTTGATGTATTACCAATTTAAAAATAAAAATTTTACTTAGAAATTATAAATATTAGGCCGGGCGCGGTGGCTCAAGCCTGTAATCCTAGCACTTTGGGAGGCCGAGATGGGCGGATCACGAGGTCAGGAGATCGAGAGACGATCCCGGCTAACACGGTGAAACCCCGTCTCTACTAAAAAATACAAAAAAATAGCCGGGCGAGGTGGCGGGTGCCTGTAGTCCCAGCTACTCGGGAGGCTGAGGCAGGAGAATGGCGTAAACCCGGGAGGCGGAGCTTGCAGTGAGCTGAGATCCGGCCACTGCACTCCAGCCTGGGTGACAGAGCAAGACTCCGTCTCAAAAAAAAAAAAAAAAAAAAAATTATAAATATTAATTTATAAACTGTTTATAATATAAATGTTATAGTTTTCAGGAGAGAACTTTTAATTCCTTAACAGTGATTGATGTTTATGTACACACATGCACATATGCACGCACACACACACACTTACATACACATGTACATGTACTTACATACACAGGTACATGATGTTCCATATACACACACATGCACATATGCATGCACACACACACACACACACACACACTCTTACATAACTGAAATGACAATATGCTTCTGGTAGATATTACACAATTATTTTGTAAGTTAATACTTATTATTATTTAATAGCTCATGGTAAATGACCATATCATATGGCATTCCATTGGTGTGCAGTAATCTTGGCATTCCATTGATGTGCAATAATGTATTTAACTGTCTGTTTCATATTTATGTTGCTTCCAGTTTTCCACTCTTACTAATAACACATTTTTACAGAAATATTCAACTTTCTAAATAGATTCTTGAAATAAATCTTAAAGGGGAAAACAATATGTTCAAGGGGTTCTTGGTACATGTTGCTAAATTATTTTTCATAAAGATTCTAACAATTTTTACCCTGGAAGCATTAAGTATTACTAACATTTTAAAAAATACACGTCACTGAGGTGCTTTATCAATGATATTGATTATAAATTGGTATTACTTTGATGGCTAGTGAGCTTCGACACAATCCCACATGTATGCTCACATATACTTCTTCTATAAATTTTTTGTTCATGCTTATTTCTCAGTTTTCGGAAATTTGCTCTTTCATGTTTGTCTTTTCTCTATTTATTGACATTTATCTTTCCCATGGCTTTCAGGTGGAAAAGGAAACATAACATGTCAGTTATGTTGTATTGAATATGAAGGAAGGGCAGGGAAAAGCTTCATATCATCCTTCAGTTTCAGGCCTGGGGAGCTCTCCACACTTCAGAGCTTAGGGACCATCCAAGAGAAAATAGCAGAAAAAAGGCAAGAGGAACTCAGAAGTAGAATTACCTATTCTAGATAATAATTTATGTAACTTTTATTTTATAGATAATGGAATTGAAGCATGTAAAAGCTTGTTAATAGTAAGATCAAGACTAGAGCTGAAGCCCAGGTCATCTGACTACAGGTTTACACTGATTCACATTTGGAAAGACAGAATCTCCTAGATCCTGTTGGCACTGTGCCTCAGGTCTGTCCCAGTCAAAGCCAGAGTCCATCCTTGGTTTGAGGTGGAGAAGAAAAGGTGTTGAGTCTATACAGTGGAGAACACCACCAAGTTACTATTTTTTCTTCCCTACTTTTCTTACAGTTTACTATTTCATTGATGTGCAAACTGTAATTAATGTACTGAGAAATTCTGACTGATTTTGTCCTGGGTTGAAGATATGGTCTTATTTAAGGCCAACTCATTGCACCGGAAGGCAGCATGACAAAAACTGATGTGAATAGGACTCTGCCAAAAATGGCAATGATACAAAGCTGATTAACAAGATTTTTTTTCAAAAACCCATTAAACTACCAATTCTAATGTGCTGATATTTAAAGAGGAGTACTCAGTAGCACAAAGATAAATTACCATAATTGAACCAAAGTGCAATCAACAAATGTTTGCACTGAGAACCCACCTGTTTCTTAAACATTCCTGTCTTTGATGGGTCTAACTGAAAGTTTCCGAATCTACAAAGTTTTCTACAGAGTAGAAATAGTCAATATTCCTACAGGTTTCTGTTTCTTCTTGCACAAGAGAGTTATAGGTTATATTGTATATTTCAATTACAATCATTTAGATCATTGTGTCGAGAAGAATTCTGAATCCACAACAGGGACCATCAGAATTCCAATGAGCATTTGACTATGTCTACCATAGATCCAGCAGAAGGAAGCAACAGTCAAATATTTTTCACATCTCTGTGCCATCACCAATAGTCAGAAAGTGACATGACAGAGATAGTGATTATGGGCACAAAAAGAATAGAGATCTATTAGTTTCTCTATATTGTGGGTTCAATAGACTTAATTAAACCACATTCATGTTCCTGTTCAGGGATGCCTTACAGAAAAATAAAAGCCGTCTTGAAACTTCCTTCCCATGAATATAGGACCTAATTGTTAATGTCCTTTAAAGAAGTAAAATTCCTAACTTCAATTTTCAGTTATCTCCCTTTGTATACTCATATTAAAACTGCCCTCCAGCATTTCAAACATATGATACAGAAAAGACTTTACTGGGTTCTCCACAGTTCGTGGTGATTGTAACTTACATGAACAATTAGCACAGTTGTAACTACAGCCCTTAATTCATTCATTGTACCAGAAACACTGATGGTTGCAGTTATAAAGTGTTAACTACTGCTATCTCTTAAATAAAATGAAAACGTAACCCAAAATATGAATTACATCATTCAGGGAAAATAGTTTATAAGTGATATACAAATATAACCTTAAAATAACTTTCACATTTCTCAAGTAATAGAAATTTATATTTTTTAAAACATGCAATTTACTAAGAGTTCCTATAATCACAACGATTCTCATATTAGCATAGAGCACATGCTCATAACTTTGTAGTCTGGCAGTTTATCAAACTAGTCTTTTTTTGTTGTTGCTATTTAGATCTTGATTTTAACATTCATATATCCTAAAAGAACATGAGTGAATAAACTGAGTTGGATTCTTTAGAGGTAACTTCATATTCAACCCATTATCCCTTTTTGAAGAAAACTGCATCCATATATTAGTATTCACAGCACACATACTACAATTTTCAAGGCACGTGTCAGACCCATGGAAGAAAATAATTCATTATGATGTCTGTGAAAATGGCTCCTGAATCCATTCACCCAGATTTTCTTTTCTGAGTTTCTGATGCACATTTCCAACCTTCTGGTAGGCACCTGCATCAATATCCAATGTCCCTATTTTTATTACAGTATCACTAACCACTTTTAACAAGAAACCTCTTGTTTTTTATTCTTTCCTTTCCCATTTATCCTATATGTAATAAGTCCTCAAGTCTTCTTCATATTATACTGATCATTTCTTTCATTCCTGCAGCCCCACCCTAATCACCATAGTAACCACCAAATCAGGAGGCTGAATTCAATCATAAGTTCTATCCTTTCTAGGTTACAAAAAGCTCAAAATAGGCAATAGGTATATAAAATGCAGGCTCACTTAGCACTTCAATTTAAAGAATCCAATTCTTTTTTATATATATACTTTAAGTTCTAGGGTACATGTGCACAATGTGCAGGTTTGTTGCATACATATACATGTGCCATATTGGTGTCCTGCATTAACTCATCGTTTACATTAGGTATTTCTCCTAATGCTATCCCTCCCCCCTTCCCCCATCCCACAACAGGCCCCGGTGTATGATGTTCCCCTTCCTGTGTCCAAGTGTTCTCATTGTTCAATTCCTACCTATCAGTGAGAACATGCAGTGTTTGGTTTTCTGTCCTTGTGGTAGTTTGCTGAGAACGATGGTTTCCAGCTGCATCCATGTCCCTACAAAGGATACGAACTCACCCTTTTTTATGGCTGCATAGTATTCTGTGGTATATATGTGCCACATTTTCTTAATCCAGTCTGTCACTGATGGACATTTGGGTTGGTTCCAAGTCTTTGCTATTGTGAATAGTGCCGCAATAAACACACATGTGCACGTGTCTTTACAGCAGCATGATTTACAATCCTTTGGGTATATACCCAGTAATGGGATGGCTGGGTCAAATCGTATTTCTAGTTCTAGATCCTTGAGGAATCTCCACACTGTCTTCCACAATGGTTGAACTAGTTTACAGTCCCACCGACAGTGTAAAAGTTTTCCTATTTCTCCACATCCTCTCCAGCTCCTGTTGTTTCCTGACTTTTTAATGATCGCCATTCTAACTGGTGTGAGATGGTATCTCATTGTGGTTTTGATTTGCATTTCTCTGATGGCTAGTGATGATAAACATTTTTTCATTGTCTGTTGACTGCTTAAATGTCTTCTTTTGAGAACTGTCTGTTCATATCCTTTGCCCACTTTTTGATGGTTTTTTTTTTTTTTTTCTGATAAATTTGTTTGAGTTCTTTGTAGGTTCTGGATATTAGCCCTTTGTCAGATGAGTAAAGACTCCAATTCTAAGTTGTCTCGTAAAGCAGCTCTCGCCACCAGCTGTCATACCTGTGACCATGCTAAATGCTGAGGCCAGTGGTAGAAGCAGCTTGCAGAGAATCCAAGCTTACAGTCCTTCCTTTGGTTTTATTCATAAGCAGCTGTGAGAAGTGTTCCATTGGCAAGGGCCCTGTCTCAACAATGATGGTGCCTCCTGTGAAACTCCTTAAAATTTGTGAATGCACAGCTTCCTCCCAACACTCCCTGGATGCTGAAGAAAGGTGTCGAAAAGACATTACTCAACAGAAGATCTTAAAAGAGAGTCCGCCTTCTTGTAATCTTATATGAAAAATGCTATTTGTCACATCTTGCATCCAGAGCTTGTGAAATACAGCCACATTATCAAATAAAAGAAGCCATTGTTCTTTGTAGAAATGGTCACTTCTAGGATTGGGGGGCAGTAAATATAAAAGATGAACCTGGAGCACTGTTAGTGGCAGAGTGAGGAAGTGCCCCCAAAAATGACAATGAAGGAGATTTCTCAATGGGACATAGGGAACATCAGACATGCATATTTAAGAGATAATGTATGATATACAGATCCAAGAGACAATGTCAGGAGGGCAGATCAAAGGCTGCCCTGTTAGGGCATGCCATTGATGAAGAGCATCATCTTATGAGCTAACCCAATGACTGCCTGTCTGGAATTAGATCGGTATACATGAACCAGCTGCAGGAACTATCCTACAAGTTATCTGAGCATCACCACGGTCCAGTTATACTCTGAAATTCAAAAACCACAGGGAGGAATAAGAAGGACCTCATCCAAATTGACCCAGAATCTTCATTTGGAATGATAGCAGAAGCAAAATGGGCTTTGCGATTTATTCTGCTGAAGGAGAGATCTTTTTAGGAGTAATATTTTGTACAAACGTCCCAGTAACAGCTGATGTGGGAATGTAGGTAGAATATTTGTGGAGGTGATGTAGATAACTCCATTCTCCCATCCTTCATTGAGCTCCTTTCAGGACTTTGTACCAATACATGCCTTTGACATGAGCAGGAAACTGTTTCTGCATTATGCAGGATTCACTGGGAAACACAAAGCAAACATAGGCCCCTAGGTGCCTTCTCTGCTGTGAATAAACAACAGTCCCAATAGAAACAATAATAATTTTATTATGTTTCTAAAAATTTCATGAGGAAATGAGTCTCTGGTTAGTAATTAGATGAGTTTGCATCTTATGATGATGTTGCAATTATTGCATTATAACTGACCATATTATAGTATTTTGGACTTAACAAAGAGAAGGAAGAGGTAGGACCGCAGACCAAAAAAAACGTTCAAGGTATCATCATCCTTAACCTCTCATCCGTCTGGAGGTTGAGAGAGGCAAGTGTCCAAAGGGGCATGCTCAGATGATGGTGTTAGTAAGGGAAGGAACTTGTCATGAATATATTTTACCTGAGGGGAATAGATTAGGTCTGTCAGACTAGAGCAGGGGTGGGCAAACTATTGGCCTGCAGGCCAAATTTGGCTCTGCCTGTCTTTCTAAAGCTTTACTGGAATTCAGTCGCTTATCTGCATATTATCTATGGCTGCTTTCACACTACCACTACAAAGTTGAGCAGTTGTGAAAGAGATGGTATGGTCCACAAGTCTGAAATACTTACTACCTGCCCCTTTATAGAAAAAGTTTGCCAATACGTAATGCAAACAGCAAGATGCAAATCTTCTGGATTATCCAAACTTCTTGTATTTCCTATGATTGTTTTCCTTTTTATTCCTGATTTTTTGGAATCAATATAGAAAAGCACTCAACCTCAGTTAAACTACAGTAAAACAAGAATAAAAGTTGGACCAGCAGGTTGGAGAACAAGCTGCACCCCTGGAAACTGTAATGGGGATAGCAAACAATGCCCAGAGGGGTGGCGAGAGCTTTGTGTGAAGCTCACATCCCTACGACGAGATTATCTGGGGCCAACCTTGGAAGGCAGTGTTTCTTTACATCATGTAATTAATTATATTTCTCATCTGCTTGTGAAAAAAAATAAGAGATGTTTACAATAATAAACATAACACAGAATCATTTTTAAAGAAAATTTTAAAGGAGATCCAAAGTCACAGACTAGCTTTTTCCTGAGAATCATATTCCCAGTTGGCCACATGTTTGGAACAAGTTATTTCTCCAAACCACTGTGGCTGAGACCATATTAACCTAAGCAGGATACAGTCTGCCAGATGTTAATGATATTTACAGTCCTGGATTCTGTTATAAAATATGAATGGCCATCGTGTGTATTCAGCAGTGTTAGCTCTCATTCTCTCATTATTTATTCATTTATTCAGCAAACATTCACTGAACACTTTCTCTGCACAAGCCCCCTGTTCTGGACTTACATTCTCTTTGTGAAGGTTTCCGTTTGCATCAGGTGGCCTCCTCATGCAGCACTGAAGCAGTTATTTTACTTTGTAGTTCACTTACCTGACAATGGAGTTTTTCAGATGTATAGGAGATAAAACTATCAACAAGGTGCTGGCACCCCTATTTTGTCAGCACTGAAGAGCTCAGAGAACATTTCATCCATGCTCCCTGCCTCTTTAAAATTAGCTTCCAAGTAGAGAAAACCAGCAATCAGCCAAAAGGAAAACAGTAGATACTTGATATAGGATATTTATTTCATTTTTGAGGGGAATGTTAGAAGAAAGAAGCCTCAGTGGAGAAAACAGAAGAAGTACACATTAGCTAAATATTAGACAAGTAAATAGGAAAACAGTAAAGTGTCTATTCACTGTACCTGGAGAAGCATTGCACTATACAGAAAGTGCTTTTATAGTCTCTCCTTGAAAACAAGGATAAAGTCAGTAAGTGAAGACTTGTGCCAGCCAGTATACCACCATTCCTTCAACAACTACTGGTAAGAGCATCATTATTGGTATACCAAAGTAAATTGACCTCCAAATGATCATTTTCTCTAGAGCCTTGCTTGTTCAGCCTGGAAGTAGATTGGACTCAGATGCCCTAGCAGTTACCTTGGAGGGTGAGTAGAGCTGCACACTTCAAATATCCTGGTGAAAATTAACATGAAAGCCCTTTGCTGTGGAAACAGAGCCCATATGGATGTGCCTTGTTAAGTTGGTCAAATGCATTCTGCTTTGCCAGGAATAAGAACCAGAAAGAGTTTATGAAAGTAAGAGTTAGTGTGTGAGTTTGAGTCTCCAAGGTGACCGAGGGAGAGATGAGGGAAAGGTTTGATTTAAGTAAATGCTTTTGAAAGGAAATAAGAAAAAGGGAGTGAATATGACTAAAACCATACAGATTATTTGTTTAAATAAAAGGAAAGAACTCCAACCAGATTTCATTTTTTATTGTTACAACTCACACTTAGCTTTCCATTCAAAGCTTCCTAGTCTATACTTGATCTGAAGAACCAAATACATTTCAAGTTAAGTGTTCAGCTTTAATATAAAATTAGTCACTGTGTAATTACTGAAAAGACATGTTTATAACTATAGAGCGAACTACAAAACCCTTTAAAACTCCTTCCATGCTGAGGAAAACATTCATTCCTTCTAGGGTATCATTTTTTCAAACTGCTTTTAGAATCTAACTGCTGGCTAGGGTTTTGTGGAGATTTTCATAAACAAAGCAAGGTTACAAATGGTTTCGTGAAATTCTGTAATTTACCAGAAGATATATTTATGACTCGTTTCCTTTTATTTTTCTGCCTCCAAATACATTTTCATCCACATCATGTTACTCTGAAGTTTTCCTCCAAAGGAACTGATGAGTGAACCATTCGTTGAGTAAATATTTATTGAATAGCTTACAGTCAACACAGTGCCTGACAAATAGTCATTGCTCAATAAAAGACCATGGAATGCATCTTGAGTAGGTGTTCATTGCAAGGATACCTCATATCTCTTTGGGAATACAAAGTATATGAAATATAAATTCTGCCTCTACATAAGATCCAGGAAATGGAAGATATCATGAAAGTTGTATAGAAAAATCATCATGGAAATTCAGAAAAGTAAAACTACTTTGTTGGGGATTTCAGAGAAGTATTTCTGATAAAGAAATCCTCTGCACTTGAGCTAGAAGGATGTTTAGCTTTAGGTCTTTGGAGATGTAGGATAAGGTCATCACGGGCTGATATATGAAGGCACAAACACAGGGTTGTGAAATACGTATGGAACCTCAGTTTCCAGAAGCAGATATGGCATTATAATGTGTGCTACTGGACTGAAAGGAAGAATAACATAAAAGGCAAGAAAGAAAATTATCAATGCAATAAGTTTGCTATGTTTTATTATTTTAACTAAATTGTATTAAGCACCTAGGAGATCCAAGAACAAGTTATGCAGAGACAAGTAAAACTACATTTCTGCCCTTGAGTTTCTCACAATTTAATGGTGGAAACTAAATACATAATTCAACGTTTTCCATATAAGCACTATAATAAAAGGCACAAAGAAGGGATATCTAATTCTGATTGAGGTGGGATGCCAAGGAAAGCTTTCCAAGAAGATAAACTCAACCTTGAAAGATATAAAGCAGTTATGAGGCAAGAAAGGAGGAGTGGATCAGGGAGGCCCTTCAGACAGGCAAGGAGCTGCATGAGCAGGTAGCGATTTGAGATTCTTTCTGTTGTATGTATGTATGTATATATTTATTTTAACTTTTTTTTTGAGACCGAGTTTCGCTCTTATTGCCCAGGCTAGAGTGCAATGACGTGATCTCGGCTCACTGCAACCTCCGCCTCCCGGGTTCAAGTGATTCTCCTGCCTCAGCCTCCTGAGTAGCTAGGATTACAGGCACCCGCCACCACACCCAGTTACTTTATTGTATTTTTATTACAGATGGGGTTTCATCATGTTGGCCAGGCTGGTCTTGAACTCCTGACCTCAGATGATCACCCTCCTCGGCCTCCCACAGTGCTGGGATTACAGGCATGAGCCACCGCGCCTGGCCCTCGGTTGTATTTATTGTAATACACTCCACCCGGTATTATTAACGACAGGAAGAAGAAACAGGCCATGTTTGTGAAGAGTCAGTGTGTTAGCTTGAGTCTCCAAGGTGATCAAGGGAGAGATGAGGGAAAAGTCTCGTTTAAGTAAATGCTTTTGAAAGGAAAGAAGAAAGAGGAATGAATGCCACTAAAATCATACAGGCTGATTATTTGTTTAAATAAAAGGAAAGAACTCCAAGTAGATTTCATTATTTGCTTATTGTTATAACTCATACTTAGCTTTCTATCCAACACTTCTCAGTCTATACTCGATCTGCAGAATCAAATACATTTCAAGTGAAGTGTTTAGCTTTAAAATAAAATTAGTCACCATGTAGTTACTGAAAAGACATGTTTCTAACTATAAAGCAAACTACAAAATTCCTTAAAACTTCCATGCTGAGGAACATGTTTATTTCTTCTAGGGTACTATTTTTTTCAAACTTCTTCTTAACAGTCTAACTACAAATCCACTTAAAATACTTGCCTTATTAACACTTGCTTTATAAATTGGACATTAAAATTTTATTCACTCAACAAATATTTATTGAAGCAAGCTTCTCTACACAGTGTTATCTGTTTTTTTCTTCCTGTCTGGCTTTTCTCATGTTGTTTTCTCTGGCTGGCAAGTCAATCGCCTCCATCTTCACCCCTCAAACTTTTATCCACCCATCATAGCCTAGCTATTCAAAAGCCATCACTTTAATGAAATCCTTACCTATATCTCAAATTCCTACTATATCTGCTGAGTATCCAATATGCTTTCTTTGTACTCCTTTTTTATATCTACCACATTTTTTTCCTGAATAATTATGTTTATACAGAAAATTTTCTAAGGACTAATACTGTGTTTTTTACTATTTTTATTCTTTAAAATACTAGAACAATGCTTTGCACCACCACCGTTTGCTGAAATGATTTGCAAGACTGTTCTAAAATAAATCAATTATATGTGTGGGTTAATATTGCCCCTATTTCCACATGTGTGCATGTATGTGCGTGTATAATTACTGAGAAGATGTGTTTATAACTATAAAGAAAGCTACAAAACAAAAAATAGAAGTAGTAAAACAAAAAAGCAGTATCAGATACACTGGATATTGAATTGTAAAGCAATATCAGTATATGCTGTCTACAAGAAACAGCAGTAAGGTTTAACAACTTTAAATGCATAAGCATTTAACATATAAAGTAAAAACTGACAAAATTGAAAAAATAAATCAGCAATTATACGTAGAGATTTTAATACTTCTCAGTAAATAATTTTTAAACATACCAAAGATCAACAGATATAATGTACAGCATGGTGACTATAGTTAATAATTACTGTTAATAATCAACTGTATTGTTTATTTGAAATTTGCTAAAAGATAGATCTTAAGTATCCTCACCAAACACATACAAAAAAAGAGATAACTATTTGTGATGATGAATGTACTGATTGTGATAATTATTTCACAATGTACATATACATCAAATCATCCCATTGTACACAGCTTGAATATATGCAATTTCCATTTGTCAATTATACTTCAATAAAGTTGAGAGAAAAATAAATATCAGTAAGGATATAGAAGACTTGAAAACACTGTCAGCTAATTTGATGTAATTGACACCTATAGATTGCTCCTCCCCACATGGGAGAAGATATAAATTATCAGAATCAAGAATGAAAGAGGAATCTTCATAGCAGATCCTACAGACATCAACAGAATGAAAAGGGAAAATTATGAACAAATTATAACAAAAAGTTTATTTTCTTAATTTCTTAAAAGGCACAAAATTACCAAAACTGTCTCAAGAAGAAATTAAAAATCAAACTAGACCTCTATAAGCAAGGGCATTAAATTAAATTAGTGATTATATCTGAAAATCAATTCACGTAATAGACAATGTTAACAAAATAAAATGAAAAACCAGTATGGTAATCTCAACAGACATTGAGAAAGAGACACATATGTAACAATTACCACTGTGACACTTCTAAAGGCAGACATAAAACATAGTTTTTATTATCCTGAGATACGCAAACACATTTTGGATAAAATTTTAAAAGCCTGAACAACAAAAGAAAAAAAATTATCAAGTAGACTTCATCAAAACTTTTGTTCACCTAGAGGCACTATTAAGAAAGATACAGATTGGTAGAAAATATTTACAAAACGTATATCTGACAAAATGTATCCAGAACATAGAAAGAACACTTAATAATAAGGAAGAAATTCAATAAAATGAGCAAATGATTTGAATGGATACCTCAGAGAGAGAGAGAGAGACTGACAGAGAGAGAGAGAGAGACATGAATGGCAAAAACACCAGTGAAAAGATGCTCAACATCACTGATTGTAAAGGAAATGCCACTTAAAATCACAATAAGCTACCACTGCACATATAGCTAAAAAGCTAAAATTATGTCGACTGACAGTATCAAATGTTGACAAGGTAAAGCAACAGAAACTCTTATAAATTGCTGGTGGGAATGCAAAATGTTATAGCCACTTTGGAAATCAGTTTGGCAATTTCTTCAAAGTTAAATGTAAATCTACTATATGAACTAGTAATTCCACTCATAGATATTTGCCCAAAAGAAATTAGAGCATTTATCCATAAAAAGACCTTTATACAGATATTTATAGCAGCATTATTCCTAATAGGTAAAGAATGAAACAATCCAAATGTTCATCAACTGGTGAACGGATAAACGCAATGTCTAAAAGCCCAACAAGGAAATCTAAATAAGCGATAAAGAGAAAAGTACTGCTATACACGATTAAACCTCAAAAGTATTATGCTAACTGAAAGAAGTCGACAGGACACATACTGTATGATCCCAGTTATATGATATTTTAGAAAAAATAAAACTACAGCAAAAAGAGTTGACCAGAGGTTCAGAATATGATGTTTGACTGTGAAGGGACACGAGTCTGTCCTTTGGAGGTGATAAAGATGTTCTAACCCTTGACTATTGTGGTAGTTGAATGGATTTACATATTTGCCAAAACTCATTGACTTTATTATTAACACATGTGTCTCACAGTATGTAACTTATACCTCAATAAAGTTATAAAAAATACATAGACTATTAAATAAATAGCCTTGGTTTTAAACAATTGTCCCTAAAAACCAAGTAATTGTTGTATGTTATACTGATTTTGACAAACTGATGGTGAAATTTTAGCTTTGATAAGGATGACATCAGGTAACTTTTATATTATGTAAAAAAAAAATCCACAGACTCAGAAGTGAAGTAATACATATTTGATTAAAGTTGAAAATCTTTTATAGTATTTATCAATTTTGGTAACAGTTCATATCAGCTACTCGGGAGGCTGAGGCAGGAGAATGGCGTGAACCCGGGAGGCGGAGCTTGCAGTGAGCCGAGATCGGGCCACTGCACTCCAGCCTGGGCGACAGAGCAAGACTCTGTCTCAAAAAAAAAAAAAAAAAAAAAAAAAAAGACATGACAAAAACTTGAGCATGACTTAAGGGAAGATCATAGAAAGAGAAGAAATCACTGCAACAGCTGCATACAGGGAATTGGGTAGAAGATAAAATGAGTGGAGCTGGGAATATTTATCTATGAAGACAGTATTAGCTACTCCAGAAAACAAAGTGAAGACATAGAGGAAACTGAGGAGGAAAAGTCTGGAGGTCAGGAAACTAGAGAACTGATCACTGGAATTTAAGTTACCCTGCAACTGACTTTGATTCTGGTTTGCTAAGTGATAATGAAAGAACACACATTTGAGGGAGTATATGGACAAAACAGCTAAACAGTGGGGGAACTATGAAATACAAACACAGGAAATAGCTTCAGGATATTAGAAATGGAAATATGCACGAGAAAGAAGCTCTGGTGCTCCAAGCCACAAAGGTCAAATGTTATGCAGGAATGTTCTAATATTAATCCCCAGTTAAAATTCTATTTTTGAAACTCGTTACCAAAAAACTCCACAGTACGTTCACTTTTTATTTCCATTCAACAGATCCTAGAAATCAAAAGTCTTCCTCGTTTAATCAGAAGTTGATGTGAATTAAGAAATAGGAAGAATCAGAATCAGCTATCCACATTTAAGGAGCTAGAAGTAGGCACCTCACCCTTTCTTAATCATGAAATCTGTGTGTCTATTTAGTATGTGTGTTGAAAGATTGGATAAGCTTTCCTAAGCAAGTGCTTGGGACAGCGGAAGCCTGGAGTTGGGAATCAATTGTTAGTATTGCTGCTAGGAGGTCCCTCTCTCTAATCACTCATAACCAACTCTTGCATTCCATTCTGTAAGCCTCTCTAAAAGTCTCTAATACCAAAAGTTGAGAATTGTGAAGACCCAGCTCTTCTCTTCATTTGAAGTTGAATTTCTCACATACTAATCTTTGTTAACCGGCTTCCAACGTGTGTAAGAAAAAATCAGAGATAAAAGAGAAAAAGGCTTGTTACAGTAGAAAAAGCTTTGGACTTGAAACCATAAACTTGGTTCAAGTTCCACTGACTTCCATCTGTTTATAGAAATGTGCATTCTATGTGTTTTCAAGGTACTCTGTTTATCCATTAAATATAGTGCCGATTATTGTAGTAGTAATCACTTTTTCACTTGTCCTCCCCACCCCCCAAAATTATAAACTCCTTGAAGGCAATGATTTTCTCTATTATTACTGAATCCTTCCCACCCAGGAGAGTGTCTGGCATGACTGGTGAAATAAATGGCAGTAAACACATCACCTCACCTCTCTGAGTTTCATTTTCGTATCGGAAACTTAAAATGAAACCAGCTTCTTTTCAGATTATTTTGAGGTTTAAGTGATATGTACAAATACAATGAAAAAATTCCTCATAGGTGGAAAGTTACACAACCCTTTATCATGTATATTCATCGAACAATTTAAGAAAAACTCACTCTATAGCATGTAGTTCATTTTATAGCAAGTACCACTGCAGTGGTATGTCCAAGAAAATAGCTTCAAGCTCTAGTTGACAACCTATTTATCTAAGCAATGAGTTAAGCAGATAAATCCAGAAAAATATGAACTTTGGAAGATCCTTTCAAATTGTAATAGAAATTGCCTGGCAGCCAGATACAAAAGAGGAAGCTGGCATTTATCTGTGGCTCCACACTTCCACAACCTGAGGACAAAAGAAGCCAGATATAAAGTACATGCCCCAAAGAAACTGTCAGGGTTGTTTTTCCCCGCCCCCCGCCCTAAAGACACACAGTGAAGTGTTAGATATCTTATAAAGGGTTGTATGTGAATACAGACATCAATTTATTCACCCATCTTCCTTCCAGTTAATCCATTCAACCAATGACATTAAATATCCATTCAAAAAATTCTATACATATGTTTTGAGTATCAACCAGGTGCCAAGGTCCAGTTAAAAAAAAAAAAAAAAAAGACAAGTAAGGCATACTCTGTACCTCAAAGGCACTCACAAGTAGAAAGGGGAAAATTATGACTCTGTATGCTATTTGTTTTAGTATTTAAGATGCATCATATACATAAATATATATTTATATATTTTATACATATGTGTGTGTGTGTGTGTGTGTGTGTATATATATATGGCTATAGAGCATTTTGGGTGCTGGTTGTAGCATCTTATTTGCAAGTGCAGAATTTTGTTCTGACAAGATTACAAAAATATTCTTAATATAGACCTTTCATGTCACCTAAAAACTTGTTTTCTATTTTCTTGAAAATGATGTCCAGTGGGAAGTATATGCCTTAAAGGGTTTTTATCTGTTCACTAAGCCATTAGCCAATTATATATAAAATAGTTGGTAAATATATCTTGTAAATGGTCCAAGGATGAAAACATGTATACATTTTACTGCCAGATATAAAACATTTCACTCTTATTAGCCAAGTTCAAAGGGAAGAATGATTGTCTAATTTACTGTAAATTACCATGTCTTAATTGACCTCGTAGCCCCATGTCTAGTATAGTGCAGACACTCAGCACTATTCATTCATATGAATGAAAACATTGGAATGTTAACAGCCAAGATTTATAAGTGAACACTAAATCAAATGGAAAAGAAATTACTATCAGCCTAATTAGGCATCCTTTGTTGTAGAGCCCACTGCTTTTTGTTCTCATCTATGAAAATACAGTAAGGTGAAATAAAGGGAAATTTGTAGGTCAAATCCAGACTACTCCAAACTGAGAAAGTAACATAATTCTTTGAAATTCCCCTACAAAAGGAGGATGAAATATGTAACATTTGAAAACATCTACCACACAGAGCTGCTGTTCCATACATTTTAACTGATATTTTAGAAATAAAATTATTAGGGATCAAAACCCTGCCACTGCTATTGTGTCACAGAAGTAATGCACTAAGATTCAATCCAAAGTCATTTATCCTGAGGTCATTTTTATATCATTAAGAACATTTTCAAGGACATATATGAAAACACTAGTTGTAGAAGAAAATGTTACCTTCTTTCTCTCTCTCAAATCAGCCAAGTACTCTCAAGCACTCTTGATGAGATTGGAGAGATGCTGTCTACATCTCTCCAAGACATGTAAGTTTATTTCCGGCTCACAATACATTATCAGTCTACCTTAGGTACTGGAAACGTCATCTTTGAAACTAATTGTTAGATTAAAGCATTGTTGTCAAAGGCCATTGCCAAAGGATCATCTTTGACTTTCAATCTAGATAGCTCTGAGTTCCTGACTTCACCCAACTTTTCTGCTTGCAACAAGCAACAAAAATAGATAAAATAAAAAGAGATTAAAAAGGAGGAGACAAAATTGGACATTTCAGCAGATTGGATACAAAACAAGAATAGTGGACCTCATGTCCAGGTTTCATGTCCTGCTGTCAATGGTGGTTATAGGGATTGCATTCCTAGGGATCAATGAGGACTAAAAGGGTTTTGCATAAGATAGGGGACAAGACTCATGCTCACTCATGCCTCAGGCGACAGGGTAACAAAGATACAGCCTCACAACCAGAAACTGAAACAAGCCAGCTGCTAGCTCTGTGACTGGATTCCTAATGTTTGCAGTATCATCACGTAATGAGAACACTAAAATACCATTCAAAAACTGGTTATAGATGAGTGCCTTGGCGGCAGATTGAAGGCAACTGAAAACTTGCTAAATATAAAAGACAAAAGAAAAAAATTAAAATTCAACCTCACACCATGTACAAAAATAAATTTCAGAAGTATCAAAGACCTAAACTAAATGGAAAAGATAAAAAAAAAATGGGAAATTTCTATAGTTTCTGGTCAATTTTTCTGTTAATCTAAAACTGCTTTAAAAAATAAAATATTTTTTGGGAAAAACAACAAATTATAGATAAATATCTGAATGACTTAAGTTAGTGTCATACAATAAATGACTGAAACAGATTTGGGTCAGGATGTATTTTCAAAATGGAGTCAACAGGTCTTGAAAATATTTGGGAAATGAGGAACAGTCAAGATGTCCCCAATGTTTTTTGCCTGAGCAACAGAAAAATAAAATACTAAATTTTGATTTGGGAAAGACTACAGGAGAAGCAGTCTGGAGAGGGAATATAAGGTCTTAGTTTCAGGCAAATTAAGATTGATGTTCCTGTTTGACCTCCAAATAGAGGTGTAGAATAGCAAGTCAAATATATAAATCTAAGCTCTGTGGAAAAATCAGATCTGTAAATAAAAATGTGGAAGTCAGAAACATATGGATATTATTTAAAGCCATGGAGTAGATGAAATTGCCTAGGAAGTGAGAATAGTTTAAAAAATTGGTCAAGGACTAAACCCTGAGGCATTCCATCAGTTAGAGATGGGAATAGTAGAAAGGACCAGCATAGGAGTGAAAGAAAAGGAATTCAGGAGATCTTATCCTAGAAGCCAACTGAATAATTTTTCAAGAAGAAAAACATAATTATGTCAGAAGCCTCTGAGAGAGAGTAGAATGGAACTTGCCAGGACCTTGGGGAGAGGGGAAATGGGGAGATAACCAGTATTATTGGTTGAAGGATACCAAGTTTTAGTTATGCTAGATAAATAAGTTCTGGAGATCTGAGATCTAATATATAACAAGGTAACTATAGGTAGCCATACTGTATTGCACACCTGAAATTTACCAAAAGGGTTGATTTTGTGTGTTCTCGGGAAAGAAAGAAGTAAAGAAAGAGAGAGAAAAACAAAGAGAGGGAAAGAAAATGGTAATTATAATTGCTTGATTGAGATGTCATTTGGCTATGCATATGACTATCAAAACATCAAGTAGTACACTTTAAATATAAATATTTATCAATTATGTCTCAATAAAGCTGGAAAAAAGAATTTACATGCTAATTAGGAGAAAGAAAAAAGTTTCTGAGAAATCAATGAAGAATGTAGGGACATGGATGCAGCTGGAAACCATCATTCTTAGCAAACTATCACAAGAACAGAAAATCAAACACCGCATGTTCTCACTCATAGGTGGGAACTGAACAATGAGATCACTTGGACTCGGGAAGGGGAACATCACACACCGGGGCCTATCATGGGGAGGGGGGAGGGGGAGAGGGAGGGGGGAGGGATTGCATTGGGAGTTATTCCTGATGTAAATGACGAGGTCATGGGTGCTGACGAGTTGATGGGTGCAGCACAGCAACATGGCACAAGTATACATATGTAACAAACCTGCATGTTATGCACATGTACCCTAGAACTTAAAGTATAATAATAATAATAATAAAATAAAAATTAAAATTAAAAAAATTAAAAAAATTAAAAAAAAAAAGAATTTAGAATTAACCATGGATAGCAATAATGAATATGGTTAGAGTGATGAAGGCAGAAGTCTAAGTGGAATACGATAAAGAGAGACAAGAAAATAAGGGAGTCAAGGTGGTAGGTTTATGAAGCTCCTTCAAGGAACTTTTCCATAAAGAACAGAGAAATTAATCAATAGCTAAAGAGGAAGAACAGGAAGAACTTTCTTCAAAGATAGGAAATATGTCATTTTTAAGCTAATAGAAATGTTTCATTAGAGAGAAAGAAGTTGATGATGCAAGACAGAGAAATTAAAATTATAACAGTCAAGTCAGCAAACATGGAATAAAATTCAGAGCATGGGAGGGTCATTTGGCTTTACATAGGAGCAGAATAGTTCTTCTGTTGTGTATTTGCTTTTGATTGATATTCCAACTTTGTATAAAGTTATTTTATTTTTGAGTGATTTTTAAAATAAGATGCCTTGTTGAGTCTTATGTGTACCTACATAAGGTGCCCACATATTTGGAAATTACACACACACACACACACACACCCACACCCACACACCCCAGAAGTCAGTGTCTGGCTCATATTTCTCAATAATTAAATCAGGTGATCTTTTGGGGAATCACTCAACTTTCAGAAAAAAAGTCCTTCAAATTGGTTGTTTCTGAGCCCATAAAAAAAAAAAAAAATACTCACACAGAACTCATATCATACTCTCTATGCACTGTTATCTGAGCTGAATTAAAATTCGATGCAATGTTTGGAAGCTTTAGAAGATTTCACATTTTTAAAAAAATGGAGGGAAATATCTTTGAGCACATGAAACTGAGTTTGGGGGTCAATATTGACTTGAAAAATGTTTTAATTTTTCTTGAAAATCTTTCATTTTTCAATTATGAATGCAATGTAAAGCTGCTATAGAAAGTTGATTTAGGCCTCACCTGGGAAGCGCAAGGGGGAAGGGAATCCCTTTTCCTAGCCAGGGGAACTGAGACACACAACACCTGGAAAATCGGGTAACTCCCACCCCAATACTGCGCTTTAAGCAAACAGGCACACCAGGAGATCATATCCCACGCCTGGCCAGGAGGGTCCCACACCCACGGAGCCTCCCTCATTGCTAGCACAGCAGTCTGTGATCTACCGGCAAGGCAGCAGAGAGGCTGGGGGAGGGGCGCCCGCCATTGCTGAGGCTTAAGTAGGTAAACATAGCTGCTGGGAAGCTCGAACTGGGTGGAGCTCACAGCAGCTCAAGGAAACCTGCCTGTCTCTGTAGACTCCACCTCTGGGGACAGGGCACAACTATACAACAACAAAAGCAGCAGAAAACTCTGCAGACGCAAACGACTCTGTCTGACAGCTTTGAAGAGAGCAGTGGATCTCCCAACACGGACGTTGAGATCTGAGAAGGGACAGACTGCCTGCTCAAGTGGGTCCCTGACCCCTGAGCAGCCTAACTGGGAGACATCCCCCACTAGGGGCAGTCTGATACCCCACACCTCACAGGGTGGAGTACACCCCTGAGAGGAAGCTTCCAAAGCAAGAATCAGACAGGTACACTCGCTGTTCAGAAATATTCTATCTTCTGCAGCCTCTGCTGCTGATACCCAGGCAAACAGGGTCTGGAGTGGACCTCAAGCAATCTCCAACACACCTACAGCTGAGGGTCCTGACTGTTAGAAGGAAAACTATCAAACAGGAAGGACACCTACACCAAAACCCCATCAGTACATCACCATCATCAAAGACCAGAGGCAGATAAAACCACAAAGATGGGGAAAAAGCAGGGCAGAAAAGCTGGAAATTCAAAAAATAAGAGCGCATCTCCCCCGGCAAAGGAGCGCAGCTCATCGCCAGCAACGGATCAAAGCTGGACAGAGAATGACTTTGACGAGATGAGAGAAGAAGGCTTCAGTCCATCAAATTTCTCAGAGCTAAAGGAGGAATTACGCACCCAGTGCAAAGAAACTAAAAATCTTGAAAAAAAAGTTGAAGAATTGATGGCTAGAGTAATTAATGCAGAGAAGGTCCTAAACGAAATGAAAGAGATGAAAACCATGACACGAGAAATACGTGACAAATGCACAAGCTTCAGTAACCGACTCGATCAACTGGAAGAAAGAGTATCAGCGATTGAGGATCAAATGAATGAAATGAAGCGAGAAGAGAAACCAAAAGAAAAAAGAAGAAAAAGAAATGAACAAAGCCTGCAAGAAGTATGGGATTATGTAAAGAGACCAAATCTACGTCTGATTGGGGTGCCTGAAAGTGAGGGGGAAAATGGAACCAAGTTGGAAAACACTCTTCAGGATATCATCCAGGAGAACTTCCCCAACCTAGTAGGGCAGGCCAACATTCAAATCCAGGAAATACAGAGAACGCCACAAAGATACTCCTCGAGAAGAGCAACTCCAAGACACATAATTGCCAGATTCACCAAAGTTGAAATGAAGGAAAAAATCTTAAGGGCAGCCAGAGAGAAAGGTCGGGTTACCCACAAAGGGAAGCCCATCAGACTAACAGCAGATCTCTCGGCAGAAACTCTCCAAGCCAGAAGAGAGTGGGGGCCAATATTCCACATTCTTAAAGAAAAGAATTTTAAACCCAGAATTTCATATCCAGCCAAACTAAGTTTCATAAGTGAAGGAGAAATAAAATCCTTTACAGATAAGCAAATGCTTAGAGATTTTGTCACCACTAGGCCTGCCTTACAAGAGATCCTGAAGGAAGCACTAAACATGGAAAGGAACAACCGGTACCAGCCATTGCAAAAACATGCCAAAATGTAAAGACCATCGAGGCTAGGAAGAAACTGCATCAACTAACGAGCAAAATAACCAGTTAATATCATAATGGCAGGATCAAGTTCACACATAACAATATTAACCTTAAATGTAAATGGACTAAATGCTCCAATTAAAAGACACAGACTGGCAAACTGGATAAAGAGTCAAGACCCATCAGTCTGCTGTATTCAGGAGACCCATCTCACATGCAGAGACATACATTGGCTCAAAATAAAGGGATGGAGGAAGATTTACCAAGCAAATGGAGAACAAAAAAAAGCGGGGGTTGCAATACTAGTCTCTGATAAAACAGACTTTAAACCATCAAAGATCAAAAGAGACAAAGAAGGCCATTCCATAATGGTAAAGGGATCAATTCAACAGGAAGAGCTAACTATCCTAAATATATATGCACCCAATACAGGAGCACCCAGATTCATCAAGCAAGTCCTTAGAGACTTACAAAGAGACTTAGACTCCCATACAATAATAATGGGAGACTTCAACACTCCACTGTCAACATTAGACAGATCAACGAGACAGAAAGTTAACAAGGATATCCAGGAATTGAACTCATCTCTGCAGCAAGCAGACCTAATAGACATCTACAGAACTCTCCACCCCAAATCAACAGAATATACATTCTTCTCAGCACCACATCGTACTTACTCCAAAATCGACCACGTAATTGGAAGTAAAGCACTCCTCAGCAAATGTACAAGAACAGAAATTATAACAAACTGTCTCTCAGACCACAGTGCAAACAAACTAAATCTCAGGACTAAGAAACTCAATCAAAACCGCTCAACTACATGGAAACTGAACAACCTGCTCCTGAATGACTACTGGGTACATAACGAAATGAAGGCAGAAATAAAGATGTTCTTTGAAACCAATGAGAACGAAGATACAACATACCAGAATCTCTGGGACACATTTAAAGCAGTGTGTAGAGGGAAATTTATAGCACTAAATGCCCACAAGAGAAAGCAGGAAAGATCTAAAATTGACACTCTAACATCGCAATTAAAAGAACTAGAGAAGCAAGAGCAAACACATTCGAAAGCTAGCAGAAGGCAAGAAATAACTAAGATCAGAGAAGAACTGAAGGAGATAGAAACACAAAAAACCCTCCAAAAAATCAATGAATCCAGGAGTTGGTTTTTTGAAAAGATCAACAAAATTGACAGACCACTAGCAAGACTAATAAAGAAGAAAAGAGAGAAGAATCAAATCGACGCAATTAAAAATGATAAAGGGGATATCACCACCAACCCCACAGAAATACAAACTACCATCAGAGAATACTATAAACACCTCTAGGCAAATAAACTGGAAAATCTAGAAGAAATGGATAATTTCCTGGACACTTACACTCTTCCAAGACTAAACCAGGAAGAAGTTGAATCCCTGAATAGAACAATAGCAGGCTCTGAAATTGAGGCAATAATTAACAGCCTACCAACCAAAAAAAGTCCAGGACCAGATGGATTCACAGCTGAATTCTACCAGAGGTACAAGGAGGAGTTGGTACCATTCCTTCTGAAACTATTCCAATCAATAGAAAAAGAGGGAATCCTCCCTAACTCATTTTATGAGGCCAACATCATCCTGATACCAAAGCCTGGCAGAGACACAACAAAAAAAGAGAATTTTAGACCAATATCCCTGATGAACATCGATGCAAAAATCCTCAATAAAATACTGGCAAACCGGATTCAGCAACACATCAAAAAGCTTATCCACCATGATCAAGTGGGCTTCATCCCTGGGATGCAAGGCTGGTTCAACATTCGCAAATCAATAAACATAATCCAGCATATAAACAGAACCAAAGGCAAGAACCACATGATTATCTCAATAGATGCAGAAAAGGCTTTTGACAAAATTCAACAGCCCTTCATGCTAAAAACGCTCAATAAATTCGGTATTGATGGAACGTACCTCAAAATAATAAGAGCTATCTATGACAAAACCACAGCCAATATCATACTGAATGGGCAAAAACTGGAAAAATTCCCTTTGAAAACTGGCACAAGACAGGGATGCCCTCTCTCACCACTCCTATTCAACATAGTGTTGGAAGTTCTGGCTAGGGCAATCAGGCAAGAGAAATAAATAAAGGGTATTCAATTAGGAAAAGAGGAAGTCAAATTGTCCACTTTGCAGATGACATGATTGTATATTTAGAAAACCCCATTGTCTCAGCCCAAAATCTCCTTAAGCTGATAAGCAACTTCAGCAAAGTCTCAGGATACAAAATTAATGTGCAAAAATCACAAGCATTCTTATACACCAGTAACAGACAAACAGAGAGCCAAATCAGGAATGAACTTCCATTCACAATTGCTTCAAAGAGAATAAAATACCTAGGAATCCAACTTACAAGGGATGTAAAGGACCTCTTCAAGGAGAACTACAAACCACTGCTCAGTGAAATAAAAGAGGACACAAACAAATGGAAGAACATACCATGCTCATGGATAGGAAGAATCAATATCGTGAAAATGGCCATACTGCCCAAGGTAATTTATAGATTCAATGCCATCCCCATCAAGCTACCAACGAGTTTCTTCACAGAATTGGAAAAAACTGCTTTAAAGTTCATATGGAACCAAAAAAGAGCCCGCATCTCCAAGACAATCCTAAGTCAAAAGAACAAAGCTGGAGGCATCACGCTACCTGACTTCAAACTATACTACAAGGCTACAGTCACCAAAACAGCATGGTACTGGTACCAAAACAGAGATATAGACCAATAGAACAGAACAGAGTCCTCAGAAATAATACCACACATCTACAGCCATCTGATCTTTGACAAACCTGAGAGAAACAAGAAATGGGGAAAGGATTCCCTATTTAAGAAATGGTGCTGGGAAAATTGGCTAGCCATAAGTAGAAAGCTGAAACTGGATCCTTTCCTTACTCCTTATACGAAAATTAATTCAAGATGGATTAGAGACTTAAATGTTAGACCTAATACCATAAAAATCCTAGAGGAAAACCTAGGTAGTACCATTCAGGACATAGGCATGAGCAAAGACTTCATGTCTAAAACACCAAAAGCAACAGCAGCAAAAGCCAAAATTGACAAATGGGATCTCATTAAACTAAAGAGCTTCTGCGCAGCAAAAGAAACTACCATCAGAGTGAACAGGCAACCTACAGAATGGGAGAAAATTTTTGCAATCTACTCATCTGACAAAGGCCTAATATCCAGAACCTACAAAGAACTCAAACAAATTTACAAGAAAAAAACAAACAACCCCATCAAAAAGTGGGCAAAGGGTATGAACAGACATTTCTCAAAAGAAGACATTCATACAGCCAACAGACACATGAAAAAATGCTCATCATCACTGGCCATCAGAGAAATGCAAATCAAAACCACAATGAGATACCATCTCACACCAGTTAGAATGGCGATCATTAAAAAGTCAGGAAACAACAGGTGCTGGAGAGGATGTGGAGAAATAGGAACACTTTTACACTGTTGGTGGGATTGTAAACTAGTTCAACCATTATGGAAAACAGTATGGCGATTCCTCAAGGATCTAGAACTAGATGTACCATATGACCCAGCCATCCCATTACTGGGTATATACCCAAAGGATTATAAATTATGCTGCTATAAAGACACATGCACACGTATGTTTATTGCGGCACTATTCACAATAGCAAAGACTTGGAATCAACCCAAATGTCCATCAGTGACAGATTGGATTAAGAAAATGTGGCACATATACACCATGGAATACTATGCAGCCATAAAAAAGGATGAGTTTGTGTCCTTTGTAGGGACATGGATGCAGCTGGAAACCATCATTCTTAGCAAACTATCACAAGAACAGAAAACCAAACACCACATGTTCTCACTCATAGGTGGGAACTGAACAATGAGATCACTCGGACTCAGGAAGGGGAACATCACACACCGGGGCCTATCATGGGGAGGGGGGAGGGGGGGAGGGGGGAGGGATTGCATTGGGAGTTATACCTGATGTAAATGACGATTTGATGGGTGCAGCACACCAACAAGGCACAAGTATACATATGTAACAAACCTGCACCTTATGCACATGTACCCTACAACTTAAAGTATAATAATAATAAATAAATTAAAAAAAAAAAAAGAAAGTTGATTTAAAGGATATTTGTCGGTTTCTGATTCCATATATCTTTCCATCCATTCTTTATACATATGTAAAATACATTGCTATCATTTCATATAAATAAAACATTTCAAGACTGGCATTCTCCCCTTTCACTTTCAGTTGAAATAACGTAAGAGTTTTTTTAACAGTCTTTAGTGAAGTAATTGGAAGTTATCAAATGCCATAAAAAATCTCATACAAAACTCTGAGGAAAAAAATTAAATTTGAAAATTAATTTATGCTACACTGCTTTGAGGTTTTATACTATCAGATATATTATTTGAAAGTTAAAAGCTTAACAGTTGTCTCCAATCATGTACAATTCAACATCTATCAATTAGTTTTCTCTGAATTTTTAAGGTTTCATTTAAGCAGCTTTAAAAGCTTACAATTTTCTTTCTTTATATGTAACACTCCAGTCAAGCCAGAAACTAACAAAGGTGTAGTAATTTTAAACATTTTTATTATATTTTCACTTTTGTACTCACTGCAGTAGTCAGATCTGGTTGCCATAACAAATACCATAGACTGAGTGACTGAAGCAACAGAAATTTATATCTCACAGTTCTAGAGGTGAGAAAATTCAAGATCAAGTTGCAAGCAGATTCCATTCCTGGTGAGGTTTCTCTTCCTGGCTTGGGAAGATGCCCACCTTCTTCCTGCATCCTCACATGGCAGGAAGAGAGAAAGCTCTGATCTCTCAGTGTCTTATAAAGGCACTAATCCCATAATGAGGCCCCACCCTTATGATCTCATCTGGCCCTAATTACCTCCCAAAGGGCTCACCACAAAATACCATCACACTGAGGGGCAGAGCTTCAACATATGAACTTGGGTGAAACACAACATCCAACACTTGACACTCATTTTCTCATGCAATTAAGCAGAAATGAACACTGTATCATTTCTAAGAGATGTGGACTGTCAGATACTATCTTGTTATGAGCTTTCACATTGTGTACATTTCTCCACTCTTCTGTGCCAAACCAAGCATCTACACATTCCTAAGGAATCTAGACATTCCTAAGGAACTACTCGTTCCTAAGCAAGGTATGAGGCTTGCTCATAAAATCTATAGCAATCACTATGTCTGTAACTAGACTACTTAACTTGAGGCAACATACTTCAGGACACCTTTGAGGAATATTTTTGGCCTGAGTGCTATAATTATACAGTGTTTCAAAACGTCTGCTACCTAGTAATGAGATGTAAGAGTTTTCTTTTCCACCCCCAATTTAGCTTTCAAGATTGGTAAATGAACCAAGTGACTAAATACTACTTAGCAGTTCAAGTAGCTTTCCCCTCCCCCACTTCTCTCACTGTGCAGAAAGGAGAAAGCTTTTTCATATGCAAATATGAAATTTGGTTTAATATCTTAAGAAATAAATTTTCATCATCACCATCAATGGCTGACTTTTCTGGCCCCCCTTTAATGAAGAAATGCTTCCTTATCCTTAGAGATCTAAAATAAAATTTTGTTTTAACCTCATTTTTCCATAGGTCCACTCTCTTCAGATTAAACAGAAGTGAGCAAAAGTAGGTTTTAAATATTAATCACTCCATGCAGTGTCCAAGCAGAACAAATAACTTGACAGGCAATTTCCAGCTTGTACGCATTGTTCTTGAAAAGGCTCACAAGCAGCAGTTCAACAGGGACTGCCTTTCTGTGATATGTACTATTTTTATGCTTACTTTTACACTGCACAACTAAAGAATATCATGCATGCTTTTGCCTTGATCATTAAAATAATCAGATACTGTAGAAGCATAAGCACCTTCCCACATATACATAGATAGTAGATAATACTCCCCTCAAAGAAAAAGATGAAAGATGTGAAAATGAATAAGGACAAAGAAGAGAGCAAAGCTGGGAGATTAGATTAAATTGTAACCAGTGCATCATTTGAAGCTAAAGTTATTTCCACATGTGGTCACACCAAATCACATTTCTATTTGTTTCCCCATCACTCTCTTCATGTTGACAAGTCAGCTTCGACTGACATGATTAACCCTGGAATTGCTAAGCATTACTAAACTAGGAGAAGGAAAGAACCTGAAACTATACAGAGGTATAAGAGTAGCTGAAAATTAAATAAGTTCGGTCTACCAATGGATTTCCCCAATAGTAGAAATGTAGTGTCCAAAGGACACATTTGTAATGAAATAGGAAAACACATAATGCATTATGCATTCAGAAAAATTGGAGTAAGGATACTTCCAATGAACAGGCAAAGTTTCTAGAATGGAGTCTGTATCTGAAAGGACATTGAAGAAGCCTCCATAAGTCCATATGTTCTTTCTTTAAAAATGTTATTTCCCAGCTTTCTTGAAATTAAGTGTCACATTTATCAAGGCTGTAGCCTTGAAACAATTAATCTAAAGTTTAGAAGCACATTCTGGACCTCTGCCCTGCTAGGTACTGAAAACAGGGTGAGGAAAATTTCTTTAAGAGAGTAGGTCACTGGAGCATCACTACAAATATCTTCAAAGACAAGCCAAATCAACTTGGCCATCTTGACATTGAGAAAGAACTGGAGCCATCTATGTGGCAGTGCAGGGGGCAGGGCGAGGTCAACCACCAGAATGTTCCTCCCTTCTTCAAAATGTTGGTTTCTCAACTACATTGAGACTCAAAATTCAGTGACATATATTGAAAGAAATACACGTCACTAAATGAGAATTTCCTTTCCCAATACATGAAACAGGTTTTACCCTCATTTACATAATTTCCTGACCATCAGGGTGGTTCAACACTGGAAGGAAACAGGAAAGAAGGATATGAAAACACCTCCCCTAGAGATTTCTATGAAGAAAGAAGCCTGTGGCCTGGAAGGCTTGGGACGCTACCACCTAAAGGCAGACATTTGGATCAGATCATTTCCCAATTTCTCCCTCCTTCTATTGTTTATAAATATATTTAAATTCAGGAGATCTGTTTCTGAGTACGATGGAGTAAGCACACTCCATCTTATCTTTCCCATTGAGTGTGGCTATAGCAACATAATTAGAACAAGGGTTTGAGGATTCTAAAAAAGAAAATAATAACAGGCGGATCAGTAAGGAAGATCAGAGTTCAAACTACCATCAAACCTGTAGTGAGTAAGTCATCTTTTCCCTCTGGCATTCAGAAGATTGAGGGGCTTCAGGGCAATTAGAAGCCCTAAAATGGGCAAGTAGGGAGTCTTCGGCCACACTCAAGGCTATTTCCAGATGTTGTCCTTTAGATGCTAGGAATGCACTCACTCTAGTCAGTGGACTGAGCCCTGACTTTGAAGATCAGGCAGATTTATTTTCAAACGGTGGCTCTGTCCGTTAGAAGTTCCAAGCTTGACAATTATTTAACCTCTCTGAGATGTCTTTTCCTTATCAGCACAATGATAATAACACCACATTATAAGATTGTTATGCACAGCACAACCCTGGATTTGCTAAAAGTTCTCGCTCCAGGAAAATGCGATGATTCTAAATTTGTGTATAACATAAAATGCAACTTCTCTTATAATTTCCTAATTTAATGTACCAATTATGCCATTCCTTTAGTCAAATTTCATGGACTACAATTTTCTGGAAAATGTACAGATGTAATTCACACTCATATCACTCTAAGATTAAGTCTCTACTTTCCTTTCCTGTACAATCAACAAAACAGGGGCAAGGACTCAACTTCCTCTGATTAAAATCTCTACCTGTACTTGCCACTCAGATTGGCCTGCATATTTTGGTTGCTTCAAAATGGCTCACATAAAATAAATTAATACCCTAGATAACTTGCTAATTTCCTTTTCAAAAAAATTGTAAAATTTTCCTTCATAATGTTTCAAAGAAATTATTGTCCTAATTGGCACTTCAAGGGATAGATTAGAATGATTCATAATGTCCCTTCCTGCTCTGACATTCTATAAGTTCATGATTTGTGAGATTTTCAGAATATGGAAACACAGTTCTTTCTTCCCTAGTGAACACTAACTAAATAATTCCTGTTTCAAGGATAGCTCAAGGGCATGTGTGCACAAAGATGAGACAAATTTCTCATGATCAAATCTTGAGATTCTTCAGAGCAAGAAGCACACCTCATTTCTTTTCTATCTTCCACAGCATGTTCAGCACAACTGGACTCACATATCACCACACCCAGTTCCAATTCTCAGCTGGCCAAAGCCTGGACAAGCTACAGGTTCAGTGGGAATAAGGTTAAAATTCAAAAGATACAACTGGGTTTTAGAGTTGTTTTCGTAACAACTCTAAAGCAAAATAGTGCACCATAAAGGGTACTGCATAAAAGTTCACTTTTTCCCTGAACTTAGTCAGAATTTAGATGGACCCATGAGTAAAGTGTTATTCAATATAACAAAAGCCCTTTTGATAAGTAGACAGAGAATAACACTATTCAGAACCACATGTGATTGTCATATTCTTCTGTTTTCCTATATTTCCTTCTCACGTAATTATTTTGAACTTTTAATTTCAGCCTATTATCATTTTTATAATTTCCCAAGAAGACTGCGGATTTCCAAGAACATCACTTAAAACCTGGAAATCCCTTTACTAACAGAAGCATTCAGTGAGGAAAAAAATACATCAAGATTGGGTCAATTTTGTTACTGTGCAAAGGAATCTCTTTGAAAAACGAAACGTCTTTCATTTCTCCCTCACCTAGGTTTTATTATCTTTCATAATATTTTTTAAGAATCATGAAGAAATTTGCATGCTGAATATTCATAAACAGTATATAAAGATGTCCCTATAATATGAGAGGGAGGGCAGGGAAGTGCTGGGTACAGAAAGGCAGGTCCCTGGCTAGAGCTCCACCCCCCGGGCCTGTGCTCAGGGACCTAGGTGAGGACAGGCATTTCTGTTTTCCTGTCCAGATGTTGCATTTTCCAAGACCACCCTGGCCCACCATGCACCCATCCTGTGCCCATAAAATTCCAACACCCTAGCAGGCAGAAACACAAGCAGCGGGTCGTTGAGAGGAAGACACTGGCAGAAGAGCACACAGGCGGCTGGAGGTGGAGAAGACCGGAAGAACACACGGACAGGCACCAGCAGATGCCGGCAGGCCTTTGACCTGTGGAACAAGGACTGGAATCTGGCTGAGTCGGTCAGAGGAGAGTCCAGCTGCTCAGCGGCCAACTCCAGAGGAAAACCACCTTCCCGCTCCATCCCCCTTCTGGGTCCCCATCCATCTGCTGAGAGTTTCCACTGTCAATAATTGACATTCATTCTCCAAGCCACACCGAGTCAGAGTCAAGAACCCGGGATACAGAAAGCCCTCTATCCTTGCGGTGAGGCAAAGGGTCTAACTGAGCTAACACAAGCCGCGCGCAGACGGCAGAACTGAAAGAGCACACTGTAACACCGGCCCACTGGGGCTTCGGCTGTAAAACATTCGCCACTAGATAGTGCTGTGGAGTCGGAGCCCCACAACCTGCCCATCTGCAGGCTCCCTCTAGAAGTATGAGCAGCATGGCACTGAAGAAGCGAGCCACACCCCGTCAAACACCCTGAAAGGGGGATAGGGAACTTTTCCCATTTCACCTAGATGATTAAATGAAGACTACGCTGGTGCTATTTATACATATTGGCTTATTGCATTCTGCTCAGTGAACAAAGAAAGCAAGGGTAACGAAGTCCATTGAAGATTTACATTCAGATTGTGTCATCATATGTGTAAGATGTCTGGACAGAAATCAGTTATTACGTGTGTACATATACATATACATACAGTTATCCCTCAGTATCTATTAGGGAGGGGATTGGTTCTAGGACCCACGAGATACCAAAATCCTCAGTGCTCAAGTCCTTGGTATAAAATGGCATGGTATTTGCATATAATTTAAACGCATCCACTTGTATACTTTAAGTCACCTCTAGATTACTTTTGATACTTAATACAATACAAATGCTATGTAAATAGTTGTTATATTGCATTTTTAAATTTATATCATTTTTTATTTTTTTATTATTTGTATTGTTTTCTTCCCTAATATTTTTCATCAACAGCTGGCAGAATCATGGATGTGGAAACCACATTTTATATGTGTGTGTGTGTGTGTGCCCATGTGTACACACATATATCCAAACCAATTTAAGGAGCTATAGCATATGAAAATGATCATTTCAAAAATTTCACATGCATAGAAAAATAGTGAGACTGGAAACTTCTGTTTCACTCATAAATACCATTGAAAGAATCATGAATCTTTCATGATTGAAGAATCACTCATTTTATTATGAACTTTTATCACCATTGAAGAATCACTCATTTTATTATGAACTTTCTTAGATTTCACACAACTTAAATCTTAGTAGTTGTATTTATCTTTCATGGTCACATAACTGTTTCTGAACCTGTTCCTTTAACTGCTGCTGAAGCTAGTTTCTTTTTATCAGTAAACAATAGTGTCTTCTACTGTTCTTGACATTGTATGTTGTTTTCTTAATGAAATCTACCCATTCACTTTGAAAGACTTTCAGACAACTCAAGAAACTTACTAGGAGCCTTGTAGGAGTCATGGAGTCCATAATTCTGAAGAGACTAAGCTTCAAATTTCCACTCCATCTATTGTATGCATGCAACCAAAATCAGTCAGCAATAATCTGGGGCATGCTGACAGGATAAATTATAATGTGCCACAAGAACAGAGAGGAAACGTCAAGGTTCAGAGACACCTAATGCCTCTCAGCTCTATGTACCAGGAAAATGAAAAGCAATTTTATGACACATATTTTAGTAAGTGCTTTCTCTAAGACTAGGGTACCATTACTCTGGCAAGTGTACAACCTGGTACTTATAACTACCTTTTAAACTTTTACTATATCTCAGATAACAGTTTTTAGATTTTTTAAAATATACTTTAATGTTTCACATGGGTTACAAAATAGCTGGAAGAGACAGTCCTACTCTTCTCCTTTGCTCCCTCCTACACCCTGCAGGTTGAGTTCTCATAGTAATTAGCTGGAGGAACACACACTTCTCAGAAGTGAGGTGAACACACAAAAAGACAGTCCAGATCAGTAAGCCCTTCTCTAGCTGTAGATTCTCTAGCGGAGAACAAAGCTGCCGGAAATGCTGCATATGTAGCCCAAAATATAAAATGAGGATAATGTTGCCTATGTCAAGGAATTATGAAGAATAAGTGAGAAAACCCAGAAACAAGAGTCAGCCTTGATTTAGCACTCTCAGCCTCTCCATCTCATCCCACAGGAACTCAGCTGTATTTCCTCAAAAGTAACTACTTCCCTGCATTTGCAAGGACATGTGCACAGCCCAAGAAATTACCCAATTCTGCTATGCCACAATCTTTTCTAGTCAGAGCTCATATCATTCTGGGGCACTCTCGAACCTTGAACCGAAATCAGAATCAGCAAGACTACATCTCCATCTGAAGGAAAACATCTGAGTCTGTGCAGCGGTCCCTTATCCACATCTATGCTTTCTGCTCTTCTTTCCTTGCACATATCTTAGACAACTCAACTGAACAAATACTTATGATGGACACAGTACATGCTTAATGCTGGGCACTAATAGTTAGCAACAGAGATATGTCTCTGTTCAGAAGGTTAACAACAAAATAGTGGCATAAATAATTATACAGCTATAAAGAGTGAAATGTCACATGAAGGAAAACCAAAAAACTAAATTAAGGATGATGAAAAATCTCTCTAAGGAAATTTGAAAAAGATCAATTTAAGTAAGCCAAAGAAAGGGTAACAGTAAGAATATTCCAAGCAATACTTGAGAAGTCCCTGAAACAGAAAGGGCAGCTATGGAAGAAGTGAAGGGCCAGCGTGGTTGGGATTGTGGGTTCAGGGAGCACAGAGCTGTGCAAGCATGGACACCAGCAATGGCAGGCCAAGTCCACGCTGCTCACAGTTATTTGTCCTCAGGGCACTAAGAAAGGAGTGAAGGTTTTTTAGCAGAGGAAGGAGAAGATCTTATTTATAAGATGTCAGTAAAAGGGCACTATGGCTGCAATGTGGAAAGCAGACTGTAGAGGGCACAAAAGTGGAGGCAGGGAGACAAGTTAAGATGCTATTGGTCAGTCCAATAGGAGAGGTGGTAACAGCTTGGACTCAGGTGGCCACTGTGCTAGTGGAGGGAATGGTGAGGTCTGAGGTATATCATGAAAGCAAAATTGACTACTGATGAGTGACAAGGAGAAAAAAATCAGGGTGAGTCTCAAATGTCTGGTGTTCTAACTTAATCTTTGTAGCCATATGAAATAGATAGTATGAGGCCTCATTTTACAGATTTATTTATCCATTTAACAAGTATCTATGGAACTCCAAGCATAGTGATTTAGAGCCTCAATGCCTGAGTTTAAATACTGGTTTGGCCTCTTGGCAACTGTGTCACTTTGAGCCAGGTTCTTAACCATAAATGTGAGGAGGATCCTCAAATCCCTTCCTGGGCCGCTACAGAGGTTTCGGAAATTTAGAGGTTGTGGGAAACAGATGGAATACGCATCTCTGAGGCAAACCTTGCTCTTTAGAGATTTGATCTTGCATCATTAACATACAGAGTGGCATCAAATACTATTCGTGGCTGGGTGCCATGGCTCACACTTGTAATCCCAGCACTTTGGGAGGCCGAGGCAGGTTGATCACTTGAGGTCAGGAGTTCGAGACCAGCCTGGCCAACATGGTTAAACTTCATCTCTACTGAAAATACAAAAACTAGCTGGATGTGGTGGCATGCAGCTGTAATCCCAGCTACTAGAGAAGTTAAGGCAGGAGAATCACCTGAACCCAAGAGGCAGAGGTTGCAGTGAGGTGAGATTGTACCAACGCACTCCAGCCTGGGGGACAGAGTGAGACTCCAAATCAAAAAAAAAAAAACTTTTCCTGAAAAATGACTTTTCTGTTAGTGAAGTTCACCAGGCAATATAGTTTGTATTTTTACCCCTCCGAATCTCAAGTTGAAATGTGATCTCCAATGCTGGAGGCAGGCCTAGTGGGAGATGTTTTGGTCTTAGGCGTGGATCCCGTGGTCTTGGTACTGTCCTTGCAATAAGTACGTTCTGGCTGTATTCGTTCATGTGATAATTGGTTGTTTAAAAAGAGCCTAGCACCTCCTCCTCTCTCTCTTGCTCCCTCTCTTACTGTGTGGCACACAGGGTCCCCAGCCTCTGCTATGAGTCAAAGCTTCTTGAGGCCTAACCAGAGGCCAGGCAGTTGCCAGCACCATGCTTCTTGTACAGTCTGCAGAATCATGAGACAAATAAACCTCTTTTCCTTGTAAATTACCCAGCTCCGGGTTTCTCTTTATAGCAATGCAAAACAGACTAATACACCAAATTACTGTGTTACCTGAGAATGAAACAACATTTCAGAGGTTCTTCTTAGGCAAATATATGACAGCACCAATCAACTGTTTTTTCCCAGAGGTAGAGATTGTTATGGCAGAGTTTGCGGACTTTGATCTCAATAGGGTAACGGGTAGAGTGGAGTGGATCTAGTAGAATTCTAATATTCCAGTGTCATCTTACTCACTTGCCATACTGCAAATGGATGCTTAGTCTCAGAGTCAGAAACAAAATACGGTAGAGACTATGGCCAATTGGAAAGAATGTGTCTAGAATAAAGTGGTCAGTAGATACTTATTTCCAGCTCTGTTACCAGTGCGCACCGTTTTTTAAAAACCATCTAGAAATCAGGACTTCTATGGAAACTCTCTTAGTATTTAAGTACTGGCTCATGATTTTTAAATAATGTGATATGTGGGCTAAACAAAACACATGCAAGGTCAGATGAACCCCATGGCTTCCAGTTTCCTGGGAGTCTTTGGTTTCCATTAACTCAACAGGGCCTCTGTGGGATCACGTAACTGTGGGAGGATGAGTGAGCATGAGAGAACTAGGAAGGTGACACCAGGGCAATGTGATGCGGACACAGAAACCCTGCCTCACCGACCAGATGAGCTGGCACGGAGCATGAAGGAAGGAAGAGGAAACAAAATGTGAACTGAGAGACAGACCACTCAGTCGCTTTTCCTTATAATTAATGGCAAGTTTCTGAAGAGAAAACATTTCTGCTTTTTATAAACATTCTGAACTTATCTAGCACAATTTAAGTAACTCAGATTAAAAATCAATTAATTCCATTCCTTTGATCTGCAGAATAAAACTCTTTGCTAGAAACAGAACCAATTTCCTCATATCTTTCTTTTTAATGTTCTCAACAATGCCTCTTCTATTTAGTCTAAGGGAGGAGCAAAGTCTGTGGGCTAAAAATAACTGAATAATCATGTAACATCTAAGGGATTGGGGGTTTAACCAGCAACCCTTCTCTGTCCAGATTTCCTCAATAATTAATAAAACTCCTGATCTTGCAAGTTTGTGACATGAGGATGAAAATTCATAAATTTCTCTGAAAGTCAGTGTTCAAGGAATTGAAATTACCATAATATAATATCCAAATGAGATAATTAGTGCCAAAAGTTTTGCAGTCTATGGTGAGATAGAGAGATACAGAACATATGATATATACTTGGCAATGAGATCATGTTCTTGTTTCCCAGCCCTGGGAACTTGAGCAGAAGAAAGGAAAGGGAGACATTAGGAGGGAAGGCCTGAGCCTCACAAGAGCAGAGAAGTAAGAGACTGTGGATGAAAAGGGAGAACATGCTAAGAGGTGCGAGGGAGACGCCAAGAATAAGCAGCAGAGGGGAGTTTCTCACCTAGGACATCTGCAGGTTTCCAGAGTGGGGTGGAATGTCAGTGACCCACACAACAGATTAGATGTGGGATATCTCAGCACTGTGCTCTCTATCTGCCCATAGCATAGGCTCTCTGGCACAAGATCCAGAAGCACTGAGACTGGAGGAATATTCTTTCTTTTATTTTGTTGTATTTTGTTGTATTTTATTTTATTTTTTGAGACAGGGTCTCACTTTCGCCCAGGCTATGATGCAGTGACCTGATCTTGGCTCTCTACAGCCTCCATCTCCTGGGTTCAAGTGATTCTCATGCCTCAGCCTCCTGAGTAGCTGGGACTACAGACACACACCACTGTGCCTGGCTAAGTTTTTGTATTTTTAATAGAGACGGGGCTTCACCATGTTGGCCAGGCTGGTCTCATACTCCTGACTTCAAGTTATCTGCCCACCTCAGCCTCCCAAAGTGCTGGGATTACAGGCGTGGAGGGACATTCACCAGCAGTCAGCACCCACTTTTCTTCCCTATCTCAATAAAACACAGTGTGGCACAACAAATAGAAATTTAACTTACAATTTATAGAACTGATTTCACCTTATCTAGTTGCAAAGTCATTTAAAATGGTCCACCTCAACTTTTCTGTTCTTCACTCAATTCCTAAGGCGGCTAAACCAGATTACTGAGAGACAGAGATTCGATCTCTGAATAATTTAATCTCAAATTCAAGATCACTCAGCAAGTGCTTTTGAGCACCAGCTACATGCAGAGCTCTGAGGCAGACTGAGAACAAAACCTAAGAAATATCCCCTGCTTCAATGGTGTTCACATCCTAATGTTAGAACCAAGGTTTTGAGAAAGTTACAAATACAAATGCCCTACAGAAAAAAGAAATATGTTAACTCTCACTCCTTCACATTAAATTGAAAATAACCAATTAGGAGCACATGTGTAGGGACACCTCTGGGTATTCTTATAGAAGATGAGTGAGCTTCCACAATGCAGAGAATGTGAGTTTTAAGCAAAATCCTCCCAATATATGAAGCGAAGTTTAAGATGCCTTTTTAAAAATCTTACTGTCTGTGCTCTACTATTTTTGCCCAAGGACTGCCCTGTTCACCTTCCACTGTGGTGACAAATGGATGGTACTTTCCTGGGTACCAGGGTATTCTATGTTGCATATGATTGAGTATAGATACAACTGAGAGAAACCATTACTGCTAAATCATTGTTTTCATCCTATTTTTCAGGTATAATTTCAGAAAACCTATAAGAAACCTCTTCAAGCCATTGCAAGAAACACTCACTTCTAAAACTAAAGAGAAATCTGATTTTCCTACTTGCATTTCAAGTTATCTAAAAGTAAAACCAATGACACAGTGATTGTCTATTGCTCTTTATCTGCATTATACAAAACCTAATAGGGTACAGGGTTTTTAGAATTTCACTTTCCCTTTTAGGTATTTTACACTCTATCCCTGACCAATCATTTTAAGTCTATGAAATTTTATTTTCTCAACTCTCACAGGCAAAATGGCCACTTCTCCACTGAGTTATATTGATCCAGTAGGCATCTGAGACCTAAAATGATATAACTAGCAAAGGGTAAGGTTCCTAGAAGTTGATGTTTTGGTTCACACAAATTTCTACCTAGGGTAGATGTTTGACTTATCCTAAATCACTTTTTCTTCTCCAAAGTTGGGGAAGCAATCTTTAACAACCAAAATTTCTTAAGAAATATTCCAGCAAGCCAGGGCAATGCCGGAGTGCCTTTATTATTTCTGTTTGATGTACTTCAGAAAGAACTGAAAGCACAAGAAACATTCCAAACTCAGATACCATTAGGATTTGTGAACTCCAGCAATAATCACAAAGTGGAGAAAAATATCTCATTTTATGAAGTGCACCTTGTCTCACTTCCTGAAAATTTTACAGCATCTTCAGGTGAAGCTTAAACCGTCCATTAAGAGTATAAGTCGAATGTGTAATTCTTGGTAAACAATTTTGCTTGGCAAACCCAAGTGAAAGTTAATGATGCTTGAAGATACTTTTGAATTTCTCCAAAGGGAGGTTATATGAAGGCTGAATAGTTTGGTTTATTCACAAAACAAAATAAGAACAGAGAGTTGATCATTTAGGTCTAACGTGATGGGAGGACCTGGTATCTTGGTCTCTTGAGATTATCCAGGCAGCACTAATTTTAGGAATTTGGACCTGTTTGCTTTAGCTCTTTTCTTGTGAGTCACTGGAATGCCCTACGGTGTAGGCACACGATGTCTTTCCTTCCCTTTTCAGGCATTTGAGTTTTCAGGCATTACTGTAAAGAAATCTGCCTACCTTTAAAGTTAGATAGAAAAAAAATAGCATTTTCCTAATTAAAATCTGTTCTGTAGTTTCCTCCTTCAGTAAGTAAATTAATGAAGACAAGTAGCCCCTGAACAAGTGGACATGATTAGCATTAAGTCACACAGAAAGCTCTACATGGCATTTGACACCAAAAGTCAATGTTCCCCAAGCCACAGACAAACTTCTTGAGTGTCTTCACAGAAAAACACAGCCAAAGTTCCTAACACACCTTGAGAAGGGCAGTACACTCCCAGCTAAGAACCACTGATCTTACCCAAACCCTTATTTTACAGATGAAAAAATAATGACCAAAGAATTGAACTGTCTGTCACTTAAAGAATGAGTTAAGATCAGAAACCAAACCTCCTGACTTCAAATTCACTCATTCTACTGAAATGAGCAGGTTCTTCCTATTGCTATGATATAATATATACATATTTTTATTATAAAGAATGAAGATAGTCTATCAGACTCTCTGAAATTTGTTTGAAAATCATCTTGAATTATTTTCTAGCTCTTCCCAACATGTACCCTTGCTAACAGTCACTAGAATGTCTTCCCTATAGGCTGTGGGAATATGACTGTGAACATGCATTTCTATATCAAGACACACAAATACCCAGCCTGGGCAATATAGCAAGATCTAATCTCTACTAAAATTAAAAAAAATATATTAGCTGAGCATGGTGGCATGCACCTGTAGTCTCAGCTACTAGGGGAGCTGAGGCGGGAGTGTTGCTTGAGCCCAGGAAGTTGAGGCTGCAGTGAGCCTTGATCATGCCCACTGCACTCTAGCCTGAAAGACAGAGTGAGATCGTATCTCAGAAAAACAAACCAAAGAATCACACATGCAATATTTGATGAGTTTTGATTCATCTATCTTAATTTCTCATATTTCTGTAGCATGGTTAATTTGATAAGTAAATGAATATATTAAAAATAAATTTGTAAATTATAAAAACACAAATATTTATTTGTATTAGTATTTGTTAGTACTGTACAGTTTTATGATTTAATGAGTATTATTATCATTATTTTCTCTGTGTCCTGAAGCCTTTATGGAGTTCAGCGTTGAAGACGGCATTCTTCTACCTCTTCTCACTTATTTTCAGGAATCTTCTGGATATAATTATCAAGTTGGTATTTAAATGAAGAATCACTCATAGCTTTATAATCTTTATAGCCTTGCTTTTTTACCAAGGATAGATTAAAATATGAGACTTGGTTACATTTCCTTTTATGTTTTGGTTGTTTCATAGACTTTCTAGGTATATTACTATTCCTTTTTTATTTGTCAAGATATTTTTATAGTCCACTTTTTAGACATGTGAACTTGGGCAAATTTAGAAGCTTCTCTGAAAGTTAGTTTCCTCATCTGTGAAATGGAAATAAAAATACCTACGTAACAAAGTTTCTTTTTGGGTGTTTTGTTTTGTTTTGTTTTTGGAGACAGAGTCTCGCTCTATCCCCTAGGCTGGAGTTTAGTGGCACGATCTCTGCTCACTGCAACATCTGCCTCCCGAGTTCAAGTGATTCTCATGCCTCAGCATCCCGAGTAGCTGGGATTACAAGTGCCTGCCATGATGCCCAGATAATTTTTGTACTTTTAGTAGAGACAGGGGTTCATCATGTTGGCCAGGCTGGTCTTGAACTCCTGACCTCAGGTGATCCACCCACCTCAGCCTCCCAAAGTGCTGGGATTACAGGCGTGAGCCACCACGCCTGACTCAAAGATTTTGAGAATTAAACTATAGTATTTTTTCCAAATCTTCCTTTTTCTATTTTTAGAATTCAAATAAATAATTGGGGGAAAATGGGGCAAAAAAATGGACAATATATTAATACTATGCTTATATCTTGATAAATGTGACTTAGATTCGGAGACTAAATCTATCAGTAAACCAAAACCCTATTGACTCATTTAATTCCTTCACATACTACTGACAAGAATTGGAGTCCTTTGATCTAAAGGACAAACAGCAAAAGTAATAATTACTCATCTGTTTCAAGAAACTAAGAGGATAGAGAGCACGGAAACCCAAAACTCATAAAAAGGATAAACCTAGGTTTAAACAAGGGTGATAGCTTATTCTATTTTGATAAGTTAAACAATAACTTACATTAAATGATCACTTTACACTTTATAGAACACCTTGACTTACATTATTTTATGAAAACTGAAAGTCAGTAGAACCAACAATATGTGAATATATGGGTATGAGTAATAGAATTCGATGATTATATAAAGCTAAGAATTTGACTAACAGACTCAGAACACAAAGCACAACCAGAATAAAGAGGCGGCAGTGGAGGAAGGGCAGGTTAAAGTTCAAGCTTAGTTATATTTTTAAATTACTAATACTAACTTTCCATTGAATGGACTGAGTATTTTTGTTACTGTGTAAAGCAGAAGTTGTCAGAGTTGTGATGGAGCCAGGGTTGCATTTTCTGGGAATCTGGATTATGTGATCTATATTCCTTCCAACTCTTAGATTCTATGAATTGAAGGTGAAAAATGATGAAAGAGCTTAAAGAGGCACAAAAAATAAATAATATTTGACCAAGATAACTTATTTAGCAGAGTATATTAATCTTGGAAAATAAAATTAACATGGCCACATTCTTGCAAGATGGAATCTTAAAGAATTTCAGGGGGTGGTATCTAAGTTCAGATAGAGTGAATGTGAATTTTGTACAAGAATTGTACACAGTTCTAACCACCTCACATCACATCAGCAAAACATCAAGAACTCAATTTTTAAGAATTGTTTAAGAAAATAAGAATTAATAATCATCCTTATTGGTCCAGCGACTTAATTCCAGCAGCAGCTATGTACCTGTCTAGTAACACATTTATCTTCAAAAAGAAAACCACATTTAACCATGTTTCCCCACACCGGGCATCATTATTCTTCCCTTCAAAGAAGTAGTCTAAGAAATTACATTCTTCGTGCAGAAAGCACGTTCTGAAAACACACAACACAGGGACTCGAGGGGGCACTTTGTTAACAGATTGTGTGCTTCAGTGTGTGTAGGTGAATATGAGAGGCAAAAATACAGAAAACTGACAGCAATTGAGTCAATTTTCTTCACAGCAGAAAATTTCAAAGACCTTTCCACTGACACAAAACAAGAAAATAACAAGACTATGAACACCCCAGGAATTTCAAAAATGCTTCACAGGTCCCTAATAATTACACAAACAAAATTCTTGATTTCTGAGATATGATTAAAGCTCCACAACTAATATTTGGTTCAGCTCTCAGTTCTCTCTCCACTGACCAAAACTTTTTAATGAGATAACTTAAATTTATGTTAAGAAAGTGTCTCAACATTCTTTTTTTCTGTTTTTATATAATGAATTATTTATTTGTACAGCTCTGGTTGAATTTTAAAAACTTTTTCTACTTCTCCCTAAGAACATTTCTAGTCACTCATAATTCAATTTGAGATTCATTTTCTATTCATAATCAACGCTACAATGACTAAAGATACAAAAGGAGTAATGTAATGATAATTTTGTTGCTTAAGAAAAATGTCTTAGTGCTAATTCCCTCCTTTTTAATCATAAGCTTTATTTTTGCAGAAAGTTTTTCTAACCAGATATTTCTTTGGCTTTTTATTTAGCAAATAATTATTGCATAACTATTGTATGCCAGGCACTGGATCAAGGAATACAAAGCATATAAAGATATAAAAATGAATAAAATATAGTTTGTGCCCTCAGAGACTAATTCTTGTACACAATTACTTTAAGAATATACAAGATGTTCAGAAAATCACAATAGAGGAGAAAACAAATTCTATCCTCACTCTATTAGATGCCTATCAATACATTATTGAAGGACATTTTTAAATATCAAATCTGAGGTATTATTTTTCATATAGCATTATTACAGAAAATCAGAGTCAAAATAATTCCATTAAAACACTTTTCTAGGAATGTAATTTGCCATGAATAAAAGGCCTTTGTTGTTACCAATGAATAGGAAGTGTTCCTGTTCTGCACTACTAGCCTATGTCTTATAAAAGTAAAATAAAATGTACATTCCTCCTTCTACTTTCAGAAGCTTCACTAACCTCAATGCCTTAATCGACGTTCCTCTGGTAATCACGTATTTTCTGCTACCATTACCCAAAAAAATCAATGTGCATGAAGTGGGAAATAAGTAAAATATTTTGAGTTATTGCAGCCAGGAAAAAAATCTTTAATAGTATCACAAATGAAATGTAATCATTGCTTTGGGTCTGCGTGATCCAAGGCCTGATTCTGATACAGCGTTATGTCCATCGAGATACTAAAGGACCCCTCTCACTGCACAAGAATCATAGCTTTCACCAGAAATACACCCCCCACCACCACCAAAAAAAAAAAAAAAAGAAAAGAAAAGAAAGTGAGCAAGGATCTGAACTAAGGCAAAGTAGAGACCCTGTTGGAATTCAGAATCTTGGACTAGCAGACAGATGAGGAACACAGCCTGGTTCTCACCTACTGAGCCAATATCCTCAAAGCAGACAAATGCAGTTACAAGTTGGTAGCCATCTGTAACAGCAGAAGCACATACAATTTAAACAAAAGCTAGCTTGAGTTAGAGCCCCAGAACCAATATGTTCACAGATAAATCTAAGGTCACAGCGCAAGCCATTGTAGGTAACGGTTGGTAGGAACAATAGATTTGCAGAAGGGCCATGTATGACATACAAATAAATAAAGGTATTTCCTTTGTTATCACAAAGATGAGCACACAAAAAGAGGCTATGTGAAATAAGCAGACTGAGAATAAAAAGGACTTCTAGAAATAAGTAAAACAATATATATTTGTCGAAATCATTTTTCTATTCCTTGTCTCAATTGTCAAGTTCATTTCACTTTATGGAGTGTGTTTCCAGGTATAGCCAATGTTCCTTAGTTTAAAAGCAAAAACCATCACTATTGAGTTACAGAGTGTAACAAAAAAGGAAAATGGTCTTTAGACATAAAGTGGGAGCTATGACTTTGCAAAACACACTGGACGTAGCAAAGGAACCCGTTAGACTTGGTGGTTAAAGATGGTGTTTTGCACGTATGTTTATTGCAGCACTATTCACAATAGCAAAGACTTGGAATCAACCCAAATGTCCATCAGTGACAGATTGGATTAAGAAAATGTGGCACATATACACCATGGAATACTATGCAGCCATCAAAAAGGATGAGTTTGTGTCCTTTGTAGGGACATGGATGCAGCTGGAAACCATCATTCTTAGCAAACTATCACAAGAACAGAAAACCAAACACCGCATGTTCTCACTCATAGGTGGGAACTGAACAATAAGATCACTTGGACTCAGGAAGGGGAACATCACACACAGGGGCCTATCATGGGGAGGGGGGAGGGGGGAGGGATTGCATTGGGAGTTATACCTGATGTAAATGATGAGTTGATGGGTGCAGCACAGCAACATGGCACAAGTATACATATGTAACAAACCTGCACGTTATGCACATGTACCCTACAACTTAAAGTATAATAATAATAAATAAATTTAAAAAAAAAAAGATGGTGTTTTGAGCAAATGCAGAAGTAAAGATCATAACTCGGGAATGAGGGCCAGGAACCAAGAATCTGACTTTCCAGTACTAACAGCTGAAAGGAAGAGCAGGGAAGCAGGGGGGAACTCAATTTAGGAGATCAAAGACTGCTTCTCAGCTACCGAGATTAGAGGTAAACACCAACTACTTAGTGACACAGACTTAGAACTAATATAGATATACACTGCATACCATTTGTAGAAAGTTGTATGTGATTGCCCATATGGAGCCTGAGCTCAGTAGTATACAAAAATGTTTTTATTGTCTTCTTAAAATCCCCTTCAGATATCAGGATATGCTAATACATGAACTTCAAAGGCCATTTAGTAACCAGTCTGTTACTTAAGGCTCCAATGGGTAGAATGAGGACCCCATATAAACTTCTGATCTACAGAACTGTGAGCTATTAAATGTTCATTGTTTTACACTGCTAAGTACAGGGTAACTTACTGCATAGCACTAAAAACCCAATACACTTTCTTTCCAAATATTTCCAAAATTCGAGTTTTCGTGGTTTCCTTGCTTTAAGAGTTCACAGGCTCCCCTTACTCCTTACTGTGATATACCAGACACTTTATTTGTATTTGGGCTCCTACCTACCTCTCCAGCTTTATCCATAGTGAAACATCCCTAGAGGTCATAGGCTTCAGCCACACTGGATCACTAGCCTATCCTGAAACACAAGGGTGGAGGCACAACAGATAGGCTCTCTTAACAATTCTTCCAATATGTGCATCACAGAGCCTAAGCAACCAGAAACTGCATTTCCCACTGGGGTGGACACACCCCAATGAGCCATGCCCTTGTATAATCTCCTCTCCTTGTGTTCAGGCAGAGCCTAAGACTTGCATCTAACCAACACAGTCCGTCAGAGATGACAGGATGCCACTCTCATGATTATGTTATTTTCTATAAGGCTGTCTTAGCAAACCAGAGGAAGATTCTGCAGCACTTATCAAAGCAGTAAAGTTGGGGGTTTTTGAGTGCCTCTTTTTTCTACTCTACTAATTCAGCTTAGAGGAAGAAAAATGTGTTTTCTTTTTTTATCTCCATGCCCCTGGTTTCTAGCATATCTAATAACTCTTGCTGGGTGGAACTGCACCCAACTATCCCATGTTCCTCCAACTCTGGGCTAGCAGGGGCTGATTATTTTCCCAAGGGCCAGCCTAGCTTTGGAAATCATTTAATTTGGAAGAACACACACACACACACACACACACACACACACACACGCACACACACACAGAGTGGCAAAAGGAAATATCTCCATTCAGGCTTGGCAGAACTATCCTATGAAGCTATTCTTTTCAGCTCTCCAAAAATATCCCTGGGCCTGTTTAGATAAAAATTATCTCTCCAGATTAGGCACTTCTCTGAATCTTTATCTTTTGGCTACTCCTACGCTTCAGCATCTTGTTTGACATTAGAATGCTATCAGAAATGAATTTTGAAATTAGAAAACGGTGAAAATAAAATCAGCCAATTTTGCTGTTGTTTTAACCAAGTCATAAAATTCAAAGCTTGATACTGTGAACTTCTTGGTAATGCAAATATAATCTGCCATTTCTTTTACTATCAAAAAGCTAAAGTAGATGTTTTTTAATTAGGTAACATAACTCTGAAAAACATTCAGGCAGGTCCAGAACTAGATGTAAATAAACTATTAATTAGGACTGGTGGTGGTAAGGACTTTAATAAGTAACTTTCAAGATTCTGAAGCTAATACTAAAAGGTTAAATATGTGTACATCTTATTTAATGTTTTAACTCCAAATATATTTCTACCTAGGTGGGTTGTAAACTACTAAGACACAGGGAGCATGATTTATTTATTTGGTTTTATTCCTAATAATTGTTGTGTCTTGAACAAAAGGAATATGTCCGGAATACTAAATTCCCAGATCCTAAACTAACAACTATTACAGTTGTAAGATACCACCTCTATGCTTCAAAAGAAAATTTAGATAAATTGAACTCAATCAAAATAAAACTTTTATGCATTAAAGGACACCATCAAGTAGGTGAAAAGAAAACCTACAATAGGAAAATGTGTTTGCAAACATTTATGTGACAAGGAGCTTGTATTCAGAATATATAAAGAACTCTTATGACTCAAAAATAAAAAGACAAATAGCCCAATTTTAAAATGAGTGAAAGATCTGAATAGACATTGTTCCAAAGACAATATACAAATGGCCAATAAGCATGTAAAAAGATGCCTAACATCATTAGTCATTGAAAAAAATGCTAACCTAAAAAACAGTTTGACAGTTCTCAACAAGTTAAATAATTACCATATGATTTGCAATTCTTCTCTTATATATATATATATACATACACATGAGAAATGAAGACATAAGTCCACACAAATACTAGTACATGACAGCGCTATTAATAATAGCTAAAACATAAACAACCCAAATGTCCAGGTACTGATGAATGAAAAAATGGCACATAGCATAATCATACAATGGAACATTATTCAGTCATAAGACGTGACGAAATACTGATAAAAGCTACAACATGGATAAACCTTGTAAGTATTACACAAAGTGAAAGGAGTCAGTCTTGAAAGAAACCATATTGTATTCCATTTAAAATGTCCAGAATAATCAAGTCTCTCTTAGTTGTGGCTTACTGCTGGTGGGGGCAGAGTGACTACTAACTAAAATGGATGTAGGGTTTCTTTGGAGGGTGATGAAAATAGTGTAAACATGATGGTTGTGATGGTTGCATAATTCTGTGAGTATACTAAAAACCATTGTACGTTTTATAGGATGAATTGGATGATACGCAAGTTATATCTCAATAGAGCTGTTTAAAATGCATGTTAAAATTTTTAGAGTATCTATTTAAAGATTGGAAATAAAGTAATATCCACATTAGTTAGTGTTGGTGGAGCAAGGAGAGGAGAATAACAAAATAAATAAAACCAAATAAATAATTCGGGGGAAAAATGTCAAAAGGAGTGTAATAAGTAATAATTAATCTGATAATTACAATAAGTAATCCAAATCAATATATATGGATTAAAATTTCAAGTTAAAATGTAGAGATTATCAAGCCCAATATGTTATTTGTATGCCACCAACCTAAAACATAAATATACAGCAAGATTGAAAGCAAACTTAAAAAAAATGCCTAACCAACATTAGTCATACAAAAACTGCTAAAGCTATATTAAGATGAGACAAAATAGACATTTAAAATGTGGATATTGCTAGTGATTAAAAGGATTATTACATATTAATACAAATTTATCTTCCAAAAATATATGACAGTTCTAAACTCATGAGTATATAAACCTAGCTTCAAAATGTATTAAGCACAAAGTGAGCAAACTACAAAAAAACATAACAAGTCCAGTATAAAAATGGAATAATTTTACTTACCTCATTCAGTCACTAATAGATTAAGCAGGAAAAAAAAAAAGCAAAACTTTTTACACAATTAAGCTTAATTCAAGGGACAAAGGCAGAATACTGTATTGTAAAATTGGAAAAATCACATACTTTTCATCATACCTAGGACATTAGGAAAACTCCATGTGCCATAAACCAATTCTCGAAGACATTCTAAGAATTACTCATATACAGAGCATGTTTTCTGACCTCAATGTAGTTACGTTAGAGACCAACAAAACACAACCTCAAAATTTCCTACGTTAAGGGTAGAAAAAGCATACCTCTTAATAGCTTGTGGGTTAAAAAAAGAATATAGATATTAGAAAATACTTATAAGCAAAATATACTGCATATATAAGTTTGAAGAATGGCATATAAAGGAAAATTCATAGCCTTAGTTACTTAAAATAGAAAACAAGACATGCTACAAATTAATGAAATAAATATCAAACCTAAAAAATCAGAAAAAGAATATAGATTGAACCCAAATAGGTGAAGGAATGAAATAAAAATGATAAAGGCCAACATTAATAAAAGCAGAAGACAAAAACTTAAAGACAGCCTCAATGAAGTCATAAACTGGCTTAACTTTGGTAAAAGATAAATATAATTTTAAATAAGTATTAGAAATAAGAAAGTAACTAGAGCTATAGATTAAGCAGGTTAAACATAAGAAAATATTATTAATGACTTTATGACAGTAAATTTGAAAGCTTAGATAAAATAGACAAATTCCTAGAAAATATTATGAAAATATCTTTATAAAAATTAGGTCCACCTGAAAAGGTCTATATTTATTACATCAATTGAAGCAGTCATTAAATATCTTCCGCAAATAAAACATGGTTTTGCAGGGGAATTCAATCAAACCTTAATGAAAAGTAAATCCAATTTATACAAACGGTTCCAGAGAAGAGAAAAAGTGGCAGCACTCTCTGTCTCCTTTGAAGAGGGCAATATACATCTTTGATTTTGAAAACAGACAAGAAGTGTGTAAGAAAGAAAATTTGAGTCAACATAAGCCATTAATATTAAAATAAAAATTCTAAACAAAATATGAGCAAATCAAACCCAACAATTCACATAGAAGATAATATATCATGCATCAATTGCATTTATGTAAGTATCTGCAAGTTTGGATTAACATTAAAAAATCACTTAATGTAATTCATCAAATTAAAAGATTAAAAAATTATCTTAACTATTTCAATGATTGTATTTATTTATTTTTAATCTTTTAGTGATAGGGTGTATATTACCCAGGTTGGTCTTGAACTCCTGCCTGAAACAATCCTCAGCTTCCCAAATCAAGAGGATTGCAGGTACAAGCCACCATGCCCAGCTAATGATTTAAAAAATAAATAAAAATTGCTAAAAGTCATTGCATATGATTACTTTTTTAAAACTTTTATAAACTTACAAAAGTAAGCAGAATGTTGTTTATGGGTATATCAGTATATAGTAAAACTATTTTTATAAAGGCACAATAATCATCCACCCAAAAATTAGAACCAAAGTAAACTTGAAGAATGAGAGACTGAGGAATAACACAGGAAACTTCAGATACATTGTTACTGTTTTATATTTTTTAAGCTCCATGATAGCTACATAAGTGTATGTTTCATGATCATTCTTTATACTCTTGCTGGTAAGAGCCATTACACAAAGAATAAACACATAAATTATTTAAAAATGAAAAAGTAGAGAGAGCTTCATAATGACTAATAGATAAAGAGATCATTTACAAAGATAGCAGCTAAAAATATTCAAATCTTTTTTTGATGCTATAAACCAAACATTAAAGAATTTTACACTTGCTAGAATGATGCCTATGAACTTGGTTTATGGTGCTTTAGTCCAGATTACTGTCTGAAGTGTGGATATCCTTCATCTAAGTAGAGAAATGACCCTGAGTAGGGAGAATACAAGTAATTATAGAATTGGCATCCATGACAAAAATGCAACAGGGAGATCATTCTGCCTCTCACTCAGCTCTGCAGGGCCCCCAAGACACACAGGATCTGGTTAACTTGAAATGATAAATCTAAGAATGGCTACTAATACTTGGGTAACTACTTTGTGCCAGCTATTTTCCATAAATTATCTTGACAGAGATCCTGTAAAATATGTATTTTAATACCCTTTCTACAGAGGTAGAAACTAAAACCATATTATAGTTTTACTGTATACTGATATACCCATAAACAACATTCTGCTTACTTTTGTAAGTTTATAAAAGTTTTTAAAGAGTAATCATAAATATGCAATGACTTTTAGTAATTTTTACTTAGTTTTTTAAATCATTAGCTGGGCATGGTGGCTTGCACCTGCAATCCTCTTGATTTGGGAGGCTGAGGTGGGAAGATTGCTTGAGGCCAGGAGCTCAAGATCAGCCTGGGCAACATGGTGAGACCGTAAAAAAATTAAATCCCGAGAGGCAGAGGTTGCGGTGAGCCGAGATTGTGCCATTGCACTTCAGCCTGGGCAACAAGAGCGAAACTACGTCTCAACAACAACAACAAAAAATTAAATCATATACCCCAGTTCACACCGATGATAAATTACAGGGTCAAAACTTCAATCCAGATTTGACCCAAGAACCTGTATGTTTCCTACTACCCCTTTTATCATTCATCTTCAAAAACTGCTCATAAAAATTGCAAACATAAAAATTCTTGACAACATTTAATAATTAGCAACTGTATAACAGACAACTACTAATGAATCAAATGATAGTAGGTTTAGACTAAATTTTTAGGAGTCACACTGCTTGCTTTTACTTTTAATCAAATCTAAATTAGATTTAAATAGGCTTTCAACAAGACTGGCCTAGGGGGGTTTCATCACTTTAAAGATTTATTTCCTTTTCTATTATCTGTGAAGAATGCAACTTGGGCCTGATATCATCTCAATGAGTTTCTGATCATTTACAGAATAAAATTTAATTTCAGAGATTTGTTAGCCATTCTTAGAAACTTCTACTAGGAAAAAAAAAATCCACTACACCTCAGAGACACCAGAGCAAAAGAAAGTGGCAACTGGCTATCACCCTCTGGTTAACACTAAAGGTGCTCCTACTATCTCATCTTTGAGTAAACTATTCAGTGGCATAAAAACATCAATTTGTACATGGCATCTTCAGAAATTTTCAAGGCAAATCTAAACTTTAGCAGAACCCAGCACAGCTTCCTTCTTTTCATTCTAAATACCACTGTATAAGCATGATTGAGTAAAACCAAGAGTCTGGAAGTGGAAATAAATTGCCTTCAACCAACAGACAATAACACTGCATGATATAAAGGAAATGTCAGAGGTTAACTGGTGTCAATGATTGCTACATCTCCCAGCAGTCAGCTACAAAAAGGGCTGTCAGTATTGCTAAGAGCTAAAAATCTCTCCAATTGATAGGCAGCTTAAAAGGTCAAGTGTATGCAAGAGCAAAATGTAATCCTTTTTGCATGTATTGCAGTATTTTCACCATATGATAAATATCACTTGTTAGCAGTCTTGAAGTAATGGGGCAATACAAGATCAGAAAATTATGTTTCTTTTTAAAATTCCTATGAAGGTAAAACAATGTATATACAGTTACTGTTAATTAGGAAAAATAAACTTTTATCTATTGCAAACATGTTCAATAGTACAGTGCTTTTAATCTTTAGACCAAGTTGAGTTATTCAAAAATGTTAACAGTCTTTCTTTCATTCAGTTAACAAAAGCAAATGTGACTGTTCCAACCATTAATGGTAATGATGGGTCCCATTAGCAACCAGCATTTTGCAGCTATTCTTAGGATAAATTTAGCCAAGCTCAGCATGTCAACTTAGAGCAAAGAATTTGATGTTTTCTTCCTCTCCTCACATTATAATGACTTCTCCAATGTTTTTTGTTTTGCAAAAGGGGTGATTGCAGAAATTGGAAATGTTCTTGGGTGTTACCTTTTCCTTTAAAAAAGGGTATCCATGGGTTTGATGACTAGAAAAAGCAAGAATTTTATTTCACATACAGCAATATCTAAAAGGATGTTGGACGAAAAGTAGGAAAAAAAATATATATATATATATATGCATATACAACATTATTTTATTATTGCTCAATGACTCAGTAATTTTGACAATCATAAACATCTCTTGCAGAGTCCAGTACTAGCATCCATGTAATCAAAGCCTTACTTTGCATATTAAATACTGTATGGATGTCTTGAGTTCAAATGCTGCTTGAAAGCTAGAGCCTCAAACAAGGATGGCATGCAGGTGAATTACTTCATAGGTGATGCCAAGAAGAAGTGAAGGACCAAGGAGGTTACTTTTATTGTCAACTTGACTGGACCATGAGGTACCCAGATATTTGGTCAAATATGTGCATTTCTATGAGGATGTTTTTGATGAGATTAACACTTAATTCAGTAGACTGAGTAAAGCAGGTTGCCCTCCCTAATGTGAATGAGTCTCATCCAAACAGTTGAAGGCCTGAGTAGAAGAAAAGGGCTGACACTTTCACAGGTAAGAGAAAATCCCTCCCGCTTGACTGTCTTGAACTGGGACAGCAGCTTTTCCTGCCTTTAGACTCAGAAATATCAGCTTTTCCTGGGTCTCAAACCTGCCAGCCTTCAGCTCTTCTAGGTCTTCAGCTTGCTGCCTCGCCCTGGGATTTGTTCGACTCCATAACTGCATGAGACAATTTCATATATATATATATATATACACACACACATACATATATAAACACACACACACACAAAATATTTTATTAAGACAATTTTGAGGTACACTTGGTGGCTCCACCATTGATGGCTCCAACTGTGGAGCCACCAAATGTACACCTTGTGCATATATACAATATTAGACATATTATATATGATATAGATATATGATATACAGCATATGATATATAGTATCATATATCTATATCATATATAATAGGAGTTAAATTTATATACACATAAGATGCATATCATGTATATATATACGTATGATATATATGTATGTATATGTATACACATATTATAATATTTATCTTATCTCCTATTGATTGTATTTCTCTAGAGAACCCTGACTACAACAAAAGGTGAAAAAGAGAAGAGGGACAAGCCTATACAACGATGTGTTACTAAATTGCTAACCAATGTGGATAACTGGTGTTCAGTCAACTGTGGAGCCATCAAATGTACCTCAAAATTGTCCTCCAGCAGCTCTGAGTTGCCCATTGTGAGTGTTAGGTGAGTTATCATAGTCATCTCATCCCCTAAGTCAGAGATGTTCCAGGGCAGGAAACAAATGACTAGAAATGGACATGTTGTCAACATGAAATTGGTCTAACTCTATCTAGAACTATTGGCTGGAATCAGAAATGAGGCAGAAAACATGTGCAGCAGTACACAGGAGGCATCCAGTACCATCTATACCTTGAGACACTCAGATCAATTTAATCCCTTCATTTAGTCCGATTGGTCACTAAGTCTTTCAGGTAGTGTCCAGCTACAATACACACAACAGGTTCAATACAGAGGGGTTAGTGGAACATACAAAAACTAATTTTCTAAACACCTGTAATAATCAAATAGAAAAGAACATTTAAAATTGAATACCGACTCTTGCAATAAAATCTACAATGTATTTAAGAATTTTAACAAGAATTTATAAAAATCCCTGCTGTGATCTGAATGTTTGTGTCCCTGCAAAATGCATGCATTAAAATCCTAATCCTCAAGGTAATAGCATTATTAGGTGGGACATTTTGGAGGTGATTAGGTCATGAGGGCAGAACCCTCATAGATAGAATTGGTACCCTTATAAAAGAAGTCCCGGAGAGATCCCTAGCTCCTGCCGTCAGTTCAGGTTACAGTATAAAGACACCATCTTTAAACCAGAGGGCAGGCGCTCCACAAATGCCATACCTGCCACCATCTTGATCTCGGACTTCCCTGCCTCCAAAACTGTGAGAAACAAACTTCTATTACTTATAAGCTACCCAGCTTTTGGTATTTTGTTATAGTAGCCCAAATGGACTATGGCAATATGGAGAAAATGTTAAAATGCTAGCAAACGGTATAGAAGATCAGCTGATTAATGAAAAGACATCTCACACACTTGAATACAATGACTGAAATTCACTTACACATTTAAAGCAACCCTAAGCAAAATTCTAATTAAATGTTTTGAGAAACGTGGTAAACTTACTATGAGATTTATTTGGAACAATAAAGGTATATGAATAGTCTTTTTTTAAATAAAGCAACATAGTTTTGTTGCAGGAACAGATGGATAGACCAATGGAACAAAATGCAAGTTACGGATAAGACAATGGATATGGAAGTAATATAGGTAGGATCACAAATAATAGTAAAAGAAAGGATTGTTCAATAGATAATATTGGGAAAACTGGCTCACTATTTGGATAAAATAAAACTGGATGCCTGAGTAAAACCACACATACAGCATTTGAAGATAGACTGTAGATGAAATAAAGATCTAAATGAGTAATGTCAAACTATAAGGTATCTTTGTAAAATTGTCATAGATGTAGCTTTTATTATTTCAGAACAGATGTTGGAGAATCTTTGTGACCTAAGAAAGAGAAAGGGCCTCTTAAAATTTCAAATATACAATCACTAAGGCCAAATGCACTGATTTGATTGTTAAAGCTTTCTGTGACCAGCCACAAAAATACATATACTATGTGATTTTGCTTATATGAGGTACCAAGATCAAAGCATAGAAAGTAAAATGGTGGTTGCCAGGAGCTAGAGGGAGGGGAAAAGAGAGAATTCCTGTTTTCTGGTATAAAGTTTCAGGTTTGAAAGATGAAAAACGTTCTGGAAATTGGTGTACAACAATGTGAATGTGCTTCACACTACTGAACTGTACACACAAAAGTGGTTAAGATGGCCAAATTTTTCTGTGTATTTTACCATAATTTATTTAAACCACATATTCTGTTTGTTGGTCACTGTGTTAATAATGTTATTGAAATGGGAGAAAATATTGGTGATATCTGATGACAGATAGGAAGAACTCCTGCAAATTTACTGAGAACTTTAGAAAAACATGCAAAGAAAATAAACACAATAGAGGACAGAAAATAAGCATGTAAAGAGGTGCTCAGAATTATTATTAATCAGAGAAATGCAAATAAATAAGAGAAATGCAATAGTGAAAAAACATTTTATGCCTATTGTGCTGGCATAATTATATTGGCTTGATAAAGCCAAATTTAGCCAAGGATGTGGGATATGGGAACCTTTATGAATACATCATAGCATTGTAAAGTATGGCCCTTCTAGAGAACAAAGTGGCACCACTTTAATCATTTTAAGCATACTTTAACCAGTCTTTTCAGTTCTGAGTGCATATGTTCTAAAGAAATTATCACAGAACTCCATAAGGCCTCAGGTACCAGGATGTCCATTGTGGTACTATTTGTGGTAGCAAAGAATTGGAAGCAACCTGGTTCAAAAACATCTTAAGGGAGCTGTTAAAAGTAGTGAAGTAGGTTTCCGTATGGCATCATAAAACAATCTTTTTTATAAATAAAAAATACAATTTCAATCAAGTCCATTGAAAATACAATTACTCAAAACAATGGTACATATTCTGCAAACCTTGATACACTTTCAACATCAAATGTTTATTGTGGTGTCAGGGGAATGGGAGTAGACTTTGAGAACAAAGGAGAGAAAGATACTGACCAGGAGTTCCGGTATTCTGTGAGGCTGCAGGTGGCTGGCAAAACCCCAGTCAGCCTAACAGGCTGCCCAAGTTTCCTAATTTGTGGTCACTGGTGTTAAAAATTGTGATAACTTCTGATCACAAGTTACAGTCATTTTTTCAAGGCAGCAGAGTTTCAGATTGTTTGCTTCCCTAAGAAAATGAAATAAATCAATAACAACTTTATTCTATGTTTACTTTATTTGGAACAATGAAGTACCCTCTGGGAAGGAAGAAAAGAACTTTGCTTAGGTGAAAATACAGCCCATTACTTGAGTTTTCTGTGCCCTTGGTGACACAAAAAATAGCATTATTCACTGCTTTTAAAAATGTCATTAAAAGAAGGAAATTTTTTTTTAATTTTTTGCTTAGGTCATTACAGTTTTCTTTGATGTTATTTTCATCCTGTTATTGAAGGCCAGAATTAGTAAAATAAAGAGGGTAATTTTAAATTGAAAAAAATTAATGACTCTTTAATAAAAGAGTTTAGAATCTTAAAAATATACATAGAAGACAAGATTTGGCAACTGCTCAAACAGAGGCTCCTGGTTCTCAGCTTTGCTTAACTCTTCTTTGCAGCGATGGAAAGGGGTGACTCTATATGGTGTTAACTCAAATCTGTTTGGCTACATGCTCATCCACAAAGTGGACATAATATACAACATGTCTCAAGAGTTGCACATGACAACTTGATTGGCAACACATCACTACAGCACTGTGTAGGAATGGGGAGTGGCATGTTTACCAGGTTTATGACATACTCAGCTCCTGTAGGTAAAACTTCTAAAATACACTGAAACCTTTAGAAATAAATTCCAACTTTTGGCAAAACAAGACTTTCTAAGAATAAGTTATTGAAAATGCTAATGAATGTCTCAGAAATTTAAGAGTAAGGGTGTTACATATATAACAAAATTACCCTTTGAGTACATGTAAATTAAATTTAAATATGTAAAAATTTAAATTTCTTCTCAACATAGCTATTTAAGGATGGAAGAAGAAAACGACCTAATTATGGGGTTTGGATGTGACCTTGATTTGTAAGAGTTGTTCCAATACCCCTAAACATCATGGGTAGAAAAAAGATTTTTTGAAAAGGAGAAGTATTTTATCTTTTTCATCCAGCCTCATATTCTTGTTTGGCCAGAAGGTACCAGAGGACCAGTGATGGACTAACGACAGCTAGGGCGTGGAATGGACTTTTCCTTGCCTGAATGATAGGCAGTTAATACTCCCCTGAGTGGCTCCTTCTGTTTATTTATAAAGTATACCTCAACTGCTTTCTCTATCTTTCCCTTTATTCTCTTTCTTTTCTAGCATTACTCCTTGAAATGAAAAAATAAGAAAAAGATCAATATCCCCCATGAAGATACAATCTCTTAACAAAAGCTTAGTATTCTAAATATAATGATATATAGAAAAATGATAATGTGTTACGAACAAGTATGATTTGATTTAATCATTTAAAATCAATTAGTATAATTCACATTAATAAAATCAAGAGAAAAATATCTTTATAGAGGCTGAAAATAACACTGAGAACATTAACTTCTCATTTATTATAAATACTCAGCAAACTAGTTTTAAAATATTAAGCAAAGTTTATATTCAATTGAATATTATTCCCCTGAGACAGAGAAAACAATCTGTTACCACTTCTACTTAACACTGTTCTGGACATCCTAGTTCAGGAGACCCCAACCCCTGGGCCACAGATTGGTAGCAGCCACTACCAGAACCAGGCCACATAGCAAGAGGTGAGCAGTGGATGAGCAAGGGAAGTTTCATCTGTATGCACAGCTGCTCCCCATTGCTCACATTACCACCTGAGCTCTGACTCCTCCTTATCAGATCAGTGGCGGCATTTGATTATCCCAGGAGTGCAAACCCTATTGCACTACACATGCAAGGAATCCACGTTGTGCACTCATGAGAATCTAATGCCTGATGATCTGAGGTAGAGGTGAAGTTGTAGCAGGCTTTATGGTGGAAAGTGAGTTGATGTACGTCAATTGTACAGCTGCATCCGGTCACAGGCTTTAAATCAGAATCCAGCACTTATTTTAGTCTGCATGCAGCCCGCACATTATTTTATTTACCACTTCCATTCACACCTCTTTCCCACACTGCACACTTGTCTCAGTCACAGTTTTGGTAAGCCCACAAGCTTACCAAAATGAGGACAAAACGCCCTGGAGAGCTTCTTTAAAAACGGGGAAAGACCCAATGATGAGCCAGCAGAAGACTCTGAGACTGCCAATCCAAGCAAATCTGCATTTAACAGAAAATACCAAGAGTCCTACTTGAATTATGTGTTCACTGCAACAAGTGTTCACATTCTCCAAGCTCACTTTGTCTAATATGTAGTGACCGGCTATCCAACAAAGCCATGAAATCTTCAAAACTGCTTTGCCACGTGGAGACCAATCACCCTGCATTAAAACACAAGCCTTTGGAGTTTTTTGTTTGTTTGTTTAAGTAAAGAAAAGTGAACACAAAGAACAGAAACAATTATTGAAGGCCACCACTTCATCAAATGTGTCTACACTGAAACCATCATTCTTAGTGGCTAACCACACTGCTAAGCTAAGAAGCCCTTTAGCATTAGTGAAGAGTTGATCCTGCCTGCTGCTAAGAACATTTGTCGTGAACTTCTAGGAGAGGATGCCCTTCAAAAGTGACACGCCTTCCCCTTTTGGCTAGTACCATAACTAGACAAACTGATGAAGTAGCAGAAGATATTGAGGCACCGTCAGTAAAGAGGATTAATGAGCCACCATGGTATGCAATCCAGGTTGATGAGTCTACTGATGTTGACAAGGCAACAATGCTTGTTTTCTGCAATATATTTTTCAGGAGGGTGTGCATGAGGATATGTTATGTGCGCTTTTGTTGCCAACCAACACCACAGCTGAACTATTCTAGTCTTTGAATAATGACATATCAGGAAAACTGAACTGGTCAATTTGTGTGAGTATATGCATACACGGAGAGGCTGCCATAACTAGAGGGCTTTCTGGTTTCACTACTTGGGTCAAAGAGATGGCTTCTGAATGTGACTCTACCTACTGTGTGATCCATAGAGAAATGCTGGCTAGCCAAAAACATCATCTGAACTTAACATTTTGCAGGATGTGATTAAACTATCAACCACATTAAAGTACACGCCCTTAACTCACATCCGTTCACTCAGCTCTGTGAGGAAATGGACACAGAGCACACATGTTTTCTCTTATACACAGAAGTGAGATGGTTTTCTAAAGGTAAATCATTGGGCAGAGTCTTTTAGTTACAAGAGCAACTCCAGAGATTTCTTTTAGAAAAACAGTCACTACTGGCAGCAGATTTTAGTGGCAAAGAATGAGTCACAAAATTTTGCTTACTTGCGTGATATATTCAACCTGCTCAAGAAACTCAACCTGTCACTTCAGGGGAGAATGACAATTGTGTTCAAGTTGGCAGATAAAGTGGCTGCATTCAAAACCAAACTGGGATTATGGAAGCGACAAGTGAATATTGGGATTTCTGACATGTTTCAAACATTAGCAGAGATTTTGAAAGAGATGGACCCAGGGCCTTCTTTCCCCCAGCTGGTGCATGATCACCTGTCTCAGTTTTCAAAAGAGTTTGAGCATTACTTGCCAACCACAAAAGACCCCTGAACTGAGAGGGAAGGGATCCACAATCAATTTGTGACTAATCCAGGTGAATCGACTTTGTCTGTACTAGCAGAGGATTAACTGCTTGAGATCACAAATGATGGTAACCTTAAAAGTATGTTTGAGACAACTTCAAATCTCCATACGTTCTGGATGAAAGTCAAGGCGGAATATTGTGAGATTGTCACAAAAGCACTGAAAACTCTGCTTCAATTTCCAACATCCTGTGTTTGTGATGCAGGGTTTTTGGCAGTGACAGCAACCAAAATGAGATTATGGAGTAGACTGGACATAAGCAACACACTTCGGGTGTCACTATCTCCCATCACCCCAGATGGGACTGGCTACTTACAGGAAAACAAGCTCAGAACTCCCACTGATTCTACATTATGAGTTGTATAAATATTTCATCATGTATTACAATGTAATAACAATAGAGATAAAGTGTACAATAAATGCAATGCAGTTGAATCATATCGAGACCATCTCCCAACACCAGTCAGTGGAAAAACTGTCTTCCATGAAGCTCATCCCTGTTGCCAAAAAGGTTGGGAACCACTGCCCTAGTCAATACAGTAAAGCAAGAGAAAGGAATGAGAAGTACAAAGAATTAGAAAGGAAACATAAAACTGTCATTGTTTACAGATAGTTTAAAGAGAAAATTCAGAGCATCTACAGGTAACTTTCAGAAATAATCATTGAATGAAGCAAGATTAATAGAGCCAATGACTGTACAGAATCCATTGCACTTCAGGGTACTATCAACAAAAATGGAAATGCAAATAGCATTTGGGAATTACTGTATATAGTTAAAACTGAAGTTTACATCAAAGTATCCCTGATATTATAGCAATAGGCACACCTCAGATCATCACTATATTACGGTACCTACAATTTATGAGCAGTTTTCTTCATAAGATTAAACAGGTATTCACATTGACTACCTTATTTATCCTTCTAAGATCATTTAAATAATATAGTTAGTAAAATTAAACTTTGTTGATTTAATTAAAATTCTGGAAGAAGATAGGCCTGAAATCTTATGAAGAATGAATGCTTCAAATCAACATAGTAATTAACAATGACATTTGAGGTTTTTGCTTGAATAGCCCAAACTCCCTATAGTAATCAGGGATGCCTCATTACCACTGTCATTAGAGCTGAAATTTCTGGTCAATGTAACAAGATTTAAAGCAAACATAAGAGAAATAAGAAAATAAAATTTCAAAGTATCATAAAGCATGAAGAAAAGTATGAGCATTAAATTTATTGTCAAATGGAACTGAATTTGTATCCCAGCTCTGCCATTTACTGTGTGCCTCTTACCAATTCAACACTGTAAGTTTCAATCTACTCATCATAAAATGTCAACAAAGATAGTATTTATCTCAAAAGATTGTTGCCAGGTGCTTGAGATGTGTCAGATACAATTATAAATATAAATTTATGTGTGTGTGTGTTTGCATACTCAGTTAATTTAGTAAGGATAATGGCCAGATTTGAATCCAGTTAGACTCCACAATCTGCACTCCTAACTGCTAAATACACTATTCATTGATTTATCTATTCAATAATTTATTATTTATTCAACAAATATGTGTTGACTGCTTACTAAACATGGGGCACTATTTTATGCACTGGGATACATGAGTAAACCAAAACAGACAAATAGTCTCTTACTTTATTGTAGTTATATAGTTAGAACGTAAGGAGGGTACATTCTAGCCAGTAGAAAGAGCCAGCAAATATAGTACATGATAGTTAAAAGAAACAAATAAATTATATAGTGATAATTAGATATTTAAAAATTAAACTTTAAAATATATTTAAATTTTTTAATTTTTAAATTAAATGTTAAAAACTGTTTACAATGGCATCCAACATGAGATTATCTGGAATACACAGAAGAAAATTATGCAAAACATACATTCAGAAAACCATAAAACATTAAAGACATACATAAGAAAAATTAGACCTACATGAACAGAGGGATATCCCACATCAATAGACCTAGAGACTTGATTTTATAAAGCCGTTATTTCCAAATTGTTTTACAAATTCGATCATTCCAATAAAATTTCCAGAAATTTTGGTGGAAACTGATGAGATTATAAAATTTATGTAGAAATGCAATGAGTCAGGAATAGCCATGATAATCTTGAAAGAGGAACATGAAGGAAAAAAGGCTAAGGAGAAGAAGGAGGAGAGATGGGAAGAAAATGGGGAGGAGAATGAGAAGAAAATTGAACTTAAATCACAAAATAGCAAGGCTTATATAAAACACTAACAACTAAGACAATATGGTATTAATGCAAGGATACAAGGATAAACAAATATATCATTTGCATAGAATAAAGTTCAGGAACAATCCACATTGTTACCATAACCAGAATTAATTTTTTAAAAATAGTGCAAAGAAAAGGTGATAGTTTTTATTTATTTATTTATTTAACTTTTATTTTAGGTTGAGGGGGTACATGTTCAGGTTCTTATATAGTTAAAATGTGTGTCACAGGGTTTTGGTGTACAGATTTCATCATCCATGTAATAAGCATAGTACCCAATAGGTAGTTTTTCAATCCTTGCCCTCCTCCCACTCTCTGCCCTCAAGTAGGCCCAGTGTCTCTTGTTCCCTTCTTTGTGTCCATATAAACTCAAAGTTTAGCTCCCACTTATAAGTGAGACCATGTAGTATTTGGTTTTCTGTTCCTGTGTTAGTTTGCTTTGGATAATGGCCTCCAGGTCCATCCAAACTGCTGCAAAGGACATAATCTTGTTCTTTTTTATGGCTATGTAGTGTTCCATGATGTATATGTACCACATTTTCTTTATCTAGTCTACTATTGATGGGCATCTAGGTTGACTCCATGTCTTTGCTATTGTGCTGTGATGAACATATGCATGCATGTGTCTTTATGGTAGAATGATTTATATTCCTTTGGGTGAATACTCAATAATGGGATTGCTGCGTTGAATGGTAGCTCTAAGTCCTTTAAAAAATCACCAAACTTCTTTCCACAATGACTGAACTAATTTACATTCCCGCTAGTAATTTATAACCATTCCCTTTTCTCCACAATATCACCAGTATCTGTTATTTTTTTTTTTAACTTTTTAATAACAGCCATTCGGACCAGTGTGAGATGGTATCTCATTGTGGTTTCAACTTGCATTTCTATGATGATTAGTGAAGCTGAACATTTTTTCATATGCTTGTTGGCTGCGTGTATGTCTCCTTTGAAAAGTATGTCTTCATGTCCTTTGTCCACTTTTTAATGGGATTGTTTTTGGCTTGTTCAATTGTTTAAGTTCCTTATAGATTCCAGATATTAGACCTTTGCTAGATGTGTGATTTGAAACTACTTTCTCCCATTCTGTTGTCTGTTTACTCTGTTGATAGTTTTTTTTGCTGTGCAGAAGTTCTTTAGTTTAATTAGATCCCATTTAATTAGATCCCATTTGTCAATTTTTGTTTTTGTTGCAACTATTTTTGGCATCTTTGTCATGATACCTTTGCTAGGGCTTATGTCCAGAATGCTATTTCCTTGGTTATCTTCCAGAGTTTTTATAGCTTTAGGTTTTACTTTTAAGTTTTTCATCTAACCATCTTGAGTTGATTTTTTATATGGTGTAAGGGTCCAGTTTCAATCTTCCATATGTGATCAGCCAGTTATCCCAGCATCATTTATTGAAGGGAGTCCTTTTCCCATTGCTTGTTTTTTCAGCTTTGTCGAAGATCACATGGTCATAGGTGTGCAGCATTATTTCTGGGCTCTGTAGTCTCTTCCATTGGTCTATGTATCTATTTTTGTACCAGTACCATGCTGTTTTGGTTATTATAGTCCTATAGTATAGTCTGGATAAAGTGATGCCTCCACTTAGCTCTTTTTGCTTAGGATTGCCATGGCTACTCAGTCTTTTTGGTGCCATGTGAATTTTCAGCTAGTTTTTTCTGACTCTGTGAAGAATGTCATTGGTAGTTTTACAGGAATAGTATTGAATGTGCAAATTGTTTTGAACAATAATATGGCCATTTTAACAATATTGAGTCTTCCTGTCCATGAGAATGGAATGTTTTTCCATTTGTGTAATCTCTGATTTCTTTAAGCAGTATTTTGTAAGTACTGCTGTAGAGATCTTTCACCTCCCTGGTTAGCTGTATTCCTGTGTATTTTATTCTTTTTGTGGCTATTGTGAATGGGATTAAGTTCTTGATTTGGTTTTCAGCTTGGACATTTTTGGTGTGTAGAAATGTTACTAGTTTGTGCATTAATTTTGTACCTGAAACTTTGCTGAAGTTGTTTATCAGATCTAGGAGCTTTTGGGCATAGACTATGGGGTTTTTTAACTATCGAATCATGTCATCTAGACACAGAAATAGTTTGAGTTTCTCTCTTCCTATTTGGATGCTTTTTTTTATTTCGTTCCCTTGCCTGATTGCTCTGGTTAGGACTTCCAGTACTATGTTAAATAGAAGTAGTGAGAGAGGGTATCTTTGTCTTGTGTCAGTTCTCAAGGAAGATGCTTTCATCTTTTGCCCATTTGGTATGATGTTGGTAGTGGGTTTGCCAGAGATGGCTCCCATATTTCGAAGTGTGTTCCGTCAATGCCTAGTTCTTTAAGAGTTTTTAACATGAAGAAATGTTGAATTTTATTGAAAGCCTTTTCTGCATCCATTGAGATGATCATGTGAGTTTTTGTCTTTAGTTCTGTTTATGCAATTAATAACATTTATTGCTTGTGTATGTTGAACTAACCTTACATCCCAGTAATAAAGTCTATTTGATCATGATGGATTGCCTTTTTAATGTGCTGCTGGACTCAGGTGGCTAGCATTCTTTGAGGATTTTTGCATGTATGTTCATCAAGGGAATTAGCGTGAAGTTTTCCTTTTTTGTTGTGTCTCTGCCAAGTTTTGGTATCAGGATGGTGCTGGCCTCATGGAATGCATCAGGGAGAAGACTCATCAAGTTTACATTCTAACAGGAGAGAGAGCAATACTAAAGTAAATAAATCAAGGTATTTATGAAAATACTTATTATTGACAGAAAGGAAATAAACAAGATACTCTGATAGAGATTAAAAGAGGCGAGAGACTTTTTAGAGAGGGCATTTAGAGAAGACCTTTGTTAGAAGATAACATTTAAGCCAAATCTTATATAATGAGGACCCAATCATGCAAAGATCCAGGAAAAGAGCCACTCAGGCAATGGAAAAGGCCCTGTTGTACTAAAGAGACAGGTATGCTCCTGGAACCAAAAGATGTCCAGAGTGACTAGAGCATGGGATGAAAGCGAAAGAGAGTGGCATAAAATAAGAGTGGCCAGGGAAGTGGAGGCAAGTCATGCAGGACATTGGGAACCAGCTTGGAATTTATTGTTAAGGAAAAAAGGAAAAATCTGAAGGGTTTTAAGCAAAGCAGTGGCATGATCTACTTTATGTCTTAATAAGATCAGTTTTTCTGAGAAATGATTGAATACCAGGCACAGTGCTAGTGCTCAAAAATATTGCTGAATTAATAAATGAAGAGATTATTCCATATCCTTTAAACCAAAAGTTTCCATCAACTGTCTGACTTTTTTGGAAGTTACAAGAGGATGTGTTCCAGCAAAACAAGGGTAAAAATCTAAGAAAAAAAGACATGAGATCCAGGAAACAATAAACAGAAATACTAAGATACTATCTGGGCAGTAGACCAAGAGACAAAGAGATTGGTTACCAAGATTGAGGCAGGAAGCTAGCAGACTCTAGAGGGATTGTCAAGAAAAAAAAAAAAAAAAAAAACACAACTAACAATTGTATGTTTGGTTTTATCAAATTTTTTGAGTAGGAGATAGATTAATACCAGAGAACACTGAAACATATACAAATGAAAAATTCAAATATTAACTCTCAGGAAAAGAAAACAGAAGATCACAGCAAACCAACTGGCTCAATAATAAACTGAACCATCCATAATATAAACACCAGCTACTAATTTAACCAAATATGTATATGGGATGGGAGGAGAGAAGTTGGATAAGAAACCAAGTTTCTCACCTGCCAAAATAAAAAATATTAGCTATTATCTAAAACTGATAAATCAATAAACAGAAGTGAGTTTACTGTTAATAAGTATTGGCAGTAATGTTAGCAAAAACAGCTAAGCATTTAGAATAATTGCTTCTGGGAAGGAGTGGGAAGAGGTGAGGCAAGGACCTGGTGCTTCTCATTTCCACATGACATTTTGGAATGTGTCTTCTATTACTTTCTTTTGTCTTGCTTCTTTCCTTATCTCTTGCCACCACACTAGCTCCAGGCCTGCCTTCTTAGTTAACTCCCGTGTCTTTTTATCAGATACTACGGAGAACTTGATGGAGATATTTACCCATTTATACACCTGCTGATCCAAGCTATCCAAACTGTTTCTGAATTCAGTTTACCTAGTCACCATGTCATCTCTTGACATTTCTTGATTATTTATATATCTTATAGAGTTATGAGCATTACTTTTTGTTCATATTTATCCTCTAAAGACTGAACAAACTATATAAGGATGTTGAAATAATTCTAGAGAATTTCTCCCTTTAACTGATTTGAAAAATTTTCTTTAAACCTGAAGTTTCTGTAAACAGATAAAGAATATATCCATTATTCCTGCCCCATGTTCACTATTTTGTCCGATTATGCCCCCAGTAATAATTATTTCATTTTAGACCTATTAAACGTTTATGTAAAGTATTTATTACTTCCTTTTTAATTCGAAGGTTTTATAAGTCAATTTGGCATTAATAGCTTGTCAAATAGAGTAAAAAGATTCCAACAGTCACATGTAGCTATAGTCCACCTCACAAAAGCTATTCATAAATTACAATGGACTTTGGGGACTCGGGGGAGAGGGTAAGAGGGGGGTAAGGGATAAGACTACAAATTGGGTTCAGTGTATACTGCTTAGATGATGGGTGCACCAAAATCCCACAAATCACTGAAGAACTTACTCATGTAACAAAATACCACCCGTTCCCCAAAAACCTGTGGAAATAATAAAATACTTCCTGAGCACTTAAAGATAAATAAAATTGTAACAAAATGTCTAACTGTATAATTATTCATTGAATGTCCATCTCCCATATTAAATGGAAAGCCTTATAAGGACCATGTCTATTTTGTTGACTGTGAAATTTCTAGGATTCCATGTACCTAAGTCCTGGCATGTAGTAGATACTCAATAAATATGTGTTGAATGAATGAAAAATAAATAAAAATGCAACCAATAATTTTATTTATAAAATTGTAGTATATTCAAGGATATTTCTGGAATTCTAATCAACACAAGCCAATAAATTGAGCACAGGAAACAAGAACACCATTAGAGAAAGCTAATGAAAGACCAGTAGAATGTAATTATCCTTCTAAACAGGAGCACTTGAAGGAACCAATGTTATTTTAAAGCATGTGACTGTGTGGTGAAGTATATAGAAATGATGACTCCATACATTTAGAAAAGTGTTATCAAATGAAGGTCGTTTGAGGGCAGAGATTTTTGCTGTATTTATCAGTGCTCTCTCCTGTGCTTGGCATTCAGAATGCACTCAATAAATATATTTTTGAATTAGTGAATAAAAAATTAATGTTATCACATTCTGTTAATTCACATTTTATACTGAGGGCAAGAGCACTTCTGTTCTATAACACAACCAAAATTGGTTATCATCGTTATAACTCTGGAGCCTCACAAGACCCTAAAATGCCTCCTGAATCATCAAAGATAGAATGTCGTTCACATTATATAACAATTTTGTTATTAATCACTTGTCATTGCTTTCCTACCCTTTGATGAGTGGCCAGACCTACATAGACCCAGACAGAGAATATTAGTGCAGTTTCCTCATAGATATTTATTCTTCCAATTGATTAAAAGGGGTCACAAACTTTTGTTCCTCAAATTTTATTCAGTTTACAGATACATTTTGTTAGGTCCTCTCAGCATTGGTATGCACACTCTTTTTTAAAAATGAAATGGTTGTCCAAATTTACAAGCCAGTTCTTTTTATATAAAATTTTAGGTTTGTGGATTCTTTTGCAAAAAAAATTATAATATCTGACAACACTGTGCCGACATTCCCACATAGAAACAATAGGCAGAAACTGAAAACCCTGCTGCCTATAAACAGAGCACATGCTCCCTGGGTTACCACACTTTCCATGACTGTCTTTTGTCCTCCCAGTCAGATGCTATTTATTATGGTGTTTATTATGGTTGTTTGTTCTCAGAGCATAATTAAGAAGAAAATGAAGTACTTTGTACACTTCACTCTTTAATAGCACCTATAAGAACTCAAGTTCCTAAGTCCTGGCCTTAAAGACAAAGTGCTCACTTTGGGAGACCGAGGCAGGCGGATCACGAAGTCAAGAGATCAAGACTATCCTGGCCGACGTGGTGAAACCCCGCCTCTACTAAAAATACAAAAATTAGCTGGGTGCGGTGGCGCATGCCTATAGTCCCAGCCACTTGGGAGGCTGAGGCAGGAGAATCTCTTGAACCCTGGAGGTGGAGGTTGCAGTGAGCCAAGATCGCGCCACTGCACTCCAGCCTGACAAAAGAGCGAGACTCGGTCTCAAACAAAAGAAGATAAAGTGCTATTGCTTTAGCGTGGGAGACCCAACCCTTCATACTCTAACCCGAATGAATGTTATATTCTTGTCGTCCCCCAACTCTCCAGATAGTTTATTCTAAACTCACTTCCTCATTGGACCATAAGTTTTCATTCCTGCATATCTTTGCAAGATCCCTTTCTTCTATAAAATCCCGTTTTGCTTCTAGCTAAATCCTACTAACTTTTTCAAATGCCATCCCCTCTCCTCCTCTGTTAAGCAATAAATATTTATTAAGTGGCTATGTGCCAAGCACTTTACTAGTTTCTACAGGATACTGAAACAAACAAGGAACATATACACACAAGGCGAGGCATCAAAATAATTATATAAAATGAGTGAGTTTCATTACAAAAGAGCTATAGGATACCATGGAAGATGTAACAGTCTGGGATATAGGGAAGGTTTTCCAGAAGAAATAACAAGCTGATACATGAAAGATGAGAGTTTAACTAAGCAAAGGATAATGAGAAGGAAACTAAGTGTGTCCTTTTCCCCTGAGGCAAAATGACGTAGCAGCGCTGTATTTGTTTCTTAGGGCTCCCACAACAAATTATAACAAACTTAGTGGCTTAAGATGGCGCCGCTCGCTCCAGCCTGGGCCACAGAGCGAGACTCCGTCTCAAAAAAAAAAAAAAAAAAAAAATGATAGAAATGTATCCCCTCACAATTATGGAGGCCAGAAGTCAGAAATCAAGGTGTCAGAAGTGTGTGTTCCTTCTAGAGGCTCCGAGGGAGAATTCCTTCCATGCATCTTGTAACTTCTGGTGACTGCTGGCAATTCCTGGCATTTCTTTTCTTGCAAATGTATCACTTCAATTTCTACCCTCCATCTTCACATCACCTTCTCCTCTTATGTCTTCTTCCCTTCCTTTCTAAGATCACTTCTCATTGGATTTATTGTCGGTCCTCACCCAGGATGATCTCAAGATTCTTAATTACATCTGTAAAGGCTTTTTTCCAAATAAGGTCAGGTGCACTTATCTGTTTTTGTTTTGTTTTGTTGTTTTGGCAGCTGCAGGGCTAGAGGAGGGTGTCACTATTCAACCCACTATGGGCACATTCGGGGAACCAAAAAACAAAAAAAAAAGCAGACAATATGCTAGAGTACAGTCTGAGTGAGAAACAACAGGCAAGAGAGATGCATGGAGAGGTTTATAGGGAGCGGAGATTACAGAGGGTCTTATTCAGTAGGAAGGCATTTTCAAGCTTTAATCAGAAATAGCTAAAGTTTAAACAGAGAAGTTACATGAATATTTTGCAATTTTGAAAGATCTTCCTCCCTGATTTGTAGAGGAAAACTGATGAGTTGCAAGCCAGGAGCAGGCTGGTCATCTAGATGAACTATGATGGTAACCTAGACCAGAAGAGTCATCAAGAGGATAGAGAGCCACGGGGAGGGTCTAGGTTTGATCATATGACACATGGTGTAATGGAGAGTGACCAGAGGGCACAGCAGCCCTCTCTCTGGTAACCAACCGCACCTCATACCTTCTATTATGTATTTACTACATTTTCTGGTAATTACTATTTATACATGTGCTCCTCCTCAAATGAAGCACACTAAAGAGAAAGGATCCATCTTATAGGCCTAGAACCTACCACAGGACTAGAGATATGTAGTACATATTTGTTGAAGTTTAAAATCATTGGGGAGTCACCCATCCCAACCTTTGAATTTGTAATCTAGCGTTACATCTTGAATATGCAAATAGGACTACTTGCATCCAAATTTTAATTGAATATTTGAATTTCTATAATTTTAAGCCATATTCATCATAGACATTTCAAAATGAAAATACACTAATGAAGAAATTTTGAAATCACCATACTAAGCTTCACTTCCCATTCCAGCAGACATAACCACTAGTATTTGCAATATTTCACTCCAGACTTCATAAAAATATTTTGTAAACCTGGGATCATCCTAGACGTATGCTTTAGTCTCCTACCTTTTACCTGTGTTTTAAAATGACTTTTGTGTTTCAATAATATTAACTGCCAACCACATCTAAACTTTATCTCTGCTGTAAATTACTCTATGAGATTATGAATAACTCCAATTACTTCAAGATAAGTGGCTGGAATTTGAATTATTGACTCATTCATTTTTAAGATTAGCTTTAAGTTTCCTTGAAATTGAAAAACATTTGCATATAATGCAACTTTTTTAGGTCTAACTTTCTTTCCTTTGGAATGCTGTGGACATTCCCACGTTATCTTTCACCACTGAGTGTTGATATGTAGAAACAGAAACCAGTTCAATTCTTGCTCCCATTTTTTGGGATTTTTTAAATCCTAAAATATTATTGCTTATTCTTGAAGTTCAATAGTTTAAACAAAAGTCTTTAAAGTTTTTCTAAATGAAGGTGTAACTGACATGTAGATCCAATTCTTCCTTCATTTCAGGGAACTTATATGTCTAGGAATGCATTCTTACAGTTCTCTACTTTAGAAATAAGTCATTTATTTTCACAATGGATATTTGTGTGTCCTCTTGCCACCATCTTCTCTAGTTAACATAATGGTTTTGGCATTTTTCTCTGTATTCACTGTGATTATCTTCAGACTTTCCCTACATCAGCCAGTATCCAATTGTCTATTTATTCAACATATATTGTCCATTAGTTTCTCACTTTTTCTATTTTGTTTATGGTACTAGTATCAGTTTGGTTATCATTTTATTTCCTGGACTCTTTAACATACATTTTCATCCCATTCAATGAACATTTTCATCTCATTTAATAATGTGTTGCTTTGTCTTAATAGTCTCATTTTATTGAACTGATTCATGTTATTCTAGTTGGGGTTGTTTGTTGTTTGTTTAGAGGACTAAACATCTGTTGATAATTTGTTTGTATTTATGGCCTACTTTTCTCCAAATTCAGTTATATCCTTGAAAATTCTTAAGATTTTGTCTATTTTTATATTCCCATTCTGAAACTGTGTGCCTATTTGAGGGCAGGGTGTTAGTAAGAGTTTCCCCAAACTATGCTACAATCATTTAGATTCATCTATTTCAAAGCTTAGTACAAAAAGCATTGTTTTATTTTTAATTGACAAATAATGAGTGTGTGTGTGTGTATATATATGGGAGGTACAATGTGATGTTTTGATACAAGTATACTTTGTGGAATAATCAAAGTAGGCTAATTAACATATATATATATAACCTTAAATATTTATTATTTCTTTGTGTCGATAACATTTAAAATCCCTTCATCAGCTATTCTGAAGTATATAATACATTATTATTAACTATAGTCACCATGCTATGGAATTGATTACCAGAACTGATTCCTTCTACCTAACTGCATCCCCTTTCCTCAACTACCCTCCACCTTCCAGCCCCTGTTAACTAGAGATAAATTTTCACATATAAGTGAAATCTATAAAGTCAAACTCATAGACGTATAGAGTAGAATGGTGGTTAACAAAGTATCTTTTTACATGTATTGCTGCTATAGGCAAACTTTTCTCTGAGTTTTGCCTGAAAGTACAAAAAGAGATGTTGTTATTCAGCCTTATTCCACTATCTTTAACCATAATCTTTGAAGTAAATTATTTTAAGGCTCTTGATAAATGCTGATAATGTTCCCCCCCAAAAAAATTCCAGTTTTCACTCAGCAATCATATATGAAAGTTCTTTTTTTTTTTTTTATACTTTAAGTTCTAGGGTACATGTGCATAATGTGCAGGTTTGTTACATATGTATACTTGTGCCATGTTGCTGTGCTGCACCCATCAACTTGTCAGCCCCATCAACTCGTCATTTACATCAGGTATAACTCCCAATGCAATCCCTCCCCCCTCCCCCCTCCCCATGATAGTCCCCAGTGTGTGATGTTCCCCTTCCCGAGTCCAAGTGATCTCATTGTTCAGTTCCCACCTATGAGTGAGAACATGCGGTGTTTGGTTTTCTGTTCTTGTGATAGTTTGCTAAGAATGATGGTTTCCAGCTGCATCCATGTCCCTACAAAGGACACAAACTCATCCTTTTTGATGGCTGCATAGTATTCCATGGTGTATATGTGCCACATTTTCTTAATCCAGTCTGTCACTGATGGACATTTGGGTTGATTCCAAGTCTTTGCTATTGTGAATAGTGCTGCAATAAACATACGTGTGCATGTGTCTTTATAGCAGCATGATTTATAATCCTTTGGGTATATCCCCAGTAATGGGATGGCTGGGTCATATGGTACATCTAGTTCTAGATCCTTGAGGAATCGCCATACTGTTTTCCATAATGGTTGAACTAGTTTACAATCCCACCAACAGTGTAAAAGTGTTCCTATTTCTCCACATCCTCTCCAGCACCTGTTGTTTCCTGACTTTTTAATGATTGCCATTCTAACTGGTGTGAGATGGCATCTCATTGTGGTTTTGATTTGCATTTCTCTGATGGCCAGTGATGATGAGCATTTTTTCATGTGTCTGTTGGCTGTCTGAATGTCTTCTTTTGAGAAATGTCTGTTCATATCCTTTGCCCACTTTTTGATGGGGTTGTTTTTTTCTTGTAAATTTGTTTGAGTTCTTTGTAGGTTCTGGATATTAGCCCTTTGGCAGAGGCTTCACGCTACCTGTCTTCAAACTATACTACAAGGCTACAGTAACCAAAACAGCATGGTACTGGTACCAAAACAGACATATAGACCAATGGAACAGAACAGAGTCCTCAGAAATAATACCACACATCTACAGCCATCTGATCTTTGACAAACCTGAGAGAAACAAGAAATGGGGAAAGGATTCCCTATTTAATAAATGGTGCTGGGAAAATTGGCTAGCCATAAGTAGAAAGCTGAAACTGGATCCTTTCCTTACTCCTTATACGAAAATTAATTCAAGATGGATTAGAGACTTAAATATTAGACCTAATACCATAAAACCCTAGAGGAAAACCTAGGTAGTACCATTCAGGACATAGGCATGGGCAAAGACTTCATGTCGAAAACACCAAAAGCAACGGCAGCAAAAGCCAAAATTGACAAATGGGATCTCATTAAACTAAAGAGCTTCTGCACAGCAAAAGAAACTACCATCAGAGTGAACAGGCAACCGACAGAATGGGAGAAAATTTTTGCATATATGAAAGTTCTTATCTCACTACATTTGTGCTAGCATTAAGCAGTCTTGTCAATGTTTTTCAATTTGAGTGGTCAAAATAGTATCTTATTTTAATATTCATTATTTACAAGTGAGTTTCAAATTTTTCATACATGTCTTGTTAATATGTCTTCTCCTTAAATTTACCTATTTGAGATCCCTGAACATTTTTCTGAAGGGATGTTTATCCTTCATAATGATTTTTAAAATTATATAATAAGAAATATATTTACATAAATATATTGTAAATACATTCTCGATTTTTGTCTTTAAATTACTGTGTTTTTGTACAATTTTCTATAGTCAGGATTATCTGTCTTTTCATTTATTATTTTGCTCAAAGTTTTATGTCTGAATGCTTCTCCTCATTGCAGGATCCATTTAATACTTATTTTCCTTTACATTGATAGTTATATATTTTACATTTAACTCAAACCTCACTGGAATTTACTTAATGTAATATATGACATTAGAATCAAAATGTGTTTATCATACTCCCAACTCTGAATAACTCTATCCCTTTCTCACTTTAATTTTTAGTTTTATCCAAGTGATGCATGCACATAATCAAAATTCAAATAATTTTTAACACAAAATCTCTACAGCCATCCCCTGCTTCATGCTGTCTACTCATTTTACCTTATCCCCATAGGCAATCACTTTCAACTTTTAATAGTTTCTTCTGATATTTGTCCCCATTTTTCAAAAATAATGTGCTTATAACTGCTATTACTTGATGTATTCATTTTATTGGCCTCTTATTACAGTAAATGAGAATTGAGCATTTCTGCACTTCCCCAGCTTTGCGCCACCCACACTTCTGCTATCATATGTGCTGGTTAAGCCAATAGTTAGTACTTATATTATTATGACAATGCAGGTGGAGTAGAAATTACTCATTCTCACTAATCTCTTATTCTGCTCTTCTTTTTCACTCTTGTGCAATGTGGTGAGGGCATGTGACTGGTTGAAGTGGAAGTCACACATTTTACTTCTGAATATAAGTGTTCAGGAGCTACAGTGGGACCCTCCTGTTCTTCTCTCCACTCTATAAGTGACTGGGGATATTTCAGATCATACAGTCACAGATTGGTGGAACCTACATCAAACTGGGATCCTGAGTGACTGTGTGGAGCAGAGCTCCCTGTTGTCCCTCAGGAAACATAGCTGAGCAAGTAATAAACCTATTTGTCTTAAGCCATCGGGTTTTAGGGTTAATGTTAGCACTGCATAAACCAGCCACTACGAATATAGTCTCCCTTATTTATATGCTATCATTTGTTTAAAGCTATAAAGTTTATTCCATTTATTTAGTTTCTGATTCTCATACCAAACCACTATTTCAGAACTCTTTCAGAAGCAGAAAATGTTGACATCGGTCAGAAATAAGTTATTCCCCCCAGTTTTCCTAAGCTATGCTTTCATCATACTCTCTCCCGCATATGTATAATAATAATTATTTTAAAAACTTTAAAACCCTTTTATAATTCTTATTAGAATCATTTACAACTATAAAGTATTTGAAAGAATTAATAACATTTTTTCCTATTCAGAAAATCATGTTTCTCCATTTACTTAAATTTTTATCTTTCTTAATAAAATTTTATAGTTTACTTCAATGGCTCCTGCACATTTCTCATCAGAGTTATTTTTAGTTATTTAAGATTTTTCATTGTTATTGCCATGGACATGTTTTCTATTTTACCTTTTAACTGAATATTATTTCTAAATGGTGTATTTTTTATATTATTTTGTGTCTATTATCTTGCATTCCTTCCTTATTGCTAAGAATGTATTCTCTTGAAATTTCCAATTACATATAGTCATTTTGGTTCAAATTCTAATTTGCTTTTTTATTTACAGTTATAGCTCTTACATAAACTGCTTTGTTTTTAGTGGGGATAGTGATATTATGAATTATATTAATAGATTTCCTGATGTAAAACTATCATTGCATTCAGAATAAATCTTTTGTAGTGAATATTTTTAAATATGCTGTTAAATTCAGTAAATATTATTTACACTATATTGTTTTAATCAGCTCTTTTGTGGATGTGCTACCTTAATCAAATATTTGTTTCATTTAATGAATTAGTCAAGTTTCTATCTTTTTCAATACTCAGCATTAGCTTGCATTTTTGAGGCTTGGTGCTGTTAAGAAACTTGAGTACTCAATTATTAGCAATTAGTATGAAATAGATTTTTGTTTTTCAGGAGCTCTTGTTCTAGAGACAGATAAGAAAACATAATTACATATCTCACAATCAATGTTATACTCATGGTATTAACAGAGCACTGTGGGAGCCAGCCCACCTTGAAAATGGAGGATATTCACCATAGCATCCACAGGTTAAAGTACCGAAGTTCAAAGAACTTCAGTGACAGACGTAACATCATCATGCCTGGTAAGAGGCAGTGCAAGGACCCAAACTCCTCTGGGCTCATAGATGGGAAGTGGGCCCTCATTGCTGCTCTCCAAATGATATGTCCAGACACTTATTTCTTGATTTGTGATGTTTCCCACTGCTCCTTTCAGTTCACACAATCTGCATATGTGATCCTTTCTCCATCATGCTGTCAACTATGCACTATCCTCTGGTTTACTTCTTGTATTAGCTCTACACACCTCAACTCCCTTTGCCATTCATGGAAAATTCAACACTCATACAAATAATCCATTAAACCTCTGTCCTGTTTGCTGCCTTTCCTCTTACTGCCGATGAGCTTTCTGCATAAACCACCAGAGTCACCTAGCTGCATGATAACAATGATGCTGATAGTCATTATTTCAGAATTTTCTTCATGGCAGTCATTGTTTTCCATGTTATCTAACTTAATTTCACAGCAATATTATCAGGTAGGAACTACCCAACTATCATTAGCTCTATTTGCCATATAAGAAATGTAACACAGAGAAATTAAGCAGCCTACCCAAGGTTAAAGCAAGTATGTAATAAATCCAAAGTATGATGAGACACACCTGCTCAACGCTCTGGAGAAAACCACAACACTAGGAGATGTTGAAAATTGCTTCTAAAATTTGAACGTCTATTCATATATTAATATGCAGATTCTGATTGAGAGTATATACTTCTAACAAGCTTCTAGATGATATCAATACTCCTGATCCACATATACACTTTAAATTGTTGTTCTAAACTATTTGACTTCAATACATGATATCTGAAAAGCAGAACATAGAAAAATTATAGTACATAGATTTCCTTTGGAAATGGTGATCACAAAGAACAAATTTCTCTAGTTGGCTTACTATCCCATTAGTTCAAGAATGTTTTGTATATTCTTTACTAGCTTCAAATTGCCAGGCTCTTCCCTGGGTATAATCTAGGTTTTAAATTCTAGGAAGTGCTCCTCACCCTATCAAATACCAGTGCCAGCGATCCCAATACTTCTAATCATCTCAAAAGCTTCAGACCTTCCTTCTCTTTTCTACCTCATCATTTTCACCATTCCCAATGGATTGTTCATATCAATACGCAAACCTGATATAATGCTATCTATAATACACACAATTCTAATTCTATTCCTTTTTTCCCATTACTGTCAAATACCTAAAAATATTAGTCTGCACATGCTGTCTCCACTTTTTCACTTCCCATAGTATGCTTGACTTACAGATAAATGAATTATCTACACATTCCTCTATTTTATTTTTGCCAAGATCACCAGTGACTTCCATTTGGCCAATCACATTTTAAATCTTCTCTTGTTCAAATTATCCATACATTTCAAAACAATTGAATTTCTTTTTCTTGGCACACTCTCCTCTTTGGATTCACTAGCTATGTGAATGGCATCCCATCTTTCTCTCCCTTATTTTTTTTTTTTTGGTCTCTTTGCAGTCTCCTCCTCTTCTATTAGACCTCCCACCAAATGCAGGGATCTTCAAAGCCTTGATTCTCTTTATCTCACCGTTCTTCTATTTCAATGTCTTTAGATACCATCACCATTGCCATTGACTCCCTTGCCAACACTATATTCTGAACTCCAAAGTCACATATTTCAGTGCCTATTTCTCCATTTGACTCTCTCATGACATCTCATATTTAATATGCACAAAATCAAACTTCAGCTTTTCCACTCTCAGTCTGCACCATTTCATAAAATGTCTCTGTTCTCTACCATTGTTAAATCGGAAATCTGGGAGTTATTTTCTTTCCCCTTCACCAGTTCCCTAAACTGAGATATACATTAATAAATTTCTCATAGTCCTACCCCCAAAATATGTCTTGAATCCACTCAGTTGTCTTCATCTTCAAGTCCACATTTCATTCCAAAACAATGTCTTCTATCTCCAAAACAGTTTTCTGCCAGTCTCCCTAGTACTATGTCTCCTCAAATCTATTTTGCATAAAATAAAAAATTTCATAAAATGGAAATTAGATGAGGACATTCCCCTGCTTCATCACCTTTCTGTTGCACTTAGAATAAAATCCGAATTCCTTACTGAAGCCTACACAGTCCTTCATGACTTGCCCCTTGCCTCCCCTTTGTGGCCTCCCTCAGTAATGTTCATGGTTTTTGCTTTCTTGAGCCCACCAAGATCACTTTCTTATAAGGTCTCCACACATCCTCCTTCAACTCTCTTGTATTTGGCTAAATTGTTCAGTCTCTTGCTGAACTTGGCTTACATATCACCTTCTTAGGAAGACTTTTCATGAGAACTCTATATAAGTGGATTTTTCTCATGATCCTCCATCACTGTAACCTGTTTGCCTCTTTTAGTCTAATACAATTAGTAATCATACATTTGTACATTTGATTCTAAATGTTTCATTATTTCCTTAAAAAGGACATTCTCTCAGATAAATCAGTACAACTTATCAACATCAGAAAATGAACATTACAATAACATTATCTAATGAATAGTCTTGATTCTAAGGTTATCCACTTGGGCACTCAAATCAGTAGGTGAAAGTTTAATGACAAACAGGATATTTACATAGACAATGTATGCTCTACAAAATACTGTAAAATTATACAGAGAAAAATAGTAACTTTACAGTGGAGAAACTTGGCAGAAATCATCTTAACAACATTATCATCCAAAGTGAAATGTAGCAACGTCATGTGCCTAATGCCTTGAGAAAGACAACATCACTTCTGTGTTATCCCTGTCCCCACGCCGCCAACAAATTAAAATGTATAACCTAAGTATAATTGTGAAGAAAAATCAGACAAACCCAGTTTCAGGTATATGCTACAAAACAGTTGTATTCGTTAAAAATGTCACAGTTGTAAAAAAAAAAAAAAAAAAAAAGACAAAGGAACTATTTCAAATAGAAGGAGAATAAAGAGACATGATAATGAAATGCAATAAGTGATCTTCAGTTAGATCCTGGGTCATGGTTGTTTTTACTTCTTAGGCTTATTCTTTTGTTGTCACGTGCCTTCTTGGTCATGATGGTTTTGGGAGGATGGGGTGAGGAATACGTAAACAACCTAAAAGTTTTTAATCCAAAAGAAATTTCATATACTGAGTATTTGAGATCTCTCATAAATGCTTTCCCAAAAAATGGTGCACTAAAAACACGGAAACAAATTGAAATTTAGATGAGAGGGTGAATGGCAGGTGAATAAAATAATCTTGAAATAACAGCTTCAAGAGTGACAAAAGAAGATTAGAAGGTGTCACTGAAGCCACTGCCAAAGTCTCATCATCTCTAGATTAGAATGTGAAAGTAATAGGAAAAAATGGAGGTAAATATTGCAGGATGCAATAAGAAAGAAAATCTCAGGCAGCAGGTCTGTGTGAATTTTTCATAGAAAACAGCAATGCTTTTCATAATATCTCTGGACAGTCAGGAAAATGAAGGAGGCAGATGTCAAAAATCTAACCTGGCCTTGGCTAGTCATAAAACTTGGGTTTTATACCCCGTACTCCCAGTCCCACTCAGGAAACTCCTCAGTTCTGCCCTCTACTGACAATTCCACCATCTAACACATTCTCTATCTAAGTTGTTGGAAACCAGGAGAGGAGCATGGATTTATGATTTAAATCTTCTGATGACACCTTCACATCAGTGCCTTATTCCTCTTGAGAGTCTTCTCAATCCTGATGTTTTCAACCTGTCATTTATAAGTCAAAAATGTGCAGACACAGAATTTAAAATTCTGGAATGGAGAAAGGGAATATCAGCACATTTCCTGGAGCTTCCTAGGGTGTCTTTCTTTACATATATTCACAGATAAAGACACAGAGGCCTACTCACCTAAATTACATTTAAAAACCCCACATCTATGGTACTTTGCTTACTAAAGGAAGGACAATAGAACAACATTTGCTGAGGTGTATTGAACAGTACCTACTTAACATAGTTTGAAATTAAAGTTATTACAATAGCATTTGTTAAACAGGAAATTATCCATCATCAAATTAAGACACTGGAAGATTCCACTGCTTAGAACTAGAATTTGAAAATAGAGTGAAGGTAGGGAGGAAACAGGACAAAGAAGTTCTGTATCTGTAAGTAAGTAAAATTGTTGGATTATCAAGAAACCAATGAATAATTTTAAATTATGTTGACCATAATGTGGTCTCTTCAAAGTCTCTAATATATATATATGTATAATCTACTATAAACATATTCATACATATATAGAAATATATTTAAACACATATTTGCATACTTATCCTTCAAAATTATATCAATATAATCTTAACAGTTATATGAACATATTAATAAATAGAGTACATTCACATTTACATATATTTAAAGGTATACAGGAATATGAGTATATAGTTTTAAGAAAGATGTAAGGTTATAAAAAGAATTTCTAGAACACTGTCTTAATAAAGAAAATTCCACAAAAACTGAACATTTGTAAAGAATAACAAGGTCAATGGTTGCCTAAATTAAACATAAACATATTATGAGGACAATTCATAAAATAAGAAACTGACAAAGAACTGAAGACAAATGCTGCCCACTGTAGACCACGGGAAGTTGAACTAAGTTAATCAGAACCACACTATACTCTGTTGAATTGAATTTAAGTGATTTGATCTAAACACCACAGCAATTAAGCTATGCTTTAAACTCTGAAGACACGTGAAAACAGTATGAAAAAAAAAGTGAGCATGCTTACAACAATCAATGAAAGACAATACACATTGTGTCAGACTTCTACTGCAATTTCAGGTCACTGCTCTGAATGGCAATTTTCACAATGGAGTATGATAGTTGGACATACATAAGTGTCCAGAAAAGGGCAAAAGCTTTTGTGATGTTAGAACATACCTTAGAAACCAATTTTTAAATAAAGATCTTATTTTAATATATTGACTTAAGATATGCGCTTTTCTCCTAAATACATTTTAGAAAATAAAACTGTATTATAATTATCAGTTCATCTATTGTACTTGCCAACTAAATGACAGTTTGGCAAAGGGAGAGTCAACGCCTTATTTATTTTGCATGTACAGTTTCCAACACAGTGCTTAGCACATATCAGGTAACTAGGTATAAAATACATATTTATTGACTCACCTCTTATAAAATTATTATGTACAACATGCCCATAAGTTGGAGAATCTAAATATTTGAAGTTTTCCAGCTAGCTGACTTCTGACTAATGAAAAATTTACTACAGTCACAAACGTCCCCAGAGCTATATGCAAGAACTGATAAATTAATGTGGCTTCTATACTATGAAGCATAGAATTGGCAATAAAACATGAAACCCTAGTCTATCCTATAAATATGCATTTATGAAATTTTTGAAAGGTAAATTATGCAAATACATGTTTAAGAAATTTAAGAATTATGGATCATTGACCTGTTAGGTCTTAACAACTTCCTCAGAATCATTAACATCTACAATGCAAATTCATATTTAATGAGCAAATAAAATGCATGTTAGTCACCCAATAGGAGAAAAACTTACGTGTGGTGGTCTCACACATATATGTCCAGATTTATTTTTCTTTTAAGAAAAGAAGCCAGCTCAAGGAGGCCTCCCTGCCTCTGTAGACTCCACCTCTGGGGACAGGGCATAGCTAAACTAAAAGCAACAGAAACCTCTGCAGATGTAAATGTCCCTGTCTGACAGCTGTGAAAAAGCAGTGGTTCTCCCAGCATGGAGGATGAGATCTGAGAACAGACAGACTGGCTGCTCAAGTGGGTCCCTGACCCCTGAGTAGACTAACTGGGAGACATCCCCTACTAGGTGCAGACTGACACCTCACACCTCACATGGCTGGGTACCTCTGAGACAACGCTTCCAGAGCAAGAATCAGACAGCAACACTCGCTGTTCAGCAATATTCTGTCTTCTGCAGCCTCTGCTGCTGATACCCAGGCAAACAGGGTCTGGAGTGGACCTCAAGCAAACTCCAACAGACCTGCAGCTGAGGGTCCTGACTGGTAGAAGGAAAACTAACAAACAGAAAGGATACCCACACCAAAACCCCATCAGTATGTCACCATCATCAAAGACCAAAGGCAGATAAAACCACAAAGATGGGGAAAAAGCAGTTTAGAGAAGCTGGAAATTCAAAAAATCAGAGATCTCCCGCTCCAAAGGAACACAGCTCATCACCAGCAATGGAACAAAGCTGGATGGAGAATGACTTTGATGAGTTGAGAGAAGACGACTTCGGTCTATCAAACTTCTCAGAGCTAAAGGAGGAACTACGTAACCAGCTCAAAGAAACTAAAAACCTTGAAAACAGAATGGAAGAATGGATACCTAGAATAACCAATGCAGTGAAGTCCATAAACGAACTGATAGAGATGAAAACCATGACACAAGAACTACATGACAAATATACAAGCTTCAGTAACTGACTCGATCAACTGGAAGAAAGAGTATCAGTGATTGAAGATCAAATAAATGAAATGAAGCGAGAAGAGAAGTGTAGAGAAAAAAGAGTAAAAAGAAATGAACAAAGCCTCCAAGAAATATGGGATCATGTGAAAAGACCAAATCTACGTCTGATCGGTGTGCCTGAAAGTGACGAGGAGAATGGAACCAACTTGGAAAACACCCTGCAGAATATTATCCAGGAGAACTTCCCCAATCTAGCAAGGCAGGCCAACATTCAAATTCAGGAAATACAGAGAATGCCACAAAGATACTCCTCGAGAAGAGCAACTCCAAGACACATAATTGCCAGATTCACCAAAGTTGAAATGAAGGAAAAAATCTTAAGGGCAGCCAGAGAGAAAGGTTGGGTTACCCACAAAGGGAAGCCCATCAGACTAACAGCAGATCTCTCGGCAGAAACTCTACAAACCAGAACAGAGTGGGGGCCAATATTCAACATTCTTAAAGAAAAGAATTTTCAACCTAGAATTTCATATCCAGCCAAACTAAGTTTCATAAGTGAAGGAGAAATAAAATCCTTTACAGACAAGTAAATGCTGAGAGATTTTGTCACCACCAGGCCTGCCCTACAAGAGATCCTGAAGGAAGCACTAAACATGGAAAGGAACAACCAGTACCAGCCATTGCAAAAACATGCCAAAATGTAAAGACGATTTAGGCTAGGAAGAAACTGCATCAACTAGCGAGCAAAATAACCAGCTAATATCATAGTGACAGGATCAAGTTCACACACAACAATACTAACCTTAAATGTAAATGGACTAAATGGTCCAATTAAAAGACCCAGAGTGGCAAATTGGATAGAGTCAAGACCCATCAGTTTGCTGTATTCAGGAGACCCATCTCACATGCAGAGACACACATAGGCTCAAAATAAGGGGATGGAGGAAGATCTACCAAGCAAACGGAAAACACAAAAAGGCAGGGGTTGCAATCCTAGTCTCTGATAAAACAGATTTTAAACCATCAAAGATCAAAAGAGACAAAGAAGGCCATTACATAATGGTGAAGGGATCAATTCAACAAGAACTAACTATCCTAAATATATATACACCCAATACAGGAGCACCCAGATACATAAAGCAAGTCCTTAGAGACTTACAAAGAGACTTAGACTCCCATACAATAATAATGGGAGACTTCAACACCCCACTTCAACATTAGACAAAACAACAAGACAGAAAGTTAACAAGGATATCCAGGAATTGAACTCTGCACCAAGAAGACCTAATAGACATCTACAGAACTCTCCACTCCAAATCAACAGAATATACATTCTTCTCAGCACCACATCACACTTATTCCAAAATTGACCACATAATTGGAAGTAAAGCACTCCTCAGCAAATGTACAAGAACAGAAATTATAACAAACTGTCTCTCAGACCACAGTGCAATCAAACTACAACTCAGGACTAAGAAACTCAATCAAAATCACTCAACTACATGGAAACTGAACAACTTGCTCCTGAATGACTACTGGGCACATAACAAAATGAAGGCAGAAATAAAGATGTTCTTTGAAACCAATGAGAACAAAGATACAACATACCAAAATCTCTGGGACACATTTAAAGCAGTGTGCAGAGGGAAATTTATAGCACTAAATACCCACAAAAGAAAGCAGGAAAGACCTAAAATTGACACCCCAACATCACAATTAAAAGAACTAGAGAAGCAAGAGCAAACACATTCAAAAGCTAGCAGAAGGCAAGAAATAACTAAGATCAGAGCAGAACTAAAGGAGATAGAGACACAAAAAACCCTCCAAAAAATCAATGAATCCAGGAGCTGGTTTTTTGAAAAGATCAACAAAATTGATAGACCACTAGCAAGACTAACAAAGAAGAAAAGAGAGAAGAATCAAATAGACCCAATAAAAAATGATAAAGGAGACATCACCACCGATCCCACAGAAATACAAACTACCATCAGAGAATACTATAAACACCTCTGTGCAAATAAACTAGAAAACCTAGAAGAAATGGATAATTTCCTGGACACATACCCTCTCCCAAGACTAAACCAGGGAGAAGTTGAATCCCTGAATAGACCAATAGCAGGCTCTGAAATTGAGGCAATAATTAATAGCCTACGAACAAAAAAAAAGTCCAGGACCCAACGAATTCAGAGCCGAATTCTACCAGAGTTACAAGGAGGAGCTGGTACCATTCCTTCTGAAACTATTCCAATCAATAGAAAAAGAGGGAATCCTCCCTAACTCATTTTATGAGGCCAACATCATCCTGATACCAAAGCCTGGCAGAGATACAACAAAAAAAGAGAATTTTAGACCAATATCCCTGATGAACATCGATGCAAAAAGCCTCAACAAAATACTAGCAAACCGAATCCAGCAGCACATCAAAAATCTTATCCACCATGATCAAATGGGCTTCATCCCTGGGATGTATGGCCAGTTCACCATATGCAAATCAATAAATGTAATCCAGCATATAAACCCAGAACCAAAGACAAAACCCACATTATTCTCTCAATAGATGCAGAAAAGGCCTTTGACATAATTCAACAGCCCTTCATGCTAAAAATTCTCAGTAAATTCGGTATTGATGGAACGTATCTCAAAATAATAAGAGCTATTTATGACAAACCCACAGCCAATATCATACTGAATGGGCAAAACTGGAAGCATTCCCTTTGAAAACTGGCACAAGACAGGGATGCCTCTCTCACCACTCCTATTCAACATAGTGTTGGAAGTTCTGGCTAGGGCAATCAGGCAAGAGAAATAAATAAAGGGTATTCAATTAGGAAAAGAGGAAGTCAAATTGTCCACTTTGCAGATGACATGATTGTATATTTAGAAAACCCCATTGTCTCAGCCCAAAATCTCCTTAAGCTGATAAGCAACTTCAGCAAAGTCTCAGGATACAAAATTAATGTGCAAAAATCACAAGCATTCTTATACACCAGTAACAGACAAACAGAGAGACAAATCATGAATGAACTCCCATTCACAGTGGCTTCAAAGAGAATAAAATACCTAAGAATCCAACTTACAATGGATGTAAAGGAACCCTTCAAGGAGAACTACAAACCATTGCTCAGTGAAATAAAAGAGGGCACAAACAAATGGAAGAACATACCATGCTCATCAACAGGAAGAATCAATATCGTGAAAATGGCCATACTGCTCAAGGTGATTTCTAGATTCAGTGCCATCCCCATTAAGCTACCAATGAGTTTCTTCACAGAATTGGAAAAAACTGCTTTAAAGTTCATATGGAACCAAAAAAGATCCTGCATTGCCAAGACAATCCTAAGTCAAAAGAACAAAGCTGGAGGCATCACGCTACCTGACTTCAAACTGTATTACAAGGCTATAGTAACCAAAACAGCATGGTACTGGTACCAAAACAGAGATATAGACCAATGGAACAGAACAGAGCCCTCAGAAATAATACCACACATCTACAGCCATCTGATCTTTGACAAACCTGAGAAAAACAAGAAATGGGGAAAGGATTCCCTATTTAATAAATGGTGCTGGGAAAATTGGCTAGCCATAAGTAGAAAGTTGAAACTGGATCCTTTCCTTACTCCTTATACGAAAATTAATTCAAGATGGATTAGAGACTTAAATGTTAGACCTAAAACCATAAAAACCCTAGAAGAAAACCTAGGTAATACCATTCAGGACATAGGCATGGGCAAGGACTTCATGTCTAAAACACCAAAAGCAATGGCAACAAAAGCCAAAACTGACAAATGGGATCTCATTAAACTAAAGAGCTTCTGCACAGCAAAAGAAACTACCATCAGAGTGAACAGACAACCTACAGAATGGGAGAAAATTTTTGCAATCTACTCATCTGACAAAGGGCTAATATCCAGAACCTACAAAGAACTCAGATGTACAAGAAAAAAACAAACCACCTCATCAAAAAGTGGGCAAAGAATATGAACAGACATTTCTCAAAAGAAGACATTTATACAGCCAACAGACACGTGAAAAAATGCTCATCATCATTTGCCATCAGAGAAATGCAAATCAAAACCACAATGAGATGCCATCTCACACCAGTTAGAATGGCGATCATTAAAAAGTCAGGAAACAACAGGTGCTGGAGAGGATGTGGAGAAATAGGAACACTTTTACACCGTTGGTGGGACTGTAAACTAGTTCAACCATTGTGGAAAAAAGTGTGGCGATCCCTCAAAGATCTAGAACTAGAAATACCATATGACCCAGCCATCCCATTACTGGGTATATACCCAAAGGATTACAAGTCAAACTGCTATAAAGACACATGCACACGTATGTTTATTGCGGCACTATTCACAATAGCAAAGACTTGGAATCAACCCAAATGTCCATCAGTGACAGACTGGATTAAGAAAATGTGGCACATATACACCATGGAATACTATGCAGCCATAAAAAGGGATGAGTTTGTGCCCTTTGTAGGGACATGGATGCAGCTGGAAACCATCATTCTCAGCAAACTATCACAAGAACAGAAAACCAAACACTGCATGTTCTCATTCAGAGGTGGGAATTGAATAATGAGATTACTTGGACACAGGAAGGGGAACATCACACACCGGGGCCTATTGTGGGGAGTGGGGAGGGGGGAGGGGGGAGGAATAGCATTAGGAGATATACCTAATGTAATTGATGAGTTAATGAGTGCAGCAGCACAGCAACATGGCACAAGTATACATATGTAACAAACCTGCACGTTGTGCACATGTACCCTAGAACTTAAAATATAATAAAAAAAATAAATAATTAAATAAAATTCTGGGGAAAAAGAAAAGAAAAGAAGCCCAAACATATTAGTCTGAAACCTGAAGCTTCAATATAAGACGGGATTTTTTTTTTTTTTTTTTTGGTGTCTTGTTTTTAATACTTTAAGACTTTTCAATTTGGCTGAGACAATTCAGAGAAATTGATAGGTTTTCTTAGAATGTAAACAACCAAAGTCAGAATACCTAATACAGCTGCATTGCTATTGAAAAATGCATGACTTTCCATTTTTTATATATATGGAACTGAAGTCTTGGAAGTTATGAATTGGAACTGATGAATTGGAAGTTATGCAACAGAGTTTGAAGAAACAAATGGAAATGATGTAAAAATGACCTTACTGTTACAAATCAACTATAAATTCAAAGTCAAATGTAATGAATATGATTAATTTTACCTCCAATAGTCTATATATGAATAATTTTACCTCTAGTAGTCTATTATTACAGATAAAATTTAGTGATGGTATAATGTTAAGAGGCAATTGTCATTGTTATTGAGCTTTTTGATAATAGTCAATTATATTGCTTTTTTTAAATTAGTTGATATAAAAAGTCTATAATCCATATCAGAACTGCCAAAGGTAGGAGAAGGTTTTTTTTGTTTACAGGTTCTTTAATTTGCAGATTATTGGACTCATAAATATCGCATATGAAGTCACTGTATTAAACAAAATGGGAGAGTTTGCCACATTTCCTTTGGGATCTAAAAACTCCCTCTCTGGCTTTCTGTTATCCTCCTAACAACCATGGCAGAACCCCTACCTCCTTCTTGCTCTCAAATGAAAGTAATTATATCCTCTCATGGGGCATATGATCAATTTAAGGACTCTCAAAATTCAATAATTTTCTTGGACTCTTAAGTAATTCCTGAGTACCCTGATGTCTAACACAGTGGCTGGTAAATAATTGGTGTCCAGTACGTATTTGTGAAATTAAACTAATAGTGAGAAGTAATCTGGTTTTAATAGTGGACTATGATTCTTGGTAAGACAATCACAGATATATACAAAGAGATATCTGAAGAATTCCTCAATTTTCATACGTAGGCAATAGCTATTCTTAGGCTAGACTCATGTAAAAGGACTAATTTACAAAACTACATAAATGTTTTAGAGCATTGTTTATTATTAGAATCTCACTGATACTTGGCAAATTTAATATGAATTTCAAGCAAGTTTTTGTGATTAAATACTTCCTCAAGGTTCTGTTGATACCATTTCTAATTTTATCTGCAGTGTCCAGCATTATTATGTACTTAGTAAATGTTCAAAAATACTTGTTTAATACACAAATGTCAAGTTACTAGATGACTTTCACTGAAGTAAGTAGTCAAAATATTTTTTTCATCAGTCAGAATGATTGAGCCAAGAGGTTGACACAGATTATTTTAGGCTTTCTTTCCTTTCTTTTGGAAGATATAATACTTCACTTTACAATGGAAATTCCAAATTACTAACCGAGTCAATCCAAATTATTAAATAAGAAATGTTTAGTTTTCGTTATGTATTATATTCTAACTATACTCTAACTGTAACCTGGGCAGTAGATCCAATAGATAGAGATATGCTACTTAAGACTTCCAGAAGCAATGAATCAAATGAAAAGTTGATTTTATACAAATCTGGCAGCAATCTTTTTTTTTTTTTTTTTTTTGAGACGGAGTCTCGCTGTGTCGCCCAGGCTGGAGTGCAGTGGCCGGATCTCAGCTCACTGCAAGCTCTGCCTCCCGGGTTTTTACGCCATTCTCCTGCCTCAGCCTCCCGAGTAGCCGGGACTACAGGCGCCCGCCACCTCGCCCGGCTAGTTTTTTGTATTTTTTAGTAGAGACGGGGTTTCACCGTGTTAGCCAGGATGGTCTCGAACTCCTGACCTCATGATCCGCCCGTCTCGGCCTCCCAAAGTGCTGGGATTACAGGCTTGAGCCACCGCGCCCGGCCACTGGCAGCAATCTTAATTTGAGAGTGCACACATTGAAAGCTGGCTTTGTGCTTAGCTTCTAGCCAAGGCACATTGCACATGTTATGCCCCAGCAAAAGTTTGCTGGGTTAAATTTAATTAACTAAAGATATTGGTGGCAAAGGAAGGAGGATTCTATAAAACTTTTTCTCAGGGTCTAATTGTACTAATTTTTTCTCGGTTCATTTAGATTTTTAACTAGTTAGCATTTAAATTGAAAATAAAGAGAAATCCATTAACTCTGCACTTATGAAAAACCTCTCCCCTATCCCACACACACACACAGAGTCACACACAAATACGCTCCTCTTGGTGCTTTATTAGTGAACAAAATGAAATGTGTCAATTTTTAAAATATATTAAATTCATTTAGAAATATCACTTAGCTTATATTGCAGAAGAGAGTTGGATTTACTCTATATGGTCTTCTAAATATGTACACTTCTAAATATGTACAGATAATCAAAACAGTATCTGCATGTTTATGCTAAAATTCTTATGCACTGGGGATTGTGTAACAAAGGAACAATTACAATTCCTCTGTTCCTTCTTTGGTAACCATCACAGATTTCAGAATTTGTTGTAATACCAAAACAGCATCTAAGAGAAAAAAACATGTAATCTATCTTTAATTGTTGATTATTGGTAAAAAAAAAAAAAAAAAAAAAAAAAACCTCTCAATACTTTTGAAGAGAAATGGTCAATAAGCATCTTAAACATTGTTGTAAAAGTGGAAGCAAGAAAATTCCTGTATCAAAAAAGAGGAAATTTGATCAGAATTTTCAGTGTTGATAACATTTTCAAAAACGTTAAATTTAATAGTCAAAATTGAACATTACCTCACTAGTATTTTCCTTTTTGCCATACCCTTCTTGAAGCTTCAGTATAAGAAGGATATTTTCACACCTTTAGCAGAGAGAGAGAGAGACAGAGAGAAAAACACAATTTTCTTCAAAACATCACATTTTTCCTTCTTCAGTCTCTTTGTCCTCCTCCTCACATGATCAAGTTCATTTCTTAGCTCTTGTAGATCTGCTTTCAAAGTCCCCTTGCCTAGCACACACTGCACTTCTTCACGACTAAAATTGAGGGGCCAGCCAAGCTACAGATAGCAGAAGGGGAAGTCACGGGAGGTAAAACAGGCCAATCCTCTGCGGCACGTCCTGTTTTTATCTTTCCCAATCTACTCTTTATATAAACTAGAGTGCAAAAAGGTGGCAATCCTTCTAAGAGAAATATGTTTTCTTTTACTATTGATGTAATAAACAGCAAAGCAATCCATGTTGAAGCAAACTCCGTAGTATGTGAAATTTCATGAAAAGACAAAGCCATCCAGAGTTTGCAAGACCATATTCAAAGGAGTGCATTGGAGGAGAACCACGACATCAAGTTTTATGCCACCAGTGGAAGAATTAAAATGGAAACAGGCTGAAGCATTATTTTGATGGTAATTGACATATAAACTGTTCAATTTCAGCACTAATTTAGTTCAGCATTGTGTTTTTCTGTCGAACTTGGATATTCTCCAAAACATGGTAAAACAAAACTGGTTCTAAAATAAATTTTGCTTACGTCTGCATATACCCTAGATAACCCTCCAAACAGATTCACAGTGATGTCTGACTTACTCCTATCCTAAATTTGTCTGTATTCAAATATATTAAATCCAATAGTGTTTTTCCATGATTTCTGTTAGAAATGAGATTTATGCTACTGCAACCAATGCCCAACAATGCCTTGATCTTGCACCCACAAAATCTCTACTCTCTCCTCATGCTTCCTAAGAGATATAGAAACACAGACACAGGCAGTGACCAATGTGAAAAAAATACCATTTTGTCATAACTTGAGTCAAAGCCTAATTCCCTAATTTAGGCATGTGTTACCTAGCAACAGGGACAAATCTGGAGAAATGTGTTGTTGGGTGATTTCATCATTATGCAAACATCAGAGTATACTTACACCAACCTAGATGGTATAGTCTACCTCACCCCTAGGCTATATGGTGTAACCTATTGCTCCTAGGCTGCAAACCTATAAAGCACGTAACTGTCCTGAATACTGTAGGCAATGATTTAATGGTAAGTATTCATGTATCTAAACATATCTAAGCATATTAAAGGTACAGTGAAAATGCGGTCTTATAAACTTATGGGACCATCATCATATAAGGTGCATAAGGTCATTTTGTGGAGCATAATTGTACAGAGCTTTCTGGTAAAAGATGGCTTAGTGACCACAGCCCAGCCCAGAATCTAATGCAGGATCTTTACTTTTTCCTAAGTCTAAATTCAAATCTTTTGGCCAGCCCCATAGTAAATGAATTCATGGCGATGACCAGCTAACTCAGGCAAACATCAAGAGAGGAAATGTAAAGAAACAGCCCATCCCCTAAAGTTTTACCGGGCTCAACATATCCACCTGGCTCCTAGAAGCAATCAAGTTGAAGAGAAGGGTCATAGGCTCATGGTCCTGATCACAGTAAACATATCTTGAACGTAGTCTTTAGCTAGGATCATTCATTCATTCAACAGGTTTTGAGCATCTATTACAGACCAGACACCAATAATACAGATGTAAATTGTCAATTACCTCTATGGAGAAGTGAAGCCAACCTGGAGAAAATTGAAGTAATGGCCCTTATATCTACTACATATAAGCTACTCTTTCAATGATGAAAATAACTCATCCATGAATAAGATTTGGACTTATTGTCAAGGAATATACAATCCAATTGGAAAGAAAATAAAAAATACTAAATAAACATAAGGATAAAGTTGTCATTCCCTTTAACTCAGTCACCCCACTTTTAGATTCTCTCTTAAATAATCCAAAACATCAAAACATTTTTAGTGAAACTATTTATTATAGACTTATTATAATAGTCTTTTCCACTTTGATATATGTATTTCCAGTCTTTTGTCTAAACTATGTTTGTATGTATGTATGTATGTATGTGTAAAAAAACTGATATTGTATATAATTATTTCACAACCTGATTCCTTTTTCATTTAATAACATATTTAAAATGTGTTCTCATGTTACCAGATATTCTGTTAATTGTCTTTTTAATGGCTGCATATTATGTCAAATAATAAAATATGTACCCTATCACCCAATGTTCTATGTTTAGATTGTTTTAAAATTTTTCCTATGATAAATAGCACTAAAATATCCATTATTGAGGACAGTGAAATTATTCTGTATGATACTATCATGATGGATGCATGTCATTACACATTTATCAAAGCCCATAAAATGCTCATTACCAAAAGTGAACCCTAACATTGTTATAAACATTGTGTGACTTTGTGTGATAATGATTTGTCAATGTTGGTTCATTCATTGTAACAAATGTGCCACTCTGGTGTGGGATGTTAACTGTGAGGGAAGTTGTATGTGTTGGGAGGAGGTGGTGTCTGGGAATGCTCTGTACTTTCTGCTCAAATTTGCAGTAAACCTAAAATTTCTCTAAAGTATGAAGTCTATTTTAAAAATATATATAAACTATATGTAATAACTTCCGTGGAAAAAATTTTAAAGTAGAAATATATATAAATATAGATTTATATACATATATATCTCCATTATATATACATGGTACATTATATAGACATTATATTAAGATTATATGTAAATCTTCATACAAATCTCTGATAATGAAAGTTCTGGGTAAATAATCATGTTTTCATACAAAGGCCAATTGCCTTTTAGGAAACTTTTACTACATGATGTTGTGATCCCTTTGTAGGAAAGTCTCCTTTTCCTCCCAGTCTCACTCAGAATATACGATGTAGAGATTTTACTTTTAACGTCCAATTCATGGAATAGCTTCCATGCTGCACTAGGAGAAAAACACTGTACTCTGAGTCCAAATCTTTACATTATGTCCCAGCTCTTGCCCAAGCTGCATGACCTTACATCAAGCATTTGACTGCCCTGAACTTCAGTATTTCTGACTACAAATCAAAACAACCAAAAAAAGTAATTCCTGCTCTTCCTGGAGTTATTGTTGTAAGCTTACAGTAAAACCAGGAAACGAAAATGAGGCACAAATCAAACTTTGATGGCATTTGTAGTACTAGTTCAAAGAATTGACACATTCCAGAGAGGTAAGACTTCCTTCCCCACCTTCTACTTCACCCAACCCAAGAGTAAACTGCTGTGAATAACCTTGCAACATTAATCCCAGGATGATAAACATCCCTAACATTATTGATCCCTGAGATGTAAGCCCCTCCAGGCATTGATATTTTACGTATCTCTTCCCCATACTAATGCCTGCTTGCTCTTCCATAATCAATTTTCCCAAGTTCCCACTACCAAAACTTCTCCTATGCCACCTAGAATCTCTATTCCCAAGTAAACGAACTCTACTTCTCTCTACCATTTTGCCTCCAGTCTTCTCAACTACAATTTATTTTGCACATCTTACATTTTTCAAGGTCAGGGGCACTCTCTCATTAATGACGCTCTTTCACTCTCCTGTAAAAATCTTAATTTCTTTGAGACTCATGTCATTGGATTGCAGTGCCTAGCATTATGGCCTTCATACTGCCAAATCCTGAAGACTTTTCTCAGTCCTATCTTACTGATCCTCTCAGTTGTATTCTACACTGGTTACCATGTTCTCATTGAAACTATTGATTCTCTTTGCCTTTGGTAGCATTTCTTCCTCCTCATGTCCTTCACTCTGTCCATCTCTGATTGTCAGCTACATTGTGCTATCTACCCCTTCAAGACTGTACTTCCCAGACCTCTATCTTTATTCCACTATGTCTTCTGCACACACTTATCTTGGATTATCTTGCCTACCATCGTTGTCTTATCAATATCTAGATGAGGATTTCTCTATTTCTGAATTTACCTCTGTACTTCAAGTTGGTAAAGTCATTGTTTGTAGACTATGTCCAAATGGATGACTCAGAAGATTATCAAAATCACCTTTAAATACCCAAACCCTTTATGTTCCTTGACAAATCCTGCTTCTCTTACTACATTTTTTATTTTAGAAAATGGTGGCATCATCTATCAAAAACCAGCTTGAGATCAAGAGTTCAAGACCAGTATGGTCAACACAGTGAAATTCCATCTCTGCAAAAAAAAAAAAAAAAAAAAAAAAAATAGCTTTACAAAAAAAAAAACAAAAAACAAAAAAAGGTTGCCTATAGAGGTATCTTAAAATTTAGCTCTGAAATCTTGCAGATGAGAATTACAATTTCATTTCTATCACTTACCTACTACATGACCTTGAGTAAGATATTTATTCTCAATAATGCCAGTATCCTGGAAAACTGTTGTTACATATATTTTCCTATGACCACTGTGTTATTGACAAAAAGGCAGAAAATGAGTGAGCTTCACCCTACTTAGAAGAAAGCAGCCCAAAAGAACATCACCCCACTGTGAACCTCCAAGGCAGATAAGCAGTCCTGCCCACATTCTGCATCTCACTGTGCTATGCCTGTTGTTCTTCACAGGACAAGTCAAATCAGAGTTTCATGAAATGCAAACAAGCTCATCTACAAATCAAGTAGACAATGCTGGAAACTGCTGATTTGTCTAGGTTGAAAGGCACCATCATGCTTGTCAGATGGAAAGAGGCTCTTGTGAAAGAGAGGCACATTTGCCTGAAATGGTCATTTCATCTTCCTAGAGTGCCACTTCCTAGAGTGCTACTCTTTGCAGCAGCTTGTGTTTCTAGAGAACCTGGCTTATAACCAACTGAATGGTTATAGTGGCTGACGACGTTTATCTAGGTCTAAGAAATCATTTCTTGGACTTTAAAAAGACTTATACGCCAGAGGATAAGGCCTTCAATCTAAGCCATTAACATAATTATTGAGAAAAAAATCTTCAAAACGCCAAAGGATATTGAAGAGATATTGAAAATAACAGAATAAATCTGCCTTCCCTGGGGTACTAATTAAGTGTCTTTTGGTTGCAGTTAGACAGCAGACACTGACTCTGCCTAGATGAAGTGTAGTTAGAATCTATTGAAAGAATGCTGCAATTTCTCAAGATATTGCAGAAGAAATTGAACAAAAAAGATTTAGGAAAAAAAGGAATTAAGGTACCTCTGGGAATCTCAGTGCAGGATTTCAAGGACAGGTTTGTTGCTAGAAAACTACCACTAAAGTGATTCAGCTCTAATGAATCAGTCACAAAGCCTCACTGTTTTTATATTTTCATCTTTTCAAAGAGAATATGTGGCCCAGTTTGTATGAAATCCCAGTCCTAGCTCAATTAACTGAGGTCAAAGGTCAGATCATATATTATAGAAACAATTCCCAAAGAAAGGAGGAAGTGTCAGGAGCTGAAGATCTGAAGAACATTATCTATGACTGAGTTTTCCAGCATTAAAACAAATCACTTCATTTACAACTAATACAATAGGAGAAAAAAAAGAAAACAAAAGTTCTTATTGAGTTAGGCAACACAAATATATATATATATTTTTTTAATAGAAAGGAAAGGCCAGGTGCTGTGGCTCACGCCTGTAATCCCAGCACTTTGGGATGCCGAGACTGGAGGATAATGAGGTCAGCAGATCGAGACCATCCTGGCCAACATGACAAAACCCCGTCTCCAATAAAAATCAATAAAAATACAAAAATTAGCTGGGTGTGGTAGTGCGTGCCTGTAATCCCAATCATTCAGGAGGCTGAGGCAGGAGAATCCCTTGAACCAGAGAGTCAGAGGTGACAGTGTAGACAGGAAAACATCTTTCTTGGTGCCAGTAAAGTGTGAAGTCTTTTGAAGATAGAAAGAATTCTGGAAGGCAGCTATGCTCACCACTATACCACCAAACTAGTTCAACCATTATGGAAAATAGTATGGCAATTCCTCAAGGATCTAGAACTAGAAGTACCATATGACCCAGCCATCCCATTACTGGGTGTATACCCAAAGAATTATAAATCATGCTGCTATAAAGACACATACACACATATATTCATTGCGGCACTATTCACAATAGCAAAGACTTGGAATCAACAACCCAAATGCCCATCAGTGACAGACTGGATTAAGAAAATGTGGCACATATATGCCGTGGAATACTATGCAGCCATAAAAAAGGATGAGTTTGTGTCCTTTGTAGGGACATGGATGCAGCTGGAAACCATCATTCTCAGCAAACTATCGCAAGAACAGAAAACCAAACACCGCATGTTCTCACTCATAGGTGGGAACTGAACAATGAGACCACTTGGACTTGGGAAGGGGAACATCACACACCAGGGCCTATTATGGGAAGGGGGGAGGGGGGAAGGATTGCATTGGGAGTTATACCTGATGTAAATGATGAGTTGATGGGTGCTGACAAGTGGATGGGTGCAGCACACCAACATGGCACAAGTATACATATGTAACAAACCTGCACATTGTGCACACGTACCCTAGAACTTAAAGTATAATAATTTTAAAAAAAAAATTTTTTAAAAAGAAAGAATTCTGAAATTGAAATTTTTTGATACCAGAACTGAAATCAAATGATAGAAAAATATCTCAATGTGGCAGATAGTTTTTCTCTGCTTCTTCTCCATGAATGTGGTAGAGACAGCCAGCCACTTACCAAATATCTTCCCTACCCTTCCACATTATGGAGCTGCTGCAGACAAGCAGGGGCAAAGCCATTTATCAGGAGCACTCACATCTGTCTACATGGGGCCTCATCTCTGGTTCTTACCAACAGAGGGGAAGTGGAAATGTGTGTGTTGCTCTCTCACAGACATTTATGAAGCAGATGCGCCTTTTCCATGTGCTCTTGCATGTCTGCTGGCTGACTCCAGAGAATGGGCTGAACCAATGGAAGGAGCCAGGGATTCTTAAATACCTCATGGAGAAAAGTCATCACCAGCCAAGAACAATTTCATAAATGAGAAATGAATTTCTACTTGTGTTAAGCCACTAAAATTTGGAGGTCCCTTTATCACAGCAGATAGCTTAACCAGCACAGAATTTGCTTTCAAAAGAGGTTTAAAAAGCAGCAACACAGCAGATACTGTGTTGGATGACAATCCCTGGATTTAGCAAGTCGTTGGAAGAAAGAGATGAGTTCAGACAAGAATTGGCTGTTTTGGAAGGCAAGGGGCAGGGAAGTTTATAAAATCTGAGTACTGAGAACTTCCAAACCTCAAAAGGCAGAAGATAACATTTAAAAGGACTTTGAAAAACAAAAACCTGTTAAGACTTTTCAACTGAACAGAGTTTAGCCTTATGAAAAACAGTTAATTAGGGGTGTTGCCTTGTAATCCAAAACTGTCATTGCAGACAGGTTCCAGATAGCCACCATTACAAGGTGAAAAAGGCTTAAGCCCTAAGAATCAAAGAAATAATGGGTATTACAGAGCTATATTGAGGAAAGTACTTAGGGAAGTGGGGAGAATTCCTGGCAATGGAATTGTTTAGAAACAAACAAAAGCGGATGCTTGGTCAAAGAAACCACAAGCATATCATCAAACAGCCTTAGACTGTTAAGGCTTTCAAACAGCTTATGGGAATTCCCCACCACCACCATTACCCCCATTGCCGACTCAAACTTGAATGACTGGAAACTGGCTGGTGCCTTGAGCAAATACAAAGTATAGTATGCTCACCAATATTGATTTTCAAGAGTGCCCTGGGAGATAATACACAAGAGGATGGTGCTGGTGGCCATGGAGAGGAATAAACAAGAGTTCTGCCCAAACTTAAGGGTGAGTACCTAAATCGGGAACTTCCTCTTTTGGCTGAATCCTGCCCAAAAGGATCCCATTGTTGTTGCAGAAATTACTGTGTTTACCAGTTCTCCCTTTTCTGAAGTAGGTGGCTGCACTCAGCCACTGTACATGCTATATGTGAGTATATAGTGTGGTGTTAGGAGATAAGGTAACATCAGGTATTGGGGAGCCACCTCTGGATCTGATGAAGGTGATTGATATTGTCAAAGATATTGAATTATAAGACAGATAAAAAAAGAAAATTGGAAATTGGGGTAATCTTCCTAGAGAAGGAAGTAAATCTGCTATATGTAGAAAAAAAGGTACCAAAAATGTTTGGTAGCCAGAGGCGAAGGCTCTGAAGAAGATGGTTAATTGGCAGGCGAAACACTGTGTTCCCCTTGCAGCCAACATTTCCCTTTTATGTGGCCACGTGACCGGTTTTTAATCAGTGGGTGGGAAAAGAAACAATGCCTGTGATTGCAGGCAGAGGTTTTGAAGAAGCCAGTATAGATTCCCAGTGTTTACTTTTACTTTAGCCAGCTTGATACAAAAGACCAGGAGTCCCCAGGGGATAGATGAGCCATAAAGTGGAAGGTGACCATGTCCCTGGATTCTCACAAAGAGGAAAGATGTACAAAAAGCAGGAACACCCACTTAGGCAATTACATAGAGAAAAATCTGCTTCTATTGAGCTAATTGCTGAGATCTAGGAGGTAGATTGTTTATTTACTTGTCTGATCATCTAGAATTTGTGTGATTTATGCTTCAACATAAAAGGAAAACACACACAGATTTACTCTGTTGCCCCATAAAGCACTCTACAAAAATGATAGAAAATAGAAAAATAAACAAACACAAAAAAGAGAAGATGACAGAAGTGAAGAGATGCCAACAAGATTTGGAAAACATCTGACTTAAGCAAGCTGAAGAATTATCATGAAAATCCACGCCATTAAGCATTAAAACAATTCAAGAATTAGAGACAAAAGATGCTTTTGAAGATAGATATGGAAGAAAGATTGAAGACAGTTTATTGAAAATCTGTGGAAAGAGCATCGGACACTGTCTAGCTGCCTCTTTTACTTAGGCAGGGACTGTGGGTCAATCCCAGGGACTCAGGACATACTAGGAGCAACTGAGAGGGGAACGTCATTCTTCAAACAGATTTGAACAATGAGAGCCCTTCCTGCCACCCAGCCTCCTTCCTCTGATTCAGCTCCGAGGGACAGCCGGCCACCACATCTGTCCCAGTGTACCCTGTCCCTATGCCCATCAGAAGTTAGAGAGACTCCTCCTGAGGAAACCGCCAGCTGGTCAAGCGAGGGTCCTCACACCAACTGGCCATTTTTAATCCCTCAGGGGAATGAACGGTTCCACGCAGTCACAAAACAACCCTTAATCAATTCCACCAAATATACAAAGAGCTTCCACTCAGTTTTGAAGGCCTCTGTCTTAAATAGGAACAGATACCCAAGGTTCCCTCGACCCTTTAGGAAAGCCTCCAATATGAACGAGAAGGACCATGACAAATGAATAGTTATGAGAGGCTCAAAAGAACAGAAAAAATACGAAGAAAATATTCAGCATATAAAAATTAAATTGAGGTCTTCAGAGAAATGAAAAGATACAGTGCATTTGTGAAAAAAAGAAAAAACAGGAGATTCTGAAAGAGAACGTTCAGAGAACAAAAGAGAGTTCTTGGATATGAACAAAGAGATGGCAGAAATAAAGAATTCAATGGCAGACTTGGAAAATAAAGTTGAGGGGAACATCCCAGAAAGTAAAACAAGGCAACAGAGGTGGGAAATGGAAGACAGAAGATTGGAAAATTAGAGAATCAGTCCAGGAGGCCTATCACCTAATCTGTAGGCGTTCCAGAGAGACCAGACAGAACTGTGGGGAGAAAGTTGCAAGGTACATAATAAGTTTCGACGAACTGAAGAGAATGAATGTCCAGATTGAATAGGCACAATAATAAAAAAAAAAAAAACTAAGTAAATAAACTTTTAAAAAGCACCCTGTAGCACTCTGGGGATAAAGAGATCTTGAAAGCTTTGAGAGAGAAAAAAAATGCTTGCAAACAAGAAGCAGATGGCAATAGAGCAGTGAAAAGACTGCAAAGAAATGCTTTCAAAATTCTGACAGACAAATGCATTTCAGCCTAGATTTCTGAAATTAATCAACTCAGAATGAGGGGTGAATACAGTCATTGTCAGATATGCAAGAACTCAGTTTTTTCCTCCACACATTTTTTTTTCACCAGGGCCCTGCTGAGGAATATTTCCCAGCAAAATGAGGGATTAGGCCAAGGAAAATAAGATTTAGGCTAAGAGGCATAAATGAGCCAACACAAGAGATAATAAAGAAGAAAGCTAAAATATTAAAAGGCAATAAATAATCCCACAGAACTATCAACTTAACAGCCTCTAATAAAAATCCTGGAAGGCAGCCCTCCTAAAGTTGGTATATAAAGCTAGATGGCAAGAGTGCTAGAAGTAAACAAAACTTTTTTAAGAGTTGGAAAGGATTTCTGATATTGTCTACTTTTTCATTTTATATGTGAGATTCAAAGAGGTCAAGTCACCTACTTTCTTGGCAGATATATTTCGTTTGCTCAGAAACCATTGCAGAGAAAGTTAGATGCACATAATTAAGGAAGGAATAAGAGCTGTAGTCTGGAGTGGAGAAAAACTCCTTAAAGCATGCCTTCCTCCCCTTTTTTCACAGACCAGTTTGGCTCTGGGCCAAATCCAATTCCCATTTGCAGTTCATTTCTGCCCATTTACTCTGGCATCAGATGATTTGTTTTTAGCTAAACTACTGTATAATCACATTGCTTTTATTGTATAGCTTTTGCAGCAGTAGCTATAAATTTGGGGCAAATTTGTGTTATCCTTTCAAAAATAATAATTGGCTTCTCTCAATTTACAATGCATTCTATTTTTATCCTGATGAATTTTATCACCCATAACATATATGCAGCTTTGGAGAGAATGCAAAGATTTCTTGCAGACCAATAAACTCTTTCATCTGGCTATTGTTTGTAATTGTTGAACACGTGCTGCATAAATCTACTTCTCTTAGGACAGCCATACTCCCAGCTATTTTCATTTTAAAACTGATATTTTACTCATTTTTTCCATCCTACCTGGATTACTGTTTTCATGAGTCTTTCTCCTCACAAAAGTACTGGGGCTTAATGAGAAGATCCTATCCTGGATAGATCTACTCTGAGATTATATGTATGGGACACTTTCCTATATACTGCTGGCCAGATGGATTATTTCTCATCTTTCATTAATAAATTAATTTCATATTTCACCTGCTCAGAAAGACCTATTCAAAAAATAGGCAAGGTGACTCTGAATGTCCTGCTATGTCCTTTTTTTTTTTTTTGAAGCTCTTAAACTTTCATTTAACTTTTGCTAAATTTATCTTTTCAAGTTAAAAATGTGCTTCGAAAAGACATAAGATTATTATGCCCCATATTATGATCTTTTAGTAATCTTTATGAGACAAGCATGTGATTTATTAACCTCTTTTAATTTCACACTGATTTTTAAAAGATCATTTTCTACTATTGCTTAGTTCTTTAAATATAACTGACTGGTATTCAAAGGGAAGCATCACTTTTAGAATCCGAAGATGATGACAAAGACCTAAGGATATCATCTCCAAGCCGAAGCAGAAATAATATCAAACTAAATTAACATAATCCCTCACATTTCTGTAGTGATATATAGTTTTCAAAGCATTTTCAGACATATTATTGTATTTTATATTCACAACCACCTTGTCAAGTAGAAAGAAGTGAGATCACTATCTGCATTTTGCAAATGGAAAAAACAGAGACTTAAGTTACCTGCCTCAACCAAAACTACACAAAGAATGAGTGACAGAGCAGGGCTTTGAAGTCTAATCCCTTGGTTTTACATTCATGTATGAGTGTGTTGAGGTGAAACAGAACTCTTAAGTAGAAGTCTGCGGGAGCTTATTTATAAAATGCCATTAAAAATCTTTGAAAATCTACATAAGAAATCGTTAAACTTTTCATGACTTGACAAAGGTAAATGTCTTATAAGAAAAGTGTCATTAAAGGATACATCTATTGTCTAGAATAAAGGTGACACAATTATACTTCAAACATAATTTCCTCATAAATATAAAAAAGCTTTCCAAAACATGAATATTTTTATTCAAAAATAGCTTTTTCATTGCTTTTACGTTTGTTTTAGTTTTGCAAATTCTGATTGACTTATTCACTTGTAAAATTGTAAACATTTTGCATTTTTCTAATCATAATGAGGATATCATTACTTTGTTTTCAATTACTGTTATATTGTACATATTTTTAAGCTATTGTTGTACTATTGTAAACATTGTAATGACCATAATGTAAAGAAAGTCTTTTGCATTTTTTGAAAACCATCAAAATAGGACCGGTGGTTCAAAAAGTATGAATATTTAAAGGCTCATGATACAGATTTTCATGATGCTTTTCAAAAATTATAAAATTTAAATATTAATTAGCAGTGTGGGATCCCACCTCTTTCACCACATTCCATGCTTTCAGTTGCTCAGCCAAAAACCTCAAAGGCATTCTTGACTTCTCTTATCCACAAATCTTGTTGAATCTGCCTTCAAAATGTCGAAATGTTTCCAGAATCTGACCCTCACTCAACACATTTATCTGACCTCTCTTCAGATTTTTCTGCTTCTACCTGTCCACCTCTTAGAGTCTATTCTCATTTCATCTGCTGTCCATTAAGCTGACATAACGTGTAGGGGGATTGAATCAAAAAGACCAACTCTGAGGCTACAGTAATTCAGGTGGGAGATGCTGATGGCTACGGATCAAGGTGATGGTACTAGGGGTGGTGATTAGTAGTTAGCAATGAATATGCTGAATATATTCTGAAAGTGGAGCCAAAATAATGTTCTAATGGATGAAGGTGAGATGTGAGAGAAAGGTATGTGTTCAAAATGTACATTTGGGAGTCGTTGACATATAGAGAGTACTTAAGGCTATGAAATGGGTGAGATCAAGAAAGTAACGATTAATAAATAAGAGAATCATGAACTAAGCCTCAGGGGTCTTTATTATTAGGGTAGAGGGAAAGCGAAGGAATCAGCCAAGGAGCCTGAGGAAGAGTCATCAAAAAGATAAGAAAACAACCAGGTGAGTATGGTGTCCTGGAAGTCAAGTGAAGAGAGGAGTAAATGATCAACTGTTAACCAATCCTGCTGAAAGGCCAAGTAATACGAAGCTGAGAATTCAGCAGTGAATTAAATAATATGACCTTAAGGCCTTGACAAGAGCAACTTTAATAGCATGACTAAGAAAAATGTAAGGCCTGATTGAGATAAATGCAAGACGGAATGGAAGGGAGAATATGGGGTCAATTAGCAGAGACAAGGGTTTTTTGTTTGTTTTTTTGTTTGTTTTGTTTGTTTTTCAGACAGAGTTTCACTCTTGTTGCCCAGGCTGGCGTGCAATGGTTTGATCTCAGCTCACTGCAACCTCCACCTACTGGGATCAAGCAATTCTCCTGTCTCAGCCTCCCAAGTAGCTGGGATTATAGGCATGTGCCACCATGCCCAGCTAATTTTATATTTTCAGTAGCAACAGGGTTTCTCCATGTTGGTCAGGCTGGTCTTGAACTCCAAACCTCAGGTGATCCACCCGCCTTGGCCTCCCAAAGTGCTGATATTACAGGCGTGAGCCACCGGGCCTGGCCAGAACCAAATTTTTATAGAATTGTGCTGCAAAGCAGAGAGAAGTAATGGACTGGGGAGGGAAGAGAAGTTGAAGGAAGGTGGTTTTATAAAATTTTTTAATGAAAGAAACAATAGCATATTAATGAGTATGATCCAGTTGTGTGAGTAAAAAGATTGATTTTTGTGGGATGGAAGGAGTGATGCAAAATGGGATCCAGTCAACAATGTGGACAGATTGGCTTTGACTTTAGGCTGGGGCATTAAAGTTTCCCTGTGGCTACAGGCAAGAACACAAGATGTGGCAGATACTGGTGGTGGATAGATGGATGCAAAAGTCTATGGAGGGTCTCTTCTGATTTTCTAATCAATTTAGTAAGGTGGAAAGCAAGGAGGGAAAGATGGGGGTAATGTGTTTCAAGTTTAAGGCAAAACAAGAAGATAGTAAATCATCTAGGAAAGGAGGAGGGTGAATGATAACTCCTGGGAGTATAAAGCCTCTTACAAATGCCTGGTGACACTGAGTGCATTTGAGGTTCATTATCACTGATTTAAAATCAGACTAGCCCAAAAAACCCTCTTACAAATGCCTGGTGACATTGAGTGCATTTGAGGTTCATTCTTACTAATTTAAAGTCAGACCAGTCCAGGAAGATGTGTTTTTCCCTCCAGCTACATTTAGTTGCACGAGTGCAGGCGTGGAATGTGAAGACTTGAACTGAATCAGCCTTGTGATTTTGCCAAGCAAACACAGAGAAAAATAAAAAAGAAGGGTAAGAGACTTTCAGATGTAGTCAACTGAGTGATCATAATGACTGACGATAGGATTTCACCAAACTAACAAGTAGGGAGAGGACATCAACGGATAAGGAACAAGGAAAGACTGAGATCAATGAACTGGAGGTCCTGGTTGGATCAAAGGATCATCAAAGTTGGGGTTCTGGATAATGTAAATCGGGAAAATAAGAGATAGTAGTCAGTGAGATGCATGCAATTGAGTTTGTGGGACAGTTGTAGTTATTTGGCAATAACAAGATCTTGATCACATCTAGCATCTGATCAAAACCCCCCAGTGGCTTGCCTTTGCAAATAAAGTAAAAGCGACAGCTGTGCAATGGTTTCAAGACATTCCCTTCATCCTTCTTCTCATCATTTGCCCCTGCACCTCACCTCACTGCGTTTCCAACTTCATCTCTTAATATTCCCTATAATTCATTCCACTCCAGCCACTCTGACCTCTGTGATGCTCATTGAGACATATTCCTACCTTGAGATGTTTATGATGATTGTTTGCCCAGATTCCCCATGGCTTCTTCCCTCCCATCTTTCAAATACCCAAGTGTCACTGTTTCAATAACTTCCCTGACCACCCTAATTAAGTTCATAACTCAACCCAGGCCCTAGCTTTCCCTGTCCACCTTCCCTGCTTTCTTTGCTCTATATCACTTACTGCCTTCCAATAACACTACGCTATATACTTCGTTATTGCCCATCTTTCTCCCACTGGAATACGAATACCATGAAGACAGATTTTTGTCTATTTTAATTACAACTTTTTTCTCAGCACCTAGCATAGAGTAGGGACTCAATACATATTGAATAAGTGAATTGCCTTTATTCATTCTTATTACCTAAAATTTGTCTTAATAGGTATAAATGTCATTGTGTTCTTCAATTTTTTTAACAGATTTTCCAGAATTGCCTGTATATTATTTGGATTTGAAAAAAAAAAATGCCGCTTAGGAAAAAACCAGTCTTATAGTTTATAAATTGTAAAAATAACTTGTAGGAAGAGATATCACATAACATAGATGTAGAGATATAGTATAGATTAATATCCACTATTATGAAACACTCCCAAGGAGCTGAGTTCCATTCAAAGGGGTAGTTGCAGTGAATTTTGGGGTCATTTTATTAATCTTATAATTGGAATCTAAAATGTGTGTTGATAGTATGGGCTTCCTGTAAAAATTTAGTATGTTGCTCTGAGACTTCAAAGAAATATGATTTATGAGCTGATACTGGACCAAAAAAAAACCCACAAAGTTATAACAAAGTATATACTTCCAATTAAGAAAAAGTAAACATAGGTGAAACTTTTTTCCTTCATATTACAAGTATCTTTGTTATCTGTAGCCAGTGTGCACATTGCTGTGTTCCAGTGATAACCTGTGCCACCAAAAGTCTATGCGATAATTATCTCACTGTAGCTGATACTGGAGAAGGTCACCTTGAAAACTAAATTTGAGAGGAAACAAATGTTTTATCAAAGTAAGTCTAGATCCAAAAGACAAAAAAAAAAACCTATACACAAATACTGTAATCTAGTTAGTAAATGTGTTTCTCACAGAGGCATAAATTAGCAATTCTGAAACTACTTTATATGTATACTAGGATTGAACAAATCAGTAAGTATATTATCAGCACTGCTAGTCAAATTTCTTACTGACAGGAAAGGAAGTTACAAATAAGAAAAGGAAAAAGGACTCAATTTTGTTGGATTGGGATGAGAGGTAAAGGTATAAACATGAATTTCAATACATGTACAGACAGATACAGAACTAAATACAGATGCATGTGTATGCATGACTTAGTATACATATATATATTTCCTAGTTTTGTCCACTGAAAGGACAAAGAAGCAATGATATCTTAACAGCAACAAATATACCTGGCCCTCAGATCTTGGTTTCCAAACACCATTCTCTAATAAAAGAAATCAGGATGTTTTAGAGAAGTGGTTGATCCCAGGACTGGGGCAGAGAAAATACAATCGATTCTAGACACAGCGAGCAATCTAAAGGGACTCCTAATAGTCAAAATAGAGAAATCAGAGCAGCAAAATAAATGGTAACATTGAACTAAGACCCACAGAATAAAATACATATCCATAAATGCATATTTATTAAAAAACTGAATACATAAATAAGTAGGAGAGAGTATACATCTCTTCACTTCTTCACATCCAGCCACTGTCACTTTCTCTGTCTCGAGGCAGCACGCACTACCTTCAGGTACTCTCATCCCCCAGCACTTCCTAAAAGTCTTCCACAGTGTCTGGAGAATGAGCAGAAAAATCCAATAGAGCCCTGCCCCCAAGTAGGCTGCCTTCTCTCCTTAGGAAGGTTGCTAGCTCTGCATCCCCAGTCATATCAAGCCATCCAGGGAACTACAGGCTGGTTTTATCAATTTCTTTTTATCCTATCCAAGCAGCATGCATAGCGTTTAGGGTGCTCACCCATGAGGTGGACTGGACAGATTAAGTTAGAGAAAAGGAAGAGAGGAAACTTACACTCTTACTGCTAACTATTCGCAAGTTACCACTCTCGTTTGTGCAATTATTTTTCTTCCAAGGCCAGAAAATGGCTGTAGCCTCCATTTGATTTTCTCTTATGCTTCCCTGTATTCTCATCTGATCCACTGGTCAATGAAGAATGATACTTTTCCATCGTCACACTCATCCTATAGCAAAATCAAGGATTGCCCTTATTCAAACCCTCCCTCCATGCCCCTCTCAGCCAAGGACCAAATTGCCACAGCTTCAGATTCACACAGAGGTATTCTCCATCCAGATCTTTTCTGAAGGAGCTGTCATTAGAACAGCGTGTACCTCAGAATGCATAACAGCAGTGGCACATAATTTACCAGAACAAACACAGAAAATAACTGTGGAGTGTCCAATCGAGTGGGTTAATGGAACAAAGACATATGGCTATGAACTGACTAATGAGCTTGAAGAAGTACAGGGAGTCTGAGCTGCAGGCCTGAGACTCCAGCAAGGCTGAAGGGTGGAAAATGAGTCTTTTTTGCTTTGCTACAAAGAGTCACAAGCTGATCACTGGAAGCAGAAAATCACCATTCCACAAGAATACAGATTTTAGTGAGCATCTGAATGGCTGGCATTAACCCACCCCCAGAGCAACAGCCAGCAGTAACAGATTGTCCCAACAGCCAGCCAAGATTTCCAGCCAAACATGAGAATCAGAGAGACTCATTTCTCATATTTTCTCTAATTGGACAGGATATTAAAACACTTCAGCAATGTCTTTGAAGAACAATCATTGTTATTATTAATTTTCATTGCACCCAACACCCTGTCAAGCATTGTAAAATTATTCTGTCTTGGAGGGAACTGCTTTAGAACACTTTCCTTTTCTCTATGCAGGTTAAATGTATTGCCCAAGGTTACAGAGCACACCATCTCTGGAAGCAGGATTAAAGTGGTTCACTCTTGAACTCTTGGTCCACTGCATTACATTTAACACCAAGTCCATGCTTTTCCAAGAAAAGCAGCATTGAACTTATTCCAAAATTCAAGAATATAGCATTTTTAAAGAGTAGCCATAGTTAGTGTAACATACCAAACAACTACATTTTGTCTGACAGTCACATTTCTCTACGGTTCCTCATAAAATCATTTATCTAAAAAGTTTCAGCTTCCTGCTGAATTTGAATAAAATGCTATGCAGAAATTCTAAAACGCAATGGTGTTTTGGATTCTTGGCAGCTGGCTCTTTTGCCTATTACCTAGTGTCTACCCGCCGGATGGGAACTGGGATGAATTTACCCCACCCATCAGTCATGTCATAAAGGCATCTGGTCTTCAAGAGTATAAAGGGATTTGAGTCTTCATTTTATGCTTCTTCAACCATGTTGTACAGAGGTAGGCAGATGGTCTTTTACAGCAAAATGACCACATATCTATATAGTGTCTTCTGTTATCAGACATTCTATTCCATGTTGCAGGATGAAAATCATAAAAACTGTCCCAGATGGATGTTCTCATGCCTTTAAAATATGGTCAGATCAAAATTGTATTGCTTTTGGACAAAACTCTAAATCAGAAAACAGATAACATGCGAACTTTGAATTAGTATGAAGTTAGATTGTGTTTCCATGCATGAAAATAGCATTCCTCATCTGGTTATGTTTATAGCTTTATCAGATAAGTATAGCTCCACAGAAATGCCCTGTTGGGTGTAAAATGACTTATGCTCCCTACATGTTTCTTCATAGCAGATGCTGTATCCTGCCCTCCATTGAAAGCCCTAGCTCACCTCATGCAAATGTTTGTCGGTAAACACATTTTTTGCTCAGTTTTTACAAAATAAGAACTTATTTACATTTACAAATATGGTTGCATCAAGAAAAGAAAATATTCAAGAGCATTAATTCTTAGCACTTTTGGGGAAATCTTATTCTTTCATATTGCATTTGCAGATCATCCGCTTTTACCAGGGGTCATCTATTACATCTGCCATTTTTTATTTGAGACAGTAGAATAATTTGGCACATCCCTAGGTGCTTCTTGGTCACCGCCTTCATGTTATTTATCTTTATCACCATAATTTTTCTCCCAGGATACTAATTGTCTGTAAGAAGTTAAAGTTAACAGGTTCTAGTTCTGACTCAAGATTCCACCAAAAAATTCTGATATTCTATTCCTTACAGATCATGTAATACACATCGACATATTGATCTTATCCAGACTGACTTCCCTCACACAATTTCTTTCTCCCTCCTCCTTATCCTGAGATACTTAATTAAGGATGATTGTATTTTCTCTTTCCTTCTTAGAAGATTAATTTTTAGGGAAGTCTTTATGTTAATCAAATTAATTATTTGCTATTTTTATTATATAAATTATTCTGTGTAGTAGACAATAAACACTTTGGATATATTATTTAATAATAACACAAAAGTCCTCATAGTATCCCAATATTGCAAATGAGGGAACTAAGCCTTGCAGAATTGAAATGTTTTGCAATAAGCATGAGTTCTTAAGGAGGAGCAGTGGGGTTATGACCCGGATAACTCCAGAGCCTTGTGGGACACAACACAACCCCTTCTTTAGCATTTCACTGTCAGCTCTCCATACTGCTCTTCCTGGCACCATGGGTGTTGTGCCCTGGAAGCTGCTGGTCATCATCTTGGTGGTTTCACTCCTCAGCTTTACCCCTTAAATCTGCCATGAGTGTATCATTATCTGACTTCTGTATCTAGGGCTGAAGCACTGTACGTTTCAGGCATATTCTTTATAATTAAAGAATAAAGTTAGTGATGTATCAACACTTACTTTCTGAGGCATAAAAAGGGGGGTTCCAATTTTACCTGCAAAATGACTGTAATTGTGTCGTGTTCTATATAAATATTCGCTTGTGTTGCTGATAATAAAAACAGGATTCGAGAAGATCAAGATAGGTTACAGATAGCCAATAGGTAATAGGTTCCTTTCCACATCCCAGGAAGACTACTTCCTGCATAGACCTCAGTCCTTTGACCCTATGGATGAGCCATTCCAGTGGCCTTTGGTCACTTGCTATGACCTCACACCCACTGGAGGAAACAGAACAAACGTACACCCACATGTGCAGTTTCTTGCCAAAAGGACTGCATAAATTTCTCAGCTCACAAAGTTTACCAATATACATTTTACTCAGAAGAAATAGCATCTAAGTAGTCAAACAAAAATCTGATCCTTGAGAAAACTCCAAATGTCAATAATCTCCTCCTCTAATAAACAACAGCTCATGGAAATTAAAGAAGCTGCTTATAAAAGACAGGTTGAAAATCATAGTGAATTGTCTGTATTCGACACATTTGCAGAAGCTAAAAGTGGCTGAAGTATCTTTCAAATGGATAATTTTGTTTTTAATATTCTCCTGCACTATAAAGGGTTCAAGCTTCTTCGGCCATTATGCATAGATGTTTTGAATCACCACTCATTTGGTTTGCAAAAAGCCCAGACTTCTCCAAGGATTACCCACCCCCGTATCTGAATGTCATCAGGGATGTTCACTTGTAACACTAATATTCCCCAGGCTCTGCCCAGTATCAGGTCATAACTAAAGGCCTCAAATAATTAAAGCTGAACAAAGGAACCTCACACTTTCTTATTTAAATTTAAGTTATGGGATATATGTGCAGGATGTGCATTATTTTCTCTTTCTAATGCCAATTCCTTGGACTTTCCATCGTCTGCTGTCAGACCTCCAGTTTTCACAAGGTTCTCGGTCATAAAGAAACACTTTCTTCTCCAAATATTCAGCCTTGAAGAGGATTCCACAGTAGAGAGACTTGGATGCCCATCCATCAGGATCTTGTCATTTCTATAAGGAGGTGAGCAATCTGGGGTGCTGCATCAGAGGGTGGTCAAGTGCAGCCCTGCACTACAGTTGGAATTATTGTTTATTCTGGTCCATTCTACTGCAATTATCTGTACACACATGTGATTTTTCTCTCAAGAATCATATTGTACCTCCTTGAAACATGGATTTTTGAGCAGGTCTATCCGAATCCTTCAGCCATGGCTGGTATCTCTTACTCTGCCATGTTGGTAATGTCTTGTCTGCGTATTTCTAAACTCTACATATAGGGCTCTAGCCAATTAGGAACAGTCTAGAGCTTTTCTTCCAAGAACGCTTTGTCATTTAAATGGCTTGTCTCCCAGAGTAGAAAGAGGAGTTCTAAGAGAGTATAATAACTAACTTCATGGGTCTATTTAAATTTCAGCCAAATGCCCTCCCCGTACTTCTAATAATTGACGATAACTAATGAAGTCATTTTAATTCACAAATACTACTTTGAGACAGAAAGTTGTCAATAAGTAATCAAAAACTTTTTTGTAATTAGGATTGGAGACACAGTTTTATCAAGAAAATCACATATAGCAAGAAAGAACACGTAAGGGGATGGATAAATACAATAATTAATATCATGTATATACCTTCTCAGAATAATCAAAATTACTAGTAACCCCTCTATAAACTATTGGTAAATAATAGTTTAGATTAGAGCTGGAAATAGATTAGAAGTAGAGCTGGAAATATTCCAGAAATGTTTCTTGATGTTTCCTGTTCACCAATAACAAGTTTGTGTTCTCCCCTTTTTAGTATTTAATGAAATTTTCATGAATTTAATGCAATTTGTAATTAATTTATAATTAATTTTATTAATTGATTAATCATTTATATATCTACTTCTGGCAATGATAGACTGAGTAGTGTAGGCCAACTCTCTTGCTCAACCAGAAATATTAAACCAAAAAATTGCTTAAAGGCATCAGAGTGCTAAGTTAGTGAGGACTATCTGGATAAAGAAATAAACCCAGGTTGTTGAGCCTGGCATTTGAGGCCAGGTATCTACAAGTATATTGGCCGATTTGAGAAGAGGTGCTGAAAGTAAAGTTACTGGCTGGGCGCAGTGGCTCATGCCTGTAATCCCAGCACTTTGGGAGACCAAGGTAGGCGGATCACCTGAGGTCAGGTGTTCGAGATCAGCCTGGCCAATATGGTGAAACCTCATCTCTACTAAAAATACAAAAATTAGCTAGGCGTGGTGGTGGGCGCCTGTAATTCCAGCTACTTGGGAGGCTGAGGCAGGAGAATTGCTTGAACCTGAAGGGCGAAGCTTGCAGTGAGCCGAGACTGAGCCACCACACTCCAGCCTGGGCGACAGAGCGAGACTCCACCTCAAAAAAAAAAAAGAAAGAAAGAAAGAAAGAAAGTTGCTAAAGCACTCTAGTGTTCTTTCAGAAACAAATATAAGTTATTTCTGGAGGATGATACCATTATTTAAGATTTCAAAATTAATTACAAATTATAGATACAATATTCAGCATTCAATCAGAAATGGCCGGGTCCATGAGTAAACAAAGCAATGTGACTGCAAACTAAGAGAAACTCACACAAACAATAGGAACAGACTCAAAGAAGACCCAAATAATGGAGCTATCAGACATAGATTTTAAATATCGTTACCCCAGTCAAAGAATAAAAAACAAGACTGATGTTGGCTGGGCATGGTGGGAGGCACTTGTAACCCAGCATTTTGAGAGGCCAAGGCTGGAAGATAGCTTGAGTCCAGGAGTTCGAGACCAGTTTAGGCACATAGGGAGATTGCCCCTATGAAAAGAAAAAACAATTAGCCAGGTGTGGTGGCGTATACCTATAGTCCCAGCTACTTGGGAGATTGAGGTAAAAGGATAGCTTGTGCCCAGTAAGTCAAGACTACGGTGAGCAATGATTGCACCACTGCACTCCAGCCTGGGTGACAAAGTGAGACCCTGTTTTACCAACAAAAAAAAAGAGAAAGAAAGAAAATGGAAAGAAAAGACTGGCTGGGCACGGTGTCTCATGCCTGTAATCCCAGCATTTTGGGAGGCCAAGGTGGGCACATCATGAGGTCAAGAGATCGAGACCAGCCTGTCCAACATGGTGAAACCCTATCTCTACTAAAAATACAAAAATTAGCTGGGTGTGGTGGTACACATCTGTAGTCCCAGCTACTTGGGGGGCTGAGGCAGGAGAATCGCTTGAACCAGGAGGTGGAGGTTGCAGTAAGCTGAGATCACGCCACTGCACTCCAGCCTGGCAACAGAGCAAGACTCTGTCTCAAAAAGACTGAGGTTGGTGGTGGTAAACTAAAAGTAATAAATAAGAGACAAATAAAAATGCTAGCATTTTTAAATTAATAACGATAGTGAATTGTTTCATAGCACATTAGACAGAGTTGAAAAGAGAATAAGTCAAGTGGAAAATAAATAAGACATAAAAACACATAGTTTGAAGCATTGAGAGACAAGAACAGAAAAATAATACAATAAATGAAAAGCTTACAGGACAACAGTGTAACATGTATGTATTGAAGTCCAAGAAAGAAAAGGAGGGGAGGGGAGAGGAAGAACTGGATAGAAACGATTTTTAAAAACCAAGACACAGTTTCAAGAAACCCTACAAACTACAAACTATATCAACACAAAGAGAAGCATACCTAGGTGTATACCTGTAAAACTGCTGTAAACCAAAGACAAAGATGAATTCTTAAAAGCAGCCACAGGAAAAGAAAATTGACATACTGTCTTAAAAGGAGAAGTAATTCATTCCCTAGGACTGATTTTGAAACAAAACAATAGAAACTAGAAAGTGCTAAAACTTCCAACATGGAATTCTATACATAAAAAAATAAAGACGACATTTTAAAAAATTAGACTAAAACTAAGATAATTTATCACCAGTGGACTGTTCCACAGAATATAACAAAGGAAGTTTTTCAGGCAGAGAAGTGAGGCTGGAACTAGAAATACATTAATTAGGAGAATATTATGAGATTCTCAGTGGGAGATGAGGAGGACTTATGGGGAAAGGATTCTTTTGACACAGGAAATCCTGTATTAAAAGAGCTACATACACACATACATACATACACACACACATACACACGAATACACCAGGATACCACAATACTAATAGAGGAAAGCAAGAGCTCCCAGGAGGTAAGATGTCTACCACAGAGCCTTTAGCTATGCCTTCAGTAGAAACTCAGTTGGCCTATGAAAATTTCCTAATGTAATACACAGCGTAGCTCTGCAGGGACATCCGGAACTTGCAGTTTGCAGAACTCATAATTAGCTTGGCTCAAATCCCACTTTCAGGATGCTAATGATGCATATTTCCCCTATTCCACAGCAATAAGGGCTTCCACTTCTAACTCACTGCTGAGTCGCACTTCCACCTTATTACCTGAAGAGGCTGCTGGCCAGCCAAGACACACAGAACACGATCCAAAATCCAAGCAGCAGAGCCAAGAGGCACCATTTGGGAAACAATCCAAATTAGTGACACCATCTGCCTCTCCTTCTAATAATGTCATACCACCCACCTTGCTTTTAAAAAAAATGGAAAAATATTTTAAAGGCCACTTAAAAATACAAACTGAATCCATCCTATTGTGTTTCTACTTCTCCCATCCCGGCAATTCCACCATTCAGTTTCCACTGATCCCATCAGCCCATAACAGAAAACCATGAACTTTGGCTAGAAATCAGTGATTTCCTAAGACCCACCATCAACTTCCTTAGCTTTGCTGGTTTAACTCGCTTAGTCACTAATCCAGTAAGAGTTAAACTTTAGGTCAACTCCAACTTCAATTTCTTTCTCTGACTCCTCCAATTTTTTTGTTCATGGCTTTTGCCTCTGCTCAAATCATTGGGTCTTTGCTTTCTTACCTCCTGTCCCACCACTTTCCTTATTAACTTAAGAAAAACAAAAACAAAACACTCAACATAGCAGAGGCCTGGGAAGGGGCCCAGCCTACTCCTGTTCAGTTTTAGCTATTATAAATAAGAATGTTAAAAATTTGGGGAAAAAATATAATAATTTTTAAAAGATTGGCTTTTGGTGTTTTGCCCAAGGAAAATATTATGGAATACTGTAATATCACTTTTGACTGCAGGTATCAGGCAGGTTTAATGGTGTTTGTTGATGCAATTTATCTGGAAGAATAAAGACTATAACAAAGAGACAGCGAAGGAGAAGACGACTGTGTGAGCCAAAGTTTTGAGTAAGAGAATGACTTAAGTTCTTCACAGCAACGTGCAGGACTTAGGAAGTAAAATGAGAAAAGCAGAAAAGCAGAGCACTTGGACTAGAGTAATGGTGAAATCTACTCCAGATGTTGGGCCACCGATCATTGTAATTGTGAGTTATAGCTGAATTCAAAATAAAAATAATATGAAATTAACCTAAATGTCCATCAACAATTATAAAAAGAAAATTTGGTTGTGTACACACACACCATGGAATATAACTCAGCCATAAAAAAGAACTAAATTATGTGTTTTGCAACAACATAGATGGAACTCAAGACCATTATCTTAAGTGAAATAACTCGGACACAGAAAGTCACATACTGCATGTTCTAAGTGGGAACTGAATAATGTGTACACATGGGGGCATAGAAAGTAGAATAATAGACATTAGAGATTGAAAGGTGAGAGACCAAGATGGAGATGAGAGATGAGAAATTGCCTAATTGGTACAACGTACACTATTCGGGTGATGGTTACACTAAAAGCCCAGACTTTACTACTATGCAATATATCCATGTGACAAAACTACATTTGTATCCCATAAATCCATAAAAAGATAACAAAATTTAAATTAAAGTAAAATTTATTATTAAACAAAATTTAAATTAAAATAAATTTAATTTAAAATTAAATTAAATACTTACAAAAACAAAACTTTGCCTATTTGTGAGCTTAGTTACAGCACATAGTTTCTTGAGGAGAGATTTTTGTCAGGGACTTTCATATTTTAAATAATATTTAAAATATAATTGAATAAGTTTTAATAAATTGCTGTTAAGAATAAGTCTATTGGCTGGGCACAATGGCTCATGCCTGTAATTCCAGCACTTTGGGAGGCCAAAGTGGGTGGACTGCTTGAGCTCGGGAGTTCAAGACCAGCCTGGGCAACATGACAAAGCCTATCCCTACAAAAAAAGAAAAAAGAAAAAATAGCCAGTTGAGGTGGCACACACCTATGGTCCCCACTACCTGGGAGGCTGAGGTGGGAGAATTGTTTGAACCCAGAAGATCAAGCTGCAGTGAGCTGAGAAAGCACCACTGCACTCCAGCCTGGGTGATGGAGCAAGACCCTGTGTCCAAAAAAAAAAAATTAGACTGTTCAGCAATGTTGCATATTTCAGCTATGTCATGAACACTATTGGGATAAAGGTTTTTTTTTTTAATTTTGAAAAGATCTTTGAAAAGAGAAGAGAAAGTGTGAGATCTGATATAAGTGTTGGGCTGAGTATTTTAATCTGGGAATAAGGCTGTTGCTGAAGAACATTCTGTTTCACAGGCCTATATGTACATAAAGAAAAAGTAGAGGATAAACCTCCAGATTTGGTAAATATTATAGAAGCAGAATAAACCTCCATGTATGGTTAATATTATAGAAGATAATATAAGACTTGGGTACAAGATGCTCCACTGCCGAAGAAGATGGTATAAAAGATCATCCCAGAAAAAGATTGAGAAATATGCCACACCAATAATGTGTACAGCACGGTTAGTACAAGTCTATAATTTAGCATGGCCTATAAATTTGGACAGCTTAGTTTAAATGTAAATATAAACATGCCAAATATAAAATTTCAGTATAACTATAAAAATGATTGAGCTGAGAAGAGGGTGAATGGCAGGTTAATATTTACTAAACCATTCAATCAGTATATTGTGTTCAGTGGCATTTGTTCTACTATCTCTCCCTTAAGTCAAACTAAACAAGATGATAATATTAAGGGAGCTACCCTTCATAGAGCTCTTACCACCAGGCACTATACATATTATTTTTTAATATGCATTATCCCATTTATTCCTGACAATAAATGTATGACATCTCCATTTAGCAATGAGGAAACTAAGGCACAGAGAGGTAAAGTTACACATAGAGCAAAGACTGAAATAAGAAATTACTCCAAAGCCTGTGCTGCTAAGCCTTCATCATATCGCCTGCATTCCACTGCTTTCCAACTTCCTGTGGCATTAATAACGACAGTGAGAGCAGCAAGAATGGGACAAAAGAATAAGGAAAGAGTATTAATCAGGACTAGATTTGATTCATGTAACAGAGAACTTAAAACTGATTTTTAAAGACAAATGTATTTATATCTCATATGAAAGAAATGCAGAATTCAGCAGTTCGGGGCTGGTATGTCAGCTTTCCACTGGCCAGCAACCATTCTCCCACCTTGCTGTTCCACTATGCTTATTAACATGTTGCCTCATGTCTCAAAATGACTGCTTTGGCTCCAGTCAGGGAGCATGTAGTAGAAAAAGACAATGGCAAATGGTGCCCACACTGTCTTCTAAGAAGCTTCCTGGAAGCTTCTGAATAGCATTTCCACTTACATCTCATTGTTCACAACTAAAACACATAAACACGTCTAGCTATATGGAAATACTAGGAGATGTAGTCTTTATTTGCAAAGTCATGTAGATAATTTAAAACTGGTTTTTCTTACTGAGAAAATATAAAATAATATATTTGGTGAAGGCAAATGGCAAGATATGATTTGAATAATGACCAGATATAGAGGTAAAAGAAAGGGAGGAGCCAAAGAAAGAGGCTTCAAATGTTCACATTCTTGCTGATAAGAGGGAGAGCATATAATGCCTTTAGCAGCAGTAGGGTAGAAAACAGGAGAAGAAACAAACTGGAGCAAGAGTACACAGGGAAGATAAATGCAACTGTAGAATTACAGTATGGTGGCTGAATTATGAATGGAAATTAAACAAATCATTATTACAATGGGGTTTTTCATCAGTTACCGTAGAAATATGATTCTGAATCCTTTTGCAGCTTGTAAATATTAAGCATCCAAATTAAAAGTATTTTTTTCCATAGGAGCACATTTTGGAAATACAAGTCATTCAGAGCAATCATAAACACTCCAAACATTATTCTTCAGGCTTATTGATTATCGCACTTAAAATAACATTTTAGTTCTTTAATAGATATTGAGAAGATTTCGTTTTGAAAAGAAGAAAACTGAGCATTCTTAGAATCTAAACTAGCCAATCCCAGAGTGAGTCACTGAGGTCAGTAAAACAAACAGCCTTTAGCCCAAACCCAAGGAAATGACTTTCAAGGAGACCAAGTCGGGTAACATGAGCATGGAGTGATTAACCTGCTTGAATTATTTGTCAACTGAGATTCCATGTGTTTTGCTCATCTCACCAGCATAGAGAAATTAGCCTACTAGAGATTGGCCTTTGGCCAGATGTACAGGACATTGTTGTCTGCAGTAGATGCAGAAAATATAAAAATGCCGTCAGATCTTTCCCTACCTTCAAGTCAAGAAGCTTTTCCAGGACAGGGTCATGTCTTCCTCATTTTTGCTTCCCAGCTGCTCAGCATATCATCTGTCACAGAGCAACTTCTCAGTATACGCTGAAAAATATTTCTGAAGTGTTCTGCTCCAATCAGAATTTTGCCTTGCCTTAAGGACCTGAATAGCATCATATCAGCATTTGTATTCCTGGACCTGAAAGAAAATGTAAAGTTCTTCAGATCCTACCTAATGAGACACAGCCATCCTTCAGTGTCATCTTTGTACTGAAGAACTCTGCAGCTGCATCTACCTTTCCATATGCTAAATGCCTTAATCTTAATGCAACTTTGGACCACGTAAGGCGTTCTCTGATTTACTGGTTCTAACGCAAGGTCAATGACACAGTAGCTGTGAAATAAGTTATGAGAAGAAAGGGTTTTCCAGCTAGCCCTGGGACTCAAATGTAGTTCAAACACTGTTACCTCTAATGTAGCCTGATGTCTCCAGGAATGGGAAAAAAACATGAAGAGCTACTCCTCTGACAGTTTCATGTTGATTGTTCTCCATTTGTTAGTTTTGTCTCATTGTCTGAACTGTAAACTAGAAAATTTGGATAATTCTCTACATAATACTCCATTTTATTGATAATTTATAAGTAAATTATTTAAATATAAGTTTTTAAAATGTATGATTTTTACATATAAGTAATACTTTTTACTTTCATGTACATTGAAGGCAATCTCTATACAGGAACATACAGAGCAACCATGTTCTTATTAACGGCTGTGCACTATTTTGGGGACATATGTACATATAGACACATATGCACAAATACATATATATGTATATATGCCATAACTTAAACAATTTCCTATTGATATACATATTATTTTGATTTCACATGAACTCAAAATGGAACTCAAATAATTCTGCAATTATCCTTTTACAAATATACTTTTGTGTGAAGTGTCACTGTAGGATCAATAAATAAGCACATTTTAAATTTCTATATTCTTGCCCGATTTCTTACCAAACCTGTGGTACCCATTTCTATTCCATTCAACAGTGTGGAGGGAGCCTTGTTCCATACTTTCTTCTATTCTTTATTTAGACAGTACCACAGGTAAAACATTGTAGTATCTCAGTGTTTTAATTTGCATTCTTTGACTACAGAAATTGAGCAAACACTCAGGTGTTAAGTGTTTTAAGTTCATTTGAGCTGCTATAATAATTTATGATAGACTAGATGGCTTATAAACAATCAAAATCTATTTCTTACAATTCTAGATTGGAAGTCTAAGATCACGCAGCCAGCATGGTTGGGTTCTGGTGATGGCTGACTCTGGTTCATACATGGTTCTCTGAAGTGGGATTTTGAGAGCTACAGACACTTAATACCACTAAGTAGTTTTCCACAGCAAGGGAGCACTACGGTTTCAAAATACTGTAGGGAGCAGTCCATGTATGAAACTGGAAGCCTCCTGGGTGTCAATGCTCAACTTCGAAGAGTTGCTAGAACCTCTGCAGAAACCGAACTACAATTTGCTATGACCTTCGTTGTTTTTTTTTTTTTTCTGCAGTGAACCAGGTCATGCAGCCTAACAGACTTCCCCAGCAAAAGATCTTGAACTTTTGGAGTATTATTGCCAAGCATTTTGTACTGTGAGCTAGAATTTTGTAATTATATTTTCTAATAATTTATTTCTGATGTAAGAGAATGCTATTGGTTTTTACACGTTAATCTTGTATCTCCATTTAAATCTCTTTCTAGTGGCCTTTTCATGTCATCTATAATAAAATGTTATTTTATCAACTTAATAAAAATAGTTAATTTTCATGTCATATGTGATAAAAATCTATTTCTTCCTTATATAGCTTATTGCTTTTTCTTCCTTTTTTATGTTGACTGGAAGTACCCGGAAGATATTGAATACTAATCATGGCATGTGTATACAAACTAAAAGGAAGGATTATATTAAATTGTCCAAATAAATAAGTTGACCTTTAAATCTGTTTGCTATTGTGAATGTACATATACTTTCTTTCTAGGAACACCAAAGGACAAACTTTGCCAACTCCATGCATAGCAGCACCAGAATGCAAAACTCCACCAGCATGGAGTTTCAAAAATTCACTTCCCACTACTTCTTTGACCAGAGACTCCAGTGCGACTTTTCTAGCAGGACTACGCAGAAAATAAACAGAGCTCCAGCCCAAGGCTCTTTAGTCTACCACATAAAACCAGGAAGGAGTGTTTCTACCTCTTCTATGGAAATTCACTACAGCCATCAGTTGCACCATTGCAACTGGGTGCTTCCTACTGGATGCAACGCATAGTGAGTATTAATACGTGCCAAGCCCTGTATGTTGGTTGGCACTGAGGAAAACATGCAGTCCGGTAAGACATGATTCTAACATGTAAATGTTAATCACCCTTTAGAAGTAATAACCCATGTAATGGCAGGTATACTAACACTTTACATGTTTTTCTCATTTAATTCTCAAAACAATATTTTATGCCCACTTTACAATAAAGAGGGTAAACCTGACTTGTCTTCTACCTGTGACTGATATTATGCAGATATCCAATGGCTTTCAGTTACATCCCTTGAACACAATTTTTAACATTTGAAAGTGTTTATAATCTTCTCTTTATTCCATATGCTCTGAAATTTCATGGTAATGCACACGTATATTTTTCCCTTCTTTGCAGGGGGTGACATTCATTCTCTTGAATACTCAGGTAATTTTCTCGGGCTGGAAACTCATGTCTTTGGTTCTAGAAATAAAAGTTAATTATTCTCTTGACAATTTTCTACCTTATTCCTCCTCAGTCTTTCTGAAACTCTCTTTATCTGGATATTTGACCTCTTCCACTAACCTTTTACATCTTCTATCAATTTTCTACCTGTTTGTCTTATTCTTTGGGGGAAATTGTATCAACTTTATTATCCAAATGTTTTGAATTTTTTATTTGTCATATTTTCAGTCTCCAAAAGTCCTTTTTCTGTTTCTTTTTATTGCACCCAGTCTTTACTCCGTGGAGACAACGTCTTCTTTTCCCTATCTCAGGATATTTTTTGAAGTTTTGTTACATTTTATATATCGTCTCTTTTACCTCTAAAATCTTTTCCTTTTGTACTTTTTTGTATTAAAAACTCTTCATAAAGCCCTAAAAAGTAGATGCATAGTCCAAGCGTATCAACTGTCATCCTAATTTCAAAATTACTGGGCTGGAGCAATTTCCAGGCACACTTATTATCAGTACTTATAAGTCTTCTTGAGCTAGTTTCCCCAGAAGAAAATCCCAATGTCCTGCCTTAAGTATATAAACATGGCTGTCTGGTTTCTCAGAGGCAAGTGGAATAACTTAAATGGGATATTATCACTCAGTGTGTACACTTTCAATATATCCTTTACTTTTAGTATGACTACCTAAAGTTCAGGTACGCCGGGAGTCCCCAGTCCCTGAGTTCCTCTTATACAACATCTCCAGAGAGCATTCAGTCTTCTGTTTGGGTAAGGCAGAAGCAGTCAGGCAGCTCTGAGGAGTGAAATAGGAATCCTGTGTCTCTAAAATGCTTCTTATGCAGACATTCAACCAATCTTACTGTATATAGCCTCTCTGTGGCCCCCATGACCCCCACTTTCAGTGGTGGCTCATTCCTTCAATTCCTGGGAATTTCTGTGGCTCTGCCACAAGAATCTACTTGCATCTTAGTCCCTCACTGACAGCTTTCTCTGGTCTGTTGAATCCGTTACCACTGCACTATGTGCTTTCCAATTTTCAGAGTCTTAATGCTGTACTTTCCTCTCTCTCCTCTTTGTCTTTATATTATTGCCTTTTGCATTTCTTTTTCTTTCATTTTAGTTGGATTTTGGTGTTTCAGGGTTTACATTTGAAAGGACAACTGGGATCCACACTTATCTCTGCTCCTTCCTGAAACTCCAGCGTATTCTTGGAGGGTAACAGTTTCTTCCCTTTTCTGTCTCATTTTCTACCTCGTGTGGAATACAATAGAATACCCATGGAATAAACTTTTTCAAAATTTTACATGTGTGTATTTTAACTTTTTGTTTTGAAATAATTTCAAACTTACAAAAAAGTTTTAAGAGTAGTAAAGAGAACTTCTGTTTATCTCCTATCTAGATCTACCAAATTTTAATATTTTGCCACACATGCTTTATCATTCTTACTGAGAGCTAAAGTATAAATATTTATGTGTATAATTTACTTTTTCTAAACCATTTGAAAGTGATCCATACATCATGCCCCTTTTTAAGCTTGATACTTAAATATGTATTTCCTAAAAACAAGAAAATTACATCATCAGATTATCAAATTCAGAAAATTTTATATTTATGCAATACTTTAATATACATTCCTTTTTCCAATTTTATTCATTGATCCAATAATGTATAACACTTTTTTCCTCCAGCACAAAATCTAATTTAAGATCACATATCAAATCTGTTGTCATGTCTTTCTAGCCTCTTTCAATCCAGAACATTTCCTTGTCCTTTGTCTTTCACAACATGGACATTATTGAAGAATATAGTATTTTATGGAGAGTTACTCAATTGGGGTTTGACTGTTATTTCCTCCTGAGTAAATGGAGCATCCTTAGTTTGAATACTCCATAGATTATGTTTTATCCTTCTCAGAACAATGTATCTGGAGGCACAGGATGTCCATCTGCCACTAATTAGTGTTAATTTTAATTACCAAGTCAATCTGTTGTCCAGTTTCAGCACAGTATAGCTGCAACATGGGCATTCTGTGAGGAGACAACTGAGACTAGGCAAATATCCTACTCTTTATTAAACTTTCCTCCCGAGTTTTAACACTCACTGAAAATTCTTATTTGAATCAGTTTTTAGTATAATGGCTGCAAAATAATTACTTCTTTCAACTTTACCTTTTGACGTTATACTCATATGTGTTATGAGAAATTAATCTAAATTTATTCTTTTTCAAGTGGTTATCCGTTTGTCTTAACATCAGTTATTTTTAAAGTTCATTTTTGTACCAGTGATTTGATATACATCTTTTTCAAATAATTTTCACCTGAGGTTGGTTTTATTTCCAGAGTTGCATTCCACTGGTCTATTTATGTGCCAATACCACATACTGATTTAATTATAGATCTTAATTTTCAATGTCTTCCTATTAGTGTGTGTTAACTTTCACATGAACTGTATTAGGGTTTCCAAAGAAGTAGAACCAATAGGATATATACATATATACATAAATAAGAAGGGATTTATTACGGACATTGGCTAACAAGATTATGGAGGCCAAAGAAGTCCCACAATCAGCTGTGTGCAAGCTGGGGAAGCAGGAAAGCTGGCGGGGTCATTCAGCCTGAGTCCAAAGTCCTGAGAACCAGGGGAACCAAATGTGTAACTCAGTTCGAGTCTGTAAGCCTGAGAAATGAGAGCCTTTGGTGTAACTTCTGCAGTCAAAAGACCCAAGAACCAGGAACCCCAATGTCTGAAAGCAGGAAAAGACGGATGTCCCAGCTTAAGAAGAGAAAGTGAAATCATTTTTCCTCTGCTTTTTTGTTCTGTCTGGATCCTCAACAGATTGATATTGGCCCACATTGTGGGTGGGGAAGAGGGCTATTTACTCAGTCCACTGATTCAAATTCTAATCTCTTCTGGAAACACCCTCACTGACAAACCCAGAAATGTTTTACCAGCTGTCTGGGTATCCCTTAACCCAGTTAAGTTGGCATGAAGTTAATCATCAGGAGAACTTCAGTACCAACATGTCTAGCTCCAGGAAAGAAAGAAAAACTTACTGGCATTTTTATTGGGATTACAATAATGTATAAGTAATCTTTTAGAGAGAACTGACATCTTAATAATATTAAGGCATCCTAACCAAGAACATAGGATGTCTTTCCATTTGTTCAAGCCTACTTTTGAAACATTCAGGAGTATTTCATAGATGTTATGAACACTTGTTAAATTTATTCTTACATATATTATTTCCTCTTCACTATCATAAATGGAATTTTCTTTTTATAACTTCTGGTTGTTTGTGTACATGTATGCTATTGATTTTTGCTTGTTAATTTTATATCTAGCTACTGTGCTGAGTTCTTTTATTGTTTGAGTTAGATCTATTTTGATTCTGCAGTTTTTCAGGTATACTATTTCATCTTCAAATAGAGATAATTTTGGTAGGTTTTTTTTTTTTTCAATCCTATGCCTCTAATTCAGTAGTCCTCAACCTTTTTGGCATGAGGGACCAGTTCTATAGAAGACAATTTTTCCATGGATGGCTGGGGGGGAAGATTTCAGGATAAAACTGTTCTACGTCAGATCATCAAGCATTAAATTCTCATAAGGATCATACAACCTAGGTCTCTTGCCTGTACAGTTCACAATAGGGTTCACTTCCATAAGAATCTAATACCACTGCTGATCTGACAGGAAGCAGAACTCAGGTGCTATATTAGTCCATTTTCATGCTGCTGATAAATTCATACCCGAGACTGGGAAACTTACCAAAGAAAGAGGTTTAATGCACTTACATTTCCACATGGGTAGGGAGGACTTACAATCATGGCAGAAGGTTAAAGGCATGTCTTACATGGCAGCAGACAAGAAAAGAGAACTTCTGCAGGGAAACTCACACTTATGAAACCATCAGAACTTGCGAGACATATTCACTGTCATGAGAACAGCATGGGAAAGACCTACTCCTATGACTTAATTACCTCCTACCAGGTCCCTCCCAGAATATGTAGGAATTCAAGACGAGATTTGGGTGGGGACACAGCCAAACCGTATCAGGTAGTAGTGCTCGCTCGCCCTCCACTTACCTCCTGCTGTGCAGCCCAGTTCCTAATAGGCCATGGACTGGTAGCAGTCTGTGGCCTGGGGTTGGGGACCCCTGCTCTAATCGATTTCTTTTGCCTGATTGCATAAAGTACAACCTCCAATATGGTAAATAGTAGTGGAGACAGTGGACATTCTTTGCTTTTTCCTGTTATTAGTGGAAATGCCTCTCTTTCCCTGCTTCTAATTAAGAAAGTAGCTTTAGGATTATGTAGGTATTTAATTACATCAAGGGCTTTTTCAACAGCTATGGGGATAATCATAATTTTTCTCCTTGGTGCTATTCAAGTGGAAGTATCAGTGATGGTGGTGATTAGGGTAGAATAAAGGTTGGTGCATCCTTCTCCTTTCCTTCTACAGGATCCTTAATTTCCCCTTTAAGTTCATTTCTTACCCTCTTCAACATCTTTAAGGGGCCACCACCCTTTCTCCATTACCTTTCCTTGTTCTCCAAAAACAACGACCCTTTCAGGTTGTCACCTATGGCCTCATTCACTTTCAAGCCCTTTCCTTATAGCTGGTGCTGTGAACTGCCAAATCCCAAATATATGAGTTCAGTATTTAGGCATTAATGTTAGACTTTCTCTTCCTGGCAATGAATTTTGTACTTTATGCATGTGCCCTGTTTTTCTCATCAGTTTTATGGAGTCTCTTCAGACTCTGCTCTCTGCATACACTAGCTGAAGTCACCACTGAAGCTCTATTGGTACATCTGTTGGGATTTGATGTTTATTTTTTTTGCTTACAGGTCATTTGATTTTTGTTGTATTTTTTTCTCCTAGTAATACTGAAAGTATGAGTTACATACAGTTTTATTTGCACTCCCTTGTTGATCTTATGGTTTTTTAAAGAATATGTTGAAAATTTCAGATCCATGTGGGTAACATTGTGTTCCATACCCAGAAGACACAGACTTGTGGTTTGGACAATTTACTACAAGTGGGTATTACTTAAAACACACACAACACACATACACACACACACACACTCTCCTTGGGAAAAAGTAGTTCTGAAAAGAAAGGCAAACGATGGTTTTAAAAGAGAATTTAAATGATAGAAAGTAAAAACTGGTTCACAAGCTTAATATAGGATTCTGAGGCAAAGAAAATGTCAGTCCAGCAGCGTTCATAGCTTCAACCTGAAAAAATCCATAATATATCCTATCAAGAAATAGGAAGAAAGCAATTTATGACAATACTTTGTCTAGCATTCCAGCCAGTGGAAAAATTACCTATCACGTTAAAGATGAAACTATAGCAAAGATCATTTGAGTAGCTTCATCAATGCATTTACCACAAAGTGCTTCACAAAAATGTTTGTACAGTTTTCTTGCTTCCCTTCCCTCAAATTTTATATCTATCCAACTGCTCATCCTCATACCAGCAGTTAACCAACCTTCCACTTCATAGAGTTGACTTCAGTAGAAACTCATTGAGAGTACAGAGAAAATGCATATATCATTGGATATACTTTATTGCATTTGATGTGGGAAATGTTATGCTTCACTGATATTTATAATTTTATAAATATTTCTATGTATTTATAATTTGAATTCTATATATTCTTTAAAAATCTCAGGATAGATTCCTTAAATACCCATCATTCCTTTTTTCATCTTAAATCTATTGTTTTTAAGCTTTACTGGATAACAATATTCTTGGTCTTTTGGAATGTGGGGGGGGGACCTGCTTTATCTTAATTAATATCCACCCTGTGCATATACTTCATGTGCTCTGATTACAATGTTTTTAAGCCTTTATTTCTCTAAACTGAAAATTTCTCCCTTGTGAATTATTCTCATGAAACAACGAGATGAAACTAGGAGATGCCAAAGCTATGGTTCTTGAAATATTAAAGGATTATCTGTCAGAAAAAAATGTAAACAAATAAAGAAAACAAAAATGAGGAAGATAATTGAAGTAAAAGTATTAGAAAAGAAAAAATAGTTTTCAAGGGATGGGAAGATCTTCCCAGTTTCTTAGTCCTATTGATGATTTCCTTTACTTCTTCCACATTTTAAGAAATATTGTACATTTTCAGGTATGTGCTTCACTAATTGCCTCCCTGCAATATTGACTGAGACAGAGAGCAATCACTCACAGGTTGCTAAAGAAAACTCTAGAGAATTAGCCTCTAGTAGAAAGTTTTCTTTCCAACATGCCTTATGCCATCTTTTCTGAATGTGGTCATACTAGATCTTTCTAACCAGCATGCAAAAGGCCATTTTTTGACTATTTGACTAATGTATATGTTGGACTTCCATCACTCCAACCAGAAGTGCATTTACTAGTGTAACCCTCTCAGTTTATTGCAACCTGTCACTGAAAATGGATTGCCCTACTGCTGCAAAACTCATGTTCAATGCATTTTCCTGCTGCAAAACTCACGTTCGATGCATCAGCATAAGAGTAACAGCAACAGCTGATATAAAACCATCTTACTAAATGAGAACAACATAAAGGTGGGATGAATGGCTAAGGAATTACTTAGAATAAAGAAAATAGGCACTTTTATTATTTATTTTAAAATGACATAAAATCGTATGTATTTATTATGCACAACATGATGCTTTGAAGTATATACACGCATTATGGAATGACTAAAGCTAGCTAATTAACATATACATTGCCTCACATAGTGTAACAAGCCAAATCCTTTTAGCAAATCTGGTGAGTAGTATGTGATAGTTTCAGATCTTTCTGAAATAGAAATGGCATCTTACTCTGGTTCAGCATTCACCCCCATGACCAATCTTTGTACATTATCACCCATTCCAATCCATTTCTGACACCCAAAAGTGCAAATGGCCAGTCCCTTACCATAACTTAACATCTAACCGCTTTCCTATTTCTTACTACCACAGTGTACCAATTCCTTGATGTCATGAAGTGCTGCGGTCTCTTAAAACTTCTCCTCTCCCAAGCTATTATCTCTTTGGTATTTAAATTGCTTCTAACAGTATCTAGCTAAAATATAATAACATTGCTTTTGTTACATAATTTTATAAGTACCTTTTGTTTATAATAAATGATCTTAAATTTATATTTAAAACAATAATATATAGTTTCTAAACAAATTGATTTAAATGAAAAAGAGATTAAATATAAAGAACGATCTTAAGTAAATAATACCAGGTATTATATAAATGCAGAAAAAAATGCAAAGATCATACTCAATAACTGACATTTTGGAAACACATGTTCAGTGGAAAGACTACCTGGAAGAGCTCAGAAAAGTTATGTAACTTTCGTGTGTATCAGTTTCCTCACCAGTAAAAGAGGAATTTGACCTCAACAGTCTTTCTTAATGGTAATAGCCACCAATACATGATCAATTTTAGGAGTCAGACTTTTCATTAAGTGCACTATATAGAAATGCTCCCATAATTTAACCTCTCAACAACCATGCAAAGACAATACCATCACTCTTATATTACAGATCAGAAAACAGACCCAGTAAGATGAAGTAAAATTTCTAATACACCACAGTTTGCTATTCATGTATTAAGTGATTATAGTTTTTGCTTTACTTTTAATGATAAAAACCACAATTACTTTTGCACCAACCTAACAGCTTAGGCCCGAGCCCATGTTTGTCTGACTCCTAAACTATGTCCCCAGCCTCCTGAAGGTAGCTCACAGACCCTATTGCAGTACTAATGGGAACTACTATCCTGTCAAATCTTTCTAAGGGACTCAATTCCCTGAAGTTGTATTAACAGGAAGTAATATAACAAAGGACAACATATTTTCACATTAAGAAAATTGTAAAATCAAAAAAATAATTTATGGTATAAAATGTGGAAAGTACAGAATTGTATAAAGGAGAACACCTCCTTGTTTTTGTCCCACGCATGTCTATTCAACTGCCTAACCCAGTCCCTGGAGCAGTGAGTTCTCAGCAAAGGATGAATATTTTTTCTTTTCTTTTTGATTGACAAATAATAATCATACATATTTATGGGGAAAATGTTTTGTTACATGTATACATTGTAGAATGATCAAATTGAGCTAGTTACCAGATTTATTATCTCAAATTTTAATCATTTCTTTGTGGTGACATTTAAAATCTTCTTTTAGCTATTTTGAAATAGACAATGCATTATTAGTTATAGTCATCATGCTGTGCAATAGAACACCAGAACTTTTTCGTCCTGTCTAACTGAAATATTGTACCTATTGAAGAATGTCTTCCTCTTCATTCTCCCCCCATCGTCAGACTTTGACAGCCACCATTCTACTCTCTACTTATATGAATCTGACTTTTTCAGATTCCACATGTAATTGAGGTGTATGGTATTTAGCTCTCTATACCTGGCTTGTTTCACTTAACACAATGTCCTCTAGATTCATTCATGTTGTCACAAATCACAGAATTTCCTAGGTATTTTGAGGCTGAATGGTATTTCATTGTGTACATATACATTTTTAAAGTTTGTCCTCAATTGACGGACACTTAGATTTTTTTCAGTATCTTGACTACTGTGAATAATGCTGCAATGAACATAAGAGTACAGATATATCTTTGAAATATTGACTTCAATTCCTTCGGTTGTATATTGAGAAGTGGAATTGCTAGATCATATGGTAATTTTATTTTTAGTTTTTTGATAATCTACATACTGTTTTTCAAAATGGCCATACTAATTTACAATATCACAAATAGTGTATAAGGATCCTCTTTTCTCCACATCCTAACACTTATCTTTCATCTTTTTCATAATAGCCAATCTAACAAGTGTCAGGTGATATCTCGTGATTTTAATTTTTTAAATAGGGTTGTTTTCTTGTTGAATAGTTTGAGTTCCTTGTATATTTTGGATATTAGCCCCTTATCCAATGTATGATTTGCAAATATTTTATCTCAATCTGTGAGTTGTCTCCTCTCTATTACTTGTTTCTTTTGCTGTGCCAAAGTTTTTTAGTTTGATGCAATCTCATTTGCTTACTTTTGCTTTCATAGTCTGGGCTTCGGGATTTCTATCCAAGAAATCCCTGCATATACCAATGTCATGGAGCTTTTCCTCTCTGCTTCCTATGAGTAGTTTTATAGGTTCAGGTCTTACATTTCAGTCTTTAACCTATTTTTAGTATATTCTCCTATAATGGATGAGATAAGAGTCCATTTTCCTTCTTCTGCATTTGGATATCCAGTTTTCCCAGAACCATTTATTAAAGAAACTGTTCACTCCCCTTGTGTGTTCTTGACAACTTTGTCAAAAACCAATTGACCATAGATGTGTGGGTTTATTTCTGGGCTTTCTGTCCTATTCCATCGGTTGATCAGTCTGTTTTTATGCCAGTACCATGTCATTTTGATTACCTTCGTAATGTATTTTAAAATCCAGTTGTATGAACAAAGTCTCCGGCTTTGTTCTTTCTGGTCAAGATTGCTTTGGCTACTCAGGATCTTTTGTGGTTGCATACAAGTTTTGGATTTGTTTTTTCTATTTCTATGAAGAGTGACATTGGAATTTTGAGAGGGATTGCCTTGAATTTACAGATTGCCTTATCAATTAAATATTTTCTGATAACTTTAACTCTTCCTACAACCCCTGCTGCCTGTTTAGCTGACATAAGAATAACAAGAGTACTATTAAGCACCTACTATATCTAAACATGCTGCTTGGTCATTTAATTCTCATACCATCTTTATGAGACAAATACTATTTTTATTATTATAATTATTCCCACTTTATAGATAAAGATACTGAGGCTTAAAAGGCTAAGCAATCATCTTGCCCATGGACAAGCCATTAATACACAAACTTAGATCAACACCATGACAAAGCCTGCACCTAAAATCACTAGTCAGTAGTGCTTGAATGGCACTAACTTGGATAAGTTTTCATAACCTCCAAAAAAGCATCCCAAGTATTGCCTATACCCCATAGTAGTGCCCTAACCCAGGTAATCCTGGGTCTTGGGAAAAGTTCCAAATTATTTTTCTTTTACACCTTACCAGAGACTACTAAGGCATCCATATTAATTGAATCCTAAGAATAAACCTGGAAAACCAGAGATTCTCATATTAGATATGGAGACTAAACTCTAAATGTAAACTTGGATCTGCTTTACATAACAAAAGCCTGACAAAAATATATATGACAGAAAGAAACATTATATATCAAAAGAGAAGCCCCAGGGAAAAAATCAAAATATGACTGTAGTTTTGTTTTTCTAAACCAATCACACCTTAAATTTTGGGGGTGTTTTTACCAACTGCAGACAATCACTGATAAAATAAAGTGTTTTGCCTCTTCCTTTAAATCGGCCCTTCATCTATAACTAGACTGAATCAAAACACGGACACAGAAAACCCATCATTATGCAGAGATGGTCGATAAATTCTTCAGTATAAAGATATGTTATAACACTGCATCCAATTAGATCAAAGTCTACTCTCAGGAACAATGAGTTAGACATGTCCAATCAATCCAGCAGATGTGGAGAGCAGGTTGCTAGGACAACCAGTAGAAATCACCAAATAGCCTAAAAGCTAAAGATTTTACTATAACATTTTCAAGAAAATTGTATAGATCTTTCTCAACATTAAGTTTTTTAACTACATATTTACATATAGTACAAATTAATGTAATCATTCAATGTTTAATTTAATAAAAGCTGTTTTAATATGTTGAGATTGAGAAGAAAAGATTTTGATCAATAAACCTGGGAAGTCAATTAATGTCTAAATGATTCTACAAATGAATAAATTATTTAAGTTATTTCTGGGAAATTCAAAGTTACCCTGAAAATTCATTCGATAGTACGTGTGATAGTAAACACAATTCAAACACATTCAAATTTAGAGAAAACATTTCTCAGTGAATTGTTTATCTTTCCTCATTCCAAACAAATCCCCTAAGTATTTCTAAGGATTAAATTCACTTTAAAGCCATTTGACAAATGATTTTAATGAAATATTCCAATATGTACTAAGAGTTATACTGAAAAGTCAACAAATTGTTGGTGAGTGTGCAAGATTTTCTATGTCAAGCATCTTTCAAATAAGATATTTATATTCAATTTTTAAAATGAGTCCAAATAAACTTGCTCACTATGAAACATTCAGGTACAGTTTCTAACTCAGCCTTGCTTTCTGAAAATGAAAATGTTTATCTCTAAGATTTAACTGTGGGAAAAAAATGTAGTCATTACAGATAACAATAATTTGAAAGACAAAATAATTAGCAGGCTACATTTTATTCCCAACTTCCCCATTATATTTCATTGTGATTTGAAGGTGATTTTAGCTTCTTAAGAGTCTGATCACTGTTACACCAATTGGATTGTCTGTCAGATCCTGAGAGCTGTCACCTAGCAGGACAGAGCCGTCATCACTTAAAGATTTCAACTCTTCAAGGCCCATCAGGGTATCTGAGCAAATGCTGAGAAGGGAAGAAAGCTTATGCAAACAGGTTTTAATAAAAATTTAAGTAAATTCTTTAAGTGCTCAATCAAAATAGAGATTTAAAGGATGAGACTTTGGAACCAAAATAATATGAACCCAATTAAAGTTTCAATGTAAAATAAATATGGCTCTTTTAATTCAAATTATACCACTCTTCCATTCACCTGTCTCCTTGAAAGTCTGGTTTTGATTCCATGCTAAGATTAACCTTCCTGGTGAATCACTACTGAGTAAACCATTCCAAGGTTTTACCTTCCCATAAGAAATACTTACTTTGGGGAACATATGCACTAAAATAGCTAAGAGTGTGTGTTCTGTAGTAAATTCAAATGTTCGCCACCATTATCATCCATGGAACTTCAGGCTACCTACTCAACCCTCTTAAACTTTAAGTCTGTCTCTTTCCAGGGGTTTGTGAAACAGCAATTTTAGAAATCTATCTTATAGTGTGGTTATGAGGATTATGAGATTTAGGGGTACACTTGCAGGTTTGTTATATAGGTAAACTTGTATCACAGGGGTTTGTTGTACAGATTTTATTGCCCAGTTACTAAGCCTAGTACCCAACAGTTATTTCTTCTGAACCTCTCCCTCCTCTAATAGGCTGCAGTATGTGTTGTCCCTTCTTTGTGTCCATGTGTTAGCTTCAACTTACAAGTGAGAACATGCAGTACTTGGTTTTCTGTTTGAGTTACTTTGCTAAGGATAATGTCCTCCAGCCCCATCCATGTTACTGCAAAAGACATGATCTCCTTTTTATGGCTGCATAATATTCCATGGTATATATGTACCACATTTCCTCTCTCCAGTCTGTCATTAAGGGAAATTTAGACCGATTTTATGTATTTGCTGTCGTGAATAGTACTGCAATGAACATTCACATGCATGTGAATTTATGTTAGAATGATTTATATATTTTGAGTATATACCCAGAAATGGGACTGCTGGATCAAATGAAAGTTCTGTTTTTAGCTATTTGAAGAATTGCCACACTGCCTTCCACAATGATTGTACTAATTTACATTTCCACCAACAGTGTCTAAGCATTCCCGTTTCTCTGCAACCTTGTCAGCAAGTTCTTTTTTGACTTTTTGAAAATAGCTACTCTGACTGGTATTAGGTGGTATCTCATTGTGGTTTTGATTTGCATTACTCTAACGATCAGTGGTAGTGAGTTTTTTTTCAAATACTTGTTGGCCACATGTATGTCTTTTGAAAACTGTTCATGTCCTTTGCACACTTTTTAGTGGAGTTGCTCATTTTCTCTTGTAAGTTATTTTATATGCTGATTATTGAACATTTGTCAGATGCATAATTTTAAAATGTTTCTCCTATTCTGTAGGTTGCCTGTTTACTCAGTTCATGGTTTCTGTTGCTGTACAGCAACTCTTGAGTTTAATTAGATCCCATTTGTCAGTGTTTGCTTTTGTTGTGATTGCTTTTGGCATCTTCCTTATGAACTCTGCCCATTCTTATGTACTGAATAGTATTGCCTAGGTTGTGTTCCAGGGCTTTTATAGTTTTGGGGTTTTACATTTAAGTCTTTAATCCATTTTGAGTTAATTTTTGTATATGGTGTAGGGAAGGAGTCAAGTTTCAATCTTCTGCATGTGGTCAGCCAGTTATCCCAGCACGATTTATTGAATAGGAAGTCATTTTCTCATCACTTGTGTTTGGTCAGCTTTGTGGAAGTTTAGGTAGTTGTGGGTGCATGGGCCTTATTTTGGGGATCTCAATTCTGTTTCATTGGTCTATGTGCCTTTTTTTTTTTTTTTTTTTTGTACGAGTGCTGTTTTGGTTACTGTAGCCCTGTGGTATAGTTTGAAGTCAGGTAACATGATGCCTCCAGTTTTGTTCTTTTTGCTTAGGATTGCCTTGGCTATTAGGGCTTTTTTTTTTTTTTTTTTTGGTCCCATATGAATTCTAAAATAGTTTTTACTAGTTCTGTGAAGAATATCTTTGGTAATTTGACAGAAATATCATTGGATCAGTACATTGCTGTGGGCATTATGGTCATTTTAATGATACTGATTCTTCCTATCCATGAGCATGGGATGTTTTTCATTTGTGACCTGATTTCTTTCAACAGTGTTTGGTAATTCTTATTTTAGAGATCTTTCACCTCCTTGGTTAGCTGTATTCCTAGGTATTTTATCCTTTTTGTGGCAATTATGAATGGGATTGCATTCCTGATTTGGCTCTCAGCTTGGCTGTTGTTGGTGTATAATAATGCTAGAGATTTTTGTGCATTTTGTATCCTGAAACTTTGCTGAAGTTGTTTATCAGCTGAAAAAGCTTTTGGGCCAAGACTATTCAGTTTCCTACCTATAGAATCCTGTCATCGGCAAATAGGGATAGTTTGACTTCCTCGCTATTTCAGTGCCTTTTATTTCTTTTTAACTCCCTTTTCTCAGCTTCTGCCCTAAAACTCCTCAACAGAATAATCAGTGAAATTGACATTTCTCACTCTTTCTATAGGGCATTATAGTACATTCTTTTGAGGAAATTTGAAGAGAGGCTTTTCTGTGTTTGGGTCAAGGCTGGGCAAAAATGGGACTTCCAATACCATGTTGAATTGGATAATCTGTAATACTAAGTTATAACGATTTATAAAATTTAACTGGACAAGTTAGAAACGACAATATTCTAGTTCTAATCCCACTTCCGTTTACTGTCTATGTGACCTTAGGCAAAGCATACCTTCTCTTACAAATGTATTTTCTCATCTCTGAAATGAGAAAAATATTATCTGCCCTGCCTAGATATCCAAAGTGTGTGAGAATCCAATGAGACAATATGTATAAAAGTGATTAATAGATTATAAAATAAACCATAAGATATTTTTTATTTACCTATGACATAAGAATTCATGTTTCAACTATCGATCAAATAGCCAAAAGGAAAGGGAAAGTAGTTCTAGGGCCTCTCCTTTTCCACATTTAATCATGCCAAAAGGTTTAGGTCACTTTAGAAGCTTTTCAAAACATTGTCTTAAAGCCTGGAGCCAAGGAATTTGATTATTGCTTCTTGTTTCAGCCAAGAATAATTTTTGAACCAAATTATGATTTGAAGGAAAAGCAGACACAGCATATTTATGTTGCTAGATATACATCTCCCTGAAAAGCTTCAGAGAAGTTGTTCTAACCTGTACTCTTTCTCGGAGACACAAACATATAATAAGGTTTCTCCTAATCTGATTTTGTAGCTTTACTAGTGAAAAAAATCTATCTAAAAAAGGGAAGTGAGAAGGATAGTAAAAACAGAGGATGTTACCCATGTTAGAAATGGAACCGAGTATGGGGAGAGAATAATAATAACTTGCGTCCTATTAAAAATGAAGTCAGAATACTAGACAGAAACTATAATCTTCAAAATGTTAGATCAATCAGGGAGGAAAAGCAAGGAAGACAATCATACTGCTTCAGTAACAGGGAGTGCAGTGTAGTGATTTGTAGTACTGGTTTTAGATTTTTATATCCATCTGGATTCATACCAAGGTCTACTTCTTAGTAGGGCAGATTCAACCTCACCAATATTTAGTAGCCTGATGTGTACATCAGAGAAAATAATGCTAGAAGATTGGAATGGCTGGTGAGGATTAAATTAAATATGACATTACGCTTATGCTTAGCATGGTGCCAGGAACATACTGGGTACATAGTACATTGACACTATTACATTTAAGGTGAGAGTGATGATAAATCAGAAAACATCTCAGTCCTTGTATTGGTTTCCCAGAGCGCCGTAACAAATGACTACAAACTCTGTGGCTTAAAATAACAAAAATGTATTCTCTCACAGTTCTAGGGACTAGGCGTCTAAGATGTTGATAGGGCCATTCTCTTTCTGAAGGCTTTATGGAGAGATCTGTCTCATGCTTTCCTCTTAGTTGCTACAGTTGCCGGCATTCCTTGGTGTTCCTTAGCTTGTAGATTTTAAACTCTGTCTCCATCATCACATACCTTCTCCCTATTTGTCTGCATCTGTGTCTCTTATTCTCTTCTTCATATAAGAAGAGCAGTCATACTAGATTAAGGGCCCATCCTACTCCAGCATGACTTCATCTTAATGTGATTACATCTGCAAAGGTTCTATTGCCAAACATGATCACACCATTTCCCAACAAGGAGAGTAAAATTCCTTTTAAGAACTCATTCAAATAGCATGAATACACTGACTTTACATTTTTTTCTCAAAGCTTTAAAAAATAACAAGAATTTGGTTGTATAAAGTAACTGTTATAGATTTGAATGAAATTAGAAATAGAAGAGTTAATCCTGTTCTTTGTGTATAATGGACGTCTGCTAACTTCTGAAAGTTTTGTGCATAATACCAATTAGAGAAAACTAAATATATTTTGGCAAAGCACACAATATTAGTATTTCCTTAAATTTTCTAAATCTTTCTAGATTTTTCTAAATGATTGCAGTGGTAATCATTTAGCCAGCAAAAGTGGTAACTTTTAGCCAGCACTCTTGGGGACTGGGAAAGGATGAGACAGAAAAGATAATTTTTTATTATAAATTCAGTACTATGTAATCTTTATCTCAATATGTGTTTAATAAGGGTGATAAAACTAAAAAAACATAGAGGTCAGCATGACTTCCATAGAGGAAGCAACCCATTTTACCTCCATGGAAATTTTAGTCTTTTGTCACTGATGATTTAGAACTCCATTAAGCTCTTTGTTGTGCTTGTATTTTAAATTATTAGTATAAATACTTGTTTAGGCCCTTTTGAGCCCACTCGGGGTTCAACATTTTTCTTTTGCTATTACTCTGAAATGTACATCCCTGTCCCCTTTATTTTCTCTACTCTCCCTTTCTGAAGCTCTTTGCCTAGCATGTTCAAACTCTTGGATTCATTCTCATCAATATTTTAATCTTTCTCTCCTCCTTTGTGCTCCACTGTTTAGAAGATTGGGTTAACCTACATTCTAATCCTTCTGAAATTTTCATATTAATTTCTAATATCCCTTTCTTTTAGCCATTGTTTATAATAGTCTCATATCTCTATTTTGAGGTTTTGGGGGTTACTATTCCTGTTTTGTTCTGTACTTACATTTTCTCTGATTGATCTATTTGTTTTCTCTGCTTACTTAGATCTCTCTTTTATATCTGAAGGATTCCCCAAATCTAGCATGATTATAGGTTGTCTGTTCAGAGGATAGTACTTGGGGCCTGGCGTGATGGCTCACACCTGTAATCTCAGCACTTTGCAAGACCTAGGCAGGAGTTTTGTTTGAGGCTGGGAGTTCAATACCACAATACCAGCCTGGGCAACATGGTGAGACTGCAAAAAAAAAAAAATTAAAAATATGAAAGTGATTGAAAGCCTTGAGCATTTGAGCAGGACTTCATTTTAGGATGATTAGGTGGGGGTATTTTAATAATTGATCTCTCCTAATGACGTTTTGCCAAGATTTTGTTTTCTTTACACTCTAGAGCCAGGCAAATATGGAGAAGAATTCAGTCTTCTATGAGTGTAACGTGGTATTAACAGTAGGGCGATATCATAGAAAACTGATGGCTGATAATGGTTACCAGCCCAACAAGTACATGTTTGTGATTTAGAAAAAGGCCTAACTTCCTGAAGACACTTTATATCCATCTGTTAGAAAATTATCATAATGAACTCATTTGGCAAAATAAGGCATTTTTCTGTCACTTGCCAAAAATTGTCATAAGGATACATCACTATAATGTCAACAGTGGCTTTTAGCATTGAACAGTGCAACAGTGCATTGAACAGGTCAACATAACGTGGTGGCCTCATTGCTGGTGTTCTGATTTTGGGGCTTCTGGGCAAGGGAGAAGGCAGTAGGTACAGATTGTTAATTTTCCCTAGTTTCAGTGCCACACTAAATGTTTTTGTCTTATAAATCTCTAAGTCCTACACCTCCACAGTACAAATTTTCTCGGAAGAAACTTATGCTAGAGACTAGAGACTAGAAACCCAGTGTTGTAGCTCTAATTGCCTACACAGCAGGAGAGGAGTAAAAGAGGATAGTTTTGCTTCCTGATTTTCAGATGTTCATTCCCACAATGTCCCTTCTCATATTCTATTTGTCTCTTTATTCTTGCCGATTTGTATTTTTTCTCTTTTTTACTATCACATTAGTGAGGACATGGGGAAAAAAGAAGATAAACATCTGTGATCAGTCTATCTTCTTAAACCTAAGGTCATTCATGACATTTATAAGAGTAATTAATCACAAAATAAAACAGCAGATAAAGCAAGAACAGTAATAACCAGCCTGTGATCATTCACTGAGTACATATTGTGTCCAGGCCCACCATACACAAGATCTCATTTGGTCATCCTATGATTAAACAATACATGAGCTGGGTGTGGCGACTCACGCTTGTAATCCCAGCATTTTGGGAGGCTGAGGTGAGCACCTCACTTGAGACCAGGAGTTCAAGACCAGCCTGCCCAATGTGGTAAAATCCTGCCTCTACTAAAAATACAAAAATTAGTCAGGCATGGTTGCACATACCTGTAAACTCAGCTACTTGGGAGGCTGAGGCACTAGAATTGCTTGAACCTGGGAGGCAGTGTTCCCAGACCAAACCCAAGGTCAGGCTGCTTATTCTCACGTCCCAGTAATGAGAAGCAGATGACCTGGGAGAAAAGGGAGTTTATTTCCGTAACTGGTTACAAGGAGAAGGCCTGGAAATTATCACCAGACCAACTCAAAATTACAAAGCTTTTCAGAGCTTATACACCTTCTAAGCTATATGTCTATGTGTAAGTGTGCATTCATCTAAAGACATAAGTAATTAAATTCCTTTAATCTACAACTAATATCTGAGTCCTGAAGACCTTCCTCTGGAGCCTCAGTAAAATTTACTTAATCTAAATGGATTTAGGTGCTGGGGTGATTACCCTTATCTCATCTACTGCTAAGTCACAGAGGTTTGGGGAGTTCCTTCAGACCCCCAATAAACTTGTTTGTGGAGGTCTGGGGAGTTTCTTCAGACCCCCAATAAAACTTGTTTAATCCTAAATGGGTTCTGTTAAGAATTCCTTCATTATTTTTCATGCTTTAAGGCTCAGGAAAGGCCTAGGCAAAACTCTTGGTGGGCTTTTATTACATTCCAGCCTTCTTATAAAGGTATTGGCTCTATCAGCTTTTAATATTTCATTTAACCACTCGGTCAGTGCTGAAAGAGTTGTTATGGAGGCCTGCATTAGTGAGACCTAGCCTGCTGTAACAGGTTGCAGTGAAAGGAGATTGCACCACTGCACTCCAGCCTGGGCAATAAAGCAAGACTCTTTCTCAAAAAAAAAAAAAAAAGACAGAAAGAAAGAAATAAAATCAAAGAATACACAAGGCGTATATTCTTATTCATATTTTAGAATGAAGAAACTGAGGCTACTGAGGAACACGAGGAACACTAAGTAATTTCCCAGAAATACACATAGTAAACAATGAGCAGAAATGAGATCTCTTTGTATGAGATATGTATAATCCATTGTATAATCGTATGTATAATCCACTAAATCATATATATCATCTACTAAATCACATTGTCTCTTTTCTTCTCAGGTATAACTGAAAGTCACTAAGTTTAATCCACTTGTTGTCTCAATTTTCAGTGCTCTAAAATGATAACTGAAATTTTGAAGTCTATGAGATATTGAGTAAGCACAATATTAAAAAATATACAATAAAACTACCCCCAAAAACCTATGTCAACTACTTTCTCTATAATAGGAAAGAAAAATAAGACTGATTTTCAGTCAAATGATTGGAACATGCATTTTCAGTTTAATCTTTAATAACAAGAATACTCAATTAACCAGAACACTTTAGTAACCAAGAGTTCTAGTCCAGGCACGGTGGCTCTTGCCTGTAATCCCAGATTTTGGGAGGCTGAGGTGAGTGGATTGCCTGATGTCAGGAGTTCAAGACCAGCCTGGCCAACATGGTGAAACCCCATCTCTACTAAAAAATATTTTTAAAAATTAGCCGGGCGTGGCTGCATGTGCCTGTAGTCCCAGCTACTCGGGAGGCTGAGGCAGGGTGAATTGCAGGAACCAGGGAGGCAAAGGTTGCAGTGAGCTGAGATCACTCCACTGCACTCCAGCCTGGGCGACAGAGTGAGACTATCTCAAAAAACAAACAAACAAACAAACAAAAAGAGTTCTGATAATAAAAGTGTAGCTGTAACTTGGATTCATACCTCTTTAAAAGTATGGTTGAACTATCTGTAGGCATTTAAGTAAAAAAATTAAATGTCAGTTATATGACATAAAGCAGAAACATGTAATTTGAGTTTGTAAATCTTCTCAGCAGGCTTTATTTTTTCCTCAATGCAAACATGAAAAGCATCAAAATCATCAATATAATGATTCCCATTGAGACTAGAAGTATCAAACAGTGATGCAATAATACGCTTCACTGCTGATACCTTTCTCTATTTACCAGTGAATTTTATAGTCTATTGAATTCATTCTTCTTTTTGAGTAGCTCAAAAGACAAAAAGACTTAGGCTCCCATGCTACCATCTGGTTAGGACAATTTCTGACACATAGTAGGTACTCAATCGTTTTTTGGATGAATGGCTTTCACAGCATATACTAGTCAGAGAATTAATAGATATTTTTCAAAACCCCATAGATACCCAGAATCTCAAATCAATGATTCCTTAATCTTAGCAGAATTTCTTAGTGGGAATAACAAGATTACAAGCTAATAACAGTATTGAGAGAGAAGATTTGGGAGTGAGGGGGTACATTTTAGAGCTCTTCAAACTGGGTATCTTCACCTTCTGCCCTTAGGGGATTAAATGTACCACCTATTATCTAAAATGGTGCAACTTTCTTAGGGGCTCAGGAAAGCTAATCTTAGGAAAGGCAAAGGGAAGGGTGACTACCAATTCGAATCCACGCTGAATATTAATATTTTATATATTCTGCTTTTGCAGATGAGGTTCTCAGAGGAACTGAAATAATGAGGCTGGGGAGCTTATAACAAACCTATGATGTAAGTATTATTACTTTTTCACTTTACGAATGAGAAGGCTGAGCTGCAGAGAGGTTAATAGCCCCAGGTCACGGAGCTAATAAGTGGCACAGTCTGGATTCCATTGCAGGAAATCTGACTCGCCTCCCAGGCCTGCCAACCCATGTGGCTGAAGCCCAAGGTGGAGCAGAGCATATGGGAGATGTTGAATAAAGTGTTTTGGGACCAAACTGAAGCGGCTTCGCTTCAGGTTTGTGATTAATTCTTCATGAAAAGGCTGGATAAGGAGAAATTTTTGAGCATGTGGCAAAGCATAGGACATAGTTATTAATGCATCATTAATAAAATGAATGAGCATACTCCTTTGTTTGGGTAAAATATTGCTTATTCCCCTAAATTTCTGGAACTCTTGCCTTTTTCCCATAATCTGCCTGGGTCATAGACACATGAAAGATTACAGCACAATGAGGACTTAAAATTTAATCCTGGCTTCTGCTTAACATTCATTCAGCTACAAGAGAACAGAGAACACTGCTCTCACCCTAACAACTTGAAAAAAGTCAAATAATCTTCAAAATTATAACTTCCCTTGAGCCCATCAGAGACCTCAGGTGAAATATAAAGGGTGACAACCTCCTCCTAGAATAAAGAAGATGCATGACTCTTTCACTTTTGGCAGATCCTTGGAGGAAGAGAAACTACAATAAAAGTAGGAAAGAAAAAAAAAAAAAGCTGTATTTGGAATGAGTTCTGAGAGACTAAATGTGGGCTAGCAGAGGACCAGTTAAGAATCCTGAGAGCCCCTGACCCGGGAGAAACTGTACTTGCTCACAAGGTCTTTTACTGCAGGCCTCCACTGAGCACTAACAGCAAAAACAGAGGGCCTGCAGTTTTTGTCAACAAGAGCCTCTCCTTCTTGTCGATAGCCATTATATTAGTCCGTTCTCACATTGCTTTAAGGAATTACCCAAGACTGGGTACTTTATAAAGAAAAAGGGTTTAATTGAGTTTCATTGACTCACAGTTCCACATGGCTAGGGAGACCTCAGGAAACTTACAATCATGGCAGAAGACACGTCTTCACAGGGCAGCAGAAGACAGAATGAGAGCCAGCAGGGCGAATGCCAGAGGCTTATAAAAACCATTAGATCTCGTGAGAACTCACTCACTACCACGAAAACAGCATGGGGGAAACCACACCCAGGATACAATTCCTTCCCACCTGACCCCTCCCAACAGGTGGGGATTATAGGAATTACAATTCAAGATGAGATTTGGATGGGGACACAGGCAAACCATATCAGCCATGAAGCCTCATCTACTTCACCAGATGGTTCTTGCAGAAGAAAAAGCTTTATGTGGCAGTGGGAGGGAGAGGAAACATCCCCACCCCATCCTCACCCCAGTTCTCAGGCTAAATTCACTGTTTCTCAGAAAGGGGTTGAAGTAAACGTCACCTGTCACTGAGGAGGGGCAGGTCCTTCCTGTTCCCACCATGAGCTTGGCAGTGAGTAACAAGCCATAGGAGTCTCACTCAGAGAAGTTTGGCTGAGGGAGAAGTAAAAGGAGAACAAACCTTTTGCCTTGCGGGGAGAGGAGGAGCTCTTGGCTTCAGAATATTGCACTGATACAGAACAGACATCAGTTACCATTGGGAGATGAAGGGGGAACAACCTTCCAAACTGTGGAAAAGCAGGAGTTGGGCTTGGGGGCTCATGCCAGTAATCCCAACAATTTGGGAGGCTGAGGCGGGCAGATCACTTGAGCCCAGGAGTTCAAAACCAGCCTGGGCAACACAAAGAAACGTTGTTTCTACAAAAAAAAAATACAAAAAATTAACTGGGCATGATGGTGTACAACTGTGGTCCCAGCTACTCAGGAGGTGAGAGAATCGCTTGAACCTGGGAGGCAGAGGTTGCAGTGAGCCAAGATCGTGCCACCGCACTCCAGCCTGGGCAACAGAGGGAGACGCCATCTCAAAAAAAGAAAGAAAGAAAAAAAGTAGGAGGGGATTCCGAGACAATCTTGATGAAAAAATATCAGAAATGTATTAGCCAATGAAATTTAGATAAAATCAACTGTTTTGATAATGGATTCAAAGCTGAAATGTCACTGGTGCACATTTTGGTTCCCTGACCTCATTTGTATGATTCTACTAGTATCATGATATTTTCATTTCCAAAGAAAAATGTTCTAAATAGAATGCAACCTTCTAGACATTTTCATAGCCTGTTATTTTCTAATTCTTGTGGTAGACAAAACTTGCTCTTTTAAAAGTTCATTGTAGGCCGGGCGCGGTGGCTCAAGCCTGTAATCCCAGCACTTTGGGAGGCCGAGACGGGCGGATCACGAGGTCAGGAGATCGAGACCATCCTGGCTAACACGGTGAAACCCCGTCTCTACTAAAAAATACAAAAAACTAGCCGGGCGAGGTGGCGGGCGCCTGTAGTCCCAGCTACTCGGGAGGCGGAGGCAGGAGAATGGCGTGAACCCGGGAGGCGGAGCTTGCAGTGAGCTGAGATCCGGCCACTGCACTCCAGCCTGGGCGGCAGAGCGAGACTCCGTCTCAAAAAAAAAAATAAAAAAAAAAAAAAAAAAAAAAAAAAGTTCAGTGTATAGCTTGAAATGTTTTACTTAATGAAAATTACTGTTTGAGAACTTTTAGAATTTTTAAACATTCCTGGAACAAATCACTCCCCTATTCTCTTTTTCTGGCTACTGACCTTTCCTCAATCTAGATCACACTTAAATAGGATGCAAGTGGATCTTAACAACCTCCTTAGAGTAAGTTTTTCCAAGACCTTCAGAGCTCCCTGCTTCAAACACACCTCTCAACAACCCTCAGCTGTGGATGGCTTATGAGAAGCTAAACGCAGCCTAGCCCTTCAGTTTCTTGCCATCTCAACAACAAATTCATAGCCACCACCAAATCTCGTGCCCAGTACTCACACTCCTGGTACTTTCAAAGAAAGTTTTTGTAGTGCAAATTTTGCTCATTTTTGTTCCTTAAAGTTTACCAGTAGCAATGTTTGTTTGCTTGTTTTGCCAAATGAAAGAAATCTGAATGTTTTTGCAAAATGTCATCTTAAAATGTGAATTTTAAAAAGACAGCAAACAATTAAAACACTTATAGAATACGTTCTACATACAACTCAGCAAAGTATTTTTAAATGTGAAATTTTAATAGGTTTGGTAGATACCTACGTAGTACTAAAAATATGCCTAATACTGTTCTAAGCGTACAAGTATTAACTTAATCCTCTTAATAATTGAAGAAATAAATATTGCCCATTTTACAGATGAATAAACCGAGAGGCAGAGAGACTAAGTAACTTGCTCAGATTCACACAGCTAGTACGTTGCAGATTTAGAATTCAAACCCAGGTTGACTGGCGGCAGAGATTGTGCCTAGTTGTATGAAAGAGGGAAATGTGGAGGTTTTACTGGGAGAAATAGTCAGTTTCAAAGGCTTTGCAGGAAAATCAATAAGAATCATAGTGCTCTTAATATCTTCAAGCATCAAAGCCAAAGGAACCTCCATTAATATTTTAAAAATTCAACTCTAAATGTCTATGACTTCTCCAGACCTCAATTACTTGTGATTATTTGTCAAAGAACAGTACATAGAAATACTAGAGGGAAACTAGCATTTCTTGATATTTAGACATAAACATGCCAAATAAACTGCAGTCTTATATGTATAATTTGTTTTCTGGTTAGACTAAAGATAAACTGAGTTATGATTCAGAGAACTACCCAAATAGACAAGGCATTCACTTGCAGTGAAATGGATATTTAATCCAGATTCCTTTAGAACCGTTTTGTAATCCAAGTAAAAACCGATGTTAAAACCTAAAGAGGGAAGGAGACTCCCTTGTGTATTTCTACTGGCTATGGAATGCCAGCATGTTCCCATGTCGCGAGAAGGAGGGTGTCCTGTGACGGCTTTTTCTGTGACAGTTCTAACTACTTAGGTTTTCTTTTCACAGTCCTATCTCCGTAAATGTGGTTGAAAATATCAAACTAATAAATTATAAATTAGCATTCCATATAAATTGTGAATTTATGCAATATTAAGTAGATATTGGTGTTCATAATTAGAACTCACACATAGTAACTCCCAATGGGCACAAGAAACGAACAGTTTTTGAGATGCATAGAATGAGCCATGTTTGTTTCTGGTCTCCGGAATTATGCACAGCTTTCAACCTAAATAAACAGTTAATTCACTGAATGACCTGCAGCTAATATCTGATTAATGACCCTTAATTACCAGGAAGCACTTTAAAAATATGAAGAGCTATGTAAATGTTAAGGATATTATCTTCAACAGTGTCTCTAGTGCTTTCTTACACACAGGGCAAACAGCTCTTTATTTCCATCTATTTTTACATTTATTCTCTCTTGCAATGAACAATTCTATCTTATAATCTTATTTTCTTATTTTTGCAACTCAGAACTACTTCCATCCAGTGCCGGAAAAGTGTGTAGTATCTCTGCATGCTGCGCTATAGGGGACTGTTTTGACAGCTTGCCAAGCCATGGATCGTGCTTAGAAAAATACATAAAGAATGAAATGCATTAGAGAGAACAGGAAATTATCCATAAATGGCATTATCAACCAACAGATCGTTAACCACCTCACCTCTCCTGGAGGGAACCAGATAAGATACCTCATAGAAAGAAAAAGATAGGGTTATAAGCAAAGGCAAATTAAGTTAAGTTTAGCTACTCTGAATATAAAATACAGCATTCTAAATTACAAAAATATGACCGTTGCTAAGATAAGTTATTGTCACTCTTGCCACTCTGCAATGCAGATGTTAGCCGCTCCTCTGTATCCCCACTTGCCACTCTGTTTTGCCCAACCTTGACCCAAACACAGAAAAGCCTATCTCCAAATTTCCTCAAAAGAATGCACTAAAATGCCCTAAAGAAAGAATGAGAAATGTCAGTTTCACTGATGATTACTCTGTTGGGGAGTTTTAGGGCAGAAGCTGAGAAAAGGGAGTTAACAGAGCACGGACGATGACCAACTTGATCATTAAGGGAGCACATCTCTTTCCTTAAGTCTTCTAACTGCCAAGCTACCATGGAGCTTCCTACTCTCGATCCCTTCTTCCCTTTGCACCCACCTTGTTGATGCTTTCCCTTTCCCTCTGTGATCCTTACAAGTTTCCTTTCTTGTACTATACCTTGTGGTTAAGGGACTGTCTTTTACTACCTGGACATGACCATTGGGTCTCACTCTCCATCCCAAGAAACTTATTGAATTTTTTTCTTAAAAAACAAGTGCTCTCCCCAAGAGAAATTCTGGCAAATAATCTTTTATCTATCTTATTAATCTATTTTGGAGATGGAGTATATGCATTGATCTGTTTTAGCTAAGCTAAAAGAAAAATTGAACCACTATCATATGGTTTCTAAAAGAGAGTTTGGTTTCTGCTTTGAACATGTCCACTATTTCCCTTCCTTCTGCTTCCCCATCAATGAAATTTCAGAATGGGATGGAAAAATAACCACTATGGAATAAAACCTAGGCAGCTTGGCAAAAAGAACAAGTGAAGCTGGGTGCCACTTCAACCCCTAGTTCTTGGCTCTCAAAGAGTCTTGTTTCAGAGCTTGTTTCAGAAGGTAAGCAAGGACATTTTTTCCATCTGTGGACTTACAAGGGGAATGCTTTACTGTTGATTTCTGTAATAATCATTTCAGAAGAGTGCTACTCTGAGAAGCAAGTGCCATGTTTTACTATCGAATTGTTATTCAAGCATTCCTATAGGCAACACAAAAATCACTTTTATTTGATACTATTAAACCCAATGGCAAATCACCCACAAGTCCTTTATTTCCGCTTGTGCATCACTCCACTTATCCTCCACAATGAATCCTCCATTGTCCCAAATTCAATTAAAACTACAACCAGGCATTACACACACACTGTACCTGGAAAAACCAGCATGTAGCATGCAGTCACAGTAAGCTCAGAGCCAGTGAGGTCTCCTAGCCATGCTTCCAGCTATGGTCAAGTTCCTAAATATCTCTGCTGCTCATTTTCCGATCCACTTAATGGACATCATACAAGACAGACCCCCAACTTATAATGGTTCAACTTTACTTATAATGGTTCAACTTCAAATTGTCCAAAAGCAATTTGCATCCAGTATGCTTCTCAACTTATGATGGGGTTACATCCCAGTAAACCCATCATAAACTGAAAATATAGATCAAAGGTGCATTTTTTACTTACTGTGTCTTCACTTTATAATAGGTTAATCTGGATGTAACCCCATGGTAAGTCGTACTGTACTATTAAATTATGTACTGCTAAAGTCATAGGGTTGTATTAAGATATAAAATATGACAATATGTGTAAAATACTTAACACAACCCTCCTCAAAAAACAGCAGATATGCAATAAATGCCAAATGTTTTACTGCTGTGGCTGATAGCGGTTGACTCCTCCCAGACCAATTACAGAGCAAAAGAGGCCACAGGACAATCGGTTGCACAAACCCTCCTCCAAAGCCACACCCTGAGAGACAGCAATGGCACCTACTCCAATCTAATCCCTCCACTGTCTCCCAAAAATGATAATTAAGGTCTTAGCCCAGCAATTCCAAAGCACTACAACCCCTGCTATCAGTCTTAAAGAATTAGAGATAAGTAACATATGAGCATTGTAGCACTGCCTTAACTTCCCCTAGTTGATTAGTTCTAAACTAATGGGTACCATACCAAACCAGAAGGAAGTTGTTTCAAGATAAAATTCTGTAAGGGGACCAGCTTCTCTAGCCTAACACAATCACTACCTTGTAGGCATCCATGAGACTCAGGTGTCTATTTTATAACAAAACCTAGAGGACTGTCTTTAACTCAGCTGGTCCAAAAGTTGGCTTAAGAATTAAAGCCCACATCTTTGATATGTATATTTTACGATTCATAGTTATGAACTTCACAATGCCTATAGTAAATTTTGATATTAGTTAATAATTTCTCCTTACTATGAAATTGGAGATCATCCTCAAAAAATAATTTTTAATACGCCATAGGCTGAATTCTCACCTAGTATCTTATGTAGTTCTTGTTCCATGCTATCCATGGTGGTGAATCTCCCCCTTAATTCTAGGTCTGATTCAACAAGTTTGACTCAAATTACTGAGTTTATGAATTGATTTCAGCATGTGAACATAGTGAACTGCAGCAGAGGCTTGGGTGAAGATGTGGGCTTATCTGCTGTTCACTAACCCTCAGCAAAGCCTGCTCAAGCTTCCTTTCACCAGGGAAGCTGGTGTCTGCTTGAGGTTCTCCACTCTTGAATAGACCAAGAACTCTGGGAAATCTAAGACTAAGATGTCAGTCCAATTTTTGCACTCAGTTGTGAAGGGCAAGAAAATCAATGGGCTATGGCCATAGCTTCTCCCTAATACAAACATAGTACTGGTCCCCTGATGATGCAGCAATCCATGAGGATCATACGGATCTTTGAAGGAGAATAATCCATTATTATATATCTTCAGCAGAGAGCAATTCCATGGAGGCATTCTTTCAGCAAATATTTATTAATTGCCCATAGATAAGAGGGAATATTTGTTTTATCCCTCTTGGTGACTGGGCAGCATTGTCTCTACTCTCCTGGCACTGACTCTCTGATGATAAGCAGTGTGCCCAGGGAGCCTTGACATCTGGAGCTCAGTCACCAAAAAGCAGCAGAGCCAATGCTTCTGGGATAAAGTCACGTTTGATCTTATGTTGTCTTTCCTAATGTTCCTCTGGCATGTTTTCTATATATTTTTTTATGTTTGCTAAATTTAATTCATTTTTTTCTGTCTGTTTTTTTAAATAACAATTAAAAAACAACACACTTGTCTAGTTTGAGCTTACAACATATTCAGTGTTATTTGACAAAGAGATGTTGCCAACTTCAGAGAATCATTTGGACACTTCCAAGACCTGCAGGTACTCACTAGCCTCATCTTATAAAGGTTTTCAGATTCACCCACATAGCATTATCCATTAGAGCTTGCTCTAACTTAGACTGCAGAAATAACACCGAGAGATTGGCAACATCTTTCTTGAGGGGCTTGAGGTATAGAGGTGGCAGGGACTATCTATAGTCCCATGACCCAGTTAAAACATCGTTTCGTGCTCATGTGCCTTTAAATCCAGAATCTTATTTTATTCCAACTGCAAACTGGCTCTGCTGAACAGCAGTGTGGAGGGTAATTACAGTGAAAGGCAGCAGCTCCCCATGGGTCCTGGGGGCTCAGGACACTTTGTAACCACTTCTGTCACCTCCTGAAGTACACCAATTGTCCTGGGAAGAACAGGAGAGTAGGGGCCAATGAGGGTCTTCAGTGCTAGGAAGCAGCTCTACTCCAGTCTGACTCTGCCATTTGGAAGACCAGATGGGGAGGACCTAGAGCTTTTCCTCCAGCTGCTCCGGCCTTGTGCAACATCCAGGTTATCTCAGCAGAAGCCAAAGAGCCACAGAGAGCCTACCTGGAAGAAAGCAGGCATTAAGAATGCATTTTGCCAGCTCAGCACAGCAGCATGACTAGAGATAAATATATTTGGCAAATAGCATATCAAACTGCTGTTACCACGTAGGGACACAACAGTGCTTGAGAAACATGAATAAATTACTTGGACTATGAAAATCAAGAGTCATAACTACAGAGAGACTGGTGGCTTGACAATGGATGGCAGCAGTGGATGAGATAAGCTGAACAGCTCATCTTTGAGAGCATGGGATAAAGTTTTTTTCCTTCCTTGGAAGCTTTGAAGAAGTGGAACAACAGGAAGGCCATGGTCTCTGTTCTCTGCCCATAGCTACACAAGCTATGCTGCCAGCAGGCACCTGGGCTAAGGCAGAGTGAAGGGATTAAAGGCCTCCGTCTCCATATCCAAAAATAGGCCTTTGCATTCAATGTGCAATGGATTTAGCAATGTTATTTCTTCTGAACATTCACTTTCCATTTCAATTTCAAGTCAGATCCTGTGATCTCAGTAGAACTTTGCTATCTCTCTTTGAATGGCAGAATTCACACATAGAGTGGAAAGAATTTCAACACGGGCAGATTAATACAGCTTTCAGTTAAGACAGAAGTCAATTCAAAAGTTGGTGGATGTATTAGTCTGTTTTCATGCTGCTATAAGGAAATACCTGAGACTGGATAATTTATAAAGGAAAGAGGTTTAATTGACTCACAGTTCCACATGGCTGGGGAGGCCTCAGGAAACGTACAATTATGGTGGAAGGGGAAGCAGACACTTTCTTCACAAGGTGGCAGGAGAGAGAGTGTGTGAAGGTGGAACTGTCCAATATGTATAAAACCATCAGATCTCCTGAGAACTCACTCACTATCACAAGAACAGCTTGGGGGAACCACCCTCATGATCCAATCATCTCCCTCCCTCAACACATGGGGATTACAGGTCCCTCCCTCAACACACTGGAATTACAATTCAAGATGAGATTTGAGTGGGGACACGGAGCCAAACCAGATCAGTGGAGGTTGGGACCTACAACCTAATGAATCTGGGGTGGGTGTGTGTGTGTGTAAAAGTGAGAGCATGTGTGTATGTGTGCGTATCCCTACTCTTTTTATTGGATCAAAGGAAAATCTTAGCTATTCAGATCACTGATGAAGTAGTAAAAGATTCTAGTGGAAACAATGTCAGTTAACTCCATCATACATGAAATTAATTGTGTATCCTTTGGTTTCAGGATAGAAAGTTCTAGAAGCCCTTCGGTCTGTTCACTGCCCACAAAATGGCTGCAAAGCCATTCCCTCATATATTCCAGCTCCTTCCCCAGAAGCCACTTTTTCAAGACTACTTCTTTTCTTTGGGACTGATTTTACTATTTGCCAGGGACATCTGCTCTAAACCCTCTGCTTATTTTTTCCAATGCCAAAGGTGAACTACTTTTCCAAAATGTCCATTATCACTTGTTTCTTCATTCTTTTTGAAATTTTACCTCTTCTCCTAGTGGTTTGAAAAATCATCAGTTTACCTGACCTCTCCATGCCCTGATGTGACACAGCAATGCCAGCTCTCCTCAGGAATGGCTTCATTTCTTCACACCTACTAGCTGTTGTGAGACATGTGACACGCATTATCTTTGATCCTCTAACTTAGGGAGACAATCTAGCAAAGAGGTTAAGAAAACAGGCCTTAGGATCAGTTTGCTTGGGTTCATAATCCCAGTTTCTACTTCAGCTGGCTGTGTGGCTTTGAATAAGTAATTTCATTTTTCTGTGCCTCTATTTCTTTATTTGGAAAATGGGAATAATAATAATGTACTACCTCATGAAGTGTTTGTGAAAATTCAAAGAGTTAACACAATGTAAGATACTTAGAAAGAGCCAGGAAGATAGTAAGTGCTCAAGAGATGTTACTTTATTATCTACACGACAACTTTGCAAGGTGCATATTCTGGAGAGGTTCTGAGGCTATATGGAGAGTAAATGGGAAAGGCACATTTTTTTGAGACAAAATCTGATTCTGTTGTCCAGGCTGGAGTGCAGTGGTGTAACCTCGGCTCACTGCAACCTCCACCTCCCGAGCTCAAGCCATCCTCCCACCTCAGTCTCCCGAGTAGCTGGGACTACAGGCATGTGCCACCACACCTGGCTAGTTTTTGTGTTTTTTGTAGAGATGGAGTTTTGCCATGTTGCCTAGGCTGGTCTTGAACTTGTAAGCTTAGGTGATCCACCCTCCTCAGCCTCTCACAGTACTAGTACTACAGGCATGAGCCACCTCACCCAACCAAAAGGTCCATTTTAAACTTAGAAATATTATCCGGAGCCTGTGCTCTTGCCACACCTCACTGAGATAGTTCAGTAACACAACTAGATATTCGACCTAAGCCTTGATCAACCCCAGACACAATTAAAAGGCAAGCAATGTAATAGCAACAATTGATGATAGTAGTTACGGGTATAAAATTTTGTGTTTCTCTGCCATAGAGCCAACAACACCCCCTAACCCAAGCCTTTCAAAAGAGAAATGAGTATTTTTTTTTGTATGACTTCTGCATGCAAAGCATGGAGGGAAAATGAACAAAGTAAGAAAAGTGAACCAGGAAGGGATGAGACTGTGACAGCTGTGGAGAAGAGAACTACTCATTTTTCTTAGGGGAAAAGGTGTCTTAAACTTTGATCATTTTTACAATAAATCTTTCACTGTGTGCTTTTGTTTCTTTTTGTTTTATATCTGAGTTTTGCTGAAGACTTTTAAGATTTTTTTTTCCTGTGATTACATTCATACCTACAACTTTGCATAGTATATTTAATCCTTTGTTTCATTTAAGGAATAGAAGGTTTTTTTAATTGTCATAAGCTATGAATAATTCCTTTATGGTTTGTGCTGCAGGGATCCTTCTTTAATAAATTTTGCCTATTCAAAGTCACAATGGTATATTTGCTGCAGCAGCAATTAATTCCAGACAATGACCAAAGATGAAATTAGCACATATATTTCACCTTTCTTTTTGCCTCCCTCTACTCTGTTTCCTCATTTAGCTGATTATATTGTCTTTTTAGTGTTTGCTTTGTAATGGTAAATATACTTGTACCTTAGCCAGGGGATTACCAAGGGTGAGGCTGTGGGAGCTGTCAATGCCAGATGCTGTTAAGAATGTGCATTGTTCTTTAGAAAATTTTAAAACAGTAATAAAACCATATCTAAGTCAATGTAGTCATTATTACTACCATGCACCAATAATACAATATCAGTGATAAAATCTTCCTTGTAAGGGCAGTCCACCCCGACCATCAGCTTGCCCTGTATATGCCTCGATCAGGCACTTCACTTACTTTATCTACACTCTTTTCTGCTGTACCAGATAAGAAACACAGAAAAATAGCAATAAGCCATTCTTCTCTTCCTTTATCCCTTTTCTACATTTGTCAGAACTTATAACATTTGTGTTATACTCTACAGCCATACTCCCCATGTTTGTTTTGTGAAATTAAATGGATTCAGTGCTTCCCACAAATAATTGTTTTTATATATTAACACTTATCTCCATCTCCATTTTAGGTGAAATTTTCCTGAGGATAGTGTGCCCTTTCAAGTGATAGATGTTTTAATCCATAAAATATACTAAATACATATATTTTTATGAATGATTGTCTCCATTTTTCCTCTTTGGGACATTGATTATGTGTATCACCTTTGCCTACCTACTATTTTTTTTTTCCTCTAACCTTTTAACTCTTTGCTTCCATTTCAATGTGCTCATTTTTATCATGTCTCTTTCTGTGTTTTCCTCAGTGTCTAATCTCTGTTGTGCTGCTCATAGTTTTGCCTTTGGTTATGCAATGGCTTTATTTATTTGTTTATTGTTGTTTAGTTTTTGCTTTTACTTTTTCCTGATCTCTGCCAACTCACATTTCATCTCCTTGTACTCTCTAACCACCTCTCCATTAGTCCTTATGCTTCTGCTTAGTACTGTTACTATATTAGAGTGGTTGCTTTGTTAATTTTTTAATGAGTAGTGAAATATCTGCCTACAATTTTCATCTGCAGTGCATTTTCAGTATATATTCTTCAACAACAATTTGTTTCTTTCCTTTGTTTGTATAGTAATGACTTTATATGTGTCTGTGCTGATTTCTTTTTCTTTAATTTTTCATCTTTGATGATGGCAATTTTTTTCATAAACCAGTTATACATATAAGGGTCATGTGGGGAAGGAGCCAGGACAGGGTTAATTAAGGATAGAAATTTTCCTAATGTCCTCTATTAACATCCATTAGCTCTTTGAGAATTTACTTTTCCCAGGCTTACAGTTAGTCACTTGTAGGGATATTTCTAATGTAAAGACCCCTGCAGTTCCAACATGATCTCCAGAAACATAGCTTGCTTCATGCAATTGCATTACCAATATAACTCTTCAGCTGGCCGCCTTCTCAACTCTCAGAACAAAACCAAGCCAAGGGAAAACTTCCATGGCAGCCAGTGAGCCTGTTTCCAATTTCCAGACAGAGGCTTTAGTTTTGCTTCTCTAAGTGAAGCCCCTAACTTTAAAAAGGACACATATTTCTGAGATCTACCTACATGGACATCCTTTCTCTAATTTCCCATGTCCCTCTGTTTAATTGCCATCGTCATTATACTACTATGCTCACTCTGTTGTTTAGAATGTACACTATCTCCCACTTTTATTGGAGGCAGATATTGTATTTTCATTCATCATTCTTTTTTGCTCCTTTTGGGTAAGTCAAAAGGAGAGGAGGGAAATGCACTTTTATAGTACAATCTTCAAAATCGAAGTCACAGAATCTTCTTATGAAAGAACCAGTTCTGCAACTAAAAATGACATTTGGAGAGCAATAAAAAGAAAAGGAGAAGAAAGAGATTCAACTTCCCAGTAGAAAATCTGTTCTGCATAAAGAAAACCATAGTAGTGATTATACATCCTCGGGTTCTTATTTACTTTTCCAACTGGCTACTATTTCTTTCAGAAAATCCATGACTAAATCATCTTGTTTGGCAAAACTTGTTAATAAAGAGGTCATTTTACTTCAGTCCCAGAGATCTGTCATTGCAACAGGTACCAGAGACCAGTAACAAGTGCCATTTTTAAAGCTTTCTCTTAATAGCAGTGAGACTATGACTTATCCCATCATAGTATTAAATATATTGTTTTTTATTTAAAAATAAAGTTATAAAGTGGGAATACATTATTCACCAGAGAAAAAGAACCAGCTTACACACATTGACAGTCAGTTATTTTTTATTTGTGGGTGGCAGAAAGACGGTGAGACAAGAGAATTTTCACTGCTGAAAGCATCACGAAATCAGCTGTCACACTTGACATTAAAGTTAATTGTCGATAAATGAAATCTTCTGACAGATTTTCTGTAGCCAATAATTTAGTAAAAGTGCTCTGCTTTGGAAAGCCAAGAATGTCAGCTAAAGATCAACTCCCAGGGCATGAAAATGCCCCCTTTCTGTAACAGAGCGTTAAAATTGGACTATTCCTGCCTCAGTCGAAAACTGAAGAAAGCAAACAATAGTTACTAAGTGCTCCTGCATTCCAAAGCAAAGGGCAAGACCACTTCTGCAGAACTTGCAAAGCAAATAATAAGAAGTCAGTTTCACCATGATTCACTCATCAACCATCTTGAGGGTATAAAAGGATTAACGTTAAAAAGGGGAGAATTACTGCAGAAAGTTATGGGGTGCTATAATATTTTCTCCTTCCATCATAGAAGAGGGAAGAGGGTAAGGAAAAGAAGCTCCTAGTGACCTGCTAAGGGAGTTTGATCTTGACCACCTGGTATATGTAGTGTCCAAGACTAATGTCAGACCATGCCTGGAAAAGTCTAAAGTGAGAAGCTGAAACCTATAGCCACAGAGTAGAAAACTTCATTGGGAACAAAGCACCCTTATTTGTGAGAAAAGGGCAGGTGAGTGTTTTCTATGTGAGATTTGGGTCACATGGAGAAGAAAACCTACCTGGAGGTAGGTTTAAAGAGGACTTATGGGAAGATTGTCTGCGAGAGTGCTGGATATCCCAGAGGCTGAGGTTCAATTCATGAGAATTACAAATAGAGAGCTCCAGTGGGAGTACTTCTATGGAAGCTACAATCATAGCGCCTGAAATAAAGGTAATCACCCTTGGAGTTCTGCCATAGACAGAAGGTACCAGATTTCATTCCCTATTCAGAGGCAACTACTGTTTAACATCACCATAGATTCACTTTACCTGTTCTATAACTTCATGTAAATGAATGTATACAGTACGTGCTCTTTGGTGTCTGGCATATTTTGCTCAGAATAATGTTTTTGAGATACATCCATAATGTTGCATGTATCCGTAGGTTATTTTTTCTTATTATTACTGAATATATTCCATTGCATAAATATAGTTCAGTATGTTTATCTAGAAGTTCTACAGATTTTGTTTCTACATTTAAGTCTGTTTTCCAGTTTGAATGGTTTTATGTATGGCACAAAATACGGATTGAAGTTCATTATTTTTTCATACAGCTATCCAGTTGTTCCTGAAAAATTTCTTGGAAGCACTCTCATTTGCCCAGTGAATTATCCAACAACTTTTGTTGCACAACTAATTACCACAAAAATTAGTGGCTTAAAATAACTTTTATTTTGCTCACTATTTTGTGCGTTAGGAATTCAAAAAAAAAAAAAAGCTCTGCTGGGTGGTTCTTACCTGGGGTTTCTCATCTGGTTGCAGTTACGTGCTGCATGGGACTGCAATAATCTGAAGCCTCAATTGGGCTGGATGTCAAACATGCCTTCCTCTCATGCCTGGCATGCTGGCTGGTGCTGGGAGCTCAGGTGAGGGTGTCAACCAAAGTATCCACAGGTGATTTCTCCAGCATGGCAATCAGAGAGTAGTCAAACTTCTTGCATAATCATTGGTTTTCCCCAAAAACGACTGACTTAAGAGAATCTGGCAGAAGGTATGTGGCCATTCATGACCTACTCTCAGAAATTACATCGTGTTACTTCCATATTCTTTGGATCAGAGAAATCACAACCCTATTTAGATTCAAGAGAACCCTACGTCCTGAGAGGAATTGTATCTAAGAATTTGTGGTCATCTTTAAAACCACAGTACCATATATGTGTGGATCTATTTCTGGACTCTATTCTGTTTTATTGATCTACAGTATTTGTCTGCCCTAATGTCACTAGCAATATCTTAATTACAGTAATTTAAAGTTAAATCTTGAAATCAGATAGTATAAGCTCCTCATTGTTAAAATTGTTTTGGCTATCCTAAGTTCTTTGCATTTCCATATAAATCAGCTTGTCAGTTTCTATTAAATTTTTAAAAACCTGCTTAGATTTCAATTGACATTGTATTGAATCTATAGAACAATATGGAAAGAATTGATTTCTTAACAATATTAAATGTTGCAATCCATAAATATTTTATTTCTCCATGCATTTAGGTCTTCTTTTATTCATTGCAGCAATGTTTTGTGGTGTTTTTTTTTTCATGTAGAGGTTTATACATCTCTCATTAAACTTATTCCTATGTATTTTATATTTTTGATGCTACTGATTGCTAGAATTGACTTTTAATTTCATTTTCCCATTTTTCCTTGTTTGTATATAGAAAAGCAATTGTCTTTGTATATTGACCTTGAACCCTGCAACCTGGCTAAATTCACTAATTAATTCTAATACCTCCGGTATAATGTTGAAAAAACGTCTTAAGAGTAAATATCTTTGCTTTGTTCCCACACTTAGGGATCAAACTTGAAATTTTGGGTAATTATTTCTCCATTGTTTTTCTCCTTCAATTCCACCCTTCATTCTTTCAGGGACTCCAGTCACACATAAATTAGGCTGATTGTTGTTGCCTCACAAATCTCTTAAGCTGTTCCTTTTTTCAGGTTTCTTTCCTCTAATTCAATTTGGATAGATCACTTTCTTCTACGGTTCTCAGTCTGCAGTTAAGTTCATCCAATGAATTTTTCTTTTTCTCAAGGATTACAGTCCATTGCTGTCTGGTGCCCATCATCTGAAAACAGTTGCTTCATATATATTTGTCTAGATTTACAGTTGATTAGGTTGGGAGAACAGGTCAAGTGCCAGTCACCCTCATGGCTGGAAGGCCCATTGACATTTCGTTATGTAAGAGTGCCTGGAGACATATTAGAAGCTAGCCGAGATTTCATCCCAGGTGCAGAAATTAAATATCCACAATGTTTGAAAGGAAAATAATGAGAAAAAATAATTTGTTCTACTTGCACCCTATAGAGTTCAACACATTCAATATACCAGTCACATTACCATTTCAGAAATGTGTGTGTATGTGTTTATGTGTGTATATATAGTATAAGAAAGAGGGGCTGGGAGCTGTGGCTCACACCTGTAATCCAGCACTTTGGGAGGCCAAGGCGGGTGGATTACTTGAGGTCAGGAGATCAAGAACTGCCTGGCCAACATGGCACTTGACAGAGCAAGGCTCTGTCTCAAAAAAAAGAAAGAGGGTAAGTTTGGGGAGCAATAACAATGCTCATTAATTCAGAAATGGAGGAAATGGTGACCTGTAAAACCTTTGGTTGTAAGGAATGAAGTTAGAGTGTGTTTGCGCTGGAGGAGCCCTGGGTTTGGGTTCGGTCCCAGCTCTGTTTCTCGTTAGCATTATTGAGCAAATCATTTAACCTCTCAAAGTCATTGTCCACTACTAATACAGCTAGATTATAACACTGACCCCTCCTTCTTGTCATGAGTAGCAGATGTGAAAGTGCTCTCATTCTCATTTATAGACAGTTTATTATAAAACTTGGTTTAGGAACTATATGATGCAGAAGAACAAAAACTATATATCCTACAGCACGGATGTTGCCAACTCTGTCTTCTCCAAGTATATATATTATAATAATAGCAGCTCTCATTTGCTCAGTGTCTGCTACATGCCTGACACTGTTTGGGAGATTTTAGCTTATTTGCTCTCTACAGCAAACTTGAGTGACAGGCATTAACACCTCAATTTTGCAAATCAGGGAACCAAGGCTAAAGAAAATTAAGAAACTTGCTCAATGTCAAATGGCAAATCAAAAGAATCTAACCTAGACTCTTGTGTCTACAAAACCTAGGTTTTTCCTATTAGACCACATTGACCATGGACGGTCATCATTTCTCTAGTCCTCGGAGCTCTCCTCCATGAAATGAGGATTTTGAACCACATGATAAGTATTATTATCCCTTCTCTTTTAGCATGCACAATCGTTGCATGTTTTTCTAATCTTATTAAACCTCAAGCGTGAAGAAGCCCAATCTAATTCCAAGTCCATATAACTTGAAAATGTTGAATTCTAGGAGTATATTTGACCTGGTTTTCATATTCAGTTTCTGATCTGTTATCAATAAATATTTCAACCTGAACCAAGTTTTTTTTCACTTATTTGAATCAATTACACAGGCCTTGATGCTCAACATTTTTTCTCCTCTGTGCTGGTCATATACGTGATGCATTGCTAGCTGTATCATCTGTGTTTACTTGTCATGGAGGTTGAGGAAATGTGCCCTAGGTGTGTATATTTTAAGAAGATCCCCTCCCCATTTATTCTGATAAGCTGCCTTTTCACTGAGATGGTTTAAAAAACCATATTGTGCATCTGTTTGTGCACAGTTCATCTCACACTGCAGACATATATTATTTTACCCTATGCTCACTAGTATTAATCATCACTTTTATCTCTTTACTTTTAATTCCATACAATCCAGGCCAGAAACATTACCAGTTTCCAACTGTAACTGGGGAGTTGGCCTGAGAAATGAGAAACGGGAAACCCTTCGCCTCTACGTTGTCATGGACAAGATGTAAAATGGGGGCATGGTGGGAGGAAGAACACACTCTGCCTTCTAAGTAGAAGCAAGAGACCAGGCTTGGAAATAGAGATCACTCCACAAGCATTAGTGGAAAGAGGACATACTCAAACAAGCACATAAAATATACCAACCAAGGGACATTCCCTCTACCTCCCTGGCAATCACCACACTCAGGTACTAACAGTATGGCTGGAATTGCACTGTGCATATGAAAGGCATAGAAGAAAAGAAAGCATTGAGCTCCAAGACTAGTGAGGTTTGTGTATGGTGGGTTTGGAGAGAGGAGGGGGCTTCTCCTTCTACAAATGTTTCTATTTGTAGGGAAATGATGAAGTACTAACTGGCTCTTCAGGGCAGACATTCTCCTGGCACAACCTGGAGACCCAGTGGGGACCTAAACCTCAGGCTTTTGTGGTCCAAAAAGTCTTTGATATTCTCTAACTTCAGGTCTCCAAGGGTGATGAGAAATTGATGAGTAGTAATGGGATAACTTGGCTGTCACCTCCAAATCATTAATTTCACTCTCTGATTATCAGCCACATGGTCTTAACACACTTAACAAATTAATGTGTCACTACTGGTCAGTTACTTATCACCCTTGGAGACCTAAAGTTAGAAAATATCAAGGGCATTTTGGACCAGAAAATCATTTGGCTAAAGTGCAATCTTTTAAGGCACTCTGCCTTCTACAGAAACTCAATCTCTACCTCCCAGTTGACCTCTTTTTTAATCTCTTGAATTTAAAATTTATGCAGCATCACTTTTCACTGCATGATTGAAGATTCCAAACTCTGAAATGTAATCATATGCAAAATGTTACTAGGGCAAAAGATCAAGGACCTGTATAAGACAATTTGACACATGCAGAGGCCAAGTCAGAAAGGCCAAGGCAGAAAATAAATTGCAACTAGCAAGGGCATGCAGGAGCAGCTGGGCCATGCTTTATAAATACATTAGCAGTGTGAGCAAAGTGTGTACACGCCTTAATTGTTGTGGTGGGAAGGGAACTAAAATAAGAGATAACAGCAAAATGGTGGAGATATTAAACAGCTCCACCTTCATAAGATATATATTAAATGCCTAGATAGTTTTACTTAATTTTTGACAAAAACAAAAGACTTCAATAACTAGAGGCCTAATTCTTACTGTACTTGAATTAAAAAGGAAAGTCAGACTGATGAAAAAATACTTTATCAACAGCCTACTGGGCATTTCTGAATGCCTCAACATCACTGCAAACTCAATCCATTCAAAACAAAATTCATCACATTTTCATCGAAAATTATTCCACTCCCAAAATATTTGTCATCACTGCCAATGGCACTACCATTCATTTTCCCAAACTGTCAAGTCTTAAAACTTTTGAGTTATCTTTGACTCATTTCCCTCCCATACTTAATGTTCATTGTCACCAACTTCAGGTTGTTTTTTTTTTTTTACTTCAAAACATCTCTTGATTGATTTCTTTCTCGGCATCAATTGCTTCCTTTAAATGTTTCATCCCACAATTTAACTCTTACACCATTTCTGGATGCCTCTTGGGATCCACTCATTTTATACATCACATTTCTTGTTGCAGTTCTTTTTCCAAAACCTCTGTTTTCTGTGTCATCAACTCTTCGCACACCAGCATAGTTCTACACGAGATATAAAATCTTATGAGATGTGATTTGCCACCTCCAGCCTCTCATCTCTAGTCTAGTCACCAAACCTCTCAGAATTTCCAATTCTTGCCCCCATCAAAGGCACACTACTTTTCTCAAACACCCAAAATAGACACAAACACTGAATATAAGCTCTGTTTAGACCTAGACTCAGGGGGCCTCAAGTGTCCAAGTTCTGATTCTCATTAGCCACATGGACACCTTTGAGTTTTGGGATTGAAAATAAAAGGCAAGAAAATAGGAGAAAAGTAGCAGCACTGACACTTTAAGCAGAATTTAGCTTGGGCCATTGTGCATGCTTTTCTTACAAGATAAGTAACATTGGCGTATATAGCCAAGAACCTGTGGTCTTGACAACTTAATACAACAAAGGTTTGTTTCTCTCTCATGCCACAGTCCAATGTTAGTCTATGGTGGAGTGTGGGACAGTAAGAAGTGGGGAGCAGTGGATAACAGGAGAACTCAGGCACCCAGACACCTTGAACCTGGAAGTGCTGCTACTTTCAATATGACTTTCAAGGCTGCTGAAAAACAAGAAGAGAGAAGAAATGAGGGTCATGCCCAGGAGCTTTACATGGGCCAGGCCTGGAAGTGGCTTATATCACTTTCACCCATATTCTATTAGACAGATGGTCAAATGGCCCCAAACTAACTACCAGGGATCTGGAAAATATTGTTCAGCTATGCGCCCAGGAAAAAGAATAACACAGATATTTTTGAGAACCAGAACTTTCTGCTCATCATCCAAGTTTCAACTCCTTTCTGGCTACCTAAAACTGTGAAAGGAAAATGAAAATCCTAGGACCCCAAACTCACTATGCCAAAGGGAAAAGAAGCTTAAAAGCTGAGTCATGCAAAAAGACTGCCTTTTCTTTTGTTCCTAAGTAGAATAGCTACAGATAGAAAGCCACAGATCTCCACAGTTGGCTTCCCTCACCCTAATAATGTAAATCAACAGCTTATCTTCATGGTACAGGATAAGAGGAGACTAGAAATCATCCCCTCCCCCCGCCCATCCTGCAAAGTGCAGATTTACCAGCAGATGAATACCTAATTGACTGTTCTCTTTAACCCCTCCTTTTCATGCAACATGTCGATTCAGTGAGCTCTAATCAAAGCCTCACAAGAATGTGACGATACCTTCTGTATTAGTTTGTTCTCACACTGCTATAAAGAAATACCTGAGACTGGGTAATTTATAAAGGAAAGAGGTTTAATCAACTCACAGTTCTGCATTGCTGGGGAGGCCTCAGGAAACTTACCATCATGCCAGGAGGGGAAGCAAGCAGGTCTTACATGGCAGCAGGTAAGAGAGACAGAGCATGTGCAAGCTCAGGAAAAAACTACCATTTATAAAACCATCAGGTCTCATGAGAATTGACTCACGATCATTAGAACACCATAGGAGAAACTGCCCCCATAATCCAATCGTCTCCCACCAGGTCACTCCCTCAGCACCTGGGGATTACGATTCAAGATGAGACTTGGGTGGGAACACGAAGCCTAACCATATCACCCACCCTCTTTTTCTTTCCCTTTTTCCCTCCTGTCTGTTTTTTTCCTTTAAATGTTGAAGCCTTGCAAATCCTCTTTGGAAAAACTTGTGGGCCACAGATCCTACTGTGGCTCATGTCTTTTTCTTGGGCACATCCTCAACCTTGGCAAAATAAACCTCTAAAATGATGGAGACTTGCCTCAGTCATTTTCTCTGGTTTTACAAACCTACTCTTAGATTTGCCCTCCAATCCATATTTATTGGCTTAAGTCACTAATTCCCATTGGGGAAGCAAACCCTTAAGTGGTTTTTATTCATTTTTAAAAATCATATGTGTTACAGTATTTCCTCTTCTGGGCTTTGCCTCCTCTGTTTGGTTTTGACTAGTTAAGCTCTGGATATACCACTGCACCATGACTGGCAGGTTCTAGCCTGTTCTCACACAGCCTCACATTACAGGAGAGTAGACCCTACACACTGGTGGCTGATTCCGGTGTTTCAAAGGAATAAAAATTATCTCAATTATTCCAACATTCGTACTGTAATTATCCACATGTAGAGTTTAATAGAACAAACTCTGGAGTCGAGAGACCTGGGTTCAAATTCTATAGGGCCCTGTTATCTGGTATGTAACCTCACTGTGGTATCAACCTCCCTAAGCCTCAATTTCCTTGTCTGTAAAATGCAAATAATAACATTTTCAGAATTGTGAGGGTAAAATAAAAGCTCTATTAAAAGCTTAACACAAAAGCATTAATCAATTGAATGAAGAGGTCATTTGGCATTGTGGAATTAGTGACAAATTATTAAAAATACCAAGGATAGATTCCATAAGGTTAGCATTTTAGGCAACAGCAACAGGCTGATGGAGAAGATGTTTGGAAATCAGGTAATGACCTAGGAAGGTTCCGCTGCAATGTCTGAAACCAAAGTTAATCTCCTCTTTATAATAGGCTAGTAAAATGGGATGCTTCTGACTCTGCATCTTTGCAGAGCTTCCATGAATAATAAAGTAAGTGGCAAGTACCTGCACGTCCTGAGGCAGAGTGTTAAGATCGCACAGGAAGGCCAAAGGACAGGTGAAGCGATTTTCAAACCAATCAGACCAGTATTACTCCACCAGTCACCACCAGACCATATGCAAACAAACAAACAAACAATTTATTAATGGACGGGAGAAGAGGCCAGAAAAGGGGCTCTTTTGGAGAGAGTCGTGTGAGAGCTGTGTGCACAACTCTCCCTCCAGAGTAAAAGAGGGGGTTGCTTCCCCCAACTTCCAGTCATAGAAGGGCTCCCCCTGGAGAGCCTGGCACATCCTCTGGTGTGAGGGCTGTAGAGGTTTGGATCCAACTCACTTCCACAGTCTGAAGGCTAAGGAACTGATGGACCTGCAAAGGTGAGCAAAGAACATGTAACAGCAGGCAGGATGCACATTTCCCAAAGCTACCAGCAAGAGAAGGCATTATTATCAGAATTTTGCTTGGCAGTTCTGTGCAGGAAAGACAGTCGGAAAACCCTCAAAAGCTCTAATGAAAGAAAGAACCAGAAAATACATCACAGTCTTGCATCCAGAGGGCAAGGACTTCAGTTTACACTCACACCCGCCCAGAAGTCAACAGCCTTCTTCCCTAATCCCCTGTACTGCATGACTCAACACTGGAGGGACAAACCAGCCTCCAGTAAAAGGGAAGTGGGAGAGGAAGGGCTGAGAAGAGAAGCTGGCAATGCCCTCCTCCCTCACCACAGACTTCATGCTCAAAGCAGGACCAACCTGGGGTGAGGGGAAGCTTTATCCTGGTTAAAAGTTTAAAGACTTACTGTAGTCTCTCTTGAATGAGTCGGCTGTTATGGCTGAAGAATATAGAGGGACTTGCCAAAGTTTTGTCTAGTGACGGGAAGACCTGGCCCCTGACAGTATGTTTGAAGGGGCAGCAGGAGAAAGAGGGAGTTGCTTCCTGCTCAGTCTCTAAATAGGGTCCAGCTCATTCCATAAACCAGCATTGCCAGTTGACTTAGCCTGCTCTCCCAACCTCTTGATTTGATCATGGCTCCTGTCCTCAGACCAGATGTCTTTAGATATAGTATTCATTCAATAAATATTTCTTGAATAGCAACTATGTGCCAAGTACTATTCTGTTGCACACTAGAAAAATACCTGCTTTCATGAAACAAATAAATAGCACCTACTGCAGGTACTGTGATGGCTTTGTACTATGTCAGTTTGGCTGGGCTGAATTCCATTTCCCAGAATTCCATTTCTTGTGTATTTCTGGCTAGGTCAAAAGGAAGATTCTTGGGGATGTAAAGAAAAGAGGGAGGCAGCAGCCTCTCGTAGCTCGCACACGTTGGTCCTGCTCTGACCTCACTGGCATAAAGCAGCAGCCAGGACTACCTTCCCCAGTCCTCCTTCAGCTTCTTCAATATCTGGGCCAGGTTGACTCCTTGGCCACGTGTGTGTGTTTAGCTCCTTGAGGAAGGGCCTTTGTTTCTGCATGATATCCTCTTTGCAAAGTCAAAGGCAACAACAACAACAACAACAACAACACAGGTTTCAGTCCATCTTCATGAGTTTCAGCACATGCTTGTGGGTTCCAGTTAGCCCCTGATCACTCTACCATATACCCATATTACATTCATTCTTCTCTCCTGATTGCTGCGCTGTGGACATTAAGCTCCAGCAACAACTAGAGAGAGAGAGAGAGGGAAAAACAGTACAAATCAACAGACAGACAGAAAGACATACAGACAGACAGATCAAGATTTTCTGCTTAAACGCTGAGCATGGAAAAACTGGTCTGGTGGAGGTGATAGGGAAGTTGTTTTAAAGAGTCAGGTAAACCTAAGAAGGTAACATTTGAGTAGAGAGAGACCCAAATGAGGTAAAAAATGAGGCATGAGAGGATCTGGAGGAAAATGATCCTGGCAGAGAGAAGAGTAAGAACAAAGGCCCTGGGTCAGGAAAAAGAGTGGGCATGTTGGAGAAACAAAAAATCCTACATGACTGGATCAGAGAGGGAAACATTGAGGTTACTGGGTGGAGAATTGACTGGGGAGCATCAAAAAGAGACAGAAAGTCTTGGCAGAGGCTTAGGCTGTAGACCAGTGGTAGAAGTGTACAGACTCCATACAGTCATGAGCCGCATAACAACATTTCGTTCAACAACAGACCGCATAGACAATGGTGGTCCCATAATATTAGTATGAAGCTGAAAAATTCCTATCACCTAGTGACGTTGTAGCCATCATGACATCATAGCCATGATAATATCATAGTGCAACACATTAAGCACGTTTGTGATGATGCTGATGGAAACAAACTTACTGCGCTGCCAGTTGTAGAAAGATCTAGCACATGCAATGATGTAAAGTACATAATACTTGAAAATGACAATAAATGACTGTTACTGATTTATGTATTTACTATGCTATACTTTTTATCATCTAGAGTGTATTCCCTCTACTTATTATTTTTAAAAAATGTTAACTGTAAAACAGTCTCAGGCAGGTCTTTCAGGAGGCATTCCAGAGGGCATTGTTTTTGTAGGAGATGAGAGCTTCATGTGTGTTATTGCCCCTGAAGACCTTCCAGTAGAATAAGATGTAGAAGTGGAAGACAGTGATAGTGACGATCCTGATTTTGACCCTGTGTAGGCCTAGGCTAGCATGTGTGTTTGTGTTGTCGTTTTTAACAAAAAAGTTTAAAAAGTAAAAAAATAATAAATTTAAAAAGAGAAAAAAGCTTATAGAATAAGGACATAGGCTGGGTACAGTGACTCACGCCTGTAATCCTATCACTTTGGGAGACCAAGGAGGGCAGATGACTTGAGCTCAGGAGTTCGAGATCAGCCTGGGCAAGATAGTGAAACCCTGTCTCTACATAAAGCATACAAAAATTAGCCAGGTGTGGTGGTATGCACCTGTAGTCCCAGCTACTCAGGAGACTGAAGTGGGAAGATCACCTGAGCTCGGGAAGTTGAGGCAATGAGCAGAGATTGTGCTACCGCATTCCAGCCTGGGCAATGGGAGTGAAACAAGAAGAAGAAGAAGAAGAAGAAGAAGAAGAAGAAGAAGAAGAAGAAGAAGAAGAAGAAGAAGAAGAAGAAGAAGAAGAGGAGGAGGAGGAGGAAGAAGGGGAGGGGGAGGGGGAGGGGGAGGAGGAGGAGGAGGAGAAGGAGAAGAAGAAGAAGGAGGAGGAGGAGGAGGAGGAAGAAGAAGAAGAAGAGGAAGAAGAGGAAGAAGGAGGAAGAAGGAGGAAGAAGAGGAAGAAAGAAGAAGAAAGAAGAGGAAGAAGAGGAAGAGGAAGAAGAAGAGGAAGAGGAAGAGGGAGGAGGAGGAAGAGGAGGAGGAGGGGGAGGGGGAGGAGGAGGAGGGGGAGGGGGAGGAGGAGGAGGGGGAGGAGAAGGAGAAGGAGGAGGAGGAGGAGATAAAGAAAATATTTTGTAAAACTGTACAATGTATTTGTGTTTTAAACTAAATTTTATTACAAAAGAGTCAACAAATTTAAAAATTTAAGTTTATGAGGTAAAAAAAGCTACAGTAAGCTAAGGTTAATTTATTATTAAAGAAAGAAAAACATTTTAAATAAACTGAGTATATCCTAACTGTACAGTGTTTAGAAAGTCTACAGTAATGCAATGTCCCAGGCCTTCACATTCACTCACTACTCATTCACTGACTCACCCAGAGCAACTTCCAGTCCTGCAAGTTCCATTCATGGAAAGGGTCCCATATCATCCTGTATCTTTTATAGGGTATTTTTACTGTACCTTTCTTATGTTTTGATACACAGATACTTACCATTGTGTTATGGTTGCCCATGGTATTCAGTACAGTAACATGCTGCATAGGTTTGTGACCTCGGAGAAACAGGCTGCACCATACAGCCTAGGTGCATAGATGACTATACCATCTAGGTTTGTGTTAAGTCCTCTCTGGGATGGGCACACAGCAACAGAATTGCCTAACCATGAATTTCTCAGAATTTATCCCCTTCATTAAGCGATGCATGACTGTACATATTTTGAAAGTAGAGGTGACAGGAATTATTGATGGAATGGATATTGTTGTGAGGGAAAAGAGAAAAATCAAGAAAAAACCCACAAGAATCCCTGTCCTCAAGGAAACAGTCTGTGGTTTGATATTTCTAGAGTAAAACTTAAATCACGCCCTACAAAACGAAGGAGCATGGCTCTGTTTCAGAGCATTTGGTGAGGACTAGTTCTATACACACTCATACTCATACATTCTTGCAAACTCCCTTAATTATTCGAATAACTGTGTCTTCCATCCTCCTCACTCAACCGTGAGCTCCAGAAGGGTGGGGATTATTCTTATTCATCATTTCTTGCCCCACTCCACTTAGTGCAGTGATTTGTGGATAATAGGGTTTAACGAATTTTTTTGTGTTGATTTTGCTTCAAAAAAAATTTGAAGCCGGGTGTGGTGGCTCACGTCTGTAATCCCTCCTTTGGGAGGCCGAGGCGGGTGGATCAGGAGGTCAGGAGATGGAGACCATCCTGGCTAATACGGTGAAACCCCGTCTCTACTAATAATACAAAAAATTAGCCGGTGTGGTGGCGGCGCCTGTAGTCCCAGCTACTTGGGAGGCTGAGGCAGGAGAATGGCCTGAACCCGGGAGGTGGAGCTTGCAGTGAGCCGAGATCGCGCCACTGCACTCCAGCTTGGGTGACAGAGCAAGACTCCGTCTCAAAAAAAAAAAAAAAATTTGAAACATACAAACTGTTGTAAACTTCCCTAATTCCTTCAAATCACATTACAAAGTGGCTTATGATTTTCTTTTTTAGAATGCTGATATATGCATTTGTTTATATATGCAAATTTTTTATCTTTGGCAAATTTCAAGGACTCGAGGGTACACCATGAATTAAAGATTATAAAGGAGAGCCTTTTATTCTTGCCATTTACTTCACAAAAGAATTAGAATTTATTTTAACACAGTATATTCATATCTTAGACAGATTTTAGGCAACTAAATGCTAAGAGAGACAACTAAAGCCAATTCAATATCTTACACATGTTGGATACTAATTAATACAGTTAATTAAAGCAATTTGAAATCTCCCTTTCCTGATTCCATTAGCATTGGCTTTTTCAACTAATAAAGAACTTTTCTTAAGTATTATGAATTGTTATGAAAATCACAAATTGCAGAGGCATTTATGGAGGAGAAATAATTTATTCATTAATTACTAAAATTCACTGACCATAAATTTGTCACCGAAATAAAACTGTGGCACTTATGCCCAGATGCACTCATAAATAACTAAATAATTAAACTCACAGCCAAAGAACAAAAGCCGCTCAATGGGCACAATGAAATCCAAATTAGTATCTCACAGTACTAAAATAGAAAATGTAATAAAAATTATGCTAATCTGCATGCGACCCTGTCAAAGCTTTTATGCTAGCAGTTTCCAGAAATTCCACTTTGTTTTCCAAAACTGAGCTGCTGTTCGGTGTCCCTTAACTGTGGCAAAGTATTTGAAACATTCCAAGGCATATGTTGTCCCTATCAACACTGTATGGGTTGTGACAATGAGGACCGTGATCTTCCAGTTCTATGAGGACATCCTCCCCTAACTTCTCATTTTACCAGCATGGGCCCAAGCCTCCTCCACTGGATACAAAGCTGGGGGAAAGAAAGATGGAGAGATGAGAACCAGCATTATTGAATACCTTTGATTCACTAATATTAATAACTGCACTCAACACCTGGCTTAACTATATGCACTTATTTAACCCCCATGATATATTTTTCTTCATTTTCAAACAACAAAGTTGATATCAAAGGTTTAATCAGATTCCTCGAAGTCACCCAGGACCAGAGGTTTTGTATCTAGCTTTTCTTAATTCCAAAGTCCATATTTTTGTTTGACCTGAAGATAAGACCTCAAGTCCTATACTCATTTTGGGCATCCTGCTCAGAAATCCCTAGAAATCTGTAGCTCTGTGTTGAGTCCACTCCGGATAGACCAGCCTGCTCAGAGGGTAGAAGCTCCCTTTTTTCATGAATCTATTTTACCCAGCAACATCATCCTGTCTTTGGAAAGCAAATCCATGAATATATTGAATGTAACCTAGAGACCCCTGACATATCAGAAGCATGTTGATTATGAAGGATCACTCACATTTACTGTGTTCTTTAATGCTGTATGAAAATATGGGGAAACTGGCAAGACAAATTCACTGGAGGAGCCCTTGAATAATGAGTCAGATATCAGAAAAGTGAGTACATGCAAAATAATTAGTTACCATTTCTGGCTTTTTCCTGCCCCTGCTAGTTTTTTTAAAAAATAACCAGGCTTGGGTCCATAGAATTTCAACTTCTTATCTTTGCCCTCCTACTTAACTGAGTCACCTTGGCCAAGACCTTGACCTTGTAGAGCCTCTATCTTATTTGCAAAATTGTGTCAATTAAGTCAACTTCACATAGCTGCTAGACACTGGAACAAGAGTATGTGCACCCAAAAAGAGTTCAAGAGTTAATGTACCCCCATGTATGTTTTTCCTTGACCAGCAGAGCAGTGTTTTTAAATATGAATTTGAACTGTCCCAGTCGGGCACAGTCCCCATCACTCCCTATTGTCGTATAGCAGGCAGCTCCACACATTGACACTCTCTGCCTGGGCCCCGAGGCATTTAAGCTTGCATCTTATATGTTTGATTGTCTTCTGTAGCCATATGGCTATTGTAAATATTGTGTATTTCTTTGAGGATAGGAATCATATCTTACTATCTTCAGATCACAAACATATATGCAACAGAATGTCATGCAGATAGTGAGCTCTAAATGGAAGTTTCTAGAAATGAAATAATATGGATGGTGTCTTGATAGAAGTTGTGGCACTCTCTATAGAGAAATCATTCTCACAAACCTGATCAAACTGCAAAACACTGACTTCCAGGACCCAAGACACTAACTAGTCTTCATTTGGCTTGCCAGAGAACACTCAGATTCTTTTAAAGAAATAATCTTAATGCCTGACTTGGATAGAAAACCTGCATTTGTATTCTACAGCAATGGTTCAGGTCATGAACGTTTCACAAGGAAATCAAATAAGTAAATCAATAGTACAGAAACTGTTTACCCCAGGGCCCATCTGCTACCCCGTGGTTCATTATAGTACTTAATATTGCCATGATTAGAGTTCCTCTCTTGTGAGTTAAATAAATGGTATTTTGAATGTATGAAAAGTTATTATATATTCATCTAAGCAACTTCCAAAGAATTTTTACACACCACTGAGTACCGAGTATTGCATAGCACTGGGGGAGGTTCAGCCGGAATCTAAAGCATGATTTATAGGTCAGGCTAGCCACAGGAGAGGGTAAACAACAAGCAGAGTTATTTCAGACCCGCTATTCCAAACTTTCTACTGCAGGCTAGGTGCCTTTATTTCTATCTGCTTGTGAAAGAATAACATACGTGGAAGAAAATTGCATGCTCCAGACCCCTTGTCATTGATTTACACAAACAGAAAAACCCAAAAGTTTACATCGGTTCCACTTCTTTCTTCATAATTGGACAAGTTTTCTCCGGTGGTTTAAATCATTCTTTTCAGCCAAAGCTTTCTGATTGCTCCTTCCTATTAACTTTATTCCTCTCAGTATCCTATAATAGGATAATAACAAGAGCATTGGAGTCTTAATTTAGCAAATAAAAAGGGAGACAAAATGATTAGCCCCAAATCCTCATTCAGCACTAGCAACTGGCTCCCCTTCTCTGGCTCTCTTCCACATCATACTGTTCAGACACATGTGGCCAGGGATCCAGGTCAGCAAGATGGGCTCCATCGGATGTAAGTGGTGCTCAGTGCAGACCTCAGTAGGAGAGAATACTTTTCAGCCTGGAGGCCTTTGATGACACATTTCTGGGGGAGGTTAACAAATCATTCATTATTCTTGTTTTTACTCTATAATAATCCCAAATATGTGGGCCATGAGTACCCTGGAGATTTGGAGAATTAATACAAGAAGGGATAGAAGAATCCATATTTTCAGAGCATATATACTCAAACAATGTCTATAGATTGCATAAATGTCTTGCACGTATAGCTGCTACTGTTTTAAAATTTATATGATTCATATGCACTGCTCGGATTTATGAAATAACAATTATTTGAAGTGCTATTAAATTCATTATGATTTTCTAATTATGCATTGCCACAATCATTACATGATAAAAGTACAGATACGATTATGTAGAGGTTACTGGAAAATAAATGAAGTTTTGTGCCTTCAGAAAGTTGAGACCCACTATTCTAAATGATATGATCAAGTTTATGTTAAAAATAAAATTGGATACAAGGAACCCAGTTTCTTTTTGGGTAATGAACATTTGAAGCACACTTTTCAACACTTTTATTCTTTCAAAATTTTATTATTCCATTTATACCTTTTTGTGTCTATTTTTTTAAAGTTTTGTTTCCCAAGAAATGCCTATTAAATAATTTCTTACTTAGGTGTTTCATAGTAAACATATACTTTTTATTAGGAATTTTTATTTTTTTAAATTAAAATTTCCTTTCCATTCCAATACTTACTTTAAAGACACCTAATTGAGAATTGCAGCTTTTATGTTTTTTTCAAATTATTTTGAGTTTATTTTTAAAGCAATCACAGAATCTCCAACACTGGTTCATCTGCATCAGAGCCTCTGATGCACACATGGATATCTAGTCATTATATTTATTTTTTATCACTTTCTGTCAATTAAGAACATTCTGTATTGCTTAGTTCAGAAATAGTGCTATAACCAGTGACATAGCCCTTTGTCTTACAACTGGCTCCATGCCAGAAAAATATGACCGATTTTTCTGAAGAAAGAAGTATATGTCCCAGAGTTTATTGAGGTGATCCCCAAGCAAACTTACAGGCACAACGCTGATTTCAGTATAGACTTCCTACTGGCCCATCTATGGACTCAAAAATCGCTGCCCTACGAGAGAAAACCTGGGGAAAGGGCAATTGTCATTATGCAAATTGTACTGGTCTTTTTCAATATTTGAAAAGTCTATAAGATACTATGCTTAGAATACAATAAATTTCAATTATCTCAACCTAGAAGGAAAGAAAGAAACTGAAGCAACCTACCAGAGCCATGCACTTGGCAATGATGCGTAATTGACACTGTTGAGATGGGTTCTGAGTATGATCATTTTTATTATATTATAATCATTATCATTTCACACATGAAATGTAGCATAAAACCAAACACTAAAATACTACATTTTCACTGGGCTTAATTATAGACCTTAAGTCATATTTTAAATACATTACACACACACACACACACACACACACACACATACACACACACATACACACACACACACACAGTATAAATCCTGAATGCTTGGTCCACTTATTCCATTGCTTGACTAATTGACCTTTGTAACCAAGAAAACAGTCCTGGATCTCCACCAAGAAATAGCAAAAGTTTCAAAAACAACAAGTAAAGACCAATTATGAAACGTGTCCTCAAATAAATTGTTCCTCAAAATGATTAACAAAATCACATGGGGAATTTTTGCTTTTTAATGCATCTTCTCATCTCCCATGACTAAAGTTTCAATAGGTCATAGATAGAGCCTAGCGTCTGTATTTATTTAACCCATGAGGTAATTCCAATAATTAGAGAGGTTTGGGTACCACTTACTTGACTTTCTGTTTTTAGAATGTCCCATATGCTCTAATCACCCTCTGGTATTTTTCTGAAAACCTACCAGATTTGCCAATGTCAGTGGCCAACCCTAGTCTTCCATGCTACCTGAAGTCTAGCCCACAGCCTACCTCTTCTTTCTTTGCTAGCAATCAGAGAAACAGCACAGCACATGTTTGGACTAGCCAGATCTAATAATTAATTGGCATTTGCTGTCCACATGGGTTGTTTGTAATGATCATCTGTTCTGATTTGTGGCCATTGTGAGTGATAGACTTGCTATTCTGCAGCGACTATGACAGATGCAAAGAAACAAGGGACAGGATAAAGAAGAGTACCAGCCTTTGTGCACTCCCAAGGCCACAAGCAGTTCTCACAGTGACCATGTAGCAGTGGATCTGGGAAGACCGCAGAAGCCTAGTGATCCGCAGCTGGGAACTTTACCTTTGTTTGACATCAACATGTTCTCTTATTGAGTCATTTTAATTCAAAGTGATACATGTTTTCTGTTGTTTGTTGTTTGCTTTGGTTTGGTTTAGTTTTAAAGACTGGTGACCAAACTAGTAACTTTTGCTCACAGCTGAGGCACCCAGTTCTTTAGTAAATCTAGATAAAATCAGAATTTTCACTAAGACTTTGCACCTTCTTGAGCTACTTTGAATTTTTCCCAGAGTTTCTGTAAGGACTTGACCCTGAAGCATTTCATGAAATTTAGAATTTACTGCTTCAAGATGTTTGTGGTTACAGGGAGAGTCACACTGTGGAATAAGAAGACTTCCACCCAGCCACCCAGTTCCACTCTCATGACTTTCCCCATTATTACTCCCGTACCTTCTCCTAACCCCCAGTTCTGCAACCTCAAGGCAAAACAGTGCCAAAGTCTGGATATAAGGTGGGATACAGGAGTGATTAAAGTCATGAGCTTTAGCTGGGGTCAGACTCCCTGTATTTAAATCCCACCCTGGTCAGCACTGTGACTTTGAATAAGACTCTTGGCCATCTCACTTGTTAATTTCCTTCCTTTATTTCCTTCCTTTATTGGCTATCTCACTTGTTAATTGTGAATGATAATAATGGTGTTTTCTCCACTGGGTTTTTGGGAGAATGATATGAGACCATGTATTAAAGCACAAAGCATAGAATTTGGAACATTATAGGTTCCCACAATATTCCCCAGGGGGCACTTAATATTTGATGACTGACTGAGCTATGAAATGATGCACCTGATCGGCTTCCTGCCTCATTAATTAGGATTAGAAATGGCATCCAGCTCAGTATTTTATTATTAATACTCAACTAAATACTTGGAGAAATCAAATACCAATGATTTCAAGAAATTTGCATCTAGTTAGGAATACACTGTAAGCACATGAAACAAGAGATCTGAGAGGCAAAATACAAGGTGATTAAATTAATAAAATAGAAAATAAAAGTTAAGCAAAGTCATGTTCAGAGTTTGGTAATGATATTCAATGAAAGTATTTTGAAGGATACATTTTCAATGTGATGTTAAAAATACTAAGTAACTGAATATGGCAACTATGAGAGAATAGTTCAAATGGTGGCTACTGTTAAGAAACATACATTGATTGATATAACTGGAAATAGCAGGTCAAAGCAAAACCTTAGCCAAGGTGAGATGGGAAGGGGCAAATGGCAAACAATAGAGGCTGGATGGGAGAGTTTGTGTTGATTCCTATGGGCATTTGTAGCTGTAAGCTTCAGGGAGAGAGAATAGGAGAGGCGCTGGTGGAGAACAGCCTCCAGGAAGAACAAAGGAGTGTTGAATGTGGGCCCCAGAGCTCTGTGGGATGAATGGAGACAATACAAGTTAATCATGTACTATTCCAGAAATAATGTTCTGACAATATTTAACATAATTATAATTTCTATCATTTCATGAAATCAGAATCACTCAAACACAGAGAAAAATGTTTCCATGGCATTATCCTTCATGACTGTAGTGATGGAGTGGACCATATGCACACACCCAGGGGGCTGTGAGAGAGAGGAACTATGGGAACCAGCAAAATATAAATGCAGAGTCTGGCTTAGAAGTGATCAGATCTGCACTACCTCCTAGCTTTGCCAGTTGCTAGCTGGGTAACCTTTGTCAGGCTACATGACCTCCGTGAGCCTCAGGATCCTTCCGGGTAAAACGTGGATCATGCCCACCTTGCACAGTTGTCCTGGGGATTAAAGGTAACACGTTCCGTAGAGTAAGCTTCCACACAGTAAGCTCTCAACAAATGCTAGACATTATCGTGGCATGCAATGCATGTAATTGAACCCAAATAACATGAAGGGCTAGAGTTGAGAGTACTCAAAGGCCCTATCAGAAGCCCTGGGTTTTATTTTACTTTTTTTTTTTTTTTTTTTTTTTTTTTTTAATTTTTAAGTTTGTATTAAAACTTTTCGTTATTTACCCTTGTGTGAGCGACAGAAGCACCCAGGAGTTGTATTTGCCTGCCCCCTAGTGGTGAGAAAAGCCCACTTCGGGCATGCGTCCGAACATCTCATTTTATTGACCAGAAACCCAAGGGCTGAAGAGGTAAAGTGACTTCCCCAAGATAACAGTGTTTTAAAAGGCGGTACTGGAATCCAGGTCTTGGCACTCCTCTTCATGTTATTTTCTAACTACAGCAGGGCTTCAGAGATCCGAGGTTAGTTTAGGCTGGACATTTAATGGATACAAAGTACTATCTCCCTCCCATCACCTCTCTTAGGCAATAAGGCTCTTTTTCCTTTGTCATGAAAGAGTTTAAACAGCCAGCCCTCCTGCCACCTGGAGCCAGGCATAAATGAAACGATTGTTGAAAAATAAAGGGAAGCTTGCGGTGCTTATGATCAGAGAGGGCTGGGCTCCCATGGAGCAAAAGAAGCCAAGGTGATGCATATTTTTAAAATCCTGATTTAGAGGTCACCAAGCACACACTTTACCAGGAAAGTGGCTGAGGTTGGATACAAGAGGTAAAGGCTGTCACTCTGGGGTGTAGTGGGCTGGGAATGGTTTGCTGCCAGATGAACTGATTTGAATCCCAGGTACATCTCTTAAGTGGTCTTTGGTTTTTGACTGATTTTCACAGACTAGATTTTGTCATCTTTAGTTTGAGAACCAATAATTAGTTTTTTTAAAAAAGGAAAAAAAAGAACTATATCTGAGTTCCAAATGGCAAGATTTTCAAAAGGAAAGGTTGTTTTATACATAACAGAGCTTTATATAAATGCAAGATGTTACCATTTTCACATTGCAATATACAGTGGGTATAAAAATCTACAACTTTGGGTTAAAAAAAGTCTGTAACTCATTTCAGTTCTGTTATGAACAAGGCTTTTAACCTCTGTGAGCCTCACTTTAGTCATCTTAAAATATAAATACTCACTTTACAGGTTAATAATGAGAGTTCATGTCACAGGGTCTAGACGTTCAATAAATGTTAGTGGAATCTAAAATGAAAGCAACCAACCCTCAATTTCCTTCCTTTATTGTCTTCCCTAAAACCATACAAATAAGCAAGGCAGAAACTAGAGATGAAACTCAAGTCAGTCAATTTGAAATTTTGGTGAGAGGTTTGGTTGGTAGACAAGATTAAAGCCAACCTCAAACACAGCTCTGCAGATTTATCGGTGAGTAAATTGCCCTTAGTAAATCCAGCCTCATTAACATGACAGGATGGCCTGGCTGTATTTAGACAAATACCTGCCTTTTCTTTTGAAATTTAGGAAAGAGAATTTTCCAAGTTTTAGGGTTTTTCAAACTGTGTTCTATGAAACAATAAGGTGTTGGAGGGTTCTCAGGACCCTGCAAGAGAGGGTTGGTGATACTAGACTGGGCTTCTGCGGGCCCCCTGATTCTCTGGTTCAACCTAAGCATCCACACTTTTTATGATTTTATTTGGGGAAAACATTTCTGCTCTAAGACAATTTTTAAAAATATGACCGTGGCCCTTATGAGGCCTGGTGACACATCCCATCTTGATTAGTTGAGCCTTTTTACATGTTCCAGAAGTGGCACCATGAATTTCAGCTAATTCTCCTACCAGCACAGACTGAGGATAACAGAAGGGAAAGGCTGAGAAGAAACACGGAGAGATCATTAAAGTAGCTGGCTGGGGGTATGGGAGGCTGGGGGAGGGATAATGGGGAAAGGAGATAAGGTTCCTCAAAGAGTACAAAGTTTCAGTTGGACAGGAGGGATAAGCTTCAGTGATCTATTGCACAGCATGGCGACTATAGTTAACAATAATGCACTGTATATTTCAAAATTGCTAAAAGAGTAGATTTCAAATGTTTTCCCTGCACACACACAAAAATAAATATGTTAGGCCTTGGATTTTTAATTAGCTTGATCTCATCATTCTACAAGGTAAACATACATCAAAACATCACATGGTATCCCATAAATACCTATAATTACTACTTGTCAATTAAAAAAAATAAAGTAGCTGGCAAGGACTGAACACTGACTTTGTACCAAGTCACTGTCCTACATCCAAAATTAATTTAGGGAATGCTCATAACAACGGCATGATCTGTGTAGTACTATTATGATCCCCATTTTACAGATAAAGAAAACTGAGACACAGAGAGATTCCTCACCCAAGGAGTGAGCAGTGGAGTCCGGTACAGGAAATTCGGTGCCAGAACCTGCACTCTTAGCCTCTCTCCTAGATAATTTCTCATCCCACAAATAAATCATGCAAATAACCATAACTAGGAAGAAAACTTGTCAGCTCCAGTGTTGTCAGAAGTGTCACCTTTCTAGACAAGGGGTCATAGTCTATATAGGATGCAACTTCTCTACATTTCTCTACTGAAGAAACCCTAACTGAAGAAGAGGTGATGTCCCTAAACCAGGCCATTGCAAGGGACAAATTCTCCTGGAAGTTTGTTTTAGCTTAAAAAAAAAAAAAAAACAGTCATATGCTGCCGGGCACAGTGGCTCACACCTGTAATCCCAGCACTTTGGGAGGCCAAGGTGGGAGGATTGCTTGAGCCCGTAGTTCAAGAACAGCCTGAGCAATATAGTAAGAGCCTCATCTGTACTACAAGAAAAAACAATTGCCAAGTTTGGTCATGCATACCTGTGGTCTCAGCTACTTGGGAGACTGAGGCGGGAGGATCGCTTGAACCCTCTGGGAGGCTGAGGATGCAGTGAGCTGAGAATGTTCCATTGCACTCCAGCCTAGGTGACAGAGCATGACCCTATCTCGAAAAAAAAAAAGAAAAAAAGTCACATGCAATCTGCATACTTTACAAATGAGAATTATATTTTTAAAAATATTTCAATGTTAAAATGACTAGTAACTTACCAGTTAAATTACCTAACCCTGCTTCCCCTTTATCCACCACTGCACTTTCAGTGAAATCATCACTCCCAAAGCTGCGGTCTTTTTATGCCATGGTTTCATGACATACATGTTGGTGAAGCACAAAGGTAAAAGACGGGAAATCTGTTAGCTATGGTCTGTTCAGTATGTTTTGAACACTGAGTTATATTAAGTTAATCTCCCAAACAAATCCTATGCTCCAGACCTCCTTTCCCTCAATGACTTAACAGTAGGGCAGGAGTATCTTCCTGTTCCCCCAGAGGTGGATTGCCATGGAGCTCATGAAGCTTAAGGTGTAGGCCCCTTACTTGGACAGTAATGCATTGACAAAGTCATAAGAGTTTATAAAGTTTGCAAAAGAAAAATATCTTAACCACAATCGGTGGACATCTCTGCCTCTTTTCATTTCTACTTTGCCTCTATTAGATCTTCCTTCTTGTCAGAAGGCAGTGGGGTGGCCGTGGGCGTTTGTAGGACCTGGAGAAGGGAAGTTGATTTAAAGATGTGTCATTTGTGTGAGTGGGATACAGTCATGTGGCTTGCAGTCGCTTCTATGTATTGGTTTACATAGGAACGGAAACGGTTTCAAGGAAATGCCTGTCCCTCTCTGTGCTGACCCTCCCTGCAATATTGTGATATGAAGATGTAAGGCATAAGTCAAATGAGTTATGAACATGGCAGCCAGCTTTAGAAGCGTTCAGCAGTAGAAGAAAACAAGATTTGAAATGAACAAAATCAGAAGCTAATCCATGAAAATTCTTCCAAATATTACAGCTCACATGCAAAGAAAATTTCTAAGATGGTTTTCCCAATTTTGAGAATCGTAGAAATTTACATGGCATAACCAAAAAGAAGCGTAAAGCTGAAAGAAATGCGTAAACTGTCAATATTTGGCTCAACTATGCTAAGAGAAAGACTAAATTATCTATTATCCATCAGAAACCTGTGAAGAAGCAGTGTGTGTAGGCAAAACTGTAGGAAAAGTGACACAGATGTGTCAGGCAGTTAATGAATAAAAATGCCTTACTGGACTATGCATACACAGTTTATCAGCTTTTTTAATTTTGTGATTTCATGGGATTTTCTTATTCTAAATATTCGCATTTGCACCTAAGTTTGTATTCTCTCTTAAAGAGGGTGACAGACTTTAATTAAGTTTCAGATTCCATCAATCTGTATCTGCCCCTGCCTGCCCCCAAGTCTTACCCACCGATGTCCTCAGAGCACCTGTGTGCTCTTCCTTCTGGCTGGAATATTCTTCCCCTAGAAAGGTGCACATCTCACTGCTTCACTTCATTCAGGTTTCTGCTAAGACATCAGCATACTCAATTTCCCAAGCAAATTCCTATCTAAAATAGAATCCCCCAGGACCCTCGTACACTGTTGGAGGGAATGTAAATTAGCACAGCCACTGTGGAGAACAGTATGCAGGTTACTTTAAAAAACTAAAAAATAGAACTACCATATGATCCAGCAATCTCACTGCTGGATCCGAAAGAATATATATGTCCAAAAGAATATATATATCCAAAAGAATATATATATCACTGTATATATCCAAAAGAAAGGAAATCAGTGTATCAAAGAGAGAGATGCACTCCCATGCTTATTGCAGCACTATTCGCAATAGCCAAGACAGGGAATCAGCCTGTTTATTAATGGATGAATGGATAAAGACAATGTGGCACATATACACAGTGGAATATTTTTCACCCACACAAGAGAATGAAATGTTGTCATTTGCAACAATTTGGATGGAACTAGATGACAATATGTTAAGTGAAATAAGCCAGACAGAGAAAGACAAATTTTACATATTCTCACTCATATGTGGGAGCTAAAAATTAAAACAATTGAACTCATGGAGATAGAGAGGAGAATAATGGTTACCCGAGACTGGGAAGGGCTGTGGGGAGGATAAAATGGGGATGGTTAATGGGTACAAATACAGTTAGATAGAAATACACAATAGGGTGACTATAGTCAACAATAGCTTGTTGCCCATTTAAAAATACCTAAGAGAGTGGAATTGGAATTTTCCCAACACAAAGAAATAATAAATGCTTGAGGTGATACCCCAATTGCCCTGATTTGACATTACACATTGTATGCTTGTATCAAAACATCCCATGTACCATAAATATGTACAACTATTATGTATCCATACAAATTAAAAATAAAACAAAATAAATAGAATCCCCTGTATTCCTCACCACTCTCTATCCTTTTATATCACTTTACTTCACAGTGTTTACCACCTGATGTGTCCCCCCACTACAATATAATATAAGCTCCATAAGAGGGGCGACGTTATCTGTTTTGTTCACTGCTCCATCTGTGTTGTTGAGATCAGTAACTGGCACACGGTGGGCACTCAAATATTTACAGGTTGAATGAATAAACAAAAATATGTGTGTGTGTATATATGTACATGTGTGCATGCAGATTTATGGAGGCATGATAAATTGATAGATCTATATATATATATATATAGAGAGAGAGAGAGAGACCCAAATCGATGGAATGGAAGGGTTGATCTGGGCTCTACAGTCAGGAAAATCCGATTCAGAGAAGGAGCAGGAGTTCTCGTCTGCCTGAGTCCCTATGCCGTTGTACAGCCAGGTCATCCCATCTTTCATTTTAACCCATGGTAACTGCAGCAATCTACTCCTATTTTTCTCAGAGGAGCTCCGGGTAATCATCTAAAAAGAATAAACATTTTAGTGTAAAAACTGGCAGATTTTAAAGTCAGGACCCCAGTGACCTGGCAAATACTTTCCTCTCCCACAGTGTCACAAAGAAATGACTTCAGCAAAATCCCACCCGCCCAAGGCCGTTGGCTTATTTTCTGGGGGACCATTGAGATTCCTAAAACGTGACAGCCTCTGTCAAAGCTGCCAGCTCGCTCCAGGAAAATCAAGGACTCTCCAGGCCTCTGCATAGTGAGCTAAAGCGTTCCTAAGTCAGCTTTTGTGCAGAAAAACAGCCTTGTGCAAGCCCCTGATAGAGAAATTAGGAGGTAGTTTCTTCGCATCGCAACGGACCACATTTGCTCCTACGAGGCAATGATCATTGAAATGTCCTGTTAATCCCTCAGCCAGTGTCCTGTAGGACTCGGCACTGGGGTGTCCCCAGACTACTAATATGGACTGATCCGTGGTTCAAAGGCTGTCTAAAAAGTTATAAAACTGGAAAGGGAAATGGGGGAATGGGGAAACCTGCAGTATTTTTCCCCCGTCTGTGCTAACACTGCCACCTAGTGTTATGAATACGAAGAACCTGCAAAATCAAAATTCTCACAAAGAAATGCAGATTTAGGAACATAGTCTCATTAAGTGCCATTTATTGTTGATTTTTCTAAAATGGGGTCAATCCTGTTTCATCTGGAAAGCAGAAATAAAGTTTTGTAGAAAACAGCATAGGAATTACTTCTTACAAAAAGCTAAGAGTTAACATCTATTGTTTCTATTCGCCAGCCACCTTTCCAAGAGCTTCAAGTGAATTTACTCAGTTCCTGGTCACAAGAAGCTCATGAGAGGTGCTACTAGTGATTCCTGTTTCACTTTTGTTTTACATGTGAAAAAATTGAGGCACAGGGAGGAAAAGTAAGGCCATCAAGGTTACATGTGCAGGAAGCCACTAAGCCTCAGATAGTGTCACTCTTTAACTGCTGTCTTCACCTTTTATACCATCCTGTCCCACGTTCTAAGTGCTAATTGTCAGAAAGACAATGCAAAATAATTAGAAAACTTGAATTGAACCCTCAAGGACTTGGAAGACAAACAGCTTTTTGTGGAAAAATAAATAAATAAAAACAAAATTAAGGGGAGAGAGTGTTTTATCTGATCACCAACAGCTTTTCAAATGGAGACTCGTGTGTAAGGGTTTAAGATTCTACTACAGGTATAACGAAACAAGCAAAAGAGTGCATCCTACGGCTAACGCTCCAATTCTCCAAAGATGCAAATGTGTTTTAATGCAATCCCCTTCACATGGAGTCATAAAGATACATTACAAGGATGTAAGATGGGAAGACTCGACAGGGAATTAAAAGGCACCTTCATCAGTTTACTTCACTATTTTGGCTTTCCATTGCAAGGACTTTAAACCTTTTCATCTCATCTTTTTAAATAAGACATTTCGGTTTAAAACAAATACAGATGCATATAGGCCCCCAATATGCATATTTATGTATAAATCTTATACAACACTACATTTTGTGTATATCATTAAACTATGCTAAAAAGGTAAAAAAGAGATAAAGATAAAAGCAGTATTTTCACTATTTATAAGCTTTATAAAAGAACAAACGTGCCTCCTTCAAAATTGATGGGTTTTCTTTTTGTTTGTTTGTTTGTTTTTTTTTTTTGCAAACATAGTATGATTAATAGTCTTTATTTTTACAAAATATCTTGGTTGATCAAGAATGGAGACTTGATTGTGAGCTAGTGTGTGGGCATCCTTGGTCTGCATGGCTATCACAAAGGGATGTAGATACAAAAATTAGGTAAAAAGAGTTGGTCTGCGGCTGGTTTACTAAATCCTGGCACTCATTACTCAATGGCGTCTACCAGTTGAGCTGAGGCTTTGTTAAAAATGAGCTAGTAAATTTCCATTCCACGATAGTCACTGACTCTTCCTTTTGTGTATATTCTCATAAATTTGTTCAAACCCTGATAAAATATATCATTTGAAAATAGTTTTAAACATATTAATTTCTGATGAGAATTTTTATGCATGAAATAGTTTGTTTGTAAAAAATGTATAACAACGGGAACTTTTTTTGTTTGTTTGTTTGTTTTTGAGATGGAATCTGGCTCTGTCACCAGGCTGGAGTGCAGTGGCGCGATCTCGGCTCACTGCAACCTCTGCCTCCCAGGTTCAAACGATTCTCCTGCCTCAACCTCTTGAGTAGCTGGGTCTGCAGGTGCACGCCACCACGCCCAGCTAATTTTTATATTTTTAGTAGAGACGAGGTTTCACCATGTTGGCCAGGATGGTCTTGCTCTCCTGGCCTTGTGATCTGCCCGCCTCTGCCTCCCACAGTGCTGGGATTACAAGCGTGAGCCACCGCGCCCGGCCACAATGGAAACTTTTAAAATACTAATTTTGAAAACAGTCTATCACATTTCTTTCAAAATGTTTTCCTATTTATTTTTAAATGGTGACATTTATCTGGCAAGAAAATATAATTCAGTTTGTATTTGTATTTTAAATATCTGTCAGGGAAACTATGACAACCATTTATCAAGGAAAAGTTCAACACATTTGGAAAGCGCTGTTTTTGAAAAATAAAAAATGCAGAACATTTTCAACTATGGCCAAAGTAAAGAAAACAAAGCCACCCCACAATTTTGTAACAAAACAAAATGTTCAAGGTCATTCTTCATCTCATCACGAAGTGTTATTCTACTCTAGTAAAGACCTCGTTTTTATAAAATTAACCACATTTATAAAGTTCTGGCTTCCATTTCTTTAAGGCTAAAACTAGCAACAAATTATGCAGTAAAAATAGTATGTTAGTAATGATAAAATCCGAGGCTATCTAAAACTTTGTTCTGGAATCCTTGTATTCCAAAATAGTTATTCCATCAATGTTAAGTAAGCTTACAATTTTATCATAGTTTTTAATAAAGAAGTAACTTATTGTTTAGTATTTGTCTTCTGGAATGTTTTTCTTTGGATGGCTCATTAATAGTAGCAGTTCTTGTATTTTGTCAACAGAATTTTGCAAATACCATAAGCTATGATAGGGACAAACACACTATGTAGCAAACCTCCCACACTGAATTATTTGTTCTCATACTCATTTCTTCTGAACTGCAATGTTTTCTGTGCATCTTCCAGCAAAATTTGCTGACAAAGGCATCTCCATGTTATTTTCAATATGTTATTTCAGTCATTTTAACCTCAGGAAGTTTAAAGGAAGGAAGAGCAAAGAAAGGTATTCACCTCTGTCATCTGCTACTACGTAATAAAATATCAGAAGCTTCTAAACATCTATCATTACAGATAGTATATTATATCCTAGCAGGATAGGTTGAAATCTTACTTGACTTTAAACATCACTGAAAAAAACTGTAGGAGTTTTTCTTCATGTTTTTCCTGCTTAGTTTTTAAACATCTTGCTTGCAAGATGATGCCACAATACATCACAACATGCTGAAAGCAAATGATCAAGAGAGGGCACCCGTATTAACCTCTGCACAGTATGGAACTCCCATTTGCCTTCAGAATATATCATGTTCTCTATACCACGTGTGACAAACCCAGCCAAAAAGGTATATGTGTGTCAATCCTTCCACGAGTGATTAGAAAAACTTAAAATTTTTACTTTCAAACATATAAATACGCATAAGTGTACTAATACTTTCTTCCTACAAATACAAATAAATCATCTTGCTCTTCATTTTGGACAGCACTAACCATAAGAAATGAGTTATGTTCTGACCAAACAAGCATTGTAGAGGTCATTGAAATAATCACTATCCCACTGAAAATTAGGTCTTACAGAGATTACAAGTGCCATTTCATATCTCTTCATGATGAGCACACATTTATAATAAAGACAATTTAAGAAAAACATTAATATTTATAGTCAAAATCATATTAATGTACTCCCCTTAAAGAAGCAGAGCAGCGAGGGGAAGATACTCATGTTTTTAGCTGGTAAATATCAAAGTGACTGTGGTATGCTGAATCACGTCTCTCCAAAGATGTTCTCCTCCTAATCTGTGGTACCTATGACTATGTTACCTCATGTGGCAAAGGGACTTTGTAGGTGTGGTAAAGGATCTAAGGGTAGAGATGATGTTTTGCTGACAGAGCAGGCTTGTTGACCCAAAGAAGTCACACATTGGGGGTGAAGGGATGGGTGTTGACACTGCATACTGGGTAGGCTGTGCTGCAGACACCTTCTAGCCATGGGCCAGATAGGAAAGTGGACACCCCAGAGGAGAGTGTCATGAAAGGCTAACTTATTAGAAAGACCACACAGATCAATAGGGACTGCAGCGAACATCGCTATAAAAAGCAGGGAGAGGCTGGGCGTGGTGGCTCATGCCTGTAATCCCTGCACTTTGGGAGGCCGAGGTGGGTAGATCATGAGGTCAGGAGATAGAGACCGTCCTGGCTACGGTGAAACCCTATCTCTACTAAAAATACAAAAACTTAGCCAGGCGTGGTGGCGGGTGCCTGTAGTCCCAGCTGCTCAGGAGGCTGAGGCAGGAGAATGGCATGAACCTGGGAGGCAGAGCTTGCAGTGAGCCGAGATTGCGCCACTGCACTCCAGCCTGGGCGACAGAGTGAGACTCCGTCTCCAAAAAAAAAAAAAAAAAACAGGGAGAGCAAAGGGCTTCCACAGGCCCATGACACTGTCACCATGCAAACATACCAGTGCTTAGATGCCACTAGTGGGGGAAGGAGAGAGGGAGGAAAAATTCTGATTTGACTGGATTTAAATCAGAAGCAGCTTTAGAAAAGAAATAGAGAAAACTAGATTTGTGCGTCCTGCCTTCAGATGGAATGGAATGCCAAACAGATAGTAAGTCCAAGTATAGAAAAATTAATGCTAGTTTTCATAACTTTGTTAATGTTGATTTTCATAATTTTGGCAAGGTAGCATGAAAATACTGTATCCCTAAGAACCCTGGTACACAGAAAGCACTCAACAAACACTACTAAGGAGAACTCAGGAGGGCTAGAGGGTCTTTCCTGCCTGAGGAAAGACTTTCACACATGCAGAATAAAGGCATCGTGAACATTCCAAACCTGATCAGATATTTAAACTTGAGATGGCTTCAAAAGCAGCATTCTATGGCTAAGAGATCCTAGACGGCTAGTCTGATTTGAACGTAGGACTGGATTCAAGAGCATACATAACTGGAGGGCTGGACCCAGGAGTCCTTCTGGCCGTCTTTGATGGATGTTTTCCTGCTTCTGTGAAACAGGTCGAAAGGGTAAATGAGCTGCTGACAAATGCAGGGGGAACTCTCTATTTTAGCCTGAAATGGCAACACAGAGATCAATGCCTTGCATGTCGGTCTGTGACACCTAATTCATTATAGATCTAAGAAAGCACTTTGGGGAGTGGGGCAAAACCAGGAACAGCAAGTAGCACACAAAAATATCTTAAGTTAAAATCCTGGATATAACGTAGAAAAAAACTGCTGCATTGTTTTCCTGATTCTAATGGGCCTCTCCTAGGGAATTTTGAGTAAGTCCTATTTCCTTTCCAATCGAATTTTAATGGCAAAGATTCATGATAATCTTCCACAGAAATATTGTTGTGAAAAATCCTTCTCTATAAAGAGGTTTGAGGATCTTTACAGTGAAAGTAGCAAAGAGCTTTACACAGAGTTGTCAAACAACATTCAAGTCACTTAATAGGTCACTTAAAACTGTATTAAACAATACCATGGGATATTGGCATGTAAAATCCATAAAGTGTTTAAAATGTAATCACAAAAGGATGAGTATTAGTTTCATGATTTACTTTCATGAGCTTTTATGTAAGAAATTTGAACAAGTATATTCCTCATGCTTTACAAGCATTCACAAATTACCAGGTTCCCAATGTTTCACCTGTTACAATAAGCTGATCTTTTATCTTTTCTAGAACACATCAAATTTTCAATCAAATAACTACTCGTACACATGATCCTTGTTGGGTACAATTGAAGGAAAGATCCTTGTCCCCTCTCCTGTTCTCCCTATATTGTTTAAGAAACTCACTGAAAATAAGACAAAGTCTTGCATAAAGCAAATACTCAGTAAATATTTTTTAGATAATTCATGATGCCTAACAATGGTAAACATTGTGGTTGACTCCAACATTCATTTCATCACACTCCCATCGGTTAGCAATAACATGATCGTAAGCTGGTCTTCACTGAAGGTCATGATTGCCTTGAGAATGGGATTACCCTTGGCTCAAAAATGGACAAATAACTCAAGTCTGGCCAATGAGAACAAAAATATTTTGCTGAAAGCTTCTGGGAAGTTTTCCTACACACTTGAGAGCACTAACCAGTCAGTCTCTCTTCCAGTAGATAATAACAAGGAAGCATAAAGCCCTTCACTTGTCTTGCAGCTATGGTCATAACTAGCCTCAGGATCAGGACAACAATGAGAACGGCCAAAGAGCCTGAGATGAACATGCTTTTTTTTTTTTTTTTTTTTTTTTTTTTTTTTTTTTTTTGAGACAGAGTCTCACTCTGTCACCCAGGCTGGAGTGCAGTGGCGCGATCTTGGCTGACTGCGACCTCTGCCTCCCAAGTTCAAGCGATTCTCCTGCCTTAGCCTTCCAAGTAGCTGTGACTACAGGCACAGGCCACCACGCCTGGCTAATTTTTTGTATTTTTAGTAGAGACGGGGTTGCACCGTTAGCCAGGCTGGTCTTGAACTCTTGACCTCATGATCCGCCCACCTGACCTCATGATCAGCCTCCCAAAGTGCTGGGATTACAGGCATGAGCCACCATGCCCGGCATGAATATGCTTCTTTAATGACGTTATTGAACTGCTGAATGAATCAGCCTTCTCGACTTCCTATTAGATAAAGAAATACACTTCTTTATATTTAAGTCAATTTGAGCATGCGAATGAATACATTAACGGACATTTCTTTTACTGTTTAAACCCAATCCCCTATTTTCCAGCTACCTTTAGACATTTTTAAATGTATGTCCACCCTGTGGTATGTTCTATCCAAAACAGGACTTTTCTCCACCCTCAACAAATATCTAAACTACCCAGGCTTCAGGTCCCAAAGTTATTCATTTGTCTTTTGGTCCAGTTCACGGATACATTGTCACCCAGAACAGCGACCCCCAACCTTTTTGGGACAACAGATAGGTTTCATGGAAGACAATTTTTCCACAGACGGGGTGGGCGGGATGGTTTCGGGATGAAACTGTTCCACCTCAGATCATCAGGCATTAGATTCTTATGAGAGAGCAAGCTAGAACCTTTGGATGGGAGGTTCACAGTAGGGTTCACGCTCCTGTGAGAATTTAATGCTGCCACTGATCTTACAGGAGACGGAGCTCAGGCAGCAACACTCACTTGCCCACCGCCCACCTCCTGCCATGCTGCCAGGTTCTTAACAGGCTACGGACCAGTACCAGTGCACAGCCCAGTCAATGGGGATCCCAGCCCAAAGTATCTCGAGCGATCTGCTCATGACTCTGCAAAACAGGCCAACTCTGTAAGGCTCAGCAGGAGTACAAAGGAAGGGAAGAATCACTGGGATGTTTATCTTAATTCAAATAATATTTTGCTCCTTCCACTTGATCTGTTAAGATTGTATTTGCCCTTAAATATGTAGTTTAAACATCACCTCTGCTGTGAAGCCACTTCCTCACACACTGTCTCTCACAGGCCGTGTCTCTTCTACCATGTACTAGGATACTTTGGGTATATGCCTCTCTTCCGTCTGTGAGAACGACGATTGTTTCATATTCATCATATAAACTCCTAGTATCCACACGTTTCATGAAGAAGAATCTGGAAGTTGTTTTCCTGCCTCCTATCCATGGACTTTAAGCAAAAATTAGTTTAGTTTTTTTTTTTTTTTCAATTACTGACATGAACTGGGACTTGCATTAGCATGCCTCTAATCCCTCCTCCAGATTGTGAGGACGGATGTTAAAGTGCAAAATAAAACAAGTAAAATCTCAACCCTGAGACACCCCATTAGGCATGTCTCTCAACTCTAGCAAACAGGCAGTAGTTACCATTCTGTGCCTATGCATTGAAATTCAGAGAGTTTCACCCTTTTTGGCTAGTTTTCACTCTTACATAAACATTTCAAGTAAAATGCTAAGATTAAATTCTTAAGCAGAACAAATTCAATTTTTCCGCTTTCCTTCCTAAGTTTGGCACTGAAGATATTCCATGCCTTCACATAGAGGGTAAAATCACCTTCTCTCCTCCTCTACATTCATGCCAACCCAGAAGCATTTGTTTTCTCAGGAACACTGGAAGAAGAAATCATTCTTCTCTCTACTCTGCTCCCTTGTTTCTGCCCATAGAGGGAGGAGTGACAAACATCACCCTCTTTGGGAAAGACTGAATGTCAGAAGTGGCCACTCATATGTGGCCTGCACCCTCAACTATTCTTTAACCTTGTCTTCAAAGCTGCCTGTCCACAGGCCACTTGCAGTCCTCTGTCCTCCATGTGGTTAGCCCACAGGTACAGAGGACAAGGGCCCTTCTCTTCGATGCTCCGTCATTAAGCTCAATCCAAGTGGGAAGTTGTCCAGCAGAAAAGACGCTGGTATTTCCCATCCTTCCCTCCTATAAAAGGTTCTCTATTGGCTCAGCACTGAGGAAAGATGGGTTTGATTACCTACACACATGTAATTCTCAAACGTATCAACTGAAGAAATGAACGGCTAAAGAATACACCTGAACCTACTGCCTGTAAGTCAAGGATATGGAGATGTAGGTTTCAGGAATATTTATGACATCCCAAAACAAAGAACTTGGTCAGATCCAATAGCTTATGTCTACAACCCCAGCACTTCGGGAGGACGAGGCAGGAGGACTGCATGGGCCCAGGAGATTGAGGCTGTGGTAAACCATGATCACCTGGGTGACAGAACAAAATGCAATCTCTAAATCAATCAATCAATCACAAAACTAGCTTATGCCTTAATATGGCATCTAGACAGCAATTTTTTATTCAGCTTCTCCCTGCTTCCCACAAAGCATAAACACATTGAAAATAAAAAATTCTTAATGCTAAGATTTCAAACTGGCAAACTAAGGCTGGAACCTAGAGGGGATTTCCATCAACTACCACGTAGCTGAACTATGTGTCAAAACTTAAAGAACAAAGCTTGTTTGTAGCTTGAAATCAGACAGATTGGCCCGCCTCTTGGTTAAAAGACCTAGGGTTTGTATCAGAACATTGCAGAGCAGAAATGGCCCCCAACTGACCAGCTCTGCACCTCTGAGGCAGATAGGGTAGCCTCAACCCCAAAACCTTTATTTCCACAATATTCTGTGATCCTCAGAAATTGTAGGGCAGAGGGAGGAGAAAGATCACATGTGTGTTGAGGTGACATACAACACACTGGGAAGTGCAGCTCTGGCTGCTGGTACATTATAGGGAAGGGTACAGACAGTAAGTGGCCTAGAGATGGCTTTCTATGTTACCCTTCAGCTCGTCTCTCTGGGAAAACTAGGCAAGAGCATCAGGTCCATTTACGAGGCACTGAAAACTGGGCCAGCTACCGCATACATGAGGAGCCCCCAACTGAACCTTTGAGAAGGACAAAATCAAACACAAACATGTGTATGATCAGGGGGAAAGCACATTGCAAACTGATTTCCAGTGTCAACTCTCGGGCCTAATTTCTATTGGATCTCTGGGAAGTATTTGACACAACAGGCCTCTCCCTCCTTAAAATATGGTCTTGACTTGGTTTCCAGGGCACCAGGGTCTTGGTTCTCTCTCCTGCTCACTTTTCTGCATCTCTGATCGCTACTGCTGGAGGGCCTCAGGATTCAGTCCTTGGACATCACCTCCACTCTAGTTACAGTCAGATTCCAGGTGATGTCCCCCCAATTCTCAGCTGAAATTCCATCTACATACTGATGACTCTATATTTACATCCCCAGCCTGGGTTTCTCCCTTGCATAGCCAGCTGCCTACTCAATGCTGCTACTGAGGTATCTGATAGATTGCTCAGCCTCACTATGCTTAAAAACCAAATCTCGGATCACCCTACCCGAATGTGCTTTACCTGTAACCATCTCCATTTCTGAAAAAGGCAATTCCATTTTTCCAGCTTCTCAGGCCAACATTTCAGATTCATTTTTGACTCCGCCCTGTCTTTTGCTTCATCCAATCTATGATCAAATTCTACCAGCTTCACCTTCAGGACACACACACACACACACACACACACACACACACACACACTACAATCTTCCCTCTCCTCACTACCTCCCCTACACCCACCCCGTTGAAGTAAATGTCTTTTTCCTGGGTCATTTCAATAGGCTCCAAACTGGTCTCCCTGCTTTTGCCTGTCCTTCTGCAGTCTTGTTCATACAGCAGTTCTGTAGCAGTCCTTTTAACACATCCGTCAGTTCGTTTCTCTGCTCAGAACTCTCCAGTGTCTTCTTCCATTCAAAGTAACAGCCCGTGTCCTGCAACAATTGCTGCTCTGTGCCCTCCACTTCCCCATGGCTCCTAAACCCTCCACACTCACTCCACTCAACCACGCTTGCTTCCTGGACACACCAGATACTCTCCGGCGCCAAGACTTGTCACTTGCTGTTCCCTGTGTCTGGAATGCTTTTCCATCAAGTCTCTGTTTGTTCCTTCATTTCTTCAGGCTTTGGCCCAAATATCAAAAGGCTGTCCCTGACCACCTGTATAAAAAGCACTGTCAAACTTCCATTGCCAGCACTTGCATCTTTCTTACCCAGTATTTATTCTTTGTTGCTGTCATCACTACCTGCATGTTATTTTTTCGTGTATTGTCTTATCACCTCTCTTGATCAGAAAAATAAGACCAGTCAGAGGCAAGACTTTGTATTTCTTCACTGTTCTACCCATGGTGCCGAAAGCAGTGCCTGGAGCATCAAGCATGAATAAAAAAATTTGTTGAAGGGCTGGACTCTTCCCTTGTTCCTAGGTGAAGTAACAAATACCCAGGGGCTTACACAAATGTAGAGTCAGTATCCTAGAAGAAAATAGCTCTGATAACTGTACTTATAATTTGTACTAACAGAAATGTTATCACTAAGTAAGATAATGTGAGAAATGGGAGGAAAAAAGTCATAAGAAAGCAAGAGCAGATGAAAAGACAAAAGGCTTAGATGAAAAGGAGCAATGGTCAGAAAGGATGTTGGATAAGGAAACTAAAATGATGGCAGAATTAAGGCATCCTCTGGGGACAGTGAAAAACAGAATTAACAGGGCAGATATTGATATCGGTTTCTTCATTCATTTATTCAACCACTGCATATTGAGGGCTGCCTCTGCGTATACGTCAGGCAGAGAACAAGGCAAAAGAAATGTATCTTCATGAACATGCAGAGATGGACAAAGCCCATGTGCTGCTTATAGGAGTCAAAACCAGCAGTGCCTTTCTGGAAACCACTTTGGCAATATATACTATGAGTGTCTTAAGAGGCATAATCTCCGAGCAACAATTTTATGTCTATGAAAATAATATAAAGAAAGAGATGATCATAGAGTATCACAGAATTTACATATTTATACATAACTGCACATATTAAAATGTTTGATCTTAGAAACAACTGAAAAATACACAGCAATGGAATTATCAACTAAATATTACCAAGGCCAAACAATGGAGCACTATGCAACCATGAAGAAAGATAACAATAACTTTAAGAACATGGAAGAATTTACAATTCATACTTATAAATAATTATATGCAGAATGAATTCAAAGACAGAGCTCTTGTCTTTGGAATCTGGGATTCAGAATTATATTCTTTATGCTTTGGGGCATTTGACAAGTTATCCTCAAGGAACACATTATTACTTTAACAATAATCAGAGCAAGTACTAAATAAAATTTTTATCTCCCACATTAACATTTCTTATATATTTTAAACCTATTCCAATACAGTTCTCAGTTCCTAGAAATGTCCATTCCACTTACATTATTATAAAAGATTCCAGTAAGTTTAAATTTTTGCTCAAAGCATGTTAGAATTTTGTATCCTTGCATTCCCGCTCCAGATTTTTTAAACAAGAGACTACACTTTTTGCTTTATAGATATTCTAAGCTCACTGTTGTCTTCTCCTTTTATCATGGGGGTAGTAAAAGAAAAGATTTTATTCAAATGATCCAACAATTCATTACCCTCACCATACAAATGTATCCAAAAACATAACTTTATCAAAAATAAAGTTCCTTATTAAAATGTTTCAGTAACCACATCCAGACTGTGGCATAGTCTCGAAGGTATGCACTATGTCAAAATTTGTCAAATTATACACTTTAAATATGTCCAGTGTATTACATCAGTTACACCTTAGTAAAGCTACTGAATAAAACATAACATCAAAAAAGGCCACATACTGAAATATGACTAAAAGGCCTGAGGTCAGACACATACACAGAAGAAAAAGACAACCCACTCCTTAAATGCATCAGCAAGTTTATTTACAAATGCAATTGAACAGAAAGGCTCACCAGTTTCTGGAGAAGACTTCTAGTATACAAACCATGGTTATTTTTCATTAATGAAAATAAGCAGCTTTCTATTGGTAATTACTTAGCAACATTTCTGGTAAAGAAAATAGAGCTCCCTTCATCAAGCAAATAAATGGTACATTGACTGCATTTTTTAAAAATCAGAATACATAGGTAGAAGGAAGGATACAGAAAGCACATTTGGGGATAGATTTTAATGAAATTTTCCAAATGGTTCTGCATTAATTTAGAATACATTACAATAAACAGAGCAAATGCAATTATGTATTTATATTAACTATTTCAAATAATGTTTAAGAACCTTTTTTAAAAAAACAATAAAATACCCTCTTCAAAACACCACTAACTAGAAAGTCAAACTAGATCATTATCTGCCTCAAAAATATTCTTAAGTTCTTATTTTTTCCCTTGTGCTCTCAAGATGCTGAATTCAACAGGTAAATACTGCACTTTTCCCCACACACAATTACCTTATAAATAAACGACAAAAATACTGGTTCTACCAAGACTACAATGCTTCTATGCAATCTAAAGAGGCAAAAAAGTTATTCTTTAAAAAAAAAAAAAGGCAAAAAAGACATACAACACATATTTATAGATCTACACGAGCAGCAACCACCTCTTCTTCTATCTGCAACAGTGCTTTCGTATGGAGGTTTACATCACATGGCGGTTGGCCGTCCAGCTGATCAGGCAAGGAGAGAAGAAAGAAAAGTGCTTAGATTCAGAAACGTGAATATTGCCACCTGGGATACATAGCAGTCATCACTCAGAAAGTGGCCCAGTGAGGTAGAAAGAATAACCTGTCACTCACTCTTAAGATAAAGCTAGGCAAATCTCAGTGTCTCGTCTCTGGAATTCTTTATTTGTAAAAATGGAGTAAAAATGAAAATGAACTGCGCACAATAGAAATAAATTACACTCAACTCTCTATTATTTGTCTTGGAGGAGAGAAAAGGCATGGGCAATTTTAAAATGATGATTCCAGAAATCATTTCTATTTGGCTTTGGAAATCAATGAGAGAGAGAAAAACACACGCACATACACACACCCCCACCAGTAAATGCCCAGCCTTGACTTTCTCCAACCTCAGTGCCAGCATCCAGGAAAGGACTGGACAGCTGCAGCAGGAAGGCTCAGAACCCACCGACAGACAAAAGAGAGTTGACTGGGCTTAAACCATTTCCAAAGCACTCTTCACATAGGGGCCATATAAATACCTCAGAGTTCAAAAGCAAATGGTTTTGCTGATACCACTTGTAACACCCTTTCACAATAAGGAAGAAACACACGTTACCAGCATCAAGGTTTAAAATATAAACAGCAGTAAAGGTTGTCTTGCTGTAGCTATACACAACACACACCCTAGTTATGCTAGCCTGCCTTTGATAACACACAAACACATGCTTAGATGCAAAGTAGCATTTGAAGTTTTTTGAAAAACTCTTTTCCAAAAATGACACTGAAACACCATAGTTAATACTATCCTATTAAAATTATATATTGACATATTATATATTAACATAAAGCACAGACTGACTTATTTTGTATTACATAGAACAATATTTTTTAAAGTTGGTCATATTCTAAATCACATAATCAGAGCCCATTGTTAAATAATAGAAGTAAGTTGATGAGAGACCAATCTTTAGTCAAGAAACAGATTATAGCCTAAATAGAAAATTCATTGAAGTGTTTTGGTTTCTTTGTCTTCTTGAGTCATTAAGGGTCTCTGAGGACCCTGGGCAGATGATGCAAGACACCACCCTGAATCTCGGACTCTGTTCCTCTCCATTCCTTGGCCTCACAACCCACTCCTATGTAGCTGGAACCCTGAGCAGTGGCCCATTCACTATACACACTCTTTGAAGGGAACACACTACAATTCTTGAAACCTGGACTCCCACGGCAGTGAACTTGGAGGGGAGCTGGCTGCAGGTTCAGGGAAATGCATGGGAACCCGTGGTCTCCTTAAAAGGCAAGAAATTTTCTCTCTGATTTGCTCTCTTACATTTGAATCTGAGATAGCAGTCGTTGCAGTACAGCTGGTGGTTTCTGATTCTGACTTCAGCTCCCGAGGAAGAGCCTCCGAGGTCACACTCACAGGCAACACACTGGGGAACAAAGAAAAAGAACATCCAAAGTCAGTGAGCTCAAGAAAGCTTGGGGCACTCCTCGGGATGGGGGAGAAATGAGCAGAATGCTACTTCTAAGCTCTTAGATACATTTCAGCAAAGACAAAAAAAAAAAAAAGGCTGAAAGATGATTAGTAGATTAAAATCAAGCCCGCCAGATAAGATACTAAAGAATTCATAAAGCCAATATTAAGAGCCGAGATGACCAGTCTAAATACATTCCCCCAAAATAGAAATCATTTGCTGATTGACTTAAAGAAATTTAGTTTTATCCCGCCAGAGGAATGGCAGGTAAGGCCCCCCATGAAAGAACTGGCCAGAGTGAATGAAGGCTGGGTCGTGGCACTCCACCCTGGGGTGGGTCGCTCCCAGTGTCCCTGCTGCACTAGTTTAGCAAGTGCTCCCACACAGCGCCTCACTTCAAGGCTGGATATTTCGATTCTATGTGCCCAAACTCTAATTATCTTGACTCATTCTGCTCTGCCTAGGAACAGCCCAAGCCAGCAATGTACAAGCTTAAACAAGCTGTGGTCTGTGGGCCTCCAGGATCGACAACTGGAATCCTTCTCTGGCCCAATGCAAGCTCAAGAATCAAACAGATATGTCTTTAGAGACAGAGATTACAAAACCAAACAATTAAAGCCTTAGTTCCTTCTTATGTGCAAAAACCTATCAGGTATAAACAGGCTGTGCAATTATAAAAATAGCTACAATGGTAATGGTTTTCCTTACATGTTCTTCCTACTGAAAGCTAGGCTTTCAGACCCTGTGATAATTGCATGTGTCCCTGACCTTAACAACACTAGCAGGTTATTGATATATTTCAAGTATGCCTCTGACAGCATCTTAGAGAAAGCAACTTATGTACTGTAAATTTATAGAATTCTAACAGATTAGAAATAGAAAATGCAAAATTTTTCCAGATTTAAGTTTTAAAACAAGGTTCAAGATTTGAGAACTAGGGGGAAGCAAGCAATTTGTGATTCAAATGCAGCACAGATTGACGAATACAGCACCTAGCTTGTTAGTGGCACATCTACACCCAGCGGCTCAAAGAAGCCATGCGCTCTTGAAGCAAAGCTTTACAGGCCTGCAAGCTGTTTGTCTCAGTCTCACCTTAAAACAATGCAAATGATAACAAAGACCCAGGGACTCGATGATCATGGCGGCTCCTTTGCCCAGAATGTTATTGCAGTAGGAGCATATGCGCTTCCCACTGACTGACCTAGATGCAGAACAAGAATGGAATGGAGGCTTTCACCTGGGCAGCTCAAGATTCTTCTTTAAAAGTCACACTCTGCTATTAACATTGATAATAATTTAAGAAAAGCTCTATACATATATCTGTGGGAGAATAACTTTTTACCAGCCAACGAAAGAATGCCTTGATTATACTCTAACCTTGAACCATCTCCATGGCAGCTCTGAGACCCTTGACAGCGATTCACATAAATGAGCAATTTCAGTGTAATTAGTCCATCCTGCAATTTCTGATACTATCCTCCTTTGATCACGTCTGTATTCAGCCATAGCTGCCTCTCATCTCATCCACCTACATCTTCTTGCCAGTTAAACCAAAGCACACAATGTTGATCATGTCCTCCTACCCCCTCAGAACACCAAAAGGGTGGCCCCAACTTTCTTCAAGAGGCTTTGCAAGTCCTCTGTGACCTATTTTTCTCAGCCTTAGTTTTCACCCTCTTTCTTGGTCCCCCAGTTTTCTAGTTACAGAGAAATGTCAGTGCTTTCCTGACTGTGCCTCTGGCTTAGAGGATTGTCTCTGCAGGGAAGGAAACGAAAAGTACCTGATGGCTGCCATGGACAGAGGGAAGGAGGATTTCTACTCCACTTTTGTATACAGGTCTTTTCTCCTCTCCCGGTTGGTAAGGCGGCACCCGTTCTTCCACACCTCTGCACCCCCACAGAATGAGCACAGCGCTTAAGAGGGCACCTCCTAGATCAGGACCTTCTTAGGTCACAAAAGCCCTCAGTCCATCCCTCTGCTCTCCCAGAATGGGTCTCTCAGTCAGTAAACGGGTCCCCCTCCTCTAGCTTCCTCTCATCCTATAGACTGCACCTCCCCACGGTACCCAAATTTACCCTAAATCTTCACCTCCGTTCTCTCAATTCAAACTCATTGATACACACTTTATATCCTGGTACGTGTAAAATTATTTTGGATTTATATAAAACATGTTTTCTTATGAAAGTCTCTTATCTGATAGCTTTAAAAAGTCTCAATATTAATCAATGTGTTTCTACTTTGAAGTATCCCATTTGTGATGCAAAGGAGTACATGCCAACAGCACTCTCTTGGGGTGAGGAGCGCAGCACTGCCCGATGTACTTACATGAGGCATGAAAGATCTGTGGAGAAGCTACCCAGACCTAAAAACCCAAGCAGGGCTGATACCTGAGCTTCACTCCATATATATTAAAAAAAAAAAAAAAAAAAAAAAAAAAAAAAAAAAAAACCACCCTATCATAACATATACACTTCCCACACCATATGCCCTAGCAAATTCAGCTGATGTAGCCTGAACAAAATGTGGGCAAACAGAACGCCCAAGCGATGATTTTGGCAATCAAAAACCCCAAAAGCAAGATATATCCGACTTCACATTTTTTTAATCCAGCTAGTTCGAAATCCCCCAGATGATGGAGCATGCCCGGAAAAGCACTGTAATGCTCTTCTTTTACACTCAGTTCCTTGAGTTTGTATGACACTGTCATGAAAATAGCTATTTGACAATACTGCTTCCACTCAGTAATTTGAGAAGCATTTGTGAGCTGCTGTATGTTCTCATGATTCCACACCGAGAAGTATTCAGGCACGTCTTACATCCAAGACACTGACCACAAGCACAGGCAAATGAGACGGTGGCAACAAGTAGACACCTTCAGTCTCCAGTGGCTTCACAAGACATCCAGAAATGCTCTTAGAGTTGCATGGAAAGGTATTAAGCAAGCCTTCATTGATTTCATACTAGAATACCAAATCTGACACCTTTGAAAGGGCTTCTTTTTCTTTTTCATTGGAAAACTTGGACAGGATTTGGGGGATATTTTAATGAAAAAATACCCAAGACTAAGAGAAGAAAGAGAAACGGCAAGGGCCTCACCTGTTGCGCAGCTGAGAGCCTGACTGTGAAGTTGAAGGGGAATGGCTTCTCGGGGTGGGGGACTGTGCGGTGGCCACACCTGTGGTGGAGGTCTTCACAGGGCCGGCTGAAGGCGGGGGCACGCTGGAGGAGGGGTTCCGCATGTAGGGGCGGTTTGATGTGGACACCAGCTGAGGTGGTGGGCGACTAAAGTCTTGCACGGAGGAAGAGGCATAGAATCCTGTGGGCTGATTGAGCCAAGGGGGCTGTCTCCAAGAATTGGACCGAGGGGAGTCCAGGTTATCTAAAGATTCGCCTCTGAAACACAAAAAAGACTCGTCCAAATAATGTGATATGTTCAACTAGAAATCTGTTTAATTCATCATTCCATTCATTAAAAATCCATTTTATATATTTTGTATGTGGGTATTATCTCAGTATTCTAGTTACATATACAGATGTTCCTTGATGTATGATGATGGGGTTATGTCTCAATAAACCCATCATAAGTTGAAAATATTGTAAGTCAAAAATGCTTTTATTTCACCTAAACCACCATACGTCGTAACTAAGCCTAATCCACCTCAGTCATGCTTAGAACACTTACCTTAGCCTACAGTTGGGCAAAATCAAGGAACACAAAGCCCATTTTACAATAAAGTATCAAGTATACAATTTACTGAATATCATACTGGAAGTAAACAACAGACTGGTCATACGGGTACTCAAGGTATAGTTTCTACAAACGCTTATCACTTTCACATCATTGTAAAGTCAAAAATCTTAAGTCAAACCACTGAAAGTTGAGGACCACCTGTAAAATTATCTTTAACAAGTAAAACTGATTTTCATCATCAGTGGCATCAGGTTTCATAGTCAATCAACCTTCTTTTTTAAAATCTGTTTTCTTTCCAACTTTTATTTTAGGTTTAGGGGATACACGTGCAGGTTTGTTACGTGGGTCAATTGAGTGTCATGGTGGTTTGGTGTACAGATTATTTTATCACCCAGGTAATATGCGGACTACCAGAGAGGTGGTTTTTCAATCCTCAACCTCCCACCCTCCACTCTCAAGTTGGCCCTGGTGTCTACTGTTTCCTTCATTGTGTCCATATGTACTCAATGTTTAGCTCCCACTTTCAAGTGAGAACACCTTTGTTTATTTTTATTTACTCGGGGCTCAGGTAAAACAATAAATACCAACCACCAAAGAAAGAAATATAATAAGAAAAATATTTTTAAAATAAGAGCTAATATTCTACTAAGTCTAAGAAGATTGACACCCTTTAAATCTTCAACAGTTTAGACATAGCAAATATAAAGTCTTTTAAAAATTCAAAGAAATACATTTTAAGAGCTTAAATATGACAAGCATTAGGTTAATACTTTCACAAAAATATTAACATTATTGAATCTTCACGACACTAAGATTTTTTTTAATCTCATAGAAGTGAGCTTGTCATAGGAAGAGCCAGTCGGTGGTGGAACTGGCTTTCAAACCCAAGTTCTCTAAAACAACCCAGATCATGCCTCCTGTGAAGATTTCATTTATGTAGCACCTGAACCCCTAAATGTAGCAGCTGTTTAATGTCCACATTATAAAAGCATTTATCAGTCACTTCCCTTAAAGTACATATGCTTTTAAAATCAGATTTAGCTCCCAAATGGATTTAAATACAACTTTTGCAAAATCTCTCTTAAAATTCATGTACTAACATTAGTACTACCTACAAAAATGAACTCAAAATTATGAGAATTCATCTACCTGGTCAAATTTAATTTTATTGCTTTCAAAACTTTTTCTTATCCCAAGCTTGAAATTTTTCTTTTAAATTTTAACATTATAAAAATGATACATTATCATAAGGAGAAAGACTGAAGCTGCAGAGAAACACATCTGAGGGAGAAGAAAAGTCCTTCCTCTCCTGACTCACCTGCCCTAACCCGCAGAGGCAACCACCATTAAATGTGTGTTGTTCCAGACCTTTTCTCGCATATGCAAGCACATATTTACATATACACACAAATTTACATATATAAGTATAGATGTGTCTATATACATAT